>NW_027555736.1:249933774-252333774 GCF_003287225.1 Phascolarctos cinereus
TATCTCACTCTGATCCTAGACCCTGGGAGTATTTAGGAGCCTTCTATTTGACTTTATTCTTTTTCTAATTTGGTTTATTTCCGCAGCATAGATGCAAGTAAAGTTGTTTTAAATGCCGTACTCTTAATGTGTTTACAATGCATTGAATCTTAGGACAAGGTCATACTTGAGCTTTTATAATTTCTCCAAACATTCCTACAATATTTTAGAGTGTTTTGGAAAACTAAACTCTAGTAGTAAGAGTTACATTCCTTAAAATAGGACCTCCTTAAAGATACAAAATCTGTCTTGAGACCTAGTTTAGCCACTACATTTTAAATATAATTGATGAATTTCAGAATGAAAGTTATACAATGTAGTGAATTTCCATTAGACCCTCCGATGATGAAGCCCGAATTATGTAGGGATGAAACTAAGGTCTCTAAGAACTAGTTTAAAATGAGGCTTCTCATACAATTTGGATACACTGGAGACTTGGTAACATGTAGGCATTGTTTCCCTCCGTTAGGCTATGAACTCCTTGAGAGCAGGAACTATCTTACTTTACTATCGGTACAATGCTCTGCACATAGGAAGCACTCAATAAATGTCTTATTCATTCATTTGTTCATCCATCACTTGCATCAAGAAATACGTGAGGGGTCATATACAAGTTTCAAGCTGCTACAAGAGTAATCAATTTTCTTTGAAAAATAAACGGTGCATTAAAAGAGACCGTCTAGTCCAACCAGTGCCTGAAGGGAGGCCACAAATGGTTGGAGTATCATTGGAATGAGTGCATCACCCCCCAAAAGGATAACCATCGGTTTTAGAATCAAATAATCCAAGTTTGAATCAAGTAAACAAAACTTTGAGTAAGTCTCTTAACTCCCGGGAGTCTCAATTTCCCCATATTTAAAATACAGCAGTCGGACTGAATAATAAAAGTTCTTTCCAACTCTAAATCCTATAATCCTATAATAATATATAACATATATGTTAGAGTATGTTGGCTAAAAAAACCCCCCAAAACAACAGCAGTCTCCTCACTTTACAATCACACCTTGCATATACATTGTATTTGTGTCTGGAGAGATAGAACTATATCCACACCTCTGCTAATGTTCTTACATGATAACGAGGTGACCCATGCAGGTTTCTCACCAGCTATGCCAAAGGAGAATGGACTATGCTCGCTCACATCTAACTAGGAAGGATATAGCTACGGCCAGTGTCTACTAAGGAGTAGCCTAGCAATTTAAAAATTAGTCTCATTTTTTTTTTCAATGAACAAAAATCTGCTTCTTTTCCTTCCTACCTTCCTTTCCACAATTAAAAAAAAAAGCAAAATCTCTGTGGACATACAGACATATATAGACATATTCCAACAAACTCCCTTGTTGGATGTGTCCAAATTTTATATATATATACATACACACACATATATATATATACACACACACACATATATATATACACACACACACACATATGTATGTATATGCCTCATCCTTCTCCCTGCATTCATCACTTCTCTGTCAGGAGATGGGTAGCACGCTTCGTCATTGGCCCTCTGGAAATGTAGTTGGTATTGCATTCATCAGAGTTTTTAAGACTTTCAAAGTTGTATTTACAATGTTGCGTAAATTGTTCTTGTTCTGCTCACTTCATTCTGCATCACTTCATTCAAGTCTTCCCAGGTTTCTCTCAAACCATCCTTTTCATCATTTCTTACAACACAGTTATATCCCATTAAATTCATATACAATTTGTTCAGCCATTCCCTAACTGATACCCTGCTTAATTTTCTATTCTTTATCACCACAAAAAGCTGCTATAAATATTTTTGTACTTATTAATGGTCTTTTCCTCATTCTTTTATTTATTTGAGGCATACAGCCTAGCAGATTTCAGAGAGGCTCACTACCAGAAGATTGGCTCCCAGAAAGGATGTCTTGGTAAAATTTTAACAAAAATGGCACAACACACTTTTGAATTGAATCTCGATTATTAATACTTTTCTCTGTCACTTTTTAAAGTCTAGATAATCAATAAAACCATAAATCAATCTCTGATTTGTAGCATTTGCTGATTCCTAACATATTAATGAAAATTCAACAACTGACCCTTGGTGAACCAGTATAAGCTGGCCCTAGTACACCCCTGACACCAGGTAAGTTTTAATAAAGCTCCACCAATTGAAGAATAATATCAAAACATGCTCCAATAAAAAGAAGAAGGGGTTTAAAGTCAGTTTCTGCACTTAATCTCTCAAAGCTTTAGTTTCCTGATCTGTAAAATATGGCTGGGGGATTGAACTCAATGATCTTTACCATCCCTTAGACCTTGAAATCTGTGATCCTGGAAGGCTCAGCAAAATGGTGCCAACATAGGTCCAAAACAAGAGGAACCTGTAGATTGTTACCAAACATTCTGTATTTCTTGTGCCAAAGTACTTAGAAGGATATTTGAGCTAAAAAAAGAAGTGATAATCAAAAAGATAAGGCAAATTCATTTTGTAACAGAAATGTCCTCCTGAAATGTGACTATTGAATGGATATTTTTTAAAAAGCTAATACTTTAAATAAATTAATGAAAAGTCTTCAAATACTAACCCAGAAGGATGAAGAGTCTAAATTTATGAAAAGGAGCTATGTAATTAATTTGTAGTGTCATTAAAGTTCCATTCAACGATGCAGGTTGCAACCTATACATGTTTGTCCATCCTCTGTGATTTTTGTGTACATTCTCCCAGCAGTGCCATGGGTCTTCCCAATGTGCTGAAGGCCTTCTTCAATTTGTCCTTACATCATAAAATTACTAATAGAATAATATAACTGTCAATCTTCCATCCTTCATTCTTGCCACATGACCAGCCCATCTTTTTGTCCTAACATATATTTTTTAGACATCTTTTATTCCTGTTCTTCAGATTCTTCATTGGTTATCAGTTACAGCCTGCTTACATCCACCATGCACCTTTCCATTGCCCTCTGTGTGATCTTCATTTTTAATTCTTTGGAGAATGTTTAATACTATGACTCACAAACTTACATATGTGTAAGCCTGGCATCCTAGTCATTGCCCCGAATATGTTCTACTAACCACAATATAGTTGTGATGGATGGGGCTTTATTTCCATGAGAAGCTTGGGAGTCATTAAAGGAACTTTACAGTTTTCTGAAGGCAATCCAACTCACTTACCTCCTCCTGTTCAGCTCCAGAACCAACACATTATCCACTTGTACTGTCTGCCCTAGATTTATACACTGATGGACAATCTCTATAGACTGTTTATCCAAATGCATGTTGTAATCTGGACAATAGACTTTCTTCATCCACTTGATCTTCATGTGTGAATATCAGTCCAAATTCCTTTGAGTCATTACTGGTCTGTTCCAGGAGGACCTGCAATCCTTGGGGCTTGATACAACCAGCAAAATGTTAGCCTCAAACAGAAGCATGTGAAAGACTGCATTAACCACAGAGAATCAATTCATTTTCAAGTTGAACTCCATGTTGGATGTTGTCATTAAAGTGCAGATTCCTTTGGTGAACGGACATCTTCCTTTTTCTCTACTTCACTTGAATAGAGGATCATTGGACAAAGTTATTTCTGTTGTCATATCTTTGAAGGAATTTTGAATGTTTTTGTTGTATGCATGAGACACCTCATCGAAAGAGAGCTTGTAAGGGAAAATTTTGCTCTACCAAATCAAATGGTTTGTTTTTGTTTGTTTGTAATTGACAAACAATAAGTAGGATGTTATGTTAGTGGCATCTTTTAATTAATTACAAAATGACAATGCTTCTAACAATAATAATTGTTAAATATAATTTGTGAAACATTTTTCTCTACTATTAATATCATCATTGAGAATGTTCTTAATTTGTGTACAAGTGATTCTCAGAAAGATTTTGTATGAACAGTAGGTCAGTAGTTATTATTACTCTCTTCTTAGTCACCTTTTTTCTTTTTGCATTAATAAGGTCCGAATTTTTTTTTATTACTTTTTGATTAGCTGTGGTAAAGGAATTATTATCAGCAATATCATAAATGATACCACATTTTGATAAACTTTGTGTCCTATGCCCACTCAACATATTAAAAGTATTACTAGGGTTATTTTTTTGTTACAAATGTGAAAATTATGAAGGATTTTATCCATCAGTAAATATCCACATGTTATATTTTCATTGTGTATTTGAGATTTATATGTTGCAAACTTGTATTAATTTCTTACTTTTATTTGAGTAAAATATCAGCCAACAAAATTATTTACATAGACTTTTCTGAAATGTATAGGGGAGTATGTGACAATTCTTATGTGTTTGTTGAATGTCTTGTTACTACACAAAATTTGGAAACCACTATTGTAATTTCTCGAGCGGCAGGAGAGTTCCACAGAGAATTTAAACTGAGAAACCTGTAGTAGTAATTTCCTCACTGCTCTGTGCCCTTGATGTCCTTGATTCAGGGAGCCACGAGCAGACAATGCCAACACTCTTTATGCCACCAAAAGCTATCAACGCCACATAGCAAATACACGTGTGCATTGATGGAACTTGGAGGCCCCCACAACAGTTGGAGTTTTCAGGCAGTGCAGTAGGGTATTTTTAAGTATAGAGCTTCTGAAGAGACTAAATACATGTGCCTGTATCTGCTGTATGATTTGCTAGAAATTGTTCTTTGCTATTCAGTCATTTCAGTCATGTTCAACTCTTTGTGACCCCAGTTGGGGTTTTCTTGGTAAAGATACTGGAGTGGTTTGCTGTTTTCCAGCTCATTTTACAGATGAGGAAACTGAGGCAAACAGGGTTAAGTGACTCACCCAGGGTCACATAGCTAATAAGTATCTAGGGTCACATTTGAATTTAGGTCTTCCTGACTCCAGGCCCAGCATCCTATCCACTGCACTGAATATGTTCTACTAACCTCATATAATACTCTAGCTGTTTCACAGTGGTATGGCTTAGTGGATAGAATGTGGGATTTGTAAAGACTGGGGTTCAAATCCTGATGTTGGTACTTATTATCTCTTTGACCATGGGCAAGTAACTTAGCCTTGGTTCCTTCATCTGTAAAATGAAGGAATTGGATTAAATGGCTTATAAAGTCTTTTTCAACTTTGTAGATCCATTGGGAGCTAGGTCCAATGGGTGGAGCACTGTTTCTGAATCAGGAAGACCTGAGTTCAAATGTGACACTCACTATCTGTATGACCCTGGGTGAGTCACTTAACCTCGATCTGTTTCTGATTCTTCATCTGTAAAACGGAGTTAACAATAGCACCTGCCTCTCAGGGTTGCTAGAGCAAAATGAAATAATATGTGTAAAGTGCCTTACAAACCTTGAAACAGTAGCCATCACTAATAATACTATTATATTATCTCCATTTTGCTATGTTAGAAGACTTTTTTGAGGATTACCTCATAGAAGCAAGGTCAATAAATGGCTGTCAAGAGCTACAGGAAGGAAGTCCCCAATCATTTGCAGATGTTTGTATAAAAAACTATTATGCTCAGACCATAGAGGACCAGTGTAGAGCCATAAGTAGCCTATTGGCTCTAAAACCTTTTTGGGGTGTTCCTCAGAGTCTGGAGAGAAAAAGCGATAAAGAATGAAAAGAGTCAGGAGACAGGTGGTAGCAGGAATTTTTAACCTAGAGTCTCTGAAGTTGGATGGGAAAAAACATCCCACCTTTATTTTCACTCACTTCTTCCTGAAATATAGCATTTCCTTCAATTGTTTACAAACATGATTCTGAGGAGTTTTCACCCTCAGACTGCCAAAGGGGTCCATATGCAAGGAAAGTAAAGAGCCCCTGGGTGGTAGAACAGAAGCATAAATGGGAGTAATTGTCTTTCTTTCATCTGATTAGACTGTTCTTTATGTGAAATGTCTGCTGATTTCTTAGCCAAAGCCTTTGTGGACAGTGTGAATCTCCAAAACAGGACAGTACTTAAAAAAAAATTGACTTCTAATTTTCTTAGAGGTGTAAACCCAATCAATGCCAAAAGCAAACATGACTGATCCAATTTCACCCTCAAGAAGGCCCACTTCAACAGTTTAGAGGGCTTTCTGCACACAGCTCAGGAAATTTAACTCAAGCATATATTAGGTTTGACCCTGCCTCTGAAGGGCCACAAAAGGAAATAAATTTCCAAGGGGAAGGAAGGGTCCTACATTTGATTCGCATGGTTCAACTTATTTGTCTCTAAAAACCTGTGAAGTGATTTAATTAAATTCAACTCTACAAATATTTATTAAGTAATGACTGTATGCAAAGTTCCTTGCCATGCTCTAGGGATAAAACAAAACTGAGCCTTCCCCTCAAGAAACTTATAATTTACTGGTGAAAGAACTTTGTTTATCTTCCATGACAAATACTTCTTAATCTGTTTCTCAGACTGTCTCATGACCAGAATTACACGGCCTCACTTCTTTTCTCTGCTTCTGACTTTCTGGATCTCTCCACCAGGTCTCAGCTGCTTTCTCACCCTAGATTTCCCCATCCTCTCATTAGTGAATTTTTCCCTACGTCATAATAGGAAAAGCCCAGGCCAGCCACTCTTCACTCCTCTCTCAGTCCTGCTTCTGACTCTCAAAACCATGCCTCCCTACCACTCCCTCCCCACACACACCTTTCCAGCTTCCTTTTAGGAATTATCCTCTCCAATTAGAACTTAAGCTCCTTGAGGGCAGGGGCTCTTTCTTTTTCCTTTTATTTGTATTCCCAGGCTTAGCACAGTTCCTGGAACATAGTAGTAAGCACTTAATAAATTTTGTTGACTGCCCTGTAAAAATCTTAGAAGTTGTTTTGGATTGCATTTCATAGCAAAAAGAACTTGAAAATTAGGGAACCTCATTCTCAGCAACTTATCTGGTAGGTGTCCCCTATTCTCCCCCTGCTCAGTGCAGATGCAAATATTCTTCTTCTGCACCAGGGTGACGGGATCATAGATTGAGAACTGAAAGGGCCCTCAAAGGTCATTATAGAAGATGAAAAGGCAGGATGAACCAAAGGACCCTCTTGGTTTCAACAACGATAATACCTTGTTGTCTGAACCTGTCCAGCAAAGCTATCTGCATCTGCTCAGCCAGGTAGTGATCTTGGTTTGAACCCCATCACCTGTAACAACTGTCAGGATACCTATGTGACTATCTAGGATGCATACCCAGGGACAGAGCAAATTAAAAGGACTATCCTAATTAGACTCCCAAAAATGTCTCTTTAGATAAAGCCAGTGGTGCTGGAAGGTTCCCCTATAAGCAACCCATTCCAAGGTCTTACTGTACCTTCGGTCTGCTGCTGAAACTGTGATCTACTCCCCCCATCAACAAAAGTTATTTTCCACTCCCACATTGTGGTTCTCACTGTCCTGGTCCTGACATGATCCAACCCAGGCCCTCTCTGGGCTATATTCATCTAGTCTAATTTTCTCACTTTTATAAATAAGGAAACTGAGGTCTAGAAAAGAGTCTCGACTTGCCCACGATCACACAGTTAAAGAACAGGGATTGGAACCCAGGTCCCCTGACTTCAAATCCAGCACTCTTTCCATGGCAATGAATTCCTGTGGATTTTAAAATATTTTTTTCTGAGTTTAAACACTGAAAAAAAGCATTTCCATATACACAACAGAACACAAAAAGAGGATGAAGCTTGAATATCTATTTCACACCATATTCCATTTTATGCTCCATTTCAAAACATGCACATGTAGTATGTTTTAAGTACATAATAAATTCCACACATTACTTTCAAAACTGCCTTGCTTAAATGCAAGGGTCTAAGACATCTCCAAAAGTTTCATGGTGGAAAATGCTATCTACATCCAGAGAATGAACCATGGAGTTTGAATGCAGATCGAAGCATACTATTAGCTCTTTCCCCTTCTGTTTTGTTTTGTTTCTTCTTTCTTGTGGTTCCTCCTGTTGGTTCTAATTCTTCTTTACAACATAACTAATGTGAAAATGTGTTTAATAGGAATGTATGTGTAGAGCCTATATCAGATTGCGTACCCTCTTGAGGAGGGAGGCAGGGAGAGGAGAGAAAATTGAAACTCAAAAGCTTATGGAAGTGATTGTTGAAAACTAAAAATAAATTAATTTTAAAAAAAACTGCCTTGTTTATCTGTGCTTCCTCCTGAACTTTTCTGTTCTCTCTCATGCATCTTGAAAAATGTTTCAACAGCCCCATTTTTGGGGGCAGAGTGTAGGGGGTATGCGTATTAAAAAATGAGATTAAAAAAAAAGAACCCTTGTAAAAATAAGAATAATCAAACCAAACAAATTCACAAAAGAAACAACCCTTTGTGATCTTAACTGTTACTTTATCTCATTGTCTTCTTTCCTTGCCTGTAAAATAGCAGCACCTCTTCATAGCATTCTGCCTGCTTTCTGGTACAGCATTGTTGTGGTCTTTATTTTTTATTACAGTCTGGAATTTGAAGTTCACACTTTCCTTAAAGATTTTTTTAATCTTTGAATAATATTTTAAGTATCTTTAAAAAAAGTAATTTTTATAATTTTTTTTTTTAGCTTGGGAAGAACTTAGATCTTTTTATGGTCATCATTATTGTGATCATTATAGCACAGGTTCTGAAAAAATATAATTCTCTGCGATGGATTTTGATCCAATATAAAAGAGGGACATAGGCCTTTCCCTGCATTCAATCTGAGCTGCTCATTTGGCCTGGTGCCAGTCCCTTGATCTTTCTCTTCTCACTTTTTCAATGTCCTCAATGCTAGCCCTGGCTCTACATTCCTGTAGTCGGGTCATGGCAATGAGTCCTTTGCGTTTTACTCAATCCCTGGAGTTTTGTGGAGAGCCTAGTCAGTCTCTGATAATGGAGAATTATTGAGAATGACCACATTATCAATTATCAAGAATTAACAAATTCTTATTTGTTTAATATGTTTGTCCATCCCCCTCTCCCACCCAGAGCCTTTCCTTTCTTTCCCCATTGGAGGGACACAATTTGTAATCCCCTTAAGACTGAAGAAGAGAGGGTTCTGATGCAGGGAGATGAAAATCAGCAGCCACCTATTAATGCACACCCCCCAATCCAAGGAAACAAAAACACTGGACCAAATTAGACTGAACAGGCCTCTGTCTCCAGGGGAGAGAGGTGGAGTAAAAGATGGGGAGGGGGAAGGGACTAGGGGATTGCCATGTGGTTTTAATTAATTTGGATTCTCTTTCTGAAGCTAATTTACCCAACACAAAGCATGTTCGGAGAGTAGCTGCTGGCACTTGTGGGAGCTTGGCTCTCCCTGATAAAGGCCCAGAGCCCTGTTCAGGAGGCTGGAGTTTGCTGTGTCTCTGTAATTAACAGGTTTCAAAGTGGTTATTTTGGAAAAGGGATTTCAGGGGTGTGTGAAAGTCCTTTCATTGGCCATCAGCCTGCATCCCCAAGCCTTCAGAGGGGCCTCTCTCCCACAGTCTGCGCTCAGGTTTTTGTCTCTCCAAAGCTCTGTCCTAGAAGCTAGATTCCCACCATGGATTTTTACTGCACTAATGGTCGCTGTGGTTTTTGCTGTTGTTTAGTTACTAGGGACGTTTTTTTAATGCCCTTATGGTTCCTAGGAATCTAAATAAAGCCAACACGACTCTTGCCTTCCTAGGGCTCCCTTGCCACGGCTTTCTCCTAGGAAAGTGGATTGACTATCTAACCACTCATAATGAATCAAGTTGCTATGACTTCCCAGAGCATTATTCTTTCCAACACACCAAGTAGCCTTTCAAATGACAAGAGATGCCCTCTTTTTTCCCTTCTTGCACGGAAGGTTCCCCGGAGCACAAAGACCTGATTTCAAATCCTGCGTAGGACATTTCACTTCCCAGGGACGATATGGCCTTGGGAGTTCTTTTCATCTCTAAATCTAGGCTCCGATTATTCTCTGATGCAACTCTCCACTGCTTCATAATACTATAAAAGTAGATTTAATCTATGGTTAGTTTTTCAACAGGTGGAAAAGGAATCAGAATGACATTGGTTAGAAAGGTCTTATGTACCTGGTGCTCTGCTAGCAGATGAAAAGAGAACATTCCTGTTGGATTAATTCGTTCATCCTCGGAACTCTTAGCAGGGCCAAGCCTTCTAGATGTGTGGATGAGTGAATGACAACTCAGTCAGCCCACTATATATATAGCCAACCCCAGACCAGAATATGCTTCATATCTCATCCAATGGTCTGCTGTAGCCATCTTGCCTCCCACTTTGCCTTTGTATCATTTTCCATTCTTGTTCTGGGAATGATAATCAAATCAATATTATTGAACTACCATTGTTCCTTGAAAGGCTATATTGACTCGACATCTCTACTGACTGTTTCTCCAAAGTCCTAGGCCCCAAACACCATTCCCATAGCAGTATTGCCTCCCCTATTTATTAGCATGTAAGCTCCTTGAGGACAGAAACGGTCTCACTTTTGTATTTGTATCCCCAGCTCTTAGCACAGTGGTTGGAACATAGCATGTTATAAATGGTCCTTTTTTTCATTTGTTTGTTCCACTTCAGGGTGACTTGAGTAAGCAGAGCACAGTGCCCAGATATGAGTAGAACAAAGTATAAGTTCTGACTTCCAAGGATAATTAAATTAGAGCCCTGCTTCCTTCAATATTACAAGGGTCCATGATATCATCCATTTAAGTACTGCCTTTAACTGCCCACAGCAGTCATGACTGCTTCGTCACTTAATAGAAGGACTTTTTGAGCTTCTGGCTAAAAGGCACACATGTACATTTATGTCTATATATACACACATGATACATGTGTGTATAAACATATATTTATGTATACATTTATAACACATATGTGTGTGTGTGTCTATGTATGTATGTATACAAACACACATAGATATGTCAACAATCTGGGGACAAACCTTCCCTTAAATACAGCTCCCTCCAATCCAGTTTCCTCTCCAGTGATCAACACAATCTATTTCCTGATTTAGAATTCATCTACCTAGAAACGGAAGGGAATTCAAAGGCCTCTCTCATTTTTCAGGTGCAGAAACCAAAGTCTAAAGAGTTTAAGTGATGTGCATGAAGTCTTACAGGCACTGTTGCAATGAGTGGGGGTGGGGGTGGGATTTTAACCCTGCTCATCTGATTCCAGATCCTATGCTCTGGTAGTATAGTTTTCAAAAACCTGGTGTCACAGTGAGATCCCAGATGAGGACTTTCATGCAGGAGGGCCCCTGCTTAGGCTGTGAAAACAGTATGTTAAGAAGGGAACTTAGAGTTCCTAGGCGTGGGCTGGTCGAAGGTTTAGAAATTGGTTTAAAAAAAAAAGGCATTAAGTTCCACACAGACTTATTTCTTGCCACCCCACAAATAAATGCCTTCGAATTGTTGTTCACCATATAAAGCAAAATGTGCTTGTTTTACGGTCACTTACCTTAAGCCACTGTTATCTGATACAATAGGGTAACAGGCTAGCTTAATTTCCTGGTCTGACATCTTTCTGAACTTTCTTTCACTGAAGATATCCTAAATGCTCAGGAAGAAATATTATCATGCAACCAGTAGTGCTTAATAACAGTTATTGATCCCAAGAACACAGGGCTCTCCACGTCAGAATGAAGGTCATAGAATACAGTCCCACCTCCACCCAGGAGAAAATGGAGGCAGACTGGTTTGGAAAGAAGGTGAACTGGGCTCACAGTCTACTTCTCATGCTACCTCCGGGTTCTTGGGCAAATCACTTAACACCCCTCAGCCTCAGTTTCCTTATTTGTAAGGTGAAGGGATTAGATAAGATGATCTCTGAAGTATATTTCAGCTCTAGTTCTATGAAAATTCTCCACTAAGACATTGCCAATTTTTTTTTGCTGCTTTTGTTCATATTATTGTTGTTGTTGTTATTATTATTATTATTATTATTATTTTAGGTTGCTGGTGAAAGGAATGGAGAAAAGAGACATATTCCTGGGTCAGGAATTAATTGAAAATACTTAGGATAACAGAAAACTCTTAAAGCAGCCAGTGCATGGGAGATCCAAGAAAAACCCATGGATCTGTAGGGGATCCATGAACAATACCTGTCCTTCTGTTCTGTCTGTAGCAGCTGTGACTTATAGTCATTGAACTTCTTCACGCTGTATACAAGTGGAGTTTAAGTAGGTAACCTCAGTCTTCCAAGACAGCTCTTACTTCTTATGGGGCCTTTGAATACTTGGCCTAAAAGAGTCTGCCTAATAAGATCATTTAGAGCTGAAAGGGACCTCAGGCAATCAAATACAAGGCCCTCATTTTACTGAGCTGAAAATGAAGCCCCCAGCATATTGTGACTTGCCCAGTGTTGCATAGCTAATAAATATTGGAGGCAGGATTTTAACCCAGGTCTACTGAGTCCAGAGCTAGTGTTAGGAGAGCTAGGATAAATTAATCAGCAAACATTTAATAAGCAACTACTATATGCCAGGCACTATGCTGAGAAATTTACAAATATTATCTCATTCGATCGTCATGACAGCCCTATGAAGTGGGTGCTATTATTATCTTCATTTTGCAATTGAGGAAACTGAGGCAAACAAAGGTAAAGTGACTTGCCCAGAGTCACACAGCTAGTAAGTGTCTGAGGCTAGATTTGAACTAAGATCTTCATGACTCCAGTCCCAATACTTTATCTACCGAGGTGCTCTCAGAAAAAATAAGCAAGTTTAGTAGATAGCTGGGTTTTGAGGGAAAGATATGAAATTCTGCTTGAGATATGTTGAGTTTCAGGTATCTGTGTGACCTCCAGTTTTAAATGTTCAAAAATCAGTTGGTGATATAAGAATGGAGTTCAGAAGAGAGAGTAGGGTGTGTGTGTATATGTGTGTGTGTGTGTGTGTGTAAATCTAAGTAGTTTTCTGCAATAGAGATGATAACTGATTCCATGGGAACTGATGTAGGCACCAAGAGAGTTTAGAGAAAGAAGAGAAGATCCAGGACAGAGTCTTGCATTATATCCACAGTTGGCGATCAAGATATGCATGATGAATGAGCAAAAGTGATCAAGAAAGAGCAGTCAGAAAGGTAAGAAAAGAGTATTGTCAAGAATACCCAGAGAGGGGGCAGCTAGGTGGCGCAGTGGATAGAGCACTGGCCCTGAAGTCAGGAGGACCTGAGTTCAAATCCAGCCTCAGACCAAACACTTGACACTTACTAGCTGTGTGACCCTGGGCAAGTCACTTAACCCCAATTGCCTCTATATATATGAAAAAAAATAAATAAAAGAATACCCAGAGAACAGGAAGTACACAGGAGGAGAGAGGAGTCAACAGCATCAAATGGTCAAGTTGGGCAGGGAAGGCAAGAGGGATAAAATAACGAGAAGAAATGTCAGGTTTGGCAATGAAGAGATCTTTGGTAACTTTGGAAAGAGCAGTTTTCTTTGAGTCATGAGGCTGGAAATCATATTGCAAGGGATTGGGAAAGTGAGTGATAGGAAAAGAAGCAGAAGCAATGATTGTAGACTTTTTTCTAGGAGTTTGATTGAGAAATGGAAAATGAAGTAGGCCACTAGCTTCAGGGAATGGTAGAGTCTTTTGTAAAGACGGAGGTCAATTGGGCATGTTTGTAGACCGAGAAAGAATAAGCAGACAGGGCGAGATTGATGCTTTGGGAGAGAGGGGGGATGATTGTGGGGTTTATCTGCTGGAGAAGATGGGAGGCAATGGGGTCAAGGACACTTGTAGAGGAAGTAAGCTTTGATGAGAAGGGCTACCTTATTATCAGAGACTGGAATAACGGAGGAGAGTGGCGGGGGGAGGGTGATGATGTCAAGGGGTTTTGAGATGTAGGATAAAAAAGAAGTGGGAGCTCACATTGAATGGCCTCTATTTTCTCAGTAAAGTATGAGATGAGGACCTCAGCAGAGAGAATAGAGAAGGAGTGGGGTATGGGAAGTTGGAAGAGAAAAAAGAAGGTTTGGAACAGCCTCTGTGGAAAGTGAGAAAGAGTCAAAATTAGAGAAAGGAAAAGAATTGCCTGGCTTTTGTAAGGGAGAAGTTGAGGTTAGATAGCATCAGTCTGTAGTGGACTCAAGCGGCTTAGTTGTATGACTTGCTTCAGATCCATATAATGGCATACAAGTAGAAGATGACCCTTCCTGGATCACTGCCTTGTTATGATGGAGGGGCTTGTAAAACTCAACAAAACTATGAGCTGTGCTATGCAGGGTTACCTAAGATGGACAGGCTGTAGTGGAGAGTTCTGGTAATCTGGAGAAGAAACTGGAAGACCACTTTTGACGAAATCTTTGCCAAGAAAATCCCATGGACAGTATTAAAATTCTAAAAGACGTGACATCAGAAAATGAGCCCCTCAGATTGGAAGGTGTCTAACATGTTACTGGGGAAAACTGGAGAACACAAGCTTGGATAGACTTCGGAGACAGTGGAGGAAAGAAGGCCTGTTTTTCATGTCAGGGATAACTACCACCAATCATCAAAAGCAGTTTCTTTGAGCTAACCACTGGGCAATGCTGGCCTCTTTTATACTGCCTGCCCCTAGAAACCATATCTCATGTATTTAGGACACTAAGTCTGGCCTCCTAGAGCAGGAAACTGGGTTTTGGGAGTCCTGGGTTCGATTCTATTTCTAGTTTCCTTTTTTGGTTTATTGTGTTTCCTTGGTTGTCATATCCTTTGATTAGGCCTTTCATGTTCTTTCCTGTTTGTAAAATGGGAAAGACAGTCTTTACTAGTTACTTCATAAGGATAGGGAAATCAGCAGTGCCTAATATATTCTATTTGCTCTTCCATTTTAATTAATTAGCTCATTTAATAGACATTCATTGAGGGTCTGCTATATATAAGGCACGGTGCTAATCTCTAAGGAAGAAACAAAGATATCCCTTTTCTCAAGGACAGTTATAATCAATTGAAAAAAAATAACACGTATGTAAATAAGCAGAATATAAAATAGAACATCTTAATTGCTTGAGAAGTATGGCTGAGGTGCTATCCACACTATAGAAGCATGTAAGAGTTGATCTTTGGAGGATGGCTAGAATTTCTGTGAGTGGAGAGGTACGGGATGGGTTAGGGTAGGGAGAAGAGAAAGGTATAAGTAACAATTTGAACAAAAGCTTGAAAGCAGGAAAGCTCAGGATCATTCCAGATGTGACAGAGATTTTAGCTGGCTAGAGCTAAAATATGAGGAATCGGATTCAACTTATGCTGTGCAAATAGTATCTTTAATCTCTGTCTTATATACAAAAAGATCTAGGAACTACAAAAAGGGAGACTCAGAGAAATTTTAGAAGAGAGGTCTTGATTCTCCTTGGGCAAAACTTGGTTTCCCTAGAGTGGCTTCATGGTTTCTTCCTCCTTTGTTCCCCCTAACCCTTTTTGACTAATAACACTAGGTTGACACAGCAAATCAAGTTTTGTATTGTTAACTTCCCATGTGATTGGTACAGGGGAAAAACAGTTGACCTTGAAATCTCAAAATCCGAGATTGACTAGTAGTAGAGACTACTAGTTGCCTGTGTGACTTTTGGCAAGGCATTAAAGTTTCCTAATTTGTAAAATGATGGTATTGAACTAGGTCAAAGGTCTTAGCTTGGGGTTTGTGAACTTTTTGGAAGAATAACTTGATAACTGCATTTCTTTAGAACTGGTTTCCTTTATAATATTTTGTACTTTATTTTATGCATTTAAAAGCATTATCCTGAGAAGGGATCCACCCCGAACTGTCAAAGGGGGCCATGACACAAAAAAATTAACAACCCCTGGGTGATCTCCAAAGTCCCTTCCAGGTCAATAATCTTATGATCCAGGAATGTGCTGGTAAATATTTAATGACTGGCTCTCAAAAAAAAATGGTCACATAGTACTCTTTTAAGTTTAATTTGCATTATTAAAATTCTCTCCATCACTTTCTTAAGCCTAGGCAATCTATAAAACAATAAATCAAGCCCTGATTTGTAGCCTTTGCCTATTTCTGAGATACAAATGCTCCGACTGAAAAATTTAACTGACTCTTGCCAGCTAACCCCTGAATCCTATAGGTCTCTCCCAGATAGAATTATAGCAGATTCTCACCTTGATGTCTCATGGAATAGGCAGTGGATTTAATCCGATCTAATCAGAAAAAAGAAAATCTGAGTGGAATAGTAGATAGAGCACTGACCCTGAAGTCAAGAAGACTCATGGTCCTGAGTTCAAATTTGGCCTCAGACCATTATTAGCCATGTGACCCTGGGTAAGTCACTGTCTCAGTTTCTTCATCTATAAATGAGCTGGAGAAGGAAATGGCAAACCACTCCAGCGTCTTTGCCAAGAAGAACTCAAACGGGGTCACAAAGAGTCAGATAACAACTGAATAACAATCTGGAAAGTCTTCGCCTTCATCCTGACCAGAATGAGACTTCAGCTATGCAAGTTTTATTTCAACTTTATGTTTACACTCAATTACATTGGATCCTAGAATACAAGACGCCGTGGAGCTCATTCAGCCTCTTCCCACCTTTTCTAGAACTTTCTTTCTCCCTCAGTAATGATTCCGCTGTTCTCTTCGAAGTTCTGAGGGGGGGCTCACAAACAGCCTTTTCAATATCTCAACCTGCAATCAGGCATCCAGTTTCTACTTTAGGGTTTTGTTGTTGTTTAAGGTTTATTAACTAAAGGCATTTTGGTGGGTGGAAATTGGGATTTGCCTGGGGCTGATAGGAAGTGATTAGCTATGGCCCGGATAAAGTGTGGTTTAAAAAAAAATGCTGCAGCTAAAATCTCTTTCACCTGCTTAATTCGATTCAAGGGAGATTTGTTTTTAACTTCCAAATTACCTGCCAGGGTTTCTAGCCATTAAATCCTATCTTGAGTGATTATTTTCTTTTAAGAACTGCAACAAAGAAAAGAAGGGAAAATAAGAGGCCCAAGAATTCCCTTTCTTGAGCATTTTTAAATACAACAGAATAGCATGTGGTTTTCTTGAGGGTCCATTATAATTTAGTTATCCCATAGAGCATTAAGCAGCAGAAATCTAGGTATGGTTTTACACAGCACCTAATTTAGACATTTAAAAAGTTGCCTGCGGGGCTACATCTGGCCTGCCTTAGCATCATTATTCAGAAGGAAAAAAAATCCCTCACTGGTCTTGTAGTCAAAAGGCCTGGGTTCCAGTCCCGATTCTCTCATTTACATTACATTCTTTGTGACTTTAGACAAATCACTCAATCTCTCAGTCTTGCTTTGTGCCTCTATAAAAAGGTATAATGGGGCTGATAATACTCATGCTATTTATTTCATATGGTTGTTGTGAGGAACAGGCCTTGCAAAATTTACATGTAGATACAGGGCGTCCCAAAAGTCTTAGTGTAATTTTAAGCTATTAAAAGTTCTGGGACACCTTGTGTATGTATATACTATTATCAGCTTTCTTATCCCTTCCTCCTCCTCCTAGGACTGTTGGGAAAGGAGGAGAGGGCTGGCTTCTTCCCTCCCTCCTTACGCCATATTCCCTTCCATGTACTGGACACTGGCCTACCTGTTCTTCCTCCATCTCCTGACTCTAGGTGGCTTTTCATTGACTTTTTCACTGGTCCCATTCCTGAAATACTCTCTCTCCTCCCCTCCCCTCCTGGCTTCCTTGAAGACTCAGCTTAAATAACACATTCTGAAGGAGGATTTTCCAACTGATCCTCTCCCCCTCCTACCACACACACACACACACACACACACACACACACACACACACACACACACACACACACATACACCCCTGTGCTTTTCCTCTCACCCATTTCAGCTATATAGATATATAGCTGATATATACCGGGTCATTTGCATGTTTTTCTCTATTAGAATGAGATCTCCTAGCAGGCAGGTGTTTTGCCTTTCTTTGTATTCCTAGCACTTAGCATGGGCCTTACACATAATAAGTTCATGGTCACTTGGATGGCCTGGAGTTATCAACTCTAATCCTTTTGGAGAGTTGGGTGACTGACCACCTGCCACTAAATTCTAAGGTTTTCTGGGCTTTACCATCCACCCCGCCTTTAAATGCCTCCAGACTAGCCTGATGATGAACTCAAAAAACCTCTTGGCCTTACTCCTTCTTGCTATGTGCTTAAAGACTTCCGTGCCTTTCCATCTGCCCTGTAGCTGGACTCTCTTTCATATGTTGTCTTTCCCAATCTTGAATTTCTTGAGAGCAGGGACTATCACACTTTTTCTATTTCTATCCTCAGCATTTAATCAGGACTTCATACACAATAGACACAATTCATTCATTCATTCATTCATTCATTCATTCATTCATTCATTCATCCAGGTAGAAAACTGTATCCTGGTTCGTGAGCCATCCACAGCTGAATCTCATTCACAGCAACAAATGGGTCAAAATTAGTACCCAAACCATAACTATGATGAGATGTCGAGGGTTTTATTCTAGGGCAGTACAATACAAGGGATATCACCTCCTGGTAGAAAGGAAACAATGGGAAAAAACTTCTGCTCTGGACACTTTTCTCCATTTTTCAATATAAAATCCTTCTCAATCTAGAACTCGAGTTCCACCATAATCTGATCACTGCTTGACTTACCAAGCTGACCTTCTACTATTCCCTTCATATGACCAATGCTCAAGCTACATTGTCTTACCCCAAACACATCTGGAGCTTCCTCCTATTCTTTCAAGCTAGAGACAGTATAGTACAGTGAGAAGGGCTGCATTTGGAGTCAAAGGTCACTTACCCATCCCCTGTCACTACTTGAGTGAACTTGGACAAGTGACCTGATTACTGTATGCCTCAATTTCCTTATCTATAAAATGAGGAGGTAGAGAAGGGAATAAGCACCTGCTATGTGCCGGGTGCTACATGCTTTGTAAATATCTCATTCAACCACACAATAACAGGTGTCTTTTTTGACCTCATTTTACAATTGAAGAAACTGAGGCAATAGAGGTCTAGTGAATTCCTCAGAGGCACACAGCTAGTAAGTATCTAGTGTTGTATTTGAACCCTTGTCTTCCTGACTCCAGGACCACTGCTGTATCCACTGCATCACCTAGTTGCTTCTGTTGGAAAAGATGATGCCTAAAGTCACTTCTAGCTCAAAATTTATGACCATACTGCCTATCTTTCTATAACCTACCTCTCTTTTTTTTAAATAAATTTATTTATTTGTAGTTTTCAACATTCATTTCCAGAAGTTTTTGAGTTCCAAATTTTCACTCCATCTCATCCCTCCCCCTACCCCAATATGGCATGCATTCTGAATATCCCTTCCCCTAGTCTGTCCTCTTTTCTTTCTCTCCCCCGTTCTCTTATCCCCTTCCCCTTCTATTTTCCTGTAGGGCAGGATAGACTTCTATACCCCATTTCCTGTATTTCTTATTTCCCCATAGCATGTGAAAACTTTTTTTAAAAACATATGTTTTTATAACTTTAGGTCTCAAATTTTCTGTCTTCCTCCCTCCCCACCCACCCTCACTGAAAAGGCAAGCAACTCAATATAGGTTGTACATGTGCAGTATAACCTACCTCTCTTAAGAGGCCAAATAGAAATGCCATTTTCTCCGTGAAATTTTTCTTTCCTCTGAACTCCCAGAATGAGTGTTAGTTTAAAATTTAAAACCCTTTAACTTTTATTGATATCTTTAGGTTTTTTTCCAATGACCTTCATTTCTAAATGTGTCCATTTGCTTCTCCTATCCAGAGAACTACTTCTTGTAAAAAAAAAATTGAAAGAGGAAGCTCAGTGAAAACAACCAATCCGTCTGCCAAGACTAACAATATAGACAATATTCTATACCTATGGTCCTCCATGTCTACAAAGGGGGGTACTTTGCTACCACAAAAAGTGGTGCTATGAATATTTTGGTGTATATGGAACTTTTTTTTTCTATCTTTAACCTCTTTAGGTTATGTGCCTAACAATGAGCTCATTGGGACAAAACATATGAATAATTTAGTCACTTTCTTAGACTAATTCCAAATTGCTTTCCAGAATATTTGGAATACTTCACAGTTTCACAAATAGTGTATTAGTGTGCCTGTCTTCCCTTAAACACTCATTTTTCACTTTTGGGGTAATTTTTCTCAATTTGTTGGGCTTCAGTTAAAACCTCTGCATTGTGATTTCTCTTACAGTTAGTGATTTGCAGCATTCTTTCATACGCTGGTTAACTGTTTGCAATTCTTCCTTTTGAGAACTGTTTGCTTATATGCTTCCTTTGACCATTTAACTTGGGTGAATTATTAATGCTTCACTTGTGTGCTTATCACATGCAATTTTGTATTAGAGTTATTTGTATGACTCTTATCTCCCTGACTAAATCCTTAGCTTTTTTGAGGGCTGCGTCTTCTTTGTCTTTTTATCTCCCTCATTGCCCAGCACAGTGCCTGCCAGTAGTAGGTAGTGGTCATCCCATTGAGAGGAAAGACAAAAACAAATTGGAGTGGAGTTGTTCTGCCTCACTGAATCGAATGAACAAATGAATGAATGAATGAACATCAAAAAGCAAGGTTCTGAGAATGTCAACCTATATATCTTAACACTTGGACTCTTTTCTCCAGCTGCCACTCTTTCCCTTTCTGCTTTCCCTGTTTCTTGTAGTTGGCACTGACATTCAGTGGAATTTAGAAAACATGTCTGAGTACATAAAGTTTCAAGCTCCAAGCAAATATAGGCAGTTTTGTATACTCACTTGCTATTCCTCTAAGAGTCCTACCTCATTCCTATAAGCATTCCTACCACATTATATTTTTGCAATGAAGACTTTCCCCAGTCTTCCACTATCCTACCTTTTCAGGCTTGTTTCATATTTCTCTCCCTCTACTCTTCCTTCAATAGTATTGGAGCCAAAGGATCTGGGGTAAATTATGACTGTGTTATTTATTACCTCTGTAACAAGCTTCTTTGGGCCTCAGTTTCCTCAGCTGTAAAATGAATTAAATGACTTCCAAAGTCCCTTCCAGCTCTAATTCTGTGGTCCTACAATCACCCCATTTCCTAGGCCTAGGAAACCTTCTCCCCTCCCTTATTTTGGTCTCATACAAACCTTTGCATTTATCTTTCAAAATACAGCTCTCACAACACTTTCTCCATGAAATCTTCTGTGATGCTCCCAGCCAAAGGGATCTTTCCTTCCTTGGACCTTGCACAGCTTTTGCTCTGTAGTCTTAAACATTTATCATGTCTTGTATCATAGTTGCTTGTGTGTATATGTAGTATCCCTCCAATTAATATGTTAAGCTCTTCAGAGGAGGGACCGTGTCTTCTTCATATTTTTATCTCCTCTGACACCTATTATAGTACCCAGGATGGATAATAAATAAATGTTGAATTGAATTCTACAATGGAAATAGTGTTAATCCAGGCCCATGTTCTGGCAAAGATATCAATACTGCATAACTGAAACAGGGTGTGGTGGTGCATGCCTATAATGCTTTTTACTAGAGAGGCTGAGGCTTGAAGATTGCTTGAGTCTGGGAGTCTTGAATTGCAGTGAGGTAAGCCGATCATGGGCACACATGCGAGCAATACCAATCTGGTGAGCCTCCAGGAGTAGGCAGGGAGGCTGCCAGGCTACCCAAGTGGCAGTGGAGTGGTCCAGATTGGCAATGGAGGAGGCCAAAGCCCTGGTAGCCAATCAGTTATAGAACTGGCCTGTGAGTTTACCTGTTCTTCCAGCCTGGATGAGATAGGGATACTGAATTTCAAAAAATTTTTAAAAATCACGTAACTGACAACACAGCTTCATCTAAAATAACACTGAAAGGAGTGTGTGTGTATTCAATCAATTAAAGAATTAAGAGCTTTCTATATGCAAGGCACTATACTAGGTGCTGGAGATAAAAAGACAAAAAATGAAGGTGTTCTTCCCCTCAGGTAGCTTATATTCTACACATATTTATACAGCACATATTGAAGAAATAAATACAAAGTGTATATAAAATAATACAGAGTTATTTCTAGAAGGAGAAAAAGGGCTAATAAAGATGGGGGAGAGGGGAATCCAGAAGTTGGGAATTCTGGGAGGGAGGGTATTGCAGAAATGGAGGACCGTGTGTAGGTAAGAGATGGGAATGTCATACACGGGAACTAGGCCAACAGGTCAGTTTAACTGTATTGGACAGTGTTGTAAGAGGGAGGAAAAAAATGGAAGGTAAATGTGTCTGTGGGTAGCTACTGCCCACACCGCCCTCCCCAACACTCCCCCTGCCCCCATTCTTCTCTTTGCCTTACAATCAACCATTGGAGAATGAGAATTCAGAGCAGGTTTTTAACCCCAAATCTGTTGTTGCAATGTGAGTTCCCAGATCCCCTCCACCTCATTATTCTGAGACTGTGCTATTCAGTCAGCTGGTGTGCAGCCATTCTGTCCAGGGCAACGACTCTGAGTTTGCCAGCAGGAAGCACCCCAGCTCCCCTGCATTGATCCAGCTGCCTTTCACTGAATGCTTCCCAAAGCATGGGAATCCTAGCCTTCTCCACATCTGTTTGCCTAGTTGGGGGGGCAGAGGAAATCTCCAAAAGCTTCCAAGACCTGACTGAATCAAAAGCAGGCAGTAGAGGGAGCATTAAGTCAAGGGGGGCTGGGTCATGTGATAGCCCCACTGTCCTCCTTCCCCTCCTTTTTTATGTCCCCAGCCCCCAGCATACACAGCCTTTTCATCCTCCTCCAGGCCAGTGGGATCAGGTTTATGTTAGCAGACCGTGAAGCTGATCAAATAAATGCGACAGCAGCAGGTGTTTGAAGCTGGCTGCCTCCACCAGCCCTGAAGAACAAGGTTAATATTGTGGGAGAGGCAGAAATAATGCACTACTTGCTTGCATCTCACACTGTCCACCCCTCTAGATTTCTCTCTTTCCTCTCTTCCTGGGTTTAGAGCCCTAAGAGGTTTCTGGGAACCAGTTATCAAAACAAACCTCATAAAGACCGAGAGATTTAGAAGAGAAGAAGGGAAATGTGTACCCACCGTATGCAGAACAGTGGCTCCCTCTGTACCAGAACGAGAGGTCTAGCATTTCAAAGGGAGCAGCAAAGGCTCCTGTACTAAGATGAGAGGGAGCAAGTTGGTAGATGAAGGATGGGGGGGGAAAGGAGGGGGCAGGCGGGGAATGGTGGGTCTACCCTTGCATCTGGAGCGGAGAGCTAATTTCAGTCCCAGTTGGCCAAGAGAAAGAGAGACCTGTTTCCGCTCAAAATATCAGCCAGCCTAGGAGGAGAAAGACAGAGAACTAGAAATACTGGACACTCAACTTTCCTCACACAATACCCTTGCTCATCCCTAATTTGATGACCCCATTTCTTAATTTTCCCTCTTGTCTCTTCCAAGATCTATCAGGAACCCTTCACCAAATGTTGTCCTTTTGGTCTGCTGCAATAACACGTGTTCCTTAATATCTAGCTGGTTCCAGACTAGTTTAAACAGTTCATCCACATATCCACCATGATATCGAGGCCTACACGGATGGGCATCTTGCTGTGTGTCCTGATGTATTACCTCCCTCCCTACCTGTCTCCCACCTCTCAGAGTAATGATGGCAACACTTTACTATTTACTATTATTTACTATTAACACATTACTTGTAGAAAGGGTGTGACAATCTACTGCCTTATGACCACTTAAAATGCCTGAGAATACTTAGGCCAAAACTTTCTTCCCTAGCAAGAACTGCTCCGTATGTATTGTATGCCCCTTAGAATGTTAGCTCCTTTGAAGGCAAGAATTGTCTCTCACTTTTGCATGAAGATCCCCATGATGTAGCAGTATAGTAGGTGATTAACAAATGTTTGATGATTGATTATTACCTCTGTAATTTGATGATTCAAGAATCTGTGACTATACTGGTATGGATACAGCCACAAAAAAAAGTCATCACCTGGTGGCTGACCCTATGGTGATGAGCCTCTCCAAATCTAGATAGGCTGGTCCTCAGATGAACGATACAAAGGCAGTTATTAAGTCCGTGCTTATAACCCCTCCAGCATCCTTGCTGTTCCTTGTACAAGGGAGATCACCTCTGGTCTCTGGGCCTTTTCACACGCCTGAAATAGTGGCCCTTCCCATATCAATGTCCTGGCTTCCCCGGCTTTCAAGTCCCAGATAAAATCCTATCTTCTGTGAGACATCTTTTCTAATGCTAGTGCCTTCTCTCCATTGATTATCTCCAATTTATCCTGTAAATATCGTTTGTATATAATTATTTTCATGTTGTCTACCCCATTAGACTGTGAGCTCCTTGAAAACAGGGACTGTCTTTTACCTTTCTTTGCATTTAGTATAGTGCTCGGCACAGCTTAATTAATGTTTATTGACCAACTGGTAGAGTTGATCAGAGGTTGTCCTCTCCTGGCATAGCTTTCAAGGACTCAAGGTCACCATCATGCCACCAAGTAGCGTTAGAATGGGGACCTGAGTGAAGGGCTGAAGGTCTACTTGTCTCTTAAAGTCCAGCTCATATGCTACTTTCTTTCTGCTTCCCCCAAATCAGCAATGCTCCTTCCCCCCAGGACCTCATGTAACACCTAGTTTGTACTTTTATATATTTATCATGATTCATTTTGTATTATTTTGTATTTATTTTGTAGTATCGTTAGGTATGTGCTGGAACTAGCTGAAACTAGTTAAATTTTCAGTGTGAGTATTCATACCTCAGAAATCCAGCAAATGCTACAAGTCAGCTTATGGTTTATTGTTTTGTTGACTGTCCAGCCTTAAGAAAGTGATGGAAAAAATGTTACTAATGCTGATTAAATTTAAAAGTGTGCTGTGAGCCCTTTTTTATTTTTTTTTTGGAGAGTTGGTCGTCAAACACCTCTCTCTAGCTCCCATCCTATATTTTCCAATTGTCTGGTGAGCATCATGTTCCACCAAGACTTCAGACGTATGTCCACAAATAAACTTTATCCTTATACCAGAGTTTGAGTTCTACAAAGACAGTGATGGTGTCTTATTTTAAATTTGTATTTCATACGGCACTTAGCGCAGTTCTCTGCACTGAGTATGCGCTTAAAATATTTGCTTAATTTAATAAACTTTGTATATGCCAACTTTGAAGTGACCACAGGAAATTCTCTAAGACTAGAGTTTCAAAGAAGGTGCTGACTTGCATTGGTAGAGGGTGTTCCCTAAATCAGTGAAATCATGGATCCAGCCTTATCTTCATCCTGAATTGACATAAAAATGAAGTGGATAAAGTAGCCAGAGGTAAAAAAGGGAGAAAGAGAAGAGAAACAGGACTAAAGAATAAAGCCTGAAAGGGAAAGGGAGACAGGGGAGTGGTCAAAGATATAAAGAGGAGCTCATACCAAGAAGGAAGAGGTGAGTCAACAGTGTGAAATGCTCCAGAGAACTCAAAACCCATTGGATTTGGACAGAGTCCCAGTGGGCTTTGGGACTTGTGTTACATAAGGAATTCAATGGAGGCTGCTGGTATAGACTAGTCTTTCTAGAATTTTGGTAGTGAGTAAAAAGAGGCAGACAGGGAGAGAGCTTGAGAAGGCAGGGTCAAGGAAACATTGAAAAACTCTTTACAAATTAAAAATATTAGCTATTACCATGCCTATAACTTTAACTCTACATCCTTCCAAGATTTTATGATTTGTTTTTATTAAAGCATCTTAAAGGAAAAATACCAAGCCCTTTGCAGTGAAAGCAGCTTTAGGTTTCCCCCCCAAACCCCTACTTCCTCCAAAGCTCATTACTTCAGAATTTCAGAATTCTCTATGAAGCGGTTGAGAAACTAATGCTCCTGAGTGACCAGCTTTCCTATTCCTCCTTTCCTCACTCCTATCTGGATTTGGGGTTAGAAGATCCATGTTTGAATGCTAATTCTGCCAGTTCCTGGCACACAGAAGCCACTTAATGAATGCTTTTGAATAAATGGATGTCTCTCATACAGTGTGACTTTAAGCAAATCAGTTAGCCTTTTTGGGTTTTATTTTCCAGATCTATAAATTCAAGGGGTTAGATTAGATTATTTCTAAGAAGTATTCCAAATAGAAAAGCCTATGATTGTTGTCAAATACAGTGTTTTCCCTTAAACATCTGCTATTTTGGGTTATTGGGGCCACTATCCCCTTCATCTTCATGAATTATTGAGAGAAGAGCATTTTTTCTTCATGTAATTCATGTACTTTCTGTATCAAGCTTAAAATGTTACATTAAATACATTTGGCATCTCTTATGCAGCAATTCTAAATAATCAGTTTTAAAGTCATGATGATTTTTGTCATGGTGACCATTTTGCAAAAGGAAATTCATATAGAGAAGGATATGAAAAAAATATTCTCTGAAAGCAAGATAGAAGGTCACTTTCACTTCATCAGATCATATGTTTTTAGGCCCCAAAGCCCCCTTCTTGTGCCTGTCCCCCACTCAGAATTTATGTAAGCTTAGACAGTCTCATATCCTAACCACCATGCTGTCTTCATACCTCTGACAACACCCTGCCCAATTTTTCCAGTGACCAGAGGAAATTGCTCAGTGTGGCAAATGCCAAGAGTCATATTTTCATAACTATATCTTGTATCTCAAGAACCTTGTTCTTCCCTGTCTTTGCCCATTTTAGATAGCATTTATCCATGAGATTTCCAGATACTTTTGTGCAGTCTGAACTGAGCGATAGTATGCAAGCATGAATGCTAGCAAAGGAAATTCAGAATCCCTGTGGTCTCTGGTATACTTCTTGCCAAATCCAACAGCCTTATTTTTTTTCAGTCTTCTGTGATCTTTTCCAGAATTAGACACTATTGACTGTTCTCCTTCTGAAAGCTGTTTCCCTTTGACTTCTGAGACATTATAATCCCCTACTTCTTCTACATCTCTAACTTTTTTATTCTCTCTCTCCTTCATAATCTTCTTGTCCATATGACTCTTTAAGATAAGTGTTCTCCAATTTTCTCTTGTCCTTCTTCCCTCTTTCTACATTTTTCCCCTTGACAACTTTGCTTCATTTATCACCAAATCTTGATCTCCACCCCAACTTCCCTCCAGAGCTCCCGTACTGCATTTCCAATTGTCTGGCGGACACCATGTTCCACCAACAATTCAGACGTATCATGTCTGACGTCTTATTCACGTCTTATCATGTCATTTTCTCCCCTTGAATGCAACCCTAAACATGGGCTTCAGTTTCTATCATGGTTACCACTCTTGAAACACTTTAAGGTCATCTTTGATTCTTTCCTCTTCCTCATTCCACATCTGACTGGTTATCAAGACCTGTTGATCCATAATACTGCTCATTTCCATCTTCTGCTTTCTGCCACTCACCTCAAAAAAAAAAAAGGGCAACATTATACAAATACAAACTTCTTGGTTGGTCAGATAAAAGTAGTTCAATTTATCTTGCTTGGACCCAAGCCTGCCATACCACTTCTAGCACATCTCTCTAGCCTCCACTTCTGAGCAGGACTTCAAGCTCCCTCCACCTCCCTTTCCATGTCTATCTCTGAGAACAGTAATGAAATCACCACTATCATTCCTAGAAAGAACATGTCAGCTGATTGTTCCGTGACTCCATTTACCATTCCTTTTGACTTTTTTGTCCAAAACAGTCCTTCCTGGCTACCACTTTCTATATGTGCTGTCTTCCCCATTAGAATTTAAATTCCTTCTGGACAAAGGTGATCTTTCTTTATTCTAAGTACTTAATTAAAAAATTTTCATATATATATGTGTGTGTGTGTATACATACACACACACACATATACATACATACATACATACATACATACATACATACATACATAATACATCTATGTACATTTCTGCTAGGATAGTAGGAAGATGTAACTCTCATTTGTAAACTATTTCTTGCCAGTCTTTGGGGAGAAATTCTGGAAGTCAGCTTGTTAAGATGCTGGAAACCTCACTTAGCAACATAGCCTCAGCTCATTCATGTTCACAACCCTATGTAAAAGACCATTTGCCCTGGTTTCTTCTACTGCCATTCCATCCCTGGACTTCCCACTTCCTTCTGAAAAAGGGTCTTCCAGGTGGCTTCCACCTTTCCTGCTTGTAATACCATTCTTAGGTACCCTTTGCAGAGGAGACTTCCCCTTGGCAGTTATTTTATCCCACTGGTCAGCACCTTTTCTGCTATTAGTCTCTTAAGTCCCCTTCCAGCCTTCAGTCCGTACTTCACACTGCCTTCTATTCAGTTTTTGTAGGACACCATACTTCTCAATTCAGGAATTTTCATGGCTCTCCATCATCTGTTTAGTGATTCCAAATTCTTAAAGTAGGTGCTCAAGGTCCTCCAAAGTGTGGCTTCTGACATGCCTTTCTAGACATAGCTCTTTAGTGTACTTTACATTCTAGTCAAACCGAACTATTCACTATTCCCCATTCTGCTACTCCATCTCCACCCATGCCTTTGTTTACACTAAACATCCTACCCAACTCATTCTGCCTTGAGTGGACCCCAGTACCCTCATATCCTCCTGTTAAAATGTTTCCTTTCCCTTAAGGTCCCATTCAGGTGCTACCACCTTCAAACCCTAGCAGCCTAATGTTAATGAAGGTAATAGAGATTAATACACTTTTGTGTCCAGAATCAAAGAGAGTCCAACAGAGTTCAAACGTCTCCTAGACTAGAATCTTCTCTAAAACCCATTTAACAATGGTTATCTTTTTCTTGAAGACCTCTAGGGAAAGGAAACCTACTACCACCCAAGGTAGCCATTCCTCTTTTAGATAGCTTTAATTGCTAGAAAATCTTTCCTTTCATCAAGTTTTATCATCTGCCTCTATGCTACTTCCCCAACTCCCTTTTTTAGGAGTCAGTCCCCAATTAATGAATTGAAGATGTCCTAAAAGTTCATTTGTAATCCATCAATTAATAAGTATTTATTAGGCGAGGGCCCTGGGTTAACCACTGGAAATACCAAGAAAACTCAAATCAAGTAAGTCTTTTGAAACCAGAATGCATTTTTCTCTAGGAATGATGTTATTCTTAGTGATTAGGTTCCTAGGCCAGCCCCTGAAAGCTTAACTTATAATATGTTTGAATTATAGTACTGTAATAAGCAATCTGGTACATTCCCAGACCACCTAAAATGGTATTTTCCATGGAGAAGACACAGAGAACCTGCTTCCAGGAGCCTGGAACATTGGTTGAGGTGAAGGCATGTGGTTGGGAGCCCTCCTTGTGTTTGGGAGAGGACTTTTTCTATTGGCTGTGTACCTGGAACTATCAGTGTCTTTAAAATTGCTGGTCAGAAAGTGTCTTTGCTGTATTTGTGTCTGAGAGTAAAGATAATTCCTTCATTCACATCATGTGGCAAGAAGCGAATGGCCTTTCTGCCATTCTGTACTCCCCTCCTCCCCACAGCCATGTGGCCCTAAGAAAAAGGCCTGGATCATGGACTTTTTTATTTATTCTTTTTGTTCTAGGTGCATGGAGTGAAATCTACAATCTGGCCCAGGAGCTCAAGCCACGGAAATCTGGACCGGGCCAGGTGTTGCAGCCAGCCTAGCAGTGAGACTGGAGGGGTAAAAGTACCTAGACTCCCGAAGAAGCCTTCACTGTTATTAGCTTTAGACATGAACTTGGTGGTACTAAGCCATGTAGGAACTGAGCTATACTAGGAGCCTAATATCCACTCTCCTCCCTTGCTACTTCCCTCTTATCCTGCAAAATCCTAAGGGTGTGTGTGTGTGTGTGTGTGTGTGTGTGAATGATGCTTCTATGGTGTTGGGGAAAACATTTGCACATTTATTTTTGCTGTGTCTTTGAAGTAAATATTGTACCATATATGGTTCAGAGGTATTTATTTTGGGATGAGTTGAGTTGCAGGTACTATAATGAAAACTCAACTTCCAAAGAATAGTAGTTAATGGGGAGAATAATTTTCAAAAATGTCCAGGGAGTAAACACAAATTCCTTATCCTAACTGCTAATTGTGTTAGCCTGAGTTCTGAGTGCTAATGTTACTATGGTGAGGAAACCAGAACCTATCTGAGCTTTGGCTTTGGCAAATATGCCTGAGAACTCCAGCAACTTCTCTCATCTTCTGAAACTGCCGGCAGGTAAGAAATAAGAGTCAGTAGTCAATCCATAAACATTTATTAAGCACCTGTTGTATACCAGGCAGTAAGTTTTCATAGAATGTAAAAAAAGGACTAAACTGGATCTATCATCTTATCAATTTGATAGTTGTCTCTCATGGCGCACATCACAACCCATTCACAGCCTGTCCACACTGAGTGACTTTGGTACGTGACCTTCCACTCATTCACTCCCCACCCCTAGGGGTTCAACTAATGTACTGAAGGCCTTTCTTGATTTCTTTCGAAATAGCAAGTGCAGCACTGACTATCCACCTGTCAGCCTTTCCCTTGCCATGTAACCAGCCCATCTTTGCTTCCTATCGTGCATTTTCTTTTTTTAAAGTTTTATTATGTATTTTATTTTTATATCATAACATTTATAGATTACTCTCACTCTATGAGCAGTCTCTTGTAACAAAATAAAACAGTTAAATATAACTAATTATTAATACAATGATCTCAACTGTAAGTGCATGCAACACCTCCCATTTATAGCACCTCCACCCACAGCCCTCTACTACTTGACAAAAATTGTTGTGAAAATTGGATAACAGCATGGATCAAATAAGATTTAGAGTCTAAATTTTAGACCAACACCTCCCACCTGGTGCAAAGATCAGCTTCATATGAGTACATGACCCACATGTAAAAAGTCACATCATAAACAAATTAGAGAAACAAGGAATAAACGGCCTAGGAGATCTATCACACATTCTCTTCTTTGGTGTTTCTCATTGGCTGTATGTCACAGCCTATTCACACCTGCCTTGTGCATTTTAATTGCTCTTTTTGTGATATTCATTAAAAACACTTTTTTTGGGTAGACTAGTGTATGCTACATCTTACTGACATAGTAGCAATGTAAGTAGAAATTTGATATTAAAAAGATGGGCTTTTATTTCCATAAAAAGCTTGGGGGTCATTAAAGGAACCTAGCAATTTTCTAAAAGCCACCCAGCCCGCTTTCTTTCTCCAGAGCCAACATATTGTCTTATTATCTATCCTGAATTTGTATGTTGATGGACAAGTTATAAATTTGCCATCTAAATGCATGTCACGATTTGAGCAACGGATGCTGTTGATCCAATGGTCTATGTGAAAGTTACATATCTCTTCCAGGAGAGTTTGTATAGGTAGAAGAGATCCGTGCTGGACAACACACAGTTGTGAGAATGGCGAGGAATTGACGTTCAAGGGGCTTATGAGAGGGAAGATATTACTCAATCAGCAAATATTTATTAAGCACCTGCTATGTGCTAAGTATTGTGCCAGGCACTGGGGATATAAGTACAAAGAATGAAACAATTCCTACTCATTCTAATGACATCTATGGACATGTATGTTATAAATATAAAGAAAATGCATTCAAATATGTACGATGAAGTTAAACAAGGTAGTTTGGGAAGAAGAACACTAGCAGGGGAATCAGGAAAGGCAATGGCACAGACAATGGTGCTTGAGCTGCATGTTAAAGAAAGGTAAGTAGGCAGGTACTCTACGAGGTAGAATTAACAGGATTCTGGGCGTTCAGAACAGCCAGTGTGAAGTCACAGAGATGGGAGAAGGAGTGTCATGTTTTCAGTAAAGGGAGAGTGTGGGAGGGAAAATAATGTCCAGTGAGGCTAAAAAGAGAAGTTGGGGCCAGGTTTTGAAGGGCTTTAAAAGCTACACAGAGGAGTTTATATTTTGTCCTAGCGGCAATGGAAAGTCACTAAAGTTGGGTAGGGAGGTAACATGATTAAATCTGTGCTTAAGGAAAACTATTTTGGGTGGACTAATATAATGAAAGACATGAGTCATGGTGAGCAGTTAGGAGTCTGGGCTAGAATAGATGAGGGCCTGAACTGAAGTGGTGGCTTCATGAGTGGAGAGAAGGGATCAGAAGTGAAAGATTCTGTGGAGGTAGAAACAACAACTGATGGGATATATGGGATGAGGGAAAGTGAGGAGTTGAGACTAATTTTGAAATTATGAACCTTGGAGACTGGAACCTGGTGGTGCTTTCCATTATTGAAGGCATGGAAAGAATCTCAGACCCCATGAACATCAGACCCCAAAAAGGTGACCGAGAAAACGTCAACAACTATAGACCTATTTGCCTATTCTCTCACTGGTACAGAATCTTTGTGATGTCCATCAATGTGTGAATCTAGGGCATCCTCAATGAAGGTGTTATTAGGGGAAAAGAAGGCTTTTTTTACAAGCAGTATTCACCAATGAATCATATCTTTGCCATTTGCCGCATAATGGAAAAAGGTAGATAACATAAGACTCTATTGTGCTAATTGTTTGTTTCTTTAAAAAAAAAGCATTTGGTAAAGTAAAATGCCTTAGAAGTTCTTTCCCAACAAGAAATCTCCCATCCATACATCAAAATCATTCAAGGTTCTTTGAGGGACATAAAAGAAATAATCACATGCAACAACCCTCTGATAGTGATCATCAAATGAGGCATAAAACAAGGAGGTGTACAATTGCCAAAAGCTGGGATGTGATTCAACAGATTCCAGATTGAAGGTTTCTCTGTAGACGGTGAGGAAGTCCTCAAAAATGTTCCTATTTGTGAATGACCTTGTGCTGGTTGCCTCAAGCCCTCAATCCTGTGACAAAATTACGCTGTGTAGGGAAAGACTTTAGAGTTGAAAGGTCTAGTGGTATCGTGCTAAAAGTCGTGTTTCCTCGGGCCCCAATGTGTGGGCTGGGCTAGCTTGTCTTATGGCCTTATGTCCAGATTTTCCTTAAAAGGAATTGAAACTGTCCTCAAAACCTAATTCTTCCAAGGTTCTAAGGCTCAAGTCATATGGCTTCTTGGTCACCTAAAGGTCTACAAGGAGTCAGTGCTCTTCCAACCTGTCAGATGTTGCACTAGACTGGAAGTCATCCCACTGCCCCTGCTGCCCAGATGTGTTCCTATAGGAAGACAAAAGAGGCTATGTCTAACTGAACCAGGGTTGTTCTATCCTTTCCATTCTGTGGCTTAGTAAACCTCCTTTCGTGAGTAGTGAATGGAGCTTGCCTCCAAGCCAGGAAGACCCATGTTCAAATCCCATTTCTGACACATGCTGGTTGTGTGACCCTGGGAAAGTTATTTAGCCTCTAGGCCCTGGCCATCTCTAAAAGAGAAGGTGTCACTCTGCATTGGTAGATGGACTTTTCTCATCTGAGAGTTCTGTATACCACCGAATTCACAGGTCCAGTCTCTATCCCTCGCAATAGATGGTCTACAAGTCTCATTTCATACTAATCTAGAATCTGACCAACCTGAGAAGCCTATCCTCTCACAGGGTTTATTACTCACTAGCAGTAGTACTCCTAAGTTTACCTAGGAGTCTACCCCTCCCCAGTCTTATAAGCTGTTTCTCCCCTTCCTCCACTTATAGAATCACAGATTCAAAGATGAAAAGAATCATTTGATAGATTACTGACGGGACTTTTAGCACGATACCACTAGACCTCTCAACTCTAAAGTCTTTCCCTATACAGCTTAATTTTGTCGCATGATCAAGGGCTTGAGGCGACCAGCACAAGGTCATTCACAAATAGGAACATTTTTGAGGACTTCCTCACCAACTGAGACACAGAGAAGTGACTTGACTTGCCGAGAGAAACACAGCTATGAAGTGTCACAATAGAATCCATACTCTACCCACAGATTCTTGAAAAGTTGCAAGTTTTTTTCATACTATCTCTCCTGGTAGTATGGTGGAAGGGTGGTGGGGACTCCCAGCCAACAGACTTGGGGAATTGAGGAATGGTTTAGATGATTGGTTGTAAGTTTCCAACTGCCTGAATGAGTGTCTGCTGAGTTGTTAGCCTGGGTAAAAAGAAATCCTATCCTTTTCTCCTAAGGCTGATATTGCTGACCCTGAGCCAGCTGTTTCCTCGTTCCAAAGTTTGGCTTTATAATACACCAGACCCAGATATACAGGGCTGATTAGCAAAAAACGATGTAAGGTAGGACAACTCTCAGATCCTGCATACAGAGAGAAAGAACTAAGAATGTCCCCTGAGCTGGCCGAGGGAGATCTGCATCTAACAGACTCATAGACCCAGACTGATGTTCATCCACAAATTTGCAAGGCAGCTTTTGTGAATTCTGCCCTGGTTTAGACCCCAGCCCTGGTGCTGCTATCTATCCCTTCCGTTCTTCAGTCTCTAACTCAGCTCTGCTTTGTCAAATAAAAAAACCCAAACCATTCTTAAATAAAGAAAATCTATCAGAGTTGATGCAAATAGCAGCTTGCATAGGGAACACAGTAATTGCTTCCAATTCCAGTAAGTAAGCACAAACCAGACTTTTTTTCATGCCCTCAAACAATTATTGAAACCTCGTTTGAAGTTCAGGATATAATGGGAAAGCCAAACAAATTACAGGCAATTAGAAGATGGGATTTTGTAGAGAGTTGTTTTTTGTGTGAGCAGTGGGACCAGAAAGGTCCTGCTAGAGAGGGTCAGAGATCTGCGAAAATCTCTAGCAGACAACCAGGATTGCTAATGCCAAGAGCAGCATCATTGAACTTTTAAAAATAAGTACTCCCCACCACATTCCCCATGGCATAGGAGTGATTCACAGGACCAGTCTGACATATCAGCTGTGGAAAGGACTCTTTGATTAGATAAGAGAGTTGGAATGCATTTGATGTTTAGCAAAGAGGCCCTTTGACATATTTCCTTACATGCCATTAGAAATCTTCTTTTTAAATTAAATTCAGTCAGATGCATACCCAGTAAAAGTGGCTTTGTTACTATGCGTATTTTTGAAGAATTTTCAACCTCTCTGAACCATCTCTAATTGCTTGAAGGCCTTGCTCTTCCCAGGGACTGTCACGTAATGAGACTATTCCAAAATTGTTTACAGGTCATTGAGTTTTTGAAACTAGGTAGGAGGAATGGAGCCTGGGATGCCAGAAATGCAGCCAAGTGTGCATTAGGGATACTGGTGTGATAGCATAAAACCTCAAGGTCATAATTAGTGTTGTATAAAGGGGAGTACGTTTGACAAAATTGAATATATACTTCATATATAAATATACATATACACATATGTATATCTGCATCTGTGTGTATATGTGCTAAATATGTATGCATATACAGCATGTATGTATAATATATATGTATACATAGCGTGAGCATATTTTATATGCTCAGTTTAATAAGTACTGAGTCACCTAGGTGTTACAGTGGATAAAATAACACACCAAGAGTCAGAAAGATCCAAGTTCAAATTCAGCCTCAGATACCTGCTAGCGCTGAGACACCGGGCAAGTCACTTAACCTCTCTCTGCCTCAGATTCCTCATTTGTGAACGAGGAGTTGCTGTGAAGATCGAGTGAAATAATCTTGGTAAAGTGTTTAGCATAAGGGCCTGGCATACAGTAGGTGCTTAATTAATGCTTTTTTCCCCCCTTCCATTATTAGCTATTAATAAGTATGGAAAGGTAGGTTGGAGCAAAGTTGGAAAGGGCTTAAATGCCAGAAAAGAAGAATCTGTATTTTATCCCATAGGTAAGAGGAGATACCGCAGTTTCTTAAGCAGGAAAACAGCATGATCAGATGTGTGCTTTAGGAATATTGTTTGGCAGCTGTGTGGTGTATGGATTAAAAAGTGGAGAGATCGGGAACAGGGAAACCAATTTAGGGGGTTATTATAATTATATATATATATATATTATATATATACATAAGTAATATGTATATATGTAATCATAATAGTACAGGTGAGCGCTAATGTCATGTAGATAGAAAGAAGGGAAAGGATACATAAGACGTTACGGTGGCAGAATTAATAAGACCTGGCAATTGATTGGATATGTGAGATGAGTGGGAGCAAAAAGTTGAAGATGACTCCTAGGTTGTCGACTTGGGTGACTGCAAGGATAGAAATGGGGACGTTAGGAAGTAAATTTGGTGGGGGTGAGAACACAGGGAATTCCACTTTGGACATGTTAGGTGTGTGGTCTCTGGGACATCCAGTTAGGAATGTCCAGGAGCAGTTGGTGATATGGGACTGGAGTTCAGGAGATAGTCTAGGGCAGAATATATAGATCTGGGTGTCCTACCCACATGAGGAAACTCCCTCTGTACTGGTGCAGGCCAACACCTTCTCTGCAATTTATAGATTTTAGAGAATTGTCCAGAGCATTGAGAGGTTATGTAATTTGCCCAGGGTTAAACAGCCACTATAGGTCAGAGACAGGTCTTCAGCCTGGGCCTTCCTGCCTTCAAGGGCAGAACCCTATCCACTGTGCAGTACTGCCTCTCATTACACTGATACCTTCAAGATATTCACAGAAACAGCGGAAAGCCTCCAGAGCACTCTATGAAGGTTTAGGAAAGGATATGGATACACACTATGCAGGATGGGAAGGGAGCTGCAATCTATACCAGAGGAGGGAGTGCACACTGATGAGGTCACAAATCTGTATACATTTCTCAGTATGTGAGTCAAAAACATTGCTACTACTTTTCTCCCTGATCTTTACATTCCAACTTGGGACTGTTGGAACTAATTGCCTTTTAAAGCTTTACATGTAGGTAGCCAGGTAGAACAGTGAATGGAGCACTGGGCCAGGAGTTAGGAAGACCTGAGTTCAAATCCTATCTCAGAAATCTATACAAGCCATGTGACCCTGGGCAACTCACGCTACCTCAGTTTCCTCAACTATAAAATGGAGTTAATAGCACCTACTTCTCAGGATTGCTGTATGGATCAAATAAGACAATATTTATAAACTGCCATGCACTTGAATGCCGGGCACTTAATGAATGCTTGTTTTCTTCCTTCCTTCCTTCCTCCCTCCCTCCCTTCCTCCCTCCCTTCCTTCCTTCCTTCCTTCCTTCCTTCCTTCCTTCCTTCTTTCTTCTCCTTCTTTCCTCCCTTCCTTCCTTCCTCCTTCTTCCTTCCTTTCTTTCCTTCCTCCCTCCTCCCTCCTCCCTTCCTTCCTTCCTTCCTTCCTTCCTTCCTTCCTTCCTTCCTTCCTTCCTTCCTTCCTTCCTTCCTTCCTTCCTTCCTTCCTTCCTTCCTTCTTTCCTTCCTTCCTCTCTTCTCTCTGAAAACCAAAAGCATTCTACTCATATGGAAATCCCCATTGTTTTCTTGCCAGCTGACATCTGTGGCTACCAGCCACCCCTGTGCTAGCCTATAACTAAGACAAGTCACCCATGGGTCAGGAATGCCAGGAGTACAATTGATGATGATTCTAAGCTTTCCCATTTTTGATCCAACAAGGACTTGCAGGACACCATAGCTCTGTGTCCAAGAAAACCTCGATCAGATCTTGTTGCCCATCCTTAATTCTCTGAAGAACATATGCCACCCCACCCCACCCCAGCATTTATCTGACGAGCTTACTAGAAAATGCCCCAGTGCCACAAGCTGAACATAATCTAAACCGGAGCTCTTCTGAATGTTCCTGGTTTGGGAGTCCCTTGATGAGAGATGTTCTGTCTCTGGACAGCATCCTTTGCAGCATATTCCAACACCATTCAGACACCCAGCAGTGGTGCTGGCTTCCCCATAGATGCATCCAAACTACAGAAATCTTCAGACCTCTTAAGATTGTCGCTGCTTTTTTTCCTCTTCTTTTTTTCCCCCAGTGAGTCTGCCACAATTGCTCCAGGATCTGGAACCTGGAAGTGACCAAATAGAACCCAGCCTGTCAGCTGTCTGGGGGTTGGAGGGTCAATTTTAGACATCTTTGGGTTTGGGAAAGTCATTGCTGTTGGGAAGTTTGTGGAGCCATTGAATGAGGTTGAATGGGTCCTTGTGGGTGAGGCTTGGCATACCTCAGATGTATGGAGCAGGTCATTCTACAAACCAGGAAAAGGTCAGCTTCTGAATGAGTTGCCATCTACTCACCGTGACTGAAACGAACTCTGCTAGTATGCTTTGATTAAGCTCAGATGTGTAACTACTCTTTTCCGCTTGTGGACATTCACTTCAGGAAGTCGGACTCTGTTATGCCCCAGGCAGATCAGTCATTGTTTGGAACACAAAGCCCTGTGTTTAGAAGTTACATAAGCAACTATGGAATGGTGAATGCATCTCATTTGGTGACTCACTCCCATGCACAGCAGAGCTCACATCACTCATCAAAACCTGATGAAGAGCGGTCTTCCTATAGAACCATTTACCTGAGGATCTCAAGGCACTTGGCGGAGGAGAAAGAATTTTAGCACTCAATGTCTTTTGGTTCTAATCTTAGTTCCCAGGTACGATGCCACAGATAGAACATAGGACTTCCAATCGGAAGAGCTGGGTTTGAATCTTTTCTCTGGCTTTTATTAGCCGTGTGACTTTGGGCAAGTTACCGAGCTTTCTGATCTGCAAAATGGTGATAAAACTTGCCCTACCTGATTCACAGGGTATTGTAGGTATCAGATGAGAACTTTGCAACTGAAAAAAGTTAAATAAAGTAAAGCTTTTACTCTTAGGCCCCCAAAAGTCCATGCAAAGTTATCACATAGGAGACGCCCGCCCACGTTGTTTGTGTTAAGACAAAAAGTACTCCCACATCTGTGGGCTGTAGTAGTTATTCTACAATAACAATTTCACATAATAAAGTTGCCATATGACCGTGAAGAAAACCAGGAGACAGGCAAGATCTTCCCAGAGCCAGTTTAGAGTGGCCATTCAAGCAGGTTAATCCTACTGTGATTCACCTCAGGCAAAAAAAAAAAGTCTCAAACCACACTAAGTGCTCTGAGAAGAGCAAAGGAAAAAAATGCCTTCATGGCTCTCATTATTATATTATGAAGTTTCAACTTTGCCCAAGGTCCCCCAAAGCCTCTCTCTCTCTCTCTCTTCCCACCCCTTTTCATACCACACACATATGTATATATATGTATATATGTATATATATGTATATATATGTATATATATGTGTATATATACGTATATATATACACATATATATACATATATATGTGTATATATATGTATATATGTGTATATATACGTATATATATACACATATATATATACATATACATATATACATACATATATATTATGTGTGTGTGTATGTTTTTGGATTAGATCCATGATTTCATTGGTAGATGGGTATCCAACAAGGAAATACCTAGCACCAATCCAGAGAAATACTTCCTCTGCAACATCTAGTCTTAAAGAGTTTTATGGACCATTAAGAAGTTAAATGACTTGCTCAGGGTCACACAATCAGTAAATGTTAGAGGTAGGATTTAAACCCAAGTCTTCCCTCTTCCCAGGCCAGTTCACTATCCACTGGACCAGAGATGACTCACAATTCTATATGACAAGTTAAGCATACTTCAGTAATATATGGCTGGGGAAAAGAGTTAATGACCAAATAAGAGATAGAAAGGATAGATAAGATACACAGAACATAGAAGATAACGTGGACACTTTTGATTATATAAAATAAAAGTTTTTGAACAATCAAAACCAAAACAGTTAAAATTAAAAGGAAAATGGTTAACTAGGGGAAAAAACATTTACAGCAAGTTTCTCTGAGGATGTCAAGTCTGTCCAAATTAGGCTTAAAATTGCACTAGGATTTTTGGTACACCCTATATAAGGAACTGATTCAAATTTATAAGAACAAGAGCTATTCCCCAAGTGAAAAATATTTTCTAATTTGTTCTTGCTGTATTCCAATAAAGGAGGTACTTTTAAAAAAATCTTAAAGATGTAAAAACAATTATAGAATGGTCAATAAGTTTTGCCATTGTATTTCCACCCATCTTTTAAAGCCTAACTCAAATGTCACCTCCTCCAAGAAGTTTTCTCTGATCCCTTGAATCTGCGCAGACCTTCCCTTTCTAACCTCTCTTTGTTTGATAACTTTCTTTTTTTCTTATGTATTTCTCATTTTCATGTAAACAAAAAACTTTAACATTAGTTTTATAAAAATTTGAGTTCCAAATTGCCCCCCTCCTTCTATCCCCTCCCACCTCCTTGAGAAGAAATCTATACCCTCCTTGGTATAGATTAATACATAGGCAGTATTGTGAAACTTCTCCTTATTAGCCATGTTACAAAAGAAGACACGGACCAAAAAAAAATCTCCCCCAAGAAAAAAACAAACCCCCAAAACCCAAGAATAATGAAGAAAGTAAAAAAGAAAAAAAAAGCATGCTTCAATCTATATTCATACTCCATCAGTTCTTTATCTGGAGATGGATAGCATTCATAATTGTCTTGGATTATTGTATTGCTGAGAATAGCTAAGTCATTCGCAGTTGACCATTGTATAATATAGCTGTTACTGTGTACAATGTTCTCCCAGTCCTGCTCACTTCATTTTGTATCACTTTATGTAAGTCTTCTCAGATTTTTCTGAAAGCATCCTGGTCATCGTTTCATTAGCACAATAGTATTCCATCATAATCACATACCACAACTTGTTCAACCATTCACCAATTGATGGGAATCCCCTCAATTTCTAATTCTTTGCCACCATGAAAAGAGCTGCTATAAATATTTTTATACATATAAGTCCTTTTCTTTTTTCTTTGATTTCTTTGAGGTACAGACCCAATAGTGGCATTGCTGGATCAAAGAGTATGCACAGTTTTATAGCCCTTTGGGCATAGTTCCAAATTGTTCTCCAGAATGTTGAATCAATTCATAACTCCACTAACAGTGCATTAGTATCCCTATTTTCCCACATCCCCTCCAACATTTGTTGTTTTCCTTTTCTGTCGTGTTAGTAAATCTGATAAGTGTGAAGTGGTGCCTCAAAGTTGTTTAAATTTGTATTTCTCTAATCAATAGTGATTTAGAGCCTTTTTTTCATGTGCCAGACCTAGAGTCATAAAAGACTCATCTTTATGAGTTCAAATCTGACTTCAGACACTTACTAATGATGTGACCCTAAGCAAATCACTTAACCCTGTTTGCCTCAGTTTCTTCATCCGTAAAATGATCTAGAGAAGAAAATGGCAAACCACTCCAGTATCTTTGTCAAGAAAACCCCAAGTGGGGTCATGAAGAGTCAGACAGAACTGAAAAATGATTAAACTACTTGGATAGCTTTGATTTCTGCTTCTGAAAACTGCCTGTTCAAATCTTTTGACAATTGAGGAATGCCTTGTATTCTTATACATTTGACTCAGTTTTCTGCATATTTGAGAAATGAGGCCTTAATCAGAGAAACTTACTGTAATGTTTTCCCCCCATTTCTTGCTTGTTTGATAACTTTCAAATGCATTTATCACATCATAGTGTATATGTTGTTATTTGTGCCAGCCTCATATCCTCCAATTAGACAGATCTTTGAGAATAGGGATAGGCAGTCTTAACTAAGTTTATATCACTGTTCCCTGCCCCTCCACCCTCACTCCTTCCCCTCCAGGGCCTAAAGAGGCCTATTCACTGAATGGGAGTTACCTCACTCAAAGTGAGAACCTGAAAAGACTTTAGCTTAAAAGGGCCAGGGTCTCCCATTGCATCCTGGGTCATCTCCAGTCGTCCTGGTGAATATCAGGCCACTGGACCCAGATGGCTCTGGAGGAGGAAGCAAGGTTGGTGTCCTTGCACAGACCTCCCTAACTCAAATCAAAGTCAATTGCAAGTCATGTCATCATCTCCCTAATGTCATGGTCCTCTTCAAGCACAAAGGACAAACACAACTCTGGTAGACAAGTGATTAAATATTTACTGTATTGTATTTTGTTGCTATGCCCTGGGTAAATTGTCTCTCATAGCATAAGCATAAGGACGGAGGAGGGGAGAGGGAGGAAAGAGTAAGGATAATTAATAAGTGAGGCAACTCAATACCTTTTCCTCCTCCTGCTCTCCTGTTGGAGCCTGGTGAGCTATAGTATAATCAGTGTTGATAATGCTGGCAGAAAACAGAGCTAGACAAGAACTCATGGGCCTATCAGGGAACCACTTGGCCCTGATGCCGCTGTACCAGCGAATCATAGAACTGGAAGAGGCCTCAAGGAATAATTTCAACCAGCTCTTTGGCCCGTCAAGTCTATACTCAAGTTGTCTTAACATTGGGAGGAGTTACGTAACCTGTTTAAAAATTTTCATTGCTATATTTAGTGTGTGTGTGTGTGTGTGTGTTCTGTTTTTACATTTCTTTCATTTCTGAACATAGCCCCCATCCCCTACCACCCCCATATCAAAAGAATAAAAAAGAAAGAGTAGAGTGGGGACAAAGCAATTCAGAAAAACTAACCAACACACCAACTCAGTCTGATGGTATATTCAGTGCTTCACAACCACAGTCCTCCACCTCTGCAAAGAAGGGAGGGAAGTACATTTCCTCATCTCTTTTCTGTGGCCAAGTGTGGTCATTATAATTACACAGTGCTCAGTTTCTTTTATTTTATTTTCCATTGACATTGTGTAGTCTTTGTATATGCATTTTCCTAGTTCTGCTTTATCTGGCCAGTTCTTAAAGCTATCTAGCAAAGGATTATAAGGTCACAGATTTAAAGCCAGAAGGAATCTTAGAGACAGTTAGTTCACCTCTCATATTTTACAGACTGGACTGAGAAGAGTTACTTCTCTTGACTTGCCCAAAGTAAGCTATTCTGCGACTTTAGTAGTAAGTTTCAGAGCCAGGATTTCAGCTTGGGTTCTGTGTCTCCAAACCCCATTCTTTCCATTATACCACTGGCTTTCCTTCTTCTAAACAATTCAGCTTGGAAGAGGCCTATGATCCAAGTGGTTTTAAATTTATGACAACTTGTTAAGCCACTCATAAGAAAATTGTGCAAGTAAGGTAAGCTTATGTCCCTTGAAAGTTCATTGGCTCACTTAAAATATGTATGCTAACAAGTTAGTGATAGTAAATGTTTATGTTAATACCAGAAAGATGAAAAACCACTAAGATCAAAATCCTGTGTCTAATAGTAGACCAAAAAAAGTCTTCCAATATGATAACAGGATTTTCTTTGTTATGAGGGGGGTGGGAGAGAAGGTTCTTCCTTTTTTTTTTTTAAGCACAAATTTCTTGATTTATATTCTCTTTATTTTCTCTCAGGGACTTGTCTGATAAGATCCTCATGACAAGACAGTATTGGAAGCCACATAAGAATTTTTCCAGGGACAATTAAAAAAAAAATCCACTCATGTTAGGCCCTAATCATCTTTCCTGGTTTTCTTTTGATAGTCCTATCTTTAGGGCATTCTGTCATTTCCAAGGAAATGTGAGTCAGATACTAGACTAAAGATTTGTGAGGGCAGGGGCCTTATCTAACCTTGTTTATCTAAGTATTTTCCCCAGTTACCATCAAGCTCTGCACTTAGCAGGCATTTAATCAACAAACATGTTGTGTACCTACTAAGTTAAGTTCTAGGCATTGTGCTAAGAGATAGAGATACAAATTTTTAAAAAATAGTTTCTGCCCTCAGGGAGTTTCCTTTCTCCTTAATAAATATTTGCTGAATTGATACTAGATCTCAGTCTTGTGTCAGTTTTGACTCAGTTTTGCACATTTTAATTGCCTTTTAAAAAAATAAACTGCCTTTTTACCATATCTGTAGTTTTCAACTCAATAAAAGTCCATTTTATAGACTCAATATGTTTTTTTTTTTGTTACTCTGAAGACTCCTTTTAAAGGTCAGGTGTGAGGAAAGTAGGAGTCCTGAGATAGAGTAGTCAAAGCAAATAATAACCACAGGCTAGTGTATTTCAGCATGTCTTTCTTTCTTTCTTTCTTTTTTTTTTTGGTGAGGCAATCAGGGTTAAGTGGTTTGCCCAGGGTCACACAGCTAGTAAGTGTCAAGTATTTAAAGCTGGATTTGAACTCAGGTCTTCCTGACTCCAAGGCTGGAACTCTATCCACTGAGCTGCCCCTACAGCACTCATTTCTAAGGTTTAGCTCTTGCCCCTCCCTTCTCTAAATAACTTATCCTCTAGATCTTTTCATTCTCTATTCTCTGTAATGTTCATGCCTGCCTCCTGCTATGACCCAATCCTTCCTCCTTTTCCTTTCACAGAACATCTTCATCCCTGACTTGAACCATTTCTCTTTCATATTTCATTACATAATAATTACTGATGCATACATTGTCTTCTTAAAAGTTTGCAAAGTGCTTCATGTAAATTATCATTTTTGAATTATGTTAAAATAATCCTGTGAGGTAGATACTACAGGCGTTACTCCCTGGCTTCCTTTAAGTCCCAACTAAAATCCCATATTTTACTGGATGCCTTCCCCAACACCTCTTAATTCTAGTGCCTTCCCTCTGTTGATTATTTCCTATTTATCCTGTATTGTAGCTTACTTTGTGTGTGTGTATGTGTGTGTATGTGTGTGTGTGTGTGTGTGTGTGAGTGTGTTTACATGTTGTCTCTCTCTATTACATTATAGCCTCCTTGAGGGCAGGGACTGTCTTTTGCCTCTTTGTTACGTGGTTAATTTTTATGTAGGTGCTATGAAAAAGGTTTATTCCTTTCTGTACTCATTCAGTTTTCTCCAAAAGTCTGTCATATCTAACTTTTCTAATATTCTATTTACCTCCTTAGTTTCTTTCTTCTTTATCTTTAGTTGGATTTATTGACTTCTAAGGTGGGACAGTTGAGGTCCCCTACTACTATAGTTTTGCTGCCTGTTTCTTCCTGTAACTCACTTAACTTCTTTATGAATTTGGATGCGTCACCACTTGGTGCATATGTGTTTAGTATTGATGTTGCTGCATTGTCTATGGTACCTTTTAGCAAGATGTAGTTTCTTTCCTTGTCTCTTTTAATTAGGTCTACTTTTGCTTTTACTTTATCAGACATCAGGATTGCTACGCCTGCTTTTTTTTTTTTACTTCAGCTGAAGCATAATAGATTCTGCTCCAGCCCCTTACCTTTACTATGTGTGTGTCTCTTTGCTTCAAATGTGTTTCTTGCAAACAACATACTGTAGGATTCTGGTTTTTATCCACTCTGCTATCTGCTTCCATTTTATGGAAGAGTTCATCCCATTCACATTCACAGTTATGATTACTACCTGTGTTTTTCTCTCCATCCTATTCGTCTTTTCTCTCTTTTCACCCTTTCCCTCCTCATCAGTGTTTTGCTTCTGTCTACCACCTCCCCTGATCTGCCCTCCCTTCTCTCAGTCCCCATCACCCCCCTTTTACTTAATCTTCTCTCCTTCTACTTCCCTGTCAGGCAAGATAGATTACTATATTTAACTGATTGTGTATGTTATTCCCTCTTTGAGCCAATGCTGATGAGAATAAGGTTCAAGCAATGCCCATCACCCACTATCCTATCTTCCCCTCCACTGTCATAGGTCTTTCATGCCTCTTCATGTAAAATAATTTACCTCATTCTACCTCTCCCTTCCTTCTGCACCCATTGAATTCCTCTTTCTCATCCCTTAATTTGTTTTTGGTTGTTCCTTCCCATTAATTTATACCCATACCCTCTGTCTATGTATGTTTTTTCTAGCTGTATCATTGGTGATACATTTTTAAAGAATTACAAGTATCATCTTCCCATGTAGGATGTAAACAGTTTAACTCTATTGAATCCCTTATGTTTTCTTTTCCCTTTTTACCTGTTTATCAAGGTAGACCTCCTAGGTCTTGATATTGGATATCAAATTTTTGGTTTAATTCTGGTCTTCTCCTTATGAAAGCTTGAAATCCTTCTATTCCGTTGAATCACCATTCCCCCTCCCTTCATGTATTATACTTAATTTCACCAGCTAAGTGATTCTTGGTTGTGGTCCTCACTCCTTTGCTTTCTGGAATATCATGTTCCATGACCTCAGATTTTTTCATGTTGCAGCTGCCAAGTCCTGTGTAATCCTGATTGTAGCTCCACAATATTTGAATTGTGTCTTTCTGGCCACTTGTAGTATTTTTCCTTGACCTGGTAGTTCTAAAATTTGACTAAAATGTTCCTTGGAGTTTTTATCTTGGGATTTCTTTCCTGTGGTGATCTAAGGATTCTAATGCCTATTTTACCCTCTGGTTCCAGAACATCAGGGCAGTTTTTCTTGATAATTTCCTGAAAGATGCTGTTCAGGTCCTCCTTTTGATTATGGCTTTCAGGTAGCCCAGTGATTCTGATATTATCTCTACTGGATCTATTTTCCAGGTCAGTTGCTTTTCCCATTTCTGTTGTCTTCCATTTTTTCTTTCTTTCGAATTTGTTTGATTGATTCTTGATGTCTCATAGAGTCATTAACTTCCACTTGCTCAAATCTAACTTTTATGGTGTTGTTTTCCTCAATTAGCTTTTGCACTTTTTTTTTCCATTTGGCCAATTGTATTCTTTAAGGAGTTGTTTTCTTTTTTCAAGCTGTTGACTCTTTTTTCGTCATTTGTTTGCATTTCTTTTCCCAACTTTAATTCTACCTCTCTCATATGATTTTTAAGCTCCTTTTTGAGCTCTTCCATGAGTTGTTTCTGGACTTAAGACCATTTCCTGTTTTTCTTTGGGGTTTTTCCCATAGGTATTTTGACACTGTTGTCCTCTTCCGAGTTTGTGTCTTGATCTTCCTTGTCACCATAATAACTTCCTATGGTCAGATTTATTGTTGTTCTAATTGTTGTTTGCTCGTCTTTGTTGGTCTTTTCCATTTCTTTTAAATTTGAGCTCTGCTCTCAGGTTTCTTGTGCCAGGGGTGCAGGTGCTAGCTGTTTACCTGGTGCTGCACTGATGCCACCCTGGGGCCCACTTGGGATCCTCGTGTCTGGTGCTTCACTGAGGGTGTGGGGTAGGGGGTAGCTGATGCTGCTGGTGGCCAGAGAGGTCTGACATCTTACCTGATGCCGAGCCAGGGTCTTAACGGTGGTGTTTGGCATGTGCTGAGGCCAGTAGGGTGTTTCCACGTTTTCCAGGGGTTCCACTGAGGTGCTGTGGTAGTCTGGCCACTGGCAGCTGTGTTTGCCTAGGGCTATATTAAAGCATGTGGCAGGCACCCTGAGCTGGTGGCTGCCTGTTTGTTTGGGCACCCCTAGGGTTGGTGTTCATCTGTTTGCCCAGGGCTACACTGGAGCATGGAGGTCTGGATACTGGAGGTTGCCTCTTTGCCTGGGGTTATACTGAAGTACCCCAGTTCTCAGAGCTGGAGTCTGCCTGTTTGCCAGGCTATGCTGAGGCACATGGGGAGGGGGGGGTCCTGGTGTTGGCATTTGCCTGCTTCACAACACTGAGGCTCAGGATCTACCACTGGTGTGCTAGGGTGGGGCTTGTGGCTGGCTTGCTGGGATGGCTTCCTGTCCTGGACTGCGCTCCTCCCCTTTTACCCCAGTGATACAGACCTTTATTGGTCTGTATGCAAGTTTCTTGGGTTCAAAGATTGTTTCCCCCATCTTTTTGCTGGTTCTGCTATTCCAGGATTTGTTTTGGGGTGCTATTTTATGGTTGTTTGGAGGCCAGCATGGGACAGTCATGGCAATTTACTGCTTATTCTGCCATCTTGGCTCCTGGAACTGCAGTTTTTTGCCTCTTTGTATCTACAGTGTTTAGCACAGAGCCTAGCACATAGTGGGCCCTTAATAAATGCTTATTAATTAATTTATTGATTTTACAAATGAGGAAACTAAAGACAGGTGACTTGCTCATAGCCATACAGCTAAATATCTGAGACAAGATTTGAACTCCTATCTTCCTGAGCCAAACTCCCAACACTCTATTAGCTAATCTACATTACTGCTTATTCCTGTCCCAATTCCTGTCAAGGATTCTGACTCTTTTTTTCTACCAACTGCTTTTAAAAATTGTCAGATTCACCAGAACTCAAATTTCTAAGCATGTGGTATTGAGGCATATGCCATTCCACAAGTCCTGATTCACTGTCATTATTCTTCCAAGTGTACAGCTCATTCTGGAAAACCTTTAAAGACAGTTTTTCTTGCACTAGCCATCTTTTATTGAATTAAGAACTAAAGATATAGTTAAAAAAAAATCTCACGAATGCACAAAATAAATGCAAACTACCTCTTAGCCTCAGTTTCCTTAACTGTAAAATGACTGCATTTGATTAAATGATCCTTAGAGCCCCTTTAAGCTCTAACTACTTCAGACTAGTTTCTCAAAGTATATTCTCCTGCACTTAGGCTTTTAAAGGAAATGAAGCCAGAGGTTTGGAAACTCCTTCTGTTTCTTGTTTCCTCAGGGAGTTTATAAACACAGTTTGGTATGGTGGAAAAAAGTGGAGACAGAGGATGTGCATTCAAATCCCAACCCTGTCATTTGGTATCTGTGTGTTCTTGGGGGTGACATGAGCAGAGGATGGACGGGAATGGGGAGAGACTTGATATAAGGAGAGAAATTAGACGGCTTTTGAAATAATCCAGGTGAGATATGGGCCTGAACTAGGGTAGTGGCTATATGAGAAGAGAGAAAATGATGCACATGAGAAGCATTGGGAGTATGACAAAAGATTAGATAATATGGTAAGTGAGAGTGGGGAGTTGCAAATAAATTTAAGGTTTCAACCCTAGGTGACTAGAACGATAATAGTACACTGGCAGTAATGGGGAATTTGGAAAAAGGGGAGGATTATGGGGAAAGATAATGGGTTTTGTTTTGGACACGTTAAGTGAGATACCTAAAGGACATCTATTTTGAGATGTCCAAAAAGCAGTTGGTGATGCTTTTTGCTAGCTCAGAAGAGAGACTAGGCATTGGTTTGCTTCATTGTACTTATTTGTTACATGGGTTTTTTTTCTCTGTTTTCCTCAGCTTTCAATTTGTGAGGAGAAGAAGGAGATTAGCAGAGATTAGCGTTATGAAAAAAAAAATAAGGCCATGGTAAGAGTTTTTTAAATGCACAGAAGAGGTAGAAATTCAAAAAGAAACAGATGAGTGAGACAGTTTTAAAAGTAACATGTAGAATTTATCATACAATTTTTTTTAAAGCAAGTGATATGAAATGAAGATTTACAATCTCACATGGAATCCTTCTTTGGTGTTTTTCTGTGTGTGAGACAATGCCTTTTTTATGTTTAAGTTCAGTAATTTTTTTTTTTAATCAGGAGGGGATAAGGCCAAGGGTGCATGTAGAAGGAATGACTTTAGCAAGGAGAAAGCCCAACTCTTCACTTGAGACTTGATTGAAGGACGAGATATTGAAGAAATATGTCAGTGATATGAGATAAAGAAAAAAGAAGAGAAAGCTCTCAGTGAACGGCCTCAATTTTTTTTCAATGACATATGAGTTGAGGTCCTTAGCTGAGAGGGGGGAGGCAAGGAGTATCCTAACTCCAAACCTTGACTTGCCTTGAAGGGAATAATATGGGAAAAAGTAGTGAAGGAAGCGGTGTCATCAAGAGGGAGCCAGATCTTAGTAAGTGACAGAAGATGGAAAGAGTGAAACGGACGGAATGAAAAAGAAGAGGCTTAAGAAGAGGAGAGGTTTGTTAATTATGGAGCAGGAATTCCCGATGGCACAGTAGAAGGGGTGGTCATATCTGCAGCAGAACAGTGTGGGGTTGAGTTGAGTTGGATAAGAACAAAGGAGTTTGTAGTTGGAGAAGTGGGTTGTAAATTGGCGACCAGGGGTTCAGAATCACTGGTATTGGGAGGGAGGGTAGAGATTATAAGAGATATGCTCACCACTGAAGAGCCATTCCAAGCAGAGTGCTAGTCAGAGGCTGCACAAAGTTCTGTTGAAGGAGAAATGTAATTTAGACTGCTCCAGATCCTCCTTCAAGGTCCAACCCATGGCAAAGGGTGAGATGTCCTATGATTCTTCAGAAGATCCATATTACAAGGTGGCAGGAGCAGAAGCAGAGAAGGCATGGCAGACTGAAGTTTTGGACCTGCCCTGGAAAAGGTCCCAGGACAGGATGAGAGATCCAGATTTTCTCCTAGAGTAGTATAGCCTGGAAAAGGCCCTAGAGGCCATGGAAGCTGGGAGATATGTGACTGGGTTTTGTCTTAGGTGCTTACCTGTGCTGGCTATAGTCCCTGGAGACTATAAGGAAGTGAGGAGGTGGATGGTAGGATTTTGACCTCAATTTCCTCAGTTCATAAAGTAGGTTTCCATCTCTTCTTGTGTATCTTCATTCATATCACCAGTTGACTATGGTGGCCCCCTCTGTGGTCTTCCATTCCTGTGGTCAGGGTGTTTCTTTGGGCTTCCTGGCCATAAGAACTTGCATTAGCTTTCCTGCAAAAACGCACCTTCTGTACCCATGGTGCTGGCTTTTGGTATGATACTCAGCTGCAGTTGGGGCTGTTTCTTTCTGGATTTATTGCTCATTATTTAATCTGCTATTCTTTCTTTTTCATTTCTAGAGCCTATGTAGGAGAGCTGGGCTTGTCTATGACCTTTCATGCCTACATCTCAACCAGAAGTTCCCCCTTCCAGGGCTTTTTCCACTGGATTTGTTCTTTCTTGACTGTCTCTCTCTCTTTTTTTTTTTGGCGAGGCAATTGGGGTTAAGTGACCAGCCCAGGGTCACACAGCTAGTAAGCATTAAGTGTCTGAGGTTGGATTTGAACTCAGGTCCTCCTGACTCCAAGGCCAGCGCTCTATTCATTGCACCACCTAGTAGCCCCTTGACTGTCTTTCTTTACAAAACTGACACAATCGTTATTCCATAGCTCTTGTTTGGTAATGCTCCTCCACTTTGTGTCAACCAAGGTTCAAAAACAAAAACTGAGGTAGGTGCAAATCTTCATGACCTCATTTGGATAAATGCTCTTCATTTTGGAATTTCATCCCTAACTCTCGAACTGCTATAAATCAGTGAGAGGACAGTGGGAACCTCGCAAGAACAGTTTCTCGTTAGTGACCCTTCTCTTTCCTTTCCTCACCCAAGCTGGGAGCAGCATGGTAATAGCCTTCCTCATTTTGGCCCAAAGATGGACTTAGGGAGAGGAAAGGTTCTTAAGAATCAAGAGAAGTCCTCCTTGTCCAGGTTTGGACCAGTGTCAATCAATTTGCCTGGCAACTTAGGTACTAATCTCCTTGCTTTCTGCTTGCCTGTTCCTCTCGCTTTTCTCTGTTCCATCTTCCTAAAATGCCAGCCAGTTCATGATTTAGAATTTATCCCCCAAGGCCCAGGCTTGGCTTCAAAAACAAAAAGAGTTCGTCAGGCTTCCAGTATTGGTCTCTTATTTTGCCCCTACTCTGCTCCACATGAAAAACAGTTTTGCAATTTCGCCTCCATAGGCATCTCTGTGATTTCCAATGGGGTCCCTAGTGCCACAAGCTGCCAAGAATGGGACCTTTACACTTCACAGAAGGAAGAGAAAAATGTTCTTGTTCTGTAGCCACCATCAAGCAAAGGACACACTGAGCCCAAACAGAAATAGCAGCAGGGGCAAGGCAGGGCAAGGTCCTGGCATTTCACTAACCAGGGTTGGCTAAAAGTGAATAAATGAACTCAACAGTCTTTGAATTTGGCTAGTAAGGACAAGCAACATTGGGGGACGCAGAAAAATCTTTCTTTGGTCACTGTCAACTTTCTGAACAGAATTTAATTATTGAGTTAGTGAAAATCTATTTAAATAACTTTAGTTTTGAGGAATGAGGTGAGAAATGGACTTTTTCTTATTTTTATCAGGGTGAAAAGATGCTAAACTGAAAAAAAGATGAATCTACCTTTCCTCCAGGCCAGTCTTTAGTTTTTGGTTGACTTTTTCCTGATTGCTCATGAAAACAAAAGCAGCATACTATGAACTTCTCTATGGTGGTTATGCCTTTAGAACTCAGGATGCTCTATGAAGTATCTTTTGCAAAGGCAATGCTAGATTCTTACTCCTAGAGAGAATCTACTGAACCACAACCATTGGTACTTGGAAACCTACAAGTGCTTTCTTTGAAAAAAGAATTTTAAATTTTGAACCTAACACTCCCAGAAAGGGCATCGCTATCTACAAAGCAGAATACAAAAAAGGACTGCGTATGACACCATCAATTGCTTCTCCATACTGTTTACTTTTTTAAAAGTATATAATAAATTCAATGTTACTTTCAAAACTGTCCTACATGTCTCTTCTTTCTGCATTCCTTTTCTTTCTCTTTTATATACTTAAAAAATGTTTCAATGGTTCTCCTCCTCCTCCTCTACCTCCTCCTCCTCCTCCTCCTCTATCTCTTCCTCCATCTCCTCCTCTATCTCCTCCTCCATCTCCTCCTCTATCTCCTCCTCATCTCCTCCTCCTCCTCCTTCTCCTCCTCCTCCATCTCCTCCTCCTCCTCCTCCTTCTCCTCCTCCTCCATCTCCTCCTCCATCTCCTCCTCCTCCTCCCCCTCCTCCTCCTCCATTTCCTCTCCTCCTCCTCCCCCTCCTCCTCCTCTCCTCTTCCCCCTCCTCCTCCTCCTCCTCCTCCTTCTTCTTCTTCTCCTTCTTCTTCTTCTTCTTCTTCTTCTTCTTCTTCTTCTTCTTCTTCTTCTTCTTCTTCTTCTTCTTCTCCTTCTTCTCCTTCTTCTTCTCCTTCTTCTTCTCTTCTCTTCTTCTTCTTCTTCTTCTCCTTCTTCTTCTTCTTCTTCTTCTTCTTCTTCTTCTTTCTTCTTCTTCTTCTTCTTCTTCTTCTTCTTCTTCTTCTTCTTCTCATCACCACCACCACCATTCTTCTTCCAGTTCCTCCTCTCCATCTCCCCCTTAATTAAAAGCAAAAAACAAAACCTAACAAGCATAACCTAAGCAGAGTCAAGTCATAATATGGCTATATGCAAAAAGGTATCTCTTCCTCCATACCTTGAAAATAGGAACTGTCAGGAGACAGGCCATTGATTTGGTCAGAGTTCTGAAGTATTCTGAAGTTGTTTTTACTAACAGTGTCATTATGTAAATTCTTCTACTGGTTCTACTCACTTCACTCTGTATCAGTTCATATTTCCTAGGATTCTCTAAAATTCCCTCTGTCATCATTCTTATGAAACAATAATATTCCACTACATTTATATACTACAGTCTGTCCAATTATTCCCCTACTAATGGACACCCCGGCCTCCCTCTTAGTTTCCCAATCTTTTCTTTTGCCTTTTTCCTTTTAATCCCTCTTTTAGGATCAGGAAGTTTGTTTTGCTTTCAGTTAGTCCCTCCCTGGTATTATTTTCTCCCTCTTAACCATCCCTTCCCTATCCCTACTTGTTTCTCTGTTGAGTTTGGCACATTTCTACACTCAATTCCTTGTGGGTGGGTGTGTTCAAACCTCTTTTGTTTGGTTCAAATAAGAGTGAGGTATTCACCTGATACCTACTCTCCTACCCCTTTCCCCATGTTTTTATACCTCCTCTTATACCACTCTAATTATAAGAAATCATAATGCAACCCTACTACCACTCAAGCCTGAGACTGTTTTCCTAATGGACAGCCATGTGATTGCATGGGGGGCTGGAAGAAGAGAGAGAGAGAGAGAGAGAGAGAGAGAGAGAGAGCGAGCGAGCTAGGACTTCTGACTTCTGATTAAAAGGCTGGTGCACCTTCAATACTACATATTATGATAAGGGAACTTCAAGAGTGACAGTAGAATGAGGCAAAGACTTTTAGATGACAGATTGTCTCAGAACTATAAATGAAGAAATTGAGGCAGACCGAGACTATGATTTGCACTTCTACATGCTTGGACCAAAATTTAAACTCAGGTCTTTCTGACTCGGGGCCTAGTACTCTATCCACTGCACCAACTAGTTGCACAAAGTACCACCACAAATAGCTTATTAACCTTTTTATGAAAGTGAGCAGTAAGCACCCCTACCATGTCCCTGACTTCCAGTGTTTGCAACCCTAGATATTGATACAAGCAATTATCTCCTCCGTATCCCCAGTCCTGTAAGATTCTTTTCTCCTTGGGTGAATTGAAGCTATTTTAAATCTTGATCTCAAATCCAAAAGCTCATTTATTCTGGTTTACTGTATTTTTTTATTCTAATCTGTAAAACTTCTCCTCCACCCCCAATTCCTCCTTACTGCTTATCAGTAAGATTGGACAAATCACAGTCTCTACCTGCCTCAGTTTCCTCAATTGTACATAAGGGATAATAATAGCACCTACCTTCCAGAGTTGTTGTGAAGATCAATATATGTAAAGTACTTTACAAACCTTAAAGTAATATATAAATGCTAGTTATTCATGTTATTATTGGGCCCCTATGTGGTACAATGGATAGAGTGCTGGGCCTGGAGTCAGGAAGACATTTTCCTGAGTTCAAATCTGTCCTAGATTCTTATTAGCTGTGTAATCCTGGGCAAGTCACTTAACCCTGTTTGCCTCAGTTTCCTCATCTGTAAAATGAGCTGGAAAACCTACCTGAGGCATAGACCTCCTCCTAACTCTCCACAAAAAAAGGAAATCTCAGTGTCCCTTGGAGACAGCATTGGCCAAATACCAGGTCAGATATCTTTCCAATGCCACAAATTCCCCAGCCATATTTATATTACCTGTCCAACCCCATACTCTAGAAGAAGTTCCACTCTTTTCTCCCTCTTTTCTTCACTACTGCACCTACCAGAACCTATCTTCCAGGCTTCTTGTAAGGATCAATACGCATAAAGAACTTTTTCCATTCTCTTTTCCCTCTTAAAACCCTTAGAACTTAACTACTCCACTCCCAGGTCCTCTTTTTTTTTTTAACTCCCTCAATACCTTCTGAAGATATCATTGTTCTGAATATTGTAAAAGACACTTGATTCTTCTCCTCCTATTAAGTTAGTACTTCATGATCTTACAGCCTTTTCTAATTGTTCAAATAAATTTTCCATTCTAGGTTTCTCTTGACTCTTGTCTTCACCTTTCAAAGTTCCTACTCATGAAGTATGTGATCTTCTCATGAAGAATGCTTGAAAGGGCAGGATGGAGGGAGAGAGAGAGAAAAAGGGGAAAAAAAAGAAGAAAAAAGTGACATGATAACTTTATTATATATTTAAAAGGAATAGCAAATAGTGCATAACAGATTTGCAGTTTCATGTATAATCATCTTTTTTTTCTCTTCTACTATGTTATGGAAATGCTTATTTTATTTCTCAAGTTCAGAAGAAAATAAATATATTTTTAAAAGTCCTCTATTCCATGAATGATTCCTCCCACCCCCACCCCCACCCCCGGACTTTTTTGGGGGGCTGTTGGCTTATACTCAACCTTGCAGGAGCCAGATATACTCACTTGTAACCCTATAATCTTTTGTCTTTTTGGAATGTTATATTCCAAGATCTCCTCTGGTTTTTAGTAGAAGTTATTAGGTCTTATATGATCCTGACTTGATTCATGGGACTCCACATTCTTTCTGGATGCTTGAAGTATTTTTTAAAATATATTTTTATTTATTTGATTAAATATTTACCTCTCCCTCCCTCCTACTCCCCCCTGCTTTGAAAAGGCAAGCAATTTGATATTGATTATGCATTTGAAGTCAGGCAAAACATATTTCTGTATTAGTCATGTTGCAAAATAAAACACAAACAAAAAAACGAAGCAAGAAAAATAAAGGAAGTAAAAAAACATGCTTCAATCTGCATTCTGAGTTCATCAGTTCTCTCTTTGGAGATGGACAGTATTTTTCATCATGGGTCCTTTGGAATTGTCTTGGATTATTGTCTTGATCAGAGTTGCTAAATCTTTCGTAATTATCATTATTATTGCTGTTGCTGTGTACAATGTTCTCCTAGTTTTGCTCACTTCACTTCGCATGAGTTCATATATGTCTTCCCAGATTTTTCTGAAACCATCTTGCTCATCATTTTTTATAGCACAATTCTATTCCATTATAATTATATACCCCAACTTGTCCAGCTATTTCCCAATTGATGGGTATCCCTTCAATTCCCAATTCTTTGCTACCACAAAATGAGCTGCCATAAATATTTTTGTGCAAACTGATCCTTTTCTCTTTTCTTTGATCTCTTTGGGATAAAGACCTAGTAGTGATATTACACAGTTTTATAGTTTTTGGGGTAAAGTTCCAAATTGTTCTCTAGAATGGTCAGACTAGTTCACAACTCTATCAACAATGCATCAGTGTCCCAATTTTTCTACATTCTCCAGCATTTGTCATTGTCCTTTTTTGTCATGTTAGTCAATCTGATAGGTATGCAGTGGCATTTCAGAGCTGTTTTAATTTGCATTTCTCTAATCAGTAGTGATTTAGAGAATTTTGTCATGTGACTATTGATAGTTTTGATTTCTTCTTCTGAAAACTGCTTGTTCATATCCTTTGACTAGTTATCAACTAGGGAAGGCTCTTATTTTTCATAAATTTGTCTCAATTCCCTATGTATTTGAGAAATGAGGCTTTTATCAGAGAAACTTTCTAGAAAAAAATATTTTTTCCCAGTTTCCTATTTTCCTTCTAATTTTGGCTGCATTAGCTTTGCTTGTGTTTGCAGTATTTTTTTTCCTTTGACTTGAAGGCTATAGGGTTTTGGTTGTGATATCCATGGGACTTTCCACTGTGGGAGTTTCTTTTAGGAGGTAATTGGTAGATTCTTTCCATCTTCAGATTCTTTCTGGCTTCTGGTTTTAACACATCTGGACAGTTTTCAGTTGCGATTCTTTTTGAAAAATAGTGTCCAGTTTTTTATAATAATAATTTTTAGACAGTCCAATGATTCTTAAATGATCTCTCTTTGACAGATCAGTTGTATTTTTCAAAAAAAAAATCCAATACCTGACTTTTTTTCCCCTTTTTCAGTCTTTTGAATTTGTTCGAATATTTCCTGCTTTCTTATGGAGTTGTTGATTTCTGTTTGGTCTGTTCTAATTTTCAGAGACTCCATCACTTTTGTAGAGTTTACCACTTTTTGTTATAAGCTATTTTGTTCTTTTTCCTTCTGACATTTTATTTCATTTCTTACTATACGCTTCATTTCTTCTAAGCATTCATGCAGTCCTTGAGGAAAATTTATTTTTCTTCCCGTTGTTTCTCTGCTTCCATTTGTTAGGGAGTTTCCTCTCTCCTAGTGTGGAATTTAGGGTATCTTTAGATCTATTATTGTTCTTTATGTTGATCTGTATCTACATTTCCTTCCTGAACTGGGGCTTTGTGGCAGAGCTAAGATATGCCCCTAGATATGCTTCTGAGTGGGGGTGTTTATCTAGTTTTGTTTTACCCTGGGACCCCTGGAGTCCTATACCCTATCTCACTCTACCTCCTGGCATTAGCCACCCCTTGAATCTTTGAGGTTCAGAAAGACAGATCCCTAGAGACCTCTGTGGCACCTCAGAGAAGAGTGCTAGAGACCTCAGAACCAATCAATCAATTAATAAACATTTATGAAGGGCCTATGTGCCAGGCACTATACTAAGCACTGGGGATACAAAAAGAGTCAAAATATAGCCTCTGTTCTCAAGAATTTACAGTATAATGGGGAAGGCCACATGCAAACAAATATATACAAAGCAAGCTATATACAGGACAAATAGGAAATAATTAACAAAGGGAAAACACTAGAATTAAGAGGAGTTGGGGAAGGCCTCCTATGGAAAGTGGGATTTTAGTTAGGACTTAAAGGAAGCCAGGCAGGTCAGTAGTTGCAGCAGAGAATGGAGAGAGTTCCAGGCATGGGGGACAGCCAGAGAGAATGCCCAGAGCCAAGTGATGGAGTATAATGTTCATTGAACAACCAGGAGGCCAAAGGCAGGATTTTAACTCAGGTCTTCCTGACTCTAAGTCCAGCACCCTTGCCACTGAACGCCTAATTGTATAAAGTAATAAGTAATTTATGGCAGAAATATGTCCCTCTTCAGTTCACATGGGGGAAACATGACAAAGATACAGGTTGGTTTTTGTTTGTTTGTTTTATGGCTAGGGCAAGTTCAGTAAAACTCAACAGAACCTCAGCATGCCTAACTCAATTGAGTCTCTTTTCTAATTAACTCGGCCATATATTATCATTTACTCTGTTTGTCCCCATAGAGTAGAACCTAGAACAACGGATGGAAATGGCAGAGACCAATTGAGGCATGAGGTCATTAAAACTTCCTGACAAGTAGAGCTGTCCAAAGTATATAGGGCTGTTTTGAGGCATGACTGGGTCCTGCTCCTTTACAATCCTCAGGAGGAAGTAGACTTTCCCCCAAGCCTCCTCTCTCCTCTAATTTGAGGGCTGGAGGGTAGAGGACTAAATTCTTCCCAATGCCTTCCTTTACAGAGGGCAGAAACTGAACTCTCAGATCATGCCACCTTGCATCTGCTGCTCTGCCTAGTTTCAACCTCACAGAAGAGGTTGCCCCTGTGCCAGGTACCCCCTGGTGTTCCCCCCAAACTTTCCTAGCTTCTTTTGTTTACTGCCGCCCTTCAGACCATAAGCTTGTTAAGGGCAGAGACTGTCTTTTTTTTTTTTTATTAATTGTATCCCTTGCTCTCAGTACAATGCCTGGCCCTTTGTAGGCACTAAATAAATATTTATTGGTTTGGATTGGATGACTAGATACATTATGGTGAGGATTTTTTCCAGGTATAGAACAGATGGCTTCTGAGCTTCCTTCCAACTCTCAAACTCTGCCTTTCAGGGACGTGGTTCCTTTTCTCAAATCTGGCATCCAGGTCTTCCATGGCCACGGCCATTGCTGGCTAAGGAGATCTTTGCTGTAACTGGATAATAGCTTACCTGGACCTATTCCAAAGAGAAATAAATATCACAGTCTTTCCCAGGAACAACATCCTTTACTCCCAATCTAGACATAATGCATCTGTCTGTCAGAACCATTCACTATGCCTGTCCACCTAAAAGAAGGCCCCCTTGGGTGGAAACAGCAACTAAGCCCTACTTGATGGAACAAAGGATCTTTTGCCTTGCCAACCCTTATAAGGCAAAGGAAAAAGCCAAGCCTGGATGGCACATAGCTGTCTTGGGGGATGTTTTCTCAAATGACAACTGAACCTCCACTGGGCTGTTTTACTGCTGAACTGGCTGCTGTTTGGAGAGCTAGGACTTCTCTATGTGGTCCTGTGATGAGTCTAGCACCATTCATATCTGAGAGAACAGAATGGCCTTTTCTAATACTAATGCTGAGAGGCTATGCCTTCTGTTCCAAGGTCTCCAAGTGCTTCACAAACTGAGAGAAAAAATAATCACTATGGTGCCTGGCACAGAGTAAGTTCTTAGTAAATGCTCTCTCTGTCTGTTTGGCTCTGTCTGTCTCTCTATCTCTCTCTCTGTATGTGTTCTTTATCTTTCTCTAGCTTTCTCTCATTCATCTCTATGTTTATCCACCATCTACTTATCTTCATTGTCCATCTCTATCTCTTCTCTATTTATCATCTATTTATTATCATCAAACTTTTTTGCATCTCTCTCTTGTCTTTTATCTGCATTACCTTATCTAAATCTATCATCAATTTCTTTTATTTGTCTACATCTACTTCTCTATCTCTATCTGTACATCTATGTATGTTACCCATTTCAATATTTCAATATGTTTATTCTCTCATCCATTTGAAATTTTGATTCTGGTTTTTCTTCAGAATATTGGTGTTGGAAAGACAGGCTTTTGTGGTAGGAAGTAGCATTAAGGTTCTAAAAGTTCTATTTGATTCTTCAGATGTAGTCCTATTATATCATCTACTTGACTCAAGCCTACCTCATCTTTTTTCTATAGCAGCTGTCTAAAATATGTATAATGATGGACTAGTTCAATGAGTTACTGAAGGTCATAATTGTGACAATATGCATTATTCATCCATTTTGCTTTTCAAGTGTAGATGGCTATACTGAATTCCTTTGAATCATGATGATTCTTATTTAGAGGGCTCTCTGTGGTTATAAAGTTTGATAAACCCCATAAATTGAAGAAATAAATATTTATTAAGCACATAATATTTTCAAGGCACTACCTCAAAATGTCATTGGCAAGTAAGAGTGTCTGGAGAACATTTCTATTAATAAGGGGAAGGGAATAAGCATTTATTTAGTATTTACTATGTGCCAGGCACTGTGCTAAGTACTTTTTTACATTATTTACATTATGTTATATTATTTCATTTGAGTCTCACAACAACTCTGTGAGATAAGTGATATTAAATTTTACAGTTTGGGGAAACTGAGGCAAACAAAGGTTAATTGGCTTGCCTAGAGTCACACAGCTACATTTGAACTCAGGTCTTCAGTTTGAACTTCTTGCAGGACTTCCTCTGTGACACTGGAAAACACCTGGGGCAAATCACTTAACCTCCTGAGCCTCAGTTTCCTCATCTGTAAGATAAGGGGGTTTCATTAAATGTCCTTTGGGCTTCCAGCTCTAGTTTGACTTTTCTATGGCCTCTGTCTCTGCTTTATGCTTCACTTGATGTTGACTTTCAAAGGGTCCATGGATCTCCAGTGGGTCATGGAGCAAAGTCATCTTCAAGGTTGAGTCTGTCATGACATTTTGTATGTTCTTGATTTGCGGGTAGATGCTTTGCTTGAGGAGAGCCTTGAAGGCTACATTTTGCTCTACTGAGTAAAATATATTTTTGTAAGCACAGAATGATCTTATATTTGATATGTACTACATGGCAGCACTTAGCATAGCACAGGATATGTGTAATGATGGAATAATTCAACAGATCACTGCAGGTCAAAATACTTAGAAGAATATCTGGAATGTAGCAGAATGTAGTAGTTAGTGTTACTCACTACTCAAACTTGTTTGCATATGACTCTCCTTGGCGGAAAGTAGAAGAACAAGTGATAGGGCTTCTCTTGACTCACTCTCAGTCCATTCTACTTCCCTTTCTTATCAAAATATTTCACCAACTCAGTGGTATTTGGAGGATCTATTCATTTTAAAACTTAGCTGCCTTTGAGGTGAAAGTCATTTGAAACTGCGTCAGAGGACACTTCTGAATGACGTAGTTCAAAAATCAAGGAAAGAAAAGAATGATTTTATGCCTAAAAAATACCCCCAAGAACCACCTGTCAGAGGTGACATGTTTTCACCACCGAGTCTTTGCCATCGAAAACACTGTTGTGCAACCAAAATGCAGAACAATTTTCCACTGTCTGTCCTATGCGCTTGGTTTATATTCTTCTGTGGGGCCAACTGCTGAAGGACCCATTCTGACCCTCTTATGTTGAAACTCCCCTGGGCTAGGAGAGGTTTCTCCGTTGGCCTATTCCTCCAAGTACTTTGAGAACAAAACTGGCTTTGTCCCCTCAAACCACCCTCCCTTTCATTTTAGCAATAGAGTGTCCTCCAAAATGAGGTAGGCTGGAGTCAAATAGATGATATAATAGGATCACATCTGAAGATTCAAACAGAACTTTTATAATCTTAATGCTACTTACTAACACCAATATTCTAAAGAAAAACCAGAATCATAATTTCAAATGGATGAGAGAACAAACATACTGAAATATTGAAATGAGTAACATACATAGACATACAGATAGAGATAGAGAAATAGATGTAGACAGAGATTGTAGATGTAGCTACAGTAGAATTTAAATATTTTGTGGAGTTCGCACGGTAGAAATATAGATGCAATATGTACTTTGTGGGGCAACTAGTTGGTACAGTGGATAGAGTGCCAGACCTGGAGTCAGGAAGACCTGAGGTCATATCTGTCCTCAGATACTTACTAGCTATGTGACCCTGGGCAAATCACATAACCCTGTTTGCCTCAGTTTCCTCATCTGTAAAATGAGCTGCAGAAGGAAATGGCAAACCACTCCAGTATCTTTGCCAAGAAAACCCCAAATGGGGTCACAAAGAGTTGGACATAATTAAGCAACAACATACTTTGTACAAGATTCATAAACCTTACAGTTGATTTTACTAGCCTTCCTATGACTTAGAAACCAAAAAAAAAATCAGTTTGGAACTTGGCTTAAGTGAGTAGATTCAAACCAAGCCCCAATATCCCTATTACTCTTGTAAAGTGTCTCAGGAATCCCTGTGTTGAAGACTTCAGTTTTATTCCTTCCTGTGAAGGAAGTAACTTCTCCACGGGACCCTCTGCCAATAGAAGGTTAATACTGACTCAGATGCAAGAGAGCCATTAACTGAATCACCAGTCCCATTTACTGAAGTCCCCTGCTTTGTGTTGCTTGGAAGCCTCTTGGCTAGGTTTGGGCACAGCCCAACCCACTTAGAGGGAGAGAACAATTTTACAGCCCTGTATGGAATGTCTCCAAGCCAATGCTATCTATTTCCAAATGATCTGACGCAGCAAGGGGATCACATATCCTTTGGAGGCTTGGCAAAGGAGAGAGTATTGAATTGGAGAAACGGAATAAAATGATGCCGTCAAGCAAAATGGCTTGTTTGTAAGTAGAACTAGGTTGGAGAGCTGTTTTAGAAAACTTCGAAAAGAGCTCAGGTTTGTAGAAATAAGTAAATACCCCCAAAGCCAGGCAATTCAGCACATGCCCAGTACCTTAAGGAAATGAGGCAAGTCTAAAGAAGCATAAAATTTGCCTCCTCTTTTTCTTATTACCTTTGAGATATATTTTCAAGGGAGAATGTGCATACATATGTGCGTGTATGTATGAGACAGTGTGTATGTGTGTGTGTGTGTGTGTGTGTGTGTGTGTGTGTTTGTGGAGGAAGAAATTCAGAATTCATTCCCTATAGTCAGATAGATAGCCAATGTTCACCTAACCTGGTGATGGGAAACACCTAAGGATATCTACTATTCATAGGGGAGGGTAGGAAAATATGAATTCAGTCTTTCATCCAAAATACTTAGAACATTGTCTATGGCCTTCACTGGGCTGTACATAGGCAAGGATCATTTCCTTAAGCAGTTTTTCCACGATGGGCCCAAAGAGCTAAAATGCATGCAAAACAATATGGAAAAGAATTAGGCTACTATATGGAGTAATTTAAAGAGATGGTCTATTTTCATTGATGTTGTGCTATTGTGGAAAGAGTATTGAACTAGTTTCTATGTCTAGCCTTGCTACTGTCTAGCTTTGTGACCTTAGAAAAGTCATTTTACTTTCCTTGGCTACAGTTCCCTCATCTGAAAAATGAAGAGTTTTGATTGACTTACAAGTTTCCTTTCAGTTCCAAATCGATGATCCTAAAACTAAATGGCCTCTGAGATTCTTTTCAATTCTAAAACTATAATTTTATTATTTTTTTGCCCTGTTTATAAAAGTGAGCCTTTTCTTCAAAAGGTCTGTGAACCATTAAAATCACGTGAACAACCTTCTCCCATTAGACTGTGGGCTCCTCAAGAGCAGGGAATATCTTTTCCCTTTCTTTGTATCCTAGCTCTAGCACATTGCCTGGGCACATAGTAGGTACTTCATAAATGTTTATCAGTCGATGATAGTCAGCTGATTGAAATCCAGACAAAACTACAAATCCCCCTACTTTTCCATTCTTCTTATACCTTGGAGCCCCTTAACCCACCCCATACTCTTCAATCCAGGGACACTGGTCTTTTTGTTCTTCCACAAAAAAGATATTCCATCTCTCAGCTCCAGACACTCAGGTTGTTCCACAAGCTTGCAATGCTCTCCTTACTCATCTCTTCTCTGGCATCTTTCAAGTCCCAACTAAAATCCCACCTTCTACAGAAAGCCTTTCCCAATCCCTCTTAACTCTAGTGCCTTCTCTGTCTTCATTGTCTCCCATTTCTTGTTTGTACATATGTGTTTGTCTGTTGTCTCCCCCACTGGACTGTGAACTCCTCCAGGGTAGGGATTGTCTTTTGCCTTTCTTTGTACCCCCTAGTGCTTAATAAATGTTTATTGACTGATTGACAAATAGTGATGAATACTGCAAATAACAGGAGGGCAGGAGGTGCGTTTACTCAACACGCAGAGGTCCATAAGGAGTCATGTGTTGGATTTTTCAGTCACACATCATACCTATGGTAGAGAAGAAACTTCAAAACAAGGGATGAAACACACACACACACACACACACCACACACACACACACACACACACACACATCCCGACAGGATTTTGAAATACCATTAGGAGGCAGGACTTGAAGACCAGAGAGAGAGAAGTCACTTACCCATTCTCACATGGATCTATGCCTGACACTTCAATGCAGTTTTCTGCAAGCCGCACAATCTACTTGGCCATCCCCAAAGGACCATGGTTTGTAACATTATAATCACTCCACATTATGTAGAATGGGCTGCAACTCTTGAATGAATGAGTGTACTTGAGCTGGGTAGAGCAAATAAGACTACACTACAACCATAGGAAAACAAGAAGGTTCTAAGGAATGCAACCAAAATGATATATAATAGGTAGTATTGCCTATTGGAAAAATGTGATGTGGTAAGAGTGGCATTATGAGAATTCACTCACTGCCCATTGATAAAGTGACAGAGGAAGCAGTAAGGCATTGTGGATCAAAAGTGAACTTGTATTCAGGAAGCCCTGGTTTAAAGTCCACCTCGGACAAGAATTAGCTGTTTGGTCACAGGCAAATCTCTTGACCTCTCTGATGCTCTCAATTTCTTCATCTGCAAAAGTGGAGATAATAATACCTTTAGTGGGGCATTCCACAGGATTGTTGAAAAGCCCAAATCGGATGAAGTATGTGAAACATTTTGTAAACCTTGGAGCACTATGTAAATGTCAGTTTGTATCATTATTATTAGGGAAGCTAAGATCAGTTGTGAAAGAGAGAAGATGAATGGGTCTTCTTATTGTGGAGTCCAAGACAGATCAAAAACAGGGCAAACTGTCAAAAGAAGCAGGACACCCTATTGCTAAAATGAAAGAGAGGATGGTTTGAGGGGACAAAGCCAGTTTTGTCCTGGAAGTACTTGGAGGAATAGGCCAACTGAGAAATCTCTCCTAGCCCAGGGGAGTTTCAACATAAGAGGGTCAGAGTGGGTCCTTCAGCAGTTGGCCCCACAGAAGCGTACACGCCAAGCACATAGGACAGACAGTGGAGAATTGTTCTGTGTGTTGGTTGCACAACAGTATTTTCAATGGCAAAGACTTGGTGGTGAAAACATGCTCCCATGGCACTGATGCAGCCTTTGAAATGGCTGCTGGAGAGGTGTGAGCCTCTGGCTGCCTCTCCCCGTAGCACCCAGGCCTTTTGGACAGTGAAACTGTCTCAGCAGGAAGCACTCATTACGAAGAGGAGAGAAGAGTTATTCTATTGGTTTCTGGCCTACTTTGAGACCAAGTTTTTTGGGATTTTGTAAGCTCTGCCAAGGGCAGAGCGGAAACTAAAGTGAGTTATAAATCTCCTTGGGAATACCTTGACCTGGGTTTCACTAGGTTAAATATTGGGGGAATCATTCATTCAGAGATGATGGAAAAAGCAGAAGCACTGAGTATCAGATTCATCCAGTATGAATCTGCAGGGCTGAATTAACAGCCCATTTAGAGGAAGTAGTCATCAGTGAGACCTTAACCTCTGGGCCTCAGTTTCCTCATTTGTAAGAGGAGGTAGTGGGAGCTCCCTAAGATCCCTTTCCAGCTCTAAATCCATATTCTTATGCATATTGGGGCAGCTAGATGGCACAATGGATAGAGTGCTGGACCTGGAGTCAGGAAGACTCATCTTCCTGAGTTCAAATCTGCCTTCAGACACTTACTAGCTATGTGACCCTGGGCAAGTCACTTAACCCTGTTGGCCTCAGTTTCCTCATCTGTAAAGTCGGCTGGAGAAAGAAATGGCAAACCACTCCAGTATCTTTGCCCAGAAAACCTCAAGTGGGGTCACAAAGAGTTGGACACAACTAAAAACAAAAATGAATATATAGCTGGTAGTTTAGAATATTGACATATTCTAATATAACATTTTAATAATATAATATTTGACCTCTCTGTTCTCCTTTCTAGTGCTTCAGGAACCTGTGATTTCTTTTTCTTTTTTCTTTTTGCTAGGCAATGGGGTTGAGTGACTTGCCTAGGGTCACACAGCTAGTAAGTGTCAAGTGTCTGAGGCCGGATTTGAACTCAGGTCCTCCTGAATCCAGGGCCAGTGCTCTATCCACTGTACCACTTAGCTACCCCCAACCTGTGATTTCTTCATTTAAAGAAGACTACTCTCTCTACTAACATGATCAAAACTCCCTTTCCAGCTTAGACTTGAAGAATCACTGTAGCCAAAATATTCACACCTCAGTAACGAGCATCTCCAAACTTAGATTAGTCCCTGGATGACAGACATATAGCTTGTCACCTGGACTGTACCAGGCTTACCCGCTTGGTGTATAGGACTTGCCAGAGCGTGTCCTTCACTGGCATTGCCATTGAGAACCTAAGGTTGTGTCCACAGCAAGAAGAAGGAGGCATCTGAGTGAGATTCCTTCCTCTGCTAGGTCATAACTAGCTATGGAGTGAAATTGGGTGTGGTGAATACCACTCACCAAAGAGATCTACCACTTGTATTCTACAATCAACTTAGTGATTCACGATGTAGAAAATAATACAAGAAGTAATTAAGACAAATTCAGTTGAGTGGGAAGTAGAATTAGTTGCTATTAGTGGTTGGCAGGTAGATGGGCATGTCTCTGAGAAGCGCTAGATTCAGGTGTGGGTCTCAGTCAGCTTTGCTGGGTAACCTCAGGAAAATGACATCTTTGCACCTCAGTTTTCTCCTGTGAAGTGATTGATTTACATGGTTACGACTTCCAGCTCTGAAATTAGATGATTCTCTCTGTAATATAGTCTCTGTTCCCTGCCCCTCTCATCCTCCTCCACTGCCAAGAAATACGCTTTGTCTAGATCGGGAGTTTTTTCAGTTGGGGTCCATGGACACCCAAAGTTTATGTAAATGAATAGATTTCAGGGGGTCCATGAACTTGAATGAGAACAACTAGTGAAATCAATGAAATAATTATCTAGGAGAGATTTTCTTCTTGGTCATGCTTCCCATTCCTGCCTCTCTATTGAAGTTCACCAAATTTTCTTCCTTTTCTCCATAGCTATTTCTTTTTCAGTCCCCCAGCATTTCCCTTTCTGCCAACCTCACCCTTGGGTGGTCACCTCTTTTCCCCCAGCCTCTACCTCCACACTTTTCCCCATGTGAATTCGAGAGACTCTATGCTTTTCTTCTGAGACCCTTGGGGATAGGATGGGCTGGGGGGAGGGCAGGGAGGGGGAAGCCACTGTTACAGGACAAGCATACAGCAAAAACCCCTCTTTTCAATTCCTTCAGTAGGTGTTAAGTGCCCAGACCTTCAGGCCCTTGTGGTGAATAGATTCATTTAAACTGGTTGCCTGGACCTGTGTTTCATTGAAAAGGCACATCAGAAACCCCAGAGATCATGCTTTCTTTTCTCAGATGTTTGCCCCCACTGGGATTCCAAAGCCAAGACCTCACTGGAGCACATCTTTTCATCTCTTCCCAGAAAGAACCCAATCTGAGGGGCCCTGCCCGCCTCAGAAGACTTAGTTACCAGCTCTTTTCTTCCAGGCCTTTTCCTTAAGTGGACAGAAGCAGACCAGAGAGAAGTAAGAACAAGGAGGAGGGAGTATTCTTAAGTTACCAGCATTCTTTCTTTAGTGCACTCGGGTCCTGAGCTCCCTAATTAACTGAGTCTCCCCCTCTCTCCTTTGTGAGTGATTTCTATTGCCCATTAGCAGAGCAGCCTGGGATTTCTGCTGCTTCTCCTCCACCCCTCATTTTTTCTGGAATTTCTCCTCTTTCCCTCCTCTTGGGCTATCGTCTGGGGAAGGCATTACCTGAGTATTAGCACCAAGCACCCATATTGTTCACAGACCCAGCTGCATACTTTTACACACGGCCTTGTGTTGCCACTGTTATTCATCTTGTTCAGTGCTTGGCTTGGCTGCAGATGCTGTAAATATGGTAATTTTAGACTCCCCCATTGGAAAGGCTTTTAGGGCGGATCCAGCGGGAAGAGAGCAGATTGATTTAAGCTAGTTGGAACTAGTTTCTGAGTTTGGCTTAAGTTGCTTTTCTTTCCTTCTCTTTCTCTCCCACCCCCAAACCACCCCCCCCCCCCCCCCCCGCTCCAGTGTGAGGGATTCTGGTCTCTTTGTTTTCCATCCTGACTTCTTTGTGAACTGGGGAGAGGCTGGAGGAATGAGCTTTGTCCTCCCAGAGTGCTCCAATCTGGGCCCTCTTGCTCTGGCCTGAATGCATGCTGGCTACCACAGAACAGCTGAACGAATGGGGGGGGGGGGGGGGAGAATAAAGTTGGACTGACTAGGAGATCCCAGGAGGAAGCACATATTTGGGATGGAATACATGATGACCCCAGGGCACTGTGAGAAGGGGGAAAGAACTCAGAACAGCCCAGGATTGCGCCTTCACTGGAGAGAACCCTGGGCTGGGTTTTGGGGAGGCTAAATTGAGAGTAGGTGAAGTTGATCTTTGCCTCTCCAGCCCATCCCCTTCCTGGCATCTTAGAACTCTTTGAGGTATCTCTTCCGCACCCCCTTTCCCCTGGGCCTTGCTCCCAGCTAGCTTTCAATGACTCCCCCTCCCTTTCCTCTTCCCTCTCCTAAGACATTCTCTAATGAGGCTTAGAATATGCCCCTCTCCTGGAGGCATTTGCATTTTAATAGGAGATCTCAGAAGGCTGAAAAACCTTCAAGATCCAAAGGAATGATTGTCTAATAGTAGTTTCCTAATTATCCTCTAAAGTTTCTGGGCTGAGCCAAGAATAAAAATATCACAAGGTGGGACAGAGTCAGTGCCCAGTGTCAGAAACATCCAGAGTTTAAATCTTTAAGATCCCTGGACTAAAACTTGATTACTGAATTGGAGTTCATATTTTCAGATACTCTGGAATGGAAAGGAATATAATACCCATGTGTATATGTGCTTATATGTATGTAAGTATAATCAATTGAACAAATACATATTAATTTTGTTGTTCAGTCTTTTCAGTTGTGTCTGACTCTTTGTGACCCTATTTGGGGCTTTCTTTACAAAGATACTGTAGTGATTTGTCAATTCCTTCTGTAGCTCATTTTACAGATGAGGAAACTGAGGCCAACAGGGTTAAACAAAATGCCCAGGGTCATATAACTAGCAAGTGTCTGAGGCAGGATTTGAACTCAGGTCTTCCTGACTCCATCTTGGTGCTCTATCCACTGTGCCACCTAGCTGCCCACGTATTAATTACCTATTATCAATAAGACATTGTGATGAGCCCTTGGGGGACAAACTCAGCCCAGTCCTTATTCTCAAGGAATATACAAGTTAGTAGAAGGGTTATGATAGGTACACAAGTAAGTATGCAATAAGATAAAAAAAAATAGGGAAATATAAGAGATTCAGATATAACGCTCCCTCTGGGCTATCTCTGCAGAGGACAGCTACTACCTCTAACACCAGTGTTGTCAGACTCAAACAGAAAAAGGACACTAAATTATATATAAGGATATCTGCCCCACGTATTGACTTAGAAAATTTATTTTGTTAAATATTTCCCAATTATATTTTAATCTGGTTCAGGCCACACTAGGAGGTGTTGCCCCTACGAGGGTCACATGTTTGACATCTCTCCTCTACTGGTTTAAGGGCATATGGAGCCATCCTTCTAAATCAGTAACTCACAAGCCCTCACCAGTGTTCTTCCTATCAACAGTCAGCCAGTAGGCACAATTAGCTCTTAGCAGAGGCATATCAAAATAGCATATTAACAGCAGTAACTACAAAATATCCTCCAACAATTTGGGTCTAAGTCCTTTATCCTATCATGAAGTCCCCACCACTAATGCTCTTTTCATTGTCAAATGACTGCCTTTCTGTATCTATGTCTGCCTAGAGAACGTCTTCCTCAGCTGTGCTTCAAACTCCCTCAAATTCACTCTCCCAACCGTTGGGAAGAAAATTAACACTTAACTTGGAGGTCTCAGGTAGAGCCATAACTAGCAATTTTGGTTCCCAGGACAAGCTTTGCAAAATATAGCCTCAAATCAACTGTGTAATTTGTGACATGAAAATAATACAAGAACTAATTAAGACAAATTTAGTTGAGTGGGGGTGGGGGGGTAGAGAATTAACTATCGTGATTCAAAGTTTAGGTTATACAAACATTGAAAGTCATTGAGATAGCTTCATATTTTAACTGATTATTCTTTCCACCAGAGGCTAAGCTCAGTTGTTTCTACCTGCAGGAGTCCGTATAGGCCCCTAACTAGATCTTGTTTGCCTGATGAGATGCTTCAGTTGTTCCACCCTAATTAGAAGACTTCATGGAGGAGGTGGCCCCTAAGCTAAACCATGGAGGAAGACCAAAATTTCAATACGTGAGGGTAAGAAGAGAAAGCTTTCCAGGCATATTGGACAATGTATATTTGAATGCACAGAGAGAGGAGGATGGAAGAGGGCAGGATGACATCAGGGACAAGCTAGAAGTTCTGTTTCTCTGTGCAACGGGAGTAGAATAAGGCCATCAAGGTCCATGGAGGACCTCAAGTCCCAGGTTAGGGTGTTTGTATTTTATCTATAGCAATAATAAATGTCACTGACAGTTTTTCAGTAGGGAAATGATATGGTCAGACTTATGCTTATTTTGGCAGCTGTGTTAAAGCCCCAGCTGATTAGAAAGGGAAGAAACCAGAGGCAGGCTAGGCCCATTCAAGAGGTGATAAGTGTAGGAGCTAGATTAGTGACAATGTGAGGAGTCAGATGTGAGGGACAGACAGAATTGTCAAGATTTGGTAGCTGATTGGATGGGGGAGGTGAGAATCAAAGATGATTCTGAAGTTTCAGATATGGGAGGGTGGTGGAAGTTATCCGCATGAATAGGAAAGTTAGGAGCAAGTAGTTTTAGGGGCAATGGGATGAATTCAGATTTCTGTTTGAGGTGTTAGTGGAATGAGCTATAGTCTGTATCAAGGACAAAATCCTCTGGTTCACTTTTAAAGACCTCCATAGTCTGCCCCCCACCTTTCCAGTCTTTTTACATCTTACATCCAAATGCATTCTCTGTGACTCAGTGACGCTGGCCTCCTTGCTGTTCCTCAGACTAGACACTCCATACCCCAACTTGGAGAACTTTCACTGGCTGTTCTCTCATGCCTGGAGCTTTCTTGTCTCCCCCATGAAACTGTGAGCTCCTAGTCAGCAGAGACTGTCTTTTCCTTTCCTTGTATCTCCAGCACTTAGCACACAGTAGGTGCTTAAAAATACCTGTTAATGATTTAAATTATGACTCTCTAGCTGGAAGTGACCTCAGAGACTATCTAGTTTAACCCCCTCATTGTACAGATGAGGAAACTGAGGCTCAGGGAACTTGCCCATAGTCATATAAGTAATAAGTTTTGAGGGTGGGATTTGAATTTAGATCCTCTGTGGTAGAATAGAAAATGACGTTAGCCCTTGAAGGCAGCTGCCACAGTTCCTGGCCTAGGGGTAGGTGGAATGACTTCTAGAGGGCTCCTGTCCTTGTCAGGTTTTGTCTGTCTTTCTTTCTTTCTTTCTTTCTTTCTTTCTTTCTTTCTTTCTTCTTTCTTTCTTTCTTTCTTTCTTTCTTTCTTTCTTTCTTTCCTTCTTTCTTCTTTTTGCTTTTTGGTGAGACAATCAGTATTAAGTGACTTGCCCACAGTCACACAGCTAATAAGTTTCAAGTGTCTGAGGCCTGATTTGAACTCAGGTCCTCCTGACTCCAAGGCCAGAGCTCTATCTACTGTGCCACCTAGCTGCCCCCTTCCTTTACTTCTTTAAGCAATTTTATTCAGTGTCATTGAAGCCATTCTAGGTACTCTTTTACTCAGAAAAAAAAAATTTTTTCTTAATCTGAAAAGAATTTTAGCCTAGCATTTCTTGACGCCTTTTTGGAAGAATTGTTCTTATTTTTACCTTTTATTTTTCAGATATTCATTTTTCAATATAAATTCACGTGTATTCACTGAATTTTTCCCACACTTCTAATGTTTTAAATCTGTGGGGTTTTTTTTAACAGTTCTGTCCTGTTTTATGTTTTGTTTTTGTCTCTGTTGGGTATTTCCCACTCTCATGATCACTCTGCTGTATACATAGAATGATGATCAATGTAATGGGCCTGTTTCAATGCTACTCATTATTGTTTTAAGTATATGTTTTTTATGAGAGTATGTTGATGCACAAATGATATTAATTTAATGGATGCTATCTGCTTAGCGCATACTTATTGTTGGTATACGAGCACAGTTATTCCAACTGTTTCATTGCCACTAATACACACGGATGACTTATTTTTTATATACTATGGATTTATTGCATGACTTACTGCTTACTGCATTAACACTATGTGTTGCTACATGTTTAATGTTTAAATTAGCATTGTTGGTTTGTTGAATACTGTAGTCATGGAGCATTTTCTTTAGAAAATGGAGGCTTACATACATGGTTGAAGTATATTAACATGTTGTGCGTGTGGAAACATATAGAGCTCTCCTATATTCATTGACTCAAAGTGTAATAATAAGGACATTGTAAGAAGATTGAAAATGACTGTGAAAGATTTGGGAGACTGCAAGGTAATTCATAACATGTTTGGCCATGAGAGACTGAGGAATTATTGGACCCATTTGATTGTTCAGAAATTCCTGATACATTAACAGCAGGAGATGGTACTTGGAACTGATCTCCAGGCCAGCATCCCTAAGCCCCCAAGAAGAAGGGTTTGCTTAGGAAAGTAGAAAACTTAATGAACAAGAGGAGTTTGCCAAGAAAGAAAAAGAGGCTTATTTATCTTAGAAAAGGAAGCCTTCCTGTGAGTAAGGCAGAGGCTAGATCCTCTACAGCAGAAAAAAGAAATCTCACTTATGGCTAAGGCTGAAACTAGATCTCTGATGGCAGATGGATCTCACAAGCCTAATTTCAGAAACTTCTCTGGAAAGGAAGCATGTCCCTTTGGGGAACAAAGAAGAGACGGTCAGATCAACCATATAACAGAATCACTGCAGAACTGACATATCTACGTTAGAAGACTTGATTAGTAGGAAGCCTCAAAGGATCAATTTTTGGACTTGTATAAGGCCTGTAGACTGCCCAGTCTGGAATTACATGGCAAGCCTGTTTGCAGAGACTAAAGAGGGCATTTTGTGGTGTTTTGGGACACCATGGAAAGCTTTGTTCTGTACAAAGGGAAAAGCCCTCTGATTTCATGATTTCAGTGAATGCTTGACTATAGAGACTAAGAGAGAGAGGAAGAATGAAGCCTCAGAAAGCAGAAGTGGATGGGATTGGAGTAGAGTAAGTATATAGGGGGTTGATGTACTTTGATGTACTACCAAGAGATAAAATACCGAAGTTAACCTGAGATTTGGCATACTTTACTGGATTTTGATCAGTTAATGGTATGTGGTAGGTACATGACCATGTATCTGATACATTTTGGTAGGTATTAAATAATGTTAACTATTATTATTACTGGAAACAGTGTACAGGATGGAGGATGACTGTAGAACTGGTAAGAGTGTCTTCCCTCAGGAAGGCTCAACCTCACTTAGCTCAGAAACATCTTCTTGTTTATAGACGTTGAAGACAAGGCAAGGGAATTACCATGCAGCCGCACTGTAAGGCAGGAGCCGACAGAAAACCTGTTGAGAGATGGAATTGCGGACACAACTGCTCTATATTCCGTAATTATAACTTTGAATGGTGTGAATACTGCATGTATCCCACTTAACAGGGATTCAGTGTCTACCCTAATAAGGACCTGCCTGTATTTAGAAAGAAAAACGATTGCCAGACATGATGGTGCTCATCTGTAATCCTAGCTACCAGGAAGCCTCTTGAGCATGGAAGTTCTGAGTTGCAATGGACTAAGTCAATTGAGTATCTGCTCTAAGTTTAGCGCTAAGGTTGTGAGTCCCCAGGATCCAGGGACCACCCAATTGCTTAAGGAGGAGAAAATTGGCCCAGCTTGTAAAAGGAGCCAATCAAAGCTCCACAGCCAATCTGAGACTGGGACATGAGTATCCCCTTTCTTCCTAGCCTGTGTAGGAGAGAACAAGTCTTTTTTTTAAAAAATAAATTTTCTAAAAAAGATAAAGGACCAAAAGAACATAGACCATGACAGTGATATAATAACTACATCCCTAGGATACATCCACAAAAGCAGAATTATTTTTTGTTCCTATTATGACTTGGATAGAATAATGCCTATATCTGAGACAGAAATGAAAATCTGGTGTGTGAAAGACTAAATTTTGAGAACTGAGCATCAGGAAATGGAAAGAAGGGCCAGGGAAAGAGGTCATCTTGGATTTCCAAAACAGTAAGAATAACTTTGTCATCTGTTTCTTATGGGTTCATTGAATCTGGACTCATACACCTCTGCACAGAGGTGATAGCAAGGACTGAGAATTTGGTAAATGCTGCCATTCTGGACAAGGGACATATTCCAATCATTCTTTGAAAGACACTTGAGAAAAATACTTGAACCCCCTACAAAAGGCCTAGCACTAGATGACCTAAGTGACAAAGATTACTCATATTTGGGTTATCCCACTGTAAGACTGAAGTTTCCTAAGGATAAGTTGTTGATGTCAACAGGGAGATAGACATGGTACCTCTGGTATGACCAGATCCACCAACTATCACTGAAGGGTAATTTCAAATCTATTCCAAATACTGGCAGGATGCTGTAAGCAATAAGCGGGACCCATTACCTGCGCATTCTAACTAGCCTATAAGAAGTAGTAAGTAGCAAGCATTGGTAGTGAATATCATGAGAACACTAGCTCTTCAAACTCAGAAGTGAATCTTGAGAAATGTGGCTTTGGTGTCTCTCCGGTATTGGAATACTGGAGGATTAGTTGAGGCAAAAATTTAGCAAGAGGGCAAATGTTTTCTCACTGCATGCTTGGAGTGTGGGGTATGCCTAAGGAGCTACTCCACAAAATATACCTCATTGACTCCTCACTGTTCAAGGAATTATGTCAGAAGATTCCTTTTATCTGTGATGGAACATCTTAGAAACCATTTTAAGGAACTATTGGATAGTAACATCATCACAGAGTTTAGGAGCCAATAGGCATTGCCTATAATGGTGCTACAGAAGAAGAAGAATGAGAAGATATGAATGTGAGAAGACTATTAGACTTTGAACAAGAGAATTAAAGTAGGAATTGTTGTTGTTGTTCAGTCATTTTTCAGTTGTGTCTGACTCTTCATGACCCGGTTTGGGGTTCTCTTGGCAAAGATACTGGGAGTGGTTTGCCATTACCTTCTCCAGCTCATTTTACAGATGAGGAACTGAGGCAAACAGGGTTAAGTGACTTGCCCAGGGTCACACAAATGAGGCTAGATTTGAACTCAAGAAGATGAGTCTTCTTGATTCCAGGCCTGACATTCTATCCACTGTATCAAAGTAGAAGTAGGTAAGGACAAGTTTTTTGAATGCCCTGAATTGTCTGTTAGGTAGTGTGTGGTTCTCAGGGTTGAATTTATGTAGATTCCTAGGACTGAAGAAACTTAGGAAAAAGTCATCTTTCATCTGTCCAGCTGGATTTTACCAGTTCGAACATACGTTCCCAAGACATCTCAAGAGCAGCTGCTGTGTTCCAACAACTGATGGAGAAAGTAGTTGTGAAGACACAAACTACTTGGAAGTATTGGTATTACCTTGATGACCTCATTGACTTTGGAAAAACAATAACATGACGAAAGATTGATGGAAGTGTTGAATTGGCTAGAGGAAGCGGTTCTGAAGCTGTCAGTTGACAAGCACCAGTTTTGTATAGCCTCCGTCAAATATGTCGGTCACGTAGCATTTCAACAAGGCGTGAGTACTGACCCAGAGAAGAAAGAAACATTCCTGAATTGTCTATATCTATGGAACCTTCTAGATTTAAAAACTTTTCTAGGATTTGGCAGCCATCACCCCTTTGTTAAGAACTATGCTGCAATTGCTAAACCACTGAGTGACCTCACTTGTGCATACGTGATTAGTGAGAATCAGAAGCACAGGGCAAGAAAGGCCAAACCGCTCTGAAATTTACAAAGCCACTTGGAGATCAATGGACAGACAAATATGAACAAGCTTTAGTCATCTGTCTTACACATGCGCCAATGTTTGCCTTTGCAGATCCAAGCAAGCTATCCTATACTAAGGGGTCGTGTCAGAAACTGGTTTAATTTGCCAAGATAGGACCCACTGGGGAAAAAAAAAAAAGCCTTGTTCTCCCATTTCCAAACTGGAGCTCCTGGCTTTCAAGTGGATAATTACCAAAAATTCAGAGATTATCTGTATGAAGCAAAATTCTAAGTGTGGACTGACAACAACACACTGATAAATATTTTGACGAATGCCGAGTATAATCTGCTTCCCGGAGATGAGTAGCGGCACTAACTAGCCAGCTCTGAATTCAGCACATACTTGTGGCCTGAAATGACTAATATGGATGCAGATTTCCTGTTCTGAGAACCATGTGACACCAAACCTATTCAAACAAATTGAATAGATGCCCCCATAAATTTATTGAATGTCAGCATTGGAAGGTACCTGAGAAGAGAGCAGAACTAGGGTGGAAGTTACAAAAAAGCAAATTAAGGCTTGATATCATGAAAAACTTCCTAACAATTAGAGCTGAGCAGAGGTGTAATGGTCTCCCTCAAGAGGCAGTGATTTCTCCCATAATGGCGGTCTTCAAGCAGGGACCAAATTACTACTATTTATCTAGTATCTTATGGTAGGTATATTTCTGGGTATGAGTTGGACAATTCCTTCGGAGGTCCCTTGCAACTCTCAAGTTCTTTGATTCTCTGATAGATTGATAGATTGCTTCTCTGATTCTCTGTGATTCTTTGATTTTCTTTCATAGAAATGCCAGATGGAAAGAATGTTGGATTTCTCATCAGGAAGACCTGGGTTTCATTCCATCTCTGACACTATATATGTGTGTGTGTGTGTGTGTGTGTGTGTGTGTGTGTGTGTGTAAGTATGTATGTATATACACACACATGTATACATATATATGAGACCATATAATAGTCACTTCATCTATCTGATCCTCAGTTCACTTATCTGCCAAAAGAGAATAACAGTGCCTATAGTATTTACTTCACAGTATGAGATAAATTCTATGAGGCTCAAAGAGCGTTGCTTTATCAGCCTCAATGACCTCCTTAAATATCGGCCATTAGTAATTTTATCCATTCTTCACAATTAGATTGTAAGCTCTTGAGGGAAGACCCATGAAATATACGATTTTGCATTCTTCACAGCCCCAGTCAATTTTCAAGAAGTACTGACTGATTAAAAATCAAGGGACACGCTCCAAAGCCTGCCCCAAAGCAATCTCGCCTATGCCCGGGCAGGTGTGGTACCTGGTCACTTTAAGCTCTTGAGGCAATAGGACTTAGAGGAGAGACTGACTTTAACTCCCAGTGTTGTCTTGCTCTTCCTTTTAAAAAGAAAGAATGGTGTGAAGAGGAGACTCGAGTGGGAGACAACCTCCCAAAAAAAAGCAGAAAGAAGGGACCGAAAAGTTAAGCATGGAACCAGGCAGCATGCTGAGAAATGAACCATGATAGCACATCAGAAGATCGGGACTTATCCTATACTGCAACACAGTGGGAATGCCTAAACTAAGTAGCCTTAACTCTAGTTCGATGAGGACCAGTCGAAGGGACAGATACAAGGACATCTTCTACCTACCTCTCCCCAGCAAAATCTTATTTACTCTTTTTTCCTGTATGTTTGTTTAAAGTCCTACACAGGCCAAACATGTGTGACCTCAAGGGGTTTTTGTTGTTGTTGCTGGGGTTTTGTTCTAGTTTTTGGTGCACAAGTTCATTGGTTCTTTATCTCTTACTTTTAGTTCAGATCTCACTTGCTTAGTACAAAACCCTGTTGGCTAGCAGAAATGCTAAGATGTCTGTGTATGCTATTTAAGGCTTACAAATGGAGAGAGGATAAGGGAGAGAGTAGTATTTATCCGGGGGGGAGATGAGAGGTTTAATAAGTAAGTGCTGATCTGGAGGCTGCAGGTATAAGAGCAAAAAGGGAGGGTGGTACTAAACTCTAAGAGCCGGGCATACACATTTGTTCAAGATTCAGATACTTTTAGAAATAAATGACAAGCCAGAGGGGGCAGGTTTCAAGAATCAGAGCATAGGTAGGCATACTTTCATTTTTTTCAACTGCTATACCTGTTCTTAATGGACTGGGTTTGAAAGAAAGGACGCCTATCAATTGAGGAATGGCTGATTGTGAATGATGGTAGCCAACTGTAGGAATTGGGGGGGGGAGGTGAGGGAAAAAAGTGGGGGAAAGAAATTTATATGATCACTTTATTATATATTTAAAAGGAATAGTAAGTTGTATATTATAGATTTGAAGTTTCATCTTTTTAAAAATTATACTATGTTACGGAAATGCTTGTTTTATCCCATAAATTAAAAATAAAATAAATTTTAAAAAAGAAAGCCCTTGGGGCAGCTAGGTGGCACAGTGGATAGAGCACCAGCTATGGATTCAGGAGGACCTGAGTTCAAATTTGGCCTTGGACACATAACACTTACTATCTGTGTGACCCTGGGCAAGTCACTTTAACCCCATTGCCTAGCCAAAAAACAAAACAAAACAAAGCAAGACAAAAAAAAAAAAGAAAGCCCTTCCCCTGAGAAAGGAGAGTAGAAAGTCATGGCTTACTCCCTACTCCCCACTCTCCACTCTCAACCCCCAAGCACTGACAGCTCTCACTTCCCTCAGTAGCAGTACCTGTTGTTTACTGATTAATTAATACTACATCTAAAGGAAGGCCCTGATTGATCTTGTTATATGTGAAGTGGAAACAGTAATATTATTAGAGTTTGTATTTCTTGCCTTTTTATTGAGAAAGCACAAAGAGATGATTTATTAGGCCTCTCCTCCCTGTCTTCTACAAAAGGTACATTTTTTAAAAAAAATGTGTGGCCTTTTCAGGAATGGGAAAAATTATTATATATTATTTTATTAAAAAGGCAAACTAAGAGATTATAACAGCAGGATCTGTGGTACAGATACAAATTTACCAAAAACTTATATAACTTTTTGAAATCTTAAAGCAGTTTGAACTAATGCAGGAAAGGATATTGGCTCAATGTAGAAGTCTGTGCAGTTCTTCTGTTCTTGACTTGATGGTTAGCATGGCTGTGACAACAGTGGGACCTATGTGTCTTCCACCATTGGTGGGGGTGGAGAGGGAGGAACTGGATGCTTTTAAAATTTATGTTAGACTTAGTTTCAATTAAAAACAGGTTTTTCCCCCCAATTTTTAAATATTTATATTTAAAGTTTTGAGTTTCATATTCTGTCCCTCCTTCTCCCCCTCTGTGAGATGGTAAGCAATCAGATACAGGCATTACCTATATTACACAATGCATGTGCAATTATGTAAAATGTTTCCACATTAGTTATTTCAAATAAAAGAAAAAAAATAAAAGAAAGAAAGTGAAAAATAGCATGCTTCAGTCTGCATTCAATCAATATCAGATCTTTCTCTAGAGGCTAATAATATGCTTCATCATTAGTCCTTTGGGGTTATCTTGGAACATTGCACTGCTAAGAATAGCTAAGTCATTCACAGTTCTTCATCAAACAATATTGCTGTTACTGTGCACAATGTTCTCCTGGTTCTGTTCACTTCCCTATGCATCAGTTTATGTAGCTCTTTCCAAGTGTTTCTGAAATCATCCTGCTTGTCACTTCTAAGAGCATAATAATATTCCATTACAGTCATATACCAGAGCTTGCTCAGCCATTCCCCAATTGATGGGCATCCCTTTGATTTCCAATTCTTAGCCACCACAAAAAGAGCTGCTATAAGTATTTTTGTACAAATAGGTCCTTTCCCCTTTTTTGGATCTCTTTGGGATATAGACCTAGAAGTGCTGTTGCTGGGTCAGAGGGTATGCACAGTTTTATAGCCCTTTGGGCACAGTTCCAAATTGTTTTCCAGACCGGTTGAATCATTTCATAACTCCACCAGCAATGTATTAGTGTCCCAGTTTTCCCACATCCCCTCCAATATCTAACATTTTCCTGTTTTGTCATGTCAGCTACTCTGATAGGTGTGATGTGATACCCCAGAGTTGTTTTAATCTGCATTTCTCTGATTGATAGTAATTTAGAGCATTTTTTCATATGACTATAGATAGCTTTGGTTTCTTTGTCTTAAAACTGTCTTCATATCCTTTGACCGTTTATCAGTTGGAGAGGGACTTGTATTTTTTATAAATTTGACTCAGTTCTCTATATATTTGAGAAATAAAGCCTTTATCAGAGATACTTCCTGCATTTTCCCTCGTTTTCTGCTTTCCTTATAATTTTGATTGTATTGGTTTTGTTTGTGCAAAAACTTTTTAATTTTATATAATCAAAATGATCTATTTTGATTTATCTCTCTGTGTCTTCTTTGGTCCTAAATTCTTCCCTTATCCAAAAATGTGATGGATAAACTATTCCCTACTCTCTTAATTTGCTTATGGTATCATCTTTTATGATTAAATCATGTACTCATTTTGACTTTATCTTGGTATAAGATGTGAGATGTTGGTCTATACCTAGTTTCTATCATACTGTTTTCCAGTTTTCCCAGCTGTTTTTGTCAAATAATGAGTTTTTGTTCCAAAAGCTTAGATCTTTGGGTTTATCATATACTAGATTACTATGGCCATTTACTATAATGTAATTTGTACCTAATCTGTTCCACTGATCCACCACTCTATTAATTCATCAGTAGCAGATTGTTTTGATAATTATTGCTTTATAATACAGTTTGAGAACTGGTATAGCTAGATCACCTTCTTTTGTATTTTTCTTCCATTGATTCCCTTGATATCCTTGAGCTTTTGCTCTTCCAGATGAATTTTATTCTCTTTTTCTAGCTCCATAAAATAATTTTGAAATTTTGAATGGTATGGCACTGAATAAATACATTAATTTAGGTAGAATTATAATTTTTATTATATTGTCTTAGCCTACCCATGAGCAATTAATATTTTTCTAATTGTTTAGCTCTGACTTTATTTGTGTGAAAAGTGTTTTGTAACTGTGTTCATATAGTTCCTGGGTTTGTCTTGGCAGGTAGACTCCCAAGTATTTCACATTGTCTACAGTTATTTTAAATAGGATTTCTCTATCTCTTGCTGTTGGACTTTGTTGGTAATATATAGAAATGCTGGTGATTTATGTGGGTTTATTTTGTATTCTGCAACTTTGCTAAAGTTGTTAATTTCAAGTAAATTTTTAGTTGATTCTCTAGGATTTTCTAAGTATAACATCATATCATCTGCAAAGAGTGATAGTTTTGTTTCCTCATTGCCTATTCTAATTGCTTTAATTTATTTTTCTTCTCTTATTGCTGTAGCTAACATTTCTAGTACAGTATTAAATAATACGGGTGATAATAGGCATCCTTGCTTCTCCCTTGATTGTATTAGGAAGGCTTCTAGTTTATCCCCATTACAGATAATGCTTGCTGATAAATATTACTTATCATTTTAAGGTTAGCTCCATTTATTCCTATGCTTTCTAGTGTTCTTAATAGGAATGGGTGCTATATTTTGTCAAAGGCTTTTTCTGCATTGATTAAGATAATCATATGATTTCTGTTGGTTTTGTTATTGATATGGTCAATTATGCTGACAGTTTTCCTAATGTTGACCCAACCCTGCATTCCTAGTGTAAATCTCACCTGGTCATAGTGTATGACCTTTGTGATATATTGCTGTAATCCCTTTCTAGTATTTTATTTAAAATTTTTGCATCAATATTCATTACAGATATTGGTTTATAATGTTCTTTCTCTGCTTTGGCTCTTCCTGTTTCGGGTATCAGCACCATATTCTTGTTATGAAAGGAATTTGGTAGGACTGTGCCTATTTTCCCAAATAGTTTATATAGTATTGGGATTAATTATTCTTTAAATGTTTGTGAATCCATCTGGTTCTGGGGATTTTTTCTTAGGAAGTTCATTGATGGCTTGTTGAATTTCTTTTTCTAAGATTGGGTTATTTAAGTATTTTATTTCTTCTGTTAATCTAGGTAATTAATATTTTTGTAGATATTCATCCATTTCATTTAGATTGTCAAAATTTATTTTGACATACACTTGGGCAAAATAGTTCCTAACAATTGTCTTAATTTCCTCTTCATTGATGGTGAATTCACACTTTTATTTTTGATACTAGTAATTTGGTTTTCTTCTTCCCTTTTTAAAATCAAATTAACCAATGGTTTATCTATTTTATTGTTTTTTTCCCATAAAATCAGCTTCTAATTTTATTTAGTAGTTCAATGGTTTTCTCATTTTCAATTTTATTAATCTCTCCTTTGATTTTAAGGATTTCCAATTTAGTGTTTAATTAGGGGTTTTAATTTGTTCTTTTTCTACTTTTTTTTGGTTGAATGCCCAATTCATTGACCTACTTTTTCTCTATTTTATTGATATAAGCAATTAGAGATGTAAATTTTCCCCTAAGTACTACTTTGGCTACATCCCATAAATTGTTGTTGTCATTTTCTTTAATGAAATTATCTATTGTTTCTATTATTTGTTCTTTGACCTACTTGTTTTTAAGGATTATATTATTTAATTTCCAATTAATTTTTAATTTATCTTTCCATTGTCCATTATTGAATGTAATTTTTATTGCATTATGATCTGAAAAGGATGCATTTACTATTTCTGCTCTTCTGCATTTGGTTGTGAGGTTTTAATGTCCTAATACATGGCCAATTTTTGTGTAGGTGCCATGTAGTGCTGAGAAAAAGGTATACTCCTTTCTATTCTCATTAAATTTTCCCCAGAGATCTATCAAATCTAACTTTTCCAGAATTTTATTCACCTCCTTAACTTCTTTCTTGTTTATTTTTTGGTTATATTTATCTAGTTCTGAGAGGGGAAAGTTGAGGTTCCCCACTAGTATAGTTTTATTGTCTATTTCCTCCTGTAACTCATTTGACTTCTTCAAAAATTTAGATATTATGCCATTTGGGGCATATATGTTTAGAATTGTTATGACTTCATTGTCTATGGTACCTTTCAGCAAGATATAGTTTCCTTTATCTCTTTAATTAGATCTATTTTTGCTTTTGCTTTGTCGGAGATCATGATTGCTACCCCTGCCTTCTTTGCTTCAGCTGAAGCATAATAGATTCTGCTCCAATCCCTTACCTTTACCCTGTGTGTATCTCTCTGCTTCAAATGTGTTTCTTGTAAACAACATATTGTAGAATTCTGTTTTTTAATCCATTCTGCTATCTGCTTTCATTTTATGGGTGAGTTCAGCCCATTCATACTTACAGTAATGATAATTAACTGTCCCTCCATGCTATTTTTCACTTGTTTAACTCTCTCCTACCCCTCACAATTGTTATATTTCTGATTACTGCCTTCCCCAATGTACCCTCTTTTTCATCAGTCTTTTCTGTACCTTCTATTATCCCCATCTTTTTTCACTTCCATTTAGGGTAAGACAGATTTCTACATCCAATTGATTGTGTATATTATTCTCTTTTTGAGCCAATTTTGGTGAGAGTAAGGGTTTAAGCTTTGCCCTCCACCCCCTCCCATCTTCCCCTTCATTATAATAGCTCTTTCATGCTTCTTATATGTGGGATAATTTACCCAATTCAATCTGCCCCCTCCTTTTTCCAGTGCATTTTCTTTCTCACTCCTTTATTTTGTTTTTTGGAGGGTATCATCTCATCAAGGTCACCTTATATCCATACCCTCTGTCTACATATGTTCCTTCTAATTGTTCTTATAGTAATAAAGTTGCTAAGAGTTGCAAATATTATCTTGCCATATAGAAATATAAACAGTTTAACTTCATTGAATTTTTTGTTTTCTCTTTCTTGTTTCTTTTTTACCTTTTTATGTGTCCCTTGAGTCTTCTATTTGTAGGTCAAAATTTTTATTTAGCTCTAGTCTTTCAATTAGAAATGCTTGAAAATCCTGTATTTTGCTAAATATCCATTCCCACCCCCACCCCCCCGAAAGACTGTATTCAATTTTGCTGAGTAAGGGACTCTTGGTTGTAGTCTTAACTCCTTTGCCCTTTGGTATATCATATTCCAAGCCCTCTGATTCTTTAATGTAGAAGCTGACAAATCCTTTGAAATCCTGACTGTAGCTCCATGATATTTGAGTTGTTTCTTTTGGGCTGCTTGCAATATTTTCTCCTTGATCTGTGAGCTCTGGAATTTGGCTATGTTGTTCCTGGAAGTTTTCATTTTGGGATCTCTTTCAGGCTGTGATTGGTGGATTCTTTCAATTTTTATTTTGCCCTCTGGTTCTAATATATCAGGGCAGTTTTCTTTGATAATTTCTTGAAAGCTGTTGCCCGGGCTTTTTTTTTTTCATTGTGGCTTTCAGGTAGTCCAATAATTCTTGTATTATCTCTCCTGGATGTATTTTCTAGGTCAGTTGTTTTTCCAATGAGAAATTTCTCATTTTCTTCTTCTTTTTTTTTTTTGCCATTTTGATTTTGTTTCGTCATATCTTGATATCTCACAGAGTCATTAGTTTCCACTTGTTTAATTCCAATTTTTAAGGAATTATTTTCCTCAGTGAGCTTTTGTGCTTCCTTTTCCATTTGGCAATTCTATTTTTCAGGGAATTATTTTCCTCAGTAAGTTTTTTTAATGTCTTTTCCCATGCTATTGACTCTTTTTTTCATGATTCTCTTGCATTACTCTCATTTTTTCCCACAATTTTTCTTCTGCTTCTCTAATTTGCTTTTTAAGCTCTTTCAGGAATTCTTTTAGGGCCTAAGACCAAATTACATTTTTTTTTTGAGGCTTCACATGTAGCCATTTTGACACTATTGTCCCTTCTAAGTTTATGCTTTGATCCTCCCCATCACCATAGTAACTTTCTATATTCAAGATCTTTTTTTTTGTTTCGTTTTGTTTTTTGCCCATTTTTTCTGTTGTTTTGTTTTTGTGTGAGTGTGTGTGTGACTTGGTGTTTTCATGGGAGAGTTGGGTTCTGGTCCTGCACTGTCCCCAGTTTTTTGTGCTAGGGTTCTGGGTCTTACTGCTGGCTTTCACTGGGCTTCAGGGCTTAGGTGGTTGCTTTCTCTGGATGGTAGGTTTCCCTTCTGGCTTGTGGGATCTCCCCATTGGCCTCCCTAAGTATGGGGTTTATCTGTTGGCCTGTTCCAGGGTTGGGGCCTTGCTGCTGGGTTACTATGGTAACAGAGTCTTTCTGATTGCTGGCCCTAGCAGGTCTGCCCCAGGGTGGGGCCCTGCTGGGTTGCTATGAAAATAGGACCTCTCTGCTAGCAGGCCCTGAAGGAGTAATTTTATTGCTGATCTGTCCAAGGGGTGTTGGGTTACTATGGAAACAGGGTCTCCCTGTTGTCCAGCCTTGGGGGGTCAAGGCCTCAGCGGTGGCTTGTGCTGGGCTGGTGGATTGCCCAGGCTAGGAGCCCTGCTACAGGCTCCCTACTGTGAGGCTGGCTACTGTTGCTCCCCTCCCACCCCGTAAAACAGACCTTTTCTGCCATGCTGGTGAGCTGTTTCCCCAGACCTAGACCAATTCTTAAGTGGTTTTCTCATTGTTTGGAGGTCAATTCGTGAGGGCTTCAGAGGGCTGATTTCTTGCTCTGCTGTCTTGGCATCAGAAGTCCTAAAAACAGTTGAAATGCTCCCCTTTCCATATATGGGTAAGGGATAGAATAAATTAATAATGTCACCCTACTTTTAAAGTGAGTGATACCTTAATGACGTGAGAACACGTAGCAATCAACTGAAGACTTAAAATGAAGTGTAAAAAGTACTGGATTGACTATAATGACATTGTACAGTAATCATGTTTGGATTGGCTGAGAAATTTGGTCATACCTAGGGGTTGTCTATAAAAAATATCAAGCCTGTTCAGGTTCAAGAGACTGGGAACACAAGCCAGGAAGAAAGCATTGCAGCAAAACCCTTGGAGAGGTATCATTTGAGGGATGAGAGAGCCCCTCAGTTTTGGCTTCTACCTAGTCATCGTTTTCCCTCTTTCTCTTTTGGCTGGAGGATAATCTTATGAACTTTGGGGTTTTTTTGGGGGGGTGGGTTTTTTAATTTTTTTTTTATTTTTAGGCAATTGGGGTTAAGTGACTTGCCCAGGGTCACACAGCTAGTAAGTATCAAGTGTTTGGTCTGAGGCCGGATTTCAACTCAGCTCTTCCTGACTTCAGGGCCAGTGCTCTATGCACTATGCCGCCTGGCTGCCCCCCTAATCTTACGAACTTTGAAGGGCCTGGAGGATTTTGCACTTTTTGTCTTCCAGTCAGGATGCTAACACTGCCCCCTGCATTTAGTGGTAGTGTCTGCATCAGAAGCCAAAAGCCTCCTGGAAGATGAATTCATGGCTCCACAGAATTTAGAAGAAAATCAACATATCTAAGAGGAATTTCCAAGTATCCCACAAAGCGGAGAAAGGAGCTCCCTTTTGCCATATGATGTGCTCTCAGATTATTTCTTTATCTTTTTATTTTTTGTTTTTGGTTTTTTGGGGTTTTTTGCTAGGCAATGGGGTTAAGTGACTTGCCCAGGGTCACACAGCTAGTAAGTGGTATGCGTCTGAGGCAGGATTTGAACTCAGGTCCTCCTGACTTCCAGGCCAGAGCTCTATCCACTGTACCACTTAGCTGCCCCATGTGTGCTCTCAGCTTAAACTTGCTTTCTCCTGGACTCAGGAGTGAGAGAAACGTCACAGAGGGAAAATGTCACAGATTGTGACAGGGGAGAGGGTGTCACAGATTTTGGTGACGAGGGTGTGTTGTAATAACTGTTCTTACTGTATCATCTAAATAAATACTCATTTCTAAAAGCTAATGAAGTCTGGCTGAGTAACTGGTTATCAACTAATAATCATGGAGGGAATATACCGGTGGGGGCTTTTGAGCCGTGACAAACAGTCCTCAACCCCTAGAATCCTGAAGGGAGACACAGCAGGCACCCTCTTGGGACATAGCCTACCACAGCACGTGGGGATTGAGTAGCCCCAGAACACGCACTACATGTATACTCACACATGTATAATTTCCTATGAGGTGGGGGGGGGAGTTTGAATTACAGCAATGGTAGGGGGCAGAAGGGGTTGGCGAAATGCCTAAAGATAAAATCTTGCCACAAGTTTAGAAAACATAGTCAAAGCCACATAGTCTTTGGGCCTAATATTCTTCTTCTTCTCACCCCCTCCCCTCAACTATCTTTCAAACTCTCCTCCCATTTTTAGATGAGGAAACTGAGGCTCAGAGAAATTAAATAACTTTACCAAGGTCTCCAAAGTTGATGATCTTTCCAATGTCCTATGCTGCCCCTACTGAGATTACAATGCTTATTCTAATCATGAGAGGAAGAAAATCTCTTCTTTCTGTTATTGGTAATTCTGAATGTTAGTTATTTATCTGCCATAAGATGAATTGCAACTGCATAAATATAAATCACTGTGGCAATCCTGAATAATGTTGTAAGGTCCTTAAGCTTATAAACAAAGCACTTTCTTTTATGTAGATTTCCCACCAAGGACATGTCGCTAACTAGAGGAGTTTGTTTCTACCAAAGGGTACATATTACACAAATATAGAAAGAATTAGACACCAGAAGAAAAACTGGGCATGCAGCAAGACTTAGGGTGCTAATGTATAGGTCCACTGGCTCCTTTCTCTCTTGTTTTTGAATGGGGCAACTAAGCCTCAGAAATAGTTAACCTTAACCAAAGACAAATGTTGTAAGTCAGGTCTCCTACTTCCCAGACTCTCTGTGTTTGAATCTGCCCTCTTCTCCATCTCCTCCCCACTCCCACAAATTCTCCTACCACCTTTTCCTTAATAATCATCAGGTCATAAACTTCAGCCAGTTCCAGTGAGCATGCCCAGAAATTATAAGTGGTCATGAAAATAGCATTCTTTTCCCTTCAAATTGAGCTGGGAAATTATTTTTCACAGAGGTCTTGCCACTTGCCAAGTCTGAAAATTCATGTTCACAGCTGCTTTGGAGTGTTTGGTAAGGAAAAAAGAAATCTTTATTTTTTTAATTTTAGAAAGGGTGTTTTTTTCCCCCTACTTTCCAGAATGCTAATGACCAAACATATTGCTTCACTTTCTGGACGTACCTTGGACTAAAACTGGACAAAATGAATTTTAAACTTCTCTCACTACTGAGGCAAGGAAGCCAAGGGCATTTTAGTAGCTTCTAGCTTCCTGGATGCTTCACATGTGACAAGTTGGAGTCCCATAACTACTGTCCTTTTCCATCATTTTCTTCCCCTAGGCTGCCTGGTAACTCTCCTTTGTCCACTTTTATGTCTAAAAGAGGTAGATTTTATGACAGCAGACAAGGCATTCTCACTAACCTTTTATATCTTGCCCTGAGCCAAGGAATGATTTTAAAGTCATCTAATGGGGGACCAAGGAAGATTCCAGTTCTCAAATGGAAATGTGTCAGATTCAAGAAAACTCTTTGAGAAATGGAGCTCTGATAGCATTCTGCCTGAAATACAATTCAAACAATTCTTACCAATATTCTAATCCATTATTCGGGCAGGCTTCCAAATGGGCTAACAAAAATTATCCCCCAGCCTTACCCAGTATCTCTCTGCCTCTTCTCAAAAATACATTCTCTTTCCACAACCACTGTTGTCCTTGCCCAAATATGCTCAAAGTTGGCCCACCAATGTATATTTCCACAATCCTCTAACCAAAGATAATTACACAAGAGAGGCAGAATGAGATTTCCTACATGGTTTCTTTTTGACCTAGTCTAATTTCTTTTAGGTACAGCCTAATTCGCATTATAGCCATGCAGTGGAAACAATGTTGGGTTTAGAGAGAGAAAACTTGACAGTCTGGCTCTGTTAATTACTGCTTATGAGATGTTGGTCAAGTTCCCTCACTTCAGTTTCCTCATTTGTAAAATTAATGGTTTGGGGATGGTCCCTTAAAGTTCTAAATGAATAATCCTAAAATACTTTGTCCTCTAGCTAACTTTTCAGGTAATAATAATAGCCAGCATTTATATGTCATTTACTGTGTGCCAGGCACTTTACAGTTATTATATCATTTGACCCACACAGGTATTATCCCCATGTTATAGTTGAGGAAACTTGAGGCAAATAAAGGTGAAATGACTTGCCCAGGGTCACACAAGCCAACAGATATCTGAGACTGGATGTGAACTCATCTCTTCCCGACTTTGGCCCTGGCACCTTATCCACCACACCACCTAGATGCCCAAGTAGAAAGATCGAGTCTACCTTGATCTTTCTCATAGCCATACCCCAATCTGTCTTCTAAGTCTTTTCTTCATCTCCCATGCCTTTCACAGGACTAGGCTACGTGAATCATTTGGCTAGGCACACATGCCAGAGTCTATATTCACCCAGGACATTTTGAGATGTTTTTCCGCTCCCAGAACACTTAGTAAATCTGGCAAGTTTAGCTCAAAGTGCGCCTCCTGAATGGTGTGGCCTACTTGCCTTGAGATGTACTCCATTCCAAACAAACCTAGGAGAAGGAAAACCAAGAGTGCTATTCAACAGATGGAAGCCAGACTTTTGCAACTGCAACCGCCAGTTTTGAATTCTTGATTTCTGCTCAGTAAATGGTGTGTGATATACAAGTTGAGAGAGGGAGTTTGGAACCAAAGGGTTCCAGGCAGATGGATGGAAGGACCACAGTCTCTCAAAGGATCAGAAACACCGCAGCCAATTTATTCTAGCTTTCCCCTCATTTGACTTATTGGCTCTTGGAGCAGACACTTAAGCATGCTCTGCCTCAGTTTCCCCCATTCCAGGTAGAAAGAAGAAACACTGGAATGCTGTGGAACATGATTAACTCTCGTTTATATTTCTGTTTGAACAAGAGGCTCCATGGAAGGGAATGCTTGTTTTTTAATTGTTAATTCTATTCTAAACATTAGCAGGCGGGGCAGCTAGGTGGTGCAGTGGATAGAGCACGGGCCTTGGATTCAGGAGGACCTGAGTTCAAATGCGGCCTCAGACACATATAGCACTTACCAGCTGTATGACCCTGGGCAAGTCACTTAACCCCATTGTCCAGCCAAAAAAATTTAAAAATGAACAAATAAACATTAGCAGGGAAGAATCTAAGGGATTGTCTTGCTTTTATCTTCATAAATAAATTCCAACATGTATCAACAGAACCACAAATTGCCCATAGAAGCACCTAAGGTGGTACAATGGATAGAGTACTAAGCCTGTAGTGAAGAAAATTTGTGTTCAAGTCCAGCCAGCCTCACAGTCATTTACTAGCTGTGTGATTTTGGGCAAGTCACTTAACCTCTGTCTGTTTTTTCAACTGTAAAATGGGCTTAGCACAGTGCCCTACACATATTAGGCTCTTCATAAATACTTATTCTTTTCTCTTCCTCTCCGCTCCTTCCCATATTCTGGTCCTCTCCACCACCAAAGTCACACTGGTGTTAAGATCAATTAAGTTACTGTTATTTTCTGCTTGGGGAGATCTCAAGTTGGACTAATAGTTCTACTCATCTTGTCACCAAGTATTATTGATAATAAGAGCAAGGAACGGTGACTTGGAAATCTTTAGATGCTTTTTCACCAGGAACTCAAACCAAAGAACCCACGCCCAAGATCACGTATTCCCAGGCATAGTTTCAATCAGGGTTCCAGAAAAGGGATCCTGATAATTCTTCATGCAACATGGAACAAACATTGAATTGCACACTTGAGGGACATTCAGAAGAGCTTAGAAAATGCATGTTCCTCCCCTCATTGCAGAGGTGGGGGGCAAGGGCTATGGAATGTTGCATATATTATCAGTCACAGTTGTTGTATAAATTGGTTTTACCGAATTTTTTTTCTTTCTTTTTTAATACTTATATAATTGATGGCTTGCTGGGTGGGGGAGGTAGTTAGTCAGAAATAAAGAACCCAAAGAAGCAAATAAAACAAGTTTTTTTTAAAAGTAAATAAATAGATAGCTATGACTCAGCTGAGAATCTAGTAGGGGAGATAAGATTTGTAAACAGATAAATCGAACACATTAGAATGGAATGGGGAATAAGAGGAGAAGAGATCAGTCCAAACTGTAGAGTGGGGAAGGGGCAGAGGAGAAGAAGGAAGGCTTCATGGAGTAGGTAGCATTTGAGTTGGACCTTAGAGGATGGGTGGGCAGTAAGTGAATAGGCAGAGAAATCTGGCTTTCCCATCTCATGCAAGTCTGGATGATGCATGAAAGAACCCAGGCCCAGCCAGACAAGACTCGGGGTGGTGTTGCCAGGGCTTCTCTCCCCAGCTGCCCAGCCTGACCAGCTGGTGGGCCTGATATGAGCGGGGAAGGGCAGCCGCAATGCCCTGTTGACACGGTCTCAGGTTCAGAGAGGGGTTCATATTTGACTTGGCAAACATCTTTAAGTCCTTGCCAATACCAAACCAAGGCTTGAGCTGAGCAGTACCCCCCACCCCCATTCTCTGACTCCCACACCGTATTACCTGGAGAACTCCAATTAAAAGCCACATCCAGGGCTAGCCAAGCTCAATTTGAAACGAGTCCATTTTCTCTCCTCCACTCCCCAACCCCCCCAATCCGAGAGGTGCATGTTTCTCAGGCAGTAGAGAGCTCAGCAAGAAACTCCTGGGCTTTTTTTTTCTTTTTCTGCTTCCAGAGCCCAGTTATTTACCCAAGGAAAACAGGGAAGTGACCGGGTAACAGAGTACACATGTTATGAAAATATGCAGGCCGGGACTGAAGCAAAGAAAACATTCTTCCATAAGTAGCTGCCTTGTTAATTCATTTTTTTCTTGAGATTAGAACCAGCTATTCCTTGCGCTCCTTCAAGCACCTTCTGTGGTTTCCTGACAGCTGGCTGCAAGAAGTGAGATTTGGCCTGAAAAACAGGCCATCGGTCATGCTTTCTCAGGGGAAGAGAGAAACTGAAATTCCCAGATTGCTCAAATTCGCCATTCCCTTTAAAGTAAAAAAGAAAGAGAGAGAGAAAGAGAGAGAGAGAGAGAGAGAGAGAGAGAGAGAGAGAGAGAGAGAGAGAGAGAGAGAGAGAGAGAGAGAAGAGGGGGAAAGAAAGGTTGATGTGGTGGGGAGAAGATTGTATACATTCTGAGGCTTAACCTGATTTTCCATAAGAAATAACAGCTGCTTAATGACAGGCTGCAGAAGGTTTTCACCGCTCCCCACCTCCCCTCCCCAAGTCCATTCTAATCCTTGGCAAGGAAGAGTTGGGTAGCCTTGAGCAACACTGCACAGACTTACTCTCAGGAGTCAGACACACACATTGGCAATTAGAATTAATATTGGCCTGGATAGGGAACTGCTGCTTTTCTTTCTTTTTCTCTCCCACCTACCCCCCCTCCTTTTTTCATTATAAGCCAAAGATTGCTTTCTTAAACCTTTCCAGAACAGCTGGCTAGATCCAAGGAACAGTCTCCATCTCTAGGCACTGTGCATAGAATGGGGACAGGCTGAGACCATTAACAGTACTATACTCAGTCTAGTGTTTGAACAAATCCCTGACATCATTGGTAGGAAAGGGGGTGAGGGCAGGTGTGATGGGAAATCTGGTGTCTTCTGAGGGTGCTGGATCAGGTTCACTTTGGGGGTCTGGTGTTCTTTCAGTGGGTAAGTAGAAAGGTAAGTTGAATCCTCCAAATTTCAGGAACTGCTAAAAGAGGCCAATAACCTTCTGGTTAAAAGTCTATCTTTTTCATTTATTCTCCTCATTAATGTCCTTTGCCTCCTTTTCAAGTCTGTTGATATGGAATAATTGAGTATGCTGGGGGTATGATGGATAAAGCTTTGATCTTGGAGTTAGGACAGAGCCGAGTTCAAATCCTGCCTCAATGACTTGCTTGCCTTGTGACCTCAGTTAAGTCACTTACCTTCTCTCACCCTCAATTTTCTCATCTGTGAAATAGAGAAGATAATAACTATTGTACAGCATTATGGTGAAGATCAAGTGAGATCCTATTTGTAAAGTACTATACCTAAATGTTATTTATAATTATTTTGCTGCCTCTGAGAGATGTCGTACTATGAGTAGCCTGGATCTCATTTGCTTAGCATTGCTCTAGTCTTTCATTTTGTTGATATGTATCTGAAACCTAGTTATCAGTCTGGCCAGATGACAGTCCCAGTAGGAGAGGCAGGCTCAGTGTCTGCTTGTTTCCTGAGAGGGCACTTTGGTCTAGGCCATTCAGCCAACGAACTTTCAACTCGGGGGTTAGAATATTCTGCAAACGAGCTTTCTTAGCCCACAGTTCCAGCCAGCTTCTCTTGACCTGCGCCCAAAGAGCCCTTAACCTCAGCATACATGGCAGCATTAGTGTCTTCCCACATTGCTTACCACCACCACAATTCTGTCCTTCCCTAGGAGCCCAGGAGAGAGCTAGATTTCAGGCCTGGAATGAATTTAATTGCTGAGTTGGGTTTTAGCTGAACCTGAGAAGTGGGAGCTTGAGAATGAGGCAGATTGTGGGGACCAGAATGATGCTTTTGGCACTGATATGAATTTATCCTCTTGGGCCAGGGGAGAGAGGGAAGACACGGCCAGTAAGGAAGATCCTCAATCTCTATCCCCTTGGCTCACTGTGCAAAAAAGAGGTCATGACCAGTAATATCCTGAAGCATTTAAATCATAGGATTGTAGATTTAGAGCCCTCCATTTCCAAATTGAAAAAAAAAATCTGGAGTGTTGAAGTGATTTGACTGAAGACACACAGGTACTAAGAGGCAGAGCCAGGATTCAATTTCAAATCTTGTGACTCCAATTTCATCACTATCTATTATACCACCCTGCCTCCCTAAGGGCACACATCATTATGCTATAGTGACAAGAGAGTCTGATTTGGAGCTAAAGGATCTGGATTTGAGCCTTGGTTCTGGTACTACCTGCATGACCATGGGCAGCAAATCATCTAATTTCTCTGGTCCTTGGTTTCTCATCTGCAGATGGAGGGGGTTGGAGTAGATGACCTCTAAGGGTCCTTCTAGCTCTAAACCAATAATTCTGTGATTCCACAATTCTGTGATCAACCTCCTATGAGGTTGGTGAAACACAATCACCCACTGAAATGAGTTTCCTTGGACCACCAAATAACCACCAGGTGGATGTAACTTTCAGCTCTCACCAAACTGGGCTGAATTCCAATCTGTGACCTTGAGGTGAAAGACTCCATTTCCGATGATTGTTTCAGACATTTTGCATCCAGTCCTTTACTATACAATAGCAACAGTAAAAATCCTTCCCCTGTACTGCTCCACCCACCCACCCTCCCAAAGGTGGCCTCATTCTACAATATAAAAGGTCAGTAGACCCTTTTCTTATCCTATTCCTTGAAGCTGATCCAAGCACAGCATTCCCTTTGAAGTCAATGGGTATTTTACACTAGGCACAGCTGTACAAGGTTCTGTAGAAAACAGGACAGGATGCTCAGTTCTTATCCAGATCCAGCCTTGGTGGGAAAATGTTATCTATGGCATAAAGAAAACTCTGTTTGTTCAGTTATACAGAGACCTCACTGTAGCCCCCAGGGATACATATGATCAGCAAAGTATATGTATGGTAAAGCTGAAGTGCTGAACAAAAATCATAAAAATATGAGTTTTGTGTCTGAATCACAGTTACTATGTGCCCTAGAGCAAGCTACTTTATCTCCTCTGGTCTTGTTTTCCATTTTATAGGTGGGGAAGTTGAGGCTAACACCACTACCTGCAAGGAAAGTGGCTTGAAAATCCTTATAAACTTCATAGAAATATGAAATGTCACTGTCATCTCACATCTCCGTTTCCTTCATATTTAAAACGATGAGATAAGAACACTTCATTTACAGAATTGTTGAAAGGAATGATGCTTCAAGAAGGGGGAGATATGGATAGAGAGCAGAGACATGGGTTCCAGTGGATTGCAAGCTCAATGTAAGTCAGCAGTGTGATATGGTAGCCAAAAAATCTAATGAGATATTAAGGATAGAACCTGGATTTTTTTTGTCACCGGTTAGGGAACTCCTAGGTAAGGAAACTCCTCCCCACCAATGTAGGTCAACACTTTATCTGAAACTTGCCTACGGTCTAAGCAACACTCAGTGTATGTCAAAGTGAAATTCTAACCCAGGCCTTCCTGGCTCTGAGGTCAGCTCTTTACCATTCTGCTTCTCTGAGAAATTAGGAAACATTCGAGTCAATAAACATTTTCAAGTGCCTGCTACATGCCTAGGCCCTGAGTTAAGCACTAAAGAGACAAAGAAAGACAAAAGACAGTCCCTGCCCTCAAGGAGACCAGTGGGGGAGATAGCATGGAAACAGCCATGTACAAAGAAGCTAGACACAGGATAACCTGGAGACAGCCAACAGAGGGAGGGCACCAGTCCGGCTGTATGTACTCTGCCCTGGTCAGACCACATCTGCAGTATTGTTTGCAGTTTGGGATGCCACATTTTAGGAAAGACATAATCCAGCTGGAGCTTGTCCAAAGGACAGCTATGATGAGGGACTCGAAGCCGTGCTAATGATTGGTTGAAGGAACTGGGAATATTTAGCCTGGAGCAAAGAAGATTTTGGGCCAGTGGTTACATTCAAATATGTGAAAAATTAGGCTTAATATATTTGGTCCTAGAAGGCAGAATTAAAATCAATGGATGAGAGCCATGGGGCAGTTCAATACTGACTGAACACATGAAGAAAACGAATAACTTACAACTGTCCTTAGCACAGTACCCAGACCTTAATAATCACTTAATAAAGGCTTATTGACTGACTGACTCTTCAACATTTTTTGAGTTGTTTTTCAGTCGTTTCCTACTCTTTGTGACCCCATTTGGGGTTTTCTTGGCAAAGATACTGGCATGGTTTGCCATTTCCTTCTCCAGCTCATTTTACAGATGAGGAAACTGAGGCAAGCAAGGTTAAATGACTCGCCCAGGGTTACACAGCTATTAAGTGTCTGAGGCCAGATCTGATCTCACAAAAAGGAATCTTCCTGCCTCTAGACCTGGTGTTCTGTCAGCTGAGGCACCTAGCTCCAAAACTAGGATGGTCTATTTCAGGCTATAATGAGTTCCCTATCCCTGGAGGTATGCAAGCTGAGTACATAGGGATGTCACAGATGGGATTTATGATTTGAGTAAGGGTTGGATTAGATAACTTTTGGGACCCTTCCAAGTCTAAGATTCTATGACTAGGGATGATACCAGAAAAGTAGCACGGTATTATAGATCTGAAGAGACCATCTAGTCTAATCCCCTCATTTTACAGAAAGAGAAATAATGAGTTTGGGCCTTTCAGTATGGGATTAAAGGTGGGATTTGAATCCAGGGCCTTTGACTCCAGAGTCTATGTTTTCTATTCTACCAAGAGTGTCCCTAGGGGCACAGACAAAACCTGATGAGGTAGGTTCAACATGTAAAATCAACCTGTAGTCCTTTGACTAGACTAGGGTAGGACTTTCGAGCGCTCTCTCTGTCTCTCTGTCTCTCTCTGTCTCTCTCTGTCTCTGTCTCTGTCTCTCTCTCTCTCTCTCTCTCTCTCTCTCTCTCTCTCTCTCTCACACACACACACACACACACACACACACAGACATAGATTTAAAGCTGCAAGTAACCTTAGATCATCTAGTCTAACCCCCTCATCTATATAGATAATAAACCAAGGGACCAAGAGGTAATACTTTCCATTTACCATCATTTCACTTTACTGTTAAACATGTCCTTCATGTTTATCTCTTTGGATTCTTATACCACAAACCAGTGGAGGGTCCATGCTATCACACGTGAAGAAACTGAGGCTAGAAGTTATAGAAGTAGCATAGAGCATTAAAGAACCAAGAAGGGATATTGGTGACCACTTAGCTAGTTTAACTCCCTCATTTTTACAGGTGAGGAAAAAGAGGCCCAGAGAGGTTAAGTGATAGGACTTGAAATCAGATCACGGTATCACAGATCAGAAGTTGGATGGGATCTTGGCGATCATTTAGGTGAATCTCTTCAATTTTACAGATGAGGTTACAAAGATCCCTTAAAGACTTACCCAAAATCATACAGGCAGTAAGTATTAAAGTCAGGATTTGAACCTGGATCGTCTGACTTGAGATCAGATTCTCTGACTTCAAATCCAGATGCCTTTTTATTATGCCTTCTTGGACTGGAAACTCACTGTGAGGGAAGCTATCCTTTGGACAACTACTTAAAAAAACAGCCACCAAAACTAAAAAATCCCAGCACTTTTGGTTAATAGGAGTCTGAGTGATTGGCCGGCTGTATGCTGGTGGAGACCTTAGGCATGTCAGCAGCTATAGACGGGCTACTTCCAACACTGCTATCCCTTGGCCTGGTGTAGCATGGCTGTTTATAGCTGTCACATTCTTCCTTGGACGTGGGTGCATTTCATGGCAAATGGACAAATTCTCTGGCTTAAAATCCTTTGGAATCTTGCTAGATAAAAGAATAAGCACCTCTTGATTTTGTGCTTCTAGACACAGCTTTGTTTTCCCTTTCTCTGTCAATTTACCCCCACTCCACAGTTACTCACAGGACTTTATTTGTTTAGGGATTCTCCACCTTTTCTTGTTACGCTCCCCTTGGGCAGTCCAGTGAAGCCCATGGAGCCCTTCTCAGAATAGTGTCTTTAAATGAATAAAGTAAAATACATAGAATTACAAGGGAAACCAAATATATATTAGTTATAATATGTAACAGATATATTTATAGTTACATATTAGTTATAATGTTATAGTTTTATATATGGTATATATATATATATATATATATATATATATATATATATATATATACACATACACACACACATATTTTTAGGGAGTTTATGGACCCCAGATTGTGGACCCCTGATTAAGTTGTGGAGAGTTTGCCTGTCCTTTTCATTTTACCTAGGAAAGTCCTTCAAGACTTTGGATCTTTTCTCCTATATATGTCCCCAGAGCCTGACACGTAGTAGGTGTCTGTTGGATTGAACTGAACTGAATCTCTTGAGAAGAATTCGTCTGCTTCTGATCTCTATCACCTGAATTCTTTAGGGGAAGGATGCAAAGGGGTTAGGAGGCTGATCAGTTGGCAATTTCTGGAGTAAAGATCTTTTTCTTTCACTCCCCCACCTCACAGCCTCTCTCTTTCCTCCCACCCCCCTTTTACTGGAGCATAAAGGGCAGAGGGGTCAGCAGCAGCAAACTGCAGAGCCAAAGGAGCATGGAAAGCAGCAAGTCTTGTGTTTCAGTAATGAGGGCTCTCTTTCTCCCCTTGTAACTCAGATTTCATGAGTTAAGGGAACTGTCAACTGCTGTTTTCATTGTATAGGGTTCACAGGAAAGTTGGATACAGGGCAAAGCTTTTTCAGAGGCAGCAGAATGGAAGTTCTGACTAGCCCCAGTGGAGGTCCCCCATCCCAGTTGCTATAGGGACACTTCTGCTGTGTAGAGAAGGGAAAATGCAAAGAGGCCAACCCAGTAGGTGTTTCTGTGACTGCCTCTTTGGGAGGGGGGATGAGCTGCTGATGAAAAAAAAAAACTGCCATTAATAAACTCCCTGTCATTGGCTCTTGGACTGGCCAGCAGCTGTGCCAAGATAAGACCTCCATTTCTAGTAGCCTCTACCCACCCCTTACCAGAGTTGGGCCACTCGGAGCCAGGCACGCTCAGCCAGAAAGTAAGCACTGGCAGCTTTAAAAAGAATCCCCTTCAAGGAGTACCAAGCCTTCCATTGTTTCTGTCCTGAGGAGCAGCAGGTGGGAACCATGACCTGATTTTAAAGAGAGATTTTTGCCTTCATTGTTTGTCTTGCCCTCTGAGAACACTTGGCAATAACATTCCTTTCCTGGCTGGTTCTTTTTGCAGACGACAAACATTGTTTTCTTTCCCCTGTTTACCTAAAAAGGCTTAGAGAAGCAAGACATAACGTGCCAAGACTTACTTACTGGCTGTATTCTGGATCCTAGGCAATGCTTACACTGTACCTCCATCCCCCACCCCTAAATCACCCACAACTTCTACTCTGCCCACCTGTGGGAGGGGCCCCCACTAGCATTTGGATACTGATAAGCAGGCTTGCTTCACTGGAGCAGAGAGGTAGGAGAAGAGGTTAAGTGTGGACAAATTGGACTGGAGTCTTAAATTAATAGTGATGCCTTGTGGATTTCTGAGATCAGGGGAAAAAAAGTGACCAAAATAAGCTCAAGGAAGACTTTGTTGTGTGTAAAATAAATTGAAGGGAAAAGAGGTCTGCTAAGGAGCTTTTATAGTCATAAAGGCACAAGGTGGTTAGGGCTTAGAGTAGAATAATAACTATAAAAAAGGAAGCAAATGGGACAGATATTAAAAATATCCCTACAACAAACATTGACTATTGGCCATGTGCTGGGTACAATAGCAGTTTTTAGGACTGAGGATCTTGGGATAAGCTGTCCACCATGACAACTTGCTGCCCCAGGCTGTAAAGGAATCAAAAGGTTTCTCATGTTAAAAGCGATCATTGTTCATTTGTTCATTTAGCAAACATTTAGCAAGCACCAATTACGTGCTAAAATGGAAAACAGTCCCTGACCAAAAAGCTTATATTCTACCAGTGGTCAGTGAGTGTACTAGATTTTTACGGATAAATATAAAAGTTCCTTTGAGGAGGGCTAGAACAGTAATTATGGGGATCAGACAAAGTTCTCCATAGGAGGTGGTATTTGAGTTGAGCCCTGATGGAAACCAAAGATTCTAATAGGACAAGGTGATGAGGGAGCCCATTCTAATAGTAGGTTCCTGACCTAAGTCCTGACAGACTGCAAATGTACAGAGGCAGAAAAGGAATGACTTGGCTAGAATTAGATGATATGTCATGGAGTAGAATGAAAAATAAGACTAATTGGAGCCTCCAGTCTATGGAGGGCTAAGTGTCAGGAAAAAAAGTTTATATTTGATCCCAGGGAGCTATCGAAGATTTTGAGTATAAGAGTGATATTTTCAGATTTATCACAGGATTTGTCTCCTCTCACAGGACAGGAGAGGGACAAGAGGGAGGGAACCGGGGGACGATTACAGTGGTCTAAGTAAGAGGTGGTGATGGCCTATACCAGAGTAATGACAGTGAGAGAAGAAGGGAGGGTACAGAGGAGAGAGATATTGCCCTTTACAATCTGATAGGCAAGATGTGACACATATACAGGTGTTAAACTATTAACATAAGCATGGTAAAATGTGATGTGCTGTAAGACAGGTATAAGAAAAGCTCTATGGGAGCTCTTTAAAGGGAGAAAACACTCCTAGAGCCAGCAGAAAAGGTTCCAAGGAGATCATGACATCTCAGCTAAGCCTTGACAGATGGGTAGAATTTCTTTTTTCATTTTTTAAGGTATCATTTTTTTAGTATTCTATTTTCCCCCAGTTACATGTAAAGACAATTTTTAACATTTGTTTTTAAAACTTTGAGTTCCAAATTCTCTCCCTTCCTTCCTCCCTACCCCTACCCCCTCATTGAGAAGGCAAGCAATTTGGTATATATTATATATGTGTAGCCATGCAAAACATTTCCATATTAGTCATGTTGTGAAAGAAAACATAGGCAAAAATAAAGAAACCTCAGGAAAGATAAAGAAAGTAAAAAAGTATGCTTCAATCTGTATTCATATACCATAAGTTCTTTCTCTGGGGATGGGTAGCATTTTTCATCATAAGTCCTTCAGAGTTATCTTGGATCACTATTGCTGAGAATAGCTAAGTCATTCACAGCTGATCATCTTATAATATTGCTGTTACTTTGTACACAGTGCATTTCACTTTGCATCAGCTCGTGTAAGTCTTTTCAGGTTTTTCTGAGAGCATCCTGCTCATCATTTCTTATAGCACAATAGCATTCTATCACAATCACACAGCACAATTTGCCCAGCCATTCCTTGACTGATGGACATCCCCTCTATTTCCAATTCTTTGCCATCACAAAAAGAGCTGCTATAAACATTTTTGTACGTATAGGCCTTTTTCCTTTTTCTTTGATCTCTTTGGGATACAGACCTAGTAGTGGTATTTCTGGGTCCAAGAGTATGCACAGCTTTATAGCCCTTTGGGCAGAATTTTAAATTGCTCTCCAGAATGGTTGGATCAGTTCACACCAGCAGTGCAGTTACATCTCAATTTTTCCGCATCCCCTCCAGCATTTGTCTAAATGATCCAGTCTGGCCAGAGTATAGGGTACCTGTAGGGAAATGGCACCAAGAGGAGCGATTCTACCCTCCACCTCCAAATCGCCCATACCCTCCCACTTTGTGGTAGAAGGCACAGAATGTGGAATATTCTAACAGAACACAGAGTATGTATAAGGTAAGTAGGAAATGAGACTGGAAAGGAAATAAGGGTCTAATTCATGGAGGATCTTGAAGATCAATCTAAGGTATTTAGGCTATCTTCAGTAAGTAGTAGGGAACTATCAAAGGTCTTTTAGCCAGGGACTAACATGCTAGAAGTTGTGCTTTAGAATGATTAATTTGGCAGTGGTACATAGGAAGGACTACAATGGTTAGGAAACTATTGGAGTTGTCCAAAAAAAAAAAAAAAGAATGCCTAAGCTGAAATAGCATTGCTCGGAAGGTTTGGCTGGGTGTGAGAAACATTGTGGAGTTAAAAATTGACAGATTTTAGTGACTGGTTGTGGAGGGTAAGTGAAATAATAAAAGCTAGAATTTGTATAGTGCTTTAAGGTTTTTGTAAATTGATTTACATCTTACGTGCTATGATTAGCCCCACTTACAGACAAGAAAACTGAGGATGGGAGAAGTCCAGTGACTTGCCCAGGGGCACACAGCTAGTGTCTGTTCAAACTCAGGTTCTCCTGATTTCAAGTCTGGCATTTTCTTTATTTTGTCATTTAGGATCTTTTAATAAGAGAGGAACAAAAGATACCAAACTTTCGGGAGTACCTCTGACAGAAATGGGGGGATCAGAATAAGGTTGTGAGGAGAGAAAGGAAATAAGTAGGAGTGAGTTTGAGGTCCCAGCTAGATGTCCAGGCAGAGATGGCCTAGCGGGTAGTTAGAGATAGACAACTGGAGCTCAAGAGGCAGAACAGAACTGAAGATAAAGGTTTGGGAATCATCCACATAGAGAGGAGCTGAAGGCATGTGAGTGGATGATATCTCTAAGATAGATTATAGAATAAGAGCATAATGCCTCATGGGACGTTTAAAGGGACAGGAGGATGAAGAAAAAGAGAAGTAAGAAGAGAACCCTTCCCCTCTTACTTCCCTGTTGAGTAAGATGAATTTCTATACCCGATTATGTGTGTGTATGTGTGTGTGTGTGTGTGTGTGTGTGTGTGTATTCTTCCCTCTTTGAACCAGTTCTGATGAGAGTGAAGTTCAAGCTTAGCCCACCCCCCACACCCTCCTTTCCATTGTAAGGACTCTTTCTTGCATGCCTCTTTTATGTGAGACAATTCTCCCCATTCTTCCTCTTCCTCCCCCCTTTTCCCAGTGCATCCCTCTTTCTCACTCTTCCGTTTTTCTTTTGAGATCATCCCAGCTAGACTCACACCCATACCTTCTGTCTATATACATTCTTTCTAGTTACCCTAATGATGATAAAGTTCTTAGGGGTTATATGAATCATCTTCCTATTTAGGAAGGTAAATAATTTAATCTTATTAAGTCCCTTTTAGTTTCTCATTCATGCTTACCTTTTTATGCTTCTGTTGAGACTTGTGTTTGAATGCCAAATTTTCTATTCAGCCTGGTCTTTTCATCAAAAACCCTTGAAAGTCCTCTATTTCATTAAATATCTATACCCACATCCACACCCTCAACACATACCATAGGATTATACATATTTATGCTAGGTAGATTATTCCTGGTTGTGATCCTAATTCCTTTGCCTTCTAGAATATCATATTCCAAGCCCTCCACTCCTTTGCATGGAAGCTGCTAAATTTTGTGTGACTCCATGGTATGTGAAAAATTTATAGTATTTCCTCCTTTACCTGGGAGTTCTGGAATTCAGTTATAATATTCCTAGAAGTTTTCATTTTGAGACCCCTTGAAGGAGTTGGTTGGTGAATTTTTTTCAATTTCTACTTTGCCCTCTGATTCTAAGATATCTGAAAGGTTTTCCTTGATAATTTTTGAAATATAATGTCTAGGCTCTTTGTTTTTGTCATAGCTTTCAGGTAGTGCAGTAATTCCTACACAATCTCTCCTCAATCTATTTTCTAGGTCAGTTTTTCCAATGAGATATTTCACATTTTCTTCTATTTTGTCATTCTTTTGACTTTGTTTTATTGTTTCTTAATGTCTCGTGGAGTCACTAACTTCCATTTACCCAATTCTAATTTTTAAGGAACTATTTTGTTCAGTAAAGTTTTTACCATTTGGCCAATTCTGATTTTTTAAATGTTATTTTCTTAAGTATTTTTTGTGCTTCCTTTACCAAGCTGGTAATTTTTTTTTCATAATTTTCTTACATACTTCTCATTTCTTTTCCCCATTTTCCCCTCTATTGCTCTTATTTGATTTCTAAAATCATTTTTTGCTCTCTTTTTTGAAAGCTCTTCTGGAAATTCTTGTTTGGCTTGTGTCCAATCTGCATTTTTCTTTAAGGCTTTACTAATATAGATGTTTTCATATTGTTGCCTTCTTTTGAGTTTGTGTTTTGATCTTCCCTGTCACCATAGTAGCTTTTCATGGCCAGGATCTTTTTACTGTTGTTTTTGCTCATTTTTCTACCCTATTTCCTGACTTTGGACTTCATGTTAGAGTTGGGTTCTGCTCAACTTTCAGGGTAGAGGCAGGGAGTGTCTGGCTTGAGCTTCTATTTTCATGTCCTGCTGTTTTCGTAGCTAGGTCTGGGGGCCCATAAGTTTTCAATACTTCCAAGGTGGTGTGATCCAGGGAAAGTTCTTTTTTTTTTTTTTGTAAGCTATTGGGGTTAAGTGACTTGCCCAGGGTCACACAGCTAGTAGGTGTCAAGTGTTTGATCTGAGGCCAGATTTGAACTCAGGCCTTCCTGACTTCAGGGCTGATGCTCTATTCACTGCGACACCTAGCTGCCCCCGGGAAAGTTCTGATCATTGTCCTCCTGGTCTTCATTATGGTCTTTACCTACATAAGGTCCCTACTCCTTCACAACTGCAGCTGCTCTTCTGACTTGTACCCAGGTAGGGCTCCTGTTCTTATGACTGTAATTGCTCCTCTCTGCCCTGGAGCTGTGACCTGGAACTCCGTAATAGTCAAGGGAGCTGTCAAATGGCGCCTAATCCTGTGCCAGTACTGGCACAGGGGTCCCCAGGAATCTCTTTCTGCCTAGGGGTCCTGTCCCTGTTCATCCCTATGTACTGTGTCTTCCCATTACCATGGCCAATGATGTGACCACCTCCAAGGCCCATAGCCAGTGCCACTTCCACTGTGCTGCACTCCCACTCAGTCCCCATCCCAGTATCTGCAGACCTCTTTTTCTGTCCTCCTAAACTACCCTGAACTGGAAAAATGACTCCCTATGACGTTTTTTGTTGGTCAGCCTACTTAAAATTCAGTTTGATGCACTTTTTTTAGGTTGTTTAGAGGGGTGTGATGGGAGAGCTCAGCAAAAATTCTCACTGCACTCTGTCATCTTGGCTTCCCTTTAATGTTAAGCATTTTGGATGAAAATTTTCTCTAAAATGTATTTGCCATTTCTCTATTTTCTTAAACAAAGCATGCTTAAACATAGCTGAAATATTTCTTAATGACCGTTCTGAACATCCGTTATATTGTGCTATAAAACAGTAATGCTTTCAGGGCCTAAATGGTTCTAGACTCTTGCAATTTCAAAATTCTTTTCTCTGCTTTTACTTTATGTTTTCTCTATGTTCTTCTTTGCTTGGCTGCTATCACTTCTCACTGCGGTCACTGTGTCTGCCTATAGCAGGCTCCCCATCAGACCCCATGGCCTTACTACTATGACTGGGTAGGAAAGGGACATAATAAAATCAGCCTGCGACCACATCGATATGTCAGTCAGTGCAGAGTGAGGGCAGGGCCACCTGCTTCCTTCATGAAATCCAACGAGAACATCTTGTCCCCTGTTCTGTTGCTATTCCACTTCTCACCACAAGAAACTGTGACCTTCCAACTCCTACATAGACCTTAACCTCCGCTTAGAAATGTTTTTTAATTCTTTCGTTGTTCAGTCAGCCAGGTGGTACCTAGTTGCTGGGCCAGGAATGAGAAAGACCTAAATTTAAATCTTTGCTCAGATACTTACTAATCGTGTGACCTTCATCAAATCACTTAACCTCTGTCTGCCTCAGTTTCCTTACCTGTAAAAGGGAGATAATAACAGCACTTACCTCCCAGGGTTATTGTGTAGATAAAGTTAGACAATATTTATAAGCACTTAGCACAATGCTTGGCACATAGCCATATAACAAATGCTTGTCTCCTGCTTTCCTTCCTTCATAGAAGGGCCTGTGCTTTCAGAGACGTGTGGAGTCAGGCAGATAGCCATCTCCCTAATACTTTCTGTATTTTGCCATCTGATCAGGTGCTACCTATGGCCTTTATCTTCACTTCTACAACCAGTTTCTCATTTTAATCTCAGCCTTCTTATGCTTCAAATAAACCCTGGTATTGAACTAACCTGGCCTTTTCGTTTACATTTTCTGGAATACTGATTCGGACCTGATCCCCCCTCCTCAGTCTCCAGTCTCCAAGCCCTTGTTGCCTGTATGCACTGTCCTGTGCCCCAGGAGAGAGATATCACATTCCATTCTCCTAATTTATTCCTTCTAACCTACTGTAGATTGAGGAAACCAATAGCCAACCTTTTCAAAAGTCTGTGTAATATGACCGGTCCCGTAGGGCTCACCCTTGGATGTGTTTTTAGTGTATGGACTTTATGTCCTCTAGTTTGGTGAAACGCCATTCTTATTTACTTTCTGAATCTTAGTCATATCCCAGAGAAATGAGCTTGTCAGATAGCTGAGTTTGGGATAGGTGAGGGGTTACTGTATCCTATTTTAGGGAGGCATGAAACTTCTATGGGAGGGCATTTTGAAGAAAGTGTGCTAAACTAAAATGAGCTAGATAACCATGTGACCACCCTTTTTGAAAGAATTGTCATAATATTAAGAAATAAATTTCAGATCTCTGGAAGAGCTTTCCATATTTCTAGAAATCCTGAGTCAATAGCATACATATGTAAATATGCATAATATAGGATTAGGATTATACACATATATATGTGTATATATACGCATACATTCAGATGCATATGTACACATGCATGCACACACTTGTACATTGATGTGCATATTTTTGTTGTTTAGTCATTTTTCAGTTGTATCTGGTTCTTCGTGACCCCATTTGGTGTTTTCTTGGCAAAGGTACTAGAGTAGTTTGCTATTTGCTTCTCTAGCTCATTTTACAAATGAGAAAACTGAGGCAAACAGGGTTAAGTGACTTGCCCAGGGTCACACAGTGTCTGAGGCCAGATTTGAACTCAGGAAGATGAGTCTTCCTGACTCCAGGCTGAGCACTTTATCCACTGTACCACTTAGTTGACCCATATATACAATATATACACATGTGTGTGTATGTATATATGTATGTAGAGGTATCTATAGAGAGATATATATAGCTATGTGTATGTATATATACGTATGTGTGTGCATATATATATATACACACTATATATATACATATATGTGTATGTGTATATATATGTGTATGTGTGTATATATACATATATACATATATACATATATGTGTGTGTATATATACATATATGTATGTACATGTGTATATATACATATATACATATATATGTATATACATACATACATATATAGATATAGATATAGACATAGACATAGATATAGATATAGATATAGATATAGATATAGATATAGATATAGATATAGATATAGATATAGATATAGATATAGATATATATAGATATAGATATAGATATAGATATAGATATAGATATATACACACACAGTAGCCTATTCATGGGTCTGCCTGCCTTAAATTTCTCTGTATTCCAATCTATCCTCTATTCAGCCACTAAGGTGATTTTCCTAAAGTACTAATCCAACCATGTTACCCACCCCCCACCCCTCATTCAATAAACTACAATGCCTTTCTATTGCCTCCAGGAGCAAATGCAAAATATTCTGTTTGTCTTTCAAAGTCCTTTATAACCTACACCTCTCCTCCCTTTCTGGTCTTCTTACACTTTACTCCCTGAAATGTGTTCTTCAATCCAGTGACACAGGCCTCCTGTCTGATCCATGAACAAAGACACTCCATTTCTTGGCTCAGGGCATTTTCTCAGGCTGTCCCCATGCCTGGAATGCTCTCCCTCCTTCAGTCCCTCCACTTACCTCTCTGGCTTCCTTTAAGTTCTAACTAAAACCCTACCTTTAGCTGAAAACCTTTCCCATCCCCTCTAAATTCTAGAGTTTTCCCTCTGTTAATTATTTCCGACTTACCCTGCCTATAGCTTGCTTTGTATGTATTTGTTTATTTATATATATATTTATATATCTCCCCCATTAGATTGCAAGTTCCTTGAGAGCAGGGACTATTTTCCCCCTGTTTTGTATCCCCAGTGCTTATCACTGTGCCTGGCACGTTATAAGTCTTTAATAAATATTTATTGATTAATTGACTGATATAGAATTTATTAAGCACCTATAATGTATCAGGTACCATGCTAAGTGCTAGAAACAAAACAAGAAAACAAGACCATCCCTATCCTCAAAGAGCTTACATTCTAACAGTGAAGTCAAAACATAAAGGAAAACTGGAAATTGTGGGAAGGAAGGTATGGGAGTGAGAGTGTGGAGGTGAGGTAGATAGGTGGATGAACTGGAAGTGAGCAGCTTTTGGCTAAGTCTTTTCATGATGTAGTGGTTCCAGGCAGAGAGTCATCAATGACTGAGTCAGTCTCGGGATAGTATCGTCCCCAGGAGGCCATGCAGCGGGTGGGGAGGTGGGGCAGTCTGGAGGATGATCCCCCAAAAGTGGAGAGATATAAACAGTCCTTTTCAAAGGCAGGAAACTGGACCATATGGACCAACCCTAATTGTTGGATTCCTTTAAGTCTCAATTGGTGCCCCTCAAATAGCATCTCTTTTCTCTCTGTGTTTAACCTTCTTTCAAGCATGCATGTCCCTGGTCCTCCACTCTTGGCCTTGCTCCCATATCCTAGATTCTACCTCTCACATTTTCAGCAATTGTCCTGCTCTCCATCTTCCCTACTCCAGCCAGGTGCTCCTTCTTGTCACCACCCATAAACTCCAAGCTAGTCAAGTCTAAATTCCTAATTACCTTCCCAGAAAACTCTTCCGTTAAACTGAAGAATTTGATTAGTTTCAAGTTCTTTTCTTTCTTTTCTTTCATTATTTTTAGTTTCTAACATTCACTTCCATAAGCTTTTGAGTTTTAAATTTTCTCCCCCTGCCTCTCCAAGATGGTGTGTAACCTGATATGGGCTCTACATATATATTCCTATTAAACATATTTTCGCATTAGTCGTGTTGTAAAGAATTAGAACCAATAGGAGGAACCACAAGAAAGAAAAAACAAAACAAAACAGAAGGAAAAAAAAGAGCAAATAGTATTCTTCGATCTGCAATCAAACTCCATAGTTCTTTCTCTGGAGGTGGATAACATTTTCCATCCTGAGACTTTTGGAGATGTCTTAGATCCTCACATTGCTGAGAACCGTCTATCAAAGTCAGTCATCGCACAACATGGCTATTAGTATGTACGATGTTCTCCTGGTTCTGCTTACTTCGCTCCGCCTGTCAAGTTCTTTTCTTTTTTCAAGTACCAGAAATGTGTTAAATGAACTTTTTGCCTGGATTCGGATCCCCGTTGCTGAGTTTTACAGGGAGGTAAATTTCAGCCTATTAAGAGGACAAATTTCTAACGGAGCTATCCAGCTAACAAACGAGTGTAGTAAAATGGAAAAGAGAAAGACAGAGGCAGAAAAGTAGACAGAATTTGGGGAATTGAGTGATTGTGAAGAGTGGGTATCATGATGACAATTATGATAATAATAATAAACAACATTAATATAGTGTTTAAGGTTTGTAAAGCACTTCTTATTCATAATCCTATTTGATCCTTACAACAACCCTATGAGGTTGGTGTTATTAAATTTGCCTCATTTTTCTAAATGTAACTTAACCTCTCCAAGTGATTCAGCGAGTGAGGCAGGATTTGAGCCCAGGTCTTCCTGACTTCAAGTCCAACACTGTATCTACTATGCTATGCTGCCTCCTTAGTAGAATATTAAAGAGTGAGCATGAGCAAAGAAGGGTGTTAGAGTAAGGACCCTCAGAACTGATTTCATGTATAGAACAAGTGAATGAGGAGAGAGGCATTCAAAATCAGACCCTCTTTGCCAGCTCTGTGTTAGAGTGAGCCTGTTTCCAGTTGTGGGTATTTAAGGACAGTGGATTCTAGGACAAAAATACCTTGCTTGTGTAGATGGCCAAATAGGGTACCCCTCTGGGTCCTTAGGCCGGTTTCTTTTTTTTTTTATTTTTAAATTTTTTTTAAATTTTATTTTTTTTCTTAGGCCAGTTTCTAATAGATAAATGCTAACAGTTGGAGATAATGATGACAAAGCCCTGAGAGATATGCAATATCTGCTCGGCACGGTTCTGAGCCCTTATGACTGTACTGGGGAAAAGCACTTGCGGGAAGGTGTGCTCTATCAGGACAGAGTATAACTAGTGGCAAGTAGCAAAGTACCTATGAGTGGGTTTATATCATAGACTTTTTGCCTGGTTTCCTGAGCCCCTTTTGCTCATTTTCTTTACATGCCCAGACCCTTGGCCTGGGTTCTTGATAACTGCTTCCCCACAACAATCCCGAGTTTGCAAGCTTCTTGGGTCTTGACCCATTTCTTGGCTTCTGATTTCTTCTGCCTCTAGCTACTTTGTTCAACTGTTCTTAATCTTTCTACCCAGCTCTGACCTATAACTTATCCTGAATTAATAGGCTCAGCTGATGGTCAGCCAGTTTTTCACTCAACATTTTTCATACTTGCCCACTACGGCTTTCATTGATAGCCACGCACTGATGGGCAGAACTTACAGGGAGGCCGATTTCCGATCCATGTAAAGAAAAATCCCTAACAATTAGAGCTACTAAGAAATGCAACGAGTTCTCTCAAAAGGTAGTGAGCTTCTCATCACTGGAGATCTTTAGGTATCAGTCGGATGACTTGTTAGTCAGAGAATTCGTGTTTCGGTAAGAAGTTAGACTAGGTGACCTCTGAGATTTCCTCCAATGCTCAAATTCTCTGACCCATCAGTATGTATTTCTGGTTTTCTCTATATTTTCCATTCATATCTGTTATGCCTCCCCCCCTTTTTTTTTGCCATTTCAAAAGAAACTGACTCACCTACTGAAGGAAACTTATTGCCTGTCGAGCAGCTGTTTCCTTCATAATACCCCTAGCCAGAGCCGCTCTGAAGTTTCATGTTATCTCATGAACAACACTCCAATCCTTTCCTATGCTTTTACTTCACCATTAGGAAACATAAAGAAAAGAGAGAGAAGCACTCTAAACAAAACCATGAAATCTTTCTGGACACTCTCACTTCTCTCTTTTCCCCAACTCCTCCCTCACCCTTGCCCCCCCATGCCCCCCACAATAGTTCCTTGTCCTGAAGCCCAGTCCCATTAGTACGTGAAGTTTACCTTGGCCCAGGGACATCTGAAAATTCCATAGTCCATACACAGCTGTGGTGTGGGCAGATGATCTGCACAGACTTTGGTTTTGCATATGGCAGGCTGCCCTGCCATGGGGCAAGGAGTAACATCAGTATGGTATTTGACCAAGAGGTGATGGCAGAGGAGGAGAGGGTAACTGAAATAGCATTTTATGGTTTGACATCTCTGCAGTCACAAGATCCCAGTCTTGCATTTTCTTCCCATCTCTAGTCTACAATTGCTTATATTATTTTCCCCCAGTGGTTAGATGCAATAACACCTGTGTAACCTCCTTAACCAATTCTGAGAGCTCATTTGAGCTGTGCAAAAGCCCTGCCAACTTCTTTACTCTTGAAGTTGCTGAGATAGGGGAAAATCTTCCAAAAGCCAAACTGCCTCTGATGCCAGAAAAAATGAAGGGCATATGAGTATTCAGTATGAGACTGAAAATGGGATTATTTTAATATAAATACATTCCTCATCAAATTTAAATGTGTAATGTGCCCAATAGCTATACTTCAATGATCTGTGATCTTACCTGTGTGCATTCCCACCACTTGTGTAGATGACACCCATCTAGGCCTACTCATCCTGTACAGTTCTTGTCCAAGTTCTCCCACAGACCTATTGAAAGTCTTCCTCTGGGTTCTTCACTTTTTTTGTGTCATGGACTTCTTGCTTAGTCTGGCAAAACCCATAGACCTTTTCTCAGATTACAGAAAACAACCCTCAGAGACCATGGTCTACTACTTATCAGAAAGGATCAATATTTCCTAGTTAAACAGACAGAGCAAACCTCACTGATTGGGAATTATGGGAAAAAAATGAAATGTAAATTGCCCTCCTAGCTCCACTGAATGGTTGCCTCATACTGCTATTTGTGAAACATTTTAGTCAGTAACAAAACTTGGAAGGTTAGTTTTCCCTAAGCTGACCAACTATGCTGGCTATAAATGGGAAGGAATAGAGGTTAAATGGAATGAAGAGGAGAGACCTATGACTTGCTATTTTAGGGCTAATAGAAGCTCAAAGTACTGAGCTGTGTAGGGTGGGGTGATCCATTTCTCATAACTTTATTCATGATTTGACTCCTGTCTGAAGAGGGGTACCTGGTCTCAGTTGAGAGGTAGTTGGAGTAACACAGGATAAAGTCCTCCCTTCCCCTAAGGCCAGCATAAAATGAGAATTCTTGCCACTTTGTTCACAACTTACATGATTTAGATTTTGACGTGTATATCTCAGATAAACTTTTCCCCAGGAGCTAAAAATCCTAGGTCATAAAGGCAGGTATCCTAATCACATCCTCTTCTTCCTTCATCCTTAGTCCAAAGGAGATACCCCAAAGGAGATACCATGTTGCTGCTTTTATTTTGTAAATATGACTATCTTACTGAGTTTTGTTTTCTACCTGAGATCAGACTGTTAGGACAGGCTAAATTTGGCTCATTTCCTCGATTTTATATGCTGTTCTTTGGACACCATTTTGCTATGTTTTCCCCCATTCCCATAATTCCTGGAGATTTGAGTGTATTCTTTGTAAGATTCTAATTCTTTTAAAGTGTGTTTCTCCCCAGAAAGTCTTCTTCCAATGTCTATATCTGTGGAACATAAGCTCTGACAGGTTCTACCATGCTGAGAAGGCATGAGTGGCCCAGCAACAGATCAAGTCTACTTTCTGAGGACCAGCATAGCTAAATATGGAGAGTCTCAACACCTGTAGGCTGATTAAATAGCAATGAATTCTTTCATCAGGGCAACCCATGAAGCAATGAAAAATAGAAAATGGACCTCTGTCCTATGTGACCTTTTTCTGCTTCTGTAGTAACAAAGGTCCATTTTTAAAAAAATACTAATATTCTAACAGTGTTATTGGATGATTGTGAAAAGGTACACTTGGTTGATACAGTTCCCCTTGTGGGATGGGCTGGAGAGCCTGCTCCTTGAAGAATTATGATGCCATATAATAGAAATGCCTTGGAGAGATTTGCAGTAATGGTGACAGAGAGACCAAAAAAAGGACAGAGGGACTAAGGATCACGTGTTTTTTTTAGAACACCTATACATTTTTCACTTGAATGTTATCACCCTGATAGACGTGATATCCTTGTTCAGCAGTAATGAGTTGACTAGTGAGGAGTTGAATCATATCAATCTTGTCATTCTCACTATAAATGGGACCAGAAGAAAGAAAGAAGTCACAGCTAAATGGAACGTTGGTTCACAGGTGCTCCTTGTAGAAGCAAAGAAAGGCATTGGTAGAGTTGGTATTATCACGTTCCTAAAGACTTCAGTTCAAAGGTAGAAGTAGATGAGATTGGTGAAAAATATATTGGAAAGGATATAGCTAAAGAAGATAGAATGAGAGTGTTGCAAGGTTTCCAAACTATACAGAAACCTCATGCCTTTACATCATGTGTGTGTCTTCTGAAAAAAAATTAGTAGTCATTGGATATGACAAACACCAAATAACATCACAAAAATTTATTATATTTTTAAAAAGAAAAGATTGGAAGGTATTATCTCTAAATCTGATATCTGTGTATAGTGAGACCATCAACTTAATCAGAGCATAAATCAAAATTACCAGCAAAGCTAGATGAAGAAGAATGAGACAACAATATGGCATACAGTTAGTCCAATCCTGAACTAACTAAACAAATAATTGATTATGAAAAATGGCTAATGAATGACAGAAATGACATCAATGTTGATTATAATAATAATTTTGTACCATAGTTTAAAGTCAGTTTTCTCTGAAAATTTTTTTTTTAGGCAATTGGGATTAAGTGACTTGCCCAGGGTCACACAGCTAGTCAGTGTCAAGTGTTTGGTCTGAGGCTGGATTTGAAGTCAGGTACTCCTGACTTCAGGGCCGGTGCTCTATCCACTGCGCCACCTAGCTGCCCCCCCATGTACCATAGTTTAACTGATGAAAATAAATTGCTATAACAAAGAGACTAAAAGAACTTTAAAAAGCACCTTGGGCAGTAAACACTTCATTATTTATTTCTTAAGCAGAAAGTGTCTAAACTTGTTTATTAAACCTTATAAAGAAAGATGATCAATGATTTATACAGTATTACCTCATAAGGCAGAGAGAAGTAGTGGAGCATAGAAACAGTTTGAAGAAAGCTTCGCAAAATCCCAGCTAAGCAAAGTCATCCTGAGGAGACTGAAGAGAAAAACAGAAGACAACAAATAGGGAGAGAAAGAAAGAAAGAAAGAAAAGATCTGCCAACTTGAAAAAAATAACAAACTGTTTTCTATCAAAGAAGAGCAACTGCTCTTGAATTCCATATCACAATCCTGGATGTCCTAATAGAGGTGGCAGAAGTGGGTCTGAAGATGACAATGTTGAGAAAAGTAGTTTAGACTGAACTAGATATACATGGAAGAGATTTAGGCAGGAAGTAGCACAATTGTTTGGGTGTTGAGTGATTTAATTGCAAAGTATCTGAAGGAATTGAAGATAAAGATATTGAAAATAACTCAGGCATTATAAATTCCTCCAAAGGGAGAATATTACCAGCTACCAATATGCCTACTTTTCCATCTATACAAAACCTTTGTAAAACTCATCTAAGTGAATCAAGGACATCTTTAATGAGGGAACTAGCAGGGAACAGGTAGGCTTTTGCAAGTTATATTCTATAGTGGGCCATATCTTCCTATTTTTCAATTAACTAAAAGAATGCAAAAGAATCTAGAGAATACAAGATCCTATTATGTTTATTTATTTATTTGTTTGTTTATTTTTGGTTTAAGAAAAAAACATTTGATTTGGTACAGTCAATCGTGACTCCAAATGCTAAGTGGCATAGTGGATAGAGGGCCAAGCCTGGAGTCAGGAAGACTTATCTTCCTGAGTTCAAATCTGGCCTCAGACCCTTACCACATGTTTGACCCTAGGCAAGTTTGCCTCAGTTGCCTCATCTATAAAGTGAGCTGAAAAAGGAAATGGCAAACCACTCTATTACCTCCGCCGAGAAAACCCCAAATGGGGTCACAAAGAGCCAGACATAACTGAAAAAGTATTGAACAACAAAATCGTCACTGTCCTCCAGCAAGGTATCTCTCATGCCTACATTAAAATCATTCAAGATTCTATGAAAGAAAAAAAATACCAGAAGTGTCCCTGTTCAACAACTCTCTGATCATAATCATCAGGCATAGCCTAAAATAGGGAGATGGATGCTCACCAAAGGTATTCAGTACTGTACAGAATTGCTGTGGATGGCGAGGTCCTTCTGGTTGCAGATATCATTGTACTGGTTCCATCAAAGCCCATAACAATGAAGATCCTCCTGGAAGAAATCTATAACCACTTAAAAGGTTTGGCCTAACCATCCACACAGTGGAACAAATGGAAGAAGAACATAAAGTGCTTAGATTTTGATGTGCAATTGAAAGGATAATCTATAGTGACTGCCTATATGCTAGCATGTATCTCTGCAACGGGCAATAAAAATGGACAATGAGATGGGAGGAGGAGAGGAGGAAAAAGGAGAAGAAAGGAGGCTGAACCACCTTCAGGAAATTGTAAAATTGTGATCTTAGAATCTATGAGTTGTTCTATTGTCCTTGATGGAAAACACATTTTTTAAAAAATGCAGATCTTTTCATTCTTACTTCTGTTTCTTCTATTTTTGTCCTTCATTCAATACCATCAAGATGACTTTGCTTAATTCCTAAGCTCCTTTAATGACTCAAAGCTTATCCTAAAGGCAAAGGTCCAAAATACTACCAGTGTTGTTGTATTGATGGCAGAACATAAAATGCTACAGTCTCTGAAGAACAGAACATAAATATCACACAGGGGACGAATGAGAGGCACATGATAGGTAAGAGAAGGTTGCAAAATTTAAACAAGTTTCAAGAAAGAACAGGAATAAAAGACATCATGGAAATGTATGATTGTTGTTCATCCTTTGTTTTCAAAGAGGAGCAATGACATCAAGATGTTGGGTATGGTTGACGTCTTGGGCGTGAAGTGAGGCAGAGCTGCACAGTCTCACTGTCTTCCAGAGTCATCTAAGTCCAGAGACAAGATGAACGTCAAAAGACCAGCAAACTTAGGGGAGGCAATGAATAAGATTTCCATCAGATAGGCAGGACAGATCCATTTCAGTATCTTGGGTATCCAGGGAATGAGATGTTTTCAGGAGATATCTTTTATTGTGATCCTGGTTCTCCATGGATAGGGATGACAGTCCTAAAAAATGAAGGCACACTCTGATTCTTATAAATTCTTTCTTGCTTTGCTTTAATTTATCTACTTAGCTGCTTATATTGCTTAATTCTTTTGCCCCTTTCCCTTAACACACACACACACACACACACACACACACAGAGTATTCAGTCTTGTCTTTGCCTTTAAGAATTTGAAAAGCCATCATGTGGAAAAAAGATTGGATTTGTCCCATTTCTTTATTGCTTATGTCTGTCCCAGTATAATTTAGTAGCATCCCTGTACCTTTCACTTTGTTTTTGTATCACAAAAGACTGTGGTGACTGCCCATTCTCACTCCCAGACACCTAACTCTACCTCACCCATACTCTGGTTTCTCTCCTCTTGGAAGAGCCCCACCTAAGTAAATTCTAGGGGGATCAGAACCTGTATCTCCCTCCACATTCATGCCAAAGTCTCCCCCTGTGTCTGTTCTCGAGTTTAGATGAGGATGAGTACTCATTCAAGTCAATACTTATCCACGTTTTTAGAAAAGTTAGCTCTGAAGGAAGCATTGTAGAGGAGGGAGTAGAGAACTTGGCTTTTGGTCATGCTCCCACATAGTGAGGATTGGGGTGCCACACCCCCTTGATCTGGAAAATCTACGTAAAATTTTTTGACCCTCCCTTCATGCCAGAGAAGAAGTCTGAATTATTATGATATTGAAAGATAAAATATGTTGATATTATGTAATACTATACATATATTTTATGCATTTCTGAGTTTCTAAACTTTTTGTGTTATCTGCTGGCCTTCACATATTATCTGCTGCTTTAGCAAAACTCCCAAAATATTCCCATTTAATTTCTTATGCTGATCCGCAATATATCAAAACTTTGATGGGAGAAAGTCGAAATGTGGAAGGAATAACTATTTCATTCAATTCAATAGTCAATTATTAAGCACTTTGTGCAAGATGCTATGCTAAGCATCAGGGTTACAAAGACTTTTTTTTTTTTTTAAGACAGTCTCTTCCCTGAAAGGACTTCCATTAGAGTATTTGGGGCATGATATACACAGTATATTTATCTTATATTTCTTATATTTTACAAGACAAGGTGTAATAGGAGTAAAGGAGAAATCCAGATAAAGTGATCAAGGGAAATTTAAGGAAGGAGAAAACACTTCTCCTTCCTTAAATGTGTGTGTGTGTGTGTGTGTGTGTGTGTGTGTAAGTCAGGAGGAAATTCGAGAACTCTTCACAAAGTGGCATTTGAGCTGAACCTTGAAGAAAGAGAAGGGTGGATTCTAAGGATAGACAAATGCATGGAGGTGGGAGTGGGACACTGAGGTCAAGGAATAACATAATTAGTAGTTCAATTTTACTGAAATGCAGAGTAATGTGAGATAAGGCTGAAAAAACAGGCTAGAACCAGATTATGGAGAGCTTATTAAATGATAGGCAAAGGAGTTTGTATTTTTGCCTAGTTGCAATAGTGAGTGAGCAAAGGTTTAAATCAACATTTAAGATTGATTGGTGAGGTTGATTAAAGGCTCAGAAAGCTGAAATTAGATATGTCTTCCTTGATAAGTCTAAGTTACATTTATTAAGTACTACTATGGGTCAGACCTTAGGGATAACGAAGCAGTTTCTTTTCTCGAAAGGCTTTACCCTCTTTATCAAAGGGGAAAAAAATCATAAATATACTTATATCTTTATAAATATAAAGATATGTCATATATTTTATCTATATAAAACAGATAAATAGTAATGTTGTTCAATAGTTTCACTTGCTTTGTATCTGATGCTTTGTGACCCCATTTGGGGTTTTTTTGCAAAGAATCTGGAGTGGTTTGCCATTTCCTTCTCTAGTTCATTTTACAGATGAGAAATAGGGTTAAGTGACTTGCCCAGGGTCACAAAGCTAGTAAGTATCTGAGGCCAGATTTGAACTCAGGAAGATGGGTCTTCCAGACTCTGGGACCTGCCCTCTATTTACTTCGACACTTAGCTGCCCAAATAGTATTGAGCTTTAAGGTTACAAAGCACTTTGTCTCATTTTATCCTACTTACAACCTTATAAGTTAAGTAGTATGACTATTATGCCCATTTTACAGATGGAGAAACTGAGACTGATCAAGGGTAAGTGACTTGCCCAGGGTCACAGCTAGTGACCGTCTAAGGTAGTGTTCGAACTGAGATCTTTGTGACACGGGGTCTTGATTCTGTCCACCACTATAGCATTCAGCTGCCTGGTAATTTATAGGGAAGGCGTTATCAGTGAGAAGAATAGGCTAGGGATAGATGATGACATCAGAGGTGAGTCTTGAAGGAGAGCAGGAATTCTGAGAGGTGGAAGTAAAGAGGGAATACCTTCCAAGACATTCCAGAGGATAACCAGTGCAAGGGAATGGAGATAGAAGATGAATTTCTACCTATAAGGAATAGTTAAGAAGGACAGTTTGATTAGATTGTAGAATTTGAGGAGAGTAATAGGCGATAAGGCTGGAAAGGCAGGTTGGAGCCAGATTCGGAATGGAGGAAGTTGAACATATTCACTGCTCTGGAGATCTTTAATTTAACCCACAGCTTGTTTCTGGCGTGATTGCCAAGTTCCTGAAGGACACCCTAGACTTCTGATCTCATGCCTATGTTTTTCGGTCAACAGCTATGTTACACATTGTTGGCAATTGAACTGCCTATGCAGCAGTATTCAGAGGTGGCTTTCAGCTTGTGACAGGTGAAGTAAATGAAATCAAGGAGGAACCTAGGTGAACGAGTAAGTTAATATCCATGAGTGGCTTTGAAGTTACATGGAAAGAAGGTACAAGCAGAATACAAAGCACAACATAAATGACCACAGCCTACCTCCTCGCTGCTGTGCCTGTAGGTATCCAAAATGTATCACATTTTCTAGTTCCCAGTCCACCTTTGCTTTGGGTACCATGACCTACTGTACAAATTGTGAACAAAATCCCCTTTTCCTATTACTAGCTAGCCATAAATAAGTACTATTCCCGGGGACACTGCTCTCTACAAATCTGTAGGCATCTTCCTTTGAATGCCAATGACATTGGAGGTACATAGGTTCTACTTTTCAGACTCATGGCCTTGGGCTTGGATCTGAGCAGTATATATCTTGTCTATCCAATAATACTGACAGGTAAACCAAAATAACAAGCATTTAAAATGTTCCAGTCACTGTGCAAACCAGTCCCTGCCCTCAAGGAACTTGCATTCTATCGGTAGGAAATAGCATATACACATTTAAGTAGGTGCAAAACATACACAAAGTAATTTTCCAGTAGAGGCACCGGCATACGGGTTAATTGAAAAGAAGGTGCTGCTTGAATTGAGGTTTGAAGGAAACTACGGATCCTAAAGAGATGGAGGAAATCCTAAGGGGAAAGTACATTCTAGGGAGTGGGAACAGAGAGTGCAAAGGCTTTGAGATAGGAGATAGGGGGTCCTGTATAAGGTACAACAGTTCGGCTAATTTGTGTTAGAATGTAAAATACATGTAAATGGGCCAATGTTTCTGGCAGTGACTATTGAGGAAATTGTGGTTCAAATCTGGCCTCAAACACTTATTAGCTGTGTGACCCTGTGCAAGTCACTTAACCCTCTTTGCCTCAGTTTCCTTATCTGTAAGATGAGCTGGAGAAGGAAATGGCAAACCCTCCAGTATCTGAAATGATCAAACAACAACATTGAGGAAAGTGTAATGGGGGGTAGAGGGGAAGGAAAATGGCCAGTCCTTAGAGTTATTATTAGTCTGCCCTAAATACGTGTTATTTCTGGGCATGACTTTCCACAAACCTGTAGAATGTCTTCATTTGAATACCCTACTTTTCAGACTCACGGTCTTAGGTTTAGATCTATCCCATAATACTGACAGGTAAACTAAATTAACAAGCACCTGTAATGGGCCAAAAAGAGCCCACTCCTCATGTGTGCATTTCTCCTCTAGTCCCATGTATTCGGAGATGTATTCTATACTGACGGAGAAAATTCCAGGCCCTCTGCTGATTTTATGACTTGAGTAACCCAGGAAGGCCAGAAAATTATTTAAATGGAGGAGTTCTAAAGTTGCTTGAGGATAGGAGAAATGAGGAAAAGGGTGTGTGTGTGTTTCTATGTGAGTGTGAGTATATGTATGTGTGTGCATTCACATGTTTGTTTCCAAACCCATCAGCTCTTTCCTGTCAGAAGCACTAAATAGTGCATGAAAACCCTTGCTTCACCTCTTGGTGAATGCTCTGAGGAATTGTTTGAAGTGTTTGCCAGGTCTCAGAGTGAAAATTACCCGTCCTCTGGGCTCCCTCCCTCTGAGTTCCTTCATTCCCCCGTTGCTCCTTATTCTTTTAATTATTACTTTTCCTTGGTGAGCAGGTCTCGCTGATGGGGCTGGGATCAGCTTTCCCAGGAGCTCTCATGAACCCCCATCATCATTAAGCATTCCCACAGGAAGCTCCTAAGCCCCACAAAAGACGGTATTCTTTCATGGAAATCCCCACTCTAGATGGAGCAACACGTTACCTCTTTGTGTTAGGTAAGAAGCTTCCCATTCAGAGAATTATTCTCCATCTGAAAGTGGCAGCTTGCCACCTGATTTTCTAATCCAACGAGTTAAGAAAGTTCATGAGTCTTCTCTTGGAGAGTGGGGGTGATGCTTGTTACTTTTTTTGTCACAGGGTCCAGAGTGTGATGAGTATATTACTCTCAAGGTATTAGAAGAAAGGCTATCTGCGCTGGCATTATTACTGTTTCCTACGTCACAAATTTTGATGCACATTTTCAAAGTGGAATGGGGGAGTTCGTTCCCTAAGATCTCTTTCCCTTCCGTATTCAAAATGCTATAAACTAACTATAAACTAGGGTAGCTAGATGGTGCAGTTGATAGAGCGCTGGCCTTGGAATCAGGAAGACTCATCTTCATGAGTTCAAATCTGGCCTCAGATACTTACTAGCTGTGTGACCTTGGGCAAATCACTTAACCCTGTTTGCCTCAGTTCCTCATCTGTAAAACGAGCTGGAGAAGGAAACGATAAACCACTCCAGTATCTGTGCCAAGAAAGCCTCAAATGGGGTCGTGAAGAGCTGCACACTACTGGAACAACTGAACAAAACCATAAGCCAGCTTCCCAGTGCCTTACTCACAGAATCTGAACAGACTTTAAAATCCCTTCTTTTTTGGGGGAGGAGCATTCAACTTCTAGGGAAGGAGGCATTCCTAAATGAAAATGCTAGAACTCCGAAATTTCAGCTTATTTCTAGGTGAATTTATTTTTTGGAAGGAAAGAATTGGATGCCTCCAAAGCTTACCTGAGACCAAATGGACTGCAACCCAGAAGCAGTAGAATCAATTAGTCAATCAACCAGCAAACATTAATTAAATGTCTGCTATGGGCCAAACATTGGGAATATCAAGGCAGAAATGAAACAATCCCTCTCTTCAAGGAGTTTGTTTACATTTTATTGGGAAAGACAACACGTACACATATCAATTAATCACTCTGAGAGTGATTGTCAATATTTGGTTTTATGTGCTTAGCACTGGTAGGTGCCAGGGAAAATCAACACAAAGGTTGAAACAATTCTTGAAAAGGAACTTACATTTTAATTGGAGAGACACATGAAAATATGCAGCATAAATATAAAGCGAATAATTACAAATACCTGTATGTATTCAATTCAAGGTAATGTGAGACGTAGAGAACTAGTAGTTGGGGTTATCAGGAAAAGCTTCATGCTTACATGGCCCAGCCACTAAGGGCCATTTCAGCCTTGGGAGTGGTCAATGCAAAGGTATGCAGAAGGGAGATGGGCAATGGGGTGTTATGAATGAAGAACAGAGAGAAGGCCAGTTTGGATGGGTCATGCAGAGTATGGGAAGGTAAATAATGCCTATTGGAGCTGGGAAAATAGGTTGGGGCCAGGGTGGAGGGCTTTTGTTTACAGAAGGGTTTATATTTTATCCTAGATTAGAAGGAAAATTACTTTGGCAGCAATATATATATAGGGTCATCTGGAGTGGGGAGAGACTTGAGGCAGGGATACCAATTAGGAGGCTGTTGTAATAATCTAGGTGAAAGATGATGAGTGCCTGAGTGAAGATGTTAGCTTTGTTAGTGGAGAGAAAGGATCAGTTACAAGAGATGTTATGAAGGTAGAAAGGGGCAAGATTTGGCAACTGTGGCTATGTGGAGTGAGGGAGACTTAGGAGTCCAGGATAATTCTGGGGATAAGCTATACACAAGTACATGCAAAATATGTAAAAAGTACAAGGTCATTTGGAGGTGGGAAGTCATTAGCAGCTGGGGGAATGGGGATGGGCCTTATGTACATAGCACTTGAGCTGGGCTTCCTTTCTAAAGAAAGTGAGGGAGTCTAAGAAGCCCAGGTGAGGAGGGAGTGCATTCTAGGCACTGGGGTAGCCTGTACAAAGACATGAAGATGAGAAATGGAACGTTGCATATGAGAAATAGTAAGGACAGTTCGGCTGGCCCATAGAGCTCATGAAGGGAAATAATAAACAATACGCCTAGAAAAGGAGGTTGCATCCAGGTGATGAAGGGAGAGGTGGTCAAGGCTTAAAGAACATCATTCAACCCAGTGCTTAAAATCCTTTCAAACACAGGGCAGTAGCTGGATAAAAATGAGATAGCAGGAGAAACGGGGAAATGTGTTTTGATGTTGACCCAGGGTCAGTTTGAACCCACCTATTTTGAGATGTGGAAAAAAATGAAATGGCATTAGATTGAGTCACACACATTGGGCTCTATTTCAAGCTTAATCACTTATTGCCTGTGTGACTTTGTGCAAGCCACTTAACTTTCCTGGTCCCCGGTAAGGGAGCTGGACAGACAACGTGTTCACTGATGTCCCTTCTAACTCTAAAATGATTTGATTCTTTCCATGTAAAGGAATAAAGATAGATTCAAAGCAGGCACTAGAATACCTGTTCTGGGCCTAGAGTCAGGAAGACTTGAGTTCAAATTTGGCCTCAGACACATTAGTTATGTGATCCTGATAAAGTCATTTTACTTCTGCATGCCTCAGTTTCCTCATCTATAAAATGAGGATAATAAAAGCACCTACCTCTCAGGGTTATTGTGAGGATCAAATGAGATAATTATAAAGCACTTAACATACTGTCTGGGATGTAGCAGGTGTTTAATAAATGCTTTAATAAATCCTTTCTCTTCCATCTGGTGATGGACCTTCACTTTTTACTACTGGTTCTATAAGATCACAAATTCAGAGCTGGAAGGGACAATAGAGGAGATGAAATCCATTTTATACATGAGGAAATTGAGGCCCAGAGGAGCTGAATGACTTGTCCAAGGTTATATAGGTGGCAAGGGGCAAGGTGGGATTTGAGCTCCTTTCCTCTGACTTCAAATCTATTGCTCTTTCTATGGCCTGACAATGTCTGCTCCAATACAGGGCAGAAATACCACGCAGAATGTGGGACCAGTAAGCAAGTCATTGCTTACCATCGCCAGTGGATGTATAAGCGTCCAGCCAAATGCCCTCCCAGCATTGACATCCCACCTCTCTCCCTCACTTTGTCCAGATTGCCATGCCTTTGCTATGGTCTCTTGGTGGAGAGACCGACTCCTGCCAGAAAGGGCATAAAGGATGGGCCCTCTGAAATCTTCTCTGAAGCTTCTTAGAAAATGAACCAAGGCTGCTGGGACTTCTCAACTTCCCAAGCTGAGCAACTTAACACAGATCTAATGGATCACTTGTATAACATGGCTTCTGGTCAATTTGCACAGAGAAAAATCAACAGTAGCCCCAAGAGCTGGAGAAGATGGGCAAGGGGTTGGGGTTTGGTCAGTTAGTGGAATATGCCAGCAGAAGGGGGGGGGGGGCTGCTAACTTGCCTGGAGACCAACTTATGACCTCAACTGTATCCCCCCACCCACAGGAGCTGGCACTGCCTTGTTCCTTGTCTTCATGTGAGTAAAGAAAGTAGAAGGGGGAGGGGGAAGTATTTAAGGCAGCTCTTCAGCATTGATCCTGCCTCGGTCTCACTGCATCCATTGTTCATGAGAACAGAGGCTGGATTAGAATGGGGTTTAGAGTGTAGCCAGGCAGCAAGATTAATAACCGTTCTGAGATTCATTCAGGCTCAATCGTGTGTGTTTGAATCTGGGAAGGGCCTTCTCTAAACAATCAGACATGGGAGAAAAAAGGGCTGGGCAAGGGGAAAGGGGAGGGTGCCTGGGAGAGGAAGAGAAGCCGAAAGCTAAAGCCAGAGCTGAGCTTTGAGGAGGGGGCCTGGCTCCCATCGTGAAAGGCGTGAGCTGTGTGAGGTATTAGATTCCCTTCCCAGGCTGCGCAGGTTATTCCCGGCATAAGCCTGAGTCACAAATCGGGGAGGGGAGAAAACCTTTCCCTTCCCTGCCTGAGTCAAAAAGTAACTGATAACATTTGGGCAGCTTCCTAACCTTGAGCCAAGCAGTGTCATCCGTTGCAGGGGCCAGCACATTACTGGGCAAAGATTACTGGATTTGGAGTCCGAGTACCTGGCATGGATTCCTGAGGTTGCTACTCATACCTAGGTGACCAAATCACTTAAACTCCTATGGGCTCCAGTAAAATGAAGGCACTGATCTCTGAGGTCTCTCCCAGCTAGGACCCCTAGGCAGGGGTTCTTAACCTGCTTTGCGTCACAGACGGACCCCTTTGATGAAGCCTATGGACCCCTTCTCAGAATGAAGCTTTTAAATGCTCAAAACAAAATACAAAGGACTACAAAGAAACAATTATATTGAAATGCAGTTATCAAAAAATATGTATGTATACACATACACATATTTACTTTTCTTTTTGTATCTCAAGCTCTTAGCACAATGTTTTACACATAATAACCAGTGAATGAATGTTCTGGTTATTCATTCTATCCATTATGCACACTTAATTCTCTGCCTGGCACATAGTAGTGCCTTAATAAATTAATTATAGAAATTATTACATACTATTACATTTTATATTCATCTGTAACTTTTATAATATTCTATAATATATGATCATACTATATTTTATTATATAAATTAATAAATGCTTGATGAATGAATGCATTAATGATATGCATTAGTTAATACGAGTCCTCTTATATTACCTGAAGCTTCTCTTTGTCAGGCTATATAAACAAATGATGGTTCCAAACTCCAAGGCTGATGCTTTTTTGTCCCCTTTCACTACTTTCTGTTCTGGATTTAGATATTTTGTTGGTGAGAAGAGTGTACATGAACTCTTTCAAAACAATTGAATCTATTGAACTTAACTGGATCGAGTCACAGAATCACTGGCAGAGGGGATAGGGACTTCAAGTCGTCTTGTACAACAGCCCCCTTGTTTCACATCACCTGAAGTATGTGCACTAATGCACTCAGCTGGGGGGCAGAAAGGGTCACTTTCCCCTTCTATCCCACCACCTTTTTAGGGCTTGGGGCCCAGAGAAACAGGCTTGGAGTATTGGTCTGTTTTGTTTGTCCTTGTTAGCTCCAGGAGGAGGGAGTGGAGTCCTTGTCCTATGAGCTCAAGCTATCGTGACCTTGGAGCCACAATCCCAGGCTATATGTTACTTCTAACCCAGCAGGGAAACTGTGAGAAGCCTGGGTAAGGGGATAAAAAGCCAAGGAGGGGGGCTTTGAACTTGGAATTTGGTGGCACTGGTGCTATATGGGAACTAAACTAAACTGTGAACCTAATCTCTTAATTGAGCTGGTGTAGGGTGGATTATGCCCCTCCCCCAGGTGTGTATGTGGGGGGGGGTGCAGAGAGTATTTGTATGTCTGTTTTCGCTGTTTCTTTGAAGTAACTATTCCTTTGTAAAAGTTAGTCTGTTAAATGGTTAAATCAAAGTGGAATGTTAGAGAACCTCTCAAGTTGGGGGAACTCAGTCAGTGGGGGTTTGAGCCAGCAGCAGAGACAGAGACACCCTAATCCCCATAAGCATACTGGAGAACCCTGAAATGTAACACTTGGTTCTCAGGCAGTGGGGGTCAGAGTATACAGTGCTATACACTGATGAGGAATCTAACCCTCAGAATGATGAAAAGCCTTGCCTAGGATCATCCTGGCAAGTATGAATTATTAATATGTATTATTAATAATGTTATTATTAATACTAACTGGAATTGACATCATATTTTAAAGTTTGTAAAGAGCCTCGCATGTAATATCTCATTTGAGGCTCGCAAGAACCACATTAGGTAGTATTATTTTCCCCATTTTGTAGATGAGGAAACTAAGGTCACATTGACAGTAAATACTGAAGGTGAGCTTTGAGTGTAGGGCATTCTGATTCGAACTTTGACACTACCCACTATACCAGTCTAAGATAGGTGGGAGAAATTGAATTTGGTCTCTGGAGGTCATTGATGTCCTTTGCCTTCTGACAAAGAAATGATAGAAATCCATCTTGTTCTTTTGATTCTTGTTTTTGTGTTTGGTTTTTTTTGTTTTTGCTTTTAAAAAATTAACTTTTTTATTACCATTAATTTGATAAGCATTAACAAACATGAACATTTCCCTAAACAAAGAAGAACAGAAAAGAAGGAAAAGAACCTGTGACTGGCACTAAGTATAGCTTGGGAGCTTTCGTTTGTTTTTTTAACATATCAAATTTATCATGGCAGTCTCAACACTGCCCTGTTTTTATGTACCCCCTGCTGAACTTTCTTTTCTTTTGGTTTTTAAATGACTCATTGACACTTTTCTTTCTTTTCTTCCTTATTTTATTATCAGCATCACCATTTCTCTACTCCATTCCAACTCTTCCCTTTAAAAAAAAAAAGCTCTGGGGCAGCTAGGTGGCACAGTGGATAGAGCACCGGCCCTGGATTCAGTAGGACCTGAGTTCAAATCCGGCCTCAGGCACATAACACTTAATACCTGTGTGACCCTGGGCAAGTCACTTGACCCCATTGCCTAGCCCCCCCAAAAAAACCCAAACAAACAAACAAAAAGCTCCCTTATAAGAATTTGGTCAAACAAAACACATTGGCCATGTCTGAAAATATTAGTCTAATTCCGCTCCTCTATTCTATCACCTCTCTTCGAAGGGCTGGGAGTAGCATGATTAAACATTGATTCTCTGGGGTGATGACTGGTCATTGCACTGATCACAGTGTATGTCTTTCACAGTTTTCTTTTATAATATTGTAGTTATTATATAAGTTATTCTGCTGGTTCTGCTCAATTCCTTCTTGTCAGCTCATACAGTGTGTCTTCCCAAGTTTCTATGAATCTGTCCTTTTGGCATTTATGTTGGGATAATATTACGCTGCATTCTTCTACCATAATTCATTTATGGTCATTCATAATTAATTATATTGATTATTATATATTATAATAATAATTAATAATAATTATTCATTATTAGTCTGGCCCAGGGGTGGGGAACCTGTGTCCTCAATGCCACATGGGCCCTCTAGATCCTCAAGTGCAGCCCTCTGAGTGAATACAAACTTCTAAGTTTCCCCGATTCCCCAATGGATGAGTTCACACTCTATTTCTAGTTCTTTGCTATGACATGAAGTGCTTCTATACTTAATTTTGTGCACATGGATCCTCTTTCTTTGATCTCTTTGGTGAATAAGCCTAGCAGTGGTATTGTTGGGTCAAAGGGTATGTATGATTTAATGACTTTTTTTTTTGTATAGTTCCAAATTGCTTGCGAGAAATGGTTAGACCACTTTACTACTCTACTTACAATCCACCACTGTGCTCACACTAGTGTGCCTGTCCTCATAAAGCCTCTCCAACAATTGTCGCTTTCCTTTTTTGGTCATCTTTTCCAATGTGATGGGTTTGAGGGTAGAACCAAAGGGCTGTTTTGCATTTTCTCATTATTGTTTTAATGTATTTAAAAGATATGATCCTTAATAGCTTGCCTTTCTTCTTTTGAGAATCATCTAATCATATCTTTTGACCATTATCTATTAGAGAATGGCTCTTCTTCTACATTTGAATCAATTCCCCATCTTTATCATGGAAATTTGCTACAAAGATTTCTCCCAGGTAACGGTTTCCCTTCTAATTTTTTTTTTAAACAACCCCAACCACCTTTACTGCTACTACTTTTACCAGAGAGTCAGACAAATGATCTGATCCCAGGCTTGGGGCCCCTCCAGGATGCCCTCTACATAGTCTTGATGGGTGAGTTGAGTGCCCCTCGCGCCCCCCCCCCCGCATGGAAGCACAATCATTCTGGCTTCCATGCCCACAGCCTTGCACTGGGCCTCATTGAAGTTGTTGGTGCAGCACGCCAGCTCCTCATAATTCACACTGGGGCTCACGTTTATCTTTCGGGAATGGATCTGCATGATCCTGGCTCTGGCTTCCTCACTGGGCATCGGGAACTCAACCTTGTGGTCCAGATGACCAGAGCACAGCAAGGCAGGGTCTGGTTTGTGGAAGCGATCACCTTGATTTGGGCGTTAGGCTGAAATCCATCCAGCTGTTTCAGGAGTTCCAGCATAGTCCTCGGAACTTCTGGATCCCCTGCCTTCTCACTGTCAAAGCCCGTGGTTCCAATGGTATCCAGTTCATCAGTGAAGATAATGGAGAAGGCTTTCACTTTGGCCAATGCAAAGGTATGTCGGACAAGCTTTGTTCCATCCCCAGTGAACATCCATACCAGCTGGGGTCCAGCCAATTTCAGGGAGGTGGCTTTGGTCTGGGCGGCATGTGTATGGGCTAGCAGGGTTTTTCCAGTACCCAGGGGTCCATACATCAATACTCCTTTGGAGGGTGGATCCCCAAATTCTCGAATTTCTCTTTATGGTTCATGGGCAGTCCGATAGCCTCTACCAGCTCCTATACTTGTTTGTGCAGTGTTCCAATGTCACTGTTATCTCTCTGTGGGCCCCTTATCCACCTCCATGGGCTTCACTCGGGAATCATACTCAGTGGGCAGGGTCTCCAAGATCAGGTAGGAGTCTTTATTCACACTCACCAGGTCTCAGGTTTCAACTTCTCAGCATCAACCAAACCAGTCACTGGCAGGAAATAGGTCTGTTGGGTAGAGGTTTTGATCGCAGCACATTGCCCTTTCTCTGGGAGTTAAGGTCAATGTTTGCACCATCTTCTTCTTGGTAATTGGGATCAACATCTAGCAGCTCGGATGATGTTGGAGACAAGGTAGAGCAGAGTCTTGTTCACTTTAATCTTTTCACTCTTCTCGTTGATCTTGTCCTTCATGGCCTGTAATTCCTGTGTCAAAGGTCACATTTCTCTTTTCTTGATCTTGATATCGCTGTCCAACAGATGAGTCCATTGAATACTCTCCTCTGTGGACATTTTCAGCACTTCCTCCCATTCCATCTTGCTTGGCCTTGTCCCACCATCTTCTCCTGCATAGTCACTGGCCTCAGTCTCAGGATTCCATGGGGAGGTGGCCGCACGGGGATAAATGCCCAGAGCCCAGCGCCAGCTAGGCCAGCCTCCTGCCTCCAGTTCGGGCAGCCTATGCTGCCTCCTTTTACAAACCTATGCTCCGAGCAGACGGCTCCAGCAAATGCTTGGGGTACTCCTTTCTCATTTTTAACCGCTTTGATTTGTTTTTACAAATTTTTTCAACTTTAAATAATCAGAATTGTCTTGTTTTATCTCCTGTGATCCTTGACTATAGCAGTGAAAGATATCTCTTCCCCTGTTCCTCTACTTTGTTATAATGTGACCTTTTATATATAGGTCATATCCACTTGGAGCTTATCGTGGTGTATGTTGTGAGTCATTGGCCTAAACCAAATTTATTCTAGACTGATTTTTAGTTTGCCCAACAGTTTTTATTGACTAAATGAACCCTTGCATTAGTAGTTGGAGTACTTGAATTATCAAATATTACCTAATGTGTTCTATTGACCAACTTTTCTATTTTTCAAAAAGCACTAAAACTGAAGTTGAGGGGACAGATTTCTAACTCAAAACACACACACACACAAAATCTTCTACTATATCTAGAGAGCTTCCTAAATTATACTACTGAAAACAGAAAGAATGATTTCCATATTATTTTGTACAGTATAGTTTGAAAGCTAGGCAAGGGGGCCTTCTCAATTTAAAAATTCTTTTCCTTGAGATTCTTTCTTCTCTAGTTCTATAAAGTAACTCTTTCGTAGTTTCATGTGGCACTGAAACTGTAAACTAATTTAGGCGGCATTGTCACATTTATGGTATCGACCTAGTCTAACCATAAACAATATCTCTCCAATTATTTAGATCTATTTTTATTCATGTAAAGAGTACGTTTTTGTTGTATTCATATAATTCCTGCTGCAAGTGTTGGTAGCTACACTTTCGGATGTTACTAAATATTTAATATTTAGTACATTCTGGAGGTGTTTTAAATGGAATTTCTTTTTCTTTTGTGTTTTGCTGGTAATACGCATAATGGCTAATGAATTTGTGTGTTTATTTCATATTCTGCCCCTTTGCTAAAGTTATTAATTATTCAATTACTTTTAATTTTAATTGATTCTCTAGGGCTCTTAGTAAACAATCATGTCATCTGTAAATAATAATAATAATAATAATAATAATAATAATAACAATTTTGTTTGCTCTTTGGCCATACTTATGTTCTTATTCTTTTTTCTTGTCTTGTTGCTATAACTAGCCTCTCTAGAATCAAACCAAATAACTGGTGACAATGGACATTCTTCTTTAGATAATATTCATCTTATGAAGGAATCATCCATTTATCCCTATACCATCTTGACCTGTGAAGAAGTGGGCTCAGGTTTAATATAATCTTTCATCCTAGCATTGGTCCTACCAAGTGCACATAGAAATATGCCATCTCTTCCAGATGAGTCCTCATATCAGCTACTGCTGGGCTAGGCCCCAGAGGTCACTATTCTGTCTCCAAGGCATTGATGTCACAAAAGCTGACATGACCTTGATAACATGGACTTCTGGGATCTCCAATGGTTTGCTCTCCTGACCTTCCAAAACTCCTCTTGATTAATCTCCTTTAACTAAAACAAAAGAAGGCCATTTTCATGGCCTTTGATGCTCATTTTCATGGCTTCTTTCAGGAGACCCATTTTCATGGCCTTGGATGGGGAGAAGGCAAGGGGCCTCTCCAATGACAGCATTGTCTTTCACTAGGTGCCATCTAGCAGGAAGAAGTTAGCCAAAGAGAAGTCAAAACAAGAAATGAGCTTAGCACAACCAAAGCCTTTTGAATGTCCTTCCTTCTCCTCCTCCTCCTCCCCCACAACCCATTCTGGCTTTTCACTGACAGCCTATTAAAAGGCTCCTTCTATTAAACACCTGGTTAACAGACCAGAACCGGTTGTAGAATGTCTGTCTAAGGCACTTTCATTACATGTTTTCGTGACTCTCCTGGCAGTAGACTCCCTAGCTTCTTCCACATAGGGAAGAATGGCATACTAATATGCTCATTGGCCACTCCCTGTTACATATGTGTATGTGTGTGTATATATGTATGTATGTATGTATGTATGTATATACAAAATCAATCCAAGGTTATTTTCAAAGGGTAACCAAGAAAGGCTTTGTATAGAACTGAGTTCTCTAGGAAACCTGAATTCCAAGAGGTGGGAGTAAGAGTAGAATGTATTTCAGACATAGGAGCAGCCTGGGCAAAGACACGGAGACAGAGTATGGAGCATCATATGTGTGGAACAGCAAGCCTATATGGTGGGAGCTAGAATGTGGGAAGGGGAGTAGAATGTAAGAGACCAGGTTGTGAAGAACTTTAAATGCCAAACAGAGTTTACATTTGATCCTCACAGGTAAATGTGGAGCTATTGGATTTAGAGAATGGGGGTGACACAGTCAGGCCTGTACTCTAGGAAAATCATTTTGGTGGCTGAGTAAAGGATAGATTAGATTGGGGAGAGACATAAGACAGATATACCAAATAGAAGGCTAGTTATTGCAATTGTCCAGGCAAGAAGTGACGAGTGCCTGAACTAGAGTGGAAATTATATAAGTAGAGAGTAGAGAAACATGGGACAGATGTTACAGAGGTAGAGACTATGAGATTTGTCAACTAATTGTGAGACGAGGAAAAATTATTTGAGTACCACAGGGAGGTTGTTGATTTGGTTTTCAGTCATGTCTGACTCTTCCTGACCCCATTTGGGGTTTTCTTGGCAAAGATACTAAAGTAGGTTGCCATTTCCTTCTCCAGCTCATTTTACAGATGAGGAAACTGAAGCAGACAGGTTAAGTGACTTGCCCAGGGTCACACAAGCTAATAAGTGTTTGAGACTGGATTCGAATTCAGGAAGATGAGTCTTCCTGACTCCAGGCCCAGCACTCTATCCAGTGTGCCACCAATACAGAAGCTGCCATCTGAGTAACTGGAAGGATGGTAGTGCCCTAACTCCTTGGCTTCGTTTCTTATCTGTAAAATAGAGGATTTTGGACTAGGTGGCTTCTGAGGTCCCTTCCAACTCTAGATCTATGATCGTAGGATCTAGCCCAACCCCCTCATTTTACAATGTTTACACTTCTCAGTTTCTACACCATCCAAGCCAATTTAGGTCTCCCTTTATCCCTTGCTGGTCTTTACCTCCCTATTCCCATCCCATTTTACAGATGAGGAAACTAAGGCCAAAAGGAGGGAAATATCTTACCCAGTTCTCTCTTTATATTCTAATAGGAGAGTACTTCATGTATGAAAATACACATGATATAAGGCAGGAGGCAAAGTGGGGCTCGAGGGAAATTTGAGGGAAGAGAATAATCATTTTCAGCTGGGGGAGTCAGGAAAGGCTTCATAGAATGTGAACTTCTTGAGACCAGGGACTGGTTTTTTTTTCCCCTTTCTTTGTTTGTATCCCCAGGTCTTAGTACATAGTAGGTGTGAAACAAATGCTAGGCAAGTGACTGAATTGTAACAGAGACTAAGGCTGGTGAAACCTGAATTGCTCAGCCTGGGAGTAGCCTGAGACAGCAGTCTTGAAGCCCAGCCTTTGGGAAACCACCATTAAAGGGGAAGAAGTCATCAAGAAATGATAGGGGAATACAAGGGGGGAAATACTGAACAACCAAAGATAAGGAAATGAAAGTAAGGAATAGATGAAGAGAAAGCATTCTGCCTATGAGGGACAACTTGCACAAATGTTCAAAGGCAAAAGGAAGCAGAATAAAATCAGGAAACAGTAGCCTAGTCTGGCTGAAATGCAGAAGGCATTAAAAAGAGCTGTTCAGTCATTTTAGTTTTGTCTGACTTTTTGTGGCCTTATTTGGAGTTTTCTTGGCAAAGACACTGGAGAGGTTTGCCATTTCCTTCTCCAGCTCATTTTACAGATGAAGAAACTAAGGCAGAGAGTGTTAAGTGACTTGGCCAGGCACACGCAGCTAGGAAGTATTGATTTGAATTCAGAAAACTGAGTCTTTCTGACTCCAGGCCCAGGGCTCTATCCACTGAATCACCTAATTGCCCCCATTAAAGGGAGTAGTATGTATTAAGACTGGAAAGGCTGATCGGAGCTTAATTGTGAAGGACCTTGAATGCTGGGTCAGGAGTTTGCATTTTTTCCCTATAGCCCAAAGGTAACCACTGTCACTTCTTGAGAGGGGGTAATAAGATGGTCATGCCTTAGGAAGATTATTTTGGAAGCTTCATGAAGGATGAACAGAGAGGGGGGAGACTTGGAAACCAGTTAAGAAGTCCTTAATTAGTGTAGGTAAGCAACAAGGAAGACTTGAACAAGAATAGGGCCATGTAAGTAGAAAGGAGAGAATAGATATGAGAGATACTGTGGATCAGAATTAATCTTTGGAATCTAAGTGGAGGCAAAGGGAAAGAGTTCAAGATGACTACAAATCTCAAGCTTGGGTGCCTGGGAAGATGGGGATACCAACAACAGAGTAGCCCACTGAACTTTTTTTGTTTCTGTAATAGTTAAGCCCAAAGCCTGAATTGATTCTATCCTGGGAATAAACTATATGAGCTTCACTTGACCCAAATGCCCCTAGTCCCTCACATATCCCCTCTCCCTCCCTCTTCTCATATGGCATTTGCATGTTAGAAGCATAGAATTCACAGTGGCCCCATTCCCTCTGAGGCTTCCTTGGGAAGAGAAGCCCTTTGTGCTAAACTCTAGAAAAGGAAAGGATGCTTGGGGGATGGGTGGAAGGGGGGGAGCTGGCAAGGGCCTTCAGAGAAAAGAGAGAGAGGAGACTTAGATCTCAGCTTGAAGGAGGATAGGCTAAAACAGAAAACAAACTATGAGAGGAAGGATGAGGGAGAGGGCATGTGGAACAGGGTGACCCTTATAAGTCAGACCCTTCAACTCTGAGTGAACTCCTAAATCCAAAATCAACCCTAGTAGGGTAGGGTGTACATTTTTTTTTCTCTCTCTCCCGCTCTGGTTTTCCTTTCCCTCTGGTTGTCTTCTTCACTGAAAGGAAGAAAAACATAATGGGTCTTGTCTGAGAGCAGCTCAGGAAGAGACTTGGCAGAAGCCTAGCTGGGAGGCTGTCTTTTCCTGTTTCTGGTAGAGATTTTATAAATATTCAGGGAGTCTGATTTGAGGCTAGTTTGAGGGGGCGGGGAGGGAAGGAGAGCAGCAAAGGGGTACAATCACTCAGCCCACAGGGGCTCTCAGGCTTCTCTGAGGCCTGCTTTTCATTAGCATCACCCAGCAACCAGCTCATCTGCTGCAAATCTCATCACGCCCCTGCAAAGCATCTCGGGCATGCTAATCTTTTCATTTAACAGCAAATCTGCTGTAATCTGTCTTCCTCCCTAAGGCACCCACACCAAACCCCTCCCAAACCCTGCAAAAAAAAAAAAGACTTAAAAAAATACAGTGGAACTTTGCTTATGATATCAGTGTCGAGGGAAAAGACTGTTAGCTTAGGACAGCCCTGTTCCATGTTCTGTTTCAGGGGATATGATTTGATCTGTAGCCTATTCAACTCTGTAGGATAATGAACCAGGGTATAACTGGGTTTGACTGGAGTAATAAGCCAGCCCCAGTCCCACAGATATCCCTCTGATTTGCACATATAGTCATTCTTCCCTTTCCCCTTCTCAATGCGCCTTTTACCAAAACAAATTTTCCCGGATGCATTCCTATGAATGACCAGGGTCTGTCCATTTGTGCTAATAAATTACAGCTGCCCATTGAAGTGGAACTTGATTGTGTGTGTGTGTGTGTGTGTGTGTGTGTGTGTGTGTGTGTGTGTATTATGGATACTGACACAGATGCAGGGCTAGAGAGGTTGGAGATTGAGGGATGTACTGTGAACTTTTGAAGGCGTTTGATTGGGCCACAGCCAAAGTAATTCCTGAAGAATCCCTCCTGTGAGATAAGGGCCAGTGTTTACTTAGCAGTAGGAGGCCTTCATTTGATCCAATGTATTTTAAAGTTATATGCTTTACATTTGTTTCCTCATGTTCTTCATCCCAGGTATAGCTTGCCACAAAAGCAAATGGTGCTGGGAAGAGACTCCAGTTAGTGAGTACAGAGTGTTAGGACTTTGGAGTTCTGTTTTCTATTGGTTCCAACCTATATCATCTTGCAGGACTCATTTGTCTCTTTCATTCCCTTCTCCTGTAGACCGAAGATTGTTCCTGCCCTTCTTAAGGAGCTTCACTTAATAACCTTGAATGAACAGAGGAAAAATTCAATGTCCATTTCCCTGAGTTACTAATCAGTTGAATTTAATTCTACAAATATTTATTAAAGGCCTCTTGTGTGCCAGGCACTATGTTAGACACTGGGGATTTTTGTTCGATCGTTTCAATCTTTTCCAACTCTTCTCCACTTGGGATTTTCTCGGAAAAGATACTGGAGTGATTTGCTATTTCCTTCTCCAGCTCATTTTACAAAAGAGGTATAACTGAAGCCAACAAGGTTAAGTGACTTGCCCAGGGTTACACAAGTAGTAAGTATCTGAAGCGGGATTTGAACTCCCAAAGAGGAGTCTTCCTGATTCCCAGCCCAGTGCTCTATCTGCTGTGCTACCTAGCTGCCCTAGACACTGGGGATACAGAAACAAAATAAACAAACAAACAAAAAAAAAACACCCAACGGTCTCTGTCCTTAAGAAATTTGTATAGGAACGATGGGAAACCCAAAGAGGGAAAGCTGCTGTTTCAGAATGGACGCTCTCTCTCCTTTTCAACTGATTCAGTCACAGAGAGGAAGGACCGAAGGGCTCTCCAGAATTGGCTGCATCATGCCAAGATAACAAGGTCTTTCATTGTGGAGCCCCCTGTTTCCTTGGTAGTAGCCAGTGTGCAGGCTCAACACTGCATGAAGTATGCTCTGGCCAGGAAATGCTGCTGTCAATCCCCGTTACATGTGCAAAGCTGATACAAAGCAATCTGAGAGGACAAGGAGGGGACCGTTGAGACCAAGAACAATCCAAAAAGGCCTCATAGGAGGCATACTTGAGTGGTGCTTTGACAGAAGCCAGGAGTTACATAGCTACATCGAGAGGAGCCAAGACATAAAGATGGAGAAGAATCAGGACCCTCGATCATGTTGACCTCATGTGATCAGTGTGGCCCATCTCTTTCTCACCAAGAAGCTGCCTAGTCTTAGATAAGCCCTGGGCCTCATTCTCCTTATTTGTAAAGGGAAGAGGTTAAACTGAACCCCTTTCAGCTGTAATATCTGATCATTTTTTTGAGGCCTTTCCTGCCCTTGACACATCAATCTCACTAAAGAGAATGGCATTAAAATCTTATCACGACTTCTAAGATACTGCCATCTTTGGCCATCAGTTTCTGGCCTTGAGGGAAGTACTTCTTGCCTAACAAATGAAATGGCAATCTTATTTTTAATTTGCTAACGTTTAGAATAATTGGGAATTAAATGACTGATAAGATTTAGACTTGTGGGGCGCTGGCTACACGTTGTATCCTTATGACTTTTTAGTCTGTTCTGCTAGGGGGAGGGGAGGGAAGCGAGGACCAGAGCTGAAAAGAGATCCCAGCCAAAGCTGAAATGTATTTGCTGAGTCTGAAGGGTTGTCAGTGCCCCCAAAGATGGGATTTATGTCATTTTTCTCATTACTATTGTAGTGTTTCCTTGAGGATTTGGGATAGAGAGGGCCCTTCCTTCTCCCTTCTCCCTCCCACCATCCACACACTTCAGAGCAGGCATAGATGTCCTTTGATAGCTTACTGTTGGCCATGAGGACTCTTATTTGGTTACGTATCCAGAACTCCAGAGATATAGAAAGCGGGCCATCCCTGCCCTTCGAGTCTCTCTTGTTGTTTTTTTTTTCCCTTCTTAGTCTTGAAATATAAGGAAAACTCTGAGCTCTAAATGGCTGGGAGGGGGATGCCCTTTCTCCCACCAAGCTAGACTGATATATTGGCCAATAGTGCATGTGTGTATGTGTGTGTGTGTGTGTGTGTGTGTGTGTGTGTTTTAGTACAACCACTGAATAAATACATTTATGTTTTTCTGTGAAGCCAAAGTTCATACTGAAGTTAACAAAAGTGAAACTAAGTAAATTTGTTCCAATTGAGAATGAATGTAGTTTATCTATTACTCTATATGGCGGACTGTATTTTAATGTGAAGTATATAAATTTGAAGCTAAACAGTCTTTGTATAGGAGCTAAAAGTATAATTATTATATTTTATTATATATACAATATGTAATATAAAATAATACATATCATATTATTGTTACACTTCTCAGTGTCATTCATTTTGATAAACATAATATAATAAGATGTTTTCTCCAAAAGTCAACTTTTCCAAAAAATGTAATAACTCAAGAATGGTAATAAATATTTTGAATTTTCAACAATTAAATTTGAATTCAATTATCAATTTTTTTTAACAATATCCATTTTTTTAAAGGAAATAATGTCCTTTTCACAATGGATAAAAACCAATCTGAAGAGAAACATTCACTAAAACAACTGAAACCAGTACAAACAAAAGCAGATGACTTAAGTAGCAAAAATAGAGACATAAAGTCACAAAACTCGAATCTACATACTATGATTCACTATGTTTATCATTAGGTTTCATAGTAATGTTATTAATGGAGAAGAAAGACTGTTTTATTTTGTAAGAATTGCTTTAGATTCAGATAGCATGATACCCAATAAAGTAGAATGCTGTGTTGAAATTTCCCTGCAAAGTTTATTGGCAAGACAAGAATTTTTCCAGCAAAATCAGATGCTTTTAATGAGGAAAAAAACTTTAAAAAGATGCTTATTTGGTTATCTATTTTGGGGAAGATATATCATTTGGAAAATCTATTAGTGGCAATGCCACATAAAGAGAAAATATCAATATGATTGCTAGATTTTAAAAATGATAATGATATCATGGGGGAGAATTTTGCTGGATTTTGCACTGATGGAGCTCAATGTCAGATTGAAACACAGGTTGTCAAGCATTGATTGAACATGTGGCCCTGTAGGCAATTTGAGCACCTTGTATGCTTTACAGATAATCACTTATCTTAAGAAATATGGGTGGAGAACTCTATACAGTTCTTCAGGTTGTTGCAAGAGTAATCAACTTTTTAAAAAAGGAATCTATTAAAAAGAAAGCCCTTTGCAAAATTGTGTGATGATGTGGGGCAGAACATACTGCTCCATATTATTATGAAACATACTAGCTTTTGCATGCCAAAAGTCCTTTGAAAGATATTTCAACTAAAAGAAGAAATTGCTTTTTTAATTATTAAAGGTGAAGCAAATTAATTTTATGATAAAACCATTCTCATAATTTTTGAATAAACCAATCCAAAGTCTTTAAATTCGTACTCTGATCCAGAAAGACAAAAGGATTACATTTAAAGACCAATTTAGAGTTATGGAAAATAAACGTACAAAATAATATTTTATACGCCTCCTAATGTTTTTTTAAATCTGTCCAGAAAACGAAAATTTTAAAGTCCCTCAACTGGTCAACAGAAACAGTTCTCATTTTATTTCAAAGGAATATATTTCTAAATATGAGTGGATAAGGAACTCATTTTCCATAGGGAAAAAATTATGATACATTTGATCTACTCTATCTGAGCAAGAACAGGTTTTTTTTTCAGTGTCCTTTTTCACTTCTTTTCTCTTCCTAAGCTTCTTCTCAAAAACATGAAGCCTCTTCTTCCTTAGAATAGGTAGTTGTTTTTTTTCCAGGTTCCTAATAATCCCTAACATATGCATTAGGATCTGAAGATCTTATTATATTTTGATTATAGGTGAGCAGAATTCTTTAGGTTATCAAGTAACCTAGAGTACAAATTTTATTATCATTCATAACATAATAATGACAAGCAAGTAATTTGCCTCTCTCCTCCCAATCTTGGGACCACTGTTCTGTCTCAGCCATGAAGGGTTTGGAGCTTTAGAATGAGAAGGTTGGTCTCTTGGCCTCTCCAAGTGATGTCAGCCAGTGGAATGATGTGGCATCGGTTTAAAGGGAAAGAACTTTCTCTCTCTCTCTCTCTCTCTCTCTCTCTCTCTCACTCAAAAGCTCCTGGGAAAATAAGTCTCAAAAATTCAAGTTCCAAAAAGTGTTACCAACTAGTGAATTTCAGGATATTTTCTATTTCAGTCTCTTATTTCCATATCTTTGCTCTCTGGGAAGGAAAACCATAAAACCAGGACTACAATGGTGAAATGGTTTTCTATACAACCATCATAAGGAACAAATTACACAACCTTTATCTTGCTTACTTGCAGGCTGAAAAAGAATTATGAGTAGCAATATCATCCATGAAAGCCCACCTAACATTAATGTGATTATTAGGGTGATTAATAGGTTATAAATATAAAAATATAAAGGATTTTTTCAATAAATATCTACGTATGTTATTTTATTATGTCTAAGACTTGTATGTATTAAAATTGTAAGTCTTCAGTTTTTCTTGAATACTATGTGAATGAGATAAGAAGACTTTAATAGATTACTTTATGAAAAGTGGAGGTTGCTACAAATTTTGTGTAAAAAATGTGGGTGGGTGTCACTACATAAAGTTTGGGAACTCCTACAGATACCAACTTTAGGAGCATTCAATTTGGCAGCACAAATACAAAAATTGGGAGGCCACGGTGGACATTTGCATGGTCCCTGTTCCAGAATGACATTGCTGATACCAGCTTTAGGGAAGGAGTGGAAATTAACCCCTGGAACATGCCTAGTAGTAGGGAGAAGTCAGTCTGAGATTTGAAAACTGCTGATAAGAAACACACTCAGAAACGGCCAAAAGTAGTTTATATTTGCAAACCACCAAATACAGCCTTGCCATTCCTGTCTAAGTCTGAAGTAGCTGCTTTGCTCTCAAATTTTCCTGTTTCCTTTCCTTTGCTTTTGCTGTCTGTATCTGCTGCAGTTGAGATATGTGGCTTGGGCGGCTACTCAAGTGAGTTAAAGTGGCAAATAAATACAATCTAGAAGCGACTCTGCTTCCAACTTTGCTTCAGTGCTCAGCCCCCCCCCCCCCAACCCCATTTGAGTTCTCCTGATCTGAGAGGTCTTTCCCCTCACCCTCTCTAAGATGGAACCTGGACTGATGCATTGTGCAAGGTATCTCTGAAGCACGTATCCAAGTCCCAGGGGGGGATGAGCGTACAAGGCTGATGAGGGTAGTAGTGATACAGCACAGACTTTCCCGTTCCTGGGTCTGTTAAAGGCCAGACCAGGCCTGAAGTCTTATGACTTGAACAGATGTTTCTGCTTAAGGACCCCTGGCATCTTTATGGACTGTTTTTTCCATTCTTTCCCCTCTTCCTCTGTCCCAGAAGTCCTGAATGCTATTTGGACTTCATTTTCGTTCTAATGGTTACAGGGATAGAAAAGCTTATTTCTTTTCCTTTTTATTTTGTTCTTAAGCTGTCCAAGGGATACACACATGCCCTCATACACAGTCTTACTTTTCATATAATTTATTAAATCAGCTTCACATGTTTGTCCTTTATATACAGATATTTATGCACCCACTTATTAATACTTAGACACATTTTGAATGTTTCTCTCTCGCTTGTTTGAACACACATCTCCTCATATCTCTTGCTGTCCATTCACTCACAAGCCAACCCAAGGTACTTGATTCATGTGAGCTTCTGAGATGCTAATATTGAAAACTGCTCTTCCAAGTCTACTCTTCTTGTTAACATTAAGAACCCTACTTACTGTCAATTGTGTTAGCCACGTGACTGCAGGAATATTTTAGCTAGTTTACAGAGTGAGAGCAGAAATTGAAGTTACTACCTCCATTTCTCCAGTTCAGTCACCTGTTTTTAGGTGTGATTTATTTTGACAGCTCTTTAAAAAGAGGACCCAGTTTTCTGTAGGCTGGTCACAGGCCTTAAACCAGTTTGGTTGCTCTCCAGATCAACCCCTATAATCCCACAAAAGCATAGGGTCCCATCCCTGTGCAGAGGCCACACACTGTCCGACAGTATGAAACCAGCTTGTCTCCATGACTGGGAAACTCATTTCAGTTTGTCTCCCTCCCAAGGCTGGGGGGAAGGGGTAAGATAATCATGCCTTGTATAGTGACAAAACCTCAGTTTGGTTATAAAAGCAAAGGGAACCCAGAACTGACAAACTCAAAAATTGGCACCTTGGCCCCATATGCACCAAAATATTTATAGCAGCCTTTACTGTGGTAATAAATACCTGAAAATAGAGTAAAAGCTCACCAGTTGGGGAACGCTTAAACAAGTGGTGATACATAAATGGAATGGTCTAAAACTGTGCTATGGGAAACTATAACTATAGAGAAGTATGAGAAGTCTTATGTGAACTGATGAAAAGTGAAATAAGCAGAACTAGGAGAACAATAGATTCAATAATTACAATGTAAATGTAAATCATTGTTCAGTCAATGAGGTAACCGAACTTGAATGCTAAGGAATTATAACGACCATGCTTGTCCCCAAGGAGAGATATGAAAAAGCACCTTTCACTCCTTCTTTGCAGACATGGTAGAAGGGACTATTGAGTATGGAACAGTACAAGCAATACCAGCCTTTTTTGATGTGTGGGTTAGTTTTGTGCAACGGGTTTTTCCTTCCTTTTCAAAAAGGGATGGCTCTTTGGGAGGTGGAGGGGGTCTGCACGGTGAAGTGTAGGTGATCTAAAAACAAAAAGAATCAATAAAAATTTATTTAAACACAATTAGCTCTTTGGTTTGGGATTCCTTCTCTGCTAGGATCCTTCACTGCACAGTATCCTTGTTACCTTTCAGACCTATTCTCAGGAGCAGGAAGTTGTGGCTTCTTGCACTCTGGAATTGCTTGTTTTCTTCTCTGGACTTCTAAGAACTCCACTGGTGGAGGCCTCACTCTGATTTTCTTACTCACCTTGGGCCAGTACCATAATAACCTGCTTGAGAGCACCTATAATTCTTCAGGTATCAGCTGTCCTCTCAACCAATCAGAAAGATATTGCCAACCACTCTCTTGAGTGTTTTGCTGATAAAACTAATCACTCAGTTGCTCTAGTTCAAGGGTTCTTAACCTGGGGTACACAGACCCATGGATGGATTTCAGGGCATTCATGAATCTAAGCAGGAGGGAAAGAAATCCGTCCTTGTTTTCACTAACCTAACTGAAATTTAGCATCTCCTTCAATTATTTAAATTTATTATCTCCCTCAATTGTTTAAAAAAATCATTCTGAGAAGGGGTCCACAGGCCCCTTTCCACAAAAATGGATAAAGAATCCTTGCTGTTGATTATGACTCACCCTGTTTTTGAACATCACAACTATGGATGACATCTCCTGTCCCTCCCATCTCTAGCCCTCCTTCCTCTTTGCCCTTTCAGTTTCTAGCAGGATTGGCTGAGCTTACCATGATATACAAAGCACTGACCCAAATAGAGTAAAGATGTGGAGCTTTTCTACCATTCTGGAAGCATCATTTAAAAACAAAACAAAACAAAACAGAAAATGTCACCGCTGTGTGCATTTCTTATTGAGTGAACCATCTCTTTTCTCTTAAATAATTTTCTTATCTATCATTTATTCTGTTAAAGACCATCACCATCCTGCTGTCACCAAACTGGGGAAGGCATCCTGGAAAAAGTGATGTTAGATATGCATTCTGATTCAGGACAGATGTGGTTGTAAGCTCATATGTTGGGAGAGGGGGAGGGAAAGAGATATGGAATAATAACAATAGCTAGTATTTATGTAATGTTTTAAGATTTGCAAAGAGTCTTAGAAATATTATCTCATTTTATCCTCTACAATAGCCCTGGGAGATAGATGCTATTATCTTCACTTTACAGTTTGAGGAAACTAAGGCAGACAGAAATCGAGATTTACTCAGGATCACCCAACTAGTAAGTGTTTAAGGCTGAATTTGAACTCATATCTTCTTGACTCTAGGCCCAGTTCTCCATCCAGAGCTAATTCCTAGGTGTCGCTGACAAGTTTTGTAAGAAGGCAAAAAAGCCACGCAAAGGAAAGTGAATTTGTTCCAGTGTGGTCTCTTCCAGGGACATGTGCTTGGTACCAAAGGGCAGGTGTCCCAAGATAGCAATCAGATTGATAATGTCAACAAGCATTTATTGAGCACTTATGGTATACTGAGCACTGTGCTAAATACTAGGACTTTTTTTTTAAAGCAGAAATCAGTCCATGTCCTCAAAGAACTTACATGCTAATAGAGGGAGACAATATGTAAATAACTAGGTATACATAAGACACAGATAATTGTGCACGGAGTACGCTCTTCCCTTTACAAATTGTGAAAGAGCTTCTGCTAACAAGAGGGGTGACCAGACTCCTGCACTGGAAGTCAGCAGACCTTAGTTCGAATCTTCCCTATGTTCCACGCCTCCCTGGGCGAGTCAGGACCTCTAGGGGCCTCAGTTCCTGATCTAATAGATGAAGGGGATTGAACCAGATGAGCTCTAGGGTTTCTTCCAATTCAAAATCTATGAAATTGTCAGCCAGTCTAGGCACTCTGAGCAGTGGTTCAGATGGACTTATCTCCAGAAACAGTGACATTGTTGCATCACCATCAGAGTCTCATGTTAAAATCAAATCAGCATCAAAGGACCTGTCCTTTGTTCCTGAGCAGACCCAGCCTCTGGTTTTCTGATGCTCACCAGGGCTTATTCCAACCAGTTCTGCCAGGCATTAGGCTCTTTCACACCAACAGGAGAGAGGTGCTGTATTTCCTAGAGTCCAAATCAGCCCCAGGCTTGAATGTGCCTGCTGGGGCCTCTTCTGTTCCATGGACGACGGCAGGACCCCCATGGTCAGAAATGGCCACATTTTACAATGGGGGTTTGAGTCCTCCGGATCTGGAAGTGATTGAGAGAGCAACAGCCTGGAACCCCAACAACGTCTCATTTATAGTTCCCTTCCTGCCTTTAACTGCATTTTAAGTGCTCTGCCTATAGGAAATAGCCCCACCATCTCAGGATTCCAGGAGGCTGAGATTGCTTTCTCCTTTCTTTGTATCCCTAACCCTTAGCATGGCACCCGACACATAGCAAGCGATTAATAAATGTTTGTTGATTGACCTATGCCCAAGCACTAGATGAGTTTTCAAATGACCGAAGGGGCATATTCTGACTCGACGAGCGGGTTTGACGGAAAGTTCTCTTTCCTCCGGCGAGTGGATTCAAACCCTAGGCTAAGCTAACTGAGGGAGTCCTTTTGTCCCCACCCCCACCAGTAGTGGACATGATGCAATGCCCTCCCCCCACCCCCAATGACAACTGAGACAGTAAAGCATTAGCTGTCAGACTAAGAGTGAGGGAATGAATGTTTTGGAGAGTATTCAAGCGGCAATATCTGCCTCCCTGCAGGAGGAGCCTCTGTCTCAGCAACTGAAAGGAAGGAGGGCTGCAACCCAAGGGTCTTGCTTAATTGCTCTGCAGATGGGTGGGGGAGGGGCAGAAGGTTTCATGTTGCAGTGCACACAGGGTGGGGGCTTGGGGATGAGGGGCTGGGAGAATTTCCTTGTGTGCTATTGGGGAGGTCTGTGAGTGAAGGTAGACCGTAAGGTTCGATCTGGTGGTTCTCAAGGTTTCAAACATCTGCATCCTGGCTTTATACCCCCCACATTCCTACACCGTCTCTTTAATCCAAAACATCATTAATAAGCGAACGAGTCTTCCTTCTCAGTCACTTGGGAGCCACGATGCTGGTCTCTGGCAAATGAGCTGGCTGGACAATGGGGATATTCTTTGAAGTGGACTGGACTTCACAGTTTGTTATTCACTGTTGTCCAATTACGGTGAGAGAGAGAGAGAGAGAGAGAGAGAGAGAGAGAGAGAGAGAGAGATTCCTCCCGACCCTTGCCTGCCCCTTCTCGTGTTCAGGACGGGGAACGTTCATCTTTTCTTAACACTTCTCCCCAAGTTTCTTTAGCCTCAGCCTCTGACATACGAGGTGGCAGTAGGGAAAAAATGGGTAATGGAGAGGGGGTGGCTATATCCATCATCAGTTCTTTCTTAGAAACTGCTTACTTTCCTAGAAAGGGAGACAGCTGGGTTCATTGGTGATGGCTAGATCTGTTTGAAAAGAATTCCTCTCAACCACGGGAGGACCGCTGGGCAGCTTGGGAAAGGAATGGCTCTCAGGAGCTCGTGGGATTATTTGTATACAAGAGGCTGTCAGAACATGTACTAACTAGATGGGGTGTCTGCTGACATGTTAGTGCAGCCTAGATGAGGGAGGGGAGCACCCATTGTAGACTGGGTGGGAAATGTTTCCCCAGGGGAACAGCTACACATGTGACTTTCTCCCACCCCACCAAGAGTTTGTGCTGGGACAAGCAGCTTTTTACACAATGCTTGAAGCTGCAATTATCTTAATTTCCAGAAATCCTACTCAACTGAGCCAGTGTGCACAAATATCTTAAAAAGACATTTCTTCTTCTTCTCTCTCTCTCTCCCTCCCTCTCTCTCTCTCCCTCTCTCTTCTCTCTCTCTCTCTCTCTCTCTCTCTCTCTCTCTCTCTCTCACACACACACACAAACACACACACACACACACACACACACACACACACACACGGGTTTTGAACACACATGTATTTATTTATCTTTTTATATCCCTACAGCATTTCCCTAGAGCCACCTATTCATGGAGGCATTTTCCATTGCCACCCTCTTTCTGGGACTAGAAGGGCCCATGGAAGTTGTTCACTGAACGCATAAGCACTTCTAGAGTAAGCTTGCTTTTTTTTTTCTTCATCATGTCCACTGGCTATTAGAATATACTAAAACCAAAGGAAAATGTGGAAGACAATGCAGAGGAAGTGAGACAGCATGGAGGTTGGATTGTTTGTTCCAACTCTACTGAGACACAATCTAGCAAGTCTTAGAGCTGTGCCATTTTTTGTGAGTTTACAACTGGCTTCCTGCTCAGACTAAGGAGAAAGGTCTCCAGAAACCATGGGAGTATCAAGTCACAAAGCCGTATTGCAGATTGACTTTCCTAATGTCAAGCTCAACTGAGAGCAGAAAGCCTGAATTCCATTTCTGATTCCTGACCATAGATTTCCTTTATGTCTGGAATCTTCTGCTCTATGACTAAATTTAAAAGGAAGCAGAATGATTATGGGCTAGAAAATATTTCAGTTGAGTGGCTCAGGAACTGGATGAATGACAGACCAAAAGAATAATAATTAATAGTTTGGTGTCAACTTGGAAGGTTTCTCTGGTGATCTATGCTTGACTCAGTACTCTACCATCCTTCATAAATGACCTGGACAAAGACATAGATGGCATGCTTATCAAATTTGTAGATGTCACAAAGATGGGAGCCATAGCTAAGGCAATGGGTGACAGAGTCAGAAACCAAAAAGATCTTGAAAAGGGCAAAGCATTGACTCTAATCTAATATGATGGAATTTAGTAAGGATAAATAAAAAAAAGTCATAAGTTCAGATTTAAAAGAAACTGGACAAGTACAGGTTGGGGAAGGACTGGCAAGACAGAAGTTTTTCTGAAAACGATATGGGAGTTTTAGTAGACTGCTAACTGAATATGGAATCAATAGCGTGCTATGGCAGCTAAAAGGCTAACACTACATAAAGCTATATTAAGGGAGGCATAAAGTCCAGAGAGATAGGCCATTATGATAAAGTTAGCATAAAAGACATAAAATAAAATTTTAAAAAGAAGTGGTGCTTCTGGGATTGTTATATAGTGGTTACTGGGAATAATACACTAGAAGGGAAGAAGTCAGATCAAGAATGACAAGAGGGTTCTTCCATCTTGGAACCATGTGGCTGGGAGTTAGAGTATCTTGGCATTCTGCTCCCTAGCTTCCCTATCCAAAAAGCGTTTGAGACCAGTAGGTGCTGTTACAGCTGTTGATGTGGACCATGTTGAAAGATGACCCAGGGCCCCCCCCTCAAAAAGCTTCCTTCTTGTATCACTCCAAGTTGAGGGAAGGAAGCAGCTGCTATTAATTGTCCCCATTCTTTCAGGGTCTTGCCCCTAGTCCTCAAAGAGAAAGGAAGATGTCTAAAGTAGATGTTGAAACTAGAAGTACTAATCACTGACTGTGTATATCCACCCTCCTGTGGGTATACATAGATAGACAGATAGATGGGTAGATAGACAGATAGCTGAATGGATATATAATCACCCTGTGATCATCCACCCTCTTCTTTGCACTCTGTTCTTTTCCTTAGTATGGGTTACCCTCTGTTATAAAAGGAAAATAGTGTCTGCTAATCAGTTAAAATGCACTTACAGTGGTAAGAGATAGAGATACAAAGAAAGGCAAAACCAGGACCTGTCCTCAAGGAACTCATATTCTAATAGAGAAGAACACAAATGGCTAGGCACATTCAAAATATTTACAGAGTTAATGGAAGATAGAAGCTGATTTCAGAGGAGAAGACAGTAGTGGTGGGGAAGGTCTCCTGCAGAAGATGGGATTTGTATTGTCTTAAAGGAAGCCAAGGAAACTAAGGGGCAAAGGTGAGGAGGGAAAGCATGCTAGGTATGGGAGACAGCCAGTACTAAGGTATAGAGATAGGAATCAAAGTATCATGGACAAGAAACAGCAAATAGACCTTTGTAGTAGATTGTAGCATGCACGGACGGCAGAAAATTATAAGAAAACTGGGAACGTACGAAGGGACCAGATTGTGAAGAGTTTTCAATACCAAATATCACCTATTCAGTGTTGGCCAGGCCAGTACAGAGATTTGAATGACAGACAGCCTGGAGAAAATGGAAAGCCTTAGTACTTGGTGACAGGGATGTGGTAGAAGGGTGATTTCCCACTGTGAATCACAAACCCTGTGAAGTTACACTGCGATAGTATTTGTTAGCCAGCTCCAAGGCATAGGCAGGAGTGTTGGGAAGCAGAGAGAGATTAATGACCTAAACTGAATCAAAATCTCCTACCAGGGGTGAGGAACCTTCGGCCCAGAGGCCACATGTGGCCCTCGAGGTCCTCGGGTGCGGTCCTTTGATGGAGTCCAAGTTTTCTAGAATAAATTCTTTTATTAAGGAGACTTGTTCTGTGAAGTTTGGGTTCAGTTAAAGAGCCACACTTGAGGATCTAGAGGGCCACATGTTCCCACCCGTGCCTAGACATAGTAGAATAAGTTTTATAAGATAACCTGAAGCCAGGGAAAGGGGGTATACCACCCATGAGTCCCACTTTCAAATCTTTCACCTATGATCTTCCTATATAACTACTTTCCTTCTGGCTCACATGCAGGTAATTAAGTCAATGGGGAAGGCGGTGGCCCCTGCCAGCATTTTGTCAGGAAAGCAGGGCTATCCAGTTCTACCCTTCCAACAACCAATAAACATTTACTAAGTATATAATATGTGTCAGGCACTGTGCTAAGCACTGGGGATACAAAAAGAGCCAAAAACAGTCCCTGCCTTCAAGAAGCGTACAATAGGGAAGAAAAAACTATACCAAGCAAGCCATATACAGGATAAATAGGAAATTGCTGCTGTTCTTTATCCTTTTTTTGTGAGACAATCGGGGTTAAGTGACTTGCACAGGGTCATATAGCTAGTGAGTATTGTGTTCGAGGTTGGATTTGAACTGAGGTTCTCCTGACTCCAGGGCTGCTGCTCTATCCACTGCACCACCTAGCTGGCCCTTGTCCTTCATTTTTTAAGAGGATCAGTGACATCACAGGGTAACGTCTTGACTTGAACACGAGGCAGCTGCTGAAGTCCTCAGTCTCACTCTCTGTTCCAGAGTCATTGAAGTCCAGTGGTAAGACAAAAGTCAAGATGCCTGGCAATAGCCTGGGATGCGGCGGGTGACCCTGGCCTCTTTGACGTCTGACCGAGCTCCAAATGCCCCGCAGCCCCTGCTTCAGCTGCCTTCAGAGCTGTGGAAACAAATTGTTCTCAGCTGCCCGTTCTGCCAGGGGAAGTCTTCACGTGCTTGGGGTAGACATCCCCCTACTCACCCACAGGTTTGGGGCCTCTCAGTTACCCTCAATCTGGTTTAGCCCCTCTGCTGATGTAGTTTTACCAGGGTGTGGCTGCTTCACATGCTACAGCTTCTCAGAGTCACAGGTGAGAGCTGGGTGAAGGTGGACACCAAAGAGCAGCCCTGAAAGCGGTTCGACGTCTCACACCAGAGGTGCTGGTCCTCCCTGAACACCCTATATACCTAAATAGAAACAAATAGGCAATAATTAATAGAAGGAAAGGGTTGGGGAAGCCTTCCTGTAGAAGGTTGGATATTAATTTAATTTGATTTAATCATCAGTTAGGGGATGCTCAGTTATGAGTCCTATATAGTCAGAAGCAGACACCCTCCCCAAACAATCCTCCAGTGGTCTCACATGGTCCGCTAGAAGTAGGCATACAATATCCGTGCTTACTTGGGGGAGGGGGGGACAAGGACAGTCTAATTACACTAATAAATAAAATAGATACATGTGCTCCCCCACAATGAAGACACTGGCAAATGAGCTGGGTGAACTAGTATAAGAGGGCAATATTGCTAGTAACAAATGGAATACATCTGGATAGATGTGTTAAAGATCCTCTCAAAAACAGATGCCAATTTCCTGTACTCTCTCCACTCCTCCGGCCATTCTCATTATATTGGAGATTAAAATCCCTCATCACCCCACAAAGCACATCCGTATGAGGTGAGACAGACATGAAGATTAGGGATTTGTCTGTATAAAAATGATAACTAAATCAGGTTTTTTAATGAATCAAACCATGTGGAAGCTTTGGGGAAATTTTGTTCCCACCTGGTAGGGCCATTTCTACTAAGACTAGATCAGACCAAAAGATTGTTCTTTTGACCAGGGATTGCTATCTCTGTGAGCTCAAGGATAAATTTCTAGGGGTTCATGGGGATCAGAGTTGAATAGCCTCAGACAGAACCTGAGAAAATGAAATCGATCAGTAAGTCAGCAGGTCCTTAGTGCCTACTTTGTTTTAGATGCTGTTTTGAGTGCTAGAGATACCCAGACAAAATGAAACTGTGCCTGTCCTCAAGAAGCTTGCATTCCATTGGAGGAAACAACATACACACATACAAATTTATATAAGCAAGTATATGCAGGCAAATGTTTAACAACAGTTTAACCAGGGGGAAAAAATGTACCCACAACACACTTCAGTTTAATCTGCATTATTAACCTTTTCTCCATCACTTTCTTAAGTCTAGACAATCAACAAAACAAATAAATCAGTCCATGATTTGTGGAATTTGTCATTTCTGAGTTGAAAACGCTCACGTTGAAAATTAAACAATGACATCTCTCTTATGAGTCTGGCCTGGCTCGAGCTCATCTGTGTTTCAAGATATGTGCAAAGAAAATATGATGTGATTTCAGGGCAGCTGGAGGTGGGATTTGTAAAAGTCTCACGTAGGAGGTAGTTCTTGAGCTAAACTTTGAAGGAAGATAAGGATTCTAGGTACAGAGATGGCAGGCTTAACCCAGCTTGCCTTAGTTTCCTCATCTGTAAAACAAGATGGAGAAGGAAATGGCAAACCACTCCAGTGGTTTTGCCAAGAAAACCCCAAAAGGGGTCACCAAGAGTCAGACATGACTGAAAAGACTGAACAACAAAATATTCCAGGCATCGGAAGAGAGTGGAGAAAGAGAGGCAACCTATGTAAAAACTCAAAGATGGAAGGTGGAATATAATGCATGAGGAGCAGCTAGACACCCAGATTGACTGGGCCATAGAGTATATTAAGGGAAATAAAGTGGAATAAGACTGAATCCAGGATATGGAAGGCTTAAAATAACTTAAAAGTCAGCCTCCTTTACTTCCTCATCTCTCTTCCTTTGTCCCATACTTTTTTTGAACATCTGCTGCCTTGCAGAGAGAAAGGGGGAGATGAATTTTTGGCTATCCCGTTTATGTAAAGGGATGATGGGAAGATGTTGGCTGGGTCAGTTCATGGGATGAAAAAGTTTAAATAAGATGGTGGGCCTCTCTCTGGTGACCACTATTTTAATCACAGGTTTCCAAGAATTCTTGGGGCCTTCTTTAATGTCTTTACATCACTATCACCACTTTTCTGGATCTCAAAATCACAAGCATTCTTCTCAACTCTGAGATTTTATGATTCTATGATTCCAGCTCTCTTCTCTGAAGATAAGGAAGATTTGGTTGATGGAGTTTCCCAAGGCTACCAGTTGAACCAGTAGCAGGCCTAGACAACAGAAAGATGACTGACCTCTGGTTCTACTAGTCAAATTGCTGACCCCATAGCTCCACATTGCCTCATTCAGGCACATGGTGCAATACTACCTTTTCTCATTCAGTCCTTTCCTATTCTGTAGGATCTTTTCTGGATCTAAACATCACAATCAATTTCCCTTAAAGGCCTGTTGTCCTGGAAAATTCCTTCTGTCACTGCAAGGTTTCAATTTTCTTAGAAGAAACCAGCCAGCTACCATCACTGCCACTAATGGCATGCCTTAAAATTTGTTATTCATCCCATATACCCAAAATCCATTATCAGGAGGGGAGGAGGTGTGTAGACCTAGGGCTGTGTCTTCCCAATATGAGTGAACCAAGCTAAGGCCAGTCTCAGAGTCAGAGAGATCTGAACTCAAGGAGGGAGGGCGACCACATAGATTCTAACAAAAAAAAAATGGAAAATGAATTTGCATGTGCAGCTTCCTGATTGTCTGGAAAACCCAGATCCAGGAGAATAGAAACTAGGAAGGAAGAAGGCAGAGTACAAGCACAGTGGAATGTACTCTCCTTTTTTCCTTCCATCGAGGAAATATGACTCACCTCCTCATTTCTTATTTTCCCCCAATGTTTGAAATCCTCAAAGAAAAAGAGCACAATAAATGTCTGTTGCAGGGAGTTAGAATGTTAACTCTTCCTTGCCAAACCACAAAGAAGAAATCAGATTCCCTTTTAAAGTAACTCCCAAAACAGAATTCTATCAAGAATCCTAAAGAGGAAAGAGCCATAGCAAACTTCACTGAGGCAGCCATGTTTCGTTTTTTGTTTTGTTTTGTTTTCTACTCCCAGTTTTTTTTTAAATTAGGGAAATTATGCCAAAGAGGAGATAAAGAATAGATCATAGAATTCCTCTTTTGTTCTTGATCTATTTAAAATTCTTTTCTGTTTCGATTACAAATAGTTATTATGAACTATCTATCTATTTCTCTAGCTAGTTAGCTCCCTGGCTTCTAGGCTCATCTCCTGATGGTCCAACAAAGGTTTTAGCTTTAACCCTTCTCTGTCTCTCCTGTTCTAGCATAATCCCCAACTGGGAGTTTTCTCTGACCTCTGATGTGACCTTGACAGGCCCCGACCAGATGTCACAGGTTGTGTTGATTCAATGACTCTTTTCAAGGCCCCTGGTGCCGATGTTACTCTGGTGCCAAGCTGACCTTGTATCTTGTAGTGGCTCTGACAGCCTCTTTGAGGACCCACCAGTACAAGGACTGGCTAAAGGATGCAATAGTCCTGTCTCTTTCTGTGGATATGGTATAAGCTTTGGGGCACTGCCTTGGCCCTGTTTCCTTCTACAGCTCCATCAAGGACAGCCAGCGAGCTGGCTCTCGGACTCTTGGAAGGCCTGAAGTACATGTATGCTGCCTGGCTCTATATGGCTCTGTCTCCTAATGCTCTGACAGCCACATCTAAGATGCTACTAACTTTAGGCTCAAGGTCCCACACTGGCTCCCTCTTCTCCGACTTGTCTCTACTCTGAATGCCCACAGGCTTCTGGCACTCTTTTTTTAGGTGTCTTAGAGTCTGTTGCCTTTTCCTTTTGTATTTGTTTTTGTTTTTTAAACATTATTCCTTCTGGTACATTTTTAATACTCGCTGGAGTGTTTGCAAGAAAGCTGGGCTGCTCTAAGACCTTTGACATAGCCATCTTAACTGGAAATCTGTGATTCAGTTTTAAGCTACTTATGTTAAGATAACTTTACTTTCCCAAGGTAAGATAATTCTTCTCTGTGTGTTATCTTGGTGCTATTAGTGGCAACTATCTAAATTTGTGGGTGCTTTAATAAAATAAAATACATTTTCATTGCTCTCTTTTGTTTTAATATCACTTACATCTCACAAGAAGTCCTAGCTGCCCGTGGCACATTTATTGCTGTTGTTCATCTATTCTCAAAGAGGATGACATCTCTCTGGTGCAGACTCTCATCACCTCATGCCTGGACTATTGCAATAAGTATTGTGAGACATCATGAAGGTGATGCCTTGACTTGGGAGTCGATTGGATTTGAGTGAGACAGAGCTGTGCAAATCTCAGGAAATGTTGCCAGCAGCAATCTCATTCTCAAATAAGAATGATAATTCAGGTCTAATTTTTAGCATTTAAGGAGCCTTTTGTGTGAAGATGCAATATACAATATAATGATATAACAACGACAATAACAGAAATGCTTGGAACTTGCATCCATAGGTCATAAAGGACCAAACCAGAAGATACCTTAGCCTCCTCCAGGCAACACACATCGAAGACATCAAGAAAACAATGGCTAAACATATTAAGATACTTATTGGTATGCTAAAAACAAAGCTGAAAAGGAAAAATGCTTTTATAGCAATAAATATCTGTACATTCCCAATCTTACTTTATACTTTTGTCATTGTAAATCAACCTTAAAAATTTGAAAAGTATCCTAACTTATACAATATTAATGAGACACAGAGCCTATCACACTAAGACAACTACAGAAAAAGTAACAATTCCACACCAAAAAGGAGGAAGATTGACAAACTGAACTCATTAGCTTTTCCCCTAAACCTCCCCTTCCTTCCAAACTTCCCCATTACTGTTAGAGGCACCCCTATCCTCGTAGTCCCCCAGCCCCACAACTTGTGTGGCATCCTCAACTCCTCACTATCCCTGGTGGGGTGGGGCTGAGGACAAGATAGCCAAAATCCATATCCAATCAGTTGCCAAGTCCTGTCAATTTCACCTTTGCAACATCTCTCAAATTCAACCCCTTCTCTTTTTTGACACTACCATCTATCTTTCTGGTGCAAACCCTCATCACCTTATGCGTGGACTACTGCAATGACCTACTGATGGGCTTTCTTGCTTCAAGTCTCTTCCCACTTCAGTCCTTCAGCCACCAAAGTGATTTTGCTGAGCCACGGGTCTGACCACATCACCCTTATATTCAATAAACTCTAGTGGCTCCCTATCACTTCCTGGTACAAAATCTGCTTGGGATTCAAACCCTCCATAACCTAGCCCGTTCCAACCCTTCTAGTCTTCTTCCACCTAAAAACCTCCACCCCACCATGTGTATATCCAGTGACACTGGCCTTTTTGCTGTTGCATGAATAAGACACTCTATCTCTCAGTTCTGGGCATTTTCTCTGACTGCCCCTCAAAGCTTGGAACATTCTCTCTCCTCATCTCTGCCTACTAGCTTCCCTGGCTTCCTTTAAATCCTAGCTGGAATCTCAGGAAACCTTGTCTAATTCCTCTTAATTCTAGTGCCTTCCCTCTGTTAATTTTGTCCTTTTTATCCCATGTCCCTCTGTGTATATATCTACATACACATATATTCATACATACATATATACATATATATCTATAGCTTATTTGTATGTATGTGTACATATTTGTTTGCTTATTTTATCTCCTCCATTAGATTGTGAACTCCTCAAGAGCAGGGATTGTCTCTTGTCTTTTCTTGTATCTCCAGTGCTTAGGACAGTGCCTAACACATAGTAAGTGCTTAATAATTATCAACTAATTGACTGAGATATCTTCTGAGCACAAGATAAATAGTTTAAAAACCTATACAAATGCTTTTGGAATAAACAAACGTCACTTATAACAAGAACATGCTGTTGGACTTGGTCCAAGAATGGAATTAAGAGTCTCCTCCCTCAACCCCTCCCATGGGTGATATTTGCATGAACTCAGACAACAATTTGTCAAAAAGAAGTTGTGAACAAATATCTGTCATGAGAATTTGTGAAGAGGTAAATAATGGCCATTTAGGATCAGGTCGTTGATACCAGAACTTCAGAAAGGTTATCCTTAAGAATCCTAGATTTAGGGACCTATGTAGATTATGCGAGGAAACAGCAGAAACTGTATTATGTGTATATGTATATGTACATATATATATATATATATGTATGTATGTATATATGAGTGCATATGTGTTTATATATGTATTGTGTGTCTATGTCTGTGTGCATGTACTATAAGCTGTAAAAATTTTATCAACTAGGAAATACTTAACAAGTTGTGAGACCTGGTGGTTAGAATTATATACACAAAACTTGTCTTTTGTGGATTGACAGACATCAAACCTCCATACAAATATAGACCTCAAAATATCCTGGAGAATTCTACCAGTAGATTGTATTGGATATCACAGACTGAACTTTACCCACAATTGTGCAGACATAACATTAATCCGTAAACACTTAAAAACAAGAGAAGAGGAAGAGGATAAGCATTTGTTAAGCACCTACTATGTCCCAAGAGCACTTTACAAGTATTATCTCCTTTGTTCCTCATGACCACAAGGTGCTGTTATTATCCTCAAGAATATTTTTTAATAGATGCCACCACACAAAATACTCATAACCTACAAGCTAAAAGGAACAAAGAGCTTCCAAAATATAGGGACCTCACAAAGGATATCAAAATCATGTGGGAACAAGATAAAGTTACATATATTCCTGTTATCCTTTCTGCTATTAGAGTTGTACCAAGTGTTTTCAATCAATCAACATTTGCTAATTGCCTACTACATTCCAGGCGCTTTGCTAAGGGCTGGTGGTACAAAAAGAGGCAAAAGATAACCTTTTCCCTCAAGGAGCTTAAAATCAAATGGGGGAGACAACATGCAAATAAACATATACAAAGCAAACTATAATTAGGACAAAGAGGAGATCAGTAACAGAGGGAATGCACTGTAATTAAGAAGGGTTAGAAAAGTCTTCCTGTAGGAGGTGGGATTTCACTGAGCTTACCAAGGATAAGCTTATATTCTAATCCTTTAATTCAATTCCAAAGGCATTCTTTTCTCCAGCTGTGCAACTGTCCATAGAATATAAAATATAAAAGAATATAGATAAAAATATAAATTCCACAGGACATGAAATATTAAAAAGTGCTGGTTAGCAACTCTTTCAGGATCATTTCCATTTGAACCTCATCAAAATAAAGATGAGAAGAAGATAATAATAATAGTAATAATAATAACCTCAGATCCCCTAACAGATGACAAATGCTCAAATGTCCTTGAGAATGCAACAAATAAGCCATACTGGCCCCAGTGCATCATCATGGGCAAAGGGGTTGCCCACAATCTCCTAGACACAACATTGACCCATAAAATTTTAATAACAAAGTTTTAAATAGCTATTGCCTTGCCAAATACTTTCAAACTACATGGAATGAAAAATTGCAAAAACATAGAGACTTAGCAGAAGAAATTAAAATCAAAGGAGCAGAATAAAGAGTATGTCATCCCTGTTATCTTATCTACTCTTGGAATTGTCCCAAGAGTTCTTTCATTAAGTCTACAGAAGATGAACTTACATCTCAATAATTTTATTTTTATTAAAGAAAAAGCAATCATTTTATCTTCCCATGCAATAGTCCACCAAATATGAAATATAAAAGAACAATAGTAGAATAGTAACTTCTCCAAAGACTATTTCTTTCTCAACTCCATTGACTGGAGGATGAGAATAATGAAAACCAGAAAATAATAATTACTCTCTTCCGTAGACTCATGCTCTGATGCCTCATTGTGGCATGGCAGAGATCCTGGGCTCTTAATGTCAATGCCAGTAGAGTACAAGCCCTTGTAGGGCCTAACAAGCTGGAAAAACTGAGTTAAGAACCCGATACCAGGTTGTGGTCTGAGAATAAGCCTAAGTCTGGAGAGTCTTATAGGTGGTGAATTTCTTTTAGCCATCACAACTTGTGAAACCGTCTAAGGCATTGAAGAGTTTATGGTCTGTGTTTATGGAGGGAGTGCCCAAACCAATGAAATCACATGTCTTTTCAAGCACTGAATAATTGTAACTCATATTTACAGAACACTTTAAAAGTCTGCAAAGTACTTTCCCCTTAGCAATTCTTTGAGTTAGTGCGAGTATTATCCTCATTTTATGTATAAGCAAACTGAAGCTCAGAGAGGTAATAGCTAGTAAGAAGTAGAACTATAACTCAAACGTGGGTCTTCTGTCATTGTTCCATTGTTGTACGCTACTTCATTAACTCTGAAGAGCACAGAGGAACTGAGATGACAGACCAAGAGTAAATAAGATATAGTCCCTGTCCTCATAAAGCTTCCATGAGAGAGCTTTTGGTCGCCATTAATAATAACTGACACACTTGTATACACAGCCGTAAGTGGTATCATCTTCACAATATGTCAGTGATATCAGAATTACAAAATCCTTTCTAATAAAAATGTGAGGTAGATAGAGTTCCTGGGATATCACCCATTTTAGCAGGAAAGCTAAAATAATACTTAGATCTCTGGTCCGACCTAGCTGAGAATGAACTATGTCCTAAAAGTTGTTTATTCGAATTTAGCTAGCATCTATTCAGATCTTACTGGGTACCCTTCAGTGGTGCTAGAAGAAATGTAGAAATAAATAAGAAACAAGTCCTTCCCTCATGGAACCTTCCTAAGGCATTCAGCAACCACCCAGGGACAGGAGAAGCTCAACCCTGTCTCTCCCCCCACCCCCCAAAAAAGAAGAAATGTTAAGAAGCTGCTTTAGAAATCACACTGTTCTCTCTCTTGCATCACCAATTGCCTCTTGTACTTTTTGAACTGGATATTCCATTATATCTAAAATAGATCTCATCTTTCCCTCTCTCCTCTTTCAAAGTTTCCTCTTACTGTCAACATCCTCTCTGTTAATGAGGCTCACAACTTCAGGGGCACCCTCAACTCCTCTTACACTCCCTCCACATCTGTTGCCATCTTATTGTTTCTACCTCTCTTTTGTACATCCTCTTTTCTCCATTCACACAATCACCACCCTAGTGCAGGCTCTCCTCACCTCATCTGGTTGCTGTCCCTGTCTCAAATCTCTCCCTCGAATCCATCCTTCTCTCAGCTGCCAAAGTTGTTTTCTTAAGCATAGATTTGTCGATGTCACCTCCCTACTTAATAATCACCAGGGGCTCCCTATCCTCTCCAGGATCGAATACAAAATGTTCTGTTTCGCCTTTATAGCCTTTCACAGCCTGGCCCCTTCCTACATTTCTGATCCTCTTACACTTTACTCCCCTTAATATAGTCAGTGATACTGGCCTTCTTGCTGAGCACTATACCTCCTAACTCCAAGCCTTTTCATTGGCTGTCTTGCTTGCCAGGGAATGCTTACCTTCCTCATCTCTGCCTCTTAGTTTCTCTGGCTTCCTTCAAGACAGCTCAGATCTCACCTTCTGCATGAGGCTTTTCTTGGTTCTGCTAGTGTCTTATCTCTAATTTTACCTTTTATTCGCTCTCTATGTATCTTGTACCTATGTGGTTACTGACATTTTCTCTCTTGTATTAGAATGTGAGCTCCTTGAGTACAAAGACTGTGTATTTGTCTTTCTTTGTTTCAAAGCACTTAGCATAGTGCCTGGCACATAATAAGCTCTTAATAAATGCTTTTTGAATGAACTCTAGCACTAGTATAGCCCTGGGCCTCCATATTGCATATGCATGCATGTATATGTGCATATATATATATATATATATATTATATATACATATATATATACATATACACATGCACATGCACGTGCACATGCACATACCCATACCCATACCCATACCCATACCCATACCCATACCCATACACATACACATACACATACACATACACATACACATACACATACACATACATACACATACACATACACATACATATACATATACATATACATATACATATACATATACATATACATATACATATACATATACATATACATATACATATACATATACATATACATATACATATACATATATAATGCTATACATGGGAGGCACCAGGGAAAGAATAATCTTTGGGTCTAACATTGTTCAGTTTTCTTTTTGCTGTTAACAGGAATAGAAAACATCTCCATTTTTTTTGAAGAGGAAGAAGAGAAGGAGGGAATATATGTTATATGTTATATATATGTATGTATATAAACATATATGGATGTTTTTACAATTTTAAAATGCATCAGAATCCACTTAGAAATAAGGAAAACAAAAGATCACCAATTGGTGCTAGAAATTTGTCTCTTAAGATATTAGTAAAAATATTTGGAAAGTAAATAAAATAGCATGCAGAAGCACCTAGGCTTTCATGAGCAGTGTCTCTACGGAAAGTAAAACACAGCTGTTGGCTTCTATCTTCAGGTCCATATCTTAGTTTGATATCTCCCTTTGCCACTGGACACTGGGCTTAGAGTCAGGAAGACTTGGGTTCACATTCTGTTTCAGACACTTACTGGGTTTGTGACCCTGCAAAAATCACTTAATCCTTCTGTGCCCCAGTTTCCTAATATGTAAAAATGAGTTTAGCATCTGGCATCCCAGTAGCAGTGAGTCAATTGGCAGTTGAGAGAATTACCTTTGGAGGAGAGGATCTAGTTTTTCTCCTCTACCTCCTCCCTTTCATTTACCAGGTGACGATTTTGTAAACTTTGAAAGCTTGAAAGGATCTGAAGTTCCTATTGGTATGAAGAACAGAATCCACTGGAACTGGTAGCAGTATCCCCCAGCAGTATTGGCTGATGGCAACATCTGCATAAGGAGCTAAGAGACAAACTACACCCACCGAGGGGAGGAAACTACATGACTCTACTAGATTACCAGCCTTAGGAGCCCAGAAGACAGCTACATCTAAGGGCTACTTCATTACAATTCCAAAGGATGAGAAGGGGCTTCTAATAATCAAAACCTGCAAGTTTACCTTTTGGGCAATGAGCTCATCTAGAGTTGAGCCCACTCTCCCTAAGGATCTTCTATAAGCAAAGGAATAATATACTCCTCACTTAGAGGGATGTTTTTATAGCAGTAACTATCCTTGGTGTATACTCTTTTAATAGCTATTGAAGTCTATCTGTCTGATAATCAACAAGGAACATACTGGATAGGGGCTTGAAAGTTCACATATTCAAAACCACAGCTAACTTAGATTACTCCTAGAACCCTAAGGGGAGAAGTAACTAGCCACTAAGGGCCCCAACCTTATGATAGGAGTTGCAGTTGAAGAATTAGCCCCAGAGAGAGATAGTGTGACAATGGGATTATAAATATAGAGTCAAAAGGATCCTTAGAGATTATTAAATGCAGTCTCCTCATTTTACAAAGATGATTTGCCCAAAGTCACACAGACATTAAGTATAAAACCTTAGATTTGAAATCTAGTCCTCTGGCTACAAATCCAGCCCCTTCCAGCTCTAAAACCTATGATTCTGTACTGCAAGAGTTCTCCTCCTTCTCCTCCTTTTTCTTCTCCTCCTTCTCCTTCTTCTTCTTGGATCCATATATTTATTCTTTTAAAAGATGTTTTTGTAACTGAATTTTAATATAATTGATTTTCTCTATAATCATATGTATTCATTTTATACATTAAAATATTATTTTAAGAAGGGGTCTATAGACTTTAACAGACTACCAAAGGGATTCATGACAAAAAAAAAAAAGGTTAAAAACCCCTGCATGAGGGAATTCAGACATAGGTAGGTATTGGAGCCATGGATTAGACAATGCTTTTGGGTCTTAATGAATGTCTAGCTACATTTTTACATTCATATTTCAAATGTAATATTTACTGTGTCTTAAATTTGGGGTTAAAATCCCAGCCCTGTATGTTTTGATGTAGAGTCAAGATAGATTAGGAATGAAATAAATTGGGTAGAATGAAATAAGACAGAGATTGAGAGAGAAAGACAGGGAAGACAGTTCTGCTCCCATACCCCCACTCAGCATCTCCCACATTAAACTGGCACCACCTCTTGCCTCCTAATAATCTCAGTTAAGACTCAACTCTATCATTACTTAGAGAGAACTTGTGCAGCAACTGGCATTCTAACTTTGTCCCCTTCTGTTAGCCCTGTGAGCAACTGTGATTTTTTTCCACTCAGTGTCAGGGGAGAAGGAGGGAAGTCTATCTATGAAGGGGGAAGTGTATCCTCTATGGATTTCTGGACACAATACAGGGGCACGCCACATGACAAATCCTTGTTGGTTGCATCAGTTTCCATTACTGGGTGGCTTAAGTCCCCCTCCCCAAATTCTTTGAATTATCCTGCTTCATTCCTAACCCTCTCATTTGGGAAAATAAGGAGGTGAGCCAGACCCTTCCATAGCAAAGGCCCAAGAGGATGATTGGGGGAGAGAAGGCAGCCTTCTCTGCAGGTGTGTAACAAATGGTGGAACCTCTTGTAACTCCTCAGCCCCTTCATTTGACCTGACCCAGTACCCATTTTGTGGACCTTTTCTTTCATCCTGGGTTGTTGATGCTATCTCTACCCTCAGATCACATTGTTTCCCTGCTGTTGACCGCCTCCTTCCCATGTACTGACATTTTCTTGGCCTTTGGACTGTCTTGGACTCTTTGCTGGAAAATTGGGGTTAATATCCTCTACATCGGCCTATGACCTATGGCCTATGGCCTTCTGTATTGACTTTTCCTGCTATTAATTGCCTCATTGCAAGCAAATCCCAGGGTTCTGTCCTCCATGGCTCTGAGTGGAGCCAGTGGATAGGGCTGGGCAGGTTTTGATCTGAGGTGTCTCCCAGTTGTACTACCCGTAAGACTGGGTTAGCAATTGTAGAAGGTCCCAAACAGAAAAGTCTCAGGGGATGACGGGTGGGGCATCTGCGACAGGAATGACAGTTGCAGGAATATCAGATATAAAATACAAAGCAAATCGAATACAGAGCAAACAGGTCCCAACATCTCAGGATAGGCAAAGTAGTTTTTCAAGAAGGACCTTCACAAGATCCAAGGAGTAAGCCCATACAATCCAAAGCCAGCCTATAGTATTAAGTAGCCCAGATTCCAGCAAAATCTGAGCTTGACAGAAGAGATCTTACCCAATTTGTCACACTCAGCATGGCCAGTGTAATATATAGCCAGGTGTGAGGTTAGAGGTATTTAGAATGGCAGAAAACTAGCTTATTCTACTGGACTGGTCTCCACTGTTTTCCAAATCCTCAGTTTCCCTAGGGACATGACTTTCCCTTAGTTGATGGCGTCACAAGTTGCCTGAGGCACTGGCCTCTGACTGAAGGTCTCCAATTCTTTATTCATCTTTGTTCTACAACTGAAATTTGTTTACTCACGTCTTAGATGTGGGCTAGAACTAATGGTCTGGATTCATATAGTTTTTTACCCTACTTGGGAGGTCGATAAAATTTAATGATTACCAATGTCAATCAATGCCTTTCTCATTTGATTGAAGACCCCCAGGCAAGACAGTATCCTGGCAACTAAGAAAGTCCAAATCAGTTAATTTTCCTCTTTATACCACACATTTCTCCTTCCTTTCATCCTTTCTATTCTTGTCTTTTTTTTTTAGGAACTCAAAATAATTGTTTCACTCACACTCTAATATTTTACAAAATAGAACTAGAAACCAAATGGAACCAAAGGAACCAGATGGAAAATTCCATCTGATAGCTTGTAACTTTAAATTTAAAATAGTAAATATAGTAGCACTACTTATTTGGAGATCAGTTTTCCAGCAATATCTCCATTTAGAACACAAGCAAAAAGTAAAAAGAGCCTCTGAGAGATTCACCCTTTCTTTTCACAAAGAATGAAGAATGCAACCAGGAAGAGTTGGATCAATCTTTTATCTATCTGACTTTGAGATTAATTAGGACAGCAATAAACTTTAAAGAATAGAAAATCATTGAATTAGACATTTGTCATCTAGGACTGAAAGGAAGAGTAGTAAAAGGGATTTCAATAGCTAAGTAAATTCTTAGGAGAAAGTTTGCCACACTCTAGCTCAGGGGTGAAGGACCTGAAGTCTCAAGGTCCTCCACCCCTGCTCTGGCTTCAGTGGACCAAAGCGCTTTGACGGCCACAGTGAAACTGAGTGGTATTCAACAGCAGCCACTTTTCTGTACTCCTCTTCTCATTTTCAGTTTATAAACTCTGAGCAAATCGTCCACTCAACCAGTGAAACTGAAAATGAAACAGTCAAACGATCCATGCTGTCACTCTTGCTCTCAGTTCAAACTCATATACTCTATTTCTGTACCCAGGGAGTGTCTCATGAGAACTTCTCAGTCTCTCCCAGGGTCGGAGAAAACAATATTGTCTGTTTAGTACTTCAGAAAATCATGCAGCTGGGGACCAAGTACTAGGTTTTCTCTCTGCCCACAAAAAAAAAAATTGATCTTCTCAAACTTCATTTCAAATAGAGTCACAGATATACAGCTGGAAAGGCCTTCTGATCCAACCTCCTTGCTTTGCAAATGAGAAAACTACAGCTAAGAAAAGCAAAATAACTTGTGGAGAGTCACACAAGTACTTCTGACAAGAGTCACAGGTAGGATCTGAGTCCACACTTTCTGATAGCAGAGCCTGTATAATTCTTGGTTCCTTCAATGGGGATGGTCCTGGAGGTTTCTGACTAGATAGTTCTTTAATGGAAAGACAAAAGGTTTATCGCAGGAAGATATTCTAATCTGTCATCTGATTTCTCATGTATTTCCATTTTCACATGATACGGCTTTGTGGGTGTGAGAAACATTCAGCTACTCATAATAGCTAGACTGCTTCCCTGAATGTCTTAGGGTTCTCTAGATTCCTTTGCTAAAGGTAAATAACTCTGGTGAAATTACTTACGCTGACAAGTAATGTCTCCAAAAGCAACATTGGGTGAGCCTCAGAGAGGCAGCCCCCTTAGGCCAGTTTCACCAAGAAATTTAGGAGCCTCATTGTCATGGGTTCACAATGAGATTTAAGTGCCTAATTAGAAGACAAGTTTGGGGTCAAAATAATGGTGGTCCTCCAAGTTTCTCAGAATCACCCAAATGGCACAAGCATCACATTAGGTGATTTTCTTTGCTGATCTCACAGACTCTCTGTCTTTGTTAAAGGATTGCTGGTCATCCAGAAGATTTATGTTCTTTCATCCCTTCTAACAAGTACAGTTAATGAGTACAATTAATCAAAAGAAATCAACACTTGGCCACATCTGAAAACATAGGCCTCATTCAGCAACTATCTTCCACCGCCTCTTTGCTGAGAAGTAGAGTCATATTTCACTATCAGTCCTCTGAAGCCACAGTGGTGACCAACATATCTTCACATGGAGCCTTCTCTGATTAAGATACACTTTGTAATTAGATAGACTTTACTTCCTTCAGTGTTTGATTTTCTGAACTTGGGAATACATCCATGTTTCCTATTTTTATGTTTTACATAGTAGAGCCATAGGGCTATCGACTGTCACATGCTTTCTAGCAGCAATGGCTGTATTGATTTTATTATAGTTTCCCGGAGCAAGAAGGAGGAAGAAGATGATGAGTAGGGTAACTGGCAAGATTCCCTGAAGAGGCCCTGGTTTCCTATGGATGACTGGATGAGATGACAAACTATTTGGGAATGTTGCAGCTGTCAAGGTGAATCACCATCTAACACCATCTTAGTACATTACCTTGGCTAACCCACTTCACTTCTCTACCTCCAGTGCTAGTTTTAAAAGATAATACCTGTCAACTACTTATCTCCAAAGGGTAGCTATAATTGATGGGTATACCATTTGTTTCCAATTCTTTGCTACAACAAAAAAAAGCCGCTATAAATACTTTGTATATATGTGTACCTTTCCTCTTTCTTTGAGCTCTTTGGAGCATAGACTTGTGGTGGGTTTCACTTAGTCAAAAACATGCACCGTTTGGAGAACTTAGGGGCATGGTTCCAAATTTCTTTCTGAAACGGTTGGACCAGTTCAAAGCTCTACCAATAGTGCCACAGTGTGCCTGTCTTTCCATATATTTGTTTTTCCTTTTTTGCCATCTTTGCCAATCTGATGGGTATAAGGTAGAAGCACAGAGTTGTTTTCATTTGAATTTCTCTAATAATGATTTGGAACATTTTTTTCACATGGATGTTGATAATTCAGATTTATTCCTTTGAGAACTGCTTTATTATGATATGAGGTATTGTTAAAGCGTATCATCTTTACCAACATAGAGAAAAAACTACTTAGTAGCTTCCTTCCTACATGTCTTAAAGATTGAGTCTCATTCTTTATTCAAATCACCATAGAGTTAATTACCAGGTTTTAGAAAAAACCGTCACTTGAGAATTCCCATATAAAAGGTTATAAAGGACCTGGACTCTCCCTACTCCACAAATCTTAGCAAGTGGCTCCAAAAGATCTGAGATAGCTCAATGATAAAGGAACTGCACTGAAAGAGTTAACTTTTCCATCCAGTCCAGATGGAACTGTTTAACATGGCCAAGAGCTGGCAGAGGCTAGGAGAAGATTTGCATCAGAATCTTGGCGCTCAGGTAAGTAGGTCTGAAGCCTGAAGGCTCTGGAAAAAGGGTTGCCCTGGTAAATAGCCTTTGAGCACTGGGAAAAGGGTCAGAGGGCATGCCAGAGAAGTCCGTATGAGTCCTGGTAAATAGTAAGAAGCCAGGGGAGGCTTGGAAAGCAACGTTGCCCCACCTCTAGCCACTGTAAATGAGGAGTACCAGCAGCCGGTCAGAGTAGGGGCATCATCAGGCCAGGTCACTGCAAGATCTCAACCCAGCACAGAGCCAGCCAAAGGGAAAACCACAGCACCATCTACCCCATTCATTCACAGGTCCTTTGCTTATCAACAACACTCCTGGAGAGGGTGAGCTTTATTTTTCATCTTCCAATTACTACTAACCCTATATCAATCTCCCTATCCTGACATTAATAACTGGCCCCATGAGAGAAAACTTTCCCAATCTTCACCTTTATCCTCATACTCATGGAAACTGAGGCAAACAGGAGTTAATCTCAAATCCTCATTTCCCCCTCCAACCTTATAATGGACAAACTTCTCTTCAACTTAGATCTCTTTCTCTTACACCTTTTCTAACTACCAACCTCACTGAGAACCGTCTCCCCCACCGTGACACTCCATCCCATCCTCCTTTTCACTACTGGCGATATCTTTACCCACATCCTTCCCCCTGTTTCCCATTTTCCTCCAACACACAAACAGACACACACACACACACACACACACACACACACACACACACACACACACACACACCCTCCTTGCTTACCACTTCTACTTCTAGACTTCTTTTACTACTGTCATTCAGCAAACTTTCCTCACGGTATCAAAATTTCTCAACCAATTCAGAAAATGCTGTCTGTTGAATACCAGCTCCCAAATCATTAATCTTCTTTTTTTTAAGAAGTTCAGCACTTGGGTCATCATTTTTCTCTTCTTTCTAACTCATGCCTTTGTAATAAGAAACTCAGGTTGGCACAATAGATACAATGCTGGGTCTGGATTCAGGAAGGTCTGAGTTAAAATCCTTCCTTAGACATTTACTAGCTATGTGGGCAAGTCATTTAACCCCTGTTTTATCAGTTTTCTCACCCATAAAATGGGGATAATAATATTATCTACCAGGGCAGGTTGTTATGAGAACTAAATGAAATAATCATTATAAAGCACATGGCATGTAGTAAGTGCTATATGAGTGTCATTTATAATGATTATAGATCCATATTGATGCTCCCTCAAATTCTCTAACCTCCCAGTTCCTCAGTCTCCTTAAATTTCATGTTCTACCTCTTCAGCTTGATGTCAGCCTCATAAATGGTCAAATTCTAAATTTCATCTTTACCCAGAAGAATCCCATTTCCTCATTTAAAAACTCCGTCATTCTTCTGACCATAACCTCCTCTTATTCCATCTCTTCCTATACTTCTGTAACCTTTACAAAGTGTAGGTATAGGAGACCTAAGCCATACTTTACCTTTACTGTTACTTCTGATCCCACCTTCTCAGACCTTTACTCTTCTGTTGCTTCATTTCCTTCCCTTTCCAATGTAATGAGCCAGCTCAACTCTACCCTGTCCAGTGCTTTTGAATCTCCTGCCCCATTGTTCTATCACAGATCAATCCTTTCAAAATCTTAGTCCTGGGTTATTCCCACCATCTAACTCTTCTACTAAGAGGAAATTACCCAGTGAGGCCAATATGAACCTATGTTATCCAAATTCATCTGGGCCTTCACTAAAGCAAGGCAATTCCTTTATTCTTCCCTAATTGATTCCGAAATCCAGGGGTCAGCAAATTATGGCTGGAGGGCCAAACCCAGCCTGAGGCCTATTTTTTGTATGGCCAATGAGCTAAGAATGCTTTTTATATTCTTAAATACAATTAGATTTTTTTTTTAACGTAGGAATCATTCTTAGCTTTCAGGTATACAAAAACAGGCAGTAGCTTGCAGGGCCGAAGTTTGCTGACTTCTGCCCTAACCAGCTATTCACAAAAGCTTTTCCACACCTTCTCTTCCCTCCTCAAACCTCCCACATCTCCAACCCCACCTCACACCACTTGCCTCCTACTTTGCTGAGAATTGAAACCAGTTGACACAAGCACCTTCTTCTACATTCTCTTCGTCTCGAAACCCTTTAACATCACCCCCTCCCCACTCTCTTCTCCTTTCTCTATCTCTGACAGAGGTGGTCCTTTTCCTTACCAAGTTTCCTCAACTACAAAATGGGGAAGGAAATCATGAGACTGCACCAAAAATTAATAATTTTTGTTTTCTCATCTTTCCACATCTTACTTTCTCCAACAAGAGTATAAATTCCTAGGGGGCAGATACTCTGTATCATTCTTCCATGTACCATACCTGCTTGTAACAGGAGGGACAATCTTGTGTACTAACAGATATGTTAACAGTTACTTCCTAATATCAAAATTACCTAAAAAATAACAGAAGGTTAGGGCACAATTTTTTTTCATTGTGAACTGCTATAAACATTTTTGTACATAAAGGATATTTTCCATTTTCCTTTGATCTCTTTTGGGTATAAGCCTAACTATTGAATGGTAGAGCTGGGTCAAAGGGCTTTTTTGTGTATAATTCCAAAGCGCTTTCCAAAATGACTGTACCTATTCACAAGTCCACCAATGTGCCTGTTTTCCTATACCCCTTCCAACATTTATCATTGTCTTTTTTTAAAATCTTTGCTCATTTTTATCAGTGAATAATCCATTTTTTGTTTCTAAATTGCAAATTTTTTTAAAAAATCTATTCATTTATGGAAGTCAGGACACTGGGATACAAATCCCACTTCCCTTTCCATGAGTCACTAGACAATCCTGAGAAACTCACCATACTAGGATTCCTCTGAAATTAGGTGGACTTTAAAGAGCTTCCTTATAAAAGATTTTGAGGTCATTAAAGAGAAAGTTAACTACAAATTGTTGTCATATTGTAATTATGTTCAAATGTCAAATATCCCAGAATTTCCTTGTGAAGGCATTTGGAGAATTAATGATGGCTTTTCTTTTGGGATGGCTGATGCTGAGGCTAAGGAGACAGGAAGAAACCAATTCTAAACTTCATCTCCCTGGGATCTGCCTCCCTCCAGTCAATACAGGTTTGTCTGATTACCACCGAGATATCTATCATCATGCTGTCAGGCTGAATCTGCACTTAGACAAACAACACCCAAGGATGGTGAGGTGACTGTTTGTTGAACTTTGCTTCAGACTCAGGGTTCAGACTGCCTGCCAAGGCCTCAGGAGAGAGACATTCATCTCTAACCCAAATAGGAGAGAGCTTCAGACAAACCACAGTTTGGTTCATGGAGGCCCCCAGCCCTGAACTTTGTATTCACTTACTGCTGAGCATCATATAACTCAAATATTTGCCAGGGGAAACCAGAGGGCCAGAGGAACAAAGGCCTTTCTTGGCTAAAGACTCTGCCTAGAAAGTTGCCTTGGTCTTCGTGTGTATAGGTGTGCTTGAAGAGGTCTGTGGCTATGTGAATTCGGTGCCATTGAATTCACGTGTGTGGGGGGTGGGGGGAGCGGGATAGGGTTGGGAAGAAGGATTTAGGAAGGTGTTTTAACATCAAGGCAGAAGTCTCCGGAAATTCTGTCTGTAAAAGGAATAAGCTTGGGTTTGTTTTTGAAATCCACCTCATTCTGGAAAGAATCCTACCCAAACCGCTGGGGTTTCTGAAATGATATTTGATAAGTGCAAATGGGCTGAAAACGTCTTGGAGATTTTTCAGGTTTGTATGACCAGTGGCGGCTGCTAGAGCCAAGTCCACTTCTTGAGATCCCCTGCCAGTGGCTGTACAGCCAAATGGGGCCAGCATTTGACCTTGACCCCAGTTTGCCACTTCCCAAATAAACACGCTGAACCCACTTTTTGTCTGCCAAGGAAAGCAATGAGGGCAGCTCCCACAGGGTCTCCTGCAAGGTTCTTCTGACAATCTATCTCCTTTCCTTATTCCAGACAACAAGGCCACTCACTCATTCATTCATTTAATAAGCATTTGTTAAGCTCTTATTCTGTGCAAAGCACTAGGCCAGGTGTTTTGAGATTCATGGTAAATATAACACAAAGCCTGCCTTCAAGGAGCTAGGATCTAATGAGGCGAAATGACTTGAACAAAAATAAGTGTAAAAATATGGCAGTGTAATAGTACAAAGGAAAGATTCAGGAAAAGTGCCGTGAGAAATTTGAGGAGGTAAAAAAAAAATCACTTTCAGCTAAAGGGGAAGAGGATAGGCGGAGTTGATGACTTCATGAAGGAAGTGGTACCTGGGCTGGGCCTCTAAAGAAGGGAGAGATTTCAACAAGAGGAGAGCTATCAGAGAAGACCAGTTCACACCATTCTGTGCAAAGGCACAGAAGCAGAAGGGACAAGAAGTGGGGAGGCAGAGAGGAGAAGAGTGTTCCTTTAAGTCTCAACTAAAATCCCACCTTCTACAGGAAGCCTCCCTCCGCTCCTAATCCTAGTGTTATCTCTGTGTTAATTATGTCCTATTTGCCCTATTTGCATATATTTGTTTCAGTGTTGTCTCCTCCATTAGATAGAAAGCTCCTTGAGGGCAGGGACTGCCTTTTGCCTCTTCTTGTATCTCCAGTGCTTAGCACATTGTCTGGCATACAGTAAGTGCTTAACAAATATTTCTTGATTGATAAATTGACTGATTGCTGGTATACAGAATACATTGTTTTTAAAAAGGCACCCTGGTCAAGGGGTGCAAGAACACCCTGTCCTGCTAAGGGGCTCTCACTCTGGATTTTCTAGTGGACCGAGTTTAATCCTAAGGGATTACTGACTCTAAAGAGAAAAGTCAGGCTCTTTCTCTCATTGTCTCTAACTTTTTATGTACGTACTCCAGATCTCCAGGAAAAATTACGTAAAGCTTAGGTTTGGTCCAGACCTAGAGACTGCCTGAGAAGTGTTTAACTGGATCCCCTTAGAAAGGTACTCTGTGTCCAAAGTAGGTCGGCTAAAGGATAGCTACTTATTTCCTCAATCATGAGAGAAATGCTGAAAACATATAAGACCCATAAAAAAAGCTTGAAAAATGAAATGAAAACATAAAGCATAAATAGCATTTCATCTTCTCCTCAGCTCTGCACTGTCCAAATAACTCCCTCGAGGCTGATACCTCCTGGGGCAAGCCAGAGGATGGCTTGGGCTCATCCTCCTGCCAGGATTCACTTTCTACCCAGGGAAAAGTTATAATAGCTGTAGAAAACCCCTGTCATCACTTAGCACTGACTGAGGAACCCAGGAACTCTCAAACTCCCAATATAAACATAGGGCTTGAATAATTTGTCTCGTATGATTGTTTTACAGTCACGTGCGCTCAGGGAAAGAATTTGTTATTCAGTCTTTTCAGTTGTGTCCAACTTGTAACTCCATTTGGGGTTTTCTTTCTTCTTGCCATTTCCTTCTTCAGGCCATTTTACAGATGAGGAAACTGGAGTAAACAGGGTTAGGTGACTTTCCCAAGGTCACACAACCAGTATGGTTGGAGACCAGATTTGAACTCAGGGAGGTAAGTCTTCCTGACTCCAGACCCAGCACTGTATCCACTGCACCATGTAGCTGCCCCAGGGAACAAGGACAAAACAGAAGACAGCTAGGGCTTAGAAATCCTGTGTCAGGTTCACCCAGGCCAGCACATAAGTTTGTTGTTATATGTCAACAGCTGCTGCCATAGCTAGGGGAAGGCAGAGGAGAAAAGGAACCCCTTCCTCATGGGAAGCCCAAAGGAAAGCTGTCAGAGTCCCAAGCCACATGTTCAGAAGAAACCTGATAACTAAGTTACTCTTTTTAAGGTCTACACAGTGGGCTATTCTTCCTGGCTCAGTAGCCAATCCTCTCTGATGCAGCCCCTCCCTCTTCTGCCAACCCCAGGGACTATGGGATTTCTATGTCATCCCAAAGCCCTTCAGTGCTGAGCACGTGGAAGCAGCCCAGGGAGCTCAGATTGGCTCCACACATTGCTTATACTCTACTCAGGGCAGAAAGTTGGGGGAAACCGGGGGGACACCTCTTAATCACTCTTGTTATAACATAATGGGGGGGTAGTATGTGATAAGTCTGTATAGGTAAATTAGATTATTGAGGGTCTTGAATGCCAGGATCAGTTTATGGGGTTTTTTTTGGTAGAAAATAGAGAGCCAGTGAAGTTTTTTAATTAGAAGAATAAAGTGATCAGGGCAATACAAAGAGGGGTAGATGGTATAAGTCAAGATAAAGCTCTTGACTTATAATGAGGAAGACCAGTTTGAACCTTGTGTCAGACATGTGCTAGCTGTGTGACTGTAGTCAGGTTATTTAACCTCTCTCAGCTTCAGTTTCCTCATCTGTAAAATGGAGGTAATGATAGCACCTGCCTCCCAGGGCTGTTGCTAGGATCAAATGAGATAGTACTTGTCAAACGGGCAGCCAAGGTGTGCAGTGCACAGAGTGCCAGGCCTGAAGTCGGGAAGATTCATCTTCCTGAGTTCAAATCTGGCCTCAGACACTCACTCCTTAGCTGTGTGACCATGGGCAAGTCACTTAACCCTGTCTGCCTCAGTTTCCTCATCTGTAAAATGAGCTGGAAAAGGAAATGGCAAACCACTCTAATATCTTTGCCAAGAAAACCTTGGTTACAACTGAACAGTGATAATAACTCCAATCTTAAAGTACTATATACATGTTAGCCATTATAATGATTAAATTGCTTGGGCCTCTATGTGATGTATGAATTAGAGACAGGAATACCCTTAGGAGGCTATTGTAATAATAATACAAATGAGAAGAAATGAGGACCTAAACTAATATACTGACAGTGGGACTAGAAAGGAAAACAGGTAAAAGAAATACAATTAAACAGGTAAAAGAAATACATCATGGTTTCAATATCTGGCTGGCCAGGATAAGAAATTAAATGAGAATTTTGGGTGTTTTGCGGAAGCCGCAAATGACACCCAAAGGCCAACAAACAGCCCAGAGTAAGTTTAAAAACTCAAAAATGCTTGAAATATATTAGTGTCGTATAGTATCAGCCCAAATTTCACAATAAGGGACTTGAAACACCCCATAAAAGAAAAAGAAAAAATTCAGACATCTTCTCTGGTATGAAGAGGGGACCAAAACTTTTTATGTGGACTTTCCAGATTGCAGGAGCACCATGCCTCTAACCCCTGCGATATGGAAGGGATAACCGTAACGAGAAAGTAGAATCAAAAACCTTGGCCACTGAGAGTACGCAACTGGACATTAGCCAGAAAATGGTAGGCCTCTCTCTTTGCTTCAGTTAGGGGCCCAAGAGTTTGACCTTAGCGACTGTCTACTCTCATCCCGTCATTCACAGAAGCTCCTCACTCCAGATTCACAGGTTATAAGGAAGTGAAGCAGGGACAAGTCTGGGCCTGGCAGCCTCTGAGGTCCCCTTTGACTCTGAGACTCTGCAATTCTGTGAAATCTCTGCCTTTCCATTGTTGGTTTGCTCCTCTTTAAAATGGGGTTAGAAGTGGCCTGTACTCAGAGGGATTAGTTGGTAAAAAAGCTTTGCTGTTCTTTATAGAGAGAGACCCAGTTGGGATTCCCAGTCTTCTTTCAATTATTCCCTGAGTGGATTATTCACAGAAAATGTTTTTATCCCAGGCTAACTTCTCCCTGACATTTGGTTCCCTCTGCTATCGGTGTTCAGGGAATTCAATTAAGCAAAATCAATAAGCAGAACACTCTGCTAAACATTGGGGAAAATACAGAATGAGGTAAATTAACGTTCCCATCTTCGTGTAGTTTGCAGTTTAATCAAAGAATAAGATGCGAATATAGTTATAATATACAATATTACATGATAAATGAGGAGGAAATATGGTATAATCTAATAATTGGTAACATTTATATAAAGTTAAGGCTTACAAAACACTTCAAACATCTTATTTGATCCTCTTGACAATCCTGTGAGGTAGGTAACATTGTTAACCCATCTTACAGATGCCTATGCTAAGTCTGAGAGAGATTAAGTAACTCATTCAGCAACACAGAGATAAGAAATCAAGTCTTCCCAACTTGTTCTATCCCTTACACCTCTATGCACCACAACCATGGAAAGAGCACTGAATCTGTCAGAGGACCTGGCTTAGGATCCTTACTCTGCAAATATGTTCCATTAAGCAAATCACTTCATTTGTCTGGCTTTCATTTTTCTCATCCATAAAGGAGCTGGACTGAGTCATGGGTTCTTAACCTTACAGCAGACTGGCAAAACTCTTTTTTTCTCAGAATTTTTAAAATACATAAAATAAAAATGCAGAAGAATACAAAGGAAATCAATTACATTGAAAAAAGTGATCAAAATATTTTTTAAAAACATGTTTGTAGACCCCAGCTTAAGAACCCATCTCTAAGGTCTCTTCCATCTATAAATCATAATTATAAGGGCATTAGAGAGATACAGAACAGAGGTAATTTTAAACAAAACAGCCTTAGGAAGGGGAAACTAGGTTGAATGACTAATGTGATCTCTTTAAAAACCAAGCTTAAAATGAACGAGAAGGGTCCTGCATACAGAACCACTGCCTTCTACAACGTTAGACAATCCTAGGCTGTTCCATGATTTGAAAACGACTATCTTCTTTGCTGAATGCTTCAAACTTCTCTTAATTACTTTGTGGTCATCAGCCTGGCTGGAAAGAAATATGTTAGCAAGACCCTTCATGCCACTGTTTAGAACAGAGGGTTTTAAACTTTTTCTGTATCATGGACCCCTCTGGCCATCTGGCCAAGCCTGTGGGTCCCTTCTCAGAATAATGTTTTTAAATGTATAAAATAAAATATATAAGATTACAAAGGAAACCAAAGTTAGAAATAACTTGGATATTTTTTCCCTCTCCTAGTTCCTGGATCCTCTCAAATCTATCCACAGACCCCTAAGCAGTCCCACAGACCTTGAGGTCTAGAACAAGCTAGGGTATATCTACCTTCTGTGAGGAAAGCTCTCGAAAAACAAAGAAACCCTGGAGTGCTGTAGAAGTACTCTTAGACACCAAGAGGCAGTTCAGTAATGAAGTAGTTGGGACATCTTCCTCTCTTAGGAACTACAATTATGGGCCTATTCCATTCTCTCTTCCTGGGGCAACTGCTAACCTGTTTGACTTTAGCAAATCCTTTTAGATCCCAAGACTTTTCTCCAATAGGGCAACTCAATGATAATTCTAGCTATGACCAAGGATATAAATGAGTTCATGTTGAGTCAAGAAGAATGGCATTGTGGAAAGAGCCCTGAAGTTTGGAGACCAGAGGATCTGAGTTCAAATCCTGGCCCCATCCTCTCAGAACCTCTATTTCCTCATCTGCAAGATGAAGGAGTTCTATGAAAAGCCTCTAAAGGTATATCCAGCTTTAAATACTTTGATCCTCAGTGAAAAGGAAAAAATGTGGAGCCAGAGGCCCTGAGTTTGAATCCAGGCTCCACCACATTATCTGTTTGACCTTGAGCAAGTAACATAACCTCTTCAGCCCTTGGCTTCCCCATTTGAAAAATGAGGGGATTGGAACAGATCACACCAAAGGTCCCTTTCTACTATATGTTGATCAGCGTCAGGCTTCAGTGCACCAACTATTCATGTGATCCAGCCCTTCCTTGGAGCCCATTAGTAAAAAGCTGACCATATCTGTAAGCAATTATCCCAGCACCAGCCTCTCCCAGCACTGAGAGGGCTTATGTTGGTGGGGAGGGAGAGCCATCAACCAAAGTTGGCTCAGAGATGGGTAAAAAGGCTACTCTTAGAGAAGTACAGTGTGGTTGGGGAAAAAAATGTCACCCAGGTACCTGTGGGGCAATCTTTAAGAGGCTAGAGTCCTCTTTTTTGTTCAGCCATTTTTCATTTGTGTCCTACTCTTCATGACTCCATTTAGGGTTTTCTTGACAAAGATACTGGTTCGCCATTCCTTCCCCAGCTCATTTTACAGATGAGGAAACTGAGGCAAACAGGGTTAAGTGACTTGCCCAGGGTCACACAGCTAGTAAGTGTCTGAGGCCAGATTTGAACTGAAGAAGTTGAGTCTTCCTGACTCCAGGCCTGGTGCTCTATCCACTGTGCCACCTCGTTGCCCATAGATACTTACCAGGCAACAAATCATAAGGGCTCCCAGCTTAGCCTTTGGGAGCATCCTTACCATATGACGGTGGTACCATTCCTCTCTCAGCACTGTAGTTGTTACTATGGAGTCCTCAGTTCTCAAAGCTTTGAATTCATCTTTTATTAATTCTTATAATAACCTCAGGAAGAAGGAGGGAAGGAGGGAAGGAGGGAAGTCAGTGATTTTTAAACATTCTTAGTTGTCACAAAGCTAGTAAGTATTGGAAGTGAAATTCAAACCAACATCTTTATAATTGCAAGTCCAAACATTTTTGCTCTTTATGCTCAACTGTCTCTTTGAAAAATATGAAATGTCATATAAATTTAAAGCGTTAGAGGATGTGGATAGGGAAACCCGGGTTCAAGACCCTCCTCCCACATAATGACTGTGTGATCCTGGCCAAGTCATTTAAACCTTTAGTGACCTAGGCCACTCCTAAAAACTAGAATTTGAAGAATATGTGCTGCTGTGTTCTCACCAGTAGTGCTTTCCATGGATGTTCTATATGTCTGGACCACTCTTCTCCCAAATGATTATAATTGGTATAAACACACGCAACATAAATGAACTTGATAAAAAAAAATCCCAACCACTAAGCCAGACTCAGCATATACAGGGGCATTCTTAGGGCCAACATTTTTGTAACCTCCTTCCTTCTCATCTTCTATGAAGAAAATGGAGAATGAGGAGGGATCAATTCAAATTCCTCAGAATTCTACATTCTGGGAATGACTAAGGATTTGGGAGTTCACTTCATGTCCTTTTAAAAAATTATTATTATTATTATTATTATTATTGCTATTATTATCATTCAGCCATCAATCCACCATTCCAGGGCACACATCTCTCCCAGAACAGCAACATGTTAGGCCCCATGCCCTGTGCTAGGGAGCAAAAAGTCTTTATATAAAGAAACCAACTTTCCTGTCTTGCTCCAAAGTAGTTGTTTTACTTTTTAAAGCTATAAATCAAGGGGAAATGAGTAGAAAAGTTATGGGAACCCCTTTCCTGTTTCAAATGCCAGAGGCAACGCCCTCCTCTTCTCTAAAACCAGGTTGGGGAGCTGACTGTGGCTTCTTGTCCACACTAAATCCCCTCCTGAGGGGGGTTCTTTTTTTTTTTTAAAGATACTTAAGAGTGTCAGAGGCTCTTTTTGCCCATTTAGGCCTTTCTTCTGTTTACATTGGGAGATGTGTTTTTTGCTGGGCTTAAGTGCAGTCTTGGCCCTTTTATTTGTTTTAAGTCAGGTTACAACTCTGCTCCTGGATTTATTGCAAAATCCATTTATCTTCATCTCCTCAGGGTCTCTGCTCAGATCCATTCCACCCTCTCTGCTGACAAACAAAGGAGGAGAAGGATGGAGAGAGGGGGAGAGGGAACAAAAAGACAGATTCACACCAAGTAGACGCAAAAAGTGAAGTCCTGAAGGCACATATATAGTTCAGTAGGATTGGGGGAAAGTGGGGAGGAGGGAGTCATATATCAGCCTAGGAAGGGTGAGGTGGAAGAAAGAGTTTGTCCTCCCATCCCCCACCTCCCCCCAGCTGAGCAGTGTACAGGAAGGCCTAATCATTTACTTGTATAGAGCTAAAGCATCTCAGTCAATACTCACACACAGCAGAGAGATCCCGATTTAAAAGGAAAAGAAGGCAGTGCCTATTTATGAGACAGGCAAGAAATTAAAGCAGAGTAACAAACAGACCGACATATATACAAGGGCCTTTAAAAGGAAGGTGTATGGGAGACATCGTGACAGAGGGCAACAGTAGCGAGGAGGTACATTAGGATGGACTAAACCGGAGGAGAAAGAAGGGGGAAAGAGAAACACAGACAACCAGAAGTAGCCGGGGCTCCCTTCCTTTCCCTCCCCCACCCCTTCCCATGCATAGTTGAGAGAGTCCAAAAACGACCAGAGCTAAACCTCGTGAGGGTGACAGAAACAAAGCAAAGCTAACAAATTGGGAGCAGGGAGTCAAATAGAGCTGTTTGCTTGGCCTTCTAAGACAGGATATGCTTTTGGCCCTCCTGTGTGAACTTAGGGACACTGGTTCAGCATAACTAGATTGGTTCAGCCTAAACTCTGAGGCAGCCACAAAGCTGAAGCTTGGGAATAGGGACCTCTGTAATCCAGGGTCCAATTAATTGGTCAGCACACTAAAGGAGCTTTTGCCTCCCCACCTCCAAAAGCTTCGCCCCCCACCTTCTCTTGATCAGAAGAGCAACTGTAATCTGCTGTGGTGGATGGAAAAGTTGGTTTTTTTTTTCTTCAGGGGACAGAGGTTCAGCAGCTGGAGAAATAATTTTCAAGGAGTTTGCTTTAGTGGATGACACTTTATACTCACCATATTAATACATTTCCTACACATAGTTGGTAAGTAAACAATGAAAGAAAGGAAGGAAAAGGAAAGAATGAGAAAAGGAAAGAAAGAAAATGGAGAAAGAGAAAGAGAAAGAAAAGAAAGAGAAAAAGAAAAAGAAAAAGAGAGGGAAAAGAGAAAGAGAAAGGAGAGACAGAGAGAAATGGGGGGAGGAAGAGAGAGAGAGATGGGGGGAGGAAGAGAGAGAGACAGAGAGAGAGAGAGAGAGAGAGAGAGAGAGAGAGAGAGATAGGTAATCCTGACCCTCAAGTGATTTGATTTAGGCTTTCAAGCGGTAGTTATGATTAATAACTAGAGGAATTTTTCATGCAGTCCTATTATAGAATGTTAGCCTGGAAAGGGACCTCAAGAGATGTTGTAGTCCAATCTCTTCATTTCGTGAATAAAAAAAACTGAGGCCCTCAAAGGGGAAGTGATTTGCCCAAGGTCACACGGCTAATTAATGGCCCAGTCTAGATCCCTGCTCTTCCCATTGAGCTACACTTCCTCCTAGGAGTCAGGAAATCCTTGTCTCTGTGGCCAGATCAATGCTAACTAGACATATTATTTAGTGGGCTGCTTAACCTCTCTCTTCTTCCTTTCCAACTCTTATAAAATGAGACTCAATTTAGAATTCCACAGGGCTGGAAGGCACTTCTAGAGGCCTAGGTATCCTAATACCCTGAAGTGCTAGGAAAATTGCTTTGTATTTATTTTGTATACACACATACACACATTGTTTCATCCAATAAAATTTCAGCTGAGGGCAGAACAAGTTTGGGGGTTTTTTGCTTCTTATCCCCAGTACCTAACACATAGTAATGGCTAACATTTAGATAGCACTTTAAGATTTTCAAAACATTTCATATGCGTTATGTCTCCCATTACATCCTCACAATAACCCTATTAAGTATTATCCCTATTTTACAGATGAGGAAACTGAGGCTGACAGAGATGAAAGTGTCTTGCCCAGGGTTACACAGCTAGAAAATTTCTGGTCTTCTGATCCAAGTCCAGCATTCTCCCCACTGTGAGTCTACATGATAGACACTCAATCAATGCATATCGATAGATTGATCTACCCGTGTACAAACAGGATGACAAGCAGCACCATCCTCTTTTCTTCAAGCCGTGGAAATACTTCACCCTCCTTCAGCAAATTGTTCCACTGTTCCTCACAATCTTTATAGCTGGAAAGTCTCTGTTATCTGAGATCCAAATCCCTCCCTCCCAATCTTTGCAATGTAAACTTATTTCCTATAGCTCTGTGGAGATCGGTAATTGCCACCCACCCCACCCCTAGCACTCTTTGGGCATGATTTTTATTTTGAGATGATTCATGCATGAGATTGTGTTTACCAAGAGTTTGAAGATCCAAGAAGGAATTTTGCCTCATGCAAATATAAACACAAAATGGATCCATGATTTAGGTGGTTTTTACAAATATCAGTTGAGTTCTTATCCCCAGTGGAGGTGGTTTTATACTGAATGTTGAAAAAAACTAGAGAAGCTACCTTTTCCTTTGGGATGTGTATGTATTCTCTCAATACTCACTTCTAGGAAGCAAACTTAGACTGGGCTTTTTTGTAACACCAGCATAGACCTGTCTTCATTTCCCAAAGTCCTGCTCTTACACGCAACCTCACCTTTCCCCTAGTCCTCTCCTGGGGGGCAGAGGAGAGTTCAGGAGTCCAAGCCTAAAAAGTTAGACATTGGTTCACTCATATTTAAAAGAGAAAAGGAAAGGCTCATGTCTGAGATGCTTCTGGATTCCAGAGGATAAATTTCTGGAAAAAAGTGGAATTGTTGAGTCATCCTAAGAGAATTTAGATTATCAGAATTATTATTAGCAGTAATAATAACGACACATCCTGCCAGCACCCTTAGTACAGAGCACAAAGGCATCTAGAACTCCAAAGAAGTTTACTTTTCCTTCCAAAGTCACCTGGGGAGGGTTGACAGAATGACAGGGTGCTCACAATTGAACAGTTGAGAATGCAAAGGGGACATAGTGGCATGTCTGAGTTGGGCCCTAGAGACGGACTGAGGTGGGGGAATTCCAGCGTTTGGGAATGGGCTTGGAAACCCCACTATTCGCAACACTCGACTCCAAGAACACCAGAAAAGAGATCCTATTAGGCCTTTAGACAAGAAAAGATGGCCTCTCCTCTCCCACCCCCCACCCCTGCTCCCTCGTGTGCGTGCATCATGACGCCTCTGACACCAGAGCAGAGACTTCCTGGATGGAAGCTGGATGACTAAAGAAAGCCCAAGTAATATGATCTGGCTGTATAATTACACAGTCCCTTTCCCACTGAGGAGTAAATAAATATGCTTTACAAATGTTAACTCATCCAGGGCACAGTATTGTTGAGAAGAGGCAGCCCGGGAGAACGGATTCTTGAGAATGGGAGGAAAGCAGTGGAACTGCTGTGCTTCTTTGACTATGCCCCATGGCAGGAGCATGCCTTGTGCAGGCTTACCAGGGATGGCGTGGACTTATAGGCAGGCCACCAGACCTCCACTCAGAAGTTCCTAGCTATCACTTTCACTACTGTGGGACACGGAGGAACTTGAATAAGCTAGTTTACCTCTTAGTACCTCCCCCATGTAAAATGAGGGTAATACCGAGCCACGTGAAACTGCTAGGGATACACAATTTATAGGTATTCAAAGACAGCTAGGTGGGAGCAGCACTGGACCTAGAGTCAGGAAAATCTGAGCTCAAATCTAGCTTCAGACACTTACTAGCTGTGTAAATCTTGGGCAAGTCACTTACCCTCTGTCTGCCTTAGTTTACTCATCTGTAAAATGGGGATAATAATGGCACCTACCTCTCAGGTTACTGTCAGGACAAAATAAGATATTTATAAAGCACTTGTAAGGTACTTACAAGCACTTAAGGTACTATATAAATGCTAGCTGTTATTATTATTATTATTATCATTATCATATTAACCTATACAATAGCCTTCAAAGATTTGGTAGGATGCCCTTTCCCTGCATGACTTGTTTGCAAATCTTTCTGCCCCAAGGAAGTCTAAAGGTTTTCCTTCCTAAGCTGCTCCCTAGGCCTGGAATGCTCTTCTTCCTCATGTCCATCTCCTGGCATCCTCTGTGACTCCATTTAATTCTCATCTTTTGGCCAATGCCTTTCCCAACCCCCCATGGCTTTTGCCTTCCCTCTAAGATGATCTGACGTTTATACTGAACTGATCAACATATACATTTTTTCCTTCATCTTGTCTCCCCTGTTGAAGTGGGGGCTCTTTGAGGGCAGGAACTATGTTTTTTGCCTTAATTTGCGTCCTTAGCCCTCGGCACAGTGCCTAACACATAGTAAGCGCTTAGCAAATATTTGTTAGTTAATTGCTTGACTTTAGTCAAGCGTAGATTTAAAAGAATCTGAATTTCAGGGGGCTTAACATATTGATAAAAATGCTCAGTACAAATTCTAAGACCAGCTCAATTCCTATTCAGGCTTCCACTTCATCTTGAGGGGTATGAGAAACATGCATCGTATTATGGAGGGAACTTGAGCTCCAAACCTAGCCCTCCTTCACTTTCGAGGCTCTCTGAGCCTCAGTCTCCTCATAGAATTGTTCTTTCCAGAGATACATGATTTTTGTATGTAGGTAGCTTTGTAAACCTTATTACCTATACAAATTTCAGTTCGTCATCATCATCATCATCATCATCGTCTTGAGACTGCTGTTATGGGAGATGGTGAAAATCATGGTGGGCAAATGGGATTCTGAAGCTTGCTTGTTCTTACAGCTTGCGGTGGAGTGGGAAAGTCCTCCTTCTTAGACCTTGCTTGCCCCAAGTGGATCATACCATAGGACTAGACTCTGGGATTACCTAAAGCAGCCGTGACTCAGAGAGTGCTCATCTCCCAGCCCCCACCCCTGCTCTGCCTCTATACTTCTTGGGTCATCTGGTGGATGTCTGATGGTAACCTAAACCCCTCCTCTATGCTTTTAGCAACATATGCAGTCCCTCCAAGGCGAAGAGGGCAGCAGGCCAGATGCAATCGATTCTAATGGAGGTGAACAAGGCTTGGGGTTTACAGCCAAGGTCAAGCACAAAAGAAAGAGTAGTCTTTTCAGTCTGACCACCAGGATTCTGGGGGCTGAGTTCAGCGTGATGCCAGTTCTGCTGACATGGACATTGTAGGTGGACTGAAAGGTGTCCGTTTTCTTCTGTGTTCTCTAAATACATCTTCTACTCACTGCTTCCTCCCCCCACCCCAGCCCTAAGCATCTTAACCTGAACACAGCCCCCACAAAGAAAGGAGTTCCTTGGGCAACTAGAAAGTTAGAATGACAGGTTGAAAGGCCCCAGTGAACCCTTTTGTCTGAATCTTTTTCGTTCTTCTTCCCAGAAAGAGTCTAAAGTCTCCAGAGGTTGGCAGATATTCTCATGCCTGAAAGAGTATCCTGCTCTGCCTACCTTTCCCCACAAATTGCATTTTTTAAACACCTTCTAGGAAGGTGATCCAAGGTGGGAACTTTTTAAGAGTTAGCCCTTGTTACTGTCATTCAGTTGTTTCAATCATGTCTGACTTTTTGTGACCCCTTGTGGGATTTTCTTGGCAGAGATACAGGAGTCGTTTGCTATTTCCTTCTCCGGGTCTTTTTACAGATGAGGAACTGAGCCAAATAGGGTTAAGTGACTTGCCCAGGGTCACAGAACTAGTAAGTGTCTGCAGCCAGATTTGAACATGAGAAGATAAGTCTTCCTGATTCCAGGCCTGGCACTCTATCCACCGTGCCACCTAGCTGCCCTAAAGGTTAGTTGGGCAAAGCAAATTGGGCACATCCAAGCTCTGCCAGACTCATCATATTTTACAAATGGAACCAGGGGTGAGAGAGCAGGAAATCAAGAAGAATGAACCTGTAGAAAATGACAGCAGGGATCCATATAATGTAGAGTGAAGATGTGTCCCTAGCTCCTTACCCCAATTTTGGGAAAATAGAAAGGGAACTGACCCTTATATAAATAAAAACTCTGCCTTCCTCAAGCAGCAAGACATGGAGTTGGAGTTTCTTTTCTTCCTAGCTCATTCTCAATTTTTTCTCCTTGGTCAAAGGAGTATTTGAAGAACTTTTATCTCCAGAAAACCCATACACGCAACATGATGGATTCACCTCAAGACTTCTCTGTCTCTTGTTCCTATTGCTATCCACATTAAGACAGCTCTAGAGCTAACCAAATCTTCCACCTCATATAGGCTAGCCTGCATTTCTAGTAAGGTTTGGGATTCACAGGACCAGATCCCTTGCACTTTTTTCCATAGGTCTGAGCGTAAACTTTCCTCTTTGTCAGGGGACGCATAAAAACCATACTTTTGTGTCTTCATTTGGCTGAAGTAAAACTTTGCATGACCCTAGCTGAAAGGACCCATGTGAAAGTTCTTTGCTTGGATATGTCCCAAGCCTCTGTTTCCCCACACAAGTCTGAAGGGAACAGGAGAAAGATTAGTATCTCTTCCCTACAACCTGCCCTCCCCACCTCTCAACCTCAATGTACAACCCCTTCCTCCCATAGTCACTGCTGTAACTTGATTCACTGGGTCCCACAGCACAGCTCTGGTTTCTAACAAGAGGGTCTTCCATGAAAGAAGAGCCATTCTTTCTCTCTCCCCCCAGCCCGTACCATTGGCTCAAAGCTGAGGGAGTGTCACCCTTTGACCTCCAACCCTTGACCCCCAACCCCAATGGACTATTCCTACTGGGTCTTCTCCCTCCTTTTTTTTTTTTTTGCAAAAGGAGGAGTGTGAGATTGAGTGAAAAAACAATCTTCAATAATGACTAGCTATTGTTGGAAGAGTAATCAATATTCCAAATCCCTGTACTGCAGTGACAGGAGGCAGGCTTAGGGACCTGTAACCCTTTCCATGCCTATGGTCAAAGTCTCCTGGGGCTTTCTCTATCTTCTTCCAATAGTCATCTTTCATTTCTTTACCTCTCAGGTCTACAACCAATATTCACTTACTGTGGGAAGGTATTTGGAAGGGGCAAAGGAAAGAAGAGTTGAAAATTACAATCTCTTTCTCAGGCAGTTTTTTTACTTCTCTCTCTCTCTCTCTCTGTCTCTCTCTCTGTCTCTCTCTCTCTCTCTCTCCTCTTAATGCCTCCCTTATCTTTTTCTTCTTCCTTTCTTCTATATTTTTTAAATCTCCATTCTTCAAGTCTTGGACCTGACAAAAATGAAGTCACTATGACTGCTTAGCTGCCCCACTCAAAGCCATAGAGATGTCCCCATTACAGGAATACTGTTAACTTCTTCCCTTCTGCTCCCACCCCACCCAGTTTGCTGGGGAAGAGCTCATATTAGCTTTTCCTTACTGGCCTATCCCATATATACTCAAGTCTCTATTGGAGAAGGTTTGCAAGATGTGAGTTCAGATCTCCATTGTGGCATTTTTGAACTTGAAAGTATGGACCACTATATACTGGACTCTTCAACTAATCAAAACAAAAATATTAAGGAAAATTGCCCTCCAAATTGTTGTTACTAAGGTCAAAACAATAAACCCAGGATTAAAGGCCAAAAGGAAAAAAAAGCAAGAGTTATCAGAAAACAAGACTCATAATCAGTACGTAGTGATGACCTATCTTGCCATGCAGGTAAACGAACCCAGAGCCTTAGGTTAAAAACTGATTATTTTCAAATAAGCATTAAGGAGCAGCTATGTTCCTGTTTATCTCATGTTATTGGAAAACCTTACTCTTTCATTCTCAAATTCTCCTAAAGCATTCTCCACAGGTATCTCCTTTGCTCTCATGGCACCCTCTTTCTTGGAGTACGTATTATCTTCCTCTGAAAGCTAGGTATCTAGATAGCACAGTGGATAGAGCACTGGGTGCGGAGTGAGGATGACCTGATTTTAAAATTCAGACATTTACCATCTGTGTGACGCTTCACTTCCATCTGTCTCAGTGTCTTCATCTGTAAAATGGTAATAATAACAGCACCTACCCCACAGGGCTGGTGTAAGGATCAAGTAAAAGAATATTTGTAAAGCACTTAGCGCGTGCGCCTGACATACAGTAGTCACTTAATAAATGTTTATTCTCTCCCCTCCCCTCTTAAGGATGGGAAACTGTCATTTCTTAAATCTTTGTATCCTTCGTACCTACAACTACAACAACGTCCTCTTAATGTTGTGAAATGAATTGAATCTAAATCATTAACAGCCAGTCCGGAGGTCAGAGAAAGGCTAGTCATTCATTTATCTCATCTAGGGAATGTGGTGTGTCATCTTGGCCTGTCACTATGTGTGTTATTAATAACCATAATAACTTGATTAAAGAGTGGTATCCAGCTTGGAAGCTGAGGCACGAAGAAGAGACTACAGACATGCCTTCTAAGCACACATTTCAGATTCTTCATTTCCTGTGTAGGTGCAGCAATTCTGCAAAACGATTTCTGACTTGTCTATGTTAGCATCACATAAAAGAATGTTAGAACTTGAAGAGGTCGTAGTCTAACACCTGCTGGGGATCTATGGGGGACAGTACTCTTCTCCCCACTGACCCCCTTCAGAAAAGGCACGCATATGCCCTGACTACTTCCTATTCCACCACGATGACACTTCTAATTGACCGAGGAGCTGATATTTCATGGACAGACTAAAAGGCCAGCCCCCATCCCTCGGTCTCTCCTTCCCATTGGCCTCAAGGAGTGAGGATAACTCTTTGAGCTCTAAAGGGTGGGTGGGAGGATGCCCTTCCCCAAACTAGGCCCAGCCCATGAGTGTGTGACCTCCTGGAAATACCCGTGTCTGGACTGGGTCTGTCTCCTGTTTGTATTTTCTTTCTTTTGGTACACCTAAGTATTAGCTGCTGCTATTGGCTTTAGTTGCCAATGGGGCCTTTACTACTATTCCTACTACTACTATTCCTACTACTACTATTCCTACTACTACTACTACACTACTACTACTACTACTACTACTACCACAATAGTATTTATATAGTGCTTACCACTTTACAATTATTATCTCATTTGATCCTTACAACAACCCTGAAAAGTGGGTGCCATTATTACCCCAATTTTACAAATAAGGAAACTGAGGCAAACAGAGGTCAAGTGAGTTGCCCAAAGTCACACAGATAGTAAAGTGTCTGAGGCTGGATTTCAACTTGGTCTTCCTGACTCCAGGAGCCCCCTTGATGCTCATCCTTTTAAAGCTCATAAGGTCATAACCTGTTCTGTTTCATCTCCTATAGTCATTCAACTAAGATCAGGGGAGAGTAAACATGCAGAGACAGATGGAAACAGAGGTACCATGTATTCACTGATACATGGAGGCCAGGTGAGGGAGGGCCTCCCCCACCCAGCAATTCTTCTCTCAAAAACAACCACATCTCCTCCATCCATCAGCCATGCTACATTTTAGAAATGAACTTGCTATGTAGAAACTATGTGAAGTCTGATTCTGCTCTCCCCAGGACCAAGATAGCACAGGGGAGAGTGTGCCCCCAGGTGTTGGGGGAAATGTTACTTCTGTTCTTCCTATAGCTTCACGTGGTAAGTACACTAAAAGCTGAAAATTTAAATTAAAAAAAAAAAAGCAATGGGAAAGAGAGTTTATCTACTCCAGTCCTTTAATGCACACTTATTTCTGGTTCAGCAGCTAATTAAAAAGGTTTTTCATCACCACCAAATAAGGTGACTAGAAATAGAGAATCCTTTCATCTTCTTTGAAACAGGGAGAAAAAGGGCCCCTCCATTACCAGTTTTGTCCAGCGAGCTCCTCAAGCTTCTTTGTTGGATTGGCAGCCAAGAGAGCTCCGAGGAATGAGCCCTCATTGGTCAGTGGGTTGTAGGATCATGGATTGGGAGCTGGAAGGCACCGTACAGGTTATCCAGCCTCACCCCTTGCTTCTCTTCCCAGATGAGGAACTGAGACCTAGAGAGGCTATGACTTGCCCAAAGTAAAACACAGCAAGAGGCAGATGTGGGATTCAAATCCAGATAGCCTGAATCCATTTCCTATAGTCAATCAGTCAGTCGACAAGCATTTTTTAAGCACCTATTATGTGCCAGGAACTGCTAAGCTCTGGGATACAAAGAAGGGCCAAAAACTGTCTAAACTCATAGCCTACAGTACACCAACGCCCATGTACAAGCTAACTGTGTTCAGGATAAATTGCAGGTAGGTTAAGGAGGCTTGAGAAAGAGTTCTTGACTTTCACTGACACTTGAAGGAAGCCACGTATTATTCAATATGGTATTCCAAGAGGTAGATGTGAAAAGAGAGATCACTCTAGGCCTGAGGGACAATAGTCAGAGTCAAGAGATGGACTGTCATGTGTATGGAACAGCAAGGAGGCCGGTGACACCAGATGGCAGAAAACGTTATGGGGTGGAGGGAGTAGGGTAAGGTTGCTGTTTGTCCTTCGTTTTCAAAGAGGACCAGCAGAATCATGACGTGATAAGCGATGTCTTGACTTGTGTGTGAATTGGATTTAACTAAGGCAGAGTTGCATGAAGTTGTCAGCTTCACTTTCTCTTCCAGAGTCATCAAAGCCTAGTGTCAGGCCCACATTCCAATGAATGACCTTGGTATCTTCAGTGTCTGACTGAGCTCTAAGATCTCCATGGTGCCTGTTCCCGGAGTCTTAATGGCCATTGGAATAAATTGTTCTCATCTGCCCATCTTGCCAGAGAAAGTCTTTACACGCTTGGGGTACACACACCCCTAACCCTCCAATGGGTTTGCGGCCTGTTGGTTACCCTCTGTCTGGTTTAGTCAGTCTCCTGAGATGGCTTACCTGAGCGTGGCTACTGCATGTCCTACAGCTTCTCGGTGGCTAAGAAGACTTGTAATGTCGAAAGTGGTCAAGTTATAAAGAGCTTTGCAGGGATGTGCTAGAGCTGCCCCAACAGGATCTTAGAACTGATTATTTAATTTCTAGTGCGATCATTCACACCTCAGAAATCAACAAACACTCTGCATTAAAGCTTGAGCTATTGTTTCATTGACTGTCTAGACTTAAGAAAGTGATGGAGAAAATGCTAATAATACAAATAAACTTTGAAAGTGTCTCCTGCATATTTTTTGAGAGCTGAGTGTTAAACATTTACCAACACACCCCTATTCACTAAGCTAAGTATCACCTTCTCCTTGCCTCAACCAAAGTTTCCTAGATAAGAAACTAGAAGGAAACATGGTATAATAAAAAATAAAAATTTTAAAATGCTGGATTTGGAATTAGAGAACCTGAATTCAAATCCTATCTCTGATGCCATTTATTGCCTATATAACCTTGGGAAAGTCACTTACCATCACTAGGACTTAGTTTCTTTCCTTTGGAAAATGAGGTCAGATTTGATAACTTCTAATGTCGCTCCTATGGCCCTATGAGAAATGTGTACTTTTGGGATTTTTTATTTATTTTTTATTTTTTTAGCTTTTTTTTTTAAATATAAATTTATTTATTTTTAGTTTTCAATATTCACTTCCACAAGTTTTTGAGTTCCAAATTTCTCACCCCTCCCCCCACCCCAAGATGGCATGCATTCTGAATACCCCTTCCCCTGGTCTGCCTTCTCTTCTATCTCTCCCCCCTCCCTTCTCTTATCCCCTTCCCCTTCTATTTTCCTGTAGAGCAGGATAGACTTCTGTACCCCATTTCCTGAATTTCTTATTTCCCAGTTGCATGTGAAAAAGAAATGTGTACTTTTGAAGCAAAGGTTCCTTGAGACCAGAGAGCAAATTCTTTGTATCTGTTCCCATAAGACCCCTAATAATGCTACAGTAGTCTCTCTAGGGAGAGAACCATTATAAGTCATCACACCTACATTATTTCTTAATTTCCTTCAGTTAATTATGACAAGATCATGTAACCTTTTTACAAAAGACCTTTATGCATTTTATTTTATTAATCGTCATTAAGTCTCTGTAAGGGCAGGAAGGTGTTAAGTGTTGCTCATTGTTTTTTATAGATGAGGAAACTGAGTCAGCAAGGAGAATGATAAATCACCTTTGGTTGTATAGTAAGTCTTTGGCATTTTTCCTACTATGATCACTCTTAATAGAATTTAACTTAGCAAGGAAAGGAAGGAAAAGCACTTGTTAAGTGATTGGATCTAAATGCGAAAGCAGAGCTCAGTTAACACTTCCTAAGCCTGCTCAGATGTTTTTACCACAGATTAAAGATCAAGAGAGAAAAATTTTCTTTTTGTAAGAAAACCTTTTTCTTCCTTTCTTTCTTCTTTTCTTCCTTCCTTCCTCCCTTCTTTCCTTCCTTCCTTTCTCTTTTTTTGACTTTTTTATTTTTCAAGGAAAAAACTTTTTAAAAATTTAATGTCTTTTCCACTACCCCCCCAAATTGGGCAAAATTTGTTTTTTAACAAAAAACAAATCCCTCAATATATATCTACCTAGTTAGGAAAAAATACCATGTTGGCCATGCCCCAAAATGTGTCTGTTTCTGAATTTTAAGTCATCACATCTCTGGCAGAAGGTGAGTGGCATGTTTCATCTATATCCTTTTGGGTTTGTGGTTTATCATCACATTGATCAGAGTTCTAAAGGCTCCCTAGCTTATTTGTTCTCTGTAATGTTACTATCATTGTATAAATTGTTCTTCTAGTTCTGCTCAATTTGCTCTGCCTCAGTTCATAAAGGTCTTCTCAGTTTCCTCTGGAATTGTCCATTACATCATTTGTGGCACAATAGCATTCCATTATATTCACGTAGCACAGTTCGTTTAGCCATTTTCCCAAAAGGAGGACACTCTTTGTAAGGAGCTCTTTCTAACAATTAAAGGTGTCTGAAAGTGGAATGCACTGCCCCATGAGGTGGTGGGTTCTCCTTCCTTAAAGATCTTCAAGGTATGTTTTAGAAGGGGTTCTTTATGTGTATGTATTAGAATAAATGTTTGCTGAGATCTCTTCCAACTCTCAGATTTTGTGATTCCATGAAACCAGCCAGAAGGCCTTCTTTTTCAGAAGAACCTTAGGATTCCTGGAAATAACCCCTTCAAAAGTGATTAAGTAAAAAGTTTTTTATGATAGACTTTCAGTTAAGATAGTGACATGAAAGGTCATGAGGAGCCCAGCTGTTTCACACAGGCTTTCCACAAAGATAAAAAAAAAAAGTTACCAGATTGAATAGTGATCAAGAAATCCAAAGATAGTAAGCTTCTTCATCCAGACCAGGACTGAAAGAGAAGACATATAGACAGACATCTCCAAGCTCCTACCAGGAAGCCCAGGAACACAGGCCAGAAGTCTGCCAGCACGTTAAGGAGAGATACTCCAGGGGCATAGGAAGTCTGTAGGGCTCCATTCCTAGGGGCTAGAGTGCTATGATGATAGAACAGCAATACTCCCAGAAAGTTGGAAACCTCTCTGTCTACAAAGTGACTAAGAAAGCTCTGACAAGAATGTAATTGGACCCTCGGGGTACCAGAAGTTCTCAACACTCTGAATACTGCAGCATTCCTGGCCTACAAGCTCTAGGAGAGCTTGGAAACCTCAGTGCTCTGTATCAAGATGATCCAGGGAGGCCTGAAAACCAATAGTGACCTAAGCACATTCACAGGAAGGGAGTTAGAAGCCAGTGGCAGGAGTCCAGTCAATTGAATTTAGGGCCAAACAGGGACTGAATGCTACATCCAATATAGAAGGGAGGGGTGGGAGGAGTGTAGAATCTGCCCTGGATGCGAAGTCCCACATCTAGAACTGAGAGTATAGAAGAACACCTTGGAGAAATACTATATGGGTCAAGAAATAAAATCTGAAGAAAAGGATGACTCTATAACAAATATGAGCAGAGCCTCAAGAAGAAAAATAAATTAAGTTTAGAAGTTCTACAAAAGTACCTAGAAGAGCCATGCCTGGCACATAGTAGGTGATTAATAAATATTTATTGAATTGAATTGAAGGGGAAAAAAAAGCAAGAGAAAACATATGAAATGATCTCTGAAGGGGGAAAAAAGTGGAAAGAGAAATAAATAGCTTAGAATAGAAGGTAGAAAATCTTGCCCAAGTCATGGACTCTATGAAAATTAGAATGGAACAAACAGAACTCAGTGATTTTGGGAGAAAATAAAAAGCATTATCATAACAGGCTTTTGGAAAGGATGTCTGTGGGGTTTAAAATCTAGATAGGTGTCTCTCCCAATAGAACATGAGCTCTGAAGTCAGAGAGCAAACTTTTGACTTTTCTTGTAAACTTAGAACTTAGTACAATGCTTGTTATATAGGAAGCACTTAATAAATGCTTGTCGATTGACTGAAATAGGTAGAATGCTTTGCAAACCTTCAACAGCTATGTAAACGCTAGCTATTAAGTTCAGAGGAGGATATAGGCATGCAGGACAGCCTTGGAACAAACATGTTGAATCGATTATATACGTTAAAAAAACAAGTTAATAGAGATTTACATAGTTTAGTCATTTCAGCCATATCCGACTTTGTATAACCCCATTTGAGGTTTTCTCGGGCAAAGATGCTGAAATGGTTTGCCATTTCCTTCCCCGGTTCATTTTATAGATAAGGCGTTCTGAGGCAAACAGGGTGAAGTGACTTTCCCAGGCTCACAAACCTAATAAGTGTCTGAGGACAGATTTGAACTCAGGTCTTCCTGACTCAAGGCTCAGAGCTCTATCCACTGGGCCACCTAACGTTCCCTACAGATTCATAAACGGTACTCTTTTTCTGTTCTTCTTTGTATATTGAAATGTTTGCGTTTGCTGGCATTTGTCAAATTCAGAATAAAAAAGAAGAAAAGTAAAACAATGACAAAAAAAAATTTGCCATCATCTTACCAGGACTAGACCCTAAGTAGGTTGACCAGCTATATCCTGGTTTTAAGGACTTTTAATTCTCAGGGTTTTTAATTTAATTTTATTATTATTATATAAATTAATAATTTAATTTTATTTAATTCTCAAATGTTCTATGAATACTTCCAGCCCTCAGCATATGCCTATATCCCATTGTAGGCCTGAAGAATCTCAAAACTTGTTGTCATTATATAAATGGTAATACTCCTCCTTCAATTTTTATCTCCCCAGAAAGCCTCCTTTCAAGAGGTGGAAACTGAGATGACATTATGGTAGAGGACACACCGAATTCTAGAGCAGAAGGTGAGGCAATCTTGCTTTCTTGAATCTCTTGAGAATAAAATCCTCTTGTCACCTATTCAAATCAACAAACACGTATTAAACATCTCACTTTGGCAAAACACTATATTAATTGCCAAAGGAACAAAGGAAAAAAGAAATAGTTCTGTCCTCAAGAAGTTTACAGCTCTACCAGATCCAATATTGCACCCTTGGACTAGATATTAACAAATTCTTAAGAGGACAGAGTTCTTAGGAGAGAGATGGAAAATGATGGACATTCCAAGAGAACCTGGAAATCTGAAATACAATCTATGTGGGAAAGTGTTAGAATTGGGAATGTCTCAATAGTTTTATTTCTGTTGTGGCCTGAATAAATAAATATTTAGAGAAATTTAGAGAAATGAAAGTGAGAATGATGTTAGTGAAATAGATTTAAGTAAAGTCAAATATAATCAACTCGTTAGACTTCTTTAAGGAAAGAATTCCAGGGACTTACAAACAAGTATAATCCACTTTATTCTGGGAATACTAAGATTTGGTCTCTCTCCCAGATGCCAGGCTCTAAATGACTTTACCTTTGGCCTCCCGGGTGAGCCCCATTTGGTATGAAATAGGCCTCTGTCACCGGATGATGACCCCACATAGCTGAGGGGTGGGTAAGCATCTCTGAAAAACTATCCTCCCTGCTTGGAAGTGAGATGTTAACCAGAGAATACATTCTATACTTAGAGTGTGACAGGGCTTTAAATGTAGTTTGAATACTGACGTAGCCTAGTATGTACTGGTTGAGAAATAAGCTGAGGTTTAAGCCTGTGTTTGATAGATGCTGGAAACTGGGCTGCATTCTCAGACACTAATCTCTAAACTGTGGATAAATTTTAACTTTAACTTTAAACTGTGGATAAATTTTGGCCAAACCAATTCATTCCAATCATGAGCTAGCTACAACTCCCCCTTCTTTCAAGAATGCTTCACCAGCATGGTATGTTTTATCTACCCTTGGCTTCAATGATGAAGAGAGGAAAATAATACTGTGCTCATTTTAAAGATGGGGAAACTGAGATTGCATAGTTAATTTACTTGCTGTTGGACATGAACAACATACAGTGAGTGAGGGATGGGAATAGAACCTGGTTCTTCTTGTTTAACAGCTTTCACCACCCTCTACTCCTTTAACAAAAAAAACAAACAAAAAACCCCACAACAACAAAACCCAGGGTTTTAAAGAGTAGAAAAGAAAAGGAATCCAAATACTTTCCTATATTTTCCAGGTTTGGAGAAGAAAAGGAAAAGAAAGGACAGGCTTCTCATGGGCAGTTTTATCTGCTTAGAAGTGGTGGAATAGAATTAAAATCCCCAACAAAACCAGAATTCCCTCCTCCCGGACTACTTTTGCAAGGAAGAGACTTCTTGCAAGGTTTACTGAAATTTGATCTTTCAGAGAAATTCCCCACTCTCTATGACTGTGTGAGAAGGAAGAGAGAGCATGGGAGAAGACTGAGAGCTCCCAAGCCCATAGCTTCCAGAGTGTTCCTGTGCGCTGCCACATTCTATTCCTACTGTATAAATTCAGCTCATATTAATGCAGTTCCTAATGGTGGGACAAAAGTCTTATTCTTAGCCAAGAAAATCAAAGACAGGTAATTTTGGTAACATCTAATACCTTTCTGGAAACTTGTGATTTTTTCATCTTGGCCCCTAAACAATTTCTGTCCTGGAATACAGTTTCAGAGAAAAATGTTCTTTGTACTGTTTCACATGGTCTAAAGTATTTCTTTAAGGACCCAAGTAGAAGAAATCTAATGGGAGAAGTTAAAAGACATTCATTTTTGGTTCTATCACTTTTCTTGTAATAAGACAGACTGCTTAGTCGCCTTACCCAACAATGCTTACACTTTCACTCAGTTGGAATATTTGTTCTTCATCATTACTTCCACCCTCCACCACCATCGCTGAGGAACTTTTCTTCTGATGACCACTCAATCCATTTCTTTTTTTTTTTTTTTTGCTTTTAGGCAATTGGGGTTAAGTGACTTGCCCAGGGTCACACAGCTAGTAAGTGTCAAATGTTTGGTCTGAGGTCGGATTTGAACTCAGGTCCTCCTGACTTCAGGGCCAGTGCTCTATCCACCGCACCACCTAGCTGTCCCCATTCAATCCATTTCTACCAACTAATCAAAATTCTGGTAACTAATGTTTTTTTTACCAAGCTCCAGGACATTCTTCTTTCCTCAATGAGTGCTTGGATTACAGTCTTACGTCTCTCCCCACTCCTGCCCTCATACTTGAGGAATTCAGTATTCATCTTGATATGTCCTTAAACACCCTAACCTCACAGTTCCTCAGCTTCTTCATTTTGCACGACCTATTCCTCCATTCCACCTCAGCTATACACAAAAACAGTCATACCCTTGGTCCTGCCATCTACAGATCCACCATTTCCATGCCCAACTTTGAAACGCTCTTATCTGGTCCTTGCTGTTGTTCGTCCTCAGTTTTGGAGAGGACCAATGTCGTCATGGGGAGATGTCTTGACTTGAGTGAATTGGATTTAAGTGAGGTGGAGTTGCACAAAGTCACCAGCCTCTCTTTCTCTTCCAGGGTCGTTGAAGTCCAATGGCAAGATAAGAGTCAAGATGACTGGCGATGGCCCAGGATGCGTCAGATGAACTTGGCCTCTTTGATGCCTGACCAAGCTCTAAGTGCTCCACAGCACCTACTTCAGCCACCTTCATGGCTGGTAGAACAGATTGCTCTCATTTGCCCATTCTGCCTGGGGAAGTCTTTACATGCTTGGGCAGACATCCTCCTACATTCCACCTCTCCCTCTCTACCTTGCAATCTCTAACTCTGTTCTTTATTCTCACTGTGACCTCCAGTCCCTCCACCTCTCAATGTTTTCCTAGGCCATCATCCCTACTATATTGTCTCCTCCTTTCCCATCTTCACCCTTTGATGAAACAGTAGAATTTAATATTGTCCTTTTCTCTCTATCCCTGATCTTTTCCTGCTAAACTTCAACCTTTGATCACTCCCACCATCAGTTGCCTTCCCCACTTACTCCCAAGCCACTGAACAGAGCTGGAGAAAATCATGAAATTGTTTTGACTAGATCCATTACAACTTTATGTTACATAATCTCAACTAGATCCTCACTGTGGCTAGGCAATCTTTTTACATCTCCCTACCCACAGTGACTTTTCCAACCTTTTCATCCCTTTTCAAACATCCCACAGCTCCCTCTGCCCTCACCCTATCGGCTGAGAATGCTGCCTCATATTTGATGGAAAAATTTGAGTCCATTCCCTGAGAGCTTCCATTTCTCCCCTTTGTCTCACATGAAATCTCTTCTCCTCAAGTCTCTCCCCACTGTCAAACTGATTTGTGTCAAGTGCAGGTTTGACCATGTCAAACCTTCCCCTCCCCTAATTCAGTAAACTATCATGGCTCCCTGTCACCTTCAGACTTAAATATAAAAATCCTCTTTTTCGGGATTCAAAGCCCTTTATAACCGAATCCCCTCCTACCTTTCTAGCTCTTTTGTACTTTATACCTCCCCCACCTCCCATATTCTGTAGTGTAGTGGCACTGCCCTCCTTGCTGTTTCTTGAACAAGACACTCTCCTGGCACTGTGTTTTCATTGGATGGTCCCCACACCTGGGGAACTTTCCCTCCTCAATTCTTCCTCCTTGGCTTTCTTGGTTTCCTTCCAGTTTCAGCTAAAATCCCACTTCCTACAAGAAACCTCTCTTCATGCCCCTTCATGCTTTTCCTCAGTTGATCATTTCCATTTTATTCTCTCTGTCTATCTTGTTTGTACATGGCTGTTTGTATGTTGTCTCACCCAATAGACTGCGAGCTTTTTGAGCTCATTTGCCTTTCTTTGTATCCCTATAACTTAACGTAGCGTTAACACATAGCTGTTGTTTTTCTGTCATTTCAGTTGTATCTGACTCTTTGTGACCCCATTTGGGGTTTTCTTGGCAAAGATACAAGAGTAGTTTGCTCCTTCCTTCTCCAGCTCGTTTTACAGATGAGCAAACTGAGGCAAACGGGGGTAAGTGATTTGCTCACGGTCACACAGCTGGGAAGTGCCAGATTTAAACTCGTGAAGAGGAGTCTTCCTGACTTCAGGTCCAGCATTCTCTATCTACTCCACCACATGTCACATAGTAGGCACTTAATAAATATTTATTGCCTGAAAGACTACAAAATTATCTCATTTACCCAATACGGATGTGTTCCAAGACTGTTGCAGCCATGGTTTGCCTGGGGCCTAATTGTGTCCTGGCCAATCAAATGCATGGAACTTCACTCTTCCCCGCTCTCTCTATAACTTTCACTTCAATCAGGAGCCATTCAAGCGCCATGCTAAATGTGCCAAGGTTGATCTTTCCTCATCATGGTTAACCACTAAGCATTTATGGCACCCAACATTATGCTAGTTGCTGTGGGAGAGATAGAAGAAATGTTAAGATGTGGAAGACACCATCTAATTAGGGAGATAACCCACATAATTCAAATAAAACAATTAGCAAATGATGCAAGAAGATATTACACATCATAAAAAAAATTGACATCACATGTATGGTATGAACCAAGTTTGAAAAGTTGGTCTGGGGTAAGGAACAGGGTAGCACCTGGAAATATACCTTCTACTTAATAAGGATTCTGTGAACCTGGTGGTTTAAAAAAAAAATACGCTATATTTCAATATGATGTAGTTCATTATAATATGTTATATTTCATTGTAATTTCCCAAGCATTTTATTTTATTTTATTTTAAAATATTATTCTGAGAAGGGCTTCATAGACGTCCAAACTGTCAAACATAGAGACTCCAGATGCCAAAGAAGTCCATGCAGGAGTGTGTTCTCTAGCCAATTAAATTTTCAGTATAAGCATTTACATCTTGGAAATTGATAAATGTTACAAATCAGAGTTTAATCTATTGTTTTGCTGATTATCTAGGGTTAAAGTAATGAAGAAAAGTCGGTCCTACATGCACATACACATACATACACATGTGTGTCCTGGCCTACACATGTGTGCATGTGCACACCTGTGTGAATATACATGGACTTGTTGGTAAGCATTTACCAGCACACTCTTAGGTCCATGGCACACAAAAAAGGTTAAAAACCCCTGGCCTACTAAGACAACAGAACTGTCCCTCCCCCAACTTTCCTGCCCCCAAACACACACGTACACCAACCAGCCTTGAGGGTGGGAGGGTGCAGCATTTTACTTCCTGAGTATAGAAACAGTCCCCCACTCCCTGTGCCAGGGGAGATTGGGATTCCATTCCCCCTTCCAACTACCTCCATCTAGGAACAGAGTTCTTGGAACCTGGCCCAGGCACGAAATCATGCCATCCGTAGTCTTTGAGGGGGGCAGAAAATCCCCTTTACATCATTCTAGCCAACCAGGCCATGTTTGAGAACTACGTGACTGGTGCTTCAAGATTGTTGATCTACCCTGGCTGCTGCGTGGCCATTAAGGGCTATAATCTGGTGTTGGTGACGTCAGAGGCAGCTAGTTGTCCTGAAGATAACCAGGATATGACAAAAAGGGCTTCTAACATGAGATGGCTAATGAACCACTAGCAAAGATGAGGCTTCCAATAAAAGTTATTCTGCTTTCTTAGGAGGAAGGAAAAAACAAGAGTCATAAATTCCTAGGATATATATGTATATAAGCTTAGCTGTCAGTGGAAGTCATTATTACCAAGGAGGAGTGTGGTCTAATGAGAAGAAAATCGTGGTACTCAGATCCAGAGATGTCTTTTTAATTCCTTCCTTTATACCCCGATTTGGGGGAACCATAGGCAAAAATCCTTCAACCTTTCCATAACTGTGTCTCCATAACAATTTCAGAAGCTCATACTGGTGAATTAGGGACCATCCAGGCAGCCAGTCTGAATAATTCATAAATTTAGATCTGAAAAGCACTTTCGGGGTCATATAATCCAACCCCTTCATTTTGCAGGACAGATGAGGACCTTGAGGTTCAGTGACATGTCCCCGGTATTGCAGGTGATAAGTGGCAGAGCCAGTATTTGAACACAGCTCCTCTGACTTCAGACCCAGTTCTCTTTCTATTGCATAATTCATTTTCCCCTCAATCGTCCAGATAGGCCAAATGGATGGTCCCTTACCCATACAGCTGCCTGTCCTTCATCCTTGCTACATTCCAAAGGAATATACAAGTCAGAATGATTCATCGGCAGCCTTAAAGCATATCATCTGCAGAGTTGGAATGGAAACCTCAGACTCTCCATCTCTCACCCATGTATCCATACACCTTCCTCTCCCACCCTCCACCCCAGGCCAAGCTAATTACCTTTCAGTACCTTTCTGCCCCAGTGAAAACGGGTTTGTCAAATACACCACCCACCTCCTACACTACTGAGAAATCAGATCCAGAACAGGGCCAGTGTGTGGGAAATCCCCACCATAAAACTCCCAGTAAACAGGAAAATGAAATGGACTGTGTTGCTTACACTCCCACCAGGGCAAACTAAAGAAGCAAATCATACGGGAAAAATGCAAAGGGGATAGGCTTTTCAAAAGAGACTTTCACTTCTGGAGATTAGGAGGAAGAAGTCAACTCAAAGATTCTTTTTGCAAAACTTTGATTTTTATATTGCCCGAGCGTCCAATTTACCCTAGCCATTTATTGATTGAACTCTCCTTGGGTCTGTCATTTTATCTTAATGATCTGCCATATAGAAACATGGAAAACATGAGTTTCCTATAGAAATGTGTGGTTGCTGGCAGAGCGTTAACCAGCATCTCTTTTAGCTTACCAAAGAGCACAACCAAAGGAAGGGTTAAGAAAAACTCCCCCGTGTACCTGGTATATAAAACTGTCATGTAATCAGATGTGAGGAATGCACTCTGCTGTGTACATTAGCAAACACTCCTTGCAAGCTGGCTGGCTGGGGCTCCAGGCTTTCAGGGCCACTTTTCACCACAAAGAACTGCTTTGTTCTCTCAGCTCTGTTTTAAATATCTGATGAATATTCCCCACCGTCTCAGTGCCAAATCTCCTAGCCTGGCTACAGCCTCTGCACAACAGCACATTGTGGGGACCGGGGTGATGGGGAAAAGGGACTGGGGGTTGGGGAGGGGATAGGCAGTGTTCAAGGAAACCAGCAGGTTTGGGAAAGTCTCACTCTTTTGCTCTAAAGCAGATCACTTAGTTGACTCAGCCATTTTGGGGTCACCCCTTGTGTGTGCCCAGTTCTGGCTCTTTATCAAGTCCAAAAAAGAAAATAGGGACCCAGGAAAAACTGGATTTAAACAGAGAATTGAATTTCAAACATGGCTGTCGAGTGGGGTGCCAAGATTAGAAGAGAAAAAAAACTGAATCAGGAATTAAATTCTTTAGGCCTCAGTTACCCTATCTGTTTTTAAAAAAAAAAAATTGGGGGAATTGGCCTCCGTGTCCTCTGGAGACCCTTTTGATTCTAAAGTCATAGGATTTCTCCTATGGATCCCACTGAAAGGGACACAGCCTGGGAAACTACTTAATTTTTATCGATCTCTCTATTTATTCCACATTTAGAAAATGTCTGACATGTAGGCACTTTGAAAAGGTAGCATTCCAGCACAAACCTATAGGGGAGGGAGGAAAAAAATCTTTGCTATTCCCTGAAATCCAACTGTTGAAAAGAAAATGGTATGATTTATACAAGGACTGGGATCAGTCTCATCACTCTTTTTTTCTAGAAACCACCTCTATTTGGAGATTTAGTCGGTTGTTTTTTGTTTGTGGTTTAAAAAAATTTTTTGCTCAGTTTTTTGGACTAGTCCTGTGATTTCATTATCATAAAGAACTCCCAGGAAGGAAAATCCTTCTTCCAATACAGAAGGTCACTGTTCGATCACTGAGAACTTAAGGAACTTGTCCAGGATGGCACCAGTATGTATCAGAGGGAGAATTTGAACCAAGTCTTCCTGGCTTGAAAGCCAGTTCTTTGTTCGCCATTCCACCCTGTTTCTTACTTTTGGAGGTTTCCAGTCCTACCCCTACCTACTCTGCTGCCCCTCCCCACACACACACACATACAATTTTTCACTTTCAATCCCCACCCCACCCTCACCCTTTCCCCTAGTTTAGGAGTTTACCTGAAGCTATGGAACCAAGCAAAGCAACAGCCCTAGAAAACACTGTCCTTTCCTTTTTTATTTTGATTTTTTTTTAAGTTGGAGAAACAGTCTTCCATTCGGGCTCGGTAATGAAAAGTCTCCTTTAAACAAAACCTGAAATACATTTCAGGTCTTAGCAATACTTTTGGAGAGCACTTGGGTGGCCTTTAGCTAACTAAATCAGTAGGAAGTCTTCAAATTCCAGCCTGTGAAGAGCAGCCACCCTGTGTACACTTCAAAAGTGGAGGGGAAACAGAAAGCCCTGTGCTCAGGCCCTGAGCAGGTGAATAAAGGAAGAAGTGATTTGTAACTATTTTCCTTTAAAAGCATATTGATTTATATGTTTTGTTCTGGGTCCTATCCTAAAAACCTAGATGCCCAGCCCCCATATTCCAGGTTATAAAACAGTGCCTCCTTTGGCCTTTGCCTCTGACTTGTCATCAACGCCTGCTTCCACTTGGGCCTATCTCTGCTTTTCCCTAACGTCTCATTTCTGTGACTCCATTCATTATTTCTCAGTAAGGTAGTTGTGGTATGGTAGAAAAGGCAATGGATTTGGAGTCAGAGGACCTAGGTTGGATTCCTAGTTAAGTGGTCTTGGGCAAATCACTCAAGTCCTCTGGGTTTGAATCAGTTCTCTTACTTACTATCCTGTGTGATTTTAAGTAAGTCATTTAACTTCTATGTTCCTCAGTTTACTCATCTCTAAAGTGAAGAGATTGAACTAGATTATCTTTACTGTCCCTTCTAGCTCTGACTCCTATGATTGGGAGGTAGCCTGGCATAGTGGCACAGGCCTGAACTTAGAATATTAAACTGGGAGTTACAGTACATGAGATCAAGTCTGGGTGAGGGTCTGCTGCCATATGACCTTGGACAAATCACCTCATGTCTGACCATTATTTTTCTTCAGGTACGAAGTCAGGTCATTGGGCTCAGTAACCTCTAAGGGCACTTCTGTTCTAGCTCTTTGATCTAGACCATAAGACAAAACAATTATCCTTTTTATTTCTATCATACATTATTTGCTTCAACTCACTTTTGTGTACCTTATCTCACTTAATCTTCACTGGGAAAGGTAAGGTAGGTAGTATTATCCACATTTTACAGATAAAGAAATCAAGATTCACAAAAGTAAAATAACTTGTCCAAGGTCATATAGCTAGCTAGGAGTAGAGCCAGTATTAGACTTCTACTACTGGCATTTTGTTGGGTCATAGGTTAAATGTCCAATAGTTGTTGGTGTTTTGCCAGCTCCTCCCCAAAATCATTTTTTTCAAATGAGATATTCAATCTCCAATGTAAGAGTCTTTGAGAAGGGATTGCTAGAATTCAGTAATTGTGATGATGAAAGTGCTCTCTCTCTCTCTCTCTCTCTCTCTCTCTCTCTCTCTCTGTCTCTTTCTGTGTGTGTGTCTCTGTGTCCCTGTGTGTCCCTGTCTCTCTCTCTGTGTTACTCTCTCTCTCTCTCTCTCTCACTCATTCCCTAGGATGACTCAAGTTTGCCATGACCAAGCTCCATTTATTCCCCACTGGGTTGGGGAAATATATCGTTTTCCATCAGGCACCAAGTAGGCAACAAACCTAAGATGTTTCTAGATACGTGTAAGCCTTCTGCAGATTTTCCAGGAACATCATTGCGTCCCTTCGTTCCCATTTTGGTGTGTTCTCCATGATGCAGTGACCTCTTTTCTATTCCTTGAATGAGACACACCCTCTCCTGATTCCATGCCTTTTCTCTGACTGCCTCCATCCTGGAATGCTCTCCCTCTTTGTCTTTGCCTCCTGGCTCCCTTGGTTTCCTCCAATTCTACCTTCTGCTAAAAGAATTTCCTTTCCCCATCTGCCTTAAGGCCAGTGCCTTCCCTCTGAGATTACCTTCCTAATACCCTCTATATATCTTGTATGTACACAGTTGTTCTCATGTTGTTTCCCTCGTTAGATTATGAGCTCCTTGAGGGGAGGGACTGTTTTTGCTTTTCTTTGTATTTCTAGGGCTTAGCAGAGGTGCCTGTCGCACTAGAAATTCTAAGTAGATCCCTATGATATCTCTCTTTAAAAAAAAAGTCTTTCTACAAATTCATCTCCATTTTCTTAGATATCTAAAAGGGTTGCCTGAAAGTTCCAACGGCAAAAAGAGAATAATAATCCGGACGGATACAAAGGCAGCTAGGTGGTGTAATGAATAGAGTACTGGGCCTTGCTCTGAGTTCAAAATTGGCCTCAAACACTCACTGTGTGATTCTGGGCAAGTCACTCTGTCTGCCACAGTTTCAGCAACTGTAAAATGGGAAGAATAATAATAGTACCTACCTAACAGGGTGTTTTTGAGGATCAAATCAGATAATATTTGCAAAGCATTTAACATAGTGCCTGGCACATAGTATGTCCTTAATAATGCTTATTTTCTTCCCCTGGTGGCCTGTTTCCAACATTAAGGAGATATAAGGAGGTTCACTGGGACACATCTCTGTGGCACTTCAAACTTCTTGGGCAAAGATCTTCACTTTCTGCAAGGTGTTAGACATACTTCCATCGTACTTGAAATGAGTGAGCACCTTGTCTGGCTGCTCAAGCAATAGCACCCACTTCATAGTGTTTCAGAATCCAGGGATGATTTATTAATGCTTCTCTTTAAGGAGTCCCTGCAGGGCACTGAAATCCAGAGCCAGACCCTCCTGACCTTGTTCCCTGGACAGAAACTTGACAAAGAAAATAGTTCCTGAGAACCTCCTGGTCTCCAGGAGAATACCCCAGAATCCCAGAGCCTGGGAGTTGGAAGGGATGTCAGAAGCCATCCGGTTTAACCCACACTTGAGCAAGAATCCTCTCTGTAACATACATTACAATAGGTCATCCCATTTTTCTTCTCCTGAACACTCCTATTGAAACAGAGCCTGTCGGCCAGCCGAGGCAGTGTATTCTACATTAAGTAACACTCACTGTTGGGAAATGTCTTCTGACGTTTAGACTGTCTGTCTTCTGGGCCCAAATGGAATAAGCCTAACCTCACTTCCACGTGACAATCCTTCAAACATTTGAGGAGATAGCTATCATGTCTCTCCCAAGTCTTCTCTTCTCTGGGCTAAACATCCCACAGTCTTTCAGACCCAAACCCAGAGGTTTTACTTCTAGAGGAGTCAACTAACATGATGGCACCATTATACAGATGAGGCATAGACAGCTTAGGTAATTTGGTCAGAATTATATAGCTACAAAGTATCGAAAGCTAAATCTTAGCACCATGAGCTGGAATGGACCCCAGAAGCCATCTAGTCTAACCTCCTTCGTTTTTATTTTTGTTTTTTTACAGATGAGGAAATTGAGGCCCAGGGAAGTTAAGTGACTCATACAAGATCTCCCAAGTAGTAAGCCTCAGAGGCAAGACAACCCAGGTCTTCCAGACTTCAAGTCCAGGTCTCTAGACAGTAAATGACACTGCCTCAGGAGCCATGGAGCCCCTTAGAATCCCTCACTTTCCTTAAGATTCAGCTCATGCACTACTTCTTTAATTTTTGTTTTTAGGCAGAGTTAAGTGACTTGCCCAGGATCACACAGCTAGTAAGTGTCAAGTGTTTGGTCTGAGGCCAGATTTGAACTCAGGTTCTCCTGACTTCAGCGCTGGTGCTCTATCCACTGCGCCACCTAGCTGCCCCATCATGTGCTGTTTCTTAAGGGAAGCCCTAGCTGATCCTTCTGGTGGCTGGTGTTCTTTCCTGCCTTCTCAAATGATCATGTGTACATCTTAAAAATCTCTTCAGAAAAATGTAAGTTTCTTCAAGGCAGGAACCATTTTTCATTTTGTTTTTGTGGCTTAATGCCTTCCACATAGTAAGTACTTAATATATGCTGATTGTATTGGATTATGTGCCTAGTGGGACCTATTTGATGTCAGCCATTAATGTTAGATGGGTAGAATGGATGCCCACTTTGCCCCTGGCACTATATTGGGACATAGGTCATGGCATGGTTTAGGGAAACCCATTTTGAACTTTACAGGCCTTATGGGCTTCCAGTCACTGCTATAATTTAAAATGATTTGAAAGTAAGGCCCACTCCTTGACAAAAACAATTTTTGAATTACCATTGATTTCTACCCAGAATATAAATGCCTGCTTTCCTCCTGCAGGTGCCAGACCTGTGTCTGTCTAAGCATTTTTCTGACACCAGGAACCCCAGTACAAGAGGATTGTCTTTTGTGAATGAGGATGCTTCTCACCCAGCCGTTAGTAAATAGGTCAGTCGACTTTTCCCCCAAGTGAGGGACTCTAGATGAATTCTTACCACTTTTCCTCAGGCAAGAGCAACCCCAGAAATACTGTCTGATACATTTCACAGCCAAGTAAATGCAAGAATGGCTTAACTGTCTGAAGCTGTGATGTGGGGTCTGAAGCCAGTCTCTTTAGGAGCACTCCTGTCTTTTTCAGCAATTGTAGCCAGGTGCCCCCACTTCCCACCTCTTCTCTGTACAATAGCCCTGGAGTTAAAACCCAGAGAGACATTCCGGACAACCCACCTAGTGGGCTTCCTTTGAATCCGTCTCACCAAGTCAGATAACAGACCTGGTCTCCTGACTAGGGAACCAGTCAAGAAAGGTCTTTGGTTCATCTTTCCAGTCCTTGCCACTGATGTTTCTGTGACCTGAGGTCAATTGCTTCCCTTCTCTACCCCTCAGCTATTGTGAGGGTTGTAAGCAAATGTCTGGAAAGCCCTTATGGACACTGTTATGTCTTCTTGGAGCCATATTGACCTACCTCTCGCCCCACCCCAAAGAACAAAAGATGTTTCTTTCTCCAGTTACCAATACACATCACCTCCAGGCTGAATTGCTCTCAGTATAATTTACTGACCACAAAATACTTTGAACCAAACAGAGGCTGAGGGGGGCAATGCCCAGAGCCCTCCCTATGGTTTGCTGTAGGGCAAACAGTCTTGATCAGGATGTCCCCACCAGTTGGCATGTTGACAGAGCCAAGTATTAAGGCTCGAGCACATCCTTTTTTGTGTGAATTGCCTAATGACAGACTCTCCCATTGAACAACAGCACAGCTCCCTCCCCACTTGCATTTGCATTACAGAGATGATATATAAAAGGATATAGTAGATGGCCCCCAAGTGAGGACAAGGCTGTAATTCACTCAAAGGGCTCCAATGATATCCTGAACCGTGAGACCACAGCTGGAGCAGTTTATGAACAGTTCTCTGAGTCCCAAGAGGGAAGTTGGCCCTGTTCTTCAGTCTACAATCATCTATTGTTTGGTTTCTTGTTTTTCTCCAAATGTTTAGATGTGTTTAGAGTGCAGGAAAGTGAAGGGCTGGGAGTATCAGCCAGGGCCAGGCATTAGGCAAGCAAGCTTCCTCCACCCGGACGTGGTACTGTGACTCGGTCCTGACCTCCACCCTACCCCTGCCAGTCCCAGCATGGCCTCCGGTTCCCGCTACCATCTAATCTGCTAACACTGATCTTTTCCCTATGTCTTTCTAGGCAGCCCATGGGACTGCTAACATGTACTCACTCACTCACCAGGGATAAGTAAGACACTACCAATCTCAGTTTACTTGACCTGGCAGTCCATGGTGATGGCCTGTGCCTCCTTGGAGCTGTTCCATATTTGAAATGTGACCATCTTACTTGATTTTACATTAAATCACTTAGCTATTCTAATCCCTAATCATAAAACCTCGGAGTTAGCAGAAATCGCCTTTAGATGATTTCAACTTTAGAAATCATCTACTCCAACTCCTGCCTGAAGCCTGAATATCATTAAAATAGCATTTTAATCTGTTATTCATTCATTCATTAAGCTCCCATTTTGTGTCAGGTGTTGTGCTAGATCTGCTGGGGATTCAAAGACAAAAATAAAACTCTATTGGCAGTTTAAAAAAAAAACCATTTATTGTCTCTGCATTTAAAAAGCAGAAATGCTGGTCTGTCCAGCAGAATTGACTAGGGTTTAAAGAATTCACCATAACCCATGTGGACAACCTTGCCCAAGGACTGTTATTTTTGGGTTTATGCCATTCAAAGAGTTGTGCCGAATGACCGCAACCATTCTGACTAGCCAGACCTTTCTGTCACATCCCATTCTGCCGTATGCCTGGAGCCCAAGCATATGCTTGACTAAATTGGTGTTCTCCCTCTTGAACCATTAGATCAAACTCCTAGAAGGCATGAATTCTACCTATGCTTTGCACACAGCAGATGCTCAGTGAATGAAATATCAAATGAAAGTTGATTGTACTCTTTTGGACCAGTGATGTCCTACAATGAGATAACCACTAAGGAGTGGAAAGACCACTGGATTCGAAGTCAGAGGGCCTAGGTTTAAATCCAAGCTCTGCTACTTGCTAGCTATGCGCCCTTGGATTTAACCTTTGGGGGCCTCAGTTTCCTGATGTATAAAATGGGAGCATTAGGTTAAGTGATCTCTCAGATCTTTGTGGTTCTAAATATACCATTCTTTAAAGGGTTTGTCCGTGCCAGAATATTCCATGGGGCAAAGTGTCCAGCTTGACATCTGGATGGAATATATCCTACGGTGTCCCAGTCACTGGGCATAGGCGTAGCTTTGTGCCAGAGGAATGAAGAATGAGGTACCTTGTAACATACCAGGAGCTGTTTCATCTTTGCCTCTGTATCTCCAGTGCCTAGCACAATACTTAATAAATGCTCGTTCACTGATCAGCTGATACCAAGGGAGGAGGGAAAGCATGCTCAGAAATACTTCTGCCTCTTCCTCCATCTCTACCTCCTGCTCAGACCTCATCATTCATTTTCCCTAGTGCTCAAGTTTCACGTCCCCTCCCCCCTCCTCTTTCAAGTCCTCGGGACAGGACGATAAGTTCTGGTGTCGACATATGCTGTGTGTCCCAGGTAGTGCTGAGCCATATCCTCATTTTGCACTCAAGAGAAGGAAGAAAAGCCACAATCTCTGACGGGGTGACCCTGATAAATAGGGACATTTAAAAGACCCTTCCCCAGTTTTTCTCTCTGTGTTCTCACCCTGTTGTATCCAGGCTAAGAAGTGACAGTGAGAAGCAACTAGCCATATTAAGGAGAAATAAGTATGTTTGTCTTTGGAAATAAAAATTAAATCAGTGGGGGAGGGTGTTTGGGGGGGAGGGAGTAGTCAAGACTTCATTAAACTAACTCCCAGGTTGTGAATAGTTGATCATCTCTTAAAGATTAGGAGCACGTTTAAACCAACTTAAAGGCTTTTAATGTAAAGGGAAAGTCTTGTGTGTGGGGAGACTTACAGGATGGGGGAGGGGAGGGGAGCCTGCTGACTGTAGTTTAGATGTTGAGTGGGAAACAAGGAACTCAGCCTTCTAGTCCTACTCTGCTTTAGGGAAGTTTACTTCATTCACCCTCTCATGTTTCTGTCTCCTAAATAAACAAGATAGTGAGCCTCCCCTTTCATATTAATTAATCCTTCATTTAAAAAAAAAAAGTGAACTCAGCCATATGGCTTCCTTATCTTTCTTATCTCCTAGCACTTACCTTCCAGTTGAAACATTTATCCTAAGATAGAAATCAAATTCCACTTAGAGTGATTGCAAGGAGGCCTTCTTAAATTTTTCCTGCAGTTTCAAATGGGCATAGGAGAGCCTTCAACTTCCCAGCCTACCCTGGGTGGTGTGGCTTAGAAAATTCTCATCCTTGTTATTACCACTGCTGCTAATGGACAATAGCAAAAGCCTACAAGCAGGAAAACAAAAATGAAAGAAAGTGTAGCATGGAGCAAAGAGAGCTAGATTTGGAATCAAAGATTCTAGGTTCAAATCCACGGGCTACTTGTATGACTTTGGGCAAGTCATTTCACCGATGTGGGCTTCAGTTTCCCCAACTATATAAAATGAGGGAGTTGAACCAGATAGTCATTACTCTCCCTTCTGCCTCTAAATCTATGGTCCTATGGTTATATGGCGAAGGAGTTTAAAGAAGTTGCAGAAATGAAATTTTATAAAAAATTAGAATCTTTTCATTGGTGGAGAGAATGGCAAGTAATCACCAATATGCAAATGATCAGGCTTGAACTCTGAGTTATATCGGTACTATTCTGTCTCTCTTAATTTCTTCATATCAGCAGAGTGCATTGTACATGGGAGGTACTCAACATACATGTATTATTGTGCTATATTATAATAATATGTCTTTATTATAAAATAATAAATTCATTCATCTGAGTATTTGTCAATCAAAAAGTATTTAATAAATGGGTTACCTTGTTAGGCACTATGCTGAGAAAAGCAAAAACACAGTCATTTTCCTCAAGGACCTCACATAGGGGAGGCATGTTAAATATCTGTGTACATACAAGGTATATGCAGAGCAGATGAAGGAATCTCAGATGGAAGGCACTAGCAGTGGGGTATAGTGTGAGAGAGGGGTAAAGAGGGAAAGAGACCAGGAAAAGCCAAAAAGTGAGCTGAGTTTTGAAGGAAGCTAGAGAAGCTAATAGAAAAAGGTGAGAAAAGAGAATATTCCAGGCATGGTGGACAGCTGCTTGGTACAAAGTCATGGCATCTAGTAAGTAGAGTATTGTGTGTAAAGAACAGCAAGGAGGCTGGAGTAGCTAGCTAGATTGGAGAGTATATGGGTCACCATCTGCTCTTGGATACTCTATCCTCTCTAGGTTTTCATTCTTCTCTCTTGGTTCTCCTGTGAAGGGATTCAAGTTTATCAAAGAATCTCAAACTCAACATGTGCAAAATGGAACTCATTCTCTTCTTACCCAAACCCTCCCCTCTTCCCAATTTTTCTGTTACTGTCAAAAGTACTACTGTCTTCCCAGTCACCCAGACTCAAAACTTTGTGCCGTCTTAGACTTCTCATTCTCACTTACCCCACATGTCCAACTATTGTCAAATGTTGACATTTCTGTTTTCACATCATTGCTCATATATGTCTGAACCTCTCTACTCACACAGTCACCACCCCAGTACAGGTCCTCATCCTTTCATACCTGGACTATTGCAATAGCTTTCTAATTATTCTCAAATCACTCCAGCTTCCAAGTCATCTTCCATTCTGCTACTAAAATGATTTCCCTCAAACCCAGGTCTGACCATAATAACACCTTCCCTTATTACTAAAGAGATTCCCATTTACCTCAGCATCAAACGTAAAATCCTGTTTGACTTTTAAAGCTTTTTGCAAACTGGCTGCTGCTTACCTTTCCAGTCTTCTCACACTTCACTCCCCTCTATATATTGATAATCTAGAAACGCTGACCTTCTAGCTGTTCTTTATGCATGACATTCTATCTCCCAACTCTGAGTCTTTTCACTCTTGACCTGAATGAAGATCCAGCAAAGGGAGACTGAGAAGGAACAGGTAGGTATACAGAAGGTAGAAAGGTAGGAAGAAAACCAGGAGGGAGCAGTATTTTAAAAAGTGAGAGAGTATAAAGTATCCAGGAGGAAATGGTGACCAGTAGTATCAAAGGCTACTCCATAGAAATCAAGGATAAGGAGTCAGAAAAAGCCATTAGATTTGGCAACTGATAAATAATTGGTAACTTTGGAGAGGATAGTTTGTGTTAAATGATGGTATTAGAAGCAAGACACTAGAGGGGGCTTAGAAGCGAGAGAAGAGAAATTGGACATATTATGTACAGACAGTTTTCTCAAGGGGGTTAGCTGAGAAGAGGAGGAGAAATAGCAAGCAATAGCTAAAGGGAATAGTTGAATCAAACAGCAGCTTTTTAAGGATGTTTTTGGTTTTTTAACCCTCCTAACCTTGAGAACAGAGATGAGTGCCTCTTCCAAGAGATATAGGGGTGATGCAAAGAGGAGCTAAGGAATTATTCCAGTCACACCATAATAAGAATGGAAGTAGGTAGAATTACCCTAGGACAGATGAGATAGACTTTTCCACAGCATGCTGAAATTTAGAGCATGCTCCTACAGTCCTTTAAGCAATGTGGAAACACCAGAGCTTAGCACATCGTCAGTAAGAATAATTAGTTAAAAGAGGAAACTGCCAAATAATATACATTTCCTTCCCATACCTATAACCTAGGTGAGCTCCCCAACTCCTATCCCTTCCCTCCCCAAACAATTGAACTTCTTTTATAAAAGTAAATCTAAGGATCCTTTTCACAATGCTTGCCCCTGGTGCATTTTCTGAAGTTTGTCCCAGGAGCCAAAATTATGAGTTATAGCTCTGGCCACAGGAGAAACAGTTCAAGGAAGATGGCTTAAACAGAGTCGGAATTGGGGAATGATCAGTAGGTGTGCCAGTAGAAAGAGACCAGTGGGAGAGAGGAAAACAAAGGGTTTAAGACTATAGGTAGAGGGATGGCGGTATTTGAAAGTGAAGACAAATGTAGTTTCGATTCTCACAGCATAGGGGAGACAGGGTGGGGACTTGAAAAGTGAAGAAATGTGGTGACAGCCCAAAGGTGGGTAGATTATTCTGTCAGCCACCTTTGGATTGATGAGTGAGGAGAGATATGAGAGAGTGAAGAAAGAGGCCAACTGGGGAGGCAAGACAGGATGCAAGACGTAAAAAAGTATCTCAGAGGCAGAAATGGAGAACCAATGCTTGATAAAGGTGTAGAGAAGTAGGAGGGTTTTTTTTGTTTGTTTGTTTGCTTGCTTGTTTTAGCATTTTGTTACTCGCTCAGAATGTTTCTGGTGTCATACAGAACAAATTGTACCTGGATTGTACTCTCCATTCAAAAAATACTCAATCTTTGCATTCATTATTGGTCTGTCTCACTTGGTGAATGTTAAATGGCTGGGGGGAGGGAGGGGGTGGCAGAGAGGGAAATTAATGCAGTTTAAAGCTTATCCATTTATGGAAATCTCTATTCCAACCTGAGTACTTTGAGGGCAAAGATTGTATTTTGTCTTTCTTCCCTCCTTCCTTCCTTCCTTCCCTCCTTCCCTCCTTCCTTCCCTCCTTCCCTCCTTCCTTCCCTCCTTGCCTCCTTCCTTCCTTCCCTCCTTCCTTCCTTCCTTCCTTCTTTTTCTCTCTTTCTTTCTCCCCTTTGCTTAGCACACTGCCCCAAACATAATACTCATTTAATAAATGGCTGTTGCCTGACCTCTCTATAGTTCTCATTTTCCCCATCTGTAAAATAAAGGAGCTGACCTAGATAGTCTTCAAGTTTCCTCCCTACTGTGACAGTAACCTCTGTTCCTCTGATAGTAGAAAAGACCCAGAAGCCAAGGGGATGGGAAGATTTTTTAAGAGAACAGGGTTTGTTTGAGGGGAATGTTAAAGGGGACAAAGAAGTCAAAGCTAGCCCCAATATTGTCTTGTGAAGAAGGGAGGGGACCAGTTGTGAAAGAAGAGTTCAGAAGAGGAAAGTGAAAAGAAGCCATTTGCTCCCATCCATTCACATGATATTGGGTAAAACACTTTGCCAGTTCAGGGTGGAATGGAGATTGTGCTGGCTCTGCAGTCAAAGCTTGAACCTGAATTCAAATCCTGGCTGGTATGATCTTGATTAACATCCCTGGGTCTCAGTGTCCTCAACCAACTCCAATGACTTTCTATTGCTGCTCAGATCAAATATAAATTCCTCTGTGTATATCATCTGTCCCCAATAATTTTGCCTCCATTTATCTTTCTAGTCCAGTTGTGCATTATTCCCCCTTCCACACTCTTCAATCCAGACAAACTGGCCTCCTCTCTCTTCCTCACACATGACATTCCATCTCTCATCTCTTTGTCCTTTGTCCTGGTGTTCTCGCCTGCCCAGAATGCCCTTTTCTCCCCATCTGTGCCCTATAGAATCCCTATCTCCCTTCAAGATGTAAATCAAGTACCTCCTTGTACATGAAGCCTTTATCGATCCTTTTATTTTGATCATTTGATAGTGACCTTCCTCCCAAACTACCTTAAGTTTGACTACTTAGTTTTCTATGCGTGAGCATTATATTTTCACATATATATATAAAATATATAATGAATATTTAATGCATATGTAAACTCATATCTAACTTATGCAATGGGTGACTGTGAATCAGGGCTCAGACAAAGATGAGACTGACCGGGTTATGACCCTGTGAGCTTCAAAAGGTCAGAAGATCCATCAGAGGGCCAGAACTTTTAATCAGTAGTAGCCTGTTGTACGCAGTAGCAGATGAGTCTGGCGAGAATCCCAAGCAATAAAACAATCCACTTGACCCAAGCCAGAAATAGATTGGCCCATTAGCTCAAATATAAAATCCTGGAAGGATTTTAGGTTATATAAGTTTGTTACTGATGTTGATTTGTTGTTCCCTTCATCATAATATTGTTTCCTTGCTTCTCCCTTTTCACTTCTTGAATGTTGTCTTCCAGACAGCATGATTACAACTCCTGCTTTTGGGGATTTATTTAATACATGGTAAAATTTTTTCTATTCTCTAAATTTATTCTGTGTATCTTTATTTTTTAAATATTTTTCTTGTAAGCAACTGATTATAGGTTTTTGTTTTCTTATGCAAACTATCACCCTTTTTCATTTTATTGGATTGTTTGATCCATTCACAGTTAAAACTATGAGAATAAAAAATGTTTCAGATAGACCTGGGAAGACTTATATGAACTGATGCAAAGTGAAATGAGCCAGGGGAACATTTTACAAAGTAACAGCAATATTGTAAAGATAATAAACTGAAAGATTTAGTAATTCTAATCAACACACTATTTCACCATAAATCCAAAGGACTCTTTATGAAAAATCTTATTCACTTCCAGATAGGGAACTAGTGGACTCAGAGAGCAGATTGAAGAATTTTTTCTCTTTTTCTTCTTTCCATTTTTTAAGAACACAGATAATGCAGAAATTTGTTTTGTGTGACTTCACATTTGTAATGAGTTTTGTATTTCTTGCCTTTTAAATAAATTGGGGAAGAGGAGGGAAGGGAGCAAATTTAGAACTGAAAATAAAATTGTATTTAAAAATGAAGTTATGAGAATTAGGCTTATATTTTCCTTTATTTTCTTTAATATTGAGGGTGTTTTTCGAATTGTGATTTTTTTTCCCTCTTCCACTGTAAAAGTAGTACTATATTTCTTCAGCTCAATCTTCTTTTGTAGTTGTTGTTTAGTCATTTTTAAGTCATGTCTAACTCTTCATGATCCCATTTGGGGTTTTCTTGCCAAAGATATTAAAATGCTTTGCTATTTCCTTTTCCAGCTCATTTTAGAGATGAGAAAATAAGGCAAACAGGGTTAAGTGACTTGGCTAGGGTCACACAGCTAGTAAGTGTCTGAGGCCAGATTTGAACTCAGAAGACTCATCTTCCTGACTCCAGGATGGGCACTCTATCCACTGCCCCACCTAGCTGCCCCTAATATTTCTTTAAGGTGACCCTACTCCCACTACCTATCCTCTCCTCACCCCTGATCCCCCTCCCCATTTGTTATATCTTTCCCTTTGGAGTTCTGCTTATCAGTTCATTTTTCTTTCTTCTTGTTCCCTCTTTTACCCCTCACAATCAAGTAGATTCCCCCCACCCCTTCCTTTCAATTAGTTCTGTTCATTGATTTTTTAGACTTCATTCTCTTGTACTCCTCTCCAGAGAGGATTTCTCTCTCACACACTCTCCCTTTCTGTCTACTCTAGACCTTCATTCTCTGTTTCATGGCCTCTATACTTATTTAGTCTCTCTATATTCTCTGTATTCTTCAGGAAATCAGATATTCCAAGGTACTCGTTCTGGGTTCTTCCCTCTAAACAGTTTCTGCCATTGCATGGTAGAGCTTTCCCTGTAGATTCTCCTTTTCCATTATGCCTCCCTAACAGAAAAATACCAATTCCTGCAGGTGATGAAGAAGAGAATGTCCCATGGCAGGACTCATCCCACCATATTCCCAATTATGCAGCCTATCACTAACCTATACCCTCCTGCTGGTCACTTTCTTTCCCCATTTGCTTCAAAATCTCCTCCTGGCTCCATGCCTTCCAACTCCCCAGGTAATAATTCTCCCCAGGACAAGTGATCTTTTCAGGCACCAAATCACCACAGACAACACCCAGTACAAGATCCTTCAGAGAACATCTCTCTTCACTTATAAGAGCATTCAATAGTGGAACTCTCTCCCACCACCAAAACAAGACCTCCCTCTTTTCTTCCTTCTTCAGTACTTCCCCTCACTCTTCAATCACTCCCCTGAAGGGCTCTTTTCTTCCTGAGAAACCACAAAACCACCTTCCCTCATTTTTAGCTCTCAACTTGACCAGGGCACATCATACACTCCTCTCTACTCTCCACTTATTTTTCTGTCCTCCATGTACTCTGTCATTTTCTATTTAGTCCTTCAAAAAACATTGATTCTCCTGTAAGGTGGGATGTTGCAGGATTTAGTCCATAATACCCCAGGCCTGCCTCTCCACCATCATCTCTACCTGATTTCTGCCTTCACTTCTCTCTCCTTGCATATATTTAGAAACAAATCTCACGCTATTATTCTGTTGTTATTGTTGTTGTTGTCTGTTATCGTCCTTGGCTTCTGCACTTGTTTACCTCTCCTGCATTTCTATTGTGTATGGTGTTCAAAACCAAATGATCATTTCAGTCTGATTTTCTTTCAAGAATGTTTCAAACACCTCTTTAGTATTAGATGTCCATCTTTTTTTCATTTTTATGCTCCCATTTGTAGGCAGATTCCATTGGCATTTGGAACACATTATTCCATTCCCTCCTGTGTTTTCTGGTGGATACAGAATAGTCTTGTGTTATTCAAATTCTCTTTCCTTTGTTTTTGAAGGTCTTTTTTCCTGGTTGATTATTGTTTCTTACTTGAATTCTTAAATTTAACCACTATGTTTGTTGGAGTTTGCAGCCTTGGGTTGTTTCCTCCCCTCTCCCCCACACCCCAAAGCAATTTATAGATCCTTCCTTCCTTCCTTCCTTCTTTTTCTTTCATCCTTTCTTTCTTTCTCCTGTTCAAGGCATTGTTTTTATTTTTCTTTCAGCTGATATTGGCAGGTAAGGAGGCAAGCAAACAAAATTGACATATGACTGCAAATAACTAATGACCACCAGTAAACTTGTTGTTTTTTTTTAATTGATGGAATAAAACAAGTATTTCCACAACATAGTATAATTTTAAAACTATGATTGCACATGAAACCACAAATCTATTATGTACAACTTACTATTCTTTTTAAATATATAATAAAATCATCATGTAAATTTCTTTTTTTCATCCCTCTCTCCTCCTCCTCCACCCTAGAAATGGCTACCATTAGACACAAATAGATAGATAGATAGATAGATAGATAGATAGATAGATAGATAGATATGTAAAATCTTTCTATACATACTTCTATTTATCAGTTCTTTCTTTTCATGCAGCTAGCATCTTCTTTCATATTCTTTGTAGTTGAATTTAGGTATTTATGATAGTCAAAATGACATTCTTTTAACTGGCTTGTTATTTTCCATGTTCAGAAGTTCTGGGAGGTTTTCTTATATTATTTCTTGCATTATAGTGTCCAGATTTTTTTACTTATTATATCCTTCTGAAGGACCTATTATTTCTGCAGTGCAGGCCATAAGTCCTGCCCTCACAATTCTCATCTATCTTTTAAACAACTCAGGAACAATATGTTGTAGTTTCCTGTTCTCTTCTAAAGCCACAGAGTATTCTGAAACATCACATGTTTCAGGAATTGCTTTCCTTTGTTTTGCTCGATTCATTCATAGATGCCTGGATTTGTTTATCAGACCTGGAGGTCATATTTCCTTCTGCTGTTAATATTTCCCTATTAATTTATCTGCTTATGCTCCAAGTCTTTGAATTTTCTTCCTCGTGAAATCTTCAATAATTTCATTCTTTTTTTCTCTTTTATTTCCCCCTAGTGCTCATTTTTTTACTCCCTCTCCTCTAATGGTGGTTTCCCTGGATTTTGGATCTTAAAACATTTCAGACTGCTCCCACACCGGACAATTCAGTTCATCAGCTAAGGTCCCAAGTGACTTTTGGGAAGGAGATAGAATTGGCCTTAACTAGATGCTGGACTCTTTCCTTCAGGTTTAGTAGGTTACTACATAGCCCATCACATAGTATCTTATCTCATTCTCTCTTTTTCTCAGTTCTCTGACTCAGCAGTATAGGATATTGCCAAGCTGGTACTATTACATCCTGGACTGATTTATTTTGTTTGGAGCTTGGATCTCATGGCACTGAAAGGAGGGGGGATGAGGGTGTGGGATTCTTTTTTGGTGCAAGTCCATGGGTCAGATGGGAGTGTTATGAGTAGTAGGGGAGGGGATTTATTTAGCATTAATTAGGTGTTAATTCATTGAGTGTTTTTTTTAACCTTCTTTTGGTTTCCTGACATTCTAGACCATGGAGACAGCTAATGTTGCTTTATTATTGATGCATAATTTCTGCTTTGGAGAAGTTTGATAGATCACAAGGATCAGAGAAAATGTCTAGTCCCCCATCTTGTTGGTCGTGTGACCTAGCAGTTTCCATCTGTTTAATGTATTGTATGTGTTGCTCCAGCATATTCACAGTGCCTGGCACAAAATGGGTACTTAGTAAATCCTTATTTTTGAATGACTGGTATCTCAAACTTAACTTTGGGGCCAGCTATTTTCCAGCCATCCCAGACCCTGTGCAATAGTTAGGCCTTCAGTTTAAAAGGGATGAACAAGGTGGGAAGGAGAGATAATAATGGAACAAATCCTCCGAGCACTTTGGGAAATGGGGAATGAATGAGCCAGTTGTGAATATTTCACACTCTTATCCTCATGAAGGGAGAAGAGCAGGAGCTACTCATTAGACTTGGAGCCAGGAAGATTTGGATTCAAATCCCATCTCTGAGATATATACTTGTAGTATAACCATAAACAAGTCTCAATTTCTCTGGGCCTCATTTTCCTCATCTTCAAAAATGGGGATAACACCCAATAATATATCACAAGGGATTGGTGAGGGTTTGCAAAGCCCGATCAATGGAATGTACCCAACTCATTTGATGAAATTACAAGGTATGGATTTTTGTCATTAAAGGCCATTTCATATGGAGTTGGCCATGAGTCATACCTCTGTGATGAAGGACAAGAGCCTTACTGGGATGACACAATCATTTCTGTTTGTCCCTATTACTAGAGAATTGCATTGAAGATGACTGGACACTGAAAGTCTTGAGGAAGAATTCTGGTTAGGCTAACAGGGTTTAGAAAATGGTTCTTTTTTGCTCCCTCTTCTTTGGGAATTCTTCACTAGTATTCTCACTTTTTTCCCCCATGCCCTTTTGCCACCACTAAGATTAATTATTCAATTCACAAAGCATTTATTAAATGCCTATTGAACACCAATCTTTTTTCATTTATAGTTAAGCTTAGATTTGCAGGACTCTGTAAATCTTAGGAATTGAGGTTCTAAAGGAACCAAGGAGGCAGTGATGCAGTGGGGAAAGGAATCAACCTGTAATCAAAGATCTGGAGTCAAATCCAAGCTCTGAAATTTACTAGTTATGGAACTGTGGACAAGTCATTTACTCTCTCAGTCCTTAGTTTCCTCCTCTATAAAATGAGGAATTAGACTAGGTGACATACAAGGTCCCTTCCAACTTTATCTATATTCTATTTACATAGCAACAATAATAGATAACATTTATCTAGTGCTTTAAGAGAAGGAGGGAAGGAAGCAAGGATGGAACGAATAAAGGAAGGATGAAGGAAGGAAGGAAGTCTGAAAGGATGGATGGAAGGAAGGAAGGAAGGAAAGAAGATCTTTGAGTGGCTTTAAAATTGTTACCTCCAAGATAAGATAAATTTCCTCTATGCATATGTATATTTGATTAGTTCTAAGCGCTATCCCTAATTGTACCTTAAATGTGATTGCTATTTCTTCATATAAAATTATGAAGTCCTTAGGCAATAGAGTCTCTCATGCTAATAGACAAAGTTCCCCATACTACCCTTGTGCTCAAAATAAAGAGAGCTGGGCTAGACAATGGTACAGTTAGCTGGATACAGAACTAGTTGAATGACCAGACCCCCAAAGTAATCATTAATGGGTTGATGTAAACATTTAAAGGAGTCTCTGTCCAAAGGGTCTATGTTATTTAAGAATTTTATGAATCACTTGCATAAAAGCATGTTTATCAGTTTTGTGGATGACACAAAACTAGGCTTTATAGCTACCACATTACATGACAAAGTCAGGGTACATATTAAACATAATTAGGATAAACATAACATTTTTACTTGTGTTCAATAAATGAACTTCCTCATTAGAAAATGAGAGAGAAGTCACTAGACAGTAGTTCTTCTTTAAAAGATTTGGGACTATTAAGGGACTACAATCTCAATATGAGTCAACATTGTTACTGGGATGCCAAAAAAACTAATGTCATTTATGTTTCTTTGAAAGGCGTGGTGTCCAGGATGAAGGAGATGATGGCTCTACTACACTCAGTCCTGGTCAGACTACACTGAAAATATTTCAACTCTGGGTGTCCCTTTTTAGAAAGAAGATTGATAAGCTGAAGAGCCTGCTGAGGAGGGCAACCAGGATGGTGAAGGACCTCAAGATTAGATAACATAGGAACTGGTTGGAGGAAATGGGGATGCTCATTCTGAAGAAGAGACAAATTAAAGGTGATCTTCAAGTGTTTTGAGTTTTCATAGGGAAGCACTTTTGCTATGGTTCTACTTAACCCCAGAGAACAGAATGAGAAGCAAAGGATAGACATAGCAGAGAGGCAGAATCTGTCTCTTTCTCTGTCTCTCTCTGTCTCTCTCTCTCTCTCTCTCTCTCACGCCTGTAGCATGGCAGGAGATGAGGTGTCGTTGTTTGGCACAAAAAAAGGCAGAATAGACACCTCTAGCCTCTTATCCCCCAACTTTTCTCCAAGGGAGACTTTCATTCCTGCCAGGAGGGAAAGTAGGAGTTTGGAGCTGGAGGTTACTATCTAGCTATCCTCAGAGAGAGGGAGTACCAGGCCACAATTATATGTATGTGCTCTTTTAGATATTCAATAACTTCTGATAACTGTATCATTATTGGGGGGAAAGAGGACCTTAAGCTTTATATCTAAGGCTTGACCTCTTTCCCACAAATATCGCTTCCACAAGGAAAACACATAGTGAATATGCATTTATTCAAATTTATCCAAATTGTAATAAAACAGGAATCAGAAAAGGCATGCCTAGGAGAATATATACCAGACAATGTTGAGTGAAGAAGCCCTCCCATTGAGAGAGAGATAACTCAGCTCAACCAAGAAAATGTTACAGACCTCACTCAAAGGGAAACTGCTGAAATCTCTACTGGAGTTAGCTGAAATAGTGACATGATAGAGACCGCTGGCTGTTCTCATATCTTCCCAGAGTCTTTTCCTTCAACAATATGTAGAGTTGGTCTCTTCCATCTTCCTTCTTGAAACTGGGAGCTGCCTGAAGTGACTTGATGCTTGAAGAATCTGAAGAATTAAATTTTGAGGAATCCCAAAGTTTAAAGACCTCTCTCTCTCTCTCTCTCTCTCTCTCTCTCTCTCTCTCTCTCTGTCTCTCTCTCTGTCTCTCTCTCTCTCTCTGTCTCTCTCTCTCTCTCTGTCTCTCTTCTCTCTCTCTTTCTCTCTTTCTCTTTCTCTTTCTCTCTCTCTTCACTCTCTCTCTTTTTCTCTCTTTCTTCTCTCTCTCCTCTCTCTCTCGCTCTCTCTTCTCTCTCTCTCTTTCTCTCTCTCTTCTCTCTCTCTTCTCTCTTTCTCTCTCTCTTCTCTCTCTTTCTTTCTCTCTTCTCTCTCTTGCTCTCTCTTCTCTCTCTCTCTCTTTCTCTTTCTCTCTCTCTTTCTCTCTCTCTCTCCTTCTCTCTCTCTCTCTCTTCTCTCTCTCTCTTCTCTCTCTTCTCTCTCTCTCTCTCTGTCTCTCTTTCTCTCTCCTCTCTCTTTCTCTCTCTTTCTTTCTCTTTCTCTTTCTCTCTCTTTTTCTCTCTCTTCTCTTTCTCTCTCTTTCTCTGTCTCTCTGTCTCTGTCTCTCTGTCTCTGTCTCTCTGTCTCTCTCTCTGTCTCTCTCTCTCTCTCTAACTCAACCCTGCCCCTCTTGCAGTACAGGGCATTCATCTCCACTAATAAGGAGAGAGTTCCATTCCAATGGGTTTTGGGACTGGGGCCACAAATCAAATACATTTACCTTAGAAGGAGGTAGGATCTTCCTCCCTTCATGTCTTCAAGTGAAGGCTGGATGACTACTTGAGGAAGATGTCGTTGAGAGAATTCTTGGTCAGGTATGAATTAGACTAGATGGCTTCTGAGTTCCATTTGATTCTGAAATATTGATTCTGTGTTAGTATTTATAAGCAAATGTATAATGAGTAGATATCCTACTTTGGGAAATCTCATTATCTTGCAAAATCCAATCAACCTTGTTACTTACACCCCATCACTAGCCTCTGCTCCTCTGATTAGAGGGTGAAGCCATAAACTCCTCCATTTAAATAGGGGAATAAGACTGATATCTCCTTATTTTCCATTCAGCTACGCTCATTTTGGACTTCTTTGGCTTCTCTACCATGCTTCTGCACTAAAGGCCTTCTCTTCTTCTACTCCCCACTTTTCAGCTTTCTTTTGTGTGTTGTCTTCCCTCATTAAGTTGTAAGCTCCTTTTTTGTATTTGTATCCCCAGCACTTAGCACAGTGACTGGCACATAGTAGGTACTTAATAAATGTTTATTGACTATTGACTCCTAGGATCAATTAAGGTCCAGAGCAGGAAGAATGTGGAAATCTTGAAGAGGGATCTCCACTAAAGTCAAATTCTGATAACATCATCAGAGCATTGACCCTGCATTCTCAAAAGGGTATGTCTTTGAAGCATTGTCTTTCTGGCATACAATAAGCACACAGTAGACACCTAAATGCTAGTTGTCTGATGGACTGAGTCTATGAAGCTAGAAAGACTTTGGTATAGGCTCCAATAATAGATGGAGCCATGTGATTATTATTTAAAAGCCAACTAGGTAAAGTAGAAGGACTCATCACCAGGTTGGCTATGGAGTGATGAATCCTTTTGCCACAGGAACTCCAGAAGACCATTACTAAAATAGAAGGATCAAGATCAACACTGGCTAATTGAGTACACTTGAATACAGAAATCTGTGCAATAAAGGGACAGGTGACAGAGGAGAACAATGACAGTAATCTCTTTGAGAACAGGGACTGGATTTTTTTTTTTGGCAGGGTGGCACGAAGGAGATTTTCCTTTCTTTATACAAGGCCTGGCACACAGTATGTATTTAATAAATGCTTGCTGACTTGACTTGTTGACTTAATTAAAAGAATGGAAAATAGGTCTTGGATCATAGACTAGATCAGGGGTGAGGAACCTGAGGCCTTGAGGCTACATGTGGCCTTCTAGGTCCTTGGGTGTGGCCTTTTGACTGAGTCCAGTTTTACAGAACAAATCCTTTTATTAAGGGGATTTGTTCTGTGAAGTTTGGATTCAAAGGGCCGCACTTGAGGACCTAGAGGGCCACAGGGGGCCTCAAGGCCACAGGTTCCCCACTCTTGGACTAGATCATAAAATGTTAAAGTTAAAAGGAATCTTTGGGGGTCATCCATCCTGATTTTATAAGGGATTTTTTAAAAACTGTATCTTTTGTTTTTAGATTACCTTCATTTCTGAATATAGCCTTCCCCTTTCCCTACTCCTTGTAACAAATATGGGGGGGGGGGGAATGTTTAGTGAACCTAAGAAACACATCAACAGTCTTTTACATATTCCACACCATAGTCTCCCACTTTCACAATGAAGAGAAAGAGATGTTTTTTCTCATCCTTTATGACAAATCATTATTCTTTAGACTACAGACAAAACATTGAAAGTCCTAATAACCTCCCATTCATTGAGATTTTATTTTACCGAGTACAAAGTGAATTTCACCGACATCAAGAACAGAATAAGAACAAAATAAGCAAAAGGAATTTGGGTTTAAAAATAAGGAAGATCTTTCCAGGGTTGGAGTTGTTGACAAATGACTGAAGGCAAAGTGCAGTCTTTGAAGCTGGAGTAAATTACTTCTGGAGGTCACTTCCAGACTTAATATTGTATTAGTATATGAAACTTTTTCAAGAGTCGGCTTGGAGTAGTTGATACTTGGAGTCAGAACAGCCTAAGTTCAGACCCTGTGATTTTGGACAAGTTGGTTAACTTCCAAGACCCCCAGGGCAGCTCTCAAAGCTTCAGGACAATTGATGATCTGCATGAATAAAGGGCATTTCCTCAGTGGCAGTTCCATATACCAATGAAATTACATCTACACTGAGAGAGAGAGAGAGAGAGAGAGACAGAGAGAGAGAGAGAGAGAGACAGAGAGAGACAGAGAGAGAGAGACAGAGAGAGAGACAGACAGACAGAGAAAGGGAGAAGGAGGGAGAGGCAGAGACAGAGAGAGAGAGGAAAGAGACAGAGAGAAAGGGAGAGACAGGGAGAGAGAGAGGGAGAGAGAGAAAGGGAAAGGGAGGGAGGGAGTGACAGAGAGAAAGGGGAGAGGGAAAGAGGAAAGGAGGGAAGGGAGATTTATGAGAAAAAAGGAGGAGAGGAAGTGGGCACTGCTTCACTCTAACCTGATTTCCCCCCATTAATCAAGTGAAAGACTGGCTTTCTTTGTGGTCATTTGCTAAGTGAAAATATTATACATGTCTAATTAACCAGAAGAGTGTTTCATTTCAGATTGAAGATACAAAAATCACAGCAAAGTCTTCAAACTATAGCTGTTCAGCTTGGACGATTAATTAAAAATCCCAGATGGCCATTTTCTGGGTACATTTGAGCATTATACTTGCAATCAGGAAGACAGGTTCAAGTCCCACCTCACTTATTAGCTATATGACCAGCTCTCTGTTACTTAAAGGATGGAAATAACGAAAGCATCTAAGCCTTAGGGTTATAGGAAATAGCTTAGGCAGCTGGATGAAACAGTAGAGAGAGCTCTAGACTTGGAGTTAGGGAGATCTGAATTCAAATCCTACCTTAGACACTTAGCTGTGTGACCCTGGGCACCATCACTTAAACTCTTTCAAACTCAGTTTCCTTATCTGTAAGGATAATCTACCTTGCAGGCTGTTGGGAGGATCAAATGAAATAATACATAAAGTCTTTTACAAATCTTAAAGCACTACATCAATGTTAGATATCGTTAGGCAAATAAGACATATGTAAATAATGTACATGTTAATAATAAATAAATATATGGAAATAGTATAAACAAATAATATACATAAAAGATTTTGTAAACCTTAAAACACCACAGAAATGTGATCAATTATTATTATCAGTTGCATCCCTGAACCAGACACCCTGAGTCTCTAAGTTGCAATGGCCAGTTTCTTAATGACTTCTTGAACTAATACCTTTCTCATATCTGCTTTGATACTTCTGGATTTCTTTCCCCATATTCAGTCTGCTCTCTGGACAATACCATCTTATTTCAGTGTACAAAACAACACTTGTGACCTGAATTGGCAAACCATCTCACTCTATCTAATTTACACCACAACGTGAATAAAAAAAATACAGAAGCCTGAAGACATAGACTTCAAATTAAATTATCCTCTTAGGAACACAAAACATAGAAAAAATCTGGAAGGATGCAAACTAGTGGTCACAAACTCTATTCACTAAATCTCAAATGCTATATTTATGGAAGAGCCCCTTTGGTTCTCATTTGGAGCCAATTTTAATCTCTAAAAAGCTTGATGATCTGATTTCAAGCCTATAGAGAACTGGAAATGGGAAAAGTGCTGCTAGAGTCAAACACATTGATGATAATCAAAACAGACAGACAGCATGACATCAAGTGAGGAGATAGAAAAACTATAAAAAGCAGACACAAGAACTCAAAAAGCCCAGGAAGCTGAGGCCACTTAGTAGAGGGGAAACAGAACTATGTGAACTTTGGGGTACAATAACTGATGTTTATCCTAATAATATGGAGTAATCAAGAAAAGGTTTTGATTATTCTTAAGAATGAAAATAAGTATGTAATATATTTGTCTGGTGACAAGCATAACTATTACTATTAGATATTAAGGTGCCTACTATGTGCCAGTGCTTAGCCCTGGTAATTCAAAAGAAATGCAAAAACATGGTACCTGCCTTCAAAGAGTTCGTGTTCTACTGGAGAAGAGAATGCATAAACAACTAGGATAAATTGGGGATAGTTTCAAAGGGAAAGAAAGATTTCCACCCAAAATGGGCATACTTAAAAAAAAGAGTTTACTGCTTAGTCTCAATTAGTTGAGGGTCTCAAGACCCTCAACTATCTGGAAAACTCAGCTGCCCAGAACAACTCATTCCCTGAAGGTTCCAGATTGTCGAGACTTCACTATGGATGTACTTGGACTATCTAGTGTTTTTATTAAAGGACAAAAGGGCATCTAGTCTGGGGAATCACAGTTGCTTTGAATTACATGCTATTTTGAATAAAACCAACATAAGCTTAAGGAGGTTTTACTGTGTTTGCTTTTCAGTCTTTGTTTGGCAGTGTCCTTTCAAAAAGTTGACTCCCTTTGAACTAATCTTCTATTTTTAACCTAGCTGGAGAAAGGATACAGCAATGTATACATACTTTAAAATTTTACAGAGCATTGCTAGCCTAGGTCAGTATCCCTGCCCAGAATCCCCGCTGTTAGGCTTCTTCTACTGTGAGATTTTCTCAGATCATCCAGGAAACACACGTGGAGTCACTGTCAAGGCCCCAACTGGCATGTCCAGGAATGATGCTGACATTCTTTGAGGGAAGGTTCCCAGAGTGTATATGGAACAGAACATTATCTTTGACTTCTTTGTAAATATCTCAATTTGTTCTGTTCAGCTTTCTGTCCAGACTCCCTTAAAAGAACAGGGCAAGAGCTGTTGGTTTTGGTTTTTTTTTTCATTTGTTACTTCTCCCTATCAAGCCGTTCCTTTCTTATAACTCATTCCCTCCCCGAAGTGATGCCAACTCCATATTTCACTCTTTTTCTTCCCCTCCCTCACACAGATTATTGCAAGTCATTGCAGGCTAAATATAACCCCCAAGTCTGTTTTCCAGATGCTCAGGTCTCGCCATCCAGCCACGACATTTTCCTTATGGCTTTCCAGCCTCCTGTTTTTTTCCCTCTCTTGCTTTCTTTTCTCCTTCTTTCTCACCTATTTTTTACTGCCTTCCACCTCCTTCCCCCTCTCTCTCCAAGCTCCCCTCTACTTTCTTTTCTCCTAGTTCAAAGGAAAGTACTCGGTGATAGGAATGGCTTTCACATTATTTGAGAGTGGAAATCAGGGAAGCAAGTGAACAATTTGGAAAGAACTTAGGCCTCCCCCTTCCTCTCATGGTTATAGGACTGGTTCATGGGATCCCAGCCTGCTCATTTCAGGACCTTGTACTTAGGGGTAGAGGAAGTTTACCCCATTATATTTCCAGCAAATATTTCATTAGAATTTGTGAAACAAATGATTAGAAATATCCAAAGGTCAAATGGATCATAGGATCCATAAACTTTCGAGCTCAAAAGGACCTTAGAGATAATTTTGTTCAAATCAATTATTTTACAGATGAGGAAACTGAGACCCTAAGAGGTAAAGAGTGACTTACCCAAGGTCACGAAGGTAATTAGAAATAAGACCTGGCATTGAACACAGGTCTGATGACTCCAAATACAGTGCTATTTTCCATATCTCATTTCTCTATGTTATCTCACCCAAGCTTCACTCATTTTTGGCAAGTGTATATCCCTTCTATTCCTAAAAATCCTTTTCTCAAGCTTTCTGACACTTATTCCTATGATAAATGCCCTGTCGGAAAGTTCCTTCAGTAATTTAAGCTAAATCTCTCCCTGTTTCTTCTTTCTGTGCCTTACCAAAGATGAGCAGCTGGTCATTTCCCTCCCTTGTGATAAATATTTATTTAACCATTTATTTTAACCCATAAATTAGCCATTTATTTCCTATTTATTAGGGAAAAGCTATTGGGTTCTATCTCAGTCAGCTTTCTGACTGAGTTTAAGTTTAAGTAGTTTCCAATTCTTTTTTGCCATTTCTCATTGATCCTGTTTTCCAAACCTCTAATCATTTTTACTGCTGTCCTCTGTATACATTGAAATCTGCTCCCATTTCTTTTATATATGCAGTCTCTGAAGAAGCAACCCTTCTCCTTACCAAGATCAATCCCTCTACTTGTACCTTTAATCCCATATCTCCTATTTCCTCTAGCAGATTAAGCCAGAAATCATCCCCATTCTCTCTCTTATCTGGATTTTCATGATACTCTTCTCTCCTTGAATCTTCAAGACCTGTCTGACTGCTCCTCAGTTCCCTTAGCTAGAATATCATCTATATCCCACCCCCTAACTATAGGTATATCCAGGGTGTGCTGGAGCCAGCTCTTACCAGCTTGTGAAAGCTGATTATTAAATTTTCAATGTTCTACAAATCAGGGTTTAATTTATCGTTTTTTGTCTACAACAGTGTTCAGCAAACAACTGCCTCTGGCCAAGTCTGGCCCATTGCCTGTTTTTATAAGACCCTGAGCTAAGAATATTCTTTACATTTTAAAATACAGCTTTATTTAAAATGACAAAAACATTGCTCACTGCAATACAAAAACGAGTGGTTAAGCTGGATTTGACCCATGGGTTTGACAAACCCTGGTCTAGACTTAAGAAAGTGATTGAGAAAATGTTAATAATATAGATTAAACTTACAAGTGTGTCAAGCCTACTTTTTTTCCCCTGAAGACCCAGTTGTTAAATAATTGCAACACATCCCTGAGTGTACTTCAAGTCTCTGCTTAGGCCCCTCTGCTTTCTCTATGCTCTTTTACTTGGAAATTAAATTGACTCTTATGGGTTCAGTTGTGTCTACAAAGATGACTTCCAGATCTCTATATACAGCTCAGGTCTTTCTCCCAAGTTCAAGTTTTGCAGAGTCAATGGACATTTCCAAATGGATGTCCTGTAGGACTATCAAAGTCAGTATATCCAATACCTAATTCATTATCTTTACGCTTTCTGACAAGGGCACAATCATTTTTCTAGTCACACTTCTAGTTTACAACCTTGGTGTTATACTCTATTCCTCATTCTCCCTCCCGCAACACACACACACACACACACACACACACACACACACACACACACATACATATCCAGTTGCTGAGTCTTGTCAACTTTACCTTTTCAACACCTCTCATATCTGATCCCTCTTTCCATTCCCAGGACCACCACCCAAGTTCTCGCCCCCATCACCTCTCTTCTCTACTTTCACCATGGCCTCTCAAATGGTCTTCTTGTCTCAAGTTTGTCCCTTCTCCAAACCATCCTTCTCACAGCTGCCAAAGTGATAGGTCTGACCATACTTCTTCCCTGCTCAAAAAGGTTCAATGGTTCCCTATTGCTTGTAGGATTAAAAGATAATATATTTATAAATAATCAATAAATAAATACACTTGGTATTCAAAGCTTTTCACAACCTGACTGTAGCCTATTTTCCCAGGCTTATTGTATATCATTTCCCAATGGTGTTCTTACTTTTCCTTACACACAATGCTACAGCTTCCTTCTCTATGTATTTGCACAAGTTGTCCACCATACTTGCTTAATGGGGCAGGTGGGGGAGGGAGGGAGCTGGTAAACAGAAAGTTGGGATTCTCTGGCCAGAGCACATCTCATGGACTGCTGAGCCCTGGCCATTTCTGGAGAAACATGATTCAATGATGAAAGGTTTTTCACTTTGAGATGATTAGCAAACCCTAGAATCTAGGACCCAGATAGTCTCTTGGTTCCTCACCTCATGGTGGTTGAAAGTAGCAGAAGAGGCCCCATCAAAGCTAAATCAGAGAAGATTGGGCACTAAGCCAAGAGGAACAGCCCACTCAGTGAATCTTAAAATGAATGAAATTACTCTCTCTCTCTCTCTCTCTCTCTCTCTCTCTCTCTCTCTCTCTCTCTCTCTCTCTCTCTCATTTGCTGAGTGTTAAAACTGTTCTAGCCTCTTCCTTCCCTCACTCCGGCAGTATGGTGGCCATGACTATATGGCAGCTTCAGCACATATCTTGCCTTAGACCAGCCTGAGACTGGATCTCAAAACCCTAGCTGCCTCTTCTGCTTTTTATATCTTTCCTAAGTGTAAGTGACTGGGTAGTAATCCTGAGATGAACATTTCTGGCTTTGGAGCAAACTTTTTAAGTTCAAGAGGTTGGGAGATCTTGGGTTTTCAGTTGGTTCTGGCCATACTTCAGTAGGAAACCTGAAGGAGCACTGTTCTCGTGTTTCTTGGAGAAGATAATCACTAGCAGAAGAATAATCCAAACTTCAGGCTTGGGGGGAGGGATGGGGAGAGGGAGAGGGAGGAGAAGGAAGGACAGAGAGAGAAGATTTCATTTAAACAGTGCAGAACCAAAGTGAAGGTAAAACGATAATTCAGTGGCTCTACAAACTGTTTCATGTATTGATGGGTTCAAGTCTCAACCTCCTACTAGAATATACTACTAGTTATAAATTACTGCTGCTTGTTTAAGTCTTTGTTAATGCATGCCCATGAGGTTCTTGTGTTTAGCCTTTCTTTTCTGTGGATTAAAAATATCTATCCTATATCTGATTTACATTGACTACTTCTGCTATCGGAGAGATCCTAGATATGAGCCAAATCTAGGCTTTTAAGTTATTTTCTCCTAGGACTCTGAGTGGGAATAAAGAGCCAGAAGGTTCTTAGAAGAGCTTAACCCTTCTCTTTAGGAGCAAGACTAAACTAGGATTGAACCTGATCCACCTGTTCAAATCTAGGACTAAGAGGAGTCTCTTAGCAGAGAAGGAGAAAGCAAGCACCCCCTGCACCCTGTTTTTATTGTTATAACTAGCATAAATCAAGAATGGGACAGTTATTCATTTCCTCCACACAAAAGAAATGCTTAATACAAGACACCCATAAACCCCGCATTAACACAAATAAGCGATTGTAACTTATAACAACTGGTGTTCTCCAATTTTTATACTTCAGTATAGAATCTTGTTGAGTATATGAGAGGAACCTACCTGATTATCCTTCCCCCTATGTTCCTGTACCTAGTTAGAAGCATCAAATACGTGCTGGCTTTGGAGTCAGAGGACCTGGGTTCAGGTTCTAGGTCTGTCATTTATTGCCTATGTGATTTTAAGTCTCTTAATCTCTCTGTAACTCGGTTCCTAAACTGCAAAATGAAGCAGTTGAACTGGACCACTGCTAACATCCCTTCCATTGCTAAATCTATGATCCCATGATTTAGTTGCTTCACCCTTGTGGTTTGGCTCCTACATTGGTTTTTTCCATGTATAGACTTTGCAGGTTCTGAATTGCATATACATATATTTCTTTCCTTTTAGTACGTTTGATCAGTATCTACTTCCATTAAATAAGCATGAGTTAAGATTGATTGACTGATTGATTTGTCATTGTTGTTCAATCATTTTAGTCATGTCCACGTTTTCATGACATCATTTGGAGTTTTCTTGACAAAGATACTGAGGTTTGCCATTTCCTTCTCCAGCTATAAAGAGGCAAAGAGGGTTAAGTGACTTACCCAGGGTCACACAGCTAGAACGTGTTTGAAGTCGGATTTGAACTCAGATCATAAATGGAAAATGGCAAACCACTCCAGTATCTTTGCCAAGAAAACCTCAAATGGGGTCACAATAAGTCAGACATGATTGAAAAGACAACAACAAATACATATACATATATATGTATATGTATGTATACACACACATAACATATACTATATATGTGTAATATATACATGTATGTGTATATATACATACATATATACACACATACATTTACATACCTATATATAGTCTTATGCTAGGAGTTGGAGATGTTTTGCTGATATTTCAATGGGTTGATGATGTCACCAATGTTACTATACTTTTCACCTGTACAGGTCACAACTCATCTATATCTTTTCATCAGGTGAGATTCTTATCTATTTCTTTCCATAAGTGTTTCAGAGAATCTCTATCCCAAAATGTAACTGATATTCTAGCAGATATGATTCAGAATCTAATGTGACAGGGACAAAGGAAAGATGCAAAGTGCTATAAGAAAAATTTGATTTGGGGTAGATTACTCTCAGACAGAGGGATGAGGAAAGGCTTCATGTAGAAAGTGACATCTGTGCTGGTCTGTGAAAGAAGAGAAGAAATTCAACCAACAAGTAGAAATGTGGTAGATATGATGTTCTGTGCATGGAAGATAACCCTACAAAATATACAGAGGCGGGAGGTTGAAGATCAGGTAGTCTAGGATGAAGATCTAGTAGTCTAGATTGGCTTGAAGGTAGAATGTATCAAGGGGAATGATATGAAATAGATTGATAAGGTATATTGGATCCAGATCATGGAGAACCTTGACTATCAAGACAAGGGAGTTTACATTTCATCCTATAGACATAAGGAGCCATTACAGGTTTTTGAGCAGAAGAATGCCATAGTCAAACATTAATAAGATTAATTTGTCAACTGTATGAAGGAGGGAGTTGAGAGGAAAGAGATTAATGGCAGAGGAACCAGTAAGAATACTGTCAAAGTTAATGTTTCTCCTAAGAAAAAGGCCAGGAGTTTCTGAAAAAGGGTCTCAGCGGTGTGGGTAATGAGAAGAGAGGTACAAAAGATGTTATCATGGAATGGTCAACAGAATTACTGATTTGGATGGTGGACTGGGAGCAGTGATGAAAAGGGGAAGAATTCAATATATCTGAGGTTTTGAGCTCACGTAACTGAGAGAAGTGTTGCCATCATTAGAAATAAGGAATTTTGAGGTAGCAGCATGTTTTAGTTCAAAGATTCCAGTTTGAACATTCTAAAGATTGGGGGCATCTAGGTGGCACAGTGGATAGAGCACCGGCCCTGAAGTCAAGAGGACTTGAGTTCAAATGCGACCTCAGACCAAACACTTGACACTTACTAGCTGTGTGACCTGGGGAAGTCACTTAATCCCAATCGCCTAAAAAAAAAAATTCTAAAGATGAGTTTCCAGAGTAACCTCCAGATGTCCAGCAGGCATTTAGAAATGTCATTCTTGAGGACAGAGAGAAATCATTGTTAGAGAGATTAATTTGGGAGTTATCCATAAAGAGCTAATAATTAAAGCCATGGGAGGATATGAAATCTCTAAGGGAGGTAGTAAAGAAAGCCAAGAACAAAGGTGTCCTTGGTGGACAACCACACTTTCGTTGTGGGAAGAGAAAGTTAGGAGACTTATTTTATAAAAATAAAATAACAATACTATTTACATAGCACTTTAAATGTTTGCAAAGCACTTTACAACTATTATCTCATTTTATGCTCGCAACAACCCTAGGAGGTAAGTGCTACTATTACAGTGGAGAAAACTGAGGCAGATAGAATTTAAGTGACTTGCTCAGGGCCATACAGCTAGTTCGAGGTGGCATTTGAACTCAGGTCTTCCTGACTCCAAGTGTAGCCTTCTATGCACAAGGCTATGTGCCTTGATTTCTCCATCTGTAATACAGGAGGTAGATCAGAGAGGCAAGGTGGGGTGCTGGAAAACACTGGTTTAGGAATCAGAAGACCTGGAGTCTAATACTGGCTCTGCCATTTATTAGTCATATAACTTGATGCGGGACAGCCTCTCTGAACCTCAGTTTCCTCTTCTAAAAGATGGGGTTAACAATTACTGCCCAACCTTCTAGAGCTGTATAAGGATCAAATGTGATACTCATGAGAGAGTGCCATACAAACACATAACAGTATTTGTAGAAAAATAACATTCACTACCTTCACTTACCTACATGTATTGGGCAAGGTCTATGAAGTGTTTTGTAGTCCCACAGAAAATGAGTGCAAGAATGTGAGTAAATTAAAATAAAAAAGTATTGTGAATGGTCATAATCATGTGAAATGTAACGATGCTCTATGGGAAGCTCATTTTGGTTAGTTTTTTCAATCTGGCAGGTTGATTTTTAGGGCATTTGATTCCCATAAACCAGCATTTCAGGAGGCTTCTAGTTCTTGGATTCTAAGGAGGCTTTCTGGTTGTGGATCTCACTGATTCCTTCACCTCTCAAAGTGCCAACCATACAGAGTCCCGGCTGTTTGATGGAAAATGTGACAACCTCCCCACCACCATTTGCCACACACACACACACACACACACACACACACACACACACACACCCTTCACTCTTCATTCCACTGCTCCCCACCCACCCACCCAGCAATAGGATGTTGAAGAGAGAAGTGATTTGAAATTAGACAAGCCTAACTGACTAGATGAGAGCACCTAGGCCATGTTATATCACTCTTCCCCCTCATATTGCTCAAAAACTTTGAAGTGGATGGTGCACACTGTGTGTGTGTGTGTGTGTGTGTCTGAGAGATAGAAGGAGAGCAGGGAGGAGGGAGGAGAGGAGAGACAGAGAGAGGAGAGAGGAGACAACAGAGGAGAGAGATAGAAAGACAGAAAAACAAAGAGGGAGAGAGAGAGAGAGGAGGGAGAAAAAAGAGACAGGAGAGGAGAGAGAAACAGAAAAACAGACAGACAGACAGACAGAGGGAGGGAGAGAGAGAGAGAGAGAGAGAGAGAGAGAGAGAGAGAGAGAGAGAGAGTGCTCTACTGATGGTGATCTCTCTCAAAGCCATAACAAGACCCACATTGTTTGCCTGGCTATCTGTTGGTTTCTGATTCACCCTCTGCCAAGGCAGCCTGAGCAGGTTCACAGCTGGCCCAGGGATATGCTTTCCAGCACATTCAGGACTTGGAATGGCCCCAAGTTTCAAGAACACATGGGGGAGGGGTAGAAGAGTAAAATGAGGAGAGAGCTTTGGGAACCAAGAGATGGAAGCCAACACCTTTCTTTCTTCAAGGTGACTCTCCTTTTTCACCATCTGATAGTGGGAACAGCATCTGAGGATGTGAGCTAAATTGAAAACCTGCACAGTTTGAGAAGAGGGCAAGGGGGAAAGAGAGAGATAGGCAGATTTATTTAATACTGGCTGAAGTCTTCTTGTACAGTGCAGGGTCCCTTCTGACACAGCAATGTCAATCCAATTACACTCTCACCACTCAGATGTGAGCCTGCCAGGACTGCTGAGAAATGGAGCCTTTATAGCCCCTGGCTGGCACACAACTGGAGTTCTGTATTGTGCTCCCCCAAACACCCACAAAGCCAAAAATAAGGAAGAAAAAGATAGGAATGGGGTCCCTGAGATGATTCCCTGGAAGACCAGGGGTCTAGACTTGGCCAGGTCTTTAAAACTGTTGAGATCTTTTATCTCGTGTTTCTTTAAGGTCCTTTCTAGCTCTAAATCTAGAATCCTATTGTAGCAAATGTAATGTGGTTCACTGTTGCCCAAGACAATCCTGCTACATCTCCCCCATCAAGGTTCTAGGCGTACTTGAGGGATTTGAACTGTTTCCTCTCTGATGCTGGCAGCTCAAGCCCCAACAAACTAGGTTTCCCTCCATGTTAAATGCCAATGAGTAGTGCTCCAATTTCATTCAACAATTTAATGTCAAGTAACTTCTTAAAGAGGATATTTACTTTGAAGATATAACAAATACGTAAACATTTTCATACACACACACAAACACAGACACAGACACACACACACACACACACACACACACACACACACCTCAAGGAACTATACCAATTACCCTATACCAACTTGGTCTCTGGGAAGAGTAGGCTCACAACAGTTTCTACATAGTATTGGTGCTGCCAAATTCAAAGTCCACATGGGGCATGAGTACCAGATGAATCTTTGTCTTTGCTACTGCTGAGCCCCAAAAGTCATTCCCAAAGGTTACTCATTGCTCCTTGAGGCATTGATGCCAAGCCAGCTGCAAAAGGTGGACACCAGAATATAAGGCTCTCTTGACCTTTTGAAATTCATAAGGCTGGAATGTCCAATCCCTTCATCTACAGTGAAAAATAATGTCAAGGCAGAAAGACAAAGGCGTATTTCTAGAGGTCCACATGTTGGCCTCTCCCCTTTATATCATTGTCACTTTCTGGATGCCATCAATGATGGCACCAAACCAAAAACAGAGAAGGCAAAAGAAGATGGCCTAGGTATCTGGAAAGAAAAATGATTGGTGAGAATGAGCCAAGGAGCGACTAAATCCTTTTGAAGGTATCGCTGTTTCCAACTATGCAGCCAACTAAAAATGCTTCTCCTGGTTAGCCAACCAGAACCAGTTACAGAACATTTATGACATGTTCCAAAGACTTTCCAAGACACTTCCATTACATATCATACAATTCTCCCCAGGCTCTCCACATGATGAGACACTGTTAGAGGCACCCTGGGTATGTGCCAGTCCCCATTACACTATGATCTCCCATATCCTATTTCTGGAAGAAATCAGAGCCAGATATTAGAGGCCAGTTGTTGGGAACAGCCAAGCCAGCATTCCAAATCCATCCCAACCCAGACCATGACCCAAAGCTTTGTAAGAGAGAATGCCCACTTTACCCGACTGGACTTAATCTTAGGTCTAAAGTGATTTATGATGGTAGCTGAGGAACAATTGAGTACATTGTTTCTTATGTTCAGTATACTTTCAGCCTGGACATCTTAGAATACTTTGGTGTTGCTTAATTTTGGTAAAGCTGGTGACCCAAGCTTAAGTTTCACCTCTAACACTGTGTGGCCTTGAATAAACCATTTCACTTCTCTGTTCCTTGGTTTCTTCCTCAGTTACATAGTTGTTCCCTGTAGCCTAGCTCCATGGGAGATTTCCTCATTCCAGCAAATCAGGTGTTCTCTTGATTCCCCTCTCATATATAGGGACAATTATACATTAGTAGCATCTGTTTCATTTTTGTCTCTGCATACCTAGAATCTACCAGGGTGCCTTACACACAGTAGTCACTTAATAAATGTTTATTGGATAAATGAATGAATAAGTGAATGCACCCTATACCTATCTCACAGAGTTGTTCTGAGACTAGAAGTTTTAAAATGTGAAAGATTTTGGAAAAGCGGGAAAGTGCTCCACAAATATTAATTGATATTCTTCTCCCCATTTTATAGATAGGGAAGCTGAAGAATAGGGACCCTTCTCTTCCTACTCCTATTGCCTAGTCACACCAAGGACTCCAATAGAGTAGGGACTCAAATCTAGGATGCCTAGTCTGTATGCTGGAACTCAGTGACCCTCTGTAGTCTTGACTTCTCTAACTTCCTGATGCCTCCATTTAGGCTCCATGGAAATCCCTGTCTCCTGTCTCTGAAGACAGCTTCAGAGCTGTGATAGGCAATGATCATTCAGTCTGTTTCAGTAATTATGTTAGGTTTGACTTACCAGTAAATCAGAAAATTGGATTTAAGGCTTAGCTCTGCCACTTCTGAGCTGGGCTCTGGACTTCATAACTAATTGATTTCTGAGGCTCCTTCTATCCCTAAAGTTCTCTGACTGTATAATTTTTTTCATCTGAAAACTCAATGTACTTTGACCACATTTTTGTGTACAATTGATGAGTCTCCCTGTAAAGACACAGGAGATGAAGCAACTTTAACCCCACTTTATACATGGGAAAATAGAGACACTGAGAGGCCCCACTGTATATTGAGAGTTCTAGTCTTTTTCCCATTCCCTCCTCCATTCTTCAGGACCAAGTTCCCTTTCCTTGCAAGTAGATCAGATCTGATAATGGATTAGTGGAGTAAGAGGAGGGAACAGCAGAGGATGAGCACTGTTGCTTCTCCATAAGCCATCATAGAGTCCACTGCTCTTGTCTGACCTTGCCCTGGAACTAGAAGCAGGCTAGAGCAGGAGTGGCCACACGTGTGGCCCTCTAGGTCCTCGAGTGCGGCCCTTTCACTGAAGCCAAATTTCATAGAACAAATTCTTTGGGGTTTGTTGTTCTGTGAAGTTTGGATTCAGTCAAAGGGCTGCACTTGAGGACCCAGAGGGGCACATGTGGCCTCAAGGCTGCAGGTTTCCCACCCCTGGGCTAGGGATAAGAGTGATGGGGTGGGATAGGGTGTGGAAGGGGTCGGATGAATGACCTATGAAGCCCTCTGATGATGGATAAACAATATAGAGCAGTTGTGGGCATGTGCCTACGTGCGTGTGCACACACACACACACACACACACACACACAGTACAGGCTTTTTCTCCTGGGGAATGTTTCACTGGAAAAATAATCTCTCCCACAAAGGGATGGAGGGGATTCCTGGGTTCCCATTTGGTCCATCTACATTCAGATCTCATTTCTTAGCTCTCTGGGGGCTAGGGAGGAAAGGAGTCATGCTAGAGAAAAGAAGCTCAAGGCTGAAATCTTCAGTTCCTGACTTTAAGCCAAGCAAATAAAAACAGTGCTTTGCCAAGATCTTTTATATCGGCCATTTACTTTCAGAGATGTTTTTTTCTGTCATATAAATAAAGAACAAAAAATGTTAGGGAGGAGAACAAGCAGGGAGGAAGTAATGGGGAGGATAAGAGTGAGGAAGGAAAAATCAACAGCTTTAAATATCTAGGTCTATAATCCCATAGGAGGTGAAGGAGGAGCCAGCCAGCTGATGACCAGAGATTACCTAGGCAGCCCTAGACCCACTTGTCCTCTTTCCCCTAGCAAGAGGCCCCAGACTAGCATGTTGGCTAGGTAGACACTCCCTGAATGTTATTTCCCAACTCATTTGCCCAGAACCTCTTCCCCAAGCAGACTCCAATCTACAAGGAATCTAAACCATGGATTCCTGGTGGTGCCAAATGGACACTGGCAATAGACCAATTGTAAACCAGTTCAACCTCCATCCTCCCACTTTATGTACCTAACCTTGTAGCCCTCTACCAAGATGGGCATGCTCCTGGATAGAAATTGGGAACTTCAGTCTGGTGCCCCTTGGGAAATTCAGTAAAGAATAATCATAATTGACAAATACATACAATAGGTTCCAGTTGAATGTTTCATGTTCAACCTGTGGTTTCACAAGGAGAAGGGGTCACCTGGCTGCAAGGATTTATAGTGGTACCTGTTAGAGCAGAAAAAATACTTGACTTGGAGGGAGGAGATGTGGATTTGAATCCTTTCATTCTTTGAACTGTTTCCTCATCTGTCAAATGAGAGTAATGATACTTTCACTGCTTGCCTTATAGTGCAGTTACAAGGAACATGCTTTGTAAACTTTAAAGGTTGTAGAAATGTGAATTACTATCAATATTTCTATACCTTGAAAGATACATAAAAGGAGAGGGTGTCAAAGAACATAGGCTCACCAGTTACTCATTGAAGGACAATGTATAAAAAACCCTTGGAATTTATTCCTGTCTTTCTCTGGTTCAAGAATGAGGAGAATTAGAAAACAACCAATGAATCATAAGCATGAACATCTCCTACCTGTCTAATACTCTACTAGGCACTTGGGGAATGGGAGATCTTTCAAATTCATTTTATAACCGTCTTGAAAGCAAGGCATAGGCCTTATACCATATAGGTATAAGGTCTTTGTACCTCCCAAGCTTCCTGGGTATAGTGAACATAAGAAGGGCTTAAAGCAGTGTTTTCCAAACTTTAGGTGGTGACAATACTTTTTTTTCCCCTTCAAAAATTCTCACACCATGTCACACTTCATAAAACAATCTATACAAATAATTGTATTGGCTAGTATTTTATCCTAATAAAATTAAGAATTTATTACCATTTTATAACAACACAAATCTTAAACATGCAATAAAACCACTATATATATGCAGATATTTATTGTTAAAAATCTTTTACAGTTTTTTATGTTTACAATATAAAAAAAAAGAAAGCAAGAGAGACTTGGGTTAAAATCCCTCTTCCAACATATGTTGGCTGTGTGACTGTATGTCATTTAAGTTCTCGGTGCCCTAGACAGCAATCTAACACCATAAAGTGTGGACCATCTGTACTGGTAGTAGGAGTTTCCTCACCAGGAATACCTTAGGAATCATGTGTATGTCTAGTCCCCCAAAAGCCCTCATAAAATTAATAGACATACAAATGATATTATTATTCTGTTGAGTAGGCTGAGGAAGAAAAGTTTCTTGGAATATAGATCATTGATGATATTGCCGCTAATAATTCTTTTTCAAACACTAATGAGAATTGATATTTTGTCTTTCAGCTAGAATAGAAAATCCTATTTACACAAACAATATATTACTAATGTCAATAAAATTTGCACCATTTTGTTTGACAACTCAGAGAATTCTTTATTCTTTATATAACTCTTTATGTAATTATTTTACTTATTCTTTATATTAAGATTTTCAAGGTCAAAGTTTATTGCAATGTACAAATATACTAATGTCTATTATTCATTCCTTTTCCAATGGACTAAGAGCAAATGTATCGTATCTGTCCACAGTGAACGAGTTCCTTATTTGTTGATATTTAGACATATCTGGGTCTTTTAAAAAAATTTGTTTCTGTAGACAAATAAAATGACTAATAAGCAGACCTGGGGGGTTTTTTTTCATTTCACTTACAGACAGGTGTTTTTTTAAAATTGGGAATCATTAAAAAATATTATTTTGTGAATTTACTATACATAACTCTCTCTAACTTTCATCTTGGTAGACACATTATCTTTCTAGACCAAAGGTACATTTGAGGACCTTTCATTGATTTGGAGTATTCGGTTTTTCAAAAACATCCAGATTTAGGGAAGACATTTTTATTGTAAAATGCATTTGCATTATCTTTATTATTATCATTAAGAGAAACAGTAATTTCTTATTTAGTTCAAGCACTCTTCAAAGTTCTTTGGCACAAGAAAGCCCATGTTTTGTTCCCTTCCTCTATATTTTCATACAGTTTTGCAAATAGACTTTATTTGAAGGAGCTGCTTTTTTTTTTTAAGCTTAAAGCAACCTGGAAAACTGTGTGTAGCTCCTCACTAATTTTTTTTTCAATATAAGTAATTGTGAAGCATGCAGTGTTTCCAAATTGCACAAAGGGCTATGTTTAAATTTAAACTAAGGCTTATAGACCTAGATTTCATCCAAACACTGACTGAGTTGAGTCCTTGTAGAGTCCAACACAATTCTCCCCAATTATATCACTTTTATTTTAAAAATCCATCAATTTATATAGAAAATTTCTCTTGTTGGAGCATGGCCATCAACAGGATTGCAAAGTGACAGACCTACTCCAACATCACCTTCAAAAACACACATATATATGTAATCAAATAAGCATCTTTAACTACATCTGCCGATTTTTCAACTCGCAGTGAAAAAGAGAATGGTGAGACTGTTCACAAAGTGAACCAAGTAATATTTATATATTACTGTATCTGCAAGAAGAACCCTCCAGAGTTGTTTTTCATATGATCTACCAAGCAACTTTTTAATCATATCAATACATTTTCCCTCATCAAATGAAGCTTTTTATATACTTAGCAATTATGTAAACAACCTTACATGATGCAAGCAATCTTCTTAATGTTATAAACATATTTTTTAGAGAAAGTTTTGTTTTGCTTATTAAAAACATCTAATTTTGTCAGGGAAAATTCTGTTTCCTTGCCAAAATATTCTGCATATGTGCTTTCAAAGTATAATTTCAGTTGATTAGGTTTAATTCTATCTGTAGCTAAAGTATTCATAAAAAGTAAGCAATATTCTTTCCTCTCCATATTTTCTGGGTTTTCGATCTTTTTCCTTGTGTTTCTTCATTTCTACTCCTTAAACTATGTCTATTGTCTTTGCTCATTCTATTTTTAAGTGCTCCAGTAAATTTTCTCTTCAAATCAGTAATATATTTTATCCATCATGAAAGGATATGATTTGAAGATAAACAATTTGAGACAAGTAACCTTAATGATTGAAAATCTCAAATGATTATAACATATCTCGAGTTATTTCAATGTTTTAAAAGCTGAAGTTTTTTGGAAGCTAGATTATTACATTTTACTTAACAAGATGAGTGATGCTGAGATATATAGCAGATATTACGGGATTTTAAACAACCACATAAAAACTGTTTAAATTTAAATTTAAACACTCAATGTTCAAATGTAACAAATGGTCACAACAAATAGACACAATTCAGCTGCGTCATGAACTTATGCCTACTGACTGAAAGGAATGGTGGCTCACTCAAATTTGACCCTTTTTTGCACATTTTTTGGACTGATTCTGTGGTTTTATCCATGTAGGGAACTCACTCTACCAATGTAGATTGGCACCTACTCTACAATTTATAGTCTTATGTGAATCTTAGGGAGTTGCCCAGAGCACTGAAAAATTAAGTGATTTGTCCAAACAGTGTGCGTTAGTACTCAGTCATCGAGTGTTAATTAAGTGCTTTTGTGATTGTCATTTAGTTATTTCAGTCTCGTGTTATTCTCTGTGACCCCATTTGGGGTTTTCTCAGCAAAGATACTTGGCAAGGTTTGTCATTTCCTTTTCCAACTCATTTTACAGACAAAGAAACTAAGGCAAACAGGGTTAAGTGACTTGCCCAGAATCACACAGATAGTAAGTATCTGAGTTCAGATTTGAATTCAGGAAAATGAGTCTTCCTGACTCTTTCCACTATCCTGGCACCACCCACCTGCCCTTATTTTCTTTTCTTCTTTAAAAAAAAACTCATTTTTAATTTATGGACTAAAACAAGCATTTCTACAATATAATATAATAAAAAAGAGATGATTACACACAAGACTGCAAATCTATTATGCACAACTTGCTGTTCCTGTTAAATATACAATTAATCATGTAATTCCCACCCCCTTTTTTTCTTCCTTTCCCCTTCCCTGTCCCAGAGATGGCTACCATTAGACACAAATATTATTAAGTGATTATTATGTGTCAGACACTGCTAATGCCTGAGGATACAAACAAAGGCAAAAAACAGTCCTTGCCTTCAATCCAATCCACTAAATATCTATTTAATACCTATCATAAGCACTGTGCTAAGCATTGTGGATACAATGAATAAAAAAAAAGTCCCTGCCCTCAACAAATTTACAATCTAAAGAAGGAGACAACACACAAAGAGAGTCAGGAAAGTTAGGGAATGGGGGGCAGATTGAACTCACATTCTAATGGTAAAAAAAAAAAGAAAATAACTAGGTCCCTACATTACACATGCAGAAGAGATAGCATATTAACTCAGAAGGGACCATTTATCAATTGGAGAATGACTTGCATTCTTATAGATTTGACAAAGTTCTTTGTATATTTTTGATATGAGACCTTTATCTGGTAAACTGTCTACAAATTTTTTCCCCCAGTTTTCAGGTTTCCTTCTGATCTTGGCTACATTGGTTTTATTTGTACAAAACCTTTTTAATTTAATGCATTCAAAATGATTTATTTTACACCTAATTTTGCTCTCTATCTCTTATTTATTCATAAATTATTTGCCTATCCATAAGTCTGATAAGTAATATGTTCCACGGTCTTCTAATTTTCTTGTAAAATCTTTCTTTATATATAGGTCATGTATCCATTTTGACCTTATCTTAGTAAATGAGATCTCTTCACACAATGCTGGAATCTCCTTGGTTCTGAATGGGTCTGCTATTTTATACAAGACCCACAGGGTGTGACTAAGTTTCCTCAGTCAATCCCAATAGACTTCCTATGAAGTGTCATTTCATTTATCCAGCTGCCTCCTATCTTTCCAAATTGACCAAGCACTTTTTCACACCTAGTAAAAATGCTATTCATTGGTTGGCTGATTCACTAGAGCTACCTAGGCCTTGTTCACACCCAGTTCACACCTTTGGTTGGGTCTCCACTGCAGACTCTGGGCTCTCTCTCATTATGGAGGTAAGGGTATGGGACACCACTTTAACTCTACGATCCTATGATCTGTTCCCACTTCTCCAAACTGTGCTTAGGAGATAGATTAGATAGATAGATAGATAGATAGATAGATAGATAGATAGATAGATAGATAGATAGATAGATATACACATATATATAGTGTCTTCTAACCCAATATTCTTTTTGTAATACCTCAATTGCCTCACATTCTTCTTCTCATTTTATAAAAAAAAATGTGCTTCAGAGAATTCAGAGAAGACTAGGAAAACATATGAACTGATGCAGAGTGATATAAGCAGAACCAGGAACACAATAAACACCATGGCTACAACAATATAAATGGAAATAACAACCAAACTGAATGTTACGTAAGTATAAAGACCAAGGTTGTCCTGGGAGAGATGGAAAAATACAATTCTTTCCCTTCTTTGAAGAAGTAAGAGACTATGGGCATGAAATATTGCATATTGTCAGATGGTTTTCCTTTGTTACAAAGGATGACTTTTTGGAGCAAGGGAGGGAGATGGGATATATTTAGAAATGAAGCATAAAAGCAGAACAAATCAATAAAATTACGAATTTTCTGAAAAAAACAAAACGCTTCAGAGGATTACTAAAGGCAAGGATTCCTCAAAGTGGAAATTTTGGGCTTAGAAGCACCAGTCAACAAAATGCTGGTCAATTCTAGTTAATTCACTTTATGGGGTTACACCTATTTTTTGGCATTGTTATGCAGGAAAAAGCATAAAAGAGTAAATGTTGTTGATGCAGCTGGACCCTCAAGAAATTTCAATGGAAAAGACAATCCCTATATTTTACTATTCACATAAGGCCGGTCAGTATTAGCTGGCTAGTATTGTAAGTCCTGCCCACTATCCACTGAATAAAGGCTCATACCAAAGGGTCCTAAAGGGGCAAGTTTTACTGTCTTCATGTTCCTTAAAACAGTGACCAGTCAAGTTCAAGATGATACTTTTCTGGATTGTAGCTATATTCACTTGAAGAATTTTCCATGTATAATCACAGTTAAAGGGAGTCCTGAATAATCAATAAGAAACCTACTCCAACAGAGGAGTTGGGTTTCTTACCATATTATTAATGGCAATAATAATAATAATTTACATTTACCTAGTACTTTAACATTTGCAAAATATTCTTCATAACCACCTAATAGGGTGGGCACTATAAGTATTATTATTCTCATTTTAAAAATATGAAAACTGACCTTCAGGAAAATTGAATGAGGTGCCCATGGTTACACAGCTTGCAAATGTTAGAGCCAGGATTCAAATCCAGGTCTCCTGCCTCCATTTCTACTGTGCCACACTGCCTCTTAAAATAACAATACGTTACTGCGTTCTCTTGATCCTCCCAGGTACAACTGATTTCTCTGCCCTCAAACTTCTCACTTTGCCTGGACTTCGAATAGGTACACACCTCACTCTCCCCTATGTGTTAGGGTTTTTTTTGGTAATTGTCATCTTTGGTACTCTTATCATCTCTCCACAACCTATAACCACACACCCCGCACCCCATTAAATTCAAAGTTGTATCCTCCTTAAGAATAGAGTCTATGTCAGATCTTTCTTTGTGCCTTGCTCATAGCAGACATTTCATAAATACTTGTTGCTTATTTGCATTGCTAAATATGGAAAGTAGCTAATATTGTTATTTGTTAATATTGCCAAAGACTTCTATTCAGATTTTTTTTTTTTGGTGAGGCAATCAGGTTTAAATGACTTACCCAGGGTCACACAGCTAGGAAGTGTCAAGTATCTGAGGCTGGATTTGAACTCAGGTCTTCCTGACTCCAGAGTCGGTGCTCTATTCATTGTGCCACCTAGCCACCTCTCTACTGAGATTTTATCCTCCACTTCTCCTTTTAATGTCTCCTCTAGAAGGTACTATGATAGCTTACCTTCCACTCACCAAGGGTTATGGATCAATACCTGTTCTGTATAAGCAAAGGACAGGTAGTATTGTTTACCTTTCCCTCACTCCCTAAAGACTAATGGAAAAGTCATTCACACCCAAACAGAATTCAGAAGGTTTCCTAACTGATTCCAAATGCTAAAACTGAAGGACAAAAGGAGGCTTCCTGGGCAGTTGGGGGTGGGGGTAGATTTGGCCTCTGCCAAAGATGGAAACCAATCTAGTACAGAGAGATACAGCAGGGAGAAAACAGTCCAACCTTTCATCTTCCCAAGATACCCCATTGACTGCCAAAAGAAACTATGGCCTGCTCTATCTTGTTTATATTTTACACTATATTGCATTTGTACCCGGGGCTCAGACTGTGTCCTCTTATCTTCAAATTATTATTTACACCAACGCCCATGGTGATGGTAATTTGGGGTCCTGAAGAAAAATCACTCTGCCCTTCCCCCCTGCTCTGAATTTCAGGGGAATGCAAAGGAACAGCAGTGAAAGAAGCCAGGCAAGAGGTGGGTTTTGCCTAGGAGGGAGCCTGCTTTGGTACAGGAAGATACAGCATGGGAGGAGAGTCTCCTGAGAGAGACTTCCCTTCCACCATATGGGGTGCAGGGAGCAAAAAGCTGCTGCAGGTGGACTGTGGCTCCCTTCCTGGCATATGGTCAAGTGGCTGTTGATTTCTGAGACTCCATCTGCTGGTGGTCAGAAATCAGATGATGAGGAGGCAAGCTCAAGACGAGCACTCCCCAAAGCCACAGTGCTCTGGAGCAGAGGGCAAAGACTAGTGCAATAAGCCAGGTCTGGAGAGCTGACAATCAGGGATCAGTGCCCAGAGACAACATCAGAGCATATAACTTGCTTGCTAGGTGGCACTCTACTAAAGCCACCAGCCCAGGGTCTTGCCAGGGTCTCTCTGGCACATGCTCAAGAGATTGCCCTCTTAGCTCACCACAGTAGGCTGCATGGTTGAACAAAGTGGGGGAAGGGAGGGCTTGGCTTAGTTAAAAGATTCATGACAAGAGCACAGCTCCCCACAATTTTCTTATTCACCCTTATGATCTCAGATGGAGATAGCTTGCATGGATCTTGGGGTTTTATCAGATCTGAGAAGACAATGAGGTGTAGGTAGGGTAGCCCTTATATATTTCTCAGGAGATATCCCCCTATTGGATAATCAGGTATCCAAAGGCCTTTAAGTCATCTCTTTAGTGTATGCTCTTTATTGATTCCTACTAGCTGCTATGTCTGTGATCTAACCATGTGTCTATTAAGCATCAATCTTCCATGAAGATCCTCATCCCTGAACCATTCATTGAGAAGGAAACACCCACTGAGGGAAATGGCCCTAGTATTCAGTAGAGCCATTGGTTGTAGGAGGAAGTCTGTCCAGCAAGAGAGAGTATACAGCTTGGTTTCCAACACGTTCAATTACGTTACAATACATTTCTTCAATTACTTTTTTTCCTAACTGATTTTCTCAGTACTCTAGCTTGTCTGAGTAATTTTTTGGCAAAATATTTCGACATCAAACCAAGTTATCTGTTTCCATTTATATGCAGAGGCTTCTGGAGTTGAATTTTACCTTCTCTGAAGAAGTGGGTCCATTTTGCTTGAAGATACTTCTTTTATGATATGGTAAATAGAGCACTGGAAAGTCCCTCTGATAGAGAATAGGATCCCCCTGTTGGGCCCCATTAAGGTAATTAGTTATATCACCCAGTGCAACAAATCCATCCTTAGTTTTTCCAGGCACTTAACCTTGTTCTCAGTTAGATTGACCTGATTTGCAGCATCATACAATGGTCAAAGAAGCTAGTGGAGAATCTTCTTACCTGGCTGCCATGGGAATTTAAATTGTAACTGATCTAATTTCTTGGTGGCTATTATCCCTACTCTGATACCTGGTCTGGTGCCTATCTTATTGGTTAACTTAGTAATGGCAACTAAGGGTTACACAGCAACCTGGCTAGACCCAACCTGCCAAAGTTGGACTACCCAGTTCCCTCACCACAGTACTTATGAGGGTGTTCCATGATGCCCTGCTTCCATCTTTTACCCACTTACCCTGTGCTGCCTGTCCACCTTATTATCAAAGTGTCATGGTTCTTCAGGCTCAGCATTGATAGCCCTAACTCCATGGGGAGTTGTGGGGGAAGCCTCTCAGCCTAACAACAGACTGAGTTTGTCTCATTCTTCCTCTCTGCTTTCATTTCCTGGCTATTTGTTTCTATCATCATCATCATCATAATAATAACAATAAACAACAACCATAATAATGGCTAGGATTTATGTAGCGCTTTGAAGGTTTACAAAGATCTTTAAAATATTATCTCATCTTATTGTAAGGAGTAGCCTTAGGACATTCCCTCTTGTAGGCTTCTAGACCCTCTCCTTACAGATTCATTAGGATATGTGCTGTGTCCCATTCCACCTCCCTCCACTCGTCCTTGGCTGGGACATCCTTGCTAGTCTTCATTTATAGGATTTAATCCACAAACCCAAATTTCTTGTTCATCTAGACACCAGGCACCTGAACCAGGCCATCTCAGCACCTGGGGTGGGGGGGGGCGTCTTGTCATCCTGACTACTTCCCTCTCTGAAATGCAAAGCATTTGCACCACCTCCTGTCCTACTCTGTCCGTTTTTTCAGGTGAGTATCATACCTAGAGTAATGGAGTATTTGAAGTATAGGTATGCAAGTAACTAACTTTCTTTCCTGATATGCAAAAGGTATGGTTCTGAAGAAGAGATATGAGAAGACATGGAGAGCATTGCTATCCCAGTATTCCTGTCACTCCGCCAGCATGGGCTCTGTGTTCCTCAGTCACCCCAAGTTGAGGCAGCCTAAATGAAGTTAGGAATTTTACCAGGTCTGAGACGCCTGAGAGGAGTAAATTGTGCATTGTTGTTCAGTTATGTTTGACTTTTTGTGATCCCATTTGGGGTTTTCTTGGCAGAGATTACTGGAGTGCTTTGCCATTTCCTCGTCTAGCTCATTTTACAGATAAGGAAACTGAGGCAAACAGGGTTAAGTGACTTGCCCAGGGTCACACAGCTAGTATGCATCTGAGGCCAGATTTGAACTCAGGAAGATGAGTCTTCCCAACTCCAGGCCCTGCACTTTATCCACCACACCACCTAGCTTCGAGGTAGGTTGGGTAACCCTTATATTCTTCTCAGGAGGTCTCTCCCGACTAGATGATTATTAATGAAAAGCCTGGCCCTTAGGGCAATTCCTGGGAGAAGTTTCTTATTAGCTCATACTGACTATACCAAGTTTATTATCTAACCATTCCTTAGTCTAACTCAAATTCTCTGCCTACTGAAATCACCATCATGGGTGATAGAGTAATGCTTAAATCACTATACCCTCCCAGACTTCCCTTTGAGGCTATCTGACCTATAATCCCTATGCCCTGGTTTGAATTGTGGTCTATAGAAAGATCAAGAACCCATTATAGATAGTTGCTCTAACAAGTACCATAGTATGGATTTGTAAGCCCCTAAAAGGCAAAGACTTTTACTTTGGTTTTTATTTAGTTAATACAGTATCTTTCACAGCATCATATTTATGCCAACACTCAAATTAAATGAGAAAATTACTTGCCCACCTATACTCCAAATACTCCATTACTCTAGTTGTTTCAAATATAGGCTATTCTTTTCACCCAAGTCTGATTTGCATAAAACTGAAGTATGGGCTAAAACGATATTCAGTGAGATTAGGTATATAATACCTGTGAGATATATATTTCTCTTCATTCAACAAGAGAGCCAGAGGTTAATATCAATGGTGTCAAAAACAGAAGTAACAACAACAAAAAAGGTTTTTCAGTTGGTTGGTTTTTAAAAACTAGATTATGAGGGGCAGCTAGGTGGCGCAGTGGATAGAGCACCAGCTCTGGATTCAGGAGGACCTGAGTTCAAACCTGGCCTCAGACACATAACACTTACTAGCTGTGTGACCCTGGGCAAGTCACTTAACCCCATTGCCTAGCCCCCCCCCAAAAAAAAAACTAGATTATAAGAAACAAAGGGAATCATAGGAGGGATGTGCTTACTGTTTGGGGGCAGATGGGGGTAGATAATGAACAACTACCAGAACAGAAAGCAGAAAAGGTAGAGCTGCTCAACATTTATTTTGCTTCTATAAAAGAAAGTTATTTTTTGGACTGTTGTGGTTAGTCCTTCGTTCTCAGAGAGGACCATGACATCAGGAAAATGATGCCATGACTTGCAATTGAATTGCATCTAAGTGAATGAGGGCTGTGCCAGGTCACCAGCCTCACTTTCTCCTCTGGAGTCATCTGGGTTCAGTAGCAAGATGTAGATCAGGATGACTGGAGATGGCCCCCTTTTAGACTGTTATAGGTTGATCAAAAACAGCTCCTAAGGTAAACTGTTAGTAGGAGAATTAATAGGAGAGCACTTCACTGCCATTAACGAGTTTGTCACCAAGTCCAGATGAGCTATATCCCATGGTACTGAAAGAATTGGCAGATATAACTGCTGACTTATCGTTAATGATCTTTGAAAGATGGTAGAGATGTGTTATTTGCCTTTCACTTTCAAAGAGGACCAATGACATCCCAGGGTGATATCTTGATTTGCATGTGAATTTGCATGTTAAGTAAGGCAGAGTTGTACAAAGTCATCAGCCTTACTCTCTCTTCCAGACTCATCGAAGTCCAGTGGTAAGAAAAAAGTCAGGACCACTGACAGCACTGCCTGGGATGCAGGGGATGACCTTGGTGTCTTCAATGTCTGACCAAGCTCTAAGCATTCCACAGCACCTGCTTCAGCTGCTTTCATGGCCATTGGAACCAACTGTTCTCATTCACCCATTCTGCAGGCAGAAGTCTTCACATGTTTGGGGTAGACACCCCTCTAACTCACTGACAGTTTTGAGGTGTCTGTTGGTTACCCTCAACCTGGTTTAGCCCATCTACTAAGATACTTTTATGATGATGTGGCTGCTGCACATGCTAAAGCTTCTTGGAGCCCCAGGTACAAGCTGAGTGCCAGGCGGACAACAAAGGTAGATGAGCAGCCCTGAAAAGGGCTTGACTCCAATACCTGGAAGAATTCTAGACTGTATTACTAGAAGGGGTGTTCTAATGAGCAACTAGAAAAATAAGTGGTCCCCGAGACTGCCACTACAACATGCACTCATCAAGAATAGCTCATACCAGTCTAAATTTAATTTCCTTTTTTTGGTAAGGTTATTAGATCAAGGTTTCTTAACCTGTGGTTCATGCATAGATTTCAGGGGGTCTGTGGACTTGGATAAAAAAGTTATATCTTCATTTTCACTACTGTCTAACTGAAATACAACATTTCCTCCCATTATGAATGTAGGCAACAGATATTATTCTGAGGAAGGGTCCATAGGCTTCACAAGACTACCAAAGGTCTCCATGATACAAAAAACGTCAGGAACCTCTGCCATAGATATAGCTTACAAAGCATTTGACAGTCTCTCATGTTCTTCTCCTGGACTGGACCATGAGATGTGAGTTAGACAATAGAACAATTAGGTGAATCTAGAATTGGTTGAATGGCTAGTATAGTCACTAATTATTTGGAGTCATCTTGGAAGTCTAGAACTTCTCTAGAATCTGTTTGGCTTGTGCTTTTTAACATTCATGACAACCAGAAGTGATATGCTTTTTTTTTTTGGCAGATAACACAAAGCTAGAAAGGATTTCAAACACATTGGTTGACAAAGTTAGTATCCAAAGATATATGGACAAGTCAAATCTAGCAAGGTGAAATTTAACAGGGATAAATGTGAAGTGTTAGACATGGCTTTAAAAAATCAACTTAAGAAGTCCAAGATGTGGGAAGTATAACTAGATAGAGATGTATCTGAAAAAGATCTAGGAGATTTAACAAATGTGTTAGCTCAATGTGAGTCAACAGTGTTTTGTCACCAAAACAACTAATGTGAACTCAGTCTACACTGATAAAAGACATAATGCCTAGGACCAGAAGAATGACAGTCCCACTATACTCAGCTCACATCTGACTATATTTAGATTACTATGTTCAGTTCTGGGCATCACATTTTAGGAAGGACATTGAGAAGTTGGAGAGCATTCAGAAGAAGGCAACCAAGGTACTAAAAGGCCTTTAGATCTTGCTGTATAGGGATCCATGGAAGAATCTGGGGATGTTTGGCTCAGAGAAGAAAAGACCTAGTGGGGCATAATGTCTTCAAGTCTCTGAAGGGCTGTCACGTGGAAGCAAGATTAGACTTGTTTTGCTTGGCCACAACTAGGAGTAACTGATGAAAGTTGAAAAATGACAAATATAAGATGATGTTCTAATGAGACTGATTTGGGCTTGATGTAAGGGAAATCTTCATAATGATAGAGCTCTCCAGAAACGGAATGGACTACCTTGGAAGTCGATTCCTCCTTGCTGAATATCTTCAAGGAAAGGCTAGTTGGTCATCTACTAGGTATGTTGTAGAGTGAATTCTACCATCTTGTGAAGCCCCTTTCAACTCAGAGATTCTGTGGAAATGGAGATGTTAGTAATTATACCACCTACTTTACATTATTTTGAGGAAGAAACTTAATGAACTGTAGGGTGCCATAGCATTATCAGCTATTTTGGTATCTGTAGACGGTTAGGTTATTTGGCTAGGATGCTCTGCTAGGTCTCATTCAACTTCTTTGCCACTAGCTCATTCTTCTCCCTGCCACGGTCGCAGATTACACTCCTGAACCTGACTATCCTGTTGACAGATGCTTTGAGTCACAAATGGAGCTGAGATAGAGAGTATGGACGACAATGAAGTATATTCATGCTACTGGAGAAAAAAAAAACAACGGGAAGCACATATTCTACTGCTGGTGAGTTCTGCCTGTGCTATACATGAACAAAGATGAGTGATGTGACTGAATTCACATCGGGGTTGTCTGGGAAAGTTGCATGAAGGAGGTGAGTTTTCAGCAATTGTTAGAAGGTAGGAAAAGGGGTTTCAGGCTCTACACCGTCTTGACTGGAAGCTGAAAAAGAGAAGAAGCCCTTTTCCAGTCCAGAAGCAACATCTTAAGAGCTAAGAATTTGATTGCAACTTCCAATCCATTCATTAAGGAAAACTTAAATGGCCCATCCACACAGTGTGTGAACCATCCAGGAGGGAGGGACAGCTTGATAGTCTCATTCTGTTGGAAACAGTGGCCTTGTTTATCTCAGACAGCCCTAGATTAAGCTGATTTTGCTATTTTTAATCTCTCCGGAAATAAGCAAAGAAGAGAGGCTTAATTGCAAACAGACTGAACTCTACATAGGAAATATGTAGGTCCCTTGAGGCACCTAGAAAGTGAAGGTTTGCAACTCAAACCCAATCCCTCCCTCCCCTACTTCCGTCTCCAAGGCACGTAGTCCAGGGACTAGAGAAACGCTGCGTGCTGAGCTGAGCATGGGTATAGGAGTGTCTCTGGCTAGGCAAACGCCTCAGCTGCCTTGGACTGAACAAAGCCCATCGATTTCATCCCCCTCCCACACTTCTCCAGAGACTCAGTCCAGAGCTGCCATGGATGTGGAGAAGGTGGTGAATGAGAAGCAAGAAGACTTTATGACTACAGATTACCACTTCAGAAAGCCTCTTACAAGAATCATATCCATGCAGGAACAGGTCCTAAATACCCCCTCCTCACTGTTTGGCTCAGAGTTAAGGGATATGTAGCCCTTTTAGTGCAGAGTTCAAATTTGTGGAAGTTGGGGCCACTTCTCCTGGCTGTAGCTATGTAATCTAATGGTTAAAATGCTGGCTCAATTCCTGGGACTCACTCACAGCTGCATTGCTTGCTTCTCTGTGGGAAGCTGGGCAAGTCACTAGGGCATGCTGTGCCTCAGTTTCCCTGCCTGTCAATTTAGACAACCATGACTGATGCTAATTCTGAACAGTTAGCCTGATGGTAGGACTGGGCACTGGAGGAAGTGGCAGGGATTGGGGGGGGGGGAGTTTGGGGGACAGGGTCTTTTAGATTTATGGCTTATAAATCAATGTGAGAGAGATAAAAATAGACCAGAAGCCTAAGGCCCAGAAAGGCAGCCAAGGGAGATTAGATATGCTGCCATTGGGAATCATCCCAATGATTTTACTGAGTATTTTCTCTTATAAACAGTCAGTGTGTTATTTTAACTTATATGGACAGGGCCAACCCTTGCTTGGGATTGGATGTTTAGGCTCTAAGCCTCTTGTGGGGACTGCTGTTGCTGAGGCCACTGCAGGAGCTGGGCTTCTTCCAAGGGAAATCCATGCGGGACTCCAGGGCTTGGCTTCATGACCTGACAGATGGTGGTGGGTCCTTGAGTGAGGGAGTCACGGTTATAAGTTAAGGAGAGTCATAGAGGGAAGAACAGAAACTTTCTTCTTATCTCCTTGACAGAAAGCTTTTATGGGGTTTGAAAAGCCACTTCTGCCCCCAAGTCCACTTATAGGCTGAAGGATTCCATGCAGAGGGTCAGGAAGCTAGACATAAATGCAGTCTGGTTTAAACAACCAATAATCTCTCACTAAATCTCAAGGTCTTTTCTCAGTCTTCATACCTCTCTATTGCATTGGACATTGTCCTCCTGGATATTCTCTCCTCTCTGGCTTTCTATGTTACTTTTCTCTTGGTTCTATTCCTAACTGACTTCTCCTTAGTCTCCTTTACTTGATCATCATCGCATCCCAGACCCTGAATGTACACGTACTCCCAAAGTTCTACCCTGGGATCCCTTTTCTTCTCTTTTCTACACCTCTCTCAGAGATCATTTCAGCTCCTAAGAATTCAATTATCATTTCTATGCAAAGAATTGTCAAACCTATCTAGCCAGCCTTAATCTCTTCTGAACTCTATCCATTTCCTCATTGCCAACCAGCTATTGTACATTTCCATCTGGAAGATCTATTGGCACTTGAAATTCAACCTGTCCAAAAGACCACTTACTCCTTCCTCCCCAAATCTCTCTGTTTCTGAACTTCCCAAATTCTGTTGAGAATACCACCATTCTTCTGGCTGCCACATTCATAATCAGAGAGTCATTCTTGACCTTTCATTCTCCCTTATCCACCATATCTAATCATTTGCCAAGATCTGATGATTTTACCTCCAGAAAAATTCTCTTACATGTCCCCTTTTCTCTACTCACAGAGTCACCCCCTTAATTCAGGCCCTTACCACCTGTCTCCTCCACTATTTCAAAAGATTCCTAATTGTTCTACTTCAAATGTCTCTCCTTTACACAACCGCCAAAGTAATATCCCTAACACACAAATTTGGCCAAATTATGTTTTGCTCACAAATCTCTAGTGACTCTCTATTTCCTCTATGAGTGAAGATAGACTGCCTTTTAAAGTCCTCCACATAGTTTGGTCCTAGGCCACTTTTCCAGATTTATTCTCATCATTCTTAAATGGGCCTCACACACATGTTCTTAAACTTGGTCCTCACACAAAATGTTCCCTTTCCCAACTTGGTGCCTTTTCATAAGCTGTTCCCCCATGCCTGGATTGTACTGTCTCCAAAATTCTGCTGCTTAGAATCTCTAGCTTCCTTGAAAGTACAGTCTAGATACTACCTCCTACATGATGCCTTTCCTACCTTGAATTTATTTTGTAGATAGATATATAGTTACATAGACATTTTATTTACTTGCAAGTATCTATAACCAAGGGCTCAGCAAAGTTTGTGTCCTTGGAGAGCAATGGTTTTGACATTGGAAGCTCAGCCCCTTTCTTCCCTAAGCAAGGAGAGCAAGAGGTACCTTTTGGGAGGGTATGACGTCAGAGAGGGAGAAAAAAGTAAGGCTGACAAGGAGCCCTGGGAATTAGTGGATGGTGCAATTGGGAGAAATCAGGATTGGCATGGGGGTAGAGGCAAGGGAGGCTGCCACTGCCCATCCTTACACTGTATAGAGCTTCTATGTCCAATGGCTTCAACTACAGCTTGACCATGGGCTAAAAATGAGCAAAGCTCCTAGGACCAGGCACAGTTTCTATTACCATGATGGGGGAGGGACAAAGGAAGGGAAGGAGGCCTATATTCCAAAAAGATCAAAGACAGAAGAAAAGGATCTATACATACAAAAGTATTTATAGTAGCTTTTTTTTGTAGCAAGCAAAAAAGAAAAAAGAAAAGAAAACCAAGAGGGTATCCTATTGGAGAACAGTTAAACAAATTGTGGCATATAAATGTAATAAAACACTATTGTGTTATAAGAAATTACAGAAATTATAGTTCCAAGGAAACTGGAAAGTTCTTTATGAACTGATGCAGAGTAAAGTGAACAGAGAACTAAGAGAACAATTTATACAACGACAAAAACATTATTTAGAGAAAAAAATTGAAACTGTTTAGAACTCTGATAAATGTAATAACCAATGATCCTAGAAGACTAAAGATGAAATGTGCCACTCAACTCCTGCCAGAGAGGAAAAGTTAAAATGAAGGGGGGGGGGGAGACATAGAGAGAAAGAAAGAGAGAGTGAAAGAGAAGCATACATTTTTGGGAAAGCCCAGTGTGGGAGTTCATTTTGCTGAACCATGCTTGTTTATGATGAGGGTTTTTGTTTGTCCAGGTTTTTTCATTGTTTGAGGGTAAGGGGAAAGATTTTGTAGAGAGACAGATTATAAATATGTGCAGAACTAAATAATTTATTTTAATTGTTTAAAAATGAAAGTACATTATTAAATTGCCTAAAAGAGCTTAAAAATTTATCCAGATATACATGAATTGCCCTGAACAAAGAATGAGATGAGAGAGTATTAGCAAAAAAAGAGGCTTGGTAAGTAGAGAGATAGTCCTTTCTCTCAGAGACACTTTACCTCAGTACACTCAGGCATATCTCCTTCCTATTGTCTCATTCCAGAGGAAAATTTAAAGAAAACGCTCCTCTGGGGAGTGGTGAGCGGGTGGGCCCTAGAGAAACTCATGCCTAAAGAGAAGAGTTGGGAAAGTGTGGCTCCAGCTAAATAAGGATGGGGGCCAGAGAGAGGAAGTAACGGTTACCTTGCCACACTAAACACCTCCAACCTTAACGTTTGTAACAGATGCAGGCTCTTTTGGGGACAAATTTTTCATCTTTTTTTCTCTATTTGGGAATTTAAATTCTGCTTTAATTCTTTCTTTCTATTGTTTCAAGTAGATTTTCCCCCTGCATTACTATGACAAGCCTTAGAAATATCTATTTTTTTAATTTTGAAAAAGTTTTTATTTAACTTTTTTGCGTTGTCATTTTGTTCTTTTAATTCTTTGAGTTAGAATTCAATTTAACTCATTGGTTTTGCTATTACTTGAAACATTTGTTTATAATTTTGACGTGCATTTCTTTGACATATATTCTTATTTCCTTTGCATTATATTTTATTTTCTTTTTCTCTCTTACTTAAGTTTTCCAGCTGGATGTTTTAAATCTGGTTTCTATGTATTAATTTCATTTGTTTTGGTTCCATTTAAAAATTTTTTTCCTCTCTATGTAATTGTCTCCACTGCACTCACTCTTTTTGTAACCTTGTGTTACATTTCCATATAAATACCTTTAGTTGATGGTGCTAACTGGAACACGTATTTTCTTGCCTGTCAATGTGCAAATGGAATGCCATTTTTATTACTCCATATTTTCATATTTATTTTATTCTTCCTTGGTATATACCAATTGATTATTAGACTGCATGACTAGTTCAATTTCATATTGTCATCAGTTGAATATTGTCATTATGGATCAACATTTTGAAAATATGGCTGTTGCATTTTAAATGTATCATTGATCATCGGGTGCTAATGCGCAGGTTATTGTTGTTTACTCGTTTCTGACTGTTCGTGACCCCCTTTGGGGTATTCCTGGCAAAGATACTGTAGTGGTTTGCCATTTGCTTCTCCAGCACATTTTATAGATGAGGAAACTGAGGCAGACAGGGTTAAGTGACTTGTCCAGGGTCACACAGCTAATAAATGTCTGAGGCTAGATTTGAACTGAGGACAACAAGTCTTCCTGCCTCCAGGTCTGGCATTCCATGCTGCTCCACCAATGTGTAGGAGACTACAAATATTTGGTTATGAAACTAAGGATATTGCAAAAGTAGTCAAGCACACAGTAGAAGAGTAAGGGGGATTATAGAATAGTTTATAGTGGAAAAAGAACAGAAGAATACATTACTTTTGTGTTCTATAAATTACCAATGCATTTGAATTTTAAAAAAAAACTGTCAAAATCCACATAGGAAAAGGGTGTATGAATTGGATTAGAATTGGCAATTTGGCAGCTTAAGTCCACTACCAGAATGAAATGAAACCCTCATAAGTCATTTAATAGTTTACAAAAATGTGCTTACTTAATTTAGCCACGGCATGGAAAGGACATAATACTTAGCTTAAAGAGATGTACCCCACCCCCCACCTCCATACCAAAATATGTCTGGTCTTCAGTACAGAGTATAGTGACTCACGTGGCCTTGGGACATCCTCCAAGTTTGAAGAGTTTCAAACCCACATGGGCGGGCCTCTTTTATACCCTTAGGTAACCAGGAAACCATTTCCATGCCCAAGCCTTAATCCCTTGGGCAATCAAATCTCAAAGACCGAGAAATTAATCTCACTTGCATGAGATGAAATCTTAGGAAAACCTAGTCCTGTCCCCGTGTCAGGGAATTCTGGTAAATAATATTGCACTTCTAGAGATCTTCCCCATTACTGACCAACCATAATCTCAGAGATGCTAGGAGTCTGGCATAGGCAATGTTGGAGGAAAAAGAAAGGAGAAAAAGTGAAGCTTTCAAAATTTGCAAGCAAACTACTACGACAAGAAGGAAGATTAGAAATTCCAGGCTTTGAGTGTCCTTTTCACAGGACCAACTTCTGCGTCTCAGAGTTCTGGGTCCTGTGGTGGGTGATGCCAACTTTTTGCAGTCTACAATGCACCTTCTGATATAAGGCAGCATTGATGAATAGGCGCAGTACCAGGACCATCAGGCCCACAGCACAATGATGACATTTCTTCCGTAGTCACATGCCCATCGTAGATCAGGGTCGTACTGCAGTAAAGTGGCTAAGATGTCAGAAGCCTTTTTTGCATAAAACATGTCACACTGGGAGAATCTGACAGGAGCCCTATCTTCCAGATATCTCCTGCTACCCAGTTCACGACTGCTAAAGTCCAGTTGCATATTCCTCTATGATAGTAAGAAAAACCAACAGTAAAATAAGCCATATGGCATCCCTCAGGAGCCAAGTCCTCATAAGTGTGGGTCCATTGTGTTAGCAGAGCCAAGAGAGCTGGACCCTGGATTTTTTTAGTGTTGATTTCCCAGAACTTGTCCTTCATATGGCTACCATCTGATCTATGGCCTAGGCATTCAGCCAGTCAATATTATATCATAAATGCAGTGTTGTATATCAGTGCCCTCAAGAAGGGAAGCTTCTTTCAGGTCTCTGCCCACCAGATTGTGGTAGTATGCCGAAGAGTTTAGGTAGCCCTGGGGAAAGATAATGATTGCATGCTGGATTCCTTCTCAGGTAAAAGAAAATTGTTCCTAACTAGTCTCAGCCACAATGAAAAAAGAATTTTTTTCATTGAGAAAAAAGCATTTCCAAGGTTGGTAATCCTATACCACCTACCCTAGGCCTAGACTACTTAGTCCACCAAATTAATGAAGTCAAGAAAGGCTATAGTGTTGGGCATAATAACTGTGTTCACTTCCTTGTAGTCCACTGAAAGCTACCAAGTGTCATCTGACTTTCTCATGACCCATAGAGGGTTGTGATAAGGGTAAAGTACTCCAGCCTCCTTCATCTACATAATCACCACCACCACCACCACCACCACTACTACCCTATATTATTTAGTATTAACTACATGGCATGGCTGCAAGGGTTTCTATTTGGTCCCAACCACAATAACTGGAATAAATGTTGCTAAAAAGGCCTTCACTTGTATAGACTCTCGCCAGATGATAAATGCCCTTTCTCTCAGTGATCTGCCCTCTAAACTGCTCCCCGCTCCCACTGATAGGAAGAGGGATCTCCCAATAGAGGGCCTATTGTAGTCCCCTGCTATGATAGTAACCTGGCTGCCCATGTCCAACTTCCCCTTATATCCAAATGGGACAAGGGCTTTAGGTCAAGATATCAGAAGATACTATGAACAAGCTTCATTCCTTGACCTCCCATTTAATGTGGTAGAGGCAAATGGTAGCAGTGAACATTGTAATAGCACTGGTTCTAGGACCTCATCCCAAGAAATTTTACTTTGGTGACTCCCCAATACCAAAAGAATGGAAGGAATTGTTAATTCAAAAGCTCAGCAAGAAAGTAAGCATGTTTTCATTGCATGAGTGGGATGTGGGATGGGCCTGAGGAGCAACCCACAGGATCCAGCTCACTGAACTCTGACAATTCCAGAAATGATTTAGGAAAATTCCTTCAGCTGCAATGGATGACTTCAGAGACCACCTCAAGAATCTGCAAGTCAATGGCAGCGTCACAAAGTCTAACAGCCCACATACATCACCTGTAGCAGTGGTACCAAAGAAGAACATACATATGTGTGTATAACATTGGATTTGGAACAAAAGGATACAAGTGGACCAGTACTCTCTGCCAAGAATTCAAGGTGCCCTGAATTATTCTGTTAGGCAGTACTGATTCTCAAGAACGGATTTATGCAAAGAAAATTAAGATCTTTTTTTATCTGCTCAATTAGATTTTACTAAATTACTAATGATCTCCTAATCGCCTTTTCTCAATTCTTCACCATCTTGACCTCTCTGCAATCTTTGGCACTGTCAATGAGCCTCTTCTCCCCAATACTCTCTTCTCTCTAGGTTTTCATGACTTTGATCTCTCTTAGTTTTTTTTTTTTTCAGTTACCTGTCTGATTACTCCATCTCTGCCTCCTTTGCTGGCTCTTCCTTCATGTCACACCCACTAACTTGGGTTAATTTAGCACATTATTCTATGCCCCCAATTCCAGAGAAGTCTCTGTGCTCCTGGAGAAAATAAAGCATTGTCAGTCAATTAATAAACACTTTACTACAATAAACACCTAGTATGTGCCAGTCACTGAGCTAAAGGCTGAGGATAAAAAGAAAGGCAAAAGACAGTCCTTACTCTTGAGGAGTGCACATCTAATGTGGAAGACAACGTGAAAACAATTGTGTACAAACATGAAATAGGAGGAGCAGCTAGGTGGCCCAGTGGATAGAGCACTGGCCCTGAAGTCAGGAGGACCTGAGTTCAAATCCGGCCTCAGACCAAACACTTGACACTTACTAGCTGTGTGACCCTGGGCAAGTCACTTAACCCCAATTGCCTAAAAAAAATAGAAACATTCTTTAGAAAATTATATTTATTTGCTTTTGTGTATCGCAGATGTGTTAGCCTATTACTGTGACTGCATAATTTGGCCACCTATATGTGTATTCTTTTGTGTTTTCGTTCAGTTGTTTTTTCAATCATGTCCTATATTTCATGACCCCACTTGGGGTTTTCTTGGCAAAGATACCAGAGTGGTTTGCCATTTGTTTCTCCATCTCATTTTACAGATGAGGAAACTGAGGCAAAGAGGGTTAAGTGACTTGCCCAGGGTCACATAGCTAGTAAGTGTCTGAGGCCAGATTTAAACTCATGAGGATGAGTCTTCTTGATTCCAGGCCTGGCACTCCATCCACCATACCACCTAGCTGCCATGTTTATGCATACTTTGCTGTTTTTGCATATTTTGTTGTTCTGTACAGGCTTACTGATATTATTATTGCTTTACTTCTGAATTGATGTAGTGTTCATTTTCTTGCGTTATTTGGATATGCGTGTACTGCCATGACCTGTGTATGCCATATATCCTGTATGTAATTTAGACCTGTAGTCACTGAAGCAGCCTGCCAAGCAACAGTTTACACTGTGCTGTGTCTATTGTATGCACTGTTGACATATCTTTGCTATGAGTGACACCTTAGATGATTACCTGAGAAACTGGGATTTTTCTCCTTATTCTGTTAAACACTAATGTTTATGTTGATACCACTGTAACACATACACTCCGGAACTATTCTTTCAGGGCCAGGCCTGCTAAATCACCCCCCTCAGAGTTCTAGAGGGACATCCTGAGGGGTTAGGGTATTTCTCTACTCTCATGAGCTTGAAGCCCTTATAAGCTGTATTCCCTTCATTTATTAGAAGCCAGTAACCAGCACCCCAGTTCTATTTAACTGCTTAATACCTAGTGAAACTCATCTTCATGAATTCAAATACAGCCCTAAGGCTTACTGACCAGAGGCTTACTTACCTGGAGATACTTACTGGCTGTGTCACCCTGGGCAAGTCACTTAACCTTGTTTGCCTCAGTTTCTCAACAAAAAAATGAACTGAGAAGGACATGGCAAATCACTCCATTATTTACATCAAGAAAACCTCAAGTGGGGCCCAAAGAATCAGACACAGAAATGACTGAACAACAACATTTATTTCACAGATATAGCAAGAGCGAAAATATAAACATTTCAGGACTGTATTTTCCCCTATACTACCTTATCCTCAAAGGGACAAAGGCTCAAAATTTAGGTCATAAATTTAGGTCATAAATTTTGACAAATGCCCACAACATATGCCCACCAAGTTCATGCCCAAAGGTGGCATCTGGTGAGTCCTGCTCAATTGGAGTCTTGAAAGTCACTTTTGAAGATCACTCCTTGGGGCATTGATGCTGTCCCGGCTGCTAAACCTGGCCTAGATCTCAACTCTGGAATACCAAGATACCAGCCTTTGCAATGACCTTTCAGACTCCCTAGGTCACTATCCTTAAAATGGAAAAGGAGAAACATTAAGGCCAAAAATGCAGTCCTACTTCTGGGAGGCCATATGGCCTTAAGGGCGGAAGGACCTTCTCTTTACCACATGGTGTCTCACTGGATACTGTGAAAAAGTCACCAAACTCCCCCAGATGCAAATGGAGCAAAGAGCAGCCAAAGCTGACTTGGACCGTTTTGAAGATGCCAGAAGTCCCTAGCCGTTGTCCACGTAGGCCAATCAAAAGAGTTTCCTCCCAACCATGTGGTTAGCCAACTGGAACCAAGTACAGAATGTCCATCCATGCGACACAGTTTCTCCTAGGCACTACCCTTACATGTCATCATGATTCTCCCAGAAGCAAGTCCCCAAGGAGGTTACATTAACCAAGCAGGCTAATGAAGTTTGCATATGGGCCAGACTCCCATTACACTCTCCCTCCTGTTTAAAAATTTTGCTGTTCTCAGCAAATAGGCAGGGTGCATTTTGAACACATTAACCATATCTTCCATGCAAAATAATCCTCTGGTGTCTCTGGGGAAGAATAAGCAATGTCCTTTCACTTGCTTCCCCAGTGCCATATGGGGAAAAAAAGCCTCAAAACAGTCAATGTGGCACAACTCACGCATTCCTACATATATGAGGCAAAAATCACAAACATGTTTAAATGCAACATTTTCCAGATTCAATAAATGAGAAAAGTTTCACAAAATATACCACAGATTACTACTTGTTTGGTACTCTATTAAGTACCTGACTTGGTGCTTGAAAGGTCCTCCTTCACACAAAATCAATCAATCAATAAACATCTATTAAGCGTCTACAATGCACCAGGCACTATCCTAAACACTGGGGATGAAAAACAGAGGCAAAAGAGAGTCCCTGCCCTGTAAATCAAATGGAAGAGACCATATAAAAACAAATATATACAACGCAAGTCATATAAAAGATAAATAAGAAATAATTAAAAGAAGGAAAGCACTGGAATTGAAGAGGTTAGGGAAGGCTTCTTATGGAAAGTACGTTTATAGTTGGGACTTAAAGGAAGCCAGGGAGTTCAGCAGTTGGAGTGGAGGAGGCAGCAGGCAGAAGAAACAGCTGAAAAGAATACCCAGAGCTGTCTTGTTTGTGGAACAGCCAGGAGGCTAGTGTTGCTGGATGGAAAAGGATCTGTTGGGTAATAAAATGCAAGAAGACTGGAAAGATAGGAGGAGGCTAGGTTATTAAGGGCTTTGAAAGCCAAAGAGTATTTTGTATTTGTTCCTGGAGGCAACTTAAAAAAAAAAAAAAAAAAGAAAAAGGAAAGTCAAAACTAGCTTCCTATCTTGGAAGGGAACCTGGTCTAAACTAAGCTTCTTAGACCATTTGGAGCTCTCTCAACACGGATTTAAGCTACACATGAACCAGACCTCCATTACATTGTTAAATGGAATTGCAGACAGCAAGTACACTGTAGCTGATTTTTCAAGAGATTGAAAAGTTTCTGACCCCATTTACTATGGTCTCACCAATGTTTGTCTGCTTAAACAACTAAGAATGGAAGTTCAGCTCCTCTCTTCCCTAAGAGAGAGCTGAGGGACAGGAACACCCAGGAGCTCCAGACAAGGAGAGATCTTGAGCTAAAAGATGATATGAGAGAAAGAGAAAGACAGAAAGAGACAGAGATAGAAAGACAGAGACTGAGAGACCGGAGGAGTTGTAAGGAGGGTTCCTTACATGGGATTCTCAGCCTCCTCTCCCTCCCTCTTCCCAGTCTCTATACCCTATAGCTTAAACTACATGGCAATTGTAGGCTAAAGAACAAGAGAGATGGGCAGAACTCCTAGGGACTAGCCCCTGACACCATTACTCTTGCCACTATTGGGACTAAACACTGTAGAAGCCACCCAGGGCCAACACAAAAGAGACTAAATCTATTTGTGGTTGCGCCTCTTCCTCCTAGATAGAGTGCCCATCTTTTCCAAAGCTTATCTCTGTTTCTTTAACCTTTTTTTTTTTTACAATTCACTTATTCTCTAAAAACAGGTATTAAGATAAAACCATATGTAATCCAAAAACATTATTCACTTGTATAGATTTCTTTTGTTCAAAGGCAGCTGAAAGAGAGAGTATGGTCAGCTTCACTGGGAAAGAAGGGCAAAGAAAAGAAGAGAGGGGAGGAAGGGAGTGGAGGGAGAAGGAAATCTTTCCATTTCAATGGAAATAGTATAGCTGGGGGTTCAAACAAATCAAAGAGATTTTTCTTGAAAGCATATTATTAAAGTCCCTAATAGCAGAGATTAAAAATGAATCCAAGCCATTCATAGATTCCCCTGGGCTAAGAATGAGCTAATGGTGGTATTAACAGAAAGGAGGCTGGGCCATTTCCTTCTGAGCCAGTTGCCCCAGACATGTCCTCCATACTGTTTCATTTCCTAAGACAGGTTCAAGGAATTCTCTTCTTCCATAGGATGGAGACTAAAGGAGGAACTAACAGAGCTACCCCTGAAAGAAGTTGGGAATGGGTGGGGGCCACAGAGAGGGAGTAGACAGGTCTCTTGTTAAGCCAAACACTTCCAACTCTAGATATCATTACCTATATATGCTGTTTCCCCCATAAATGTAAGCTCCTGAAGGGCAGCAATTGGTTGTTTGTTGGTCTGTTTTTGTTTGTATCTCCAACACTTTGTACATAGAAGGCCCTCAAAAATGCTTATTGAATTAAATTGAATACTACTATAAAACCCTGGTGTTTTATAAATCTAAACCTGCTTCAGTATCTGGTACTGAAGGTCAACATGGCTTCACTGATTCCAAATAGTCCACAATTGCTTTTTCTCTTTTATGTAAAAGACTACCATCGCAGGGTTTAGTCTTCTTCTTGCTAGAGCTGACAACAAGGCAGAATAAATTGGCCACTAAACTTCTTAAATTATTTCAAATCTCTTTTCTCTACGAGTTCAAACGAAAGAGGCAAGTTTCTTTCTTTCTTTCTGTTAATTCCAGTGTATGTTTCCCGTTGTGATGTCCACATTCCTTTGTTAAATAGCACTGGCTATTTCAGGTCCACATGGAGTAATAGAATATTAGTTAATGCTCAGCTTCTCCAAATAAACAATGTTGAAGGCTAGAGTCCAGTGCAATGACTTAATGATCTGTTTCCTTCAATAAAAACTGTGATTTCTGAACTGAATTCAGATACCTGAGTGTTGGTATAAGCTGAGAGAGAGGCCTGAGGGCATTCATGATGTAATATACTAGTTTTAAACTTGGCAAGCAATTGACGTTATGAAGAATAGGTTTTCTTAAGCTGGTTTTAGAGGGTTGGGATGTATTTTTTTAAGAGTTAAGTCAAAGCATAATAATAATAATAATAATAATAATAATAATAATAATAATAATAATAATAATAACCCTTGCTGCACATCCCTTGACAGCCAGTCAGCCCAGGAGAAGGATATTACTTAAAGCTAAAGTGCCCAAATCAAAGTTGAACAAGTTAGAATGAAGGCTTTTTCTCTATTTCTGGATCTGCCTTTAGCTCCAAGAAGTCAAATACCCTATTTCAATTTGTCCTTCTGTCAAGTCAGTCACCCAACCTTAGCAAGGGCTCACTGCATGCCCGAGACTAAATTTGGAGTTGTTGAAGGTTGAAAGGAAAACAATTAAATCTGGTCCCTACTCCTAAGGAACTTAAAATAATAATGCTATTTATAAAAGACAGAATCAAATAGTCAAGTCACTTAACCTTTCTGTGCCTCAATTTCTACAATTTCATCTGTAAAATAAGACAATTGAAATGAACAGACTTTAATGTCCTTTCCAGCTCTAAACCTAATACCTGAAAAATAAACACATAAACTTAAAACAAAGGAGGAATTAGAGAATAACCAGAACAGGGACACATATTGATCCTATTAATTGATGGGACAACAAGATTTAGATCTGAAAGAGATTTGCCCCCATTTAACACCTGAAGAAACTAAGACTTCAAGAAATGAAGTGACTTGCCCAAGGTTGCATAGAGAGTAAATAGCAAAGCCAGGATTCCAAATCCAGTGTTATTTCTACAATCCAGTGTTCTGGTCTCATTTGGAATGAACAAACTAGGAGACATTAGTCAGGGAATGCTTCATGTAGGAGGCAAATTTTGGGTAGAGTTTATCAAAAGGTGATGGACATGCTTTGAGGTAGAAGAGGAGAAGGAAAGATGTCATTTACCAAATGGGGGGAAGGAATATTCAGCAAGTTGTATGGAATGAATAAGAGTTAGGTTTGCTCAGCTAAAAGTAATAGTTTTCATAAAAAGATTGAGGAGAGAATGGAAGGCAAGATGGGTAAAGAGCCAAAAGTCCGAACTGATATGAGATGGAAGAGAGATTTCAGTTTTGATCGGAGAAGAGATATAATCAAAATGTTGATTACATGGAAGATGATGGTGGAAGATGGTTCTGAGAACTAAAGGGAGGAAAAGAGCTCCCTGTAAAAGTCTTTTTCCCAATGAATGGCATGGAAAAAAAAATAGTTGGACCAGAATCCAGTCTATAATGTCCTCTTATGGCCAGCTAGGTGGCGCAGTGGATAGAGCACTGGTACTGAAGTCTTGAGTACCTGAGTTCAAATCCAGCCTCAGACCAAACACTTGACACTTACTAGCTGTGTGACCCTGGGCAAGTCACTTAACCCCAATTGCCTGGAAAAAAAAAAAGATCAATATAACATCCTCTTATTTGCTGTAAAGCCTGTTATGATGCATAAAAAGCATGTTTCCTGCTCCAAATGTTATGGCATCTCAGCCTACCACCACCACCACCCCAAATTAATGAGCAAGCAAATAAGTTGCTCAGACAAACCAACCCATTGGGCACTCAGCATTCCCCCTCCAACCTGGCTTTCTAGTTAGCTATCTCCATTCATAGAATAATTATCTTTTGAAATTCAAAAGCACTAACATGATCTGAAGGAAAATCTAAAAAAATTCCTACTTTGCTAACTTTACCAAGCTGGGCCTTTTCCACAAGTTACTCTAAAAAGCCCAAAGATTTCTGAATTCCAAAGTCAACCACATTTGGATTTCCCAGTTAAAGAGACAGCCCTTCCCTATTTAGAATATGCTCTTCCTGGATAATCTAGTTCCCTGTTTTGTAATAACTTTTGCTTATACCACAAAATTGTTATAAATTATGGAAACACAAAGGCCTTGGGGGGAAAAAAACAATGCACTGAGATCTGAGTCCCTGGAAGTCATTATTCCTTCCTTTAGCAATTGCTGAGTTAAGCATTGTAAATACAGTTCCCTATCACCTTCCCCTCCCCCACCCTAAATACAGATGCACACAGATCTGCTGAACATATGTTCTGAAGGAAGCAGAGATGTGGGGGTGGGGGAAGGAGGTTCATATGACGTGAGTCAATAGATTGGAAATTTGAAAGTAAAGGGGAGAGGGGAGGAGAGTGAAGCTCTGGGATATCTGAGGGATTTATTGCTTTTGAGTATCTCACAAGGCATTTTTCCCCCTAAAAACTTGTAGCTTATGGCATTTGGGGGAGTTGAGGGTGTGAGGGTATAGGGCAGTAAACAAGAGCTCTGAAAGGGGAAGGAAGCCAGGAGAAAGTCAGCTCCATTAGTCACGCAGCTGTATTTCCTGTCACAAAGGACCCCAGTTGAGTAATCGCCCAAAATATGCCTGTTATTTTTTTCTGACAGAAAAAAAAAATGAAGCCTGCCAAAATGTACTGTAAAAGAGGAAAAAAAAATTAAAAAGAAGTCTCAGCCCCAGAGTGGGAAAATAAAAAGAAACAGACAACTTCTCAGAGGGCTCCTCACTCCCTGCCCCCTCCCCAACTTCTCTTTAAAAGGGGGTGAGGGGAAGGAAAAAAAAGAGAGAGAAAATCTCCGTGAATGATCTTCAGTCACTTCACAAAAATAAGCACATTGTGAAAGAAGCAGTCTTAGTAGATACCCTGCGTCTTGGAGACCCTGGGGCCATAGAAGGCAGTAGATAGAGACTAGTACAGGAGGCAGAGAGTCCTCTTGAAAACAAATCCTTAATAGAAGTGGAATTGGGCCCATTCAATATTGAGAGATTTCTTTTTTAAGGAAAAGTTATTTGGGTCAGAGGATGCCAGAGGCAGCCTGCATAAGTCTTAGGCGTGGGAGGTGGAAGATAGGGAGAGAGAAGAAAAGTTGTCTCCTCTCTCAGACTTCCAAAATACCCACAAGCTGTCCTTTAGAATCCCTGGAAGTAAATTTTAAATTTCTTTGACCACATTGGCAGAGTAAATCCTATGTCTATTACTTACCATCTCATTGGCAAGATAAAATATGAAAGCTTTGATGGCAGAACATTTCTACTGTTGGGGTCCTACCCCTGATTGCCATGATTCTATGACTTCTGACACAGGAAAATCCAAAACATTATGGAAGGGCTCTGAAGGTGTGATCAAGGATGAGTTCTTAAGCTCATAAAACAGTCATCACTGCCCAACTCTTAGGGAGGAAGGGTAATGGGGGGGAGGAACATGTTAGGTTGTCTTTTGTTTTTGTCTTTTAATGTGCCTAAGATCTCAAACACTTTCGAGAACATTCCAAGGCATGAGACTTTCCTCTGGGACAAATACAACATCAGAGAAAATCAGACCCATAGGAAAAGCTTCTCAGGTAACCAGATTCCCTAGAGACAATCAGTTCTTACCTGGCTCCATTGCTTTTCCTCCTCTCAATGGACTCAGTTCTACAGTCACACTATAAGGAATGCCTGTCCAAAGGACTGAGCTACCTTTCCTTTCAGATGCTGATTTCAAGCAGCTTCATTCAGTGGGCTATCAGCCCAGTTGCTGCCTTACTGTCCTCACAGCTCACCTTTCCCTACCTCCCTGATTTTATTAGATAGTCTGACTGGTGAAGAATGAAAAATCAAGGGAAAGGACTCTGACTAGGTGAATTAATTTTGGAACAGCCTTACCATAGCTGTCAGGATTCATTTTTCAACCCTTCTAGAGGAAGGTGGATAAGAAGCCATCTATGGGTAAGTGGAGGAATGCAGTGGTTAACCATATGCAAATGTGGCAAAAACCTAAATTAGAATCCTTGAGCCTCGTACTCTCTGTCCAATGTTTTGGCTCTCTGAATCAGGGGCATAAAGGAAACAAACTTTGCATGGAAGTAATGTGGTGCACTGGAGTCATATGATTTCGGTTTAAACTCGGGTCATATTATTAGCTACTTATTAGCTGTGTGGCCTTTACTCAGGTCCCTAAATTCAGGTGTCTTTGGGCCTCAGTTCCCTCATCCATAAAATGAGGGAGTTAGACTAAATGGCTGCCATGATATTAGATGTCATTTTCTTCATCTCTTATTTCTTGGGTTCAAAGCCAAGTCAATTTGAGTCTCTTTAAGCTCTAAGTCTCTGATTTTATGGCCTTATGATCAGTAAAAGAAACTCCTCATTTCTAGGCTTCTTCAGCCAAAGAGTTCTGCTGAGATTTTGTCAAGATGGATGATCAATCCATCTGATTCATTTTAACTAAGGCGCTCCTTAGCCTAATATTAAGAACCATCACTACTATATATAACAAAAATAGATTTTAATCTGGAAGTAGATTCTAGATTTCCTTGACCATATACTTACCATTTCATTGACAAGATGAAATATGAAAACTTTGATGGCTGAACACTTTCACTACCAGACCCTGTCTCTAGACCTGTCATCTGCCTTCAAACCTCGGGAACCATAATTGACACCTCAAGGAACTTAAATGGTGCTTTTAAAAGAGTCAGGGTATTCTATGGTATAGAACATTTGTTTGGGAGTTAGGAGGATTGGAATATTTTCTTGGTGCTACTACATGCTATGAAATTTCAACTAACCACTTTGTGAATTAGGCTTTTGCCCCCTCCATTTTTCTTACTCTAGGAATTAGATAATTCTAATGCTAGTCCTATGAAGGTACCTTCTTAAGAGGAAGGGCTATTTGAGTCATATTGCATTATGGAACAGCAACTCAAGATGGCAGCCAGCAGGAAGATAGATGAAATGAAAAACTCCTGTAGTATCCAAGTGATGAAGCTAATTTTTGATTTGGCAAGAACTTATCATTCCTGATCACCCATTCACATAATAAAGGAAGGAGCCTTCAGAATCTAAGCCAATTTCCCAACAGAGAATCTATTCCAACTATCCTAACAAAGAGAAAAGGGGAAGGTGTATCTGCAAACAACTAATGACAGATATGGCCAACAGTCCAGATTGACTTATCTAGACTTTGTGAACAATCCCCAAACCGAGGACCTCTGTTGGGCTGATGAAGCTGGAGGATACTTTATAGACCATAAAAACTCCATAAATATAAACACTGAAGAGTTACAAAGAAATATTGGTTAAAGTTGGGCTATAATAATGGACTACAATTGTCCATTATTAATTCCAACAAGCATAACACACGATAAGAGCAGTGAATCTCAAACACCTTGCTAAACAACAGCATTTGGAAAATTAACAAGTATCACTCCCTCATCCTAACTTGTGGCTGTTACTAACTTTCTAACTTTCTTAATGGAGCAGTCTAAGGCAGATGTATCAGATTTGCCCTGCACACAAAACTCCTGAGTGAACTACATTAAAATGTAATTGGGAAATATTTTTTAAAATTTTTGATACAACATAAATAATGTTAATTTGTGATTTTCTAAGTCCATACGGGCCCTCCAGGATCAGTTTCTATTTGAGTTTGACACCATTAGTCTAAGGTAAACCTATATAGAAAGGATTAAAAATTTTAGGATTTTTTTTAAAGAAAAAGAAATGGTCCATATAAATATACATATTATAAAAACACTTAGGAGATAATAAAAGTTCTTCATAACATCTTGGAGATAATGAAAACCTAAGAGAATCTTTGAGATTCTAGCTTCATACAGGCAAAAAATAAAATCCATAAAAAACATCTACATAGTCAAAATGAACAGCCTTCAAATAGCAAACACCCAACTATTAATACCAAATTACTACATTAAGCTTCTGTTGACACATCCATTTTTAACAATAGTGCATTATGGGGCAACAATTCAAGATCACAGCCAGTAGGAAGCTGTCAAAGGAGCTAGAAAAAAGAAATAAAAAACTTCTGCAGCATCCAAGTGCTGAAATTAATTTTTGATTTGACAAGAACTTACCATTCCTGATCACCCCTGCATATAATAAGGGAGCCCTCAGAATCATGTTCTCTTAAAAATCTATCTGTTAACTGCTGTCTTCATTAAGGGCCCATTTGCACATCAACATAGTATCTGTTGAGTGTGATAATGTGGTAAATTGTCCTTGCACTCCCACTTTTCTTCTCAAAGTTAATTCTTTTCTAAACAAAACAAAACAAAACAGCTTAGAACCCCTAATGTGTTATGGGTAAACTGGTAACAGAAATGTCAACACAGGAACAATTCAGCTCTTTGCCGATTGTTGATTGGCTAGCCCTGATATCTGCAATCATAAAAGATGTTATCCTTTGACTCTGTACTTGGGTATTGGTGGAGAAGCCAACTCTTGTGATAGATTTTTTGGGGGTAGAACTTTTACCTGAGTCACTTGTGGGGAGGGCTATACCAGTACAGAGGCTCCCCCTCCTCCCTCTTCCTGTTCTCCTTGCTAGGGGCAAGGCTGAAGTTGTCTTATACCTGAAAGGACTCTTTCCTATATGCTCTGACCAATAGAGCTCAGATGTCTCAATTTTTCCAGTCTGCGGTTGACTGGCACCTGGGTCAGCAGGCCTTTCTCTTGTTTCTCATTGTTCTCTTCTTGTAACCTCTTTAATGTTAAAAAATCTCGAAGCTTTGATAGTTCCCAGACACAGGCAGACACTGTTTGATAGGTCAGGCTGTCTTGTCAGGAGAGAGTGGGGGGATGGTGCTATGGGGTGGTACTAAAATGGTCTGCCAACTCTGCCCCCTTCTCTTTTGTTATATGCAATAAAATCAATATTTTTTTTTGCCCCTGCCACTAAGAGGCAGATGCCTCTAAGTTCGGATGTAGATTTATGAGCTATCTCTAAAAACTAGTTACTCCCTTATAAACTCTAGAGTGCTACAAACCTAAGTATATAGCATTTTAGAGGCAAGAGGAATGCTTGCAGACCTCTTAACCTTGAAAAAAGAAACTAGGGCTCATTATATTAGGTATATGCACTGCAGAAGAATTTGAAATGGAAGGTGAACTCCTTGAGGGCAGGGACTGTATTTTTGCCTTTCTTTGTATCCCTAGGCATCAGGATTGGTGCCTGATACACAGGAAACACATTGCATGCTCATTGACTGAATGAATGACAGAGGAGCCGAAGCCCAGTAATGTTTATTAATAATGTTATTAAACAATCAGAAAAGCAGCTTCCCCCCACGTTCTCCAAATTCTATTTATCAACAATCACTATGCAAGTTACGTGCTATCTTCAAATGATGAGGATAAAGTATAACATAACAGTCTTCCAGTATGTGAAAGGTTATTGGACAGAGGAAAGCATCCAGCTGTTTTCCATCTCTGCTGAGGACAGACTAAAGGAAAATGAATTTAAATTTCAGCAAGAAGGATTTAGGTTAGAGGAATTTCCTGACTAGTGCTTGTAAGATACTGCCAGCTGTCAAGTGAGGTTAGGACTCTTCTTCCCTGGAAATCTTTAAGACTAGGCTAAATACTCATCTCTCTGGAAGGAGTCACTTTTGTCTTGAGATAGGAAAGAAAGGGACAGAAAGAAAAGGTCTCCTGCTCCCTTCATAAGGTGCAATTTTAAAGGAAAGCAACTCAATTAAATTTAATCCAACAAATGCCAGGAACCGTGGTGGGTGCTAGGGATACAAAAATAAACATGAAGGAGTCCCTGTATTGAAGAGGTTTTCACTCTACTGGGAAGAAGCAACATGCACACAAATTTAAAAATCTAAGGAATGAAGAGCAATTTTGTGCCCCTTGGCAGATGCTATAACTCAAACAAAACATAACTCCAGACAAAAATTTCGGAAAATAGTAAACAGCTAACTTTTGACATTGGTTCAGCTACATCCCTTCCTAACATTGCAGAGAAGGTATCAATCTGTATTGGTGGAGGGAATTTCCTCTCTAAGGCAACACAATCTAAGGTTTAGTCCCTATACTTATCTCGCCCAAAGGCAGGATAAATAACTTTCAGATTCTGATTAAACTACTGTGCTTAATCACAGCACTGAAGAATATCAAAAGAAGTTGATAATTATTTCTCTTTGAAGACCCCTTCAGGCATTATTATTATCTCTATTTCATGAAAAGAGAAATAAAGCACTCGGAGTGGTGGGGAAAGAGGTACAGAGAGTGGTCACAGGAAGTAGTCAAAGGCCCAGCTAGAAATAGGAGTCACATACAATCACAGACTCATGGTCTCAAAATTAGAAGCCTCACAGTCCAATTCATATTTGAACAGTAACCCCATTCTACAAGATCCTTGACAAGAGGTCATTCAGTTTCCATTGGAAGACCCCTAAGAGTCAGGAACTCATTACCTCTTGAGGCAGCTCATTTCTACTTGAGGATAGCTTTTTGCTGGTAAGAAAAAAAAATTCTTACATTGAGCCAAAATCTCTCAATAAGAGTCCCTGATCTGGGTGCTGGATCTCCATCTTTTTGGAATTGCCCTTACAGAGGAAGGCTGAATAACCAAAATCTCCCACAGGATACCCAGCCACACAGGGTTAACACTGGCCATGGTACAATTTCATTGAGTGTGAGGGGGAGGAGAAGGGAGGAGTGGGACTCCATGAACCGACAAACAGCTTTAATAAAATGCAGGTGTTTTTACAGTTGCTTTTAGAGAGGGGGGTGAAGCTAGTATGCAGTAAGCATGTAAAGACAAGAGCTAAGGGTGGCAGGGGAAAAAATGTGCCTTAGCATAATGAGAAAGCATTTTAGAAAGAGGACTATGTTCAGAAGGTTAAAAAGAATGCAGCGGTCAATGGCAAAGACCTACCTTAAGGCTCAGTGTTTTACACACACACACAAACACATCCACCCTTAGAGATCTCACCCCATCAACTCCTCTGGCAACATGAATTTGATTTCCCCTCTATTTTACCTGGGATTAGCTTTGACAATTTTCCACAGCCAGAAGTCTGACTTTTTATATCCTTCCTTTCTCTGTTGGTTCTCCACCTGCCTCTCACCTCCCCCCACCCTCCTTTTTCATTCCACTTTCAGGAACCTTTTCAGAGACCACATTTCTGTTTGGTCTGGCCTGTGTTTCTTAATTCACCTTCATAGGATTCCAAAGAGTGAACAGGCTTTCCCCAGTCACCAAGTCCCATTCACCAACTTCCATACTATAATTAGAGAAAGAGAGGGGAAGGGAATAAGCATTTATTAAGTGCCTACTGTGTGCCAGGCATACTGCTAAGTGCTTTTTATAAATATTATCTCATTTGATCCTCACAACAATCCTGCAAAGTAGGAATTGTTATAGCCCCTGTAGTTGAGGAAACTAAGGCAGACTGATATAAAATGACTTGCCCAGGTTCCCACAGCTAGTACATGTCTGAGGCTAGATTTGAGTATAAGTCCAGGCTCCAGGTCCAGGAAACTCTATCCACTACACTACCTAGATGGTTCCTCTGTCCTGGTCGTCAAAAAATCAATAGGATTCAGCACCGGGAAGGATTGTAGAGATCATTTCATCCAAAACTCTTGTTTTACAGATGAAGAAGTTGAGGCCTAAAAGTCGTATAGGTAAGGAGCAGCAGAGCTGGTAACTAAAACAGGCAAAATTCTTCACCTGAACTCTTGTTTTGTTTTTTAATATTTTCATAATTGTATTTCAAAGTAATTGATTTCCTGTGTATGAATTTTAAAGCATTATTTTGAGAAGTCTTCACCAGACTGCCGAAAGGGTCCATGACACAAAAAAGGTATAGATTCTGAATGCAATGCTTTTTCTATGATATTTTATTATAATCTATTCTGTTCTGTTTTCCATTATACCTTGCTGAATCTCACTGTGAGGTCTGTCAATTCTTTCTGGTCCTGCCCTCATTCCCAAGGCAAGAGGGAACTTCTAAAGATAAGTGACTAAGTAAGGGCTGCCTGAAAATCACAAAGATTCTTTGAAATTCAGTTAGTATCAGACACTTCCCCTCCCTCCTTGTCAATTCCTCACAGGAAGGGAACTAGGAAATGTAGGATCATAGGGTTGACGGGTGAAATGTGAGGAGGGGGAGATGAGAGAGTTCTGAGAGGTGGTCATGTAGGACACATGGAAGACAGTATGGAGTCCTTCCACTTTTGTAGCAACCAATCAGAAGTGATGTCCAGAGGCCATTGTTTACTTGATGGACACAAGCAGAAGACAATGGAGACCAAAACCATGACTGGAGCTGAGAGGGAGACCAAACATGAGTGAGGTACAGATGGACTAGGGCAAAGGTCAAGGAACTAAGAGCAGATTAAGTAGAAATGTCAGATGAGTGGTTAGAGCAATGCTGAAATCTATTCCACCACAACTCTTCTCCTACCCTCCTTGCCGCTGACTGATAAGAAGGGAAGATCTTCTCCTGGCCATAAAGATGGTATGTGGAAGCGTTATTACTTTTAATTGCTTATTCAGGTTTCTATATTACTTGAAGTGGCTATATGACCTTTTACCATGAGTTTATCTACCTATTAATGCATGGAGCAGAACTGAGAGAAAGAAACCAAACTTAACAAGAGGAGGAGGGAGTTTTTCCTCTGTGAAAGCTGGGAAAGAGTTTACTAAGCCCAATGAAAGAGAGAGTTTCTGCTCTTTTAATAACATTCTAGAGTGCATATGTATTCAGATCATATCCTAGGCTTTTCCTTTTTAACTTGGGGAGAGAGAACCATATTTGGAAATGAGCCAATAACTGAATGTATATGCAGGGAGGGGGTTGGTGGGGTTTTTGCCTGAGGGTACCTTAGCACTGGCAGAGCTGAAGATGCTAGTGCTCATGCAAGTCTTTCCTGGCTTTAGAGGATTAGTGGTAATACTATACCCTATAGTACCTCTTTCTTGTGGGAACCGCTGTCACACCACCACCCCACCCCCAGCAGATATTTGTTTGCTAAATCTCAACTTTTTCCGCTCCAAATTTTTGGAATGAAAGAAACATACTCCAGAATAAATTTATAAATCCTTGCTCTCATGTAAAAAGCTTGGAGAAAAGGAGACCTGATAGGAGACACCAAAGTTTATGTTGTAGCTCTTCTTTCATCAGAGAGAAAACAAAGAAGAGATATAAACAAATAAAAGACAAATAGTTCACACAAATATGCAGGAAATTAGAAAAGGCCAGAGAACCAGGGAAGTGTGTAATGCTTGGCCAATGAATAACCTTAATCAAAGCCTGCCTGAATGTTTTTAATGGCCAGTGGAGACGGAGCTTTCCTAGATGCACCAGGGTTAGTGTTAATCAAATGCTTTGGCTTGAGGGCTTTCAAAGATAGTCAACATTAGAACCCTGTCTGATGGTGAGTTTGAAAATTCACCTTGAAACTCTGTCAAGGGCCTTGACAGTATGTGGTCTAATGGTTAGAGCAAGGGCAGTGAGATTAAGCTGTCCTAGGTTCTACTTCTAGTTTAACTGCTGCCTTAAGTAGCTACTAAGTCAATTAGTCAATTATTAGGCTTTTATTAAGTGCTTAATATGTGCCAGGAATTGTGCTAGGCATTGGGGATCATAGCATGCAGGAAGGATAGTTTATGCCAACATCAATTATCAGGTGAGAGATCATGCAGTAGGTATTAAAGAAAGGAGAATAGCAATAGTTGGTGATTTCTTTCTTAGGAAATTTCTTTCTAAGGCATCTATCTGTCAACTTGAAAACAATAGAGATATCTGTTACTTTCCTTGGGAATGTATCCAAGACACAACAGAGAATCTCCCAAAACTTAACAAAATGTATAACAACTACCTACTTCTGCTGATTCACATGGGTACAAATGACACTTCCTTAAGTATTGGCAACAATTATGTCGTCTTAGGAAAGAAACTAAAACTCATAGGGGCACAAGTTGTATTTCCCTTCCTGTTGCCTATTAAAGGCCAGGGATGCAAAAGAGAAAAATTAATTGAGGAACTGAACAGTTGCTTAAGAAGGTAGTATCTGAGAATGGGATTTGGATTTCTGCACTATAACTTACGATATAGGGATAACAGTTTCTGGCCAGAGATGGAGTGTACCTAACAAAAGCTGGTAAGAATATATTTGCCATTTGCATCTCATTGGTGAAATAAGATGCAAATCTCATCAAAATGGCTTTAAACTAAAAAAGAATGGGAAGAGAATAAACTGCCTGTCTATATCCCCCAACTTAAATAGAACAGAAGATAGACAGAAAGAAGAACAGTTGAAAAGCCCTAAAATGCACAGAAAGCAAAAATTCAAGAAAAAAGTCAAGTAAAAATCCCATATCTTCAAATGACCATACAAAAATAGTCAAAGTTTAGGCAACAAACAAGGTGAACTGGAGGCAAATTAGAACTCAAGAGTATCCCTGAGACTTGATGAGATGAAACCCATAACTGGACTATGGCTCTGGACGGTATACCTTGTTCAAAATTTACAGAGTAGATAAAACCCTGTGTATTAAAAGATATACTCATGTGACTCTCAAGGAACCAGAGGAGAAATGTGTGAGATGAGGTGTGATGGAGAGTATTTGGGTGAAGATCAAAAGAGGAAGAAACAAAAGTGATTTTGTCATTGGAGTAGACTAGAGACCACCTGGACAGAAAGAAGAAATAGTTGAGGAATTTGGTAAACACAATCCTGGCAAAGAAGAATGGTATAGTAGTGACTTCATTTGTCCAGACATATGCTAGCTCTCTCTCTGTCAAAAGCAGAATAGGCAATACTTTGCTGAGTTGTCTTAGTGATAATTTCATCCTTCAAAAAGTGAAAGAACCAACAAAAGGAAAATGCATTCTGGATCTGATGTTCACTAACTGAAGGAACTGGTTTGAGGGTGGTGGTGAAAATGATAGGAGCCTTGGGGGGAAGTGACCACTCTATTCAAGAGTTTATGATAGAGAAAGAGAAGAAATCTTGGCACACTCTGGCATGAACCACAGATTTTTTTTTTCATGAAAAAAATTTTCAAAAGTTACAGAAGAAAGATAGTATCCCAAGGACTTAAATGCTTTAGGGAAAGTCAGCACAGGAGAAATGGAAGTAGATCAAGAATGAAATTTTTATCTTGTCTTACGAAGACAGAAAGGCGAATAATTCCAATGAGAAGGAAAAAATGGCATTTATCTGAAGAAACCAATATGGACCTTCAAGTAAACTTACCAACCAATTTAGATTAAAAAGATAGAAGTACAAAAGAGGGAAAGCAAAGCCAGGCAACAGAGAATGAATATGAGTATGGCATGATCCTGGGTCAGAATGAGCTAAGGCTGGCCAGGGACATACTAAGGACAACAAAGGAGTTTACGTTTGTTTTTGTTTTAAACTATATAATATATTAAGAGAAAAAGGAAACAAAATGAAAAGATAGGACTTCAGCTTGGAGTGAATGGAACAATGTCATCAGCATCTTGAACACTGCTATAATGAATGAACTTACTAATTCTATTTGTCAGTTTTTTCCCCCTTTAGATTTTTCAATCTAATCAAGCAGGCCCTGAAACTCAGAGCTATGACTAGAACTTTGGGGGATCTGGGCCATGGAGTGGGAGATGGAAACTATGAGGAGAGCAAAATCTCAGTCAGGTTTTATCTGCCAGAAGGAAATGCACTTGGGAAACCATCAGGTAACTGACTGGGGCCTCCATTTCCTCATCTGTTGGACAAGGCTATCTCACCACCTCTAACCATCTGCATGACACTCAATCACTGAAAGCCTCAAATGGCCTCAGTTTCCCCTTCTTGCCTTGTTCCTCAGTTTTCTTATTTAAAATGTTAATATCCCGAATTTGTTGTGTCCTTGTTCATAATTGTGGATATCTATTTCCTCATTTCTCCAGATTCTCAGCCCATCTCTCTCTTTCCCAACTCTGACTCTGGGGAGATGGGGACTCATACTTAGCCTTGGGGTCTTCAAACTCCACCATGCGGCACACCAGGGTGCTGTGCTGAACAGATGTTTTTAATGGAGTTTAGGGATCAGAGAGCAAATGTTAAGGCCAGGCTACACAGGACTGACACAGGGTAGATGACTGCTTGAATATAAGACAACAGCTCCCATGGCTCTGAAATAACAATCCACACAGTGAATAGGACACATATTCCCTTTAATTTTAAATTTCTTTCAGGAAATTGCCAACTTAGCCCTTGGCTTTGCCCTCCTGTAACCAAGGCAACTGCCCTCCCCAACCAAACACATTTGCAGGATGAGTCTCCCAGCCCTCTTTAGAACTCTAGATGGGAACAGGAATTTAAATAAGGGGAATACTTTTCCCAGACCCTATTCTACCTTTCTTTTAATTTATCTACCCTGCACCAATTCCATTCTTTTCAAGTTATACCCAATACAGTGACTCTTGGCTTCCTCCCTCTTCCCTTTTTCTGCCACCAATAAAGTTGGAAGATTAGAGAGCCCAGTTTCTGAGCTGCATATCAAAAGAGGCCAAGTTGCTTCTGCATTTCAAAGAGGATTATTTATCCCATTCACTAAATCAGTACATTTTAGGGTGGGCCAGTATTTGGAGAAACACTTAAAATGCAACTGCTGAGTTAGGAAGCACACCCTGAGATGGTGCTCTAGGTACCCTCCAAATTCTGGCCCCCAAGGGTAAATCCCTTGGTAACCCCACCCTAGTTACAGCTCTCCTACAGCTCAAAGAAACCTCGGTCATTACAGGCTGAGACAGCCCCCTAGGTTATTCCCTTTGTTGTTTCTCCAAAAACCTAAGGGCTCCCTCTGAGACTATTTTGTTGCATGTGTGAATAATTGTTTTTCTTTCCTGAATGGCTTGAGGTAAACGAACATATACATCTTCCTGGAATTTTGCAGATTTTCCTAGAATTTTATCTTGAAGAAAATATTGTGATTTTTTTAAGGAAAATATTTTTCTCTCTTTTGTTTTCCTACTGGAAATCCCCTTGCAAATGGAATGTTGTTGTTTTGCTATACCTGGATTTATGCAAATATCCTAATCTTGTCCTACAAATATTTGGAATTTTCCCTGTGTTTTATATTCCTTTGATTTACGCTAATGAGGAAGCTGCAGTCCTCTTATGCTAGAGCTATATAACTTGCTTATTTGGGCTTAAGTAATGTTATTGGTGGCATTGGTGTATCCTTGGATTGTGATTTAAGCCTCAGTGCCTAGTAAGTGTCAGGGTAAGACTTTTGAATTAAAGTTCCACAAAGGACTTTTGCTATAAGAAGAATTCCATGGCCCTAAAGATAAAAGTTATTGAGGAATCTTAATGGGTTGGTGAATGATTTAGGGAGAGATGATGCAGGAGGCACAGCCCCACCTGTAGTCTGCAGGCTACCTGCATCCGTAATGCATTCTAGCATGTCAAGAAACATTAAAGCCAGGGAAAGTACCTAGAAACCAGTATTATCCCTCTCCATGAGGAAGAAAAGACAAAGGAAGGAAGGAAAGAAAGGAAGGAAGGAAGGAAGGAAGGAAGGAAGGAAGGAAGGAAGGAAGAAAGAAAGAAAGAAAGAAAGAAAGAAAGAAAGAAAGAAAGAAAGAAAGAAAGAAAGAAAGAAAGAAAGAAAGAAAGAAAGAAAGAAAAATTAAGACTCTTCTAAAAGGAAAGCCTGTCTGAAGATGGTGTCTAATGAATTTTTGATGATTGCTGCTTTATAATACAATTTAAGATCTGGAATTGCTAGGCCACCTTCCCCTGCATTTCTTTTCATTAGTTCCTTTGATATTCTGGACCTTTTCTTTTTCCAAATGAATCTTGTTATTATTTTTTCTAACTCTATAAAATAATTTTTTGATTGGTATGGTCTAATGAATTTTTAAGAAAAAGTTTACATCTGGAGGTGTAAAGCAAGGTGGATACAAACCAGAGCAAGGCTCTATCAAGTTCTTATGTCAAGTTCAATTTGTTTTCAGCTGAGTCGCCACCTTCAGCTGGCTGGAGAACATTCAGGTCCTGGAGAGAATCTGCCAAAGGGACTTTGTAGCAGCTGTTGCTGTCGTTCAGTCATTTCAGTTGTACCTGACTCTTGATAATCCATTCAGAGTTCTCTTGGCAAAGATACTGGAGTGGTTTGCCATTTCCTTCTCCAGCTCAGTTTAGAGATGAGGAAACTGAGGCAAAGAGGGTTAAGTGACTTGCTCAGGGTCACACAGCTAGTGTCTGAGGCCAGATTTGAACTCAGGAAGATGAGGCTTCCTGATTCCAAGCCTAGGTTCTATCCACTGTGCCAGCAACAGGTGATAAAAGTCAAGAAAAGGGGGAGATCGCTGAACAGTCTCACAGAGCCACCTTTTAATCTGGTGTGCTGACAGCTGAAAACTCCAGGTTCATAGTATTAAGGTGCTTGCAATAACTGGAGAAGCAATTTGTAGTTGCAGAAAGCCCACAGGAGGCTCATACTAAATTTGTCAACACTATGTTATGAAAGGACAGGATCTCTTAGTGTCTGCTTTAGAGACTGACATGGCAAGGGAGCAGTGAAGCCAGGAAACATAGATTGTGTCAGGTTGTCCCAAATGAGCAATGGATTGACAGGGAGCAAGCAGGCAGATACAATAATATCCGATGGACCAAAATGGTTAAAAACAACAACAACAAAAAGAGCCTGATTGTGTATAATGAGTAGCTGAATAAGATACCGCTATTTGAGCAGAAAGTTAACCTCTTAAAGGGAAGCCTAATACATTACCACCAAAAACACTCAGCTAAACCATAGCCAAGACTAAAACATCAGCTTAAACACCCTTATATGGCTGGGCTGTTTGACAAGATGAAAGTTAAAACAACTCCAAGGAACCATTTCAGACCCATCAGATCAGTTAATACGACAAAAAGAAAATGACATGTTGGAGGGGATGTGGAAAACTAGGGACGCTAATGCATTGTTGGTGGAGTAGTTGTGGACTGATCCAATCATTCTGAAGAGCATTTTGGAACTGTGCCCAAAGGGCCATAAAACTGTGCATACTCTCTGATCCAGTAATATCACTACTAGGTTTGTATCCCAAAGAGATCAAAGAAAAAGGAAAAAAGCCTATATGTTACAAAAATGTTGATAGCAGTTCTTTTTGTCTTGCTAAATAATTGGACACAGAAAATATGCCCATCAGTAGGGGAATGGCTGAACAAATTGTGGTTTAGGATTGTAAGGGAATACTGTTGTGCGATAAGAAATGATAAATAGGATGGTTTCAGAAAAACCTGGGAAGATTTATATGAACTGATGCAAAAGTGAAGTGAGCAGAACCAGGAGAACAGTGTACATAGTAACAGCAGTACTGTACAGTGATCAATTGTGAACGACTTAGCTATACTCAGCAATACAACAACCCAAGACAATTCCAAAGAATTTACGATGAAAAATGTTAACCACCTCCAGAGAAAGAACTGATGGAGTCTGAGTACAGATCAAAGCATGATTTTTTCACTTTATTTTTCTTGTTTTTAAAAATATATAGTCATATTTATTTTTAAAACATATATTTGAATATATACATATATATACACACACATATATACATACACATACATGCATATATATCTATATATGTTTATCTATCTATCTACCTAGCAACCTAGATTCAACTCAGGAGCTCAGGGTAAGTTTGAAACACTATTCTGGGCAGGCAAGGCTTGAGGGATCAGTGGTCACAGTAGCCTAAAGCAAGATCAGCTGAAGGACAGCACAGCTGAAGACATCAAGTTATCTTCTGGTATAACTGTTGTCAAGATGGATGTGTGTACTTAGCTACACTTAAAAGAGGATTGCAGACAAGCTATTGTCTACCAACCCACTCTTAGGAACCAATGGTAAGGTCAGGGATAAAGGTCACCTCTGAAACTGAAGACCCTAAGCTTGACTCCATCAGCAATTCATGAGACCTTCTTACTTGTACTCATAGGATAGAAAGACAGAGCATTTATTTTTTAAAAATAATATTTCATTTTTTCCCAATTGCATGTAAAAACAATTTTTAACATTCATTTTCCAAATTCTCTCCCTCCTTCCTTCCCCTCCCTCCTCCCTGAGACGATAAGCAATTTGATATAGGTTATACCTGTGCAATCATGCAAAATGTGTTTTCATTTTAGTCAATGTTGTAAAAGAAAACACTGACCAAAATAAGTAAATAAATGAAGCAAAAAATAGTATGTTTTAATCTCTATTCAGACTCTCATCAGTTCTTTTTCTGGAGGCAGATAGTATGTTTCATCATTAGTCCTTTGGAATTGTCTTGGATTATTAGGCAGCTAGGAGGTGAAGTGGATAGAGTGCTGAGCCTGAAGTCAGGAAGATCATCTTCCTAAGTTCAAATCCATCCTCAGACACTTAGTAGCTGTATGACCCCGGGCAAGTCACATAACCCTCTTTGCCTTGGTTTCCTCATCTGTAAACTGAGCTGGAGAAGGAAAAGGCAACAAAGAAGTTTGCCACATGGATTGACTCTTCCTTTCATTTGAACATTTATTAATTGTTCTAATTTCAATATTGTTATGTTAGGGAGGCCCAAGGAGAGGGAGAGATATAGGGGAACAGTTAGTTGGTGGAACAGTCAGAACACCAACCATCACCCTGATCTGTCAGCAGCCAATATCAAGGCAAGACCCTTCACTAGCAAAAGGATTATGACTTGTTAAAGGCCCCAGTGACAATTAGCATTTTTTAGCAATAAAGTATTTTTAATTAAGTTACATACATTGTTGGAGGGTTTTTTTAGACATAATACTATTGCACACTTACTATACTACAGTATAGTGTAAACATAACTTTTATATGCACTGGGAAACCAAAAAAAAAAAACCATGTGCCTTTCTTTATTGCCATATTCACTTTATTGAGGTAGTCTGGAACTGAACCTGCAATATCTCTAAGGTATGCCTGCACAGACAACCTTGGGGGCATAGAGTTGCTTTAAAAAAGCAACTCCCCACTTACATGACTTGAAGGAGTTTTGTTTTGTTTTTTAATAAACTCTGGAAGAGTATCTAGTTCCTATTTGCATTAACCTTGTGATTGTGCTTATCTTACATTTCAGCCTTGCTGAAGAGCTTTGTCACTGACTAGCCTATTACAAGAACTGTCTCTTATTAGTTAGAGGCTAGGACAGGGTGGAAAGTACAAGGACAAAAAGGAGTTCATGATTCTGCATTTTAGATGAAAGTGAGTAATTCACATTAAGAAAAAAAATATGGAGTTACATGGTCCTCCCATCTCCTTGCCTATATAGAAGCCATAAGGGTGATCTGTGGCATGCAAAGGATGGACCTGTGTTACATAAAAAGTATACTGGGACTTCCACCAAAGGGTGTATCACCTGCATTTGCCTCAGTTGTCCTTTAAAGACTGGTGGCAGGCTGAATAGAAGGATGAAGAGACAAGGAGACACAAAACAGAGAGAGAAAATTATGGACCAATGTCTTTAATGAATATAAAGGCAAAAAGACCTAAATGATTATTAATGAGTCCATATCAACACATCAAAAAGATTGCACACTTTGAATGGGCTGGATTTCTATAGGAAAGCAGGGTTGGTTAATATATTAGGCAAACCACAAACATAATAGATGATATTAATAACAAGAATAAAAATCAAATGCAGAAAAAGCTTTTTTACAAAATGCAACATCCACTTGTTTAAAAAAGAAAACAAGAAACAGTAAAAGAATAAATACTTTTCCTTAATGTGAAAAACATTATCTATCTAAAATTAAAAACCAGCTTCATATGGAAAAGCAACAAATTAAAAGACTTTCCAATAAGATCAGGGGTAAAGCAAGGATGTCTATTATTACTATGATTATTTGATATAGAAATGTTAGCTATAGCAATAACACAAGAAAAAGAATTAAGCAAATAACCATAGGCAAAGAGGAAACACAATTATCACTTTCTGAAGATGATACAAATCATCTTTTTTTTTTTTGCAGATACGGTAGTTTGCTTAGAGAACTCAAGAGAGCCAATTAATTGGCTCTTTAATTGGGACAATAAATTCAGCCAAGTTTCAGTAGATAAAAAAAAATCCATATAAGCCATTAGCATTTCCATATATTACCAATAAAACCCCACAAGAGATAGAAAGAAAAATTCCATTCAAAGTAACTACATAATACATTAAATATTTAGGAGTTTATCAAGACAACATAGGAATTATATGAATATAACTATAATACACTATTTTTGGAAATAAAGACAGACCTAAATTATTGGAGAAATATTTATTGCTTATGGGTAGTCTGAGCCAATATAATAAAAATACAACCTAAATTAATTTATTTATTCAGTGTTATGTCAACCAAATTACCAAAAGATTACTTTATAGAACTAGAAAAAATAATAACAAAGTTCATCTGGAGGATCTCAAAAGAAATAATGAAAAAGGAGAAAAGAGTAGGGCCTCTTCCCCTGATATCAGGGGCCTTTCCATTGCTCTATCTTGTGTGTTGTCCTGTGTACACCAAGATTTCTCACAGAAGGCACTTAAAGACTTCGTCACATCACTGGAGATCTTGACATTGAATTGAAGCATCCTAGTGTTGCCTGTTCCTATGAGAACTTTTCTGAGCTGAGGCCACTGCTGTCTATAGGAACTTGTTAGCCAATTTCTCACCTAACAGACAGACAGACTTGCTGGCTGTGAGTCTCCACATCTTCTCCATCTCTTAGACTCCAAGATACATCAATGGGCAGGCAGTTCTTACCCAGAGATCAAAATGTATGGTACAAAGTGCGATTCATCATTCTAGGTAGTATTGCATGCATAAATTAGAAATGTTACAGACAAAACACGAGCCTTTGGTCATTGTGCAGGGCTGCTAGCATCACTGACAGTGCAAGGTTGTGAATCTTCTTGAGGTCATACAGATAGCCAGCAGTGGAGCCAGGAATGGAATTTGGATCTCCTCATTTTATCTAAGATTCTTTCCTTTATGTTACATACAAAAGCAAACTTTGCTCTTCAGAGGGGCAATTTCTTGATTTGTGGAATGCCTTGCCTTGCTCTGAATTTAATCTAAAAAGGGCCTTTGTGTCTGTGATGATCTCTTATTGCCCCTTCTTTTGCAGAATTTGAACTTGAGTTCTATTGTGACCTCAAAGACCTTATTGGTCCAGCCCAATTTCTGGTGTCTTTTTCTCCCTTTTGTAGCACTCTCCTTTCCCTTACTGTTGTGTATTTCTAGCATAGGAGATGTGAGTCAAGAATAGTGGTTTCCCTAAGAAGAAGAAACATAGGGGGGAAACAATCACATAATAGCATGTTTTGTTTCTTAAGGATGTCAGTTTGAAAAAGGCCTGGGAACAAATCTATTTTAGCTAAATACTGAATGCATTTGGAAACAATACACTAGTGGGTCTCCCATTTTGCAGACCTGAAGAGGTGTTTTAGAAAAATCCTTGGTGAATATTATTAGATTAGGCTCTGAATCAGTGAGAGTGCCTAATGACAAAAGCTTATAGGCAGTTAGTTGACCAGCACTTATTAAGGTCAGCATTGTGCATCTTATGGTGGTCTTCACCCTCTCAAGGATTGCTGTTTGTACCACTACCACCGCCCCACCACTACATCACTTTTGGTTGTTGTGAATCAGTCCTTTTTCAGTCGTGTCAGACTCTTCATGACCCCATTTGGGGTTTTCTTGTCAGAGATACTGGAGTGGTTTGCCATTTCCTTCTCCAGCTCATTTTACAGATGAAGAAACTGAGGCAAACAGGGTTGAGTGACTCGCCCAGTCACATATCTAGTCTGAGGCCAGATTTGAACTCAGGAAGATAAGTCTTTCTGACTCCAGGTCTTCCCCTCCCCCCATCTAGCTGCCTCAAATATATTACTACCACCACTAATAATAATAATAACAATAATAACTTACATTTACATAAATAACACTTTGAAAAGTGCTTTTTTTTTTGTAAAGTCTGCAAGAATGCTTTGAGGTAGGCTGAGGAAGTATTATAAATGAAGAAACCATGTCACGGAGGCTTAGTGACTTGCACAGCAGAGTTACATATCTAATGAGTCAGCACTGGGACTGAAATTCAGATCTTCTGATTTCAAGACCAGTGGTCTTTTTTCCCACTTGCTGATATTGTGATAATATCAAGTGCAAAGAGGGAAATGAGAATGGGAAACTGATGAATAGGGAAAGAAGTAGAACAAAGGAGAAACAGGAGGAGGCATGTGCCAGGAGGGTCAAACCACAAACACCACCTCAGCCATGACTTCCCTTTAGGCCCCAGTGAGAATAGCCTAGGACCCTGAGCCTAAGCGCCCTGAGAATGGCAGCCCTTCCCAGACAACTATCCCTGGGAATAGCTGAGATTCTCAGATCTCTGCTTCCAATCTAGCCACCACAGCCATTGTCTAGAGGAGCAATCTTTGTGTAGATGCTGCAACCCTCACCAAAGATCAGGAAAAGAAAGTTCTGGGCTCTGTCAAATGGTTCAAAGTCAGAAACAGATATGATTTTATCAATGGAAATGACATTAAGCAGCTAGGGATAACAATGAGTAGAGCTCTCATTTTCCATCAGCTTGGTCCGAGATCAGCTCAGCAATCATAAAGAATCTCATCATCATAAAGAATTCATTCATGTTTGATACTCAACACCTTTCAGTTCTCTCAGTTACCTTCCCCTCTGATTTGGAGGGCTACATGGTAGAACAATTAATTTCTCTCAAAGCCTTCCTTTATACAGGGCTCAGAACTTGTTCAATTTCATTGTATGAGTATCATGCTCTCATGCTAGTATTCTCTGGTAGCCTACCTCCTCCTTCCACCCCCTGCTTTTCAGCTTCCTTTTGTGTGTTGTTTTTCCCTCATTAGATTATAAGCTCCTTCAGAACCAGGAGAATGTTGTACATAGTAACAGCCACGTTGTGAGATGACTAACTTTGATACACTTACCCCTTCTCAGCAATGCAAGGATCTAAGACATCGTCAAATGTCTCATGATGGAAAATGCCATCCACATCCAAAGAAAGAATTATGGAGTTTGAATGCAGACGGAAGCATACTATTTGCCATTTTTTTCTTCTGCTTTGTTTTGTTTCCTCTTTCTTTGTGGTTCCTCCTATTGGTTCTAATTCTTCTTTACAACATGACTAATGTGAAAATTAAAAAAAAAAAGAAAGATTATAAGCTCCTTGAGGGCAAGGAAAGGGTTATTTTGAAAGTGGATTTAAATGCCAAAAAAAGGGAGTATTTTATTTTTTATCTTAAAGGGAATAACGATCCAGTAGAGTTTATTGAATAGGACCATGACATGGTCAACTTGAGTTTTAGGAAAATTACTTTGGCAGCTTGGTGGAAGATGGATCAGAATGGAAAGAGAATTGAAGCAAGAATACCAACCAGAAGGTTATTGCCGTAATGCAGTTGCGAGATGATGAGAGATGGCACCAGGGTAGTGGTTGTGTGTAGGAGACATATATGAGAGATACTGTGATCATAGAAATAACAAGACTAATGAACAACTTGGATATATTAAATGAGAGTAAGAGAAGAGTTGAGAATGACACCAACTTGTGAACCTGGGTAACTGGCAGGATGGTGGTATTCTCAACAGCAATAGGAAAATTGAAAAGAGGTAATGGTTTTAGGGAAAAGATAATGATTTCTGTTTTGAAAATGTTGGGGTTGAGATACATACAAGACATCCAACTCAAGACACAAGACTATAGCTCAGGGTAGAGATTAGGGATCTAGATATAGATATATATGGATCTGTGAATCATCCTGGTAGAGATGATAACTGAACGTGGTGATGAGGATAAAGGGACAAGACAGACGCAGGACAGAGCCTTAGGGACACCCATGGCTAGTTACCACGACCTGGATGAAGATGCAACAAAGAAGATGAAGAAAAGGTCAGACAAGTGAGAGGAACATCGGTAGAGAAGAGCATCATATAACCTGGAGAAGAAAGAGATTCAGGAGCAGATTCAAGCGTCAAGGACTGCAGAGTGTCACGCACATAGTTGGGGTTCCTGGTTTTGAGCTGTAACAGGACCAAAGCTGATTGAGTCTCTACACTAAGTCTGGCACCAATACGGTGAACCCCCTGGGAGGGAGAGGGCAACCAAGATGCCTAGGGAGGGTCAAACCAGCCTAGGTCAGACACAGAGTAAGTCAAAGTTTCCATGATGATGAGCAATGAGATCAGGCCTGTGAGTGGCTGCTACGGCTCCAACATGGGCAAACGAGGGAGATCTAGTGTTAAGACAAAGGCTACAAGAGAGATCAAGAAGAATGAGGATTAAGAAAAGACTATTAGACTTGGCAATTGAGAGATCATTGGTAATTCTGCAGAGGGCAGAGGGTGTAGAAGGAAGTGAGAGAAGTGGAGGCACTTAGTATAGATGGGGTCTTTGAACAAGTTGAACCTAGAAGGAGAATAGAAATATAGGATGATGGATATCAGGGATGTGCCAATTAAGTGAGAATATTTTTAAGGATGGGGGAGACACAAGAATGTTTGTAGAAAGCAGGAGAAAGAGGAAGACTTAAGATTCGAGATTGGGGATGAGAAGGGAAACAACGTACTGGAGAAGATGGGAAGGGATGAGATCAAGGATGCACGTAAGGGGGTTTGCATTGGCAAGGAGAATGGCCACCACTTCAAGTGAGAGAAGGGTGAAGGAAGAGATAGTAGGGGAAGATATCTGAATGATGTAAGATAAGGAAAGAAGAACAGAGAACTCTCAGGGAATGGTCTCAGTTCTTTTGTTTTTATTTTTTCCCCTGTAAAATGTGAGACAAGAAGGTATGGGAGAAGACGTATCCTGGGGGACTTAAAGAAGGATGAAACACTAATGCACTGTTGGTGGAATTGTGAATGATCCAACCATTCTGGAGTACAATGTGGAACTATCCCCAAAGAGCTTTAAATCTGTGCATACCCTTTGACCTAACAATACCACTAATAGGGCTGTATCCTGAAGAGATTTTTAAAAATTGAAAGGACCTAAAAGGATCTACAAAAATGTTTCTATCACTATTTTTGTGGTGGCAAAGAACTGGAAATCGAGGGGATGCCCATCAACTGGGAAATGGCTGAACAAGTTGTATATGATTATAATGGAATACTATTGTGCTATAAGAAATGATGAGCAGGATGGTTTCAGAAAAACCTAGAAAGGCTTACATGAACTGATGCAGAGTGAAGTGAGCAGAACCAGGAAAACAGTGTACACAGTAACAGCAATATTGTAAGAATGATCAACTGTGACTGACAGCTATTCTGAGCAAAATAACGATCTAAGACAATTCCAAAGTATTCATGAAAAATGCTATCCACCTTCTGAGAAAGAACTGATAAAGTCTGAATGCAGATTGAAGCATACTATTATTCACTTTCTTTATTTTTTGTTTTTTTTCCGTTTTCTTTCACAACATAATTAATATGGAAATATTTTGCATGATTATACATGTATAACCTATATCAAATTGCTTGCTGTCTTGGGAAGGAGAGAGAGGAAGGAGGGAGAGAATTCAGAACTCAAAAAACAATTTAAATAAATATTAAAATTATTTTTATATGTATTGGAAAAACTAAAATATTATTTTTTTAAAAAGATGAAAAGATTTAGAACAGTTGCTGTTGTAAGCAGGAAAGTGAATCGTTGTAAAAGAAAGTATAAAAGGATTATCTTGCTGCAGTGAGGGCCCATTGGAGATTATATAACACAAATTTGTAGTTGACCCAGCCAACATGGTTTCACGATTTTCTTCAGCTCTGTTTGGCAGTACATGACTAGGAGTGAAAGAGGCTGATGGTTAGTACAATTCAAGACTGGGATTTGCCAAGATGCAATTGACTACAGGGATTAGAATGTAGAGATTAATGTAAGGTTGAACAGATACATACATCAATGGGTTAAGATAGGGAACGGAAGAGAGTGTGGTCAGTGCAGGGGTGATGGCCTGGGGAAAAAACAAAAACTAAGGGCTAAAGGGATGGGAGGTCACAGTGAGGACAAAAAAACAGTTTGTGGTCATAAGGCACAGGGTAAAATGGAATGATAAAAATTATGATCAGATAAAGGAATGTCGGAACGAATGAACAAAGAAGTGGAACACTCATGGGTGACGGGTGAGATGGGGTGGAGAACTTGTGGCCTCAAGCCCACATGTGTGGTCTTTTAGGTCCTTGGCTGCGGCCTTTTGGCGGAGTCCAAGTTTTACAGAACAAATCCTTTTATTAAGGGGATTTGTTCTGTGAAGTTTGGCTTCAGTCAAAGGGCCGCACTTGAGGACCTAGAGGACCACATGTGACCCCGAGGCTGCAGGGCCCTCACCCCTGGGCAAGACCAAAGGGATGAACATCTCTTTGTCTGTCTGAGGCAGAATGGAGCATGAGGTGGATGCAGTGTAGGAATTGAGTAGACGGAGGAACAGGAAAGTTAGGTTATTTGAAGAAGTATCCATTTCTATCATGAGGGCAGGAGTTGTAATGGAGAGAAAGACTGTGAGTCAGACACCAAACTCACCGAGGAAGGAGAATGTCCTGGGGATCTATAGGTAACGGCTGTCAGGATCCGGATTGGGTGATAAATTTGAATGATATGAACCACAAAGGAGGAGAGGTATCTGAGAAATGATGACAGAATGAGAATCTGGAACTGGCTAGCAAATAGCACTCCAGCTCCTCTACCATGACCAGTAAGTCGGGGGTATGAGTAAAAGAGCAAACAGTATTACAGAGGGGAGACAGGTATGTTATGCCATCAGGAGAGAACCAGTATCAGAAGATGGAAAGAGTTAGAAAGACAAAGCAAGTTTATTAATTATGGAGCAGGCATTCAAGAGAGCATACTGCAAGAAACAATGAGATCTGGAGTAAAACATTGTGGGGATTAGATTGACAGGGATGGGAGCAAGGAAACAAGCAATTGGGGGTGGGGAACAGCACTTGTACATTGGAAGTCAGCGGTCCAGAATAATTGGGGTGGAGAGAGTGAAAGGGAGTGGAAATATACTAACCAGCGATGAATGAGTCAGTAGTGGGAGAGTGGTCTCTTGAGGGAAGCAGATGATTATACCATTCAAGATCTTCCAACCTTACGGAAGATTGTGATGTTGGGGTCCGTACCCCACAGCAGGCAGACGTATGTATGGCCTGGAGGAGTCCAATCCAAAACTAAGAGGTAGCCAAGTGAGATGAGTCTGGTTAAGAAGTCAAGTCCAAAGCACTAGAGAAGAACCTGGGGTAAAGACCGATGATATGAGATAGAAAATTCAAGTCTCATTGCCTCCCTCTTCAGACTTTCTTTGGGTGGAATGCTAAAAGTAAAGAGAAAGCCATGATTCAGAGAAGAAGCAAGATGGTGAGAGGACTTCAACCACATCATAGGAGAACTGGTTGAAGAAAGCAGATGATGTTCAGCCTGGAAAAGAGAAGACAGGATATACTTGATAACTGTCTTCAGATAGATTAAGAGGTGACCCATGAAAAAGGGATTAGAAGAGGTAGCTGTGCTATAGTGGATAAGGCATAGGGAACTGGCCTTGGAATCGGGAAGTGGTAGGTTAAAATCTAGACTCTGACACTTAATGGCTATGTGATCCTGGGCAAGGCCCTTAACCTCTTGGTGCCCCAGGTGACTTTCCAAGACTACATGTGACGACATGAAATATAGGGGTCCTGATCTCCACTTCAGAGCATGCATAGGTGTTCTTTGACTATTTACTATTCACTTACTGGAGAGTGGAAAGTGGGGGAGAAGGGATAAGGCAGGGGGTATAGAAAAGGCCCCAGGGCAGCTAGGTGCACAGTGGATAGAGCACCGGCCCTGAAGTCAGGAGGACCTGAGTTCAAATCTGGCCTCAGACCGAACACTTGACACTTACTAACTGTGTGACCCTGGCAAGTCACTTAACCCCATTGCCTAGCAAAAAAAAAAAAAAGGCCCCAACAAAGAGGTGATACAGTGGATAGAGTGCCAGACCTGCAGTCAGAAAGAATCCTCATTCTGAATTCCAGTGTGACCTCTGACACCTCCTAGCTGTGTGACCCTGGGTAAGTCACTTAACCCTGTTTGCCTCATTTTCCTCAGTGTAAAAATGAGCCAGAGAAGGAAATGACAAACCACTCTAGTACCTTTGCCAAGAAAACTCCAAATGGGGTCACAAAGAATTGGACGTGACTGAAAATAACTGAACAACAACAAAAAGAGAAAACTGCCCTCTCTCCTTTCTGGTGGCCATGAGGTGAAGGATGACTCCCAGAGCTCCAGAAACAACACAGCCCCCTAGGCAAGCTTGTTTCTGAGATGGAAACCTCCTATTTGTATCTTCTTGCCTTTGTTACATAGCCTTGTGATTTCCTGGCAGGCCAAAAGTCCATAGCAGAGTTTGCCGGCAGCAAAGCCAGGTAAAGTGCCATCCCCACCCTGCATCAACCCGTTAGCTGACACCCCTTGTACTACAGCAAAGCAGCGACTTGTCCGCCAGCTAGGCTGCATTCAGAAGTGGACTTGGTGGGGTGAATGCTTTATAGCAACCATTTAACACATGACCCCCTCTCCTCGGGGACCGAAGTGGTAGAGTAGAAAATGTACTTCCCTCCCATTTGAGGGGATCCTTTTATACTTTGGCTGGGGATATTAATCACTGGTATCAATGATATTGAGGAGTTATTGACTAGCAATGGAGGCTTGAGCACATAGTATTATACAGATACTCCCAACCCCTCAGGGTACCCCTAGAAGCCCGAGTGAGAGATGGGGTTGCCCTCTGGCAACCCAAATTGCCATTGCTAATGGGAGGTTGAGAGATAAAGGACTCTAGAGTTTGTAAGAGGTACAGATACTAGATAAAGATATATTGATATATACACATACACATATATGTATATATGTATGTATATATGTATAGTATCTAACATATACATATGTGTATAATCTATAGTATATATACATATGTATAGTATCTAACATATACATATGTGTGTAATCTATAGCATATATGTATGTATAGTATCTAACATATACATATGTGTATAGTCTATAGCATATACATATACATTTACATATGTATAGTATTCTACACCCATAGCTCCCCACCTCTACAAAAGAGTGGGAAGTATTTTCCTCAACTCTTCTCCAGGGCCAAGCACCATCCTTGTATTTAGACAGCTTTTGGTTTCGTTCTTCTTGTTCCTATTTACATGTTGTAGACATTGTATATGTAGTTTTTCTGTTTCTGGTTCTCTTGCTCTGTGTCAATTCATGTAGGCCTTCCCTTGCTTCTCTAAATTCTTCGTATTTGTCATTTCTTGCAGCATGGTAACATGCTATTACATTAATCTACCACAATTCCCCATTCTGCAATCTTTAGTTTTTTGCTGTGACAAAAAGGGCTCTGGTAAATATGTGGGACATTTCTTGTTGTCTTTCATCTCTTTAGGGTATATTCCTTGCTGAGGTATCTCTGAATAAAGGGGTGTGGACACTTTAGACAACTTTTAGCATAACTGCTAAGCACTTGGAAGAACGGTAGCATATATTTATGTGCCTGTCTTTCTGTAGGCCTCCAAAGCTACTTCTACTTTTTGTCGTCTTTGCCAGTTTGCTGGGTGTCAAGTAAAAGCCTGGAGTTGTTTTCCAAATGACTTTCCCTTATTGTGGGTTTGGAGTAATCTTTCATGTGATTGTTAAATCTTCTTTTGAGAAATATGTGCTCATACTATTTGCTGATCTTTTCCCTTTACCATCACTTCCTTAGTTACCCTGGATTCAGTCACCTTTAGAAAGGAGACAATTTAGGAGGCATGTGATAGCAGTAGTCAAATATTTGAACGGTTCTCATTTCAATTTATTCTTCCTGGCTCCAAAGGGTAGAACTAGGAAGTTACAGAGAGGCAGTTTTTGTTTTAATGTAGTGAAAACCTTTCTCACCACTCAAACCATCCCCTGAAGTAGTAAAGTCTTCCAACAGAGGCTAGAAGACCTCTTTTGAGGTTGTTGTAAATAAGATTTGTCAATCAGGCAGTCTCGTCCATTCCCAAATCTAATGTGTTTGCAATTCTAGATTTATGATTTGTCTTGAATAGATACTTAACTATCTTCTAGTGATATGGTATTCTTTTTTTTTTTGTACTTTTCTTTTTCAAAGTACAGTATATAATCTTAGTATTTCAAGAGACCTTAGAGAATACCTAGTCCAAATTGCTTATTTTACAGATGAAGAAACTGAGGACCTTTGTTGCTCATCAAAACTCTACTGAGAAACTTATTTTGAGCAAGACACTATAGTAAGTACCATACTGTACAGAAACATAAAATATATCCCCTGACCCTTAAGGAGATTCCTTTGATATTAAATCCTTACTATTTTACTTTTCCATGGATACTTATTGACTTGGAGTCAGATGGATCTTCATTACTGTATGCTCAGAACTTAACTATGCCCTCCCAATAGTTGACTTATCTGGTTCTGGAAATGAGCTTCCTATGTGCTGGGACACAATTCAAGGAGCTGAAATTTAGGAACCTAGGGTTGGCCTTTTCAAAGGCTGTCTTTATCTTGGGATTCATTTCCTGGTTTCTCTTCTCCTCTGTCTTAGCTCTTTGGGGAAGGAGAGAAGAAGAGAAGAGAAATCTAATCTACTCTAAGGATCACATTTTGTATCTTTTCCCTCTAAGCATTTTGTGGCCTCAACCAAAACACTCATCTCCTTTCACTCTGTTGACACAATATTCACTCCCTCTCACCTGGACTGCTCCTCCTCCCCTTTTGTTTGGCCTAGCCCTTCTGTAAACCTGAGACTTTGGTAATTTAATCTCCTAGACAATGTCCTTCTTTTAACTGGGTCTCCTCCATAGTTCCAATAAGGTCACATTTCTCCTCACCTCATAGCCCACATTTCTGATTCAGTAACACTGAGGCAGGTGTGCAAATGATGTCTAGGTTGGGGCAGATTCCAACATCACAGGAAATAATGCTGGTTTTACTCTCTGTCCCTTAAAAATGAATCATTCCCCCCACTAACCATCCCCATGGCTTGTTACACAATACGGTATGTTATTCATTAATTATTTCCTTTGGCTTAATAGACAACAGAGACTGACAAATGATTTTGTAAGCCCAAGAATGTTGGCCTACTGTTGGTTTAACACACAGCACACTGTTAAGTGGCACACTGAAACAGGCTGCTAGACATCTGATGCCATGAGTCAGAATGAGAACTTCCCATGGGCACACATCTAAAACACCCCCACAAGAATGACACTTGAATGGTCAGGACCTCTTTTTTTTATATCTTTATCTTGTGAAAATGGAGGCTAGATTGGACATCGATTGACAAAGATCACTTATACACTTTCCTCCTACCTTTTGAGTTCTTCCTGGTATTATCTTCATCAAGTCTCCTTAAGGCTGCTTGGCCTGCAAGATCCCCACTGGGATGAATCCCACTTTCCTTTTTATTCCATCTCACTACAAGGCAAAGTATTATAGCTATAGCAATTGTGGGTTACACTGCAGGAGCTGGTGACTTCTGTCCGGGGGCCTTCTTGATTGGCATGGTGGGACCTTTGTACTCTATGGGCCCTTAGGGCCTTGCAATCTGAGAAGCAAGAAGAGACTAGAAGGTGAGGTGAGCCCCAGTGCTCAATTTCTCTCCAAGACCTTTTGTTATCTCCTGAGCTATTCTAACCTTCTCTGTTGTAGAGAGACCAGGTAAGGATAAGCTTGGGGTTCTTAACTTTTTCTGTATTATGGACACCTTAAGCTATCTGGTGAAGTCTTGGGACCCCTTCTCAGCATAATATTTTTAAATGCACAAAAAATACATAGGATTACAAAGGAAACCAATCTTATTAAAATAAGCTATCAAAATATTTTTTAAGAAATTCACAGACCACAAGTTAAGAACTCTTCAGTTAAAGAAACCTTCAGACAGGGTATTTCTCCTGCCCAAGGATGCAGGGCTTGAGACAGCTGCACATCTGCTGAGCTCTTATGTTAACTCAGGGCACTTCGGTCCTCTCTTATAGCCTAGATCCTTTTGGGGTTATTTATTTATTTATTTGCAAGACAGCAAAAGCTTGAGGACTTAGAATCACAAAAAGGCCCAGGGATTTGGAAACACACTGGGTGATGATCTCTTTGTCTTTTGTGTTCAGTTTCCATAAAGAAATAATCCCCCAAACCTGTCTGGGCAATTTGTAAAGAGAATTGGATAATTGGGAGGCACTGAAGGAAGATGCCAGGGGATGGGAAGGCAAGCAAGCTGCGGTTTGCAAGACGAGAATGCTCTTGGCTAACAATGGAGAGAAGTGCAGATTAAATAGGAGGCCCAGTGTTGCTGGCAAGGAGAGTAGGAGGAGAATTCTGCTGAGGACCCAGAGGCAGAATCTGGGGGAAGATCTGGTTAATGTGACCCAGAACATGAGTGTGGTCCAAGAACCCTCCCCATCCTAATCATGGTCCATGTTAACTGACTACCCCGTTGTCTGGGCTGGGGGTGAGAGGGCAGCGCTGGTGCTAGGAAGAATTGTAAAGTAAGCAACATTTGTCTTCCCCTTCCTCTTTTCAGGGTCCTCTTTTCTTCTGGTTGTCTACTCGTACTTCTCCCATATCCTCCCCTCCTGTCACCGGTTCTCCAAATACCAAGCCTTGCAATTGGTCAAAAGCCTGGTCCCTTTGTTCACAGAGATCTGAGGTCCCCCTTAGGACTCCCCAGCAAGAAGAAAGGGGAGTACTGGGAAATGATGAGAATCCCTTTCAGGTAATCTATTTCTCATTTCTCTTGGTACTAACTAAGGATTAAAAAAATAATTCCTACAAGGCATTAACTGATAAGGGTAAGCTATTACTCTTACTAAGAATGTTTTAATTTAATAGAAGGTTCCTGAAGACTGAAAAAAGCCTCTTAAACCAATTCAATTCAATAAATATTTATTAAGCCCTAATATTTGTAAGATACTACGCTAGGATCTGTAGATAACCAAAAAGAAATAACAACAAATCCCTGCATTCAAGTAGTTTATAGCTTACTACCGGAGATAAAGCTCTAGGGGCAGCTAGGTGGCAATCAGAATACAGTACCCAGTCTGGAGTCAAGAAGACCTGAGTTCAAATTCTGCCTTAGACACTTACTAGCTGTGTGACCCTGGGCAAGTCACTTAACTCTGCCTCAGTTTCCTCATCTATAAAATGAGCTGGAGAAGGAAATGGCAAACCACTTCAGTATCTTTGTCAAGAAAACCCCAAATGGAGTCACAAAGAGTTGGACACGACTGATAAAAATGAATAACAACAACATTAAATAAGCATTAGCACACAAATAAGAACAGTACAAATTAGAATATGATAAACATAAAAGACAGGTCTCAACAAAGTACTCTGAGGAGGGAAGGAGTACTTCCTGCCAAATGAATCAAATAAGACTTCTTGAGAAAAGCAGCATCAGGGTTGGGCCTTGAAGTAAGAGAAGACCTTCCAGAGGTCATGCTACAGATATTAAGGGATGACTTAAGCAATGGCACAAAGTGAGACAGATCATAGCGACCTTTGCATGCCAGGCTAGTGGAATTTATTCCAAACTCCTTAGACAATGGGGAAGGCTTTTGAACAGGGCAGCGACATCATTACAACTGTTCTTAGGAAGATTACTGAAAGGAACAAAATTAATTGCCCCAATAAGGAGACCAAATGATCCCAGAAAACACCTTCATCAGCAAACATCTGACTTACTTGCCAAAATTCCTGCCAGAGGTAAGCTTGAACATATGCTCATTTGTAAAAGCTTACAGAGAAGCATGATGGATGATTACAAGCAACATCATCTCCTACAGAAAAAAGAAGTGATAGATAAAACCAGTTGAAAGAAAGCTTGGTAAGTCATCCCAAAGACATTCAAAGATGTACATGGAAGGAGGTCTTCAGGCAAAAAAAAGAAGAAGAAAATGGAGAAAATTTTCAAAAACCATTTTAACTTCTCTACCAAAAACAGTGGAATCACCATATATGGTGACACGACAGTCCCAGGTGTGTTTAAAGAGGAGGCAGAAATTGTCTAGAAAAAAATGAAGATGGGAAAAAGCAGCCAGATTGAATCAAGAGGTATCTGTGCTAGAAATGATATAATTGTGAGGATGTAGAAGGTTATGGCATTTATGGAGGGGATGGTATTAAAGGCGTGAGGGGGAAAGATTTTATTCTTTATTAAGCTTTATTACCCCAAAGTGGGCAGCCAGTTGAAGCATTGGACAGAGCGCTGGGCTTGGAATCAGGAAAACATCTTCCTGGGTTCAGATCCAGCCTCAGATACTTAACTAGCTATGTGACCCTGGGCAAGTCACATAACTCTGTTTGCCTCAATTTGCACATCTGTAAAATAAGCTGGATAAGGAAATGGAAAACCACTCCAGTATCTTGGCCAAGAAACAAGGAGGTAGACCCTATTAAAAAATGACTGAACAACAACAGATTACTAAAAAAAAAAAAAAGATGATTGAGAGCCCATCAATATCTACTGATCCTTATGCCTACTATCCCATCCACACCAAATCTTTATTAGTCACCTATATGTGAACTAAGGATATTGTCTATAGGAGTTTCAGTAGGGTACAAGCAGGCTTTCACAAGCAAAATTTAACAACAGATCATATCTTTGCCCATCTCACAATTAACTGAAAGATTTAGAGAATATAAATGTCCATTTTGCTTATTGTTTGTTGATTATTTCATTAGAAACAAAACACTTTTTTCAAGTCTCATTCATAAATCACAATCATTCAAGATTCTTTAGAAGGTGTAACAGAAATAACACTGTTTAGTAACCCCCTGATAAGAAAAATCAGATGAAGCACAAAACAGGGAGATATATGCTTACCAGGATGATGCCTCATTGCGATAGAGAAGATCCAAGACCAATCTAGGTTGAAGATAGATTGGATTAGCTGTGCATGGTAAGGTCCTCCAGATGATCCTATTTGCAGACCATTGTCCTGATTACATCTGACCCCAGAAAAGCTTCCTGGAGGAGATTTGTAATTAGTCAAAAGAATCTGGATTGTCTATCCACACAAGAAAGATAAAGTGGATGAAGAATGTGTATTGTTCAATTTTCAACATATATTTGGATGGATACTGTATAGAGCTTAGCCAGTTATATGCATATGTAATACTGATGGTACACATTGACAGCCACCTCGACCCAAAGTTAAACAGGAGTAAGCTTTTAATAGCTTAAATGGTTATTAAAAAAATTAAAAAATAAAAAAGGAGGCAGCTAGGTGGTGAAGCGGATAGAACACCGGCCCTGGAGTCAGGAGGCCCTGAGTTCAAACCCAGCCTCAGACAAAGAACACTTACTAGCTGTGTGATGCTGGGCAAGTCACTTAACCCCAATTGCCTCACCAAAAAAAAAAAATAGTTATTAAACTTAAAATGGCACCAAGATTTTTGGGACACTGAAATCAGCACACACAGGAATAGAAGATGGGAAAGGGCAAGGAATGACAGGAAGACAGCCAAGTGTTTCACTGGTAATCTCAAACATCAGGAGAAAGCAAGGAAAGCCTCTAGCGTGTTGGGTAGACTCCCTAAAGCAAACTTTTGGGAGAACATGAACAAGAGTCACACTGGGTTTACATCATTGGAGGGAACTCGCAACAAATCCAGTTGAGTTTCTAAATGAACTGGTCTTCACTGATGGCAACTTAAGCATTATAGAATACCAAAGGGAGAGAGAGATAGAAGAAGGACCTTCTAATGCTTCTCATATTACATATGCCTCTCCGTTAAGTGGGTTTATCCCACAGTAGGCATTCTCTCTGTTTCAGAGTCTTCAGATTGACAAGTTTCCCTGACCAATGTGTGTGCAGATATGCATTATCACCTTTTTCCTGGTTGCTACCTCCTAAAGAGTGATCATCTAGGGAGGATCAGTTGGCTGCAGAGCCCAACCTAATCTCACTAAACTTGCCAACAGTAGGAGTTGCGGATAAGCTGCCAAGTCCTGCATGAACTGGATATCCAGCTCAGATACCAAACTGAATATCAACATTAATATATAAGTATATATACAAATGTACATATTTGGGGTATATGTAGCAGCTAGGTGACACAGTGGATAGAGCTTAGGAACTTGGAATCAGAAGAAATAATTTTCATGAGTTCAAATCCAGCCTCAGACACTTATTAGCTTTGTGACTCTAGGCAAGGAACTTAACCTGTTTGCCTCAGTTTCCTCAACTGTAAAATGAGCTGGAGAAGGAAATGGAAAACCACTTTCTTTGTCAAGAAAACCACAAATGGGGTCACAAAGAGTTAGACACGACTGAAACGACTGAACGAGAAAAAATTATGTGCATATATATATACATATATGACATATATGCACATATAGAACATGTATATGTACATGCATGTATGCACATAAGCATATTGTGTAGATATGGATTTGCCTTTCATTTCAGTAAGAACAGGCAAATGACATGTCAGGAACTATGAGAATGAACAGAGCCAAAGGTAGGGACAGGATAGCAAACTGGATACAAAGGTGAAGTTGATTTTCTCTCATTGCCAGGCCTCTGCCCTAGCTGCACTTTATATAAAGCAATCCCCTAGTAGAAATCTATCCTTCTATTTGGTCTTCAAGACAAGGAGGTAATGACAGGTCTTCTCTTCAGGGTCCAGCGAATATACTAGGGTTAGGAGGGGGAGGATACTGATTCATGTCTTTCACCAATGAAGTAGTTAGAGGAGCTATCTGACCCATATTTCATCCATTCTCTCCTCTTTCTTGGGTCATTAGATGGCCTTATCCAGGCGCTTGTCCAAGAGAGCCTTATCCCTCAACCAGTGTGAAATTTTACCCTTCCTCTCCCTCTTGGTTCTGGCAGACCAACTTGCCAGTGACTGAGGAAGTCATCCGCTGAGAGTTCAACTCTTCTTTTTTACATCAAAAAGCCCACATATTCCCCCAGAGAGGCAGCAGCATGGTGTAATGGATAGAGAACTGAAGCCAGGGAGCCAGGAACACCTGGTCAAGCCCTACTTCTGATGTATCCTGGCTGTGTGATGCTGGACTAGTCACTTAAACTCTGTTCTCTAGGCAGTTAACTCTAAGACCACAAGCTGCAGACAGTGCCTGGTCCAGTATTGGTAGAGGGAGTTCCCTACACCAACAAAACCACAGGTCTGGTCACTAATCCCTGTATATTTACCCATTCTCTCCTTCCCTGTCTCAGAGAGAGGTGGTCCCTTTCCTTAATAATTCTTGCCCTTCTATCTATGTCTTTGCATCTTCAGTCTCTCCCTCAACATTTCCAACCTCCTACTGGGCATCTTTATCTGGATATTGTAGTCATGACCTCAAACTCAAAAACAGAACTGATAAGAACAATAGTAATTCGTATTTGTAGAGGGCAGCTTGGTGACACTGTGGATAGAATGCTGGGCCTAGAGTCTGGAAGACTCTTAACTGAGTTCAAATATGGCATCAGACACTTACTAGCTGTGTGACCCTGGGCAAGTCACTGTGTGCCTCAGTTTCCTCATCTGTAAAATATGCTGGAGAAGGAAATGGGAAACCATTTTCCAATATCTTTACCAAGAAAACCCTAAATGGGGTCACAAAAAATTGGACATGACTGAACAATAACAGCTCCTTAAGGATCTCAGAGGACTCTGTTCTCCAAGATAGCAGCAGCAGCTAGAATCCCAGCTGTGGTTTAAGCCATCATAAATGGCACTGGGAACATTCTTAGGCCCCTGTGTTGTGAAGGAAAGGTATGAGAGTCTAAGGGCCTGTAATCTAATACACACACACACACACACACACACACACACACCAGGTTTCAAGGCCATCCTGACCAAGCCTGTGAGGTCTTGTCAAGCTTGGGTGCAGGATCACTAGTGGACATAGCTACAACTTCTTATCTTCTTGGCACCACTCCGTGGTCACAAGTGCATGCTGGGAGCCCTGGTCCAGCATTATCAGCTGAAGAATTCTTGCTGCCTGCTGCAGGTTTGCTAGGGAGAGACACACACTGTGCAAACACAACACAGGACCCAAGCAGCTCTAGCCTGATGGGCCCTCAGCTGGGGAGCTCACACCTGGTTGCCTCCCAGGGATCAATGAGCTGCTACATTTCAAGAGACACCCCACCGAGCAGTGTGAACCAAAGGAAATCAGCTAGCAAAAAGAAAGTACATTTTATAATCGGCGGCTGAGAAATTGGGGAACCTCTGGTTAGCTCCTGCTGAAAAAGATACAAGGACATCACGACTGCTTTTATTCCAGGAAAGGCATGTGTGATGTGTGTGTGTGTGTGTGTGTTGTGTGTGTGTGAAGTTGTGGGTGGATTTTTTACCACAATTTCCTTAGTGTTCTCTGGGCCTGTGGAATGCAGAAAGAGCACTGAAGTCCCAGAGTCAGGGATCCAGGCTTGAATTCCTCATCTTTATGATCTTGGACATGTCTTCATGGGCCTGTAAAATTGTACTAGATGGCCTCTGAGGATCCTTCCAGCTCTGGCTCTAAGATTCCCGAGGCGGGAATCCTGGAGGAACCTCCAAAGTATTGTTAGCAGCTCGCCCCAGGCAATGGGGAAAAGGGGGCCTCTGGGGAACAAGAATCCAAGGAGAACTCGGTTCCAGTCCCCAAGGCAGCTCTGCAGCTTGGGGCCAGTCATGCTAGAGACTCCGGTCCCTGGAAGGTTAGGAATCTTACGTGCCATTTCCCCTTTGAGGCACTGCTTCCCTTCCCTAACAGGCTGCGGTCCTGGAGAGGGAGGGTCCCAGAGGCCCGGCGCAGGCGATGGCCTGAGAGCCTACCTTGCCTGTTGGGGGGGGGGAGTTGGAGGCGTGGGGAGGGGGGTGTAGGGGAGGGGGGGCGTCCGGCAAAGACAGGGAGGAGGAGCTCCTGAGAAGGAGCGTGGGCGGCTAAGCCGTCCCGGCCAGAGGCTGGGGGAAGGAGGGGCCGAAACATTCTTTTGAATCCATTCAGACACTCAGCTATTTCCTGCTGTGCTCCAAAGCTCAGCGAGCCCCTCCACCTGCTCTTACTTAACCATTTCCTGTTTACTGCCTGCCTCCAGAAACTCCAGTTCAGCAAGCAACCAAAGCCCGGGCTGAAGCTCTTTTAACGAGGCGATATGCACTTTTCACTTTCTCTCTTCCTCCCGGGGTCTTAAAGACTTGAAAGAAGAGAATGCAGCTCCCTGGAAGGAAGGGGGAAGGGTCCCCCTAAGCCCTCCCAGCGACTTAATCAACTCAAGGGCTTAAGGAATATTGGCTGGGTGTCCCTCTGAGTGTAAGAACGTTGGCCTCTGAGATTTGTCGTCTCCCTTCCTTTCCCCCCCCCCCCGGGCTTTAGTGTTTTCCAGGCTGAGGCTGAATCATAATAATGAGCATTAGTCACCCTCCTTACAAGAAACAGCCCGTGTCCTCTAGTAGCCTCTTTCTCCCAAAGAGCCCAGAATGCTTCAACATCCTCAGTCTCACAGTCACCCTTTCTACTCCTCCCGAAAAGCAAGAGAAAGAGGGGATGGACTCAAAAAAACTTTTCTTGTTCCCTTTTGCAGTTGCTGAACTGCAAGTTTTTGCTCCCCTTCTGGCATATTTTGTTTCAGATTTGGGCTCCGCTTCAAACCCTGTTTGGACGGTTAAATGAGAATAAGGGTATTCAGCAAAATGGCACCCTACCCCTGTCCTGTCTGAAACTAGGGGCTGAAGTTGGAGAAGATGAAATGTGGGGAGAGGTTTGGCTCAGCAGCTAGCTCTCAAACACTTTTGAATCTAAGCCAAACCCTGGAAAGTAAGGGGAAGGGGGGGGTACCCTAAGCCGAGTGTGCATTGCAATACATGCTGATAGCTCAGAGATAAAAAGGGTTGGGTGCGTGCGTTGTCCTGGAATCCACATGGGCCACGAAGAGCACTCCTAAGGGTAAAGGGGGGGCGGGTGGAGGATGCAATGGGACTATTGTGAAGTAGCAGGGCTTTGGGGAATCTCAATCCGGTGTTGGGTTTGAAAACAAGAACATCACAAATCTTGCCCTGGATACTTACTCATTGTGTGACCCTAGGCAAGCCCTTAACTTCTCTGAGATTGTTTTTCCTTGTCTGTGAAACGTGAATGTTAGCACCTTCCTCATGGGGTGGTTGTAAGGACAAAACATGTCTCCAGACCCCATAGTAATGTGAGCTACTGTGATTATTCCAACCCAGGGTAATCCCAAAGAATCATCAGGAGGACAATGAGGCACCTGGTGAATTTGCCCTCAACCAGGGCTGTGCTGGAGCCCGTTCCGACTCGATGAGAAAAGCGCATTGTTGAATTTTCAGTGTGAGCATTTACACTTCAGAAATTGGTGAACACTAGAAATCAAAGGTTGATTTGTTTTGTTGATTGTCTCGCCTTAAGTATTAATAATGCAGAGTGTATTGTACCTTTTTTTTCAAAGCCAGTTGTTAAATATTTACCAGAATACCCCTACCCTCAACTGAAGTTAAACTTTAATCTTGAGACAGCCTTCCTGAATTTACTGTGAATCTCAGGACGTGCAGGGCTTTCCTTCTCTGACTGGCCCAAGGATCAGAATGAGCATACTGGGTTCTTCCTCACCTCTGGACTCAGGACTCATTTCTCTTTCTTCAGCCCTGCCCTCAGCCCATAGCATAATCCTGCTCCTGAGCTACTAAAAGTCTTCCACAGTCTTGTGTTCTGCTGCCGTTAGGGAGCACAAATTCCCATGCAAACCTACCGACACACACGGCTTCTGATGTTTCCCATAACGGGGCAGTCTTTTTTTTTTTTTTAAAGAAGGCAGGACTGCGGGTAACACAGCTGGTGACAATTAGAGTCATCTGGCTGACTCAGCAAGAAAAGTGCAAGGAGCGGGAGGCTTCTGGGGGTGAAGGGTTTGCCCTAGAAACAGGAGAACAGTCCGTGTACAGGTCCAGAGGGAAAGAGGAGTACTTACCGATTGATAAGGCACTTGAACCTCTCTTAAAATCATTGCTCTCCTAGTCATCTAGGAGAGCCTCCTAAGGCCACCAGGTGGTGGTGTGTGGATACTGAAGATGGGAGACTTTATGCTGGGTTGATTACACACCCCTGCAGGTTATACTTCAGGTAAGCATTGCCTCATGGACAATGTGTGCTAGGAGCCCAGGACAGATCCAACCATGAAAAGCCCAGGGGAAATGAATACCCCAGGCCTTGTGTGCATTGGAGCTTACACTGATCTCAGGCTGTGATGCTGAGGTGAAAGGGATAGGTGTGTCTGATAACCCAAGGTGGTCCTGAAATTAGGGCACTCCTAAAAGCAAATGGGGCTCGAGAGACAACTATCCTCCTAAATGGTTGTATCTCTTTCGACTTTTAGGCTATACGTATTTCTATTAGAGCATAGTTCAATGTAAATAAAGGGCACAGACTGAGCTAGGAATCATGGGACTTGAGAGCAGATCCTGATTTTGCCACTTCCTGTGCAACCTTGGAAAAATCACTTAATCTCTCTGATCCTCAATTTCTGGGCTTCCTTTCCAACTCAGACTACTCACTGGATTGCTGGCTGGGTGGGGAAGGGGGAGGGTCAAAAAAGTGTCTCCTCCCACTCCAGCCCATGTTTCACTTGGGTACCAAAGGGATCTTTCTAAAGTACAGATCTGACTCTTCACCTTGCTTACTAAGTAAACTCCATTGGCTCCCTATCACCTCTAGCGTCAAATATAAAATTCTCTGGCTTTTAAACCCTTCATAACCTGGCCCCTTCCTACCTTTCCAGTCTTCTTATACTTTACCATCCTTTATGTACTCTAATCTAACATTTAGCAATTTAGCAAAGGCCTTCTTCCTCTCAAATGATGCTCTGTCTCTTGGGTCCTCATCTTTTCACTGACTTTACCCCATCCCAGGAATTCTCTCCCTTCTCCCCTTTTTTTCTAGGCTTCTGGCTTCCTTCAAGACTCAGCTCAAAGACCTGCCTTCTGCAGGAAGCCTTCCCCAGTCATCCCCATGGCCAGTGCCCTCCCTTTGAAATGATCTCCCACTGTTCATCCTTCCTTTTCAAAGAGGACAAATGACATCCCAAGGTGATGCCTTGGCTCACTTGTGAAATGGATTTAAGTCAGGCACAAAGTTGTCAGCCACACTCTCTCCTCCAGAGTCATCAAAGTCCAGTGGCAAGGCAGGAGTTAAGACATGTCGACGGCCTATATAGCTTATATGTACATGGTTTGTGTTGCCTCCCTGTTAGAATGTGAGATTCTTGAGGGCAGGGACAGTGTTTTGGGTTTTCTTTGTATTCCTACAACTTAGCTGGCATCTGGCACTCAGTGATTAATAAATAATTGAGTTTTTTTCCTCTTTTGAAAAAAATCATTTTATTTAAATTTATTATCTCTCCCTCTCTTAAATGGGTTTTTTTAAAACCCAGAACAAATAGGCATAGTCTAGGTCTAGGAAAGCAAATCCCCATTTTGGTCATATCCGGAAAGTTCTAACTAGGCACCTGTTCTACTCTTATTCTGCATGTTGAGTCCATCACCCGTCCTCAGGAGGCAGGCAGCATGTTTCATCTTCTATCCTTTGGAATCCTGGGTTATCATTGTTTTGACTAAAGTTCTAAATCTTTCAAATGCCGTTTTTGTCATTGTATAAATCATTCTCTTAGCTCCACTCACTTCATTCTGCATCAGTTCATAGACGCTTTCCCAGTTTCTGGTGAAACTATCCATTTCATCACATCTTATAACCTAATAATGTTCTATTACATTCATATTCCATAATTAATTTAGTCATTCCCCAATAGGAGGGCACCTCCCCCTTAGTTTCCATTTTTTGTTGTTCAGTCATCATGTCCAACTCTTCTAGGCAAAGATATTTAAGTGTTGTTCCATTTCTTTTTCCAGCTCATTTTCCAGATGAAGAAATTGAGGCAGAGTTACGTGACTTGCCCAGGGTTACATAGCTAGTAAGTATCTGAGGCCAGATTTGAACTCAGGAAGATGAGTCTTCTTTACTCCAGGCCCAGTACTCTATCTAGCTACACTACCAAGTTTCCAGTTTATTAAAAAAAATCTGTTGTGTATATCTTTTTTGCACATAGTTCCTTTCCCTCTGTCTTTGATCTCCTTGGGGGTTTAGGTCTAGTAAGGTCTATTTAGGTGGAAGTATACGTACAGCTTAGTAACGTTTTAGGCATAATTCTAAAAACTTCACAAAATGGCCAGACCAGTTCACAGCTCCATCAACAGTGCTTGATTGTGCCTGTTTTCCTGCAGTCCCTCCAACATTTGTAATTTTACTCTTTGGTCTTCTTTGCTGATCTGATGGCTTTTAAGTAGAATCTCCAAGTTGCTTTAATCTGAGTTTCTCTAATTATTAGTGATTTGGAGCAAATAAATGCTTGTTGATAATGAAGATGACAACCATGAAGGTACTTTGTGGGTCCTGGCTCCTAAAACTATAGCTCACAAACCCCTACTAGTGTTCTTACCCTTAATAGTCAGCCATTAGATAAAATTAGTTTTAAAGAAGAAAGACATTTCCTAAAATGCCCTAGTAAAATACTAAGGCACATACTCTCCCACAGACAGAAACAAAAACAGCGTTAAGGGGAAACACAAGCACATAATAGATTACACTGGTAGGGAGGGACACCCAGAAGGAACTCATGTGGCCAAGGCTACTCATGTTTTCATCACTACAGGGCCCCAGCATTTTTTCTTATTTCGGTGTCTTCATACTGTTCTTCACCGCCTCCTCCGGGTACAGTGTCTCTGCTAGCAGGTTGCTACCGAAGCTTGCTTCTCTAAGCATTTTTAGCTCTCGCAACTAGTGCTAATTCTCTCCTGACTCCACAGCTGGCCCTCTTCACTGTTGGGGAGATGGAGGTCATGGCCCTCATCACTACCTATACTATCTTTCCCTAAGGAGAGGAGCCCAAAACTATTTCCATCAAAGAGAATTTCTTAACACTTTATAAAGGGGTGAAAAAGTGGCAACTTTTCTTTATACTTGTTTGAAACATTCACATCTTGCTGTCACAGATAGCTACTCCCTTCCCCCCAGTGACTTTTTCAACTAGGCTGATGGAAGAGAGTGGAAATCAATTGATCAGGGATATCCTAATCACCCCAATACATTTTTCCCCTAGTTAAATATCTGCTATCTCCAGCAAGTGAACTGGGGTGCTTTGGACACATTTGTCCATATTCCCAGTTCTATCCAGCTCTCTGATGACTTGGGGAGGCTCAAGCATTATACTTTAAAGCATACCCCAGAGTACCAGAGAGTTTCGACAAAGTCTACGTGGCATAGTTCTTAAGAATGTGGAAATTATCAGTCTTCCATGATAACCCAGTCTGTGATAGTTGATGGGCTGTTACTTGCCACCAACCACATAGCTATGCATTATAGAATTGCATTGTTGTTCAGTCATTTTTTCAGTGGTGTCTGATTCTTCCTCACCTCATTTGTTGTTTTCTTGGCAAAGATACTGAAGTGGTTTTCCATTTCCTTCTGCAGCTCATTTTACAGATGAGGAAACTGAGGTAAACAGGGCTAAGTGACTTGCCCAAGATCTTCCTGACTCTGGGCAGCTAGGTGGCACAATGGATAGAATTCCAGGCTTGGCGTCGGGAAGACCCTGAGATACTCACTAGCTGTGGGACCCTGGCCAAATCACTTAACCCTGTTTGCCTTGGTTCTGGCATCTGTAAAATGAGCTGGAGACAGAACTTATCCAACACTTTCTCTCCTCATGCTCTTCCAGTGTCTTTCTGAAGACAGTTGAGGCAACCTAGGGTCACCTATTCTTCCATGTAGTTCATATCTCTGAACTATCCCATAAGCTACTTGGGAGCTTCTGAGACACTCTGGGGTCATACTTCAGACTGGCAACACCCCCTGAGCCCAAGAAAATTGTCTCTTCTTCGTCTTACTCATGTTATCTGACAGTCTACTATGTCAGTCTAAAACTAGCTGCCTCTTAAGTCATCCAGGGCATATTGTGCATGTATACCACATGGTGTGCTGGTTCAGTTTTGTTCTCTTATTCCAAGTCTGACAGTCTACGCACATCCGTATCTCCCTAGTCTGTTTCTGTGCCTCAATTATAAGGGATGTATATGGACTGCTAGACTCTATAATGATAATACTGATCAGCAGTTCATTCAAGTTGTTTCTGAGATCTAAGGGAATCTTCTCACGATCACCCTTGAAAAGGTTAGGTCTCAGTAAGGAAAGTTACTCCTCAGTCACTTTTCACATCATCCTTTTGCAATAAGAACACCTTTGTTCACCTTTTTAGCTTCTCTTTCAACCAGTTCTTCCATTCTTCAGGCACCAGATAATTACTAAAGTTAAATATTTACAATTCTATTCCTAAATTGGAGAAATTGGTGCTCTGAGGGTGTTCTAGGCTACCGCTTACTTTTATCTTCTTAGAGACCTTCATGGATGGTAGCCATGGGGGGGAGGTGGGAGAAAAATGACAAAAAAAAAAAAGATTTACATGATAACTTTGTGGTATATTTGGAGGGAATAGCAAATCATATATGATAGATTTTATGTTTTATGTGCAATCAACTTTTTTATTATCATGTTATGGAAATGCTTGTTTTGTTCTGTGGATTGAAAATCAAATAAATTTTTAAAAAATAAAAACATCCAGGTACTGAGTCCCAACTTGCTGCTTACAGTATGCTGCTAGTATCTTAGGCAAGTGGGCATTCATCCCAATCAATGCTGATATGACAAAAAAGTGTTCTCCAGTTCTGTATGTCGTAGAACCAATGTTTCCACTTTCCTGCCATTGCAAACAACCAACCCCCTTAGAAAACTCTAGAGCAGGGGTGGGGAATCTGTGGCCTCAAGGCCACACAAGGCCCTCTGGGTCCTCAAGTGTGGCCCTTTGACTCAATCCAATTTCACAGAACAAATCCCCTTAATAAAATGATTTGTTCTATAAGACTTGGACTCAGTCAAAAGGCTGCACCCAAGGACCTAGAAGGCCACGTGCGCCTCTAGCCTGCAGTTTCCTCACCCCTGCTTTAGACTCACCCTGACATAGCCCATGTATAGATAGTCCTGTCAGTTTGGTACGTTGAGTCTTACTTAGCGTTTTTATAGGCTTAGAATTATCCTCAGATATTTTTCACGAAAGGCCTAGAACACGATGTTCACCAGAGATCCACTATCCAGTATTGCAATGAATCTCACATTATCAATCTTCACTCTCACTTCTGTGTGGGGTCCTATTAAGTTCAGATGGGATGGAATTGGGGTGTAATCGAGCCAGTTCAAACTGGCTCTTTAATCATTAAATTTTCAGTGTGAGCATTTACACCTTAGAAATGGGTAAATGCTACAAATGAAAGTTTTATCTATTATTTGTTGATTGTCTAGACTTAAGAAAGTGTTGGAGGAAGTATATATTAAATATCGATTAAACTTGAAAGTGTGCCATACATAACTTTTTCCCCAGAGAGCTGGTTGTTAAACATTTAACAGCACATTGTTGGATGAGCTCATAATTAACTAATGATGGTGAGGTCAGGTTTGCCATTTTCAGGGACCTGGGTGACCTCCATACTAGGCCTCACCTCCATTTCCCAATGCTAGTTCCTTTGAATTCAAACCTTCTCACACCAACACTAATTCCTTTCTCAGGTGCACAAGAAAAACCCCAAACTGACTTAATAACAACAAAATAGTACAGAAGAAAACAAGGTAAACAGTGTTAATGGTCTGTTTCTACCCTCTGCTCCCTGGAGAGGACCTTAGAGGTTACCTGGTCCAATGCCCTCCTTTTACAAATGGGGAAACTGAGTCCCAGAGAAAAGTGGCTTGTCAAAAGTCAGATAGATAGTAACAGGGACAGAATTTGAACCCGAGTATTCTGATCACAAATCCAGCACTTCACTGCTCCAGGTTCTCTTGATGGCAATGTCAACTTGTCCTGGCGTTAGCTGATTATTATGCTGTTCCAGTAAGAGGCTCAGTACCAAGTTCAGGTTGACTCTATTAATCAGATGGAGAAATTAAGGCTCAATTGCTCTGCACATAATTCAGATAGGGCCTGGAAGTTACTGATGGCTCTAGCTACAGAAAAACATATTTGCCTTTCATCTGTCACCTGCAGCTTTAAGCTATCCCATCTTTGGTGTCTTTTTAGAGGACAACATGGCAGCCTTTCTTTCCATAACATCTGGTCCTTCTGGGATATCTTGCAAGCCAGCCCATAACACTCCTGTGAGGAAATCTAGAGCAGATGTATGCAAAGACTTTAATAGGTTGGGGGACTTTTCATCCCTGATACCTGCACAGTAGGTCGTAGACAAGGAGCAACAAAACTCCACAATCTCATTCTCTGCCAGAGGATCTAATCTCCCTCCCTCCTGACTCCAGGAATTAAGTGGAAGAGTTCTCTGGGCCTCCCTTTGCCTCTCCGAGACTGGCAGGAAAGCCTATGACGACTGAGCAAGGGAACAAGCTTTTCAGGAGTGGGTTCTGAAGGTAGGGAAAGCGTTAAGAGAGTTCAAAGTCAAGAGAAATAACCTCCTCTGCTTCACTTTTGTTTTCCAAGGTTCTCAAAGTACTTCAAAAACAGTAAGTCTTTGGTTTAGCTGCTAGAAGAGTAAGACCTGTGTTCTCTCTTTTAAAAAAAGAATTAATATAGTTTACATTATTATTCTTTAATGTTTCTTCCCCTAGTCCAGAGAGCTATCGATAGGAGCAAAGAATTTAAAAAAAAAAAAGAGAGAGGAAAACAATACAGTAAAACTAACCAAGACGTTAATAACAATATATGCAATGTTCCACATCCATAGTACTCCACCTCTGTAAAGAAGAGAAGGAGGTGCATTTCCTCACTCTTTTCCAGGGCCAACCTTGGTCCTTAAAATTGCAAAGCATTGAGTTTCGGGCGTTTTTTTTCCCCTTTCCATTTCCCTGCTGAAGTCATGGTCTATATGGTTTTCCTGATTTTTCTTTCTTTACTCTTCATCAGTTCATATACATCTTCCCATGCATTTCTAAATTCTTCATATTCATTTTTTCTTATGGCACCATGTTCTCTGTCTGTGGGGAACCAGACCCACACAGAACAGTCTGCTTCATTTTCAGTGAGAGCTGAGGCTGTTATCTAAGCTCATATTAATAATAAATAACATTATGTATAAATAATAAACAATAATTATAAATGGGTGAATGAATCAATGCAAAGTTCTGGGAACACACATCCAAAAGTGAAATGGTCCCTACCCTCAAGGAGCTTACATTATAATGGAGGAAGGCAACAGCGTATATGAAAGTGGTAGCCAGGGAAGAAAATTTTAGTCTAGACAGTCACAAAGATGGTGATTTGATCCAAAGCACAGCTGATTAATGCCCTTTCCAGAAGCAATGTTAGTATTGATTTGGTTACTGTGGCCAAAATAAGAGATGGAAGAGAGGGAGTGGAGAGCATACATACCTTAGGAGTGATCCAGGTAGATGGACATATAGAATATGAAGGATGATCTGGTCTGGAGACAATTAGACACAGTGTGCTAGACTTCCAGCAAACATGGAAGGTTCTAGCCAAGCCCAGTTCCCTGACAACCATGATCAAACAACAATGGAAAAAAATGGATGCCATATGTCAAGAAATCATTAAAGAAAACTGCCAGAGCAAGTTGAAAATAGAATCCAGCGTTTACCACCTAAAAGACAGCTTAAACTGAAACACTCAGGAATGCCATAGACAAAATCCAAAGTTTCTAGGTCAAAGAAATCAGAAAGAATGTTTAGGGACCAGGGAACCATAGTCAGGATCACATAAGACTATTCTGGAGCTATGATAAAGGAAATAAATTTTTTTTTTCAAAAAAGGAAAAGAAATCTTAGTGTATGCCATATCAAAATAAAAAAAGAAAAGAAAAGAAAAGAGCTTCCAACCAACAATAACTTATTCAGCAAAACTGAATATAATCTTACAAAGGAACGAAATAGATCTTTAGGAGACTAGAGCAGATGGTTCAGTGAGGGATAAGGTAAAGAGGGGAGATGAATAGAAATGAGAGAGAGAGAAAATAGAGAAAGATAAACTATTTTCTCCGACCAAGAAAGTGTCCTTCTGGGGGCTGAGCTTAAACTGTAATCTTCAATTCCTGAATTGAAATCTTCCACTACTGCGCCAAAGCCCTTCGGACTGGGGAACTGCTGAAGTTCTCCTGCTATTTAAAGTTCCCAGAGTTGTGGGTTACTTACTTGGTTAGGCAACTCTGCTTTTTCCATTCTTAATCCAATCAAAGAGAATCACATCTTAAGGTGTAGACAACCTTGTTTATATACCATGCGCATTAATTGATTGATTGTTTCCGTATCTCAAAGAGGTATTCTCACCTGATAAAGGTATAAAGACATAGAACATCTTGTGAATTGAAAGGGGAGGGAGGAGGTGTCTGGGGGGGGGGGAGGGAACTCTAGTCTCTTATACAAGAAAGAACCTAAATAGAATTTCAGAAATGTTAGATACGACAAAGTATGATGATGGAGTATGTATATTTCTCAGCTTTGCCTGAGACCTTTACAATCAAACTGATCCTATGCTAAGACATAAAAAACTCATAAATAAATGCAGGAAAGTAGGATTATTAAACATGTACTTTACTGAAGCCAACATAATTAAAATTTTAATAAGTAAGAAACATTTGAAGAAAGAATTCAAATTGAAATGAAGACTAAATAATATAATCCTAAAAAGTGTGTGAATCAAAGAACAAATTATAGAAATGAGAGATAATTTTGTCAAACAAAATGGCAACAATTAGAGAACATATGAGAACTTTAGGGATGAAGCCAGAGCAGTTCTTAAGAGAAAATTTGAATCTGTAAATACTTTCATTAACAAAAGAAAAAATGTGTCAGAGAATTAAGCATGCAATTAAAAAAACTAAAAAAGTAACAAATTAAAAAAAAAACTCAAAAAACTAAAGTCCAAAACAGAAATTCTGAAAATTCAAAGTAAGATAAATTTTAAAACAAAAATTCAGGTTTTTTTTTATTTTAAGTATTTTTTTAAAATCCCAACTGTACACCAATAAAAATTTGAATTGATAAACAAAACTGCGACTTTAAAAAAACTAATAAAATAGAAAAACAATTAGCATATTTGATCAAGAAAAACAACTGCTGAAAAGAACATTCACATTAGATGAAGATAAAAAAAGGAAATTTCTAGAAACTACATTTCCAAATTAAAGGTCAACAAATGTATAAATACTTACACAAATATAAAAAATATAAATTAGGGATAAGAAATAGAGAATTTAAATAACCCAATCTCAGAAAAAGAATTTAAATGTGATCAATTAACTCAAAGTTCCCCCCCCTTTTTTTTAATGGCAGGCCCAAATAAATTTACAAATGAATTCTATCAAATCTTTAAAGGACAATTAATTTTAGTATTATATAAATTGTTTTCAAAAAACAGATGTAATAAGCTAGGTGAATTGGCAGTCAGTCATCAAGTTAACTGAGCCCCGAAGAGAGAGCTCCAAAAGCCAAATGGATTTACTCTATTCAGGAAATGGAGGTATGGTCCAAAAGGGGCTATTACTGATGTGCTGAAGCAGACCAGTAGCAGGACAAATGGTAAGATGGCCCCAGGCCTTAGAGATGAGATTTAAACCCAGGCCTCTTAACTTTCATCCCAGCTCTATTATTTCCAGTCTGCCATCTAGCCTCAAGGGTCACCATGTCTATCTCCAAATGCTGAACTTGTTCAGAAAATTATTGGATCATCTCTGGTAATACAACCCTGAGTTTCTGCCCATCCAGCATTGTTACCATCTAGGAAAGCCATGGCTAGATACTTTCAAGAGACTGAGTTGAACAGGGTAACGCAGTAAGGGCAGGACCTCTAGACATTGAGGTCACCCAATGTAAAGAAGACTTTCCAGTTGGGAAAGTACCATAAGTGAAATAAGACAAATGGCTTTATCTAAGAGTATACAGTTTGTTCTTTAAAAAAAAATGTTGGGGCAGCTAGGTGGCACAGTGGATTGAGCACCTTGGAATCAGGAAGACCTAAATTCAAATCAAATTTAGTTGTATGACCCTGGGCAAGTCACTTAATCCCGACTGCCTCCCCCCCCAAAAAATGTTATAGGCATAACAAAAAATATGAGAGGCATTATGGTATAATGTCTCCATATTGGGCTTGGATTCAGGAAGAAATGAGTTCGAGTTGATACTCATTAGCTGTGTGACCTCTAAGAGGCTGGGGTTAGTTGAAGGAAGTGCCCACACCAATGAATCACAGATTCTTGACAGGAACACTCCCAAAAAACACTAATAAATAATTGGGCCAAAGCTTAAGTAAATATCCAGACCCTAAAATTAAAATTTTGATTAATAATACTAGCTAAAATTTATATAATACATACTACATGCTAGGCACTGTGCTTAGCACTTTACAATTATCATTTCATTTGATCTGCACAATAACTCTATGAAATAGGTGTTATTATTATCCCCACTTTACAGATAAGAAATGAGGCAAAAAGAAGTTAAATGATTTGCCCAGAGTCACATAGCTAGAGGCTAGATTTAACTCCAGGTTAACAGCAATGACAATACATTTTCACTTTGTCACATTCCAAATATGTCTGTGTTGTTTTATTACATAGTATTGTAATCATATTGTTCTATTTTCTTTACCTGCATCACTTTGTATAGGTCTACCCATATTGCTTTGTATTCTTAATGGGGGGGGGTGTTATTTTCATAGCACAAGAATTCTATTGATCAGTATATCATAGTTTATTCAAGCATTCCTCAACCATGGAATATATAAGTTACTTCCGGTTTTTCACTATTACAAATTTAGAGCAGCTATGAATATTTTTTAATAGTCAGGTTCTTTTGGCTCTGCCCTCAAGTAACTTACATTCTGCTGAGGAGGGGGTAGCAAGGCAGCAAACTACAGCCTTTTGGTTTTTCAGACCATCGTCTGTTCTAGTCTATCAAATTCTACTTCTCCTATACTTCCTTCAAACCCCTCCCCCAACACACACACACACACACACATACACTGAACCCTCCCCAAAGAAAATGGTTAAGGAAAACTGATATTTGGATCCAAAATGAATATCTGGCAGCATTGTATACCAATAGTCTCCCATCCCTCTGTTGAACTATTCCATCATCTGCTTTCCAAGACCCAAACTGGTCACTGCAATTAATCCAAGACTTGTTGCCTTGTTTTCATTTACATTTCTGCAGTCATTGTGTAGACCTTATGGCAGCTTAGTCAGCTCTGATTCAATTTATACATTTTCCCATGTTTCTCTGAATCCATTCTTGTCCTCTCTTAGGGAGTGAGGAGTATTCCATTACATTCATATACCACAATTTGTTTATCTATTCCTCAGTTGATGGGAACCTACTTTGTTTCCAGTTTGGTTTTTTTTTTTCTTCTTTACTACCACAAAAAGTGCTGCTATAAATATTTTGGTATATATGGGATCTGTCTTTGATCTCCTTGGGTTATATGTCCTGCTGTGGGATCACTAGGTCAAAAGGTATGAATTTCCCTTCTTCTTAAAAGCCCAAAGAGAAAATGGTTTCCACATACTTAAAAGCCTCATCTGGTGGCTGCTATCCTACAGATAATCTCCAAATGACTTGCATAAACCAGCTGTTAGGTCCTAAGTATAACTAGACAAATATTAAAGGAAAAGTCTACCTTATCTCCTTGGGACACTTAATATTGACATTAAGGCATTCACAGGGGTTGAGGTGGGGGAAGAGTGAGAGAGAGAAAAGGGGTAGAGAAAGAGATGGAGAGAGAGAGGGAGAAAGAGAGAGAAAAAGGCAGAGAGGGGAGAAAGGAAGAAAGAGGGAGAGAGGGAGGCTAGGGAGAAAGGAAGAGAGAGAGGGGGAGGAAAGGGAGGAAGGGTGAGGGGAGAAAAGAGAGAGAGGGAGAAAGGAAGAAGAGAGGAAGAGAGAGAGAGACCAGACCCATCTTCTTATATACCCAAGTATTTAAATGCCTACTACATACTAAGCAGGCAGCTGGGTGGCACAGTGGTGAGTTCAAATCTTGCTTCAGAACTAGCTGTGTGACCCTGGGCAAGTTACTTAATCCTGTTTGCCTCAGCTTCTGTATCTGTAAAATGAGCTGGAGAAGGAAATGGCAAACTGCTCCAGTATCTTTGCCGAGAAGATTCCCCCAAAAGGGGTCACAAAGAGTCTGAAACAACTGAAAAATGACTGAACAGCAATGTGCCCAAGCGCTCACTGCCTTAGACCCTAGAGACACAAAGACCAAACAGTCCCTGCTCTAAAGGAATTTGTTTTCTACTGAGGGAGACAGCATATATGTCTATGTAAAATAAATACAAAATAAATGCAAGGTAGTTTGGGGAAGGAGACTGCTGGCAGTTGGAAGGATCAGGAAAGGCTTCATGAAGCTTCTTGAGGGCAGGGACTATTTATTTTTGTCTTTGTATCCACAGCACTTGGCACAGAATAGATGCTTAATAAATGCTTATTCATTTGGTTAATTGATGTGGAAGGCAGCAAGTGAACTGAGTCTTGGAGGAAGCCAGGGAGGGTAGGTAGAGGTGCGGAGGACAAACAGAGCAAAAGCATAGAAAAAGGAGTTGAATAGCCAAGTGTAAGGGCCACACTGGCAGAAAGTCAGTTTACCTAGACCGCAGAGTACAGAAATAAAGTGAGGAGTGGGAGATGGGGGGAGAGGGAGACAGCTAGGTGATACAGTGGATAGAACTCTTCCTGAGTTCAAATCCGGTCTCTGACGTTTACTAGCTGTGTGACCCTGGACCGGTCTCTTAACCCTGTTTGCCTCTGTTACCTCATTTGTAAAATGAGCTAGAGAAGGAAATGGCAAACCACTTCAGTATCTTTGGCAAGAAAACCCCAAATAGGGTCACGAAGAATCAGACATGACTAAAATGACTAGACAGCGAGAGAGTACAGAAAGGGGGTGATCTATAAAAAGGCTAGAAAGATAGGTTGGGGCCAGGTTGTAGAGGGCTTCAAAGCCAAATAAGGGAGTTCAGATTTTATCCTAGAAACAATAAGGGGCCCCTACAGCTTATTGAGGAGAGTGACATTGTCCAGACCTATATTCAAGGGAGGAAAATCACTTTGGTATTATATGGAGGACGGACTGGAGTGGAGAGAGAGAGAGATTTAAGGCAAGGAGGTCAATGAGAAGGCCCTTCTCAATAGTCCAGCTGAGACCTAACCTGAGGGGGTGGCTGTGGGGTAGTTTGAAGAGAACAGTTTTGACAGGTATGAAGATAGAGATGGCAAGATCTGGCAGCTGATTTGCAGGGGGAAGGGAGAGAGATTTTCATTCTTCTTGTTTATGGTCTTTTTTACAATTTGGTACAAGAACTGGGCGTTTCGGTTAGTAGGCACTACAGGTAGTCATGGGGAGCTGGTGAGATGCTCCAAGAACAGCTACAAGGGGCTCAAGAATTAGGGAGATGGAAACCCCTTGAGGGGCTCAGATAAAAATTGACATAATCTATAAAGAGATTAGGGCTAGAGACTGGATCTGTTAGTCCAGGGAACTCCCAAATATGGAAACTCCTTCTACTGCTGCATGTGGGTACCTTCTCTGTAACTTATAGTCTTAGACAATGGTGTCAAACCCAAACAGAGACAGAGGGGCTGCTAAAGTATATACATAAGGATCCCTGAAGGCCCCCTATTGACTTAGAAAACCATGCATTTATATTTTTCTTTTTTATTAATATATCGACCCATTAAAATCAGGTCGGAATTACATTTTAGCCTTGTTCTGCTGCTGCTCTGGGGTGTGTTGTGGGTGGAGTGTTTGATACTTCTGGTTTTACGGACTTGCCTAAGGCACAAAGAGGTTAAGGGACTTGCCCAGGGTCAAACAGCCAGTATGTTCATAGGCAAGACTCTGAGGCCAGCTCTACATCCCTTTTGCCACTGTGATTCTTTAAAACAGGAAGGGGGTAAAAAAAATAGTGAGGAAAAAACAGAGGTGCTAATTTTCGGGACCAGCTACTCTTGCCAAAAAAAAGCAAAAAATCTGGTTCAATGTGTCATGGGATGGTACAAGCCAACTGTCTATCAACATGGAGATGCAAATCAAGTACAGCAGGTGGTGGACAGAATGGCCATTCAGGAAAGGAAGAAGCAATCATCTCTCTCTGCTGGATTAAAATTCACTATAAAGAGATCCAACAGGCTCCCTACCCTGGCTGCCACCACCCAAGGGCTTGGGGCTGGCTCTTCCTTGTGGCCAGAGCTTAGGAAGCTAGCATCTGCTTATGTCAAAGTCATCAACTTCTAGGCAGTGTTTTACAATGGGTAGAGGGCGCACCTTGAAGTCAGAATGACCCTGGGTTGAAGTTTTGCCTGTGACACATGCTGGGTATACATGGCCCTCTGTAAGATGCTTAATTTTTCAGTGTCCCTGCCAACTCTTTAAGATAACTAGTTGCAGAACTAATATAACCATAGATCATCAACAGTCATACACAGTCAGACGAGTTTTCTTGAGTGCAGTGAAAACTAATGTAGTTTGAGGAAAAGGACAAAAATCTAGAATGTAAGCTCTTGAGGGCAGGAACTATTAATTTTAGTAAATATCTGTTGAATGGAAATTATATGTGTATATATAATGTATATGCATGTATATGTAGAGAGAGGCAATTAGCAGCACACATTAATTAATGTAGCAATTAATAATTAATTAGTTAACGATTTGACTGATTGCTGGTGTAGACACAGAGTCCAGCTTAGGGAATGAATCTTAGTGATCCTTCAGTTGGATACCTCAATTCAGCCTATTTTTACCTCAGGTCTTCCTTCTCTGGATCCCTAAGAAGTTTCTAGTTTCTAGTTCCAACCTGCCCTTACTTCCAGGCAAAGATAAGAATAATTATTCATTTTTGTCTGCACCCATGAGTACACCTCAGTTCAGACAATGTGTTGTTCAGCTGTTTCAGTTGTGTCTGACTCTTTGTGACCTCATCTGGGGTTTTCTTGGCAAAGACACAAAGGTGGTTTGCCATTTCCTTCTCCAGTTCATTTTACAGATGAGGAAACTGAAGGAGACAGGTTAAATGTCTGAGACCAGATTTGAACTCAGGTCTTCCTGAACCTTCTATCTGCCCTATCAGATAATGTAATCACTTTTAAATGTTTTTTAAAAAGATGTTTTATGCCATCTTTATGAGGGATGAACTTCTTCAGTTGGGTCAAGAAGAGAATAGCTAATTGACTCCTTATGCCTGAGGGCTTTAAGTGTTAGATGAATTTCGGTGTTGGTCAGTCAATAGGAGAGGACTCCCAAGTTTGGGAGTTGAGGATTTCTATGGTTAAAGCCAGGTGCTCAGAGAGGGAATTATTGGTCTTGGTTGAAGTGTTAGGGTCAGACATGATGCTAGCAACCAGTTCAGGTTTGATTTGGGAGTGAAATGAGGTACTCTAAAGTCACTGAATAGTGAACAAAAGGGAGTTTGCTTTCCCCTAACACAGCAAGGATATACAGCAAGAATACAACACCACTTAGCTACTATGCACCTTCCCCCTCATTTATGTATAGAAATAAGTCTGGTGAGCAGGATAGGAAACTCGTGTGGTCTTCAGATACCCATCAGCTGGGAGGTAAGCAGACTCATCACATAGGTGGGACTTGTTATGTCCTTAGGTAACCAAGAAGCTGAATCAAGGGAGGCAGGGGTCAATCAGGTCTTGGGGATAGTTTCGTTGCCTTTGAGGGAGAACTAATCCCTGTTGTACAGAAACAGCTGAGGAGGGGGAGAGGAACCTTGGTCATCACAGAAGGAAAATCTCTCTCTCTCTCTCTCTCTCTCTCTCTCTCTCTCTCTCTCTCTCTCTCTCATCCACATCCCTCCCCTCCCCAAACATTGACTGTCTCATTAGAGAGAGAAGACTAGTAGCAGATATTGAATCCAGCAGGATTCAAAAAGAGCAAATCAGTAGGAGACAATACATTCATTTGGGAGCATGATGACATGCAAAAGTCAAACAGATGCAGACCATCTAGAGAAGACAGTCATTCTTTCATTCACAAGTAGCAGTGGCTGCTTCCATCATAGAATACTGGCTAGGAATTCCTGGTCATAAAACACCAGGAGTTGTGAATTATCCCTTTGCCACAGATGTATCCTATATGTGTGCCTCTCTATTATTGTACTTTGAGTTTGAGCCCATTTTTCTCATGTATCTGTGCCTTTTATTTATAGAAGAATGTGCCCCAGGATCTAAGAGAAAAATTTTATATCAATTGTCCTCACTATGCCACCTTGGTAAATGCCTTTGCTAAAAATAAATTGTCTACTGGCTGATTATTAGTAGGAAGCACATTGGTGGGGGTTTATGGATGATAGTACTAGAAACTTAGCCTCTCAGAGTTTGTCCAAAACCTTTGTGAGACCCCAATCTCTAACTGCAAGTTTGAGTTGGAAGAATAGTCCCTGAGAGCCACAGGAATGACTAGAGATAGAATATCTGTATGAGAATCAGCAAGTAGGCCAGTTTGTCTAAACTACAGAACACATGAAAAGCAATAACCTATAATAAGCCTCAGAACAAAGTGGGTTGAAGCCAGATTGTGAAGGGTTTTTAATTCTAGAGGAGTTTGCATTTTACCTAAAAGTCAATAGGGAGCCACTAGACCTTCCTGAGCAGGAGAGAGGTGGGGTTGGATCTCTGCTTTAGCAATGTCATTTTAGCAACGAGTGGATGACAAAAAAGATGGGAATACCCTCGAAAGAAATAGTGTATTTTGGAAATGAGGTAGGTTTTAGAAGAAAGGGATTAACTTCTATTTTGGACGTATTGAGGTTCAAATGCCTATGGGACATCTAGTTTAAAATGTCTAATAGAAAGCTGGTGATAAAGCAGTGGAGTCCAGGAAAGGGCAGGGTTATTAGGCTCCTCTCTGGGAATTATCATCTTAGAGATAAAAACTGAATCAATGGAAACTGATAAGGTTCCCCAAGACAGAAAGAGAGAAAAGGACCCAGGACAAAGTCTTCAGGCACACCCATGTACACAGGGGTGGTAGGACGTGGATGGTGATCTCATAAAGGAGACTGGAGGCCATACAAGAAGAGAGGCAAGAAAGACAAGGATGGTTAGTTCTGCTATAACACTTGTTTTTTAAAACATTAATTTGTTCCAGCATGATTGATAAACTAGGGAACAATTTGAACACAACTCAAATTTTGAGTTTGCTTATGTTTTTTATTTCATTCCAGAGAAACAGTGAGAATTTAGAAAACTGTCTCACTTCCCAAAAACCCACAAGCTGCAACCCTTCTGATGTCCACTTCCACAAGAAAACTTCAGGGCCTTTTCAAGGTAGAGTGCTTAGGAACTAAGGGCAGAGTGGGACTGGTCCAGATCAGATGCACTCCACTTCCATCCTCTCATAACAGAGCTGAGGTCTACCAAAGTCACCCTCTAGCTCCTAGCCATAGGCTTATGTAGAAACCTGGGCACAGACAGAACATGAGCCTAAAGCCTTGTACACAGCTACTATTTTTGTCATTCATTTGTTTTTCAGTTGTTGCAGACTCTTCATGACCCCTTTTAGAGGGATCTTTATTTTTTTTCTTTTTGGCTAGGCAATGGGGATAAGTGACTTGCCCAGAGTCACACAGCTAGTGTCAAGTGTCTGAGGCCGGATTTGGAATCAGGTCCTCCTGACTCCAGGGCCAGTGCTCTATCCACTGCACCATGCATCTGCCCCCTGCAGGGATCTTCTTGGCGAAGATACTGGAGTGGTTTGCCATTTCCTTCTCCAGCTCATTTTACAGATGAGGAAACTGAGGCAAACAGGGTTAAGTGACTTGCCCAGGGTCACACAGCTAATAAGTGTCTAAGATCAAATTTGAACTCAGGAAGTTGAGTCTTCCTAAGCCCAGGCTCAGCATTCTGTCCACTGCACCCAGCCACTGTATATTGTAGCATATACTTGTTTCTTGACAATTTAACATGTAGAAAACTGTGCTACTATTTTTTATTAGGTTTCTATCTTTTATGTGTCACTGACAAAATTTTTGAGTGTTATGCCCCTAATCCCATTTTCCTCACAAACCCTGTGGTTTTTATTTCTTGATTTTGACTAGCTCAGTGCTCTGTAGGAACAAATATACATATGTTGTGTTATAGCAAAACTGATTGCATCTTGAAAAGACAAAGAAGAAAGTATACATAGGAGGAAAGAGTGGTCAGTGGTGCCAAATGCTTCATTCAAGTCAAGAAGGATGAGGACTGAGAAAGAGTATTTGAATTTGATAATTGAGAAATCATCAGTTTCTGTTTGAAGAGAGCAATTTCAATTGGATGATGAAGTCAGGAGCCAGATTATAAGAGACTAAAAAGTGAATTCGAGGAGAGGAAGTGAGCAAAACAAATATAGGTAACTTTTTAAAGGAATTTGGGTGTAAAAGGGAGGAAATGTCTCATAGGTAGATAGCTTGAAAGCTTAGTAGGATCAAGCAAAGGTTTTTGTTTTTGTTTTTTTTAAAGGAAGGGAGAGATCTGAATGTGATATAGGCAGCAGGGATGCACTCAAAGACAGGGAGAGGTTGAAAGTTAAAGAGAGGTGATAATTGTTGGTGCAATATGTTGGTGTAGATGGGAGGGAATGAATGGGATCAGATGCAGAAGGGTTGGCCTTGGTGAGGAGAGACACCCCTTTATTAGACACCGGAGTGAAGGAGGAAAGAACTGGGAATGATTTCAACAGGTTTTGAGATGAAACAGAAAGAAAAAGAGGGATCTCAGAATAGATGGCCTCTTTCTCAGCCAAGTATAAAGCAAGATCCTCTGAAATAATGATTATAAATTGTCATTGTTGTTCAGTCATTTTGTGATGTCCAACTCTTCGTGACCCCGTGGGCCACAACACTCCAGGCCCTTCTCTCCTCTGCTATCTCTCAAAGTCTGTCCAAGCTCATGTTCATTGTTTCCATGACACCATCTCATCCTCTGCCGTATAATTTTAATCAAATACTATAAAAGGCTTAGCACAGTGCCTGGCCCATAGTTCATAAATATTATATATGATATAAATGTGGAAACATTAGCTGTTATTATTATTATTATTAGTGGGGAGGTGTAATAAGTGACTTGCCTGGGATTGTAGAGAAATGTGTAGCAGAGGCAAGCTCACTGTACCATGTTCTTACTTCTCTTCTAGTCAAGATTAGATAACATAAATTTGTAGTGGACTGAGGCAACTCGGTTGCATGACTTCCTCCCAAAGCAGCAGCAGCAGCAGCATTATTTAGTAGTTTGTGAGTGACCACACCAGATAGATATCATACAGTTGTACCCCCATGAAAAAGGGAAGGTTGGGGCAGGCAACACAGAGTGGAATCCCCCAGTAAATCTGACTTCCTGTGAAGATTCTGGATAGAAAAATAAGAAAAAGGTCCAACCAGCATTTCCTGTATTAACATGTACTGTCATTAGATGAACAAGTAGGTACAGTCATGAGCCTCCTGGCCCAGGTTAGTGATCCTTGGCGTTCACAGGCAGCCTAGTTCCCATGCTGATGCAGCAGGCCTGAAGCAAGGATCCATTTCATAATCTCATCTCTCCTCATGCTTTTTTGCATAATGCTCTACCATTTGGTTCCCACATGACAATCATAGTATTTATCTATGCAAATCAGCAGCTCATAAAAAAAAATACCACCAATAGCCCAACCCTTCATTAGAGTATAATGTAAAGAATACGGACACACCCAGGGTGGCGAATGAGACACTGGACAAAAAGATATTTGTAGGTCTCTCCCATCCTTCCCAGGCCCCACCCCCCACCCCAGTTCCTACTGGTTCTAACCCTATTACTTCTCCAGACTGTACTGTTGGAGAAAGCAGAGGAATACTTTCAGGAGTTAGGAAAAGATTCATTGTTTTTTGTTCAGTCGTTTCAACCATGTGTGACTCTTTATAATCCCATTGGAGGTTTTCTTGGCAAAGATACTGGAGTGTTTTGCCATTTCCTTCTCCAGCTCTCTTTACAGACCAGGAACTGAAGCAAACAGAGTTAAGTGACTTGCCCAGAGTCACAAAGCTAGTAAGTGTCTGAGGCTAGATTGAACTCAGGAATATGAGACTGCCTGATTCCAGGCCCGGTGCTCTGTCTGCTGAACCACCTAGCTGCCACAGGAGATGGTTCCATCTATTCTATTTCTCAGATCCCTTCTAAGCCACTTCTGAAGAATTTCCTTCGGTCGGTTTCACCTTTGATTGCTTCTAGCTCTATCTCATTCCTCCCGTAGGTCAAGCTGAAGCAATGCCTTCTTACACTTGATGTTTGAGGTCTTGAAAAGAGTTGTTAAAAATTATTCTTGCTATTTATTTGGGTGGGACCCCAGCTTACTGCATAGTGGGGTGTATGGGGTGTCCAGGGAGGAGCAGCACCTGTGGCGTGAGGGCTTGCTGAGCTATTTCCAGGGCTGCTCATCCACCTTTGGTGCCTACCTGGCATCCAACTCTCCCCTGTGGCTCCAAAAAGCTGTAGCATGTGCAGGGGCCACACCCAGTGGTAACACCGTCTTGGCCAATGGGCTAAGCCAGGTTAAGGACAACCAACAGGCCTCAGAACCGTCAGTGAATTTGAGGGGTGTCTCCCCTCTGCAGAATGGGTGGTTGAAAACAATTTTTTCCAATAACCACGAAGGCAGCTGAAGCAGGCGCTGTGGAGCACTTAGAGCTTGGTCAGACATCGAAGACACCGAGGTCATCAACATCCCTGCCACTGCCAGTTGTCCTGACTTTTGTCTTGCCGCTGGACTTCAATGACTGTGGAAGAAAGAGTGAGGGTGCCTACTCTGGGCAACTCTGCCTCACTTAAATCCAATTCATGCTTAAGTCAAGACCTCACCCCATGATGTCACTGGCCCTCTTTGAGAACAGATGAATACCAACAGCATAGGGCAGAGAACTGGGCTGATGTTCTAGTCTTAGTTCCACTCAGTGTCCCTTCTCTGTGCCTCAGTTTATCTGTAAAATGGGACTAATTGTGCCTTTCTCTTACCTACAGGGATGCCATTATAAGGACAAGTGAGATAAATATCTATAAAATACCTGGAGCACCTCGGAAGAAAATTGCTTGATAACTATAAGGTAGTGATAAACTAAATAGGCAGTAGGTACCTAAGACAAAATTCACACTAGATTACTTTGTACCTCAGAAAAAAAAAATATTAAAAGAATCAAATCTACCATGATGTTTAAGATACCACAAATTCAATTGTGTTCTCATTGAAGTTTTCCAGTAACGGGCACTTCTCCATAGCAAATTCTCTGACTCAAGGAGTATGATGTTAAATGTTTAACAGCTGGCTGGGGGGAAAGGGGAGTTGGAAGAAGCATGCAAGATGAACTTTTACCTTTAATCTGCATTATTGACATTCCCTCTTTTAAAAAAATATTTTAATTAATTTTTTTTAAATTTTCAACATTCACTTCCATAAGCTTTTGAGTTTTCAATTTTCTCTCCTTCTTTCCTCTCTCCACTCCCCAAGATGGCGTGCAATCTAATATAGGCTTTACATATACATTCATATTAAACATATTTTCACTTATTCATGTTGTAAAGACGTATTCCTCCAACGGGAAGAACCATGAGAAAGAAGAAACAAAACAAAACAACAAAAGAAAAAAGGACATCAAATAGTATGCTTTGATCTACATTCAGACTCCATAGTTCTTTCTCTGGATGTGGATAGCATTTTCCATCACAAGTCTTTTGGAGTTGTCTTAGATTGTTGCATTGCTGAGAAGAGCCAAGTCTATGAACGTTAGTCATCGCACAATGTGGTTCTTACTGTGTGCAATATTCTTCTGGTTCTGCTCACTTCACTCAGCATCAGTTCACATAAGTCCTTCCAGGTTTTTTCTGAAGTCTACCCACTCATCATTTCTTCTAGCATGACAGTATTCCATTACATTCATGTACCACAACTTGTTCAGCCATTCCCCAATTGATGGGCATCCTCTCAACTCTTGGTCACCACAAAAAAAGCTGCTTTAATATTTTTGTACAGGTGGGTCCTTTCCCCTTTTTTATGATCTATTTGGGGTACAGACCTAGAAGTGGTATTGCTAGGTCAAAAGGTATGCACAGTTTTATAGCTCTTTGGGCAAAGTTCCAAATTGCTCTCCAAAAGGGTTGGATCAGTTCATAACTCCACCAACAATGCATTAGTGTTCCAATTTTCCCCCATCTTCTCTAAGATTTTTCACTTTCCTGTTCTGTCATATTAGCCAACTGGTACCTCAGAGGTGTTTTGATTTGCATTTCTCTAATCTATAGTGATTTAGAGCATTTTTTCATATGACTATAGATAGCTTTAATTTCTTCATCTGAAAACTGCCTATTCATGTCCTTTGTCCATTTATCAATTGGGAAATTACTTGTATTCTTATAAATTTGACTCAGTTCTCTATATATTTTACAAATGAGGCCTTTATCAGAGACACTGGCTGTAAAAATTATTTCCCAGCTTTCTGCTTCCCTTCTAATCTTGGTTGCGTTGGCTTTGTGCAAAAACCTTTCAATTTAATGTAATCAAAATCATCCATTTTGCATTTCATAATGTCTCTATCTCTTGTTTGGTCATAAACTCTTCCCTTCTCCATAGATCTGACAGGTAAACTATTCCTTGCTCTCCTAATTTGCTTATAGTATCGGCCTTTATATCTAAATCAGGTACCTATTTTGACTATCTAGGTGTAGGGTATAAGATGTTGGTCTGTGCCTAGTTTCTGCCATACTGTTTTCCAGGTTTCCCAGCAGTTTTTGTTAAAATAGTAAGTTCTTATCCCAGAAGCTGGAGTCTTTGGATTTATCAAACAGTAGATTACTGTAGTCACTGACTATTGTATCTTGTGTACCTAACCTATTCCACTGATCCCCCACTCTATTTCTTAGCCAGTACCAAGTAGCTTTGATGATTGCTGCTTTATAATACAATTTAAGGTCTGGTACAGCTAGGCCACCTTCCCTTGCATTTCTTTTCATTAATTCCCTTGATATTCTGGACCTTCCAGATGAATTTGTTATTATTTTTTCTAGCTCTATGAAATAATTATTTGGTAGTTTGATTGGTATGGCACTGAATAAGCAAATTAATTTAGGTAGAATTGCCATTTTTATTACTTGACACTCTCTTAAGACCAGACAAAACAGATCAAGCCCTGATTTGTAGCTTTGCCAATTTCTGATGTATAAATGTTCACACTGAAAATTTAGGGTAGATAAGTAGGGAGGCACAGGGTGATAGAGAGACTGAAGGTTCAATACAATAAGTATTCACTAGAGGCCAGTTTGTATAAGGTAAAAGGCAGCCTGGTTGGCACTGGAGTCAGAAAGATTTGAATGCAAATGTTGCCTCTGATATATGTATGCCAGCTCTGTGTCCACTGCAATTCACTTAACTTCTCAATTCCTCAGGTGCCTCTGAGACTTTCAGCAGCAGATAGGATGCTGATCTGCAATGCTAGAAGGAGATTCCACACCAGAAGTTCCTTAAACCAAAGAAATCACAGACCTGGACCAAAAATGTACAAGGCAATGAAAGACAGAGACAACAGTCCCTGCCTTCAAGAAGCTTATATTTGATTTACATTTGAATATAAAATAAGGTGGGGATACAAGAACATAGGTAGAGAGAGATGTAAGAGACCTCAGAGGTGACTAAGATTACAGATACATTGAGGCCTACAGTGGTTACGGTCACCCAGCTATCAGTTCAGATCTTCCGACCACAGATCCTATACATTTTCCTCCTACCAAAGGAAAGTCAGATTAAACTACTGGCACAAAGCTTTTTGCAGGGTTATAATCAAAATCCAGGTCAGAGCCTGCAAACCTCACACTTACAGGAATTCTGCCTTTTCTGGGGGTCTTGGAAAATCTCAGGTTGCCACTGGTTTGCATGCCAGGATTTCTGAGAAGATAATCTAGCCAAAACTACTGACCCTATGAGTGTCAGGGTCTGCCAATTCCCCTGTAGCTCCTGGCAATTTTATCTTTTTTTTTTTATCTTATTTTATTAGTTCATCTATGATACTAAAGATAACCAGCAACCACTGGAAATCTTTGAGGAAAAGTTTGATGTGGCCAGCAGGAGAATAAAATTCATTTATCCGTGGTAAGGCATAACTAATGTCATCAAACACTACAGTGTCCTAACTTCTTTAGGGATGTTTGCAAAAGAGACCATTCAGCAAGAATATGTTAGAGGAATACAAGCAGGAATAGTGTTATAACAGATGAAAATTATCTTGGTTCACTACCTCTAAGCCCAAGTTTCCTCACCTGTAAAAGAAAAGGACTGGACTAGATTTCTTTGAGATCCCTTCTAGCTCGGAAATTTTTATAATTTCACCATGGGAGACGTATTTAATGTTCTATTTATGACAAGATCTCCATCTCTATACTATGTGGCTTGCTCATTCAGCCCTTTTCAGGGCTGCTCATCCACCTTTGGTGTCTACCTGGCACTCAACTCACCTGTGGCTCCAGGAAACTATAGCATATGCGGCAAGCACACCATGGGAAACCCTTTCATCAGACGGGATACACCAAGTAGAGGGTAATCATCAGGCCTCAAACCCATGGGTAAGATTGGGGGGGGAGGGGTTGTCTATCGCAAGCATGTGAAGATTTCCCCTGGCAGAATGGGTGGATGAGAACAATTTGTTCCAGTTTGTTCCAGCAGCCATGAAGGTGTCTGAAGCAGTTGCTGTGGAGCACTTAGAGCTTGGTCAGACATCAAAGAGGCCAAGGTCATCCACTGCATCCCAAGGTAGTTGTTCTGATTTTTGCCTTGCTACTGGACTTTGATGCCTCAAGCCAACAACTTTGTGCGATTCTGCCTCACCTAAATCCAATTCACGTGCAAGTCAAGACATCACCCCATGATGTCATTGGTTCTCTTTGAAAATGAAAGACAAACAACACCGTGTGACCATCTCTCTGGCCATCATCTATCTACCTATCTCTCTGCCGCATGAGTGTTGGACTCCGCCCTGAATCCCAACGTCCAATAGGCGATCTTCCAAACCACTTCCTGGCTATCTCCACACCACATCACTTGCTCTCTGGTCATCTGGACCTCCCTCCATCCTTTACGTGCTGTCTTCCCCCCTTTAGGATAGAATTCCTTCAGGGCAGAGACATTTCTGATTCCTTGTATCCAGCACTTAGCACAGTGACAGGCACATAGTAAACACTTAATAATTGCTCTATCTTTCTAGCTAGCTAGCTAGCTATCATCTGTCTATCCAGAGGAATCCTGAGATGATCAAAGGGATGCATTAGTGTCAAAACGGAATGGTGGCAGACTGAATTGATTCTGGTAGAACTGGAGAGGCTGAAACTCAGTACAAGGATATTAGGAGGAGCTGCGGGTCAGAGGTGAGGATTTAGGAATGAAAAACAATGATACTGTAGGAAGGCAATGACACACATAAGTTAAATTTATCTCATCAAATATTGTTAAGTGCCAAGACATGGTGCCCAATATTGGGAATACGAAGATACAGTAGATCCTTCATAAAGGGAAGTGGAGGACAAAAACACAAATAATTACGATATAAGAGAGAGTGAGAAGTGTTAGAGGACTGGGGTTGAATATCAGTTGTGAAACCTTGGCAGTTCACCTCTCTCAGCCCCAGTTTTCTCAACTGTAAAATGAGGGGATTGATAATTTGGGGAGCTTCTGGGAGGGAACAGTAAGAATGGTGAAAAGCCTTGAATCCGTGCCATATGAGGGTCATTTGAAGAAGATGGGGAGGGTTAGACTGGGGAAGAGAAGACTCAGGGTTAGGCATGTGATTAGCTGGGGTCAAGGGCTACTGCGCGGAAGAGGGATTGGACTAGTTCTATTTGGCTCTCAAGAGACAGAGAGTAAGCCAAGAGCTTTAAATAGAAGTTCAAAGAAAGAAATTTAGGATTGATATCATGAAAACTTTCCTAACAATTAGAGCTGTCCTGAAGTGGAAAGAATTACTCTTCATTAGCACTCTGTCAACACCCTCCCTGAATCCCATGGCTGTGCAACCACTCTTAATGGTGGATGTCTCTTCCCACACTCCCAGAGCCCAGGGTGCTGACCTCACTGAGCAGCTAGGATGCTCTAATAGGCTAAAAGTTAGGCAACCTGCCTGTGTGTATGACACTTCAGGCATGTCCGTAAACCTTACTGTGACTATTTCCTCATCTCTGATAATCCCTGCCCCCTCCCTACTGCGTGAGGAAGTTGGAAGGAATCACTGAGTAATTTCCACAAAGAATTTAGTACTGGAGGGGTGGGGGGGAGGGAATGGCCAAGGTCACAGACCTAGAGCTTTGAGCTGAAGCTTAAAGGTCCATCTAGTCTGACCCCTCATTTTACAGATGAGGAAACTGAAGCATAAGAAGGTTAATGGTTTGCCCGAGGTCATACAGGTTGTGACAGAGATAGTATCCAAGCCTAGGCTCTCTGATCTTAGGAGAAAGGTATTGCTCCCATATAGCATACTGGTGATATGATTCTGTTCGTATTCTCTCACCCATTCCTTTGTCACCATCCTGGCTTTTCTTAGATTGTGGGCCACCACTGTCTTGCTCCCTGGAAAGTTTAGAGAATTCTCCTCCAAGTTGAGACTCACCTCTGACCTCATCATGGCTATTCTAAAGGGAGACACTGGGGAACAAGGCTTCCACGGTAGACAGTGGGGAACAAGGCAGAGCACTGACCCTCTCTCCCTACCCCCAAACTCAAACCTGCCTTGACAACAGCTGGTTTTTGCCAGGAGTAAGAATGTATTCTTACCTGGGCAGGGAATTTGAGCTTCCTAAGGTTTTTGAATAGAAGAATGATGTGGTGAAGGATGGGCTAAAGAATGGTGAGATTAGAAGCAAAACAAAACAAAAAACAATTAGGAAGCTGCTATAGTCACCAGACAAGCACCTGAGCTGGGGTAGTTGCAAAGGGAATGAAAAAGAGGGAACAGAAGTAACTGATAATTATTGAAATTGAATCAGCAAGACCTTGCAACTGATTGGAAAAGTGGAGGGATGAGGGGCACAGAGGGAAAGGGAAAGGAATATGAATGGAAGTGTCCACTCCTCTCCCAATTTCCTGACTCCATAATCTCCCCAGTCCTGGAATGACTTCTTGCTTAAGCTTTGTTGACCCTTCAGCCATTTGATACAGGAATCTTAATCTCTGATCCTATAATGCAGGTGTCCTCTTAGAGGGAATCCAGGCTTTCAATCAGCTACAATGGGCCTTGTTTGAGTGTGGAGCACTTTAGAAAGGCCGTAAGAGAGAAGTACATATTTACCTAAGCCTGTGATGCTTGCAAAGCAATTACTGGAGGCTGAGAGGTCCTTTCAGTAGCATTCCTCCCTCAGACATAGGTGACTCATTCTTACCTGGGCTATGTAGGTCTTGGTAATTGCTAGGTATCCTGTCAGCCTGCCTACTCAGTTGATTTAGTATCAGAATCACAGCATTGCAAAAGACCCCAGAGGCCTTCTTGTTCAATAATGTTGAAGAGAGTTGTGGTCAGTGTTCTTTTTGCTTTTTCCAGTTGTCTGTCTAAGGTGGCCCTTACCACAAGTCACAATCAGGGAAGCCTTTAGTCATGGAAGCACATTAGCCATGGTATACAGTTTCATGTGCTGAGATGAAACCTTTATATCAATTGTAGGAACAATCACTGATTGTGGGATCTAAGACCTATTTTAGCAATTTAGAGGCTGACTGAATATTAGCTCTACCATTACCCTTAGCAAATTCTATCCCCAAATTCCCAACTCTACACACTTTTTAATTCTTCCTACCTAGAAAATCACTTCAACCTCTTTCACAGGTTATTTTTAAGGAAGAAAACATGACATATTCAATTCAATTTAACAAACATTTTAAAAAACCTCTTACGTCCTACATACCATGTTAGGTACTGGGGATGCAAAGACAAAAATGAGAATAATTCTTGTCCTTAAGGAGTTTACATCCTACTGGAAAGAAACAACATATAATATGTAATATAAATATATAAACATATAATGTACAGAGAAGCAATACAAAAATATATGCCAAGTAAAGGCAAAGCAATTTGAGGGAAGATGGGGAGGAAAACTCTGACAACTGAGGGAATCAGGAAAAGTCTAATATAGGAGGTGCTTCTTAAACTTAACTTTAAAAAGATCTAGGGACTGTAAGAAGCAGAAATGAGGAAAAGTATACTAAGTAGGGAGGATGACCACTAAACAACCAGAAAGACCTAAAATACCAAGGATAGAATATCCTATAATGAGCTTTATCTATAGCAAATGCTCTTAAAATAGGATCCATGTGCCCAGAAGGGATTTGTGCATAGCTTTCAGGCACCTAGGTGCTGCAGTGGATAGAGTACTAGGCTAGGAATCAGAAAGGCTCAACTTCATGAGTTCAACTCCAGCTTCAAACGTTTCCTAGCTGTATGACCTTGGGCAAATCACTTACCCCTGTTTGCCTCAGTTTCCTCATCTGTAAAATGAGCTGGGGAAGGAAATGACAAGTCATTCCAGTATCTTCACCAAGAAAACCCCAAAAATGGGGTCATGAAGAATCAGATATGACTTAAATGACTCAACAACAACAATTCAGGGAGTCCATGAACTTGGATGGAAAAAGAAATTACTTCTTTATTTTTACTTCTTTCTTTCTTTTTTTTTATTATTATTCTTTTTATTTTTACTGCTTTCTAACTGAAAGTTACCATTTTCTCCCATTACAAATTTTTTTAAAATTACATTATTCTGAGAAGGGGTCCATAGTCTTTACCAAAATGCCAAAGAGGTCCATGAAACAACAAAGTTAAGAGTCCCTGGTGTAAAGTAACCCCCGAAAACCAATGGGAAACATTGTCTGAGAAGGTGAAGTTTAAAGCCATTAAGGTATCACCTGTTTGAAGAAGTAACCAATGATCTCTCAAGGGTCAAAGCTAATGATATATTTTTTCAACCTTCATCCTTCATCAGAGAGGTCACTTACTCCCTGAAACCTATGACCCTGCTGATCACCTTCTCCTCCTTGGTTACCCTCTCCTTCTTAGGCTCTCATGACTGCTCTTTCTGGTTTTCTTCCTCCCTGTTGGAGAATGCTTTAATCTTCTTTGTTGAATCTTCAACCATGGCATGCCCACTAAGCCTGGGTATCCCCTAAGGCTTTGTCCTGGGCCTTCTTTTCTTCTCCCTCTATATTATTTTACTTGGTAATCTCAAACTCTGCAGGGGTTTGGTTCGATTATCACCTCAATGCCAAAGATTCCCAGGTCTATATTTCCAGCCCTGACCTCCAGTCTTAAATCACCAAGTACCCATTGAACACCTTGAACTGGCCATATCCCATAAGCAGCTCAAACTCAGTATGTCTACAATGGAATTTGTTATCTTTTCCCTAAAACCTTTTCTTTTTCATAACTCCCCTATTATATCAAGAGCATTATCATCTTCCCAGTCATCCAGACTCATCTTCAGTATCATCCTCAAGAGTCTCAAAATCAATCCATATTTCCAATCTGTTTTCAAGTCTTTTCCTTTTTCACTTCATGACATCTCAAGTATGCATCCCCTTCTCTCCACTCACACAACCACCATCTTGGTCAAGGCCCTAGTCACTTCATGTCTGAAATACTGTAATAGCCTTTTACTTGGATTCCTTACTTCATCTCTCATTCCTTCATTCCATTCTCCACAAAGCTGCTGAAGTAATTTTCCTAATGTATAGGTCTGATTGTGTCACCCCCCACCCCAATACACACACACACAGACACACACACCAATTCAAAAAACTCCAGTAGTTTCCTATTACCTCTAGCATCAGAGACTGCAACTCCAGTGTCCATGTTGTGTGCCAAATATATGTTTGCCTAAAAGACTATTTCATGGAGAACTCACACAAGGCAGGTGCTCACATGGTGATCACAAGAAGCAATACAAGCACACTCTCAAGGACTCTTTGGAGAACTTTGGAATTGATTCCTTGACATGGAAGACACTGGCAAAGGACTGCCCGGCATGGCTTGCCTCCATCAAAGTAGATGCAGTGCTCTCTGAGTAAAGCAGAATTGAAGTGGGTCAAAGGAACAGTGAGATGTGCAAATTTAGAGACCTCTCCACCAAAGGTTCATATGGACTATCAGTGTCCGACCTGTGATAAAGGCTCTGAGCTTGTATCAATCTCATTAGCCACAGTCAGACACACTGTATCTTGACTCCAACATATGATGTCATTTTGGTCCTCTTCAAGAACAAAGGACAGCAACCAACCAGTCTCTCAAAATCCGTCTGAGTTCATGTTCATTGTTTCCACAACACTCTCTATCCGTTTCATCCTCTGCCATTCCCCTTTCCTTTTGCCTTCAATCTTTCCCAACATCAGGGTCTTTTCCAGTGAGTCCCATCTTTTCATTATGTGGCCAAAGTATTTCAACTTCAGCTTCAGTATTTGACCTTCCAGGGAACAGCCTGAATTAATTTCTCTAAGTATTGACTGATTGGATCTCCTTGCTGTCCAAGGGACTCTCAAAAGAATTTTCCAGTACCTCAATTTGAAAGGGTCAATTCTGCAGCATTCAGCTTTCCTTATAGTCCAACTCTCAGCATTGCTACTGGAAAAACTATAGCTTTGACTACACGGACCTTGGTCAGTAAGGTAATGGCTCTCCTTTTTAGTATGCAGTTCAGATCTGCCATAGTTCTCATTACAAGGAGCAAATGTCTTTTAATTTCATGGCTGCAGTCACCATTTACAGTGATCTTTGAGCCCAAGAATACAAAATCTGACACTGCTTCCATTTCTTTCCCCTCTATTTGCCAGGGAGGATCTACCAAGCTACATCAGAATTGTTCTACAACTGTTCTGCAATTACAGATGAAGGGACCCTAGGCACCATCAAGTTCTGTTCTCAAAGTGTGTTCCAGGAACCCCTAGAGGGGAATCTCCTAAGACCGTTTCAGTCAGTCAATGAGGTTAAAACGATTTTCTTCATAATGCTAATAATCCTTATAGAAGATAACCTTATATAATTGTCTGGAGCACTGAGAGTTTTAGTGACTTGTCTAGGGGTCACAAAGACAGAGGCAGAAGATATATAGATATCAATAATGAACAGATAAACACAGATAAATATAGATATATGTGTATACATATATGTATGTGTATGTATTTATATTCACAGAGAGAAAGAGAGAGAGAGAGAGAGACAGAGAGAGAGAGACCACTCTCTCCAGGGGACTCTGGATACATATACACACACACAATACATATATTCATGCACATGCACACACCTATATTATATACGTATGTGTTACATCACATACATGTGGATGTATTATATGTGCATGCAAACAATATACATACATGTATATACATTGTGCATGTATGTTCATATAAAACATATAACCTATATCACACATACACATAAACGTTCTAACAAAAAAAAATTCTTTATTAAGAAACCCATACAGACAGCATAATATGGTAGAAAGAACACTAGACCAATTACTGTAAAATAACAGGATTATACTGGATCAGTGGTTCTCAAAGTTTTTGGTCTCAGGTACCCTTTACATTCTTAAAATTTATTGAGGACTCCCTCCCAAAGAGTTTTTGTTTATATGGGTTGTATTTATTTATATTTGCCACATTAGAAATTAAATTGGATTAGCATTATTATGAAAATAGTTTTAACCTCATTGACTCCTCCTGGGGGTTCCTGGACCATACTTTGAGAACAGAACTAGATGATCTCCAGAGTTCCTTCATCTCTAAAAATTCCATGACCATCTAATTATGAACACATCGAAATTATGACATCGAACCAACGTGGACAGTCAAACTAGGTGTACAGGCATGGGTAAACGAAGGAGCTAGAAGTACCAGCCGTGTTACTGTTCACTCTTAGAATTTGCAGCTTCACTGAAGAGAGTTCATGGTGAGGACTACTCACCTCTGGCATTTGTTTTTCCTCTTTGTCCAGTGCATGCCAAGTTTGCTGGCCTTTAAGAAGTTCAGTCTTTAATATAGACCTCCTGGTGGTGATGGGTCAGAATGACCTGGGTTGAGGTGACATAGTATGTAAAGTAACTAAGTGTGTGTGGGGGCTTTGTGTCTGTGTCCTAAGGCTCCCCTGTGGCTGTCTTTTACAAATCAAGGCAAATCCTTAGATGGGGTCATTTGTAGTGGGAAAGTTTACTCTTCTCAGGTTAAGTTGGACGGAGGCATTCTGACATGGTAAGAATTTTCAGATGATCCCTTAAGATAGGAATACAATATAGGATTATGCTAACAGAATCAGAGAATAGGGTACCTCAATTATGCTATGGGAGGGGTGGAGGAAGGAAGTAAAGGTCTGTTGAGCTTCTGTGACTGTTGATATGGAACAAATAGCTACCAGCAACCTTTAGAGATACATTTTTCTTTTTTCTTTCTTTCTTTCTTTTTTTTTTTTCTTACTCTTGTGTTACATTCAACACTTAAGAATGGGATAAAGAAATGTTCCAGTCCTTGGACAGGGACATTTAGGAATATTGAGGCGGGGGTGTGACCAGAAACTTAAGTTTAAGTTTTGCTGGAGAGGCAGCTAGGTGGCACAGTGGATAGAGCACCAGCCCTGGAATCAGGGGAACCTGAGTTCAAATCTGGCCTCAGACACATAATAGTTCCTAGCTTTGTAACTCTGGGCAAGTCACTTAACCCCAATTGCCTCACCCCCCAAAAAAAATAATAAGTCAGTTTTGCTGGATTGTAATTTTGTAATAAAGGGTTTCTGCATGTCTTTTCTCTTGTGTGTGTCTGGAGGCAGTGTGAGTGGAAGGAAAAATGAATGATTAATTAAAGCACAATTTTTAAAATTATAAATGTTTAAAAAATACCATATATATGTATATATATATATATATATGTGTGTGTGTATACACATGCACACACACACACACACACACACACACACACACACACACACACACACATATATTTATCCTAGAAGCAAGAAAAGAGCCACTAGAGCTTCTTGATAATGGAATAATGGCATGGTCCCAGCTGTACTTTATAAATAAATGCCAGTTTGGTAGGTATATGGAGGGTGGACATGACAGTATAGGGACTGCAGATAGTGAGATAAGTTAGGGGACTATTGCAGTAGTCCTAGTGAAAGGTTATGAGGATCAACATCCCCAACAGATGCTTAACCAAATTCTCTGTAGACATTTCCACTGGCAAGTAGCCTCTTCCAACCCAACTCTATTTAAAAAAAAATAGCACTTGTTTCATTAGAGAGAGGAAGGAGGAGAAGGAGGAGGAAGGGGAGGAGGAATAGGACCAGATCTGTGACTTTATGGGTGTAGGGAGGTCCTGGGGAGGAACTTCCTTTGCCTATGCAGAGTAATTTATAGTCTTAGAGTTCTGCCTAGAACACTGAAAGTTTGAGTGACATGTACAGGGTCACACAGCCAGTATGTATCAGAGGTGAAACTTGAATGCAGCTCTTCCTCGACTCTGAGGTTCTCTCTCTATTCTCCATGCCACACTGTCTCTCTCAATTGCCATTGTCACCAAGCATCACCATTGTCTCATCATCATCATCTCTTCCACATGACCACCCTTTAAATATTTAGAGAAGGTTTCATATTCGTCTCTTCTCTAGGCTAATTATTTCTAATTCCTTCAGCTATTTCTCATAACCTCCTCAACTTCCTCTTCCTCCTTCTCATATGTTTTAGCAGAATCAGTGTCTACAGCTTGTGATCAATATCGGATGGAACAGTGAGTAAGGTGTAGCAACAATTTTTGTAGCAGGAGATCCAATTCTGAGTCCTAGGCATAAGACCTTGGCTCAACTTTCATCAGTTTGTAGGTCTCTTCCTGGAATGCAGACGCTGATGGGAAGAAGCGCTGAGGGAGTTCTTTAAAGATGAATGTCCTCTAGTATGAATTGGTAAGACTTTTATCTTGTTGAAGTTTTATTTTTTGTCCTTCAGATTCAACTGTAATTGCCCCAGATCAAGTATATAATTCCTCTTCTGGAGAATTTTTAAGAGTTAGGGGGTACTGGAGTGGGTACCTACTCTACCATCTTGTTGAGCTCATCTTATAATTGATTTGTTTTTACCTAAATGCAGGAATTTACATTTATCCCTGCTGAATTCCATTTGTGATTTGAACCTATCTTATAAAATCCTGCTTCTGTCATCTGGGGCTTTTTCCTCTTCTTACTGACTGTTTCATTTGTCTGTGCATTCCTAGTGTCTAACATAGTGCCTGGCATTTAATAAATAGTTAGGCACTTAATAAATTCTTATCGATTGATTGACCTGCAGATTTGATAAGCATGCCATCTCTGTCAATATTCAAGTTGCTAATCCAAGTTGCTAACACCTTTCCTAGGGAAAAGATGAGTTACTAGGAGAAATAAAAGCTTTTGTATTTGAACACTTAAAAATCCTGAATAACCTCTTTGAAAAGTCTACAAAAGACTCTCTCTCCCCACCTCAAGAAATAGGAGATATAAGTAACAATTTTATTACCTCTTTCCATGTATGTGCTATAAATATAATCTTTCCTGGAAGCTTCTTTCATCCCCTTCTCCTAATTTCCGGTTTTCTTTGAGCACTCCCTAAAATGCTATTTCTGTGGAAGAAACATGGTACATAAGAAGGCTGGGACATTTGTATTTGTGTATGTTTTTTAATGTGCTTGATCTTGTTCTGAGAATAATTGTCTGGATGATTTTTTAAAAGATTAATTAATTAATATTACTTAGGCATGGTTGTTAACCCAGCTATAAATCCACTTAATTGTAGTAACATCTGTCCACAACGATAGATGCTCAGAATTTTCTTCAGATGCCTTGCTGAAATCAAGATATAGTGGGAAAAGCACAGGACTTTCTGACTTTTGAGTCAGAATAACTCAATTTAAATTCTAGCTTTGAACTTGAGCAAATTACTTCATTTTTCTGCACTTCAGTTTCTGTATCTGTAAAAAGAGAGATTTGGATCAGACAGCCTCTTGATTCTGTAATATGTTCCATAATTTTGTCAGGAACCAAAATCAGGTTTCTATCATTTCTAAAATCCATCTTTTGGAAATTAGGACATTTTCCCACTTCCAGTGTTCTGATGCCTCTACTAGTCTCCATGATTTCTGCCAAATACTATATTAGTGGCTCTACTATCACTTCCACAAGTTCTTTCAACACTTAGGGATTTAAATATAGAGATATTTCAATGACCTATAATTTTGTTGAGGTAGGTGCTTCTTCCGCCTATGCAGATTTCAACCTCTATATATACTGATTGCTCTACTTCTGTTCCTTGGCCACCTCCCTCTACTACTCTCCCCTCTCCATGGTTTTCAAGATTCCCTGGGGGGAAGGGAGCCCAGCTGGCAGGCAAAGTTCCCTTCCCCCAATTTTATTCAGGGACATTACTCTTAACATTCTATCACTATGCCTTCCCTCTCAAGGTTTATTCATCACGGGTCAAGTAGATAGAAAGTTGAGGTCTTTCCCACACAGGTAAGGACTCTTACATTGTGATTTAATGTTTCAGTAATAGAAGAAACTTTGAATAGCTCTATCAAAACAAGACAAAGGTCTCACTTGACTTATCACAGCACCTGCCGCTTCAATTGTTTGGGAGGCCAAGCAAAGTTAATCAATACCTAGGGCATTTGAATCAATCTTTGCTAAATCAATCTGTGCTGATATTCATGTTACACAGTCTAATAGAACGAGTACTGAGTTGGAATGGAAACCATTTCCAGCTAACTGTGAGGTTTTAGACAAATCACCTAATCTCTTAATTCTTTGGTGTCCTATCTGTGAATTGGGGAATAATAACGCCTGCTCTGTAGAAGTAAAAGCATTTTGAATTATTGGAAGGCAAATGTCCAACCAATACAAAAAGCAGAGTCAAAATCCTTTGCCTTAAGTACTACTACTAGAACAGAAGATCTTCTTCTACCACCAATATGGCCAGACCTTCTCCAGTGTTGCTTCAGGTCCCTATCATTCTTTAAATTTTAATTATAGGCCTTAAGGCTCTTAGCAGCAGGCCCCTCCAAGACTTATTAACTTTCCTTCCTTTATGTTTCCCAGGCTCTACTGAGAACAGTCCAGGGTTTTGCTTTGTCCAGTGATTTTGTCAGCATGGTTTAACATTTCCCTGAATCCCATTCCACTAATGACAGTTCAATGTAATACAAAAAGGGACAAATAATCCACACTATACCTCACACATCTATTTACTGTCCATGACCAACAAACCCTCTCTTTACTTTGATAGGCATTTATGCCTTCATCTTAGGATTTACTCTTGTGATAGATATGTATATAACCTTCCAGTTTCACCCAAGAGTGTCAATATGCTGGCTCACTTATCCTTGATTAGATTATGGGTTATCCAGGACAGAACTCTTCTTAAGTGTGTGCAAAGCTTTGCACATTGATGTTGATAGGCCTTTTAAGGTTTACAAATCATTTTTCTGAGGGTTATTCATAAATGTATCATCATCCTCATCTTACATATGAGGAAACTAACATTCAGGGATGAGTGATGTAAGCTCCCCTAGGACAGGGACTGTTTAATTTTTGTATTTGTATATCTCCAATGCCAAGCATAGTGCCTGGCATGTAGAATACACTTAATAAATGGTTATTGATTAATATTCCACTCAGTACAGACTTAATACATTTTTTTTTCAAAATAATGATGGTGGCTTTTGCCATTTGGGTGAAGGAACAGGAGAAAGGGGAGAGAAGTGAAGGGTAAGTCGTAATGATATAGTGAATGTTTTGAGGAAATATTTAATAAGTAATACTGGAAAGACAGGTGGATAGAAACAGCCTATCTTATTAGCAACCAACTCTGACTAACTGATAAGAGATTTGATTGATAAATGTTGATCCTATCCCAGAAATAATGGGGCAGTGAAATCAGATGTTGGCCCACAGAAATAACTGATTCGCCGCAGAGCCAAGGGAAAATCAGAAGTAGGAATGTTGGGCCATGCTGATTGGCATGCAAACACTGAAGGCTGAAGTTGGTCCTTAGGTTAAATTGTTTTTTATACTCCTCTAGGTATTGGAAGGTATATGTTACTGTTTATAGCAAATTTCTGTTGGATTATTTTATCCAGATTTATTTATTATTATTTAATGATCAATGTGTCATACAATCAGTTGTGATCCAACAGCTTTTAATGTCTCATTAATTGCAAATGCATATTAGTAATTTTATAAGTCAATTTATTGAACAGGAAAGATAGGTGTTGATTCCTAAATATCCCCATTGATGCCCAGTGAGTACAGACCCTAGACAGTGAGTCAATCAGTCAATGGACAAACTTTATTAAGTGTCTATTCTGTGTCACAGTACTCCATACCCTGTCTTAGGCATCAAGGATATAAACAAAAAATCAAGACAGTCCCTTCCCTCAGAGAGTTTACGGAGGGGAAGGGAGGAGGGGAGGAGACATAGTATACTTGCACAGCAGTAAATACAGCATATACAGCAGCTAGGTGGCACGGTAGATAGAGTGCCAGGCCTGGAATCAGGAAGACTCATCATCCTGAGTTCAAATCCAGCCCCAGACATTTATTAACTTTGTGACCTTGGGCAAGTCACTTAGCCCTGTTTGCCTCAGTTCCCTCATCTGTAAAATGAGCTGGAGAAGGAAATGGCGAACCACTCCAGTATCTCTGCCAAGAAAGCCCAAATGGGATCAGGAAGAATAGGACACAACCGAAAATGACTGAACAGCACAAATACAGCATATACACAAAACAAATACAAAATGATGGGGGTGGGGCACTAAGAAGTAGGGAATCAGAGAAGGCTTCTCAAAGAAGGTGACATTTGAAGGGAACTAGGAAGTTCAAGAGGCCAAGAATAAGAGGCAACGCATTCCAACCTAGGCAAAACTTTGAAAACAGGACACGAAATATTGCGTACAGGGAAGAGTGAGTAGGCCAGTTTGGTTGAAATATAGCACGTGTGAGGGGGAGTAATGTGGCATCAGTCTGTAAAGATAGGTTGGAGGCAGATTGTGCAGGATTTTAAATGCCAACCAAGTTTATGTTTTATCCTACAAGCAATAAAGAACCAGAGGAGCTTCTTGAGCAAGGGTGTGACCTGGTCACACCTGTGCTTTAGGAATATCACTTTGGCAGCTGTGCAGAAGAAGAACTGAAGAGAGAAGAGGGTGGCTGCAGGGAGGCCAATTAGGAGGCTGTTTGCAGTAGTGAGGTGATCGGGGAGGAAGGTCTGGAATGGCTTGGTTGTGATTTGATCAGTGAAAAGGGGATAAATAAGGCAGCTAGGTGGCACAGTGGATAGAGTGCTAGGCTTGGAATCAGGATGACTCATCTTCATGAATTCAAATCCAGCCTCAGACACTAGCTGTGTGACCCTGGGTAAGTCACTTTACCCTGTTTGCCTCAGTTTCCTCATCTGTAAAATGAGCTGAAGATGGAAATGGCAAACTACTCCGGTATCTTGGCCAAGAAAACCCCAAAAAGGGTCACAAAGAGCTGGACCCAACTGAAATGACTGAACAACAACAAAACACAGCATAGTGGAAAAAACTCTGGCACTGGGGTGTGAGGACATAGATTAAAATCCTGCTTCTGATGCTTACTCAGTCAAACCCCCCCCCCATATTTATTAAGCACCTACTATGTGCCAGGAACTGTGTTAAATACTGGGATACAGAGAAAGGTAAAAGACAGTTGATGCTCTCAAGGAGCTAATGATATAATGGGACAGACAACATGCAAACTACTATGTACAAATAAGCTATATGCAGAATACATTGGAAATAATCAAGGGAGGGGAGGCACTAGAATTAAGGGGGATTAGAAAAGGCTTCCTGTGTAAAGTGGAATTGAAGCTGGGACTTGAAGGAAGCCAGGAGGCAGAAATGAGGAAGGAGAATATTCCAAGTATGGGGGACAGCCAATGAAAAAGTCAGAATATGGAGCATCTTGTTTGAGGAACAGCCAGGAGGCCAGTGTCCCTGGATAAAAGAGCACACGTCATTTTGGGAGAAAGACTTAAGCAGAGTAGAAAGGGCAGGGGGAGGTGCAAGTTATGAAAGACTTTGAACACCAGAGGACTCAATATTTGATCCCAGAGGTAATAGGGAGTCATTGGAGTTTACTGAGGGAGGGTATGTGTGTGTGTGTGTGTGTGTGTGTGTGTGTGTGTGTGTGTGTGTGTGTGTGTGTGTGTGAGAGAGAGAGAGAGAGAGAGAGAGAGAGAGAGAGAGAGAGAGAGAGAGATGGTCACACCTACTCTTTAGGAAGGTCACTACCTAGGTGACTTCAGGTAAGTCACATTCCTTAACTATAAAATGATGGAGTTGGATGAGATGATCTTGAAGATCCCTTCCAGCTTTAGAGCTAAGCCCCATTAATTATACTGTGAGCTCCTTAGCAGTAGAGTAGGAACTGGTTTGTACAGGTATTTGTGTGTATGTGTGTGTGTTTGTTTTGCCTTTGTTTTAATCTCTTTTGCTTAGCAAAGTGCCTAGCACTTTGTAGTAGGTGCTTAATATATGCTTATTGACTTGACTTACCTTTATCTGTCATTCTTCTATCCTTGGGAGCCACTGAAGTTTAATGAAATGGTCAGACTTATGTTTTAGGACTATAAACTTGATAGCTGTATGGAAAATGGACTGGAGAAGGGAAAGACTTGAGGTAGGGCTATTGAATAGACCAGGTGAGAGGAAATAAAGAACCAAACTAGGGGTTGTATGAGTAGAGAGAAAGGGAGCAAATTCAACAGATGCTGTAAAATCAACAAGATTTGACAACCAGTGGGATATGTGGGGTGAATGAGAGCGGAGAATTACTGATAACTGTAAGATTGAGAATCTAGGTGATTAAAAGGATGGTGATACCCTTCAAAGAAGGAAAGGGTTAAAGGGGAGAAATAAGTTCCATTTTGGACACATTGAATTTGAGGTGCCCATAGGAGATCTAGTTTAAAAAATCAAATAGTCTATCAATAATATGGGACTAGACCTTAGAAGAGAGACTAGGGTTAGATATTTAGTTCTGAAGGTCACCTGCACAGAGGCAATTATTAAACTCGTGAGAGCTACTGAGGTCGCCAAGAGAGAAACAAAAGGTAGAGAGAACAGAAAAGAGGGCCCAGAAAAGGGCTTTGGAACATATTCACAAACTGGAAGGTGTGATATAAATGATAATCCAACCAAAGAGACTGAGAAGGAAGTCGGACAGATAAGAGAACCAAGCTCTCTTAGTGAAAGATATAAGCAGAGTACCAAAAATCCAGAGAAGAGAGAGCACCTGGGAAGAGATGGTAGTCAATAACGTCAAATGTTGCAGAGAGGTAAAGAACGATGAGGAGTGAGAAAAAGCCACTGGATTTAGAAATAAAAAGTGTTGCTGGGCTTAGAGAGAGCAGTTTCAATGGAATAGTAGGATGGAAGCTAGATTGCAAAGTGTTGGGAAGTGGAAGATAAAGTGGAAGCAACTAGTATACACAACTTTTCTCTATGAGTTTGGATATTAAAGAGAAGAGATATACAATGATAGTTTGAGAGGGTTAAGTAAGGGTTATTTTAAGGATGGGGAGTTTTTAGGAATGTTTGAAGGCCACAGGGAGGCAGCCAGTGAATAAGGAGACCTAGGAACACTAGGGAGACCTAGGGAATATTTAAAGGTTCAAACTCCAGAAGAAACAGAAAGGGATGGGTTCAAGGGCACAAGCAGAGATTTTAGGAGAAGGTAAGGGTACTGTCTACACTGTCTAATTTATCTTTATAGTCCTCCCTACCCCCCAGCAAGCAATTTATCCCCATTGATATTTTTTTCTCAGTTACATGTTAGTATTTTTACAAAACAGATTACATTGACCAATAGATTTGCTTCTCTGCCAGTCAATGAGCCAATCAATTGAATCCAATTATTTCAGCCAAGTTGACTACTTAAAAAAAATTAATTGGCATCTAATTGGCCACAGGTTGTATATGCAAACCAGGTGGCATTTTATCACCTGGATTATTTCCTTATCTTGAAATCTGCCATGCAGGTTTTTCTTCATCTTTAACTGCCTAAAAATCTCAAAACGTTCAAAACTGAGCATATTACTGTCACCCCCAAACCTACTATCTCTTCTCTCTTTATTTTCTGCTAATGGTACCAGCATTCACCAATCCTCCCATGTTCAAAACCTTGCTGTTATCTTTTACACATCCCTCTTCTCCACTTCCCATAACTAAAGAACCAAGTTCTTTTGATTCCGGTTCAGAAACATCTCTTCTATATTCCCATAACCACCTGAACAACTGTCACAACCTTGGAACAGATTTTCTAACTTCAACCCCAATGATTTGAAATAATCATTCATATGGCTGCTCTACATATATCTAGTCAGGGTGCTTCTCTACCTCCAAACTCTCCGATAGCTCCCTATTGCCTACCAAGTTCAAACTCCTTTGTCTGACCTTTAAGGTCCTCTGCAAAATGTGGCACCATTCTACCCTTCTAGCCTTATCTCATTTTAGTCCTCTCTCCATACTCTACAATCAGACTGGCTTGTTTGCAATCATCTGAATAAACTTTTATGTTCTCCCCCACAATACAGTTACTCACATAATTCCCTGTGCCTGAAAATACCTCTCCTTTCCAACTGCTGGATTATTCTTTTTATCCGGAGAGTGGGAGCTATTGGAAGGGGGAGGTCTGGCCACAGGTTATTCTGACCCCAATTCCCTATCCACTATGATAGATTCTCTGATTCTCTATTTACTATGCCATGCTGCTTCTCTGCTGAATTCTTATCCATCCTTTATAACTTAATTTATATGCCACCTTCCTTCAAGAAGAATTCCTTGATTCTCCAAGTTGGTAATGATTTGACCCTGGCATAATACTTTGTAGCTCTTATACACTTACTATGTGTCATTTTGTAGCAGAGTTATTTGTGTATATGCAGTATCCTTCTACCAGATACTAAACTCCACAAAAGTAAGGAGAGGGTCTTAATTGGGAGTCACAGCTGTTTATTAGAGAAAGGTACTACTCTAAGAGTCAGAGGACCTGAATTCAAATCCCCACCGTGCTCTGTGATCCTGGGCAAGTCACTTTTATCTTTTCAAATCTTAGTTTTATCTGTTAAATAATACTTGCATGACCTACTTCATGGGGCAGTTTAAGAGGTAAGCATTTTGCAGACCTTAAAGTTGTGATTGCCACAGTTCAGCCAGCTAAGACCACATGGGCTAACAACCTTAACCAGTCCCTGCCCTTTGCCTGCTCTTGTAGCAGAGTTGGAAAACGGTCAGCAAATAATCCAAAGACTTCCCTTCGAACAGTGATCTAAAAGGCATTCAAAATTACAAATATTTGAAGAGAAGCGAGTGTTAATCCAAAACGGATGTTTCTTCACCAAAAGTAAATCCAGTTGCTTTTGACAAACTATCTTCACAAACGTAGAAAAGGAGGAACTGCACCACCATGTCAAAAGGACTTTGAAAACCAGCAACGATATGGGTTCACTGCTTTAGGGTTACTGCCTTCTCAGCTGGGGAATTAGCCCCCGCAGTTCTTTCATTTCATGCTCACCTCAAATTCCTGAGGAACAGTTCTGTTTTTGGCTCAAGGCTAAGGAGTCCTTCCTAGCAAGGAGGGGGGGGGGATAGACGGTGGTCAATTTTTTTAAAAAAAGGGACCCAGAGTACAAACATGAATCAAGTATGGAACAGATAGTTTTATTCCCACACAGGAGAAGGCATTCTAAGCAATACAGAATCACACAATGATTATATTCAACTGAGGTTATAAAATTAGGGTTACTAATTAACCATTTTACATTTTCCCTCTACCTACTTCAGCCCAATTCATACTAAGCGGGCTCTTTCCACTGTGCTTCCTCTCTCTCTCTCTCTCCCCTCCCTTCCCTCTATCCCTCTTCCTCTCTCTCTAGAGATAGAGATATGAATACACATGCATGTTTATCTGTCCCTTGGTGACTCTTACCCTTTTGGCTAACCTGTCTGCTGTCTCCCTGCCCTCCCCCACAGTCTCCTTATCACTCTTCTCCCTCTCTCCCTCCCTTCCTCCCTTTTGGCCAGTCTGTCTTTGCTGCTGTTGAAAATGTAATTGCTCTGATAGCTATTACTCTGATATCTGCGTACCTGGGAAGGGGAAGATGTCAGCTGTCTTTCAAATCTCATAAGGCTCTGTACCAAAAGAAAGAAGATACAAATGAGAAGTGACCTCATTCCAGGCACATGCTTGCCTAAGAGGCCTTGAGCTCACAAATGGGGGAGAGATACAGGGAGATGTACATCCCAAGGAGTTGACTCCTCTGGATCTTATATAGCCATTCTTATACTTCAAAGCCAACAGGAAGAAACTTGGTATCAAAAGAGAGAGGTATCATTCCTTTAGTAAATCCATGGAGTTCCAACTCAGCCGTCAACTAAAAAACTTTTTGTCACCACATACTATGAATCTTTTAGACATCATGGCCTGCTAGAAACAGACGATATCTTGCTCGCTCTGAAATGGGCAGTGGACAGCAGGGAAGGAAGGGCCCTCCTCTCTTCCATCATGCACATCCCGTAGCAAACCCACCCCAAACTTCCACAGCTTTCCTGGAATAACAACTAAGCAAGCTCCAGGGGGGTTGGAGGAGTGGGGAAAGGGCCCTATGCTACTGTAATTATTATCTACATTTTGTATCTCTCTTAGTTCTCTGTATACAGCAGGTGTTTAACAGGGTTGTTGAACTGGCTTCATTGTCTTTTTGTTTTTTTCCAGATAAGAATGGTTTAGCTAATCTCAGCTGGGAAGGAACCAATCCTGGCCTATAAGCAAAAACAGTGACTAAGGAAGTACAAATGTACATCATGGATGAGGACCCTGGCAACTCTGCTGGGAAATTTTAGTGACTCCACTCCCAGCCCCTCAGGAAAAGTGAGAAGAAATCTTCTCTGGGAAAGCCAGCCACAGTACAGGCTCTCATCTCCTCAGAATTTCCTTGATATTTCTTCTGAAGTTTTATGGAAGCTTTCGTGCTTTTACATCATAATCTTTTTACTCACGAACCCTGTGTTGTAATACAGGAAAATTATTCAGCAAAACCAGCCAATAGAGCAACTCTAGTATACGTGTATGTTTACTCTATTACCTCCTATATCTGTATTTTTACTCTCCCCCTCCCCTAAGAAGAGAGAGTTGTGTTTTATCATCTGCCTTCTGGAACCAACAGACCAAACTGCTTGGGATTTTTTTGGTCCAGACTTGTGATTTCATTAGTCTAGGGGGAACTCCTGGTGAGTAAGCTCCTCCTCCTAATCCAGATGGTCAAATCCACTGAAACCTGTGGTCTAGTAAAGTTAACTGTGGATACTGATGGGTTAAGAGACACACAGCTAATTCATCCAGAGGTGGTACCTGAAGCAAGACCATTCTAACTGGGAGGTCAGTTCTCTATCCCCAAATCCAATAAATTGCAGTAGTTTCCTATTACCTCCACAATCAAGACCTTTATAACCTGGCTCCTTCCTGCCTTTCCAGTCTTCTTGCATCTTACTCTGGCTTCCTTACTATTTCTGGAACATATTACTCCATCTCCTGACTCTGGGTGTTTTCATTTGCAGTCCCCCATGTCTGGAACTCTCTCCCTCTTCATTCCTACCTCCTGGCTTATTTCCTTCAAGTTTCAACTCAGATCCCTTTCCTGGTCTTCCTTAATTCTGCCCTCTGAAGTTATGTCCAATTTATCCCACTTATATCTTATCTGTACATAGTTATTTAAGTGTTGTTTCCCCTATTACGCTGTGAGCTCCTTGAGAGGAAGGGCCATTTTGTCTTTCTTTGTATCCCTAGAACTTAGCACAGTGCCTGGCACATAGTAGGTGTTTAGTAAATACTTGTTAACATAATTCTGCTTCTAGTGATTGTGGATTTATTTGTTTATTACAATTATTTAGATTAAAAGTGCTTTACCAAAAAAAAACCAAACCTGCTTTACAAGGGTATCCATGTAGTAAAATAAATGAGACCTTCATCCTTATTCCTTTTTTCTTCCTACATATTTTATGTCAAATATCTATTACTAAATCACAGTCAGCACTTGTACCAATCAACAATCATTTATTAAGCACCTACTATGTGCTAAATATGCTGCCACAATCCGTACTTGAAATTAGCTTATGTTCTAATTAGGGAGACAGGTATTTATAAAAATATAGAGATCATAAATATAAAGTTAATACAAATATATCCAAAGTAGCTAAAAACAAGGTAGTTTGGGATAGAGGACAATCTTTTAAGGATTTGCCGAGTGTTTTACAGATATTGTCTCATTTGATCTTCATAGCACACCATAAGGTAGATACTATTATTATCTCCATTTTATAAATGAGGGAACGGACACAGAAAAAGGTTAAGTGACTTGCCCAGAGTCACACAGGTAGTAAATGCCTAAAGCCATTTGAATTCAGGTCTTCCTGACTCTACGTCCAAGTACTCTCTGCAAAACCTAGCTGCCCAAAGCCCTGGCAGATAGGGAGATCAGGAAAGGCTTTATCATACCCAAGCTGTATATTAAAGGACTTGAGGAGGTCAATGAGGCAGAGTTAAGAAGGGAATATGTTCCAGGCATGGGAGACTGCCAGGGCAAAGACATGGGTATGGGAAATGGAGTATTTTCTGTGAGCAACATAAAGAAGGCCAGTTTGGCTGAATTGCAGGGGGTAGGAATGGGAATGATGTCCAGCAAGGTGGGAAAGGTAGACTGAGGCCAGGTTATGCAGGTCTTTAAAAGCTAAACAGTGGAGTTTATATTTTATACTAGAGTCAATAGGAAGCTTCTGGAGTTGGTTGAATAGGAGAGACAGGTGGTCATATCTGTACTTCAGGAAAATTACTTTGTCAGCAGTTTATAGAATGAACTGGAGTGGTAAGAGACTTGAGGCAGGGAGGCCATTTAGGAGGCTTTTAGAATAGTCTCAGTGAGAGGTAATGAAGGCCTTGACATATTGAGCCAACAAAGGAAACTGAGAAGGAGCAGTCAAACAAGTAGAATGAGGAGAGAAAACCAAGTCATGAAAACCTGGAGGAGGATAGGGTGGCCAACAGGGTCAAATGCAGAAGAGAAGTTGAGAAGGATGAGGACTGAGAAAAGATAATTGAATTGACAATTAAGAAATCATTGGTAACTTTGGCTAGAACTGTTTCAGTTGTGTTAAAAAAAAAAGTGTGGGTGTAGTACAAAGGAATGAAAGAATTTAAATTTTTAAAAATACATAAGTGGCATTTGCATATACATAAATGATGAAACCACTACTGAGAAGCACCATTTTAAAAAAAATATATATAGATAGATTTCTTTAGTTTTTATGTCACCTCTATCCTTGTCACAAAGACTTTTTCTTAAAAAGAGAAAATAACGTGTTTCATCAAAACCTACCAACCTGTCAATTGAGTCTGATAATAGATTGAAATTGCTTTTTAAGAAGAAATGCTTTCAGGGATTTTTTTGCATAGATTTAGCAACCCTCTTTCATCTCCCAATCCAGCTACCTGCTGAAATGGTATGGAATATTCCACTCAGGTCTTCACACAGCCATATTGAAATAATAGTTTTGTTGGTATTATAATTATTGATAATTAACATTGAAGTAGCCCTTTCTGGTTACAAAGTACTTTTACATATGTTTTCTCAAACTAGTCTGTGAAGTAGATGCTGCAGGTATCACTGTGCTCATTTTACAGAAGAGGAGATGGGCTCAGAGCATTTAAAGACTCAGAAGTCAAAGAGGAACCTAGGTCTTTGGACTCTAAATCTAAGGCTCTTTTTTTTTTAAAACTGAATCAGGTTGTGTCTGGGGTTTTTGTTGGTTTCGGGTTTGTTAGTGTGTTTGATCCTATGAGTTAATTTCACAGATAGGTTTTCACAAGGGATATTCCATAATGGACTACATCTGTACCATCATACAATTGATAGAAAGAGATAGAGAAAACAAGATCCTCCTATGCTTAGTATTTCTTTTTTCTTTTTTCTTTTTTTGCAATCATGTAAAACATTTCCATATTAGTCATTTTGTCCAAGAAGACTTGAATAAAAGAAAAAAGAATGAAAGAAAGTGAGAAATAGCATGTTTCAGTCTGTATTCAAACAATATCAATTCTTTTTCTGGACGTAAATAATATGCTTCCTAATTACTCCTTTAGGATTTTCTTGGACCACTGTATCGCTGAGAATAGCTAAGTCATTCACAATTCTTCATTGAAAAATATTGCTGTTACTGTGTATAACGCTCTCCTGGTTCTGTTCACTTCACTTTGTATTATTTTATTTAAGTCTTTCCAGGTTTGTCTGAAATCGTCCTGCTTGTCATTTCTTATGGCACAACAACACTCCATTACAATCACATACCATAGCTTGTTTAGCCATTCCCCAGTTGATGGGCATCCCTTCAATGTCCAATTCTTAGTCACCACAAAGAGTTGCTATATTTTTGTACAGAGCTGCTATAAATACTTTTGTACAAATAAGTCCTTTCCCCACCTTTTTTGGGTGTCTTTGGGATATAGACCTAGCAGTTGTATTGCTGGATCAAAGGGCATATACAATTTTATAGCCCTTTGGGCATAGTTCCAAATGCCTCTCCAGAATGGTTGGATCAGTTCAGAACTCCACTCACAGTGCATTAGTACCCTAGTTTTCCCACATCATCTCCAACATCTATTTTCTGTCATGTCAGCCAATCTGATAGGTGTGGGGCAGTACCTCAGTGTTGTTTTAATTTGCATTTCTCTAATCAATAGTGATTTAGAGAATTTTTTCATATGATTATTGATAGCTTTGATTTCTTTGCCTGAAAACTGTCTGTTCATATCCTTTGACCATTTATCAATTGGGGAATGACTTGTACTTTATAAATTTGACTCAGTTCTCTATATATCTGAGAAATGAGGCCTTTATCAGAGATACTTGTTACAAAAAATTTTCCCCCAATTTTCTGCTTTCCTAATAATTTTTGGTTGCATTGATTTTGTTTGTGCAAAAACTTTTTAATTTTACATAATCAAAATTATTTATTTTATATTTTGTAATGTTCTCAAATTTGGTCACAATTTCTTCCCATATCCATAGATCTGACAGATAAACTATTTCATGCTCTCCTAATTTGTTTATGATATCACCCTCTAAGTATAAATCATGTACACATTTTGACTTTATATTGGTATATGGTGTGAGATGTTGGTCTATACCTAATTTCTGCCATACCGTTTTCCAGTTTTCCCAGCAGTTTTTTTTTGTGTGAAATAATGAATTTTTGGTACAAAAGCTTGGATCTTTGGGTTTATCATATGCTAGACTACTATGGTCATTTACTATAATGTAATTTGTACCTAATCTATTCCACTGATCCATCACTCTATTTCTTAGTCAGTACCAGATTGTTTTGATAATTACAACTTTATAATACAGTTTGAGATCTGGTATGCCTAGACTGCCTTCCTTCACATTTTTTGTCATTGATTCCCTTGATATCCTTGACCTTTTTTTCTTCCAGATGAATTTTGTTATTATTTTTTCTCATTCTATAAAATAATTTTTTCATAGTTTGATATGGCACTGTATAGATTAATTTAGGCAGAATTGTCATTTTACCTATACTGGCTCGACCCACCCATGAGCAATTAATATTTTTTCAGTTGTTTAGATCTAACATTATTTGTGTAGAAAGTGTTTTGTAGTTGTGTTCATAGAGATCCTGGGTTTTTCTTGGCAGGTAGACTCCCAAGTATTTTATATCGTTTACAATTATTTTAAATGGAATTTCTCTTTCTATTTCTTGCTGCTGGACTTTGTTGATAATATATAGGAATGATGATGATTTATGTTGGTTTATTTTGAATCTTGCAACTTTGCTAAAGTTGTTAACAATTTCAAGTAATTTTTTAGTTGGTTCTCTAGGATTCTCTAAGTATAACATCATATCATCTGCAAACAGTGATAAGTTTTGTTTCCTCCTTGCCTATTCTAATTCCTTCAATTTCTTTTTCTTCTCTTGTTGCTATAGCTAATATTTCTAGAATAATACTGAATATTGGAGGTGATCATTGGCATCCTTGTTTCACCCCTGACTGTACTGAGAAAACTTCCAGCTTATCTCCATTACAGATAATGCTTGCTGATGGTTTTAGGTAAATATTACTTATTATTTTTTAGCAAGGCTCCATTGATTCCTATGCTTCCTAGTGTTTTTAATAGGAATGGGTGTTGTATTATGTCAAAGGCTTTTTCTGCATCTATTGAGATAATTATACGATTTCTGTTGGTTTTGTTATTGTTACGGTCAATTATGCTGATAGCTTAACTAATATTGACCTAGCCCTGCATTCCTGGTATAAATCCTACCTGGTTATAGTGTATGATCCTTGTGATAAATTGCTGCAACCTCTTTGCCAGTATTTTATTTAAAATTTTTGCATCAATATCCATGAGAGAAATTCATCTATAATTTTCTTTCTCAGTTTTGGCTCTTCCTGGTTTAGGTATCAGCACCATATTTGTGTCATAAAAGGAATATGATAGGACTCCACCTATTTTTCTAAATAGTTTATATAGTATTGAGATTAATTGTTCTTTAAATGTTTGGTAGAATTTGTTTGTGAATTCATCTGGTTCTGGGGATCTTTTCTTAGGAAGTTCACTGATGGCTTGTTCAATTTCTTTTTCAAAGATTGGGTTATTTGAGTATTTTATTTCTTCTTCTGTTAATCTAGGTAATTTATATTTTTGTAGGTATTCATCCATTTCATTTAAATTGTCAAATTTATTGGCATATGCTTGGGCAACATAGCTCCTAACAATTGTCTTAATTTCCTCTTCATGGGTGAATTCACCAATTTCATTTTTGATAATAGTAATCTGGTTTTTTTCTTTCCTTTTTTAAATCAAATTAACCAATAGTTTATCTATTTTATTGGTTTTTTTTTTATAAAACCAGCTTCTAGCTTTATTTTGTTAGTTCAATGATTTTCTTATTTTCAATTTTATTAATCTTTCCTTTGAGTTTCAAGATTTCCAATTTGGTATTTAATTGGGGGTTTTAATTTATTCTTTTTCTAGTTTTTTTTTTAGCTGCATGCCAAATTCATTGATGTGCTGTTTCTCTACTTTGTTGATGTAAGCAATTAGAGATATAAATTTTCTACTCAGTACCACTTTGGCTGCATCCCATAAATTTTGGTATGTTGTCTCATTTTTGTCATTTTCTTTAATTAAATTATTGATTGTTTATATGACTTGCTCCTTGCCCACTTATTTTTTAGTATTAAATTATTTAATTTCCAATTAATTTTTAATTTATCCTTCAATAGACTATTACTGAATGTATTTTTTTTTTGGTGAGGCAATAGAGGTTAAATGACTTTCCCAGGGTCACACAGCTAGTAAGTGTCACATGTCTGAGGCCAGATTTGAACTTAGGTCCTCCAGTCTCCAAGGCTGGTGCTCTATCCACTTCACTGCCTCACTGCCCCGTTGAATATAATTTTTATTGCGTTATGACCCAGAAAGGATGTTTACTATTTCTGCTTTTCTGCATTTGGTTATGAGGTTTTTATGACCTAATACCTGGTCATTTTTTGTGCAAGTGCCATATACTATTGAGAAAAAAGGTATATTCCTTTCTCTTCCCATTCAATTTTCTCCAGAGAACTATCATACATAACTTTTCCAGAATTTTATTCACCTCCTTAACATCTTTCTTGTTTATTTTTTGTTAGATTTATCTAGTTCTGAGAGGTAAAAATAGAGGTTCCCCACTAGTATAATTTTATTATCTATATCTTCCTGTAACTCACGAAACTTCTTCAAAAATTTATATGCTATACTATTTGATGCATATATGTTTAGTATTGATATTACTTCATTATCTATGTTACCCTTCAACAAGGTATAGTTTCCTTCCTTATCTCTTTTAATTAGATACATTTTTGCTTTTGCTTTGTCTGAGATCATGATTGCTACCCCTGCTTTTTTTTGCTTTGGTTGAACCATAATAGATTCTGCTCCAGCCCCTTACCTTTATTCTGTGTATGTTTCTGTTTCAAATGTGTCTCTTGTAAACAACATAGTGTAGGATTCTGTTTTTTAATTCATTCTGCTATCTGCCTCTGTTTAATGGCATGTTCATCCCATCCATATTGATAGTTATGATAACTGTGTATTTCCCTCCATGCTATTTTCCCCTTGTTTGGCCCCCTCTCTCTCTTGCCCCTATCCTTTCCTTCCTCACAAGTGTTTACTTCTGATGACCGCCTCCCCCAGTCTGCCCTCCCATTTATTCCCCTCCCTTCTATTAACCCCATCTCTTTTCACTTCCTTATAGGGTAAGATAGAGTTCTATATCCGAGTGTGTATTTTATTCTCTCTTTGAGCCAGTTTTGATGAGAGCAAGATTTAAGCTTTGCCTGATACCACCCCTGCCCCCATCTTCCTTTCCATTATAATAGCTCTTTCATGCCTCTTTTATGTGGAATAATTTACTCCATTCAATCTCCCCCTCCTTCTTTTTCCAGTGCAATCTCCTTTTTCATCCCTTTATTTTGTTTTTTATGGTATCATCCCATCAAAGTCACCTTATATCCACACCCTACACCCTCTGTCTATGTATACTCCTTCTGATTGCCCTTCCAGTAATAAATTTCTTAAGACTTACAAATATTATCTTGCCATATAGAAATATAAAGTTTAACCTTACTGAATTTCTTATGTTTTCTCTTTCTTGTTTCTTTTTTACCTTTTTATGTTTCCCTTGAGTCTTGTATCTGGAGGTCAAATTTTTTATTCAGCTCTGATCTTTTAATTAGCTTGAAAGCCCTCTATTTTGTTAAATATCCATTTCCCCCCTGAAAGATTATAATCAGTTTTGCTGGGTAGGTGATTCTTGGTTGTAATCCTAACTTTTTGGCTTTCTGGTATACCATATTCCAAACCCTATACAGTTCTTTAAATTGGAAGCTGCCAAATCCTGTGTAATCCTCATGGTAGCTCTGTTATATTTGAGTTGTTTCTTTTTGGCTGTTTACAATTCTTTCTCTTTGATCTATGAGCTCTGGAATTTGGCTATGATGTTCCTGGGAGTTTTCATTTTGGCATCTCTTTTAGGTAGTGATTGGTGAATTCTTTCAATTTCTATTTTGCCCATTTCTTGAAAGACATTGTCCAGGCTTTTTTTTTTTTAACATAGCTTTCAGATAGTCCAATAATTCTTAAATTATCTCTTTTGATCTATTTTCTAGGCCAGTTGTTTTTTCAATGAGAAATTCCACATTTTCTCCTTTTTTTTTTACCATTTTGATTTTGTTTTATCACATCTTGATGTCTCATGGAGTTATTAGCTTCTACTGTTCGGCAAAGGGATTATGACCTGGCTTGTGCTGGGGGTGGGGTTTCTGGAATGGGGTCTTACTTCAGACACTACTGGCTAGCTTAGGGAGTTGCTGGTTTGCAGGAGGGTGGGTCCTCATAGGTGGATTGCTGCAGGGCTTGGAACCCTACCAAAGGCCCCCTGCTGTGAGGCTGGCTGCTGCTCTCAGATCTCATTCTCCTTCCACCCTACTGAGACAGACTTTTCCTCCTGTGCTGGTAAGCTGCTTCTCTGCTCCTAGATTAATTCTGAGGTGGTTTTCTAGTTGTTTGGAGGGGAATTTGGGAGGACTTCAGAGGATCCTTTCCTCACTTTGCCATCTTGGCACTAGAAGTCCTAGTATTTCTTAATTATGAAAAAGCATTTGATTTAGCAGAGCAAAATGCCACCTTACAGACTTTCTTCCAATAATGTATGTCTCATTCATATATTGTTCGAGATTTCTTAAAATTGTTAAAACAGAGATAAACTTACTCACCAATTCTCTCATCGCAAGCATCAGGCAAAGCATCAGACAGGTGCTTGCAAAAGACATTAGCTACTGCCATGGTACAAGCCCAGGACAAAGTCCAAGTTGAGGAGAGATTTTCTGGGGTTAATGAGGCCCTCCAGATGCTCCTGTTTTGGGGTGACATAATTCCAATTACACTAAGGCCTGAAACGTTGCAAAGTCTCTTGGAAATGATCTAGCAGGCACTCAAAAGAGTTTAGCCTGCCCATTCACACAGGAAAGACCAAGTGGATGAGGAATGTCAATTGCCCAGTCTATGACATGCAATTAGATGGACATGGATAATGAGTTGGGCCTAGAATTGGAGAAGATTGGGCTGGACTGCCTTTAGTAAACTGCAAAGCTCTTCAAATGACTCTGAACTCCCAGAAGCCAAGGCCTATCTGTTTGGTCTCAATATTCTACCAGTATTGTGGTATGACTCTGAGACAGGGAACATAATAGCTTCCAAAGAATTGAAAACAAATATCACACAGAGCAACGGAGAGGTGAATGAGGGTGGGGGCAGAATAAGGGGGGGAAAGCAAGTTAGAATAGGAGTAAAAGATGTCATTATGGAAATGTATGATTAAAAAACATGGGCTGGTCACAGTAAAGGATGACACATTGATAGACATCCCAAGCTTTCCACTGGTATCATTATGATTTCAAGGAAAAGGAAGGATGACCTTCGGCACATTGCATGGACAATCTAGGGCAGACTGATGGAAGGATGAAAGCAAAAGTGGCACAGATGGTCAGAAAGGGGATGGATTGTGATCTATATTCATGGAGGAAAAACCCAAATCACTAAGATCACAGGTATATTTGAGTATTTGAGAAGAAGGGTAATATCACTGCAAAATTGGGAATACCAGCATACAGAAAATAAAACAGAGACAGAGAAAGTGGGGAGACAGGAGAAAACAGAGTAAGGTTAAAGCATCTTCCATTCCTCCTTCCACAGGCCATAGCACGCTACAATGACTAAATGGACAAATATCTTCATTACTAAAAAGATCCAACATCATGACTCAAAGGGTCATATTTAGATGATCGTATTCTCAATTATATGATTAATTATATTATTAATATATATTATTGTATTATCAATCTCCCTTGGCTCTTACGACCTATTTGTTTTTTTCTAGAACCTAAGGTTTTCATTTTATTCTGTGAGTTTTAACAAGATTCCCTCCCAAAGGCAGCAGATTGAAGCGCTATCTGTACAGGTCATAGAATATTTTTGAGTATTGAAAGGAAGGGACATCAGTGATTATCTACTCCTACTCATACACAAAAGAAATCCCCACTTTAGCATAATGTGCTGGAGTCAGTTAGAATGGCTAGAAGGGGCTGATTTCAGTGTGAGCATTGATACTTTGGAAATTAGCAAACTACAAATCAGGGATTCCTTTATTGAGTCGTTTATCACCTAGACTTGTGAGCATGATGATGTAGAAAACGTTAGTAATGCAGAGTAAACATAAAAGTGTATCTTGAGTCCATCTCTACCCCTCCTCCCCCACCCCACCCAGTGATCTAATGGTTAAACATTTACAAGCACATCACTGACATAACTGACAATGATGGTCCTGCCTCTGCCTGATGACCTCTAAGATTGGGGAGCCCACCCACCTTTTGAGGCAGCCCACTCCACTTCTGAATGTCTCTAAGAGTTGAGAAGTTTTCCCTCACATCAAACCTAAACCTGCTTCTTTGCAACTCCCACCCATTGAGCCTGGTTCTCTCCTCTGGGTCCAAACAAAACAACTCTAATCCCTCCCCCATCTGGCAGCCTTTCAAATGCTTGAGACAGCTATCATGTCACCACACCCTCACCCTGTATCTTTTTCTCCAGGTCAAATATGCCCAGGTCTCTTAATCAATGTCATGGACTCAAAGCTTTTGACCATCTTAAAGATCCTCCTCTGAACATTCTCCAGCTTACCAAAGGCCCTCCTAAACTATGGTGCCAGAACTGAACACAATACTCCAGGGGAGGTACAGTGGAATATCACGTTCTTATTCTTGGAAGCTATTTTTTTCTTACAGTCCAAGATTAAATTAAGTTGTCTTTTTTTTTAGCTGGTAACTCATATTGGTCACTAAAATCACCAGATCTTTTTCAGAGCAACTGATATCTGTCTATGCCTCCCCCATCTTATATTAAGTTGATCTCTTGTACCCAAGTGTAAGACTTTTCCTGGTAAATTCCACCTTATTAGAGGCTCTAGCCTGTAAAGATCTTTTTGGATCCTGACTACCATTCAGTGCATATTAGCTAATCCTTCTAGCACTGTCATCTGCAAATCTGATGAACATACAATATATGCCTTTGTTCATGTCCTGGATACAACTGTTAAATGACAGAGAGCCACCAAGCCCAGATCCCTAGGGTACTTCACTGGAGACCTTCTATGTTTACATTAATACATTAGTCACTCTTTGAGTCTAGCCATCCAACTAGTACTGAATGTGCTATCCAAGTAACAGAGTCTACATTTTTTACTTATCTGAATTTCAGTCTTCCTCCTTCCTGGTAAGAAAAACTTGTCTCTGCCCAGTGCTTCAGGAGCAGTTTCAGGAGCCAGGAACCTGCCTTTTTATCTTATTTATCTTCTAGAGTCCTTCCTTTGGCGTCCAATGGAGCCGATGTCACCTATCAACAGTTTATTAAGTGCCTACCGTATGTATCAGGCCCTTTGCTAAAGACTGGGAATACAAAGAAAAGCAAAAAATACTTACTCAGATACGCAGTAACAGCAATGTAATAATGATGATCAACTGTGAAAGACTCAGCTACTCTGATCAATACAAAGATCAGACAATTCCACGGATAACATGGAAATATGTTCTTCATGATTTCACACATACAATTGATATCATATTGCTTGCCTTCTCAGTGGGTGGGGGAGTGGTGGGCGAGGGGGAAAGAATCTGGAACTCCAAATTTTTAAAAAATATAATGCAAGAAATAATGAAAACGTACCACTATTCTCGTAGTCCGATTCCATTCAATTAAAGCAATGTTTATTAAGTTTACCTGAGCACTTGGGATACAAAGATAAAACAAGCCACAGTTCCACCCCCCATCTCCAAACATATTTCCATGTTAACCATGTGGGGGGAAAAAAGGGAAGAATAATAAGGAAAGTGGAAAAAGTATACTTCAATTTGCACTCAAAGTTCATCAGTTCTTTCACTGGAGATGGATAGCATTTTTCATCATGAGTCCTTTGGAATTGTCTTGTATCATGGTATTGAGCAGAGTAGCTAAGTCTTTCACAGTTGATCATCATTACAATATCGCCGCTACGATGATTTGAGCAAGGGGACTGAGCTTACTCTGCATGGGAGATAAAAATCATACACAAATAATAAGGTATTGTGATAGATCTGTGGTGTGGACATTGGTGGCTTGCACATGGTAACCCATCCCTGCTCATTCCTCCTAGGCAGCTTTTCGTGTCTGTGACCTTCTAAGAAGATTCCACAAGGGTTCCCCCAACATATTGGGACCTTCCTTTAATTGTCTTGACATTTAAGGGACACTTATTAGAGTGCATGGATTGGTTCATGTTATTCTTTGCACTGGCTATAATAAATTATCACAATGGTTAAGGGCATGGAAGATGTCCAAAGAGAGACGAAGAAGAGACTGGAGATTACTTATAGCTAGAAGAGATAGATAGACAGGATAGACTGTTGGGGAAACAGGCTTTAAGGAAAGGAAGGGTTTCAATTGGCAGAGATTTGGGTGAAGATCATCTCCAACATGGGGAGCAGTGTGCATAGAAGTCATTGAGGTGGAAAAGATAATCCCTTCAAAGTTTCTGAGTTATGTAAGGACAAAGCCATTAATAATCCCACCATGGGACACAGAACATATGTGCCCAAAGAGCAGCAGCTCTACTACAAAAAATGCAAAGCAGATAAGGCAACTCCCTCTGTCCCTCACCACCCCTCTCCCAATCTCCAAACCTTATCATACCCAATTGTTGGGAGTTTTCAGTCCCACATTTCAGGACCTGAGGAAGCTTCCCCCAAGACTGAATTGTCCTGCACAGCAGGCTGGTCCCCACCCCTTCCCCCTCCCACAGGCTGTTTAGCCTACCTCTCTTACCCCCACCCCCTCTTTTCTCTCCTGTGAAAAAACCATGGACTTAAGCAAGGCAGTTGCTGTGGCAACCAAACCTGTTATTCTGTTTCAGTAACTCTGGCCTGGGGAAAGATGGGGTAGTGCAGAGGGGAGAGAGAGAGAGAGAGAGAGAGAGAGAGAGAGAGAGAGAGAGAGAGAGAGAGAGAGAGAGAGAGAGAGAGAGAGAGAGAGAGAGAGTGAGAGTGAGAGAGAGAGAGAGAGAGAGAGAGAGAGAGAGAGAGAGAGAGAGAGAGAGAGAGAGAGAGAGAGGGCCAGGTGGCAACTGTTGCCTGTGCTGATGGAAGCCCATTTGGGGGCAGAGAGGGAGGGGGTCTGCTGCATCCTCATTGCCTTTTCCCCTAACTCCAGCTGGGGGAGACGGAGCCCATGGGAGCTCCCTGAGAGCCAAGCATTCAGGGAGAGCCGAGATGCCCAGACCCTCCTCTTGGTCACAGGCCTTTGCAAGGACAATAGTGTTAACTCTGGGGAAAATTCCATCGCACAGGGTTCAAGTCTCCAAGGAGCTGCTGAGGCCCCCTGTTCAGCCTGGAGGGGTCTCTGAGGAACCACTGCAGCTGCCTGGCCTCTTCCCCCCAATCCTCCACCACCCCCCCTTCCCCAGCCCACTTTGTGTGTGTTTCATTTTTAACCCCTGAGCTGCCAAGTGTTTCATTTTGTTACATTTTATTAGTAGTCAGCCCCTAGAAATGTAAAGAATACAAAAACAAGGACCCATCCTCTTTTGAGGATGGACCGAGGACAACTGCTGTCCACCTAATTCAACTCCTATTTAGAAGTGAACCCCTTTTGTCCACTTCGCACACGCCTCGGCCCCCAGCCCCATGTGCTTTTCAAGAGTGACTCACTCAGGAGAGGGTTAACATTCTCTGGGGCTGGAATGGAAGCCAAGACACTTGATGAAATGCAAGAACTTTTTAAAAGCTGCTCAGTCTGAGACCTGCAGTGCAAAGGCAGAGAGACACTAATAACCAGAGGAGAGCAATTTCCTTGTGCTAAGGAGATAATCAGTGAATGGGGAGAAAGGCGGGAGCCCCCAGAGCCGTGCCTCCCTCTCATTTTTCCCACTGCCAATTTCCAAATGAATTTCTGCTTTCCTGTCTCTGCCATGTATCTTAGAATAGGTTGAGCACAGAGGGAACTTTGGGTTAAAAGTGATCATTAGAAAGAGCAAAGAAGAAAAAATCAATAGGCAACTTTAAATATAATACTTTAACCGGATGAGATAGAATGGCAGAGTAGGGGTGATCTTGGAGTCAGGGAAACCTTTGTTCAAATTCCGCCTCTGACACCTGTTAGCTGTGAGAGGATGGGCAAGTCCCTTAAAGCTTATTGCCCTGGGGCAACTCTCTAAAGAAGAAAATAAGTTACAAATGAGCTGCCAATCTGTATGTGTAGGAGGGCGTTTCCATACCAGGAGATAAAATCACAGATCCCTTTCTTTCTTTTCTTTTCTTTTTTCTTTCCTTTATTTGTGTTTTTTTTTAATCAGGTTTTAATAACAATAATAGGAAAAGTATTTTAAAGATAAATATTTGCAGTATATATACATACATATATAACCATATGTGAATAACGAATCCCTTGAAGTGGTCTTATATATTTGAATTCACACTATTCCAGTTATAATTATGCAAAATATGGTCACTGATTCCAGTCCAATGGAAATGTGCAGTGTGAATTCAAATAATGTGACCACTTCATAAGATATCCTATTCTCACGAATTGGGACCTGACTGTACATTTGAAAACTTTTATTGGCTGGTATTTTTGTTTCGTGATGGTAGATTAAATATAAATTGAATTTAGGGTTCATTTGGACTTTCAGTTGTGCATGAGTCTTTCTTGGTGACCCTTTTTAGAGTATTTTCTTGGCAAAGATTCTGGGGTGGTTTGCCATTTCCTTCTCAAGCTCATTTTACAGATGAGGAAATTGAGGCAAACAGGGTTAAATGATTTGCCCAGGGTCACACAGCCAGTAAGTGTCTGGGACTGGATTTGAACTCAAGTCTTCCTGACTCAAGGATTGGTGCTTTAGCCACTGCATCACTTTTAGTAATATCCTGAACAGTGGATAGAGCACTGGCCCTGCATTCAGGAGGACCTGAGTTCAAATGCAGCCTCAGACACATGATACTTACTATTTATTTATTTACTTATTTTATTTTTAGGCAATTGGGGTTAAGGGACTTGCCCAGGGTCACACAGCTAGTAAGTATCAAGTGTTTGGTCTGAGGCCAGATTTGAACTCAGGTCCTCCTGACTTCAGGGCCGGTGCTCTATCCACTGTGCCACCTAGCTGCCCCTTATTTCATTTATTTATTTATTTTTCACATGACACTTACTAGCTGTGTGACCTTGGGCGAGTCATTTAACCCCATTGCCTAGCCAAAAAAAAAAGGCAAACAAACTGTAGAGTAATATCCCAAACAAAGGCAAAATTAATTAACTCTTCAAATGTTATCTGGAGCAAATAAAGCAGCAGATAGACAACATAAGATATGTAGCAGTTAACCTGAAACTGGTAACTAACTTTATTCTATCAAATGTGTGGTTTTCCAGTTGTATAAAACTATTCTATTACTGAGTAACTAAAGAAGAAACTAAACTGTAAGGTTTGAGATTTTCAAATCAAATGAACAGTAATGATAATAGTTAGCATTTATATAGCACTTTAAGGTTTGTAAAACACTTTATATACTCTCTAATTTGACCCTCACAGCAACCCTTTGAGGTAGCTACTTATTACTATCCCCATTTTACAGCTGAGGAAGCTGAGGTAAACAGAAGTTAAGTGACTTGCTCAGGGTCACACAACTAGTAAGCATCTAAGGCAAGATTTGAACTCAGGCATTCCTGACTCCAGGCCCAGCACTCTATCCACTATGCCAGCTAGCAAAGATAAATAGGCACTCCTATTGCCTTAAATAAATGTTTGTTAAATTGAGGTTCATTTCCCCCCAAACATATTATATCATCAATAACACTGGTGAAAATTGTTCCGGAGGAAAAGGCTGTGAGATTTTGGTTTTAAGAGGGTTTTTTTTTTACCTTATTAAGTTGGAGTGGTAAAAATTGATGCAAATGTTCAGCACCAAGGAGTCTTCTAAAGGCTAGTGCCCTCCTAAGTATTTCACATACCCAGCTGTGGCTTACTTCCTTGTTAATGTTACCTCTCAGACCCAAGCCTGTGTTCTAAAGTGTCTTCTCAACGACTTACTGATAGGCCTATCCCTGGTTCATCGTGACAAGATCACAGCCCAGTGAAGCTCTCTGTGTGGCACGTGGCAATAAGTAACTAAGGAGCACCTCCTCTACGCCTTCTAGACTTTCTGCATTTTAGGATCGTACTCATGATCTGCTGAAAATAGAAATGCTAGCAGAGAGGGATGACACCTATCTTTACTAACTGAGATCAATAAATCTGGGAACCTAGTATCATCATGCCCAATCATAAACACTCATTTTCACACAAATATGCCACCCCCGTGTTTTCTCTTACGAATACAATCTTCCATAGACCAAAGAATATTTGGTCACCCTGATCCCAAAGCCCCTAGTCACTTCACCAGCTGCCAGACCAGAATCCTCAACCCTACCTACTATGAGCCCATGGAGCCCAGATTATTGGCCAACAGGAGCCCAGACCTTAAAGCATGAACAGCAGTGCACTCTGGCAGGAATGCGTGAGAAAGTGTGATGAAGGGTCCTGTCCTCGATTCAGAGCATGCTTAGGTATTCCATGATTGCTTCTCTACTGCTTTCTGTATGGTAAAGAAAAGCTTCTAAATCGGCTGCTGAGTTTACATATAAAAGACTCCACTGGAGGAACTTAGCCTCTCTCTCCCAGGAGGCTTTCAAGTGAAAAGGAAGAAATATTGTGAACCTTCAGGAGGGGTGAAAGGTAGCAGGGGCAGCAGGGTAGCAGCAAGCTCATCTATAACTATCACATCTTCCCACTCAGGTCAGCACGTGGCCAGGGAGACCATGGCCCTGCTATTTCTTCTGTTCCTGTTATAATTATTCTTTCCTCCTCTTAGCTGAAGGAGTATTGAAGATGGAAAGACCTTGTGAGTTTCAAAAGTCCAGAAGTCATTGGTCATTCTTGGATGCAACCTCAGCTCTTTTACTCTTTGAAATATAATGAAATCCTGACTGTATTTCCGTAATATTTAACTTGTTTTTTTTCTTGTTGCATGCAATATTTTCTCCTTAACCTGGGAGTTTTGAAACTTGGCTACGACATTCCTATAAGTCCATGGACGAGATTATGGTAGTCACTACATCAAGCAAGATGCCATCCCCGCCCCCCCCCCAAAGAGCAACCTGTGTGAACCAGCCTAGTGGTAACTCAACATAGCAGCTGAGATACTGCCCCACCCATTGCCTATGTCACCTTTGGGAGTGAATTTGGTAGGCAGAATGTTCGTAGCAGCCAAGTTAAGTTTGAGCCCACTCTCTCCAGAACCTGAGATGGTTGAAGAGAGAGTATGTCCCAGTTCAAGAAAATGTGTTTGTGCTTCTGTTCTTGCCACATTTTCTCAGTAAATATTCTTTCGTAAAAGTTAAATGATGTTAATTGATTATTGATGATATGGAGGAAATAAGCAGTCAAAAGGTATTGGGGAGATACTAACAAGCAGCTATTGCATGCATTGCAGATTTGGGAGGGAGGGAAAGAATACCCCCGAACAAAACTCAGCAATACCATTAAAAGAATCACTCCCATCCCTCAGGATTGTCATTAGAACACTGGGGGGAGATGTGGCTGCCCTAGTTAAAATGGTGAGCCATGGTTACACCAAGATGCTGACGATGATCCACAACCAATTTGGAGTTGTTTTTCTAGTGGGATACTAGGTACATGGTAGTAGTGAGGTATATTGCCCTATCAACCCTCTTAGCCAGAGGGGTTTATAGGGTGTTCAGGGAAGACTAGCCCCTCTATTGTGAGGGCTTGCTGAGTGAGCCCTTTTCAAGGCTGCTCATCTACCTTTGGGTTCACCTGTCACTTGACTCTCACCTGTGGCTCCAAGAAGCTGTAGCATATCCAATGGCCACACCCCAGTAAAACTGTCTGGGCAGACAGGCTAAGCCAGGTTGAGGGTAACCAAAGGCCTCAAACATGTCAGTGAGTTAGCAGGATGTCTATCCCAAGTATGTAAAGATTTTCTCCTGTGGAATAATCACAGTGGCCATGAAAGTGGCTGAAGCAGGTGCCATGGAGTACTTAGAGCTTGCTCAGACATCAGACACCGAAGTCATCCCCTGCATTGCAGGCTATCACCAGGCATCTTGACTTTTGTCTTGCCCTCAGACTCTAGTGACTCGGGAGGAGAGAGTGAGGCTGATGACTTTGTGCAGCTCTGCTTCACTTAAATCCAATTCATGCACAAGTCAAGACATCGCCCTATGATGTCATTGGTCCTCTTTGAAAATGAGGGACGGATAACAACAGCCCTTTTGGTCAGTAGTTGGCATACATTTGACTAAGATTAGGGGTAGAATCAATGGTCATTTTCACTGCAACTAATGCCTTTGAGGCATGTAGTAGGTGGAAAGGTATACCTTTCTTTTCCAGCGATGTTTCTTGAAAGTAGGGATAAAAGTCAGAGACTTGGGGCATGTTTGTGCCTATCCCCATGCCTGGAATACTCTCTCTCCTCTCTCTATCTCCTGGATTCCCTGGCTTCCTTCAAGGCCCAGCAAAAATCTCATCTTCTATGAAAAGATTTTCTTGATCCTCCTTAATGATAATGCCTCCTCTCTATTAATTATCTCCAATTTTTCCTGTATAGATCTTGTTTGTCCATAGTTGTTTTTATCTTGTCTCCCCCATTAGATTGTGGGCTCTTTGGGATTAGGAACTGTCTTGACTTTCTTTTCATCCCCAGTTCTTAGAACAGTGCCTGGCCTATGGTGAGCACTCAGTAAATGCTCATTGACTAACATACCAAAACGCCAGATTAATTTGCTTAGTCTAGAGTCATGCTTTATCAGGACTTCTTAAATAATCTGACCATATCAGGCCAATTTCTCAATCCTTTCCCACTTCCTAGAGCAGGTCACAAGCCATCGCAGGCACTGGTGGGGAATGGGGGGCGGGGAGAGCCTCTGCTCTGAGGAATCTATAAACAAGACACAGCTTCCTAAGCTCCAAACTCAGGAAGTAAAACCAACACACAAAGAAATATGGAACTGAATCCTGAGATAGTTGAAAGCTCCCCATGATCATCAGTTTTATCTGACATGCCATGATTTGCCTCAGCTCAAGCCAAGAAGCAAAAGGTTGGATCAAAATCAGATCACCAGCGCCTGTTGCTATTTTATAGGGTACTCTGACTGTCTTCAAACCAGGGCAGGAATAAACTCATGAGAGCATAACCCACATGCAGTTCTTCTGTCAAAGCTTGTATGTTTACTTGTTTGTTTTCCACTTCCAATGCTCGTGACAGGCAACTTAGTCATCAGTAATACGGCTTTTACTGCATGCGTGTGATAAACTTAGTTCAATTCAATTCAATAGGCACTTCAATTAAGTGGCTACTAGCTCCATGCTATTGGCATTGGGGATTCAATGACAAAAACAAACAGTCCTGAACAAGCTCTTATCCTACTGAAGGAGATGCACAAATATTCAAAGGAATATTATGCAAACTAAATTATGGAGGATTTGGCATTTGCATGTCTATAAAGAGGTATCTTTTCCTTTTGTCAACCATGCAATAATGACAATAGGTCCTTAAAAATAATGGTGATGATGATGATGGCTGACATTTATATAGCATTATAAGGTTTGCAAGGTACTTCATATATATATATATATATATATATATATATATATATATATATATATATATATATACACATATATATATATTCATTCATTCATTTTTATCATCACAACAAACTGTGATTTAGGTGCCCCATTTTACAGATGAGGAAACTAAGGCTGAGAGAGGTTAAGTAACTTTCCCAAGACCACATAGCTAAGTAAGTAACTGAGTCAGGATTCAAACTAAGGTCTTCTCAACTCCAAGAATTTCACTTTCCACTGCTGTCATCTAGGTGCCACCCATAATTATTGAATTCAATGGTCTAGCTGCAGCAAAGAATTATGCTGAGTTTGACTCAAAGATGAAAAATGGCATTGTCTCCCCTCAAGGAGTTTATCATCTAATAGGGAAAATAAGATCATAGGATTATATGAGATTTCTGATCTCATCTATTTCGATATTCGCTCTAAAAATGCAGATGGAAATCCATCCAGTGCCTATTCTATGGGATTCTTGCTTGTGTCCTCCCACAAATTTGGCATAGGGGGTCCACCCAGCATGCTACGGAGCGCTCTCTCTCTCTCTCTCTCTCTCTCTCTCTCTCTCTCTCTCTCTCTCTCTCTCTCTGTCTCTCTCTCTTTCTCTTACAAGGATATCTGCGGAGCACTCCCTTTCATTCCTTGCTCTCTAACTAAATCAGCTTATCTTCTATTCTGATCAGACATTTCTCTTATGGAGAGATAGCATGCATATATAGAAGGAAGCTAAGGATTCTAAATGGTAGGGGTGAGGAGGAAGGCCATTCCAAGCACAGGGAAGAGCCATTACAAAGACATGGAGATGGACCACAGAAAGCATGTGTGAGGAACAGTAAGAAGGTTAGTTTGGTTGGACTGGACTATGCATAAAGGGAAGTAATGCATAGTAAGATTGGAAAGATAGTTTGGGGTGAGATTATGAAGGATTTTAAATGCCAAACAGAAGATCCTAAACTGATTCTGGAGTTCATTCAATAAGAGAAGAAGCATGATTTGATTTGCATGTTAAAGAAATCATTTTACCATCTATGGAGAGGATGGATTAGAGTAGAGAGGCAAGGCAGAGAGACGTGTTAGAAAGCTATTAAAATAGTAATAGGTGAGAGGTGATAAGGGCCTCGATTAGAGTGGTAACTTTTTGAATCCAGAGATGCGGCACATGTGAGATGTAAAAATAGAGATAATCGAATGTAGAAATAGAAATGATCAGATCTAGTAACTAATTAAACATGTGGGGGCAGGAGAGTAAGGTTTTTAGAATATTACAGAGGCTGAAAATCTGGTTAATGGAAGAACAGTGGTGCCTTCAACACAAATAAGGAAGGTCTGAAGAGGAGTAGGTTTGAAGGGGAAAGATAATGAGTTTTGTTTTAGATATGCTGTTTGAGATGTCTATAGGATGTCCAGTTCAAAAGGTCCAATAGGCAGTTAATATGGAAATGGAATTCAGGAGAGAGATTAGGTCTAGGTGGATAGATATAGAGATAGACAGAGTCATCTGTATAGAGATGGTGATTGAACTCATAGGAGCTGATGATGTATATCATCTAGAGAGAGCATATAGAGAAAGAAGAAAAGAGGGCCAAGAACATAGGCTTGAGACACAGCTAAGTTAGTGGGCATGACATAGAAGAAAGTCCAGTAAAGGAGAGAGATAAGGAGTGGTCAAATTGGTAGGTGTAGACCAAGAGACAAGAGAGTCATGAAAATCAATAGAGAAAAGACTAGGGAGTGAGATAGGTCACCAGTGGTAAATACCGCAGAGAGGTCAAGAAGGATGGTGATTGAGGACAGACCATTGATTTGACAGTTAAGAGATCATTGGTAACTTTGGAGAGAGCAATTTCAGTTGAAATCAGAAGCCAGACTGAAGAGGTTTTAGAAAAGAGTGAGAGAAGCAGAGGCAATAAAATAGATAGGTTTTTCGAGGAGTTTGGCTAAAAAAAAAAAAGAAGAAGAAGAAGATATAAGCCAACACTTGTAGGTGATAAGATCAAGGGCAGGCCCACCCCTGTGTGGAAGGAGGTAGAAGGTGTTGAGTAAAGTAACAGGATGATATTCATTGAACAGGAGAAAAGGAAAAGAATCTACATGTTCTTAAATGTCTATATCAGCTCTCTTTGTGGCGGCAAAGAATTGGAAATCGCAGAGATGCCCATCAATTAGGGAATGGCTGAACAAGTTGTGGTATATGATTGTGATGGCATCTGAGCTATAAGAAATGATGAGCTTGATGATTGTAGGAAAAAAAGGATAGACTTGCACAAAATAATGAAGAACAAAATGAAAAAACAACAGAAAATTGTATATAGTAACAACAATATTGTTTTAAGAACAATTTTGAGTGAATAAGTCATTTTGACTATTATAAATTCCCAAATTAACTACAAAGGATATATTTCAAGGAAGATGCTATCTGCATCTAGAACTGATAAATATAAGTATATATAGAATGAGAAAAAAAGAAATTTACGTGATAACTTTATTATATATTTTAAAGGAATAGCAAGTTGTACACAATAGATTTGCACTTTTTTCCTATACTATGTCATGAAAATGCTTGTTTTATTCCATAAATTAATAATAAATAAAACTAAAAAAGCTTTATAATGTAAATAAGTAAATACACATGTATTGAGACTGAAAGATCAATAAAGTTTGGGGTTTTTTTTACTGATGAGGTAAATTTGTATACCATTGCTCTATCCCACTCATCACAGAGGCTATTCCAAACTTTTTCTTCTTTTCTCATGTCTTAGCCAGCATCCCCTTCTCCTATCTTCTCAGCTGAAGACTTTGCTTTCATACTTCACTCAAAAAATCTAGGCTATTCATTTTAAGCTCCTGCTTCCACCCTTCTCTTTTCACATTCTTCTGACACCACCAACTAACTTCTCCCTCCCTTTAGTTTCTGATGAAGAGCTCACTCTTCTTGCTAAAGCCAACCCATCCCCTACCATCTGCTCCAGCAGATTGTTCCTGCCGGCATCCCCACCCCCTCTCTCTAATCTTCAATCTCTCCCTATCTACTGGCTCTTCTGCTGCTTGAAAACACACCCAAGTTTCCTCTATCCTTATAAACCCCTACTAGAACCTAGCATCCCCACTAGCTATTGACTTATATCCCCCTTATCGACGAAGGTACTTGAACGTCTATATTCATGACTTCTAATACTTACCTTTTCATTCTCTTCAAAACCTTCTGTAATCTGCTTTCTAACAACATCATTCCAATGAAAATGCACTCTCCAAAATTTCCAAGGATCTCTTAATCGCCAAATTTAATGATCTTTTCTCAATTCTCATTCTTCTTGAACTTTGTATAGTATCTGACACCATTGACCATCTTCTCCTACTAGATCCTCTCTCCTCTCTTGGTTTTTGTGGCCCTGTTCTCTTTTGGCCTGTTGCCTATCTGCCTGACTGCTTTTGCTAGATCTTCATCTGTATCATTCCCACAAACTGTGGGTGTACCTCAAGGGTCTATTCTAGGCTCTGTTTTCTTTTCTCTATATAGTCTATCATTTAGTGATGTCGTCAGTTCCTCCAGGTTCAAGCACCATCTCTATTTAGATGACTCTCAAATCTATATATCCAATGCCAAATCATAGATTGCCTATTTGACATTTCAAACCACATGTTCTAAAGGATACATCCCAGTTTGCATCCTCAATTCCACTTTCTCATCCTGTGTCCCATCCATTGTCATTTCTACCTCCACATTTCTGGCACATGACTCCTCTCTACTCAGGCAGTCACTGACTGCCCTTGTTCAGGCCCTCAACACCTCTCACTTTTACCATTGCAATAGTCTGCTAATTGGTATCCTTGTCTCAAGTACCTCCCCAATCCAATCCATCCTTCATACGCTCCCAAAGTTATTTTCCTAAAGTGTGAGTCTGACCATGTTGCACAACTACTCAAAATCCAGTGGTTCCTATCACCTTCTCTGTTTGGCATTTAAAGTTCATTACAACTTGTCCTGTGCCTGTCTTCCCACTCTTCTCATACATTATCATACATTATTCCATACCCTCCACAGTCTAACAATACTGGCCTACTTAATGTTCCTCACACGTAACACTCAGTTTTCCATCTCTGTGCCTTTGCAGTAACTGTTTCTCATTCCTAGAATGCTTGCTCCCTCCCTACTTCTTCCTCTTAAGCCCCTAGCCTCCTTCAAGATTCAGTTCAACAACCACACAAAAGAATATTCCAAATCACTAATAATAAAAAATTCAAATCAAAACAACCCTGAAGTTTCATTTCACACCCTGAAAATTGGCAAAGATGACAATAAATAGTTAATGCCAGAGGGGTTGTGGGAAGATAGGCACACTGGTGCATTGCTAGTGGTACAATCATTTCAGAAAGCAATTTGGAATTATGTGAATAAAGTGACTAAAATGTTCATATCCTTTGACCCAGAGATTCTATTACTAGGCCTATACTCCAAGGAGGCCATTGAAAAGAAGAAATTCTCCATATACACCAAAAAACTTTTAGTAGCACTTTTTATGATAGCAAAAAAATGGGAACAAAGTAAATACCCATCAATTGGGAAATGGCTAAACAAATTTTGGTACATGAATGTAATGGAATATTACTGTGCCATAAGAAATGATGTATGTGTGAACTGATCCACCTATTCTAGAGAGCAATTTGGAACTGCGCACAAAAGGCTATAAAACCATGCATATCCTTTGACCCAGCAATACCCCTTCTAGGGCTGCATCTTAAAGATATCATAAAAACAGGAAAAGGACCCACATGTACAAAAATGTTTATAGCAGCTCTTTTTGTGGTGGCCAAGAATTGGAAATTGAAGGGATGCCATCCATTGGGGAACGGCTGAACAAGTTGTGGTATGTGAATGGAATTGGAATACTATTGTGCTGTAAGAAATGATGAGAAGGCAGACTTCATAAAAACCTGGAAAGACTTATATGGTCTGATGCTGAGTGAAGTGAGCAGAACCAGGAGAACATTATACACAGTAACAGCCACATTATGTGATGACTAACTTTGATAGACTTATCTCTTTAGCAATGCAAGGATCTGATTCAGCTCCAAAAGACTCATGATGGAAAATGCTGTCCACATCCAAAAAAAAAAAAGAACTATGGAGTCTGATTGCAGATCGAAGCACATTATTTGCTCTCTGTTTTTTTTTTTTGTTTCTTCTTTCTCATGGTTTCTCCCGTTGGTTCTAATTTTTCTTTACAACATGACTAATATGAAAATAAGTTTAATATGAATGTACATGTTGAGCCTATATCAATTTACATGCTTATCTTGCAGTGGGGAGAGGGGAGAAATGGAGAGAAAATCTGGAATTCAAAAATCTTATGGAAGTGAATGTTGAAAACTAAAAATAAATGTATTATTTTTTAAAAATTATATATATGTATATATATGTATATATGTATATATATGCATATATATGTATATATATACGTGTATATATATACATATATATATGCATATATATGTATATATGTATATATATATGCATATATATGTATATATATACACGTATATATATACATATATATGCATATATATGTATATATGTATATATACGTATATATATACACATATATGCATATATATGTATATATATGTATATATATACATATATATATACATATATATGATGAATACAGAGAAGCATGGAAAGATTTACATGAACTGATGCAGCCAAGTAATTACAGCCAAAAAACCAATATACACAATAATTACAACAATATAAATGGAAATAACAACATACATAAAAGAAAACAAAAATGAATGTTGTGAAATTATAAAGAATAAGCACAGTGTGAAAGAAGAGATATGAGAAGACATCCTCACCCCACCCCTTTGCGGAGGGGAGAGGTCCACAAGCATTGAACATTGTACATATTTTCAGACTTTCTGAATGTATTGATCAGTTATGCTGATTTTTCCCCCTCTCTTTCTCTTTCAGCATTTAAAAATACTATTTGTTATATGGCATAATTCTCTGGGAGGAATAAGGAGAAGGATACTGGAGGAAACTCTAGTGATATAAAAAAGACTAATAAAAACTTACTTAAAAATGAATTTTTAGAAAGACTTAGCTCAAACACCATCTTTTGGAAGAGGCCTTTCCCAATGTTTCCAGCTACTAGTGTCTTCCCTCAAAGATTATTTTATGTCTGCTTTATATGTATCATGTATAAATCTATATATGTACATATTAGCCCCCTCCATCAAAACGTGAACTCCATGACGGCAGAGACAGTGCTTAACACAGGGACACAGAGAACAGTAAATCCTCAAAAAATGCTTATTGATTGATGGGTATTTTTTAACAGGTCAGGTTGGAGGTGTTTTAATATCTTCTCATTTTTATTTTCTTCTAATTTGCCATCAATTTTTATCTTTTCTCTAACAATCTGATGGTCTGTACCAAGATAGCTAATTCAAAAATGACTCCCACATTTGTAACCAATCATTTCTTATCCCTTTAGATAAGAAATGTATGACCCAGGAGGGCAAGTTGCTTAACCTGTTAATGCCTCTGGCAGCTCCGTAAGACTATACATTGCAGAGAAGGTACCCATGATCAGCCTGGCAGGAAAAGCTCCTTGCTGGAACTAATAAAATCACAGGCACAGTCAAAACAAACACACAAACAAAAGAAAGACTCAATTTCAGTGGCTCCTGACTCCTGTTGAAGAAAGGATTTATAATATATTGGCATGAGGCTTGTGTGTAGGAATTTTGGTCCCTCTTGTTTCTGAGTCCTGAGTCATAGTTTCCATCATATTCTTCATATGCTTCTCTGTGCTCAAGAACTCTGTGCTCAACAACTCAATGTATATAGTACTTTAAAGTTTACAAAGCCCTTTCATCCCATAACCCGCATTTCAGTTTCTGATGGTGTTGCCATAGAGACTCAGGCTGTGGGATATGCCTATGGTAGCCCAGTAGATATTTTTACCCAGGGTTCCCTGATGCCAGTAACATGGAACTTGAGGGACTTCTGTAAAGGAGAGGGGACCACACAGGGTGATGAGATAACGGAGAAGGCATGAAAGCCCTGATGGTAGCCTACGTGTGGCTGAGAATGTAATCTAGCAGGGAGATGACTCATGTCTGGGACCAATGGCCTCCATTAGACCTGAGCGAAGGTCTCAGAGCTCAAGGAATGATAAGAGAGTAGAGCAACGACAGCATGAATCAGACAAGACCGGGCACCAGGGGAAGCACTGGGTGCTGGAGCGGGCTATTTAGTTAACCTCACTTGGTCACTAACACTTTTCTTTTCTCTCCCCCTTTTCTGGAAGGTGACTGGTCTCCCATTCTTTTCCCAGACATCCACTTCCTATGGAATTCCCCAGAGAGGGAAGGAGTAAAGGGGAGAGAAGACTATTCTATCCAATCTTACCAGAAGCCCAGGGCACCATCATTCAAAATAAACTATTTCTTAATTGATTTATGTAATTTATTCGCTTATAGAGTAGAGTTGAAACTCTCCCTCCTCTTTTAGCTCTGATACCTTTTGATCCCATCAAAAGGCATTCTTACCTAATTAAGGTTCCAAAAAAAAAATAGGGTAGTTTCAACAACATCTTTTCAAACTGAATCCTATAAAAGTTGGTGGCCACCAACCCAGCCCAACCTAGGGCTTTCTCTAGTCCTACCCCAGCACCAAACACAGACCCCATCTTCCCCTGAAAGTAAAGCTTTTACACCAGGGTCCCATATCATATGTGGATTCTAATATACGCATGAGCCAAAAAACTTATGAGCTCCCTTAATACTAACAATAGTTACCATCCCTATTGACAAATAAGGAAGCTGAAAGTAGACTTTGACATGCTTATGTTCACATAGCTAGAAAGCATCAGAGCTGGGGTGAGGAAGTTGTACCAGACTAGGGTTCTTAACCTTATTATTTTGTTTGATCAAGACAAGTGGCTGAGGTAGGTGCTTCTTTATGATGAGGAAACTGAGGTTCAGAGAAATTAAGCAATTTGCCCAGGGTCATTTGCCTAGTAAGTATCCAAAGCAGAATCATTGTGTCCTGGACCCATTTGACAGTCTGGTAAAGTCTATGGACCCTTTCTCAGAAAAATGTTTCTAAATAATTGAAGGTATTAAAACAGCTCCAACCTGACCTGTTGAAAAATACCCATCAGTCAATAAGCATTTTTTGAGGATTTACTATTCTCTGTGTCCCTGTGTTAAGCACTGTCTCTGTAGTCATGGAGGTCACGTTTTGATGGAGGGGGCCCAATTTCAGTTAGAGGTTAGTGCAAATAAAGATGCAATTTGTTTTTCTCATCCAATTTCATGGATCCTCTGAAATCTATCCACAAACCCCTTGGGGATCCATGGACCTCAGAATAATAATATAATATATAACACACATTAAGGTTTGCCAAGAGCTTTTCAAATATTATCTCATTTTATCCCAACAACAACCCTGGGAGGTAGATGCTATTGCTATCCCCATTTTGCTGATGAGGAAACTCAAATAGACAGAGTTTAAGTGACTTATCCAGGAGTCGTCCAACTAATAAGCAAGCACTGGATTTGAACTCGGGTCATTCTGGCTCTTGGTCCAGCTCTCCATATACTGAGCTGTCCAGGAGCCTAGATGATCCCTGTGCTAGATGATTTCTAAGGCCCAATAGAGTTCTGACATTAGACAAAATGAACATTTTTTTTTAAAAAAATAGCATATTGTAGAGCTCAGAAAAGCACATAGATAATGTAAACTTTGGACAGCTAAGTGACACAGTGGATAGAGTAGAGGGCCTGAAGTCAGGAAGACTTGAGTTCAAATCTGGTCTCAGACACTTCTTAGCTGCACGACCCTGGGCAAGTCACTTAACCTTGTTTGCCTCAGTTTCCTCATCTGTAAAATGAACTGGAGAAGGGAATGGCAAACCACTCCAGTATTTCTGCCAAGAAAACCCCAATTGGGATCATGAAAAATGGGATATGGCTGGAAAAGATTGCATTTGCCTCCAATATACGAACATATATAATGCTGTACCACATGCCGCAAATAAACATCTACTCAACATAAAAAAAACTAGAAATTAGAGCATTAGAAATGCTTATTGTATTGAGTGCATGAGCTGTATTCATAGTAAATAATAGGGAAGAAGGGAATCTTTCTTCCCAATGGAGGGTGAAGCTTTTATTAGTTACATTTCTTGTTCTTTGTTGACCTTTTGAAAAATCTGCACAAACATGCAAGGAAAAATCCTGACTTATCTAATCTACCCACAGCAGAGGAGTAAGATTGCAACATACTGGAGAGGACAGCTTTTTGGAAAAGAGAGAAGAGCATGATTGTACAAGTAGGAGAAGGCATGAGGAGCCTTTGAGCTAAACCAGGTGGCAGGGTTGGTAGAAAGGGAGTCTGTGCAGTGGCAGGATTAGTCCTTAGGCCGGTGTGGGACAGAGCCAGAACAAGGGATTTTTTTCAAGTGGAGCAACAACAGTAATAATAATAATAATAATAATAAAACAGACACACCACATTTAAGATTTGCAGAGCATTTTATATCTATATTATTTCGTTTACTCACAATTCTGCTGAGGTAGGTGCTATTTTATGACAGGGAAACTGAGGTTCAGAGAGGTTAACCAAATGCCCATGGTCACACAGCTAGTATGCAAAGCAGGATGCAAACCTGGGTCTTCCTGACTCCAAATCTAGTGCTCTCTAGTTCATCATGCTGCCTCCACAGACTGTACCCCGGGCAAGTAGTATAGAAGGAATTCTTAGATAGAATGAAGGGGGGAGGTACACTGCCCCACAGGAGGACAAAGACGCTTGGAAACCAGAAGACCACGACTGGGGGATCCCAAGGAAGATGGCCTTTTGAAAACTTCCTATTTTAACCAATTCTTCTTGGAAACTAGGTGCTAAGTTCAGTTGTTTCTTCACACTCGGTATCAAAGTCTGATCTCTGGAGGGTGGTTGTGGCATAATAAATCCTACTGCAAATAAATGGCAAAAGAAGCTAAAAGAGGGACTTGAAGACAATCCCACCAAAAAACAATCCTCAAGGCGCTGAAACATGTTGAAAGGCAACTTAGGAATCATCTGACCCACTTCACTCTCCAGAGGAGGAAAGTGAGGCTCCAGAGAAGTGAAGAAGAAGACTCACAGAACTCTTGGTGAAATTAAGGCCAAGCTGAGACAAAGTCCAATGGAGCCTGAATCCTATAGATTCAAAGTTAGAGCTGGAAAGTACATTAGGGACCATATTGTTCAAACACTTCATCCAACAGAGGAGAAAAGTGAGGCCCAGAGTTCATGTCAGGGAAGGTACTAGAACCCAGATCTCTAGTGTTTTTTCAGCCATGTTGTTGAAATTTCTCCCCCCCTTAGCAGCATGGCCCTTCCAGGGTAGCAGTCCTGTTTTCATCACTCAGGCCAGGAACGTGAGGAGGAGAGGACCACTGTCTGTCCAGAGGTACTGTCCTGACTCCAAATTTAGACAACTCATACATTCTCCAGTTGGTAAGAATGTTTTGAAAAGCCAAATATGGCAGAAATTCAAGGGAAAAAAAAGGTCCTCAGGATGGGGGGAGTGGGGACATCCCCACAAAAGCACGGCCCTGTGGTAGAGGCCGAGTGTTTTCTCCCTGCCCTGGCCTTGCCTCAGTCTCCTGCCATGGAGCCATTATAGATAAGGTGTTGCTTCTCAGGCCACATTTGATTCCTAAGCTGATCTCCCTCAGGGCAGAATATGATGTGAAGTGGCTCCTACAAAGTCACTACTATTGGTACCAAAGGGAAAGCAGTCCCCCCCCACCCCCCCTCGCCAAACTTCGGGCCTGCCAGCTGATGCCTCTGCCTTCTCTGCTCCCTCACATGAGGAAGTTCAACAGATGAAGCCAGAAACTGAGCAGCAGTTGAACCTCCCCTAGAGAAAGCTCATCCTTGCCCAATCAGGAACTAGCAACAGAGGCTTTGTCAACTCTTCTAGTGCCACTTTTTCACCCGCTCTAAAAGAGCTAGTCTTTTAATCCCCTGCCATTTTATTCATTCTTTGATCTTCATTTGCCAAGTTCTTCAGTCTTCCCCCTTTTCATGTACTACTTTCAAAGGCTTAAATCAGGGCCTCCCGGCGCTCAATGACTCACCTTTCCCTTATAAGCTAATCAATAACTCACTGAATCTCCCCTACAAAATCAATAGCCTTTATTTAACATCCTCTGGTCTTCAAACAGTTACACAATCTTTCATTTTGTAAGTTTTAACTTTTAATCCTTGAAAACAGTTACACACAAATGAGCCGATAGACCACAGTGCCCCATAGCTCCAGCCATTCTATAATCTTCAAACAACTTCAATTCTAGCAATCTGTGTCTCTGACAAATAGCATTCTTCATGATTGAATTTTAATAAATTTTAACATAAATTGTCTCTGCTCCCTTAAAACCATTGTGTTGTCATATATCACTCTATATCTTTAAGAAGGTGATTTAAGCCTTTATAATCATGCCACAGTTCATTTTCTTTCCCTTTTTCAACTAAACTGCTCAAAGCTTGTCTGAAAATTGTGGGGTTTTTACACACAAATTTTAGCAGTTTTTATTAAACCTAAATTCTTTTCTTGCTCCTTTCAGACACCAAACTATTCACCCACAAAAAAGGCAATAACTATTCCTTTACCAGTTGATTTAATTATTTTTCTTTATGCGAAACTAATTTTTCTGCCCCTTTCAATACCAAACTGCTCTGTGTGAAAGGACAGGACCTTAAAGGGATAATAATTCATATATGTATAACCCCTTTTCTGTCAAGACTGTTATAGAGGCATAGTGTCTATAGAATGCAAGTGTAACTAGTTTTCTTTTTGTAGATCTAGAGGCTAGGTATTACAGTGTATACAGTACTGGGTCTGAAGTCAGTAAGACCTGAGTTCAAATCTAGCCCCAGATATGTTCTGGCTGTGTGAACAAGGGCAAGTCACATAAATCTCTACTTGCCTCAGTTTCCCCAATTGTAAAATGGGGATAATAATAGTACCTTGTGAGGATTGACTTGTAAGTGCTTTAAAAAAGTTTTTTTCCTTCCTATCTTCCTTCCTTCTCACAGTTCTTTGCACTTGACATTCCACCTCCATTCTCTGTACCTCATGCCTAGAATGTGCTCTCTCTTCACCTCTGCCTCTTAGAATTCCTAGTTTCCTTCAAAGCTCAATCCAAAAGTCATCTTCTGCATGAAGCTTTTCCTGATCCCACCAGCTACTACTAACTCTCTCCAAAATTACCAAGTATTTATTTGTACATACTATTTTGTATATACTTGTATGTGTACACATTAGCTCTCCTAATTGAATGTAAGTCCCTCAAGGGCAAAGACTGCTTTTGTTTTTGTATCCCCAGAACTTAGCACAGTGTGTGGCACATAGTAGGTGCTTAATAAGCTTATCAATTGATTGAAAGAATCAGGAATTTTAAAATTATTTTTGTTACATTTTAAGTTCCTAGCTCCCTCCCTCTCTACCCCGTGCTAGAGAACGCCACCATTAATACACACACGCACATACACACACCCATATTTGTATATGTATATCTATACATATATGTACATATGTATATGTGTGTCTGTGTAAAACCATACCGTGCATACTTCTATTTATCAATTCTTCCTCTGGAAGTGGATAACATCTTCCTTCATAGGTCCTTTGTAGTTAATTTGAGTTTTTGGTTTTTTTGCTGTTGTCCTTCATTTTCAAAGACAGCCAAAATGACATCACTATACCAGAGTCAAGTTTTATTGTGTTCAACTGTGGCTGACCAGACCAACCCAAGCTAGGGATGTTCTACCACAGGTCGGGCACAAATAGTCTGTGTGGACCTTTGGGGTGGATTCTCAAAGTTTACCTATCTTGCATTTCTCTTGAGCTAACTCAATTCTTCTTTGCTCATAGAGCACAGCACCTTTCCTGAGGTTGGCACGCCATGCTGAATGGTCCCATGCCAGTGTCTCTGATGTCACATAATCAATCCCAAAGTTCTTAAGAGAGACCTTCAGAGTGTCCTTGTGTCACTTCCACCATGTGAACACTTGCCCTGTGTGAATTCTTTATAAAATAGTCTTTTTGGCAAGTATACATTTTGCATTTGAACAATGTGGCCAGCCCATCAGAGTTGCGCTCTCTGAAGACAAGTTTGAATGCTCGGCAGTTTAGCTGGCACCTTATCCTGCCAGGTGATCTTCAGAATCTTCCTAAGACAATTCAAATGGAAGTGATTCAGTTTCCTGGCATGGCGCTGGTATACTGTGCCGGCTTTCACGGGCATACAACAATGAGGTCAGCACAAGAGCTCTGTAGAACTTCAGTTTGGTAATACCTCTTCTCTCCCATACTTTCCTTTGGAGCCTCGCAAACATGGAGCTAGCTCTGGCAATGCATGCATCCACCTCACTATCAATGTGTACATCCCTGGAAAGTAGACTACCAAGGTGAGTGCACTTATCCCCAGCATTCCAAACTTCTCCATTTGCTGTGACCAATAGTTCCATGTATGGATGGTGAGGTGGTGGCTGATGGAGAACCTATGTTTTCTTGGTGTTAATTGTTAGGCCAAAATTAGCACAACAGCAGATCCGTACTTTGTTGCATCTCAGCTTCAGAGGCTGCATTGAGTGCACAATCATCTGTAAATAGAAAATTACGCACCAACACTCCCTCCACTTTGGTCCTGGCTTGTAGTTTTTTCAAGTTGAAGAATTTACCATCAGTGCGGTAGCTGACCTTGATGCCATGTTCATCGTCATTGAAAGCATTTGGCAATGTGGCTGAAAACATCATGCAAAAAAGCGTGGGAGCAAGCACACAGCCTTGTTTCATTCCATTGGTGACTGGGAAAGCATGAGAGCATTGTCCATTATCCAGACCCCAGGCAAGCATGCCGTCATGAAATTGATGGACAATGCTAAAGAACTTCTCCAGGCAACCAAATTTTGACATAATTGTCCATAAGCTCTCATGATTGACAGTATCAAAGGCCTTGGTCAGATCTACAAACATTGTATACAGACCTCTTTTCTGCTCCTGGCATTTCTCCTGGAGTTGTCAGACAGCAAACACCATATCAACTGTTCCTCAGCCCTTTCTGAAGCCACACTGGCTCTCAGGTAGATGACCATCTTCCAGGTGAAGGAGCAGCCTATTAAGGAGGACTCTGACAAGAATCTTGCCAGCAAGGACTGAGTTAGAGGGACTGCCTGTGGTTGTCACGGACAATCTATTTCCTGTACCTTTATAGAGATGGATAATGGAGGCATCCTTGAACTCCTGGGGGACAATCTACTCGCCATATAATCTAGAAAATTTCAGTCAGCTTTTGTATGAGCAATGGACCCCCTATCTTGTAAATCTCAGCTGGAATAGAATCAGCACCAAGTGCTTTGCCACATGAAAGAAGCCTAATGGCATTCAAAGACCTATGGTATATCTCAACTACTCAGTGTTAATGGCGCCACATTGATCAGTGATAAGGACATGATCCTACAGAGATGGGCTGAACACTTCTATAATGTTCTCAACAGACCATCATCAATCCATGCTGAGGCCATTGACCATTTACCTCAAGTTGAAGTCAATCCCTCCCTAGTTGATTTGAGTATTTGTAATACTAAGAATAGCTTGGTTGTTCAGATATTCTTAGAACAATATTTCTGTTACTGTATCCAACATTCTCTTGGTTTTGCTCATTTCACTCTTCATTATTTCATAAAAGTCTTTTCATGGTTTTCTAAAATGAACCTGCTCAAAAAAAAATTTTTTTAATAAATAAATAAAATAAAATAAAAAGAACCTGCTCATCACTTCTTACAGCACAGTAGTATTCCATTACAATCATATACCATAACCTGTTTAGCCATTCCCCAGTTGATGGAATTCCCTGCAATTTCTAGTCCTTCGCCACCACAAAGTGAACTGCTATAAATATTTTAGAACATATAGGTTCTTCTTCCTTTTACTCTGATCACCTTGAAAAACAGACTAGTGGTGTTGCTGGGTCAAAGGGTATGCACAATTTTATAACTCTTTGGGCGTAATTCCAGATTGCTCTCCAAAATGGTTGGATCAGTCCACAATTCCACCAACAGTGTATTAGTTGTCTCAGTATTTCTATATCCCCTCCAACATTCATCACTTTTCCCTTCGATTATTTTACAAAACAGGATTGGTGTGAGATGATATCTCAAAGTCGTTTTAATTTGCATTTCTCTAAGAACATGTTTTCATATGACCGTATATAGCTTTGATTTCATCAAAAAACTACCTGTTAATATCCTTTGACCACTTATCAATTGGACAGTGACTCATCTTCTTATAAATTTGGCAAGATTCTCTTTATATTTAAGATATGAGACCTTTATCTGAGAAACTATCTACAAAAAAAATTCTCCAAATTTTCTGCTTTCCTTCTAATCTTGGCTACAATGGTTTTATTTTTACAAAACCTTCTTAATTTAATGTAATCAAAAATATCCATTTTACATCTCACTGTGCTTTCTAGCTCTTGTTTATTCATAAATTCTTCCCCTGTCCATAAGTCTGATAGGTAATATGTTCCATGTTCTTCTAATTTACTTATGATATCTCCCTTTATGTCTAGGTCATGTATCCACTTTGACCATATCTTGCTAAGTGATGTAAGATATTGGTCTATACATAGTTCTTGCCAGATTGTTTTCTAGTCTTCCCAACAATTTTTATCAAATAGGTCATTCTTATCTCAACAGCTTGAATCCTCACATTTGTCAAACAAAAGGATACATAATCATTTACTACCATGTATTGCACATCTACTCTATTGTACTGAACTACCATTCTATTTCTTAGGCAGTGCCAGATAGTTTTGATAATTGCTGCCTTATAATACAGTTTAAGATCTGGTAGCACTAGCCTTCTTTCCTTTACTTTTTTTTCATTAATTTATTTGATATTCTTGACCTTTTGTTCTTCCAAATGAATTTTGTTGTTATTTTTTTCTAACTCAGTAAAATAAATTTTTAGTAATTTAATTGGGGTGTCATTGAACAAGTGAATTAGTTTAGGTAGAATTGTCATTTGTATTATATTGGCTCTGCCCACCCATGAACAATTAATATTTCTCCAATTATTTCAATCTTATTTTATTTGTATAAAGTGTTTTATAATTATGTTCATGTAGATACTGGGTTTGTCTTGGCAGTTGTATTCACAGGTATTTTGTGTTGACTATTGTTATTTCAAATGGAATATCTCTTACTATCCCTTCTTGCAGGGTTTTAGTTGGTGATATATAGAAATGCTATGATTTATGTGAGTTTATGTTACTTTGCTAAAAATTATTGTTTCAACTAGCTTTTTAGTCGAATCTCTAGGATTTTCCAAGTATATCATCATATCATCTGTAAAAAGAGATAGTTTTATTACCTCATTGCCCATTCCAATTCCTTCAATTTCATTTTTTTCTCTTGCTATTGCTAGCATTTCTAATACAATATTAAATAATATTGGTGCAATATTGAACAACAGTGGTGATAATGGACATCCTTGTTTCACCCTGATCTTATTGGAAATTCTTCTAGCTTCTCCCCATTATATATGATGCTTGCTGAAGGTTTTAGGTAGGCACTACTTATTATTTTAAGGAAGACTTCATTCATTCCTATGCTCTCCAGTGTTTTTAATAGGAATGGGTGTTATATTTTGTCAAAAGCTTTTTCTGCATCTATTGAGATGATCATGTGGTTTCTGTTAGTTTTGATGTTGATATGATCAATTATGCTGATGGTTTTCCTAATATTAAACCAGTCCTACATTGCTGGTATAACTCCTACCTGGTTATAGTGTATTATTCTTGGGATAAGTTGCTTTAATCTATTTGTTAATGTTTTATTTAAATTTTTGCATCTATATTCTTTAGGGAAATTGGTCTATAATTTTCTTTCTCTGTTTTGACTCTTCCTGGTTTAGGTATCAGCAGTATATTTATATCATAAAAAGAATTTGGTAAGATTCCTTCTTTGCCTATTTTCCCAAATAGCCTAGATAGTATTGGAATTAATTGTTCTTTAAATGTTTGATAGAATTCATGTAAATCCATCTGGCCCTGGAGATTTTTTTCCTAGGGAGTTCATTAATGGCTTGTTCAATTTCTTTTTCTGAGATGAGGTTATTTAAGTATTTTACTTCCTCTTCTGTTAATCTGGGCAATTTATATTTTTGTAAATATTTATCCATTTCACTAAGATTGTCAAATTTGTTGGCATAGTTGGGCAAAATAATTCCTAATTGTTTTAATTTCCTCTTCCTTGTGGTGGATTCACCCTTTTCATTTTGATACTGTAATTTGGTTTTCTTCTTTTTTTTTTAATTAAATTAACCAAAGGTTTATCTATTTTATTGGTTTTTTTCATAAAACCAGCTCTTAGTTTTATTTATTAGTTCAATAGTTTTCTTAATTTCAATTTTATTAATTTCCTTTGGTTTTCAATATTTCTAATTTGGTGTTTAGTTGAGGATTTTTAATTTGTTCTTTTTAGTTTTTTAGTTGTATGCCCAATTCATTGATCTCCTCTTTCTCTATTTTATTCACGTACACATTTAGAGATCTAAAACTTCCCCTAAGAGCTACTTTCGCTGCATCCCTTAAGTTTTGGTATGTTTCATTATTGTCATTCTCTTGAATGAAGTTATTGATTGTTTCTATGATTTGTTGTTTGACCCATTCATTTTTTAGGATTAGATTATTTAATTTCTAATTATTTTTAGTCTATCTTTCCATGGCCCTTTATTACATATAATTTTTATTGTATTGTGATCTGAAAAAGATGCATTTAATATTTCTGCCTTTTTGCATTGGATTGTGAGGTTTTTATGCCCTAGTACATGGTCAATTTTTGTGTATGTGCCATGTACCATTGAGAAAAAACTATATTCCTTTCTATCCCCATTCAATTTTCTCCAGAGGACTACCATACCTAACTTTTCTAATATTCTATTCACCTCCTTAACTTCTTTCTTGTTTGTTTTGTGGTTAGATTTATCTAGTCCAGAGAGGGGGAGGTTCAGGTCCCCCACTAGTATAGTTTTTCTATTTCTCCCATAATTCATTTAGTTTTTCCTTTAAAAATTTGGTGTATATAGATTTAGTATTGCTATTACTTCATTAATCTACTGTACCTTTTAACATAATATAGTTTCCCTGTTTATTTCTTTTAATTAAATCTATTTTAGTTTTAACTTTGTCTGAGATCATGATTGCTACCCCTGCCTTTTTTTGTATCAGCTACAGCATAATAAATTCTATCCCAGCCCTTTATTTTTACTATCTGTGTGTTCCTCATTTTTAAATGTGTTTTTTATAAACACATTTAAATATTGTCAGATTCTGGATTTTGATTCATTCTTTTGTTTCTGTTTTATGGGTGAATTCATCTCATTCACATTCAAAGTTATAATGACTAGTTGTGTATTTCCCTCCATTCTATTTTTCCTCACCATTTTTCCTTTTCTCCTCTTTTTCTCCTGTCCTTCCTCAGACATCTAATTTACTTCTGATCACTGCCTTCCTAATCTGCACCCCTTTTAAGAGTCCCTCCCTTATCCTATCTTCTTATCCTCCTATTTTTTTGTAAGTTAAGACTTTTATACCCTTCTAAATGTGTATGTAATTTCCTCTTTAACCCAGTTCTGATGAGAATAAAGTTCTAGCACTACCAGCCCTCCACCACCTCCTGCCTCCACTATAACAGTTCCTCCATTCATGCCTCCTTTATATAATTGCTCCATTTTGCCTCTCCCAACCCAATTTTATTTTTTAAGATCATTCCATAATAACTCAACCCCAAGCCTTCTATCTATGTATGCTCTTTCAAATTATCCTAGTAAAGACAGAATGTCAAGGAGGAGCAAGTAATAAACAGGTTGCAGAGAGGTCAAGGAGAATAAGGATTGAGAAAAAGCCATTGTGTTTGGCCACTAAGAGATCATTAGTAACTTTGAAGAGAACAGTTTTGGTGGAATGACAAGACTGTGAGACAGGCTGTAAGGGGTTAAGAAGAATGAGAGCAGAGACAGAGGAGGTACCTGTTGTAGACAGCCTTTTCAAGGAGTTTAGTCACAAAGGGAAGAAAATTTTAGGATGATAGAGTAGATGGAAGGCTCAAGTGAGGGTTTTTTAGGATGGAAGAGACATGGGGATGTTTATAGGCAGTGGGAAATGAACCAGTAGAGAGGGAGAGATTGAAAATAAGTGAAAGATGGCAGAGAGGGGAATCTGTTGGAGGAGATAGGATAGAATGGGATCACTTGAATAATAGAAGTTAATCTTGTTAAGAAATAAGGTCGCTTCATCATGTGAGACAGGTGAATGGGGAGATGTTAGCAGAAGGCCCCTGAGTGATAGGAGATGAGGAAGTGGGGAATAGAGAGTACTCGTGGCTAATTGCCTCAATTTTTTTCTGTAAAATATTAGGTAAGGTCCTCAGCTGAGAGTTTGGGGGATATGGAGAATGGGATAGTGAGTTAATAAGGCAGGTATAGAAGGATTGCCTAGCAGCAGTGAGGGTCTAGGTGAAGTTATATAACACATTTGTAATGGACCCAGTTGGAAGGATTGAGTGATTTTCTCCACCTTTGTTCAGCAGCACATGTGTAAGAGTGAGGCAACAATTGGTGGGAGTGAGCCAAGGATGAGTCTAATTAGCAATATAAGGGGGCTAGGGATTCAAGAGAGGAGGATAGCATAGAGTTGAATTGGTTCACCAAGGAGTCAAGATGGGGAGAAGAGGAGAAAGTGTCTAGTGCAGAGAAGAGAATTGAGGAGTCAAGGGATTAGAGGTCAGTGCAACTAAGGCAGAGAAATGAAAAGCCAACCAATTATGGTCCAATAAAGGGATTTCAGAATTCTTGAACTGGGGGTGGTATATCTGTGGGTGATGGCAAGATCAAGGATGTGACCATCTTTGTGTGTGACTGAGGTGGAGTGGAAGAGTGACTCTTGGGAGGTGAGTAGATTGAGGAACTGAGTTGTTAGGGTCTTTGAGGGAGAATCAATATATATGTTGAAGTCCTCTAGTATGAGGGAAGGAGCTAGAGACAAAAAGCCAGAGATTCATTGAGGCAGGAAGGAGGGTTAATGGGGTTCTGTAGACAACCACCACTAGACCAACCCCCTCATTTCACAGTGAAGAAAACTGAAGTCTCCCAACTTTGGATCTTAAGGTCTAAAGTCACACCTATATTAAATGGAAAAGAATGGATTTGAACCTCTGACTCTGTACCCAGTATTCTTTCCACTGAACCATGCTGCCTCCCTCAGCTGAGGCCATAGGCTCATTTCTTGGATTTTGTATGGTCTTAACTTCTGGCCGTCTCTGCTGCTCCACTGTAACTAACCTGCCATCTAGCTTGACGGATCTACTGAAGCAATTTTTTCCCTTTCCTCTTCTTTTTCAATTTAAAATCTAATCAAGATTTGCAGGACTCCCAGCAAATTTTTGTAAGGTAACCTTTAGGAGGACAGTAGAATGGGAATACCCCAGGATTGGACTCATCAGTCCTGAATTTTCATCCCACTTCTACCCCTGTAGAAGTGGCTTCCTCTGGCTGTATTCACTTCAAAGGGAGAGAACAAGGTCTGCTTTTTCCTACCTCTCTGGGATGGTCCACGCCTAAATAGATAAGATCCTGTGACATAGCACTTTGAAATCAAAGATGTTATATTCAGGGTTCCAGCTCTCACAGACAGAAAGTGATCCCTTTACTCCATGTTAGTGAAATATGACCTATAGGGTATGGATTCCTAAATCCAATAGGTCCTCAGTCCACCCATATGTCCCTGGAAGCCCCTTTCATCCCTGTCTCCTGATAGAGGTGTTGTAAAGATAAATAAGGCAGCCTCTGATTCAGGGCAAAAAGGGTTCTATGCCAAGGTAACAAAGAACTCGGAGTCAGGGAGTGGTTTGGGAAAGTGTGGGGGCAGAATGACCCTCCCTCTGTTAAGTCTATGGTCTCCTGATCCCCTCAGTGGTGTCAGGCATTTTTTGGAACCTGAAGTCTATGCCACAGATCAAAGGACAATAGCTTTAGAGACCTTAGTAGTCATTCAGTCCAATTCCCTCATTTGACAGATGAGGAAACTGAGGCCTAGGCAGGGTAACTGACTTGTCCAAGGTCATACTGACAGTAATTAGCAGTGTCAGGTCCTCTGTCTTCAAATCTAACTCTTCTTTTCTTTCTTCCTTCCTTTCTGTTCTTTTTTGTTGGTTTTTTAGGCAATCAGGGTTAAGTGACTTGCTCAGGGTGACATAGTAAGTGTCTGAGGCTGGATTTGAACTCAGGTCGTTCTGACTCCAGGGTGAAATACAAGTCTTTTAGAACATTGCCTCTCTATGCTGGACTCAAGGAAAATACAAACTTTAAGATAACACCAATAAGGTAAAGATGATCAATGAACATAGGAAAGAAAAAGATACCAATACTAGGTCTAACAATGGAGGAGGATTTGTCTCAATGTAATGAAGGCTTCCTAATAAATAGAGTTAGCCATAAATACAGTGGGTGCTAGGTGATGAGAATATAAAAACAAAACGTGAACCATTTTCTGCCCTCAAGGAGCTCACATTCTTAGGGAAAACAATACATGTACTTATAGATAAACAATATGTATAATGTGCTTTGAGAGGGCAGAGGATTGAAACCAGGAAAGGTCTTTTGTAGGAAGTAGTATTTCATTTTTTTTTTGAGACCTATCTTCTAGGTGGCACACTGGATAGAATGCCAGGCCTAGAGTCAGGAAGACTCATCTTTCTGAGTTCCAATCTGGCCTCAGACATTTACCGTGTAATCCTGGATAAGTCATTTAGCTCTGATTGCCTCAGTTTCCTAATCTGTAAAATGAGTTGGAGAAGGAAATGGTAAACCACTCCAGTAACTTTGCCAAGAAAACCCCAGCTGGAGTCATGAGGAGTCAGATATGACTGAAATGGCTGAACGACAACTCCCCATCTTACCCAGGCTGGAAATGCAGGCTTTAAATTCATTGCTGATCAGTACAGAAGGTTTGACCTGCTCCACGTCTGACTAGGCCGGTTTGACCCTCCTTTGGCAGCATGGTAGCCCCAAATTCCATTCATGCCAAACAGTACAGACACCTGACTGGCTTTAGCTCTCTTGCCATTCAGAACTCCTGAACTCAAACAATCCACCTACCGTATTTCACCACAGAATCATCGCCACCACATGATCCTTGCCACCATCTAATAATCATCACACCCTGTTTTTCCAAAACTTGGTTTATAACCTTTCATAGTAATCATCGCATGGTATAATTCTGTTCGTCATGCCACTTAAAAGGTAAACAGAGCAACAATGCATTCACCGGTGGCATATGGATATGCATCTATCTCTCACACATTGCCAGCTGGGAGCCTAGAATTCTTAGCACGTGCGCATTGTCAGTACATCTCCGAAAGCTGACTTGTGTGGTTTGTTTAGAGTGCTGCAGTACTTATTCTCAGTATTATCACTCAACCCAACAAAGAGCCATAGGAGCAACGGGGGCGGGCAGGCAGGCAGGCAGGCGAAGCTGCCATGAGTAAGTCACGTGTCATGACTTGTATCTTCCCTCGCTAGCTAAACTGTACAATTCATCTGCCAGTGATACGTTAACGTGAGAAGCAGTTTTTTCTGATTATGGGTAAATATAAAAACTATTCTGCGGGCTTCAAGCTAAAAGTGATTGTGTTCACTGAATGGGAACAGAGCTGCAGAAAGACAGTTTTCAGTGAGTGAAAAGTTGGTGTGAGACTGGCAGAAACTAAAAGACAAGCAATACCAGCACGAGTTTTAAAAGCTTCACATAATGGTTGCAGCCCACTTTTTTGCAAAAAAAAAAAAATTGGCATAAAATATGCCACAATTGTGGCATAAAATATGCCACAATACAGTATTTCAGGCTCCTCTGTAGCAGAGATTACAGGTGTATGTCCAGCTTTTTATTTATTTACGTGTTTTTTTAAGGAGGAGACATTTGAGCTAAACCTTAAAGGGAAATCGGGATAAATGGAAGTAAATGGGGAGAGTATTCCAAGTGGAACAGGAGGGATGGGGCTGACTGTGCACTGGAGCCACTTCCAGTGGCGAATATACCTCTTGTTGCAGGGCATGCGTGACCTGCTGCTGGCTGACCCCTTAGGTCATGTGGAGGATGAGGGTGGGGGACTATGCTGAAGAGAACTGCCCGCTGAGCCAGCAGGCTTAGATGAAAGAGTAACTTCCACTCTCAATCTCTCTTCCTCTTTCAAGCATGTTGGGACTCTTGGCAGCTCTCCCTTGGACTTCTAGAGAAGGGTTAAAAAAGGGGATGGTGTCTTTCCTCCCACCTCGATGACGGCTATAGCAATTGCACGTATGCAGCCCGAGACTCCATCTCAAGCCTCTAACTGCTGCTTCTGCTTGGCATTTCTTTCCCTGAGCACAAGAACAGGAAGAAGCATGTGGCCAGAAGTCGCCAGAGGACGTGCTCGTCTCCTCTACGTCACAGGGCTTAAGGAACCAGCCAGGAGATTCTGGTGGCACTGGCCCTTCAGCCAGAGGCCAGATCACATGCTCGGTCACATTTCATCGGTTATACAGGCATGAGATAGAATGTTGTGTACAGGGAACACAAGTAGATCAGTCCGGCTAGACCAGAGAGTGCATGAAAGGAAATGACCAGCCTAGAAAGCTAAGGTGGGAGTCACAGTATGATGGGCTTTGAATTCCAAACAGAAGTTTGCATTTTATGCTAGAGGCAATAGAAAGCCACTGAAGCGTCTTCACACACTAATCACAAACACATATGGTCCGGAAAACCAAATTCCTTCATTTTTCATGCTTCTCGCTGCATTTTAAGTTCATCATTTCTCTGGCAGAAGGTGAGCTGTGAGACTCTTGTCATTGCATTTTTAAGAGTTCTGAAGTCTTTCAAAGGTGTTTTTACTCTATAATGTTATCACTGCATAAACTATTCTCCTCACTCACTTTGTGCTGCTCACTTCACTTTGCATCGGGTCATAGAGGTCTTCTTAATTTCCTCTGAAACTGTCCATTTTGTCATTTCTCCTGGTATGATAGTATTCCATTATATCTATATATCATAATTTGTTTATCCATTCCCCAATAGGAGGATAACACCTTAATTTCCAATGTTTGGCTCCTATGAAAAGAACTATTATAAATATTTTTACATATGGTTCCTTTCCTTTTGTCTTTAATTTGATCTCTTGGGGATATAGGAATAATAGTAGTATAGCTGGATCAAAGGGAACACACAGTTTTTAGTAACTTTGGAGCTAGAATGACTGGACCAATTCACAGCTCTACCAACAGGAGTGCTCCACCACCACCTCCAAATGGATTATTCATTTGCAACATTTCCATTCCTATTGCCTGGGAAACAGGCCCTAGTCCCCTTCCACTAGGACAACTACAACAGTATCACTACACACAGAACCTTTCTCTGCCTATGGTAGCAAGAATAAGGTAGCTAAAGCTTTCCTAAGATCATATCAACCCCAACTCTGAAGTTTACAATGCTTCCCAATCAGACTCCATTGAAGAGAAGAACCTCTAATTCATAGATTCTACAGACCCTACCATTTTGTCTCCAATCATATCTGTGTTCCAACTAAGCAAAGCCATTAATCATCCCACCCAGCCCCGTCCTACCTCTCTTCACTTGCATATATCTCTGTGTTTACTCCACGTGTGCACCGCAATGGATGAGAGCCTGTCCCTTTCTATCACATTTCTATATATCCTGTCCTTTCAAGTGGAGTTGAATTTGCCCCTTAGGCATATGGATCTTAAACCTAGTCTCTGTTCAAAATTTATGTTCTTCCAGGAAGCCTTCCTAGACTAACTCAGCTTGGTTTCAGTCACTGTAGAATTATTCCAGTGCATATTTATACAAGGTATTTCTTTTCTATGTAATGTTTTCTGGAATATATTTTAGCAAGTCTATGAAATAAATCTTATCTTGCCATTGATTCACATTAAGAAACTGACGATACATTCTATGATAAATTATGCCCATGGAAAATTTCCTGGCATTTTGCTGTGGGTGACATTTCTGCCATCACAACCACCCAGCAGCTCAGGAGTTCTCCTGCAAAATATAGTCTTTTCCTTTTCCATCTCCAGTATTTTTCCTACGTAGTTATTCTCCAACAATGCTCACCCAAGGTGCTCAGTCATCTGTTTAAAATGCAGACTTATTAGTACGGCCTGTGGAAATGTTAGGCTACAAATTATGCTCACTTTGATACTTCTATGTAATCTCCGCAATATGGATACTCCTTCCATGGATGCAGATAGCAATCCGTGCATGCCTTCTGGTCCTATGGAATTCTTGGCCATAGCCTTCAATAAATCTTGCATAGAGAATATACCCAATACATGGGAGGCCTTTCCCTTTTTACATTTGTCTGATGCAAGTGAAGCACTTGGGCTGTTGATCTTTCCAATACAGCTTTTGTTATCTTCCTCTATGCCTATTTTCATATTGAAGACTCTGAGAATCAAGCTATATGCTGACTTCAAAGATCTCATTAGGTTCTTTATGGAGTTTTTAGATATTTTCTCTACAATAAGATGTTGGCTCATGAGCAGTAATTATATTTATGGTGGTCTTTTATTAGGCTCCTCATTATGACCAAGACACTAGATGACCAACGAAATTAAATTTCTTAAGGCCTTTGTGCAAAAACCAATACTCACACCACCATCTGCCTTATTTAAAGAACTTGTGAATCTTTCCCCATTGAGATTCAATTTCTGCTATATCTCCTGGATCCATTGATAGTCGGAATGGGTCAACAGAGATTTGGCTTCATTCCACTAGTAGTATATAAACTCATTGATTTTTGAGCAAAAATCTCACATTTAGAGCGCTGATAGTTAAATTAGTATTTATAGACCATATAAGAATTATGTGATTCTATGTAACCCAAAAGGAAACAAATCAAATGAGGGATAAAAATGGAATTTGTCTAAAAAGACAAACATACAGGGAATTCACTAACCAACTTAGGTTTTATTTTTCAAAAATAAACATAAAAAGAAGATGAAAGCAAGGCTAACAGAAAATGAATATAAAGATTATAGCACAAGCTGGTAAAAAATGGCATCAGAGCTAATGCTCAGAATGAACTGAGGCTAGTAAGAAAAGCTAAGGACAATAAAAAGGGTTGTAGGGTTTTTTTAAGTTATATTGAAAGAAAAAAATCAGATTAAAGAAGAGATGATGATGATGATGATGATAACTAATATTTATATAGCACTTACTTTGTGCCAGGCACTGTGCTAACTGCTTCATAATCTCATTTAATCCTCACAATGATCTTGGGAGGTAGGTGCTGTTATTGTCCTCATTTTAAGAGGAGGAAACTGAGGCCTACCAAGGGTAAGTGATTTACCCAGGGTCGCAGAGCTACTAAGTGTCTGAGGCCAGATTTGACCTCACGTCTTCCTGACTCCAGGCCTACTGCTCTATCCATTCCACCACCTAGCTGCCTAGAACCTTTACTTGGGGTGGATGGGATGATAACAACTTACAACAGAAAGAAGGAATTGCTGCCCAATTTTAATTTTGCTTCTGTTTTCTCCACCACGAATGGCTTCTGAAATGGAAATGACAAAACAAAAAAACACAGGGAGTTGATAATTAAGACACATAAGGAGAAGGTAAGAGATCATTTAACTTCAAGTCACCTGACCCAGATGAACCACATCCTTGCGTACTGAAAAAACGGTTAGTGATCTTCGAACTATCAAGGGAAATGATGAAAGTGCCGCAAGACTAGAAAAGAGCAAATGTGACAGTTTTCAAAAAGAGAAGCAAGCAGCAGCTGCAAACTGTAGGCAAGTGACTTTGATGTTGGTAACTGGGAAAGTTCTAGAATGGCTCATTAAAGACATGGTTGATGAACACTCAGAAAGAGAAGCAAGGATTAGAAAGAACCAGGAAGACAATCACCACTCAGAGTGTAGATCGAAGCATATTTTCTCTTTTTTTCTTTCTTTTTCTCTTTTTACTTTTTTTTTTTGACGTGGCTAATGAGGGAATTAGCTTTGCTTGACTATGCTTACTTGTAATGGGTTTCATTTTTCTTGCCTTCTCAATGGGTGGGAGAGGAGAAGGAGGGAGAGAGAATTTGGAATTAAAAATAAAATACAATCTAATTTTTTAAAAAACCCACAGGTCATGCCAGACTAACTTAATTTCCTTCTTTTGACAGGATAACTAATCTAGTAGGTTAGGGGAATGTTGGAGATGTAGCTCACCTACATTTTAGCAAAAACTTTGATATATTATTTCTTACCATTCTTGTGGAGAACATGGAGAGATGTTTTAGGCAATTAGATGAATGCAGAATTATTTCAATGGACAGACTTAAAGAGTAGCTGTTGCTGGATCAGTGTCAACATGGCAGATCTCCCCCCAGGGATCTATGCTTGGCCCTGTGCCGTTTAACATTTTATTGATGACCCTAAAGTCAGGAGGACCTGAGTTCAAATCCGGCCTCAGACCAAACACTTGACATAATTTACTAGCTGTGTGACTCTGGGCAAGTCACTTAACCTCAACTGCCTAAAAAAAAAAAATCTGTTGAAACATTTTATTGATGACTTAGATAAAGGCTTGGTTGCCATACTCATTAAATTTACAGTTGACAGAAAGCTGAGATGAATACTGAACTCACTGAATCACAGACTCATAATCCAAAAAAGATCTTGACAGGTTAGAGAGTTGGTGGGGCTAAATCTATAAAGATTAAATTCAATAGGGATAAATGTAAAGTCTTGCCCCCAAAAAAATCAATTTCACTAGTAGAAGATGAGTTTGTGGGGTCAAATCTATAAAGATTAAACTCAATAGGAATAAATGTAAAGTCTTGCCCCCCCAAAAAAAAATCAATTTCACTAGTAGAAGATGAGTTTGTGGGGTCAAATCTATAAAGATTAAACTCAATAGGGATAAATGTAAAGTCTTGCCTCCCCCAAAAAAAATCAATTTCACTAGTAGAAGATGAGTTTGTGGGGTCAAATCTATAAAGATTAAACTCAGTATGGATAAATGTAAAGTCTTGCCCCCCCCCAAAAAAATCAATTTTACTAGCAGAAGATGAAGGAATCATGATTACACAGCAGTTGTTCTGAAAAAGATTTAGGAGCTTTAGGGAGTGCAAGCTCAGTATGAGTCAGCATTGTGACCTGGAAGCCCAAAAAAAAAAAAAAGCTAAGAAAATCTTAGGCTGCATTGAGAGGCATAGCTTCCAGCAAAAGGGAGGTGACAATGCCCTGGACCCAGCCCTCATCAAAACCCATTTAGAGTATTGTGCTTAGTTTTGGACACCACAGTTTAAGGAGGCCATTGATAAGTCAGAGAGAGTCCAGAGGATGGCAACCAGGATGGTGAATAGGAGTCTATATTACATGAAAAGCCATTGGAAGAACTGAGCATGCTCTGTCTGGAGAAGACTGGAGTTAGGGGAGGGGATATGATAGCTGTGTTCAAGTATTTGAAGAGCTGTTGTGTGAAGCAGGAATCAGAAGGCAGAACCATGAGCAAAGAGGCAGATTTAGTTTAATAATCAGGAAATCTTCCTAACAATCAGAACAGTCTGCAAGTGGAATGGGACCACTTGGGAGGAAATGGGTTCCTCCTCCTGGGAAGTCTTCAAGTACAAGATAAAGAACTACTTGTTGTGCATGTTCTAGGGGGGATTTCTTTTGTTGATGAGTTAAATGTGACGACCACTGAGGGTCCCTAGCAACTCTCATATTCTGTGATTCTTAGCCCTCTCTTGTAACCTTGGCATTGAATTCTCACTCATCCTATGCAGCCAATCAGCTGCCAGATCGTCCTGGATTCCTATTTGCTGGGCATGTTCTAGTGGGGATTCCTTTTTGTTTAGGAGTCGTGTGATGGTCATTGAAGTCCCTCTTGGCTCTCACATTCTGTGATTCTTAGCCCTTTATACCTCCTTTTCTACCACTATCACTGTGAAAGCAGAAAAGGCCACATAGGAGTGGGGGATATTTTGTATTTTTTCTTTATCTGGGGAGTTTCCATTGCCATATATATATATATATATATATATATATATATATATAGAGAGAGAGAGAGAGAGAGAGAGAGAGAGAGAGAGAGAGAGAGATACATATATATACACATACACAGACACACACACACACACATATATGTATGTGTATGTATATATGTATATATGTGTATATATGTATGTATATATGTGTGTGTGTCTGTATAACACACACACACACAAATATATATATATGCATGCGCGCACAGACACACACACATATATATATACACACACATATATATCACCTAGTATCCAACCTGATAATAAGCCTTTCCCTAATAAGCTGAACTGAACCTCAGAAAACAGACTCTGCTTTGTTCAACTTTTATTATGTAGCCATAATGTTCAAAAACAAAAACTTACCTCCATTTTATGATACAATATTAGAGCAAGGCATCTATGGAAGTAAAAAACCATTCACAAGAAGTTAAATTATGAATATATACTTCAACTACTTGATCCTTCTTAAACTATCTTAATATATTAAGGAAAAATTATAAATCTTGTGCCAGAGGCTCCCCTCTATTACATGGGGCCTGAGTAATACTTTGGGGACCTCTTATCTAAATTTTGTTAGATAAGGGGGTGTGCTGCTCATACAGAAGCTGACTCTAATCATCCAGATTATCTGACAAGAGGAAGATCAGGACCGGGAGATTAAGGATGCCCCCATTGTCCATCTCTATAAAAGAAAAGAAAGCGGGCTGCCCTGTGACAATCACAAGGGGATCTCTCTCATAGTCATTATTGGCAAGAGTCTTGCCATAATCCTTGTTGAGAGGAGAAGCGGGGAACTTGCAGGGCATCTAGGGGAAGCAGTGGATAGAGCGCTGGGTGTGGAATCAGGAAGATTCATCTTCCCGAGATCAAATCCAGCCTCAGACACTTACAGGCTGTGTGACTTACCCCTGTGTCATTTAACCTTGTTTGCCTCAGTTCCTCATCTGTAAAATGAGCTGGGGAATCCCAAGAAAATCCCAAATGAGGTCACACAACCCAACAACAACAAATGAGGACTTGCACAGCTTCTGGGAAGGGTTGAGGGGGGTGGGGGTTGCTGGGTGGTAATCAATAAAAGGGATGATAGAATTGTGTTGGAGACAATATCCACAACTCACTATCAGTATCTTCCTACCCTCTGATGGGTTGGTCAAGGATCCCCACACCAAACTCTCACCTCCTCTATGGCAGCGTAAGGGCCTCCACACTGGATGGCATCATCCTCCAAAGGCCGAGGTCCTGCAGTTCAGCCCTAGATGCAGCTCAGAGGATTCCAGAGGCAAGAGAAGAGGAATTGGCTCTAGGAGTTAGTGGAGAAGAAAACAACAATCCTCAGAGAAAGGGAAGCCAGAAGAGATCAAAGAACGTGGGGAGAGAAGGAAGGTAGGGAGCTAGCTACAGACAAAAGAACGCTAATCCTGCTCCAGTAGAAACTGAGAATAGTGAGTGTGGAGCTGCCTGCTCACACTTGGGTTTGCCTCCGCTGACTTTTTTTCCTTCTTTCATAAGCCTACTGTCATGTAACCAGGTTTCAAATGCAACCTTAGTCTTCTGGAATATGGGATCCTGATTTTACAGCTACCTCTTAAACAGGTTCAGATAAAATTGTGCTTTAGTTGCTTGTAACATACCTGTGTGAAATAGAAGATATGCATATGTGTGGGTACTCTACCTACGTGTATTGCATAAGCAGCACGTGCAGCTGCATGTACCCTGTGGGCTATCTGTTCAAAGCCACACTGTGTAGTGTGCTTAGGGCTGTCTGTGGTTTGTGCATGCATGGTCTTTGGGACAAAAAGGAGAAGGGAGCTTGGCCTGTACATGTACAAGCTCAGGACAGCCTCCTGCCATGCCAGATCTGCCCCTGGCCTCCCTTCTGCTCCCACAAAAACTCCCCCCACCCAGGAAATACTTCTGTATTTCATACGGAGGACTGCAAAATCCATCCTCAAAAACCATCATCATTTGTCTCCAAGGCCTCCTACCATTGCAACAAATTATTTGTGTTGTAGACTCCCATGTGGAAACAATCTACAGGATTTCCCATCAAACCTGGCTGGCTGTCAGCTCACAAGAAATACACTGGAATTGGGCAGCCTCCCCCTTTTAAACAAACACATTAAGTTAATAATAACACTGAACACTTGAATGCCACTTTTGCAGACATTAATGAATGTGGAGATGCCTAGTAATTCACAGGAGACCATGTCCAGGAAGTTCATGCCTTTAAACGTCTATACACATGAAGGCCATGGCCCAGCCATTGCTCCAAGGCCCGGGGTTCACAAGAACCAGGTCCAATCCTCGGAGCCTCATTGCCCCAACCTGGAATTGCTCCAGGAAAATCTCCTAATATACTCAGGGTATGGTGAGTAAAAGTGAGCCAAATATGAATAAAAGGCTATCCGGCCCTCATACAGGCATTGTAGGAATTAAAAGCATTATCTAGTATGAGACAGCTTAAATTTCACCCCAAAGAAAGTACAAAAGACTCAGCAGAGTACATAAATAGATACAGAAATATATGAAGCACCCAAATATCCCATCAACTCTTTTGAAAGGAAATTTGGAAAAATTCCATGACATTCCAGTGAAATCCCTTTCTCCTCTAAGATCATACACAGTCCCTTCCAGACTCACAGTGACACCCTATAGTTTAGCCTTCTCCAATGGTTAACATGCTTTGGGGTCTACCCTGTCAAACCTGCACTGTCCTCAAAATTCACTAGCTCTGCTTTCTAAATGGGACACTGCACAGATGATGTGGACAACCCTCCTTCTCTAAGAACAGGATTCAAGAAATCTCTCTTCAGAGGTTTCAGTCCCTAAACTCTAACTTGGAGTTACCTACAAGACAACTCCATGGCTAGTGCAGCCTGGGAAAACATCCCCTCTTTGATCAGAATATTAGAATCCAAGATCTTTCTGCCTAGGGAATTCAAAATTCCTCTTCTTCTACACAGAAGATTAGAATTCAGAAACTGTCTTTGAACTCCCTTCTCAGGCTTCGTGCAACTACATGACTGTCACCATATGCTTCAGCTGCAAATCATTGTTAACTGCTCCTTGGGGGAGAGGGGAAATCCCCTCCTCCTTGCCCTTGATGCACCCCATAAAAAGGCATAAAATGAAAAGGAGAAGAAAAAATCCTGAACGGAGCAAGGCAGACCAACTAACTTATTTTTATAGATCATGGGGAAGCACCATTGATTCTTAGCCAGTCATCAGAAGGTTTCCCCTATCTCTGTAATCTAGTAAATGTGGTGCCAGTAGGCAAGCTGATATTTAGTGGAGAAATACCTCTTAGAATACTTCCAAAGACCAATGCCCCATAATTTCATCAAGCTGAGGAACTCATCAACTTGATCAGAGACTTTCTGATTCATCTTCCTACTGTCCTAAAGTGAACTAGAGGTTTTAATGCAAAGAGATAGACATTACTGAAAGTTGGTGGTATGCAACTTTTAACTAGAATATGGCAATGGAAAAGCATACTTTATTTAAAAGGAACAAGTTATATAAAAGGGGGCAACAAAATAGCATTGTATTGTTAAGGATGTGTAAGCCTATGTGGAAATCCAAAACTGAGAAGGGAGAATGATATTGGTTTGGGTGAGGCTGAATGGAGGAAATACTAGGGGGAGACTATATCACAGGCCACCCAGCCAGAAGGAGGAACTAGACGATAAGTTCTAGAAGCAGTTCCTATAGTTGGCATGAAAGCAATAGTAATGTGGAGATTTTAGCTATTCAAATACCTGCTCTCTCTCTATTAAGAGCAAAGGACATGAGAAATTCTTGAGTCCCCTTGATCCTGGAAGAGGCCCAGGACAGCCATCTCTTCACTATTGTCTAGGTTGCATTCTTCACTCTCCTGGCCCTTTTCTACAACACCCTCAAAAATCTTTGTACCCTAAAAGCTCCCTCCACCCAATATCCTACCCATGACCTTCACGTAAATGGAAATATACTCCAGTCCCTACAGCCTCTCTCTCTAATTGGCTGATTCCTCTTGGACCTTCTAGTTTAAGGAAAAAGCCCAGGAAACAGCCAGGTCTTTATTCTTCTCGGGGCAGTACACCTGACTGCCTCAGACTTTTTAAACAATGCCCTGCACCAAGTACCTCCATCTCTTCTCCCCCTTCCTTTTCATCTCCTTTTAATGTATTATCTTCCCCCATTAGAATGTAAGCTCCTTGAGGGCAAGGACTGATTTTTTTCTGCAACTAGGTATTACAGTGGAGCACTGAGGCTGGAGTTAGGAAGACCTGAGATCAAGTCCAACCTCAAACACTTATTAGCTGTGTGACTCCAGGCAAATCATTTAACCTGTCTGCTTCAGTTTCCTCAACTGTAAAATGGGGATAATAATAACATCTACGTCACAGGGTTGTCATAATGATCAACTGAGATGCTTGTAAAGTGCTCAGTACACTAGCAGGCACTTAATAAATGCTTGGTTCCTCCCTTCCTACTGGTATTCCCATATCTTAACACAATGCTTAGCATAATAGTAAATAAATGTTTGTTGACTTGACTTAATAAATTCATTCTTGAGAAGGTATAAAAAGCAACAGGAAAATATGATTGTGACAAATACGGAACCATTTGCCAAAGAAGAAATTACTGAAACAATCACCGTGCCATCTTAAGTCTATGATGGATGAGTAAGGGAAATATTGGGCAGAATCTGATAGACTTCTAAGACTTCAGAAGAGTGGGTATCAGAGTTCAGAGAAAGGTTAAGTGTGATCCATGGCCTAAGATTCTACAGAAGTTGTCCCAAGAGGGATGAGAAATTTTCAAGAACAAAACTCTGCCAAAACAAATATAAATGGTTCTTATGAGGGTGGAAAAGGGGAGGTTTTTTTTAAGGGCATTGAGGCCTCCTGGGATCTTGGAAATATAAGGGCTTTGATCTCCATTCAGACATAGGTGACAGAAAAGACTTCATCATAGCCCAGGGACATTCTGCCTGGTTTTTGTTGTCTGGATGTGGTGACTACGACTCAAGAGCTGATGGGAACACCTTCCCTAACCAGGGAGAGGTTCCAGCCTCTATACCCTAGCAGCCTGGAGTTGAGATGCCTTGGAAGGCCTTGAAGAGATAAGCCCACAATCTAGTAACAGGGAGGAAAGCTGAGCAGCTGAGACTATGTATGCAAGGAAAACTACCTTCGTCTTACAAATGATAGACTAAAAATGACTTAGAAAAAAATAATCCAATATAGGTAAAGAGATAGTAAGAGAGCACCTCCTTGGCCTTGATGAATTCCTATCAGCTGGCCCAGATGAACTCAGGAATTAAAAAAACTAGAGGATCACTGAATCATTGTCAGTAACATTTGAAAGATCATGGAGAATAGAAAAGGTACCACAGTAGCAAAAGGCAAGTGCTCTGATTAAAAAAGGGGGGGAGGGGAGAAAAGAGTCTGCAAATTATAAACCAATGAGCTTGACTTGAATTCCTAGGGAAATTCTAGAATGGATCATTAGATATGTGGCTAATGACCATTTAGAAAAGGAAATAGTGACAAAGAAACAGCCTATGGCTCTACTGAGAACTGGTTGTACCAGATTGGCTTATTTTTGTTTTTGCTGGAGTTATCAAGCTAGCTGACCAGGGAAATGCTGTAGACACACAGTTTACTTAGACTTTAGCAAAACATTTCATAAAGTATGTCCTATTATTCTTGTGGAGAAGATAGTGATTCAGCATACAATTAGATGAATTTCTAACTGGTTTAATGGCCAGATTCAGAGAATAGCCATCAATGGTTCAATGTTAACTCAGCAGAGGCCTCCCGTGGAGGGCTTCGGGGATCTGAGGTTGACTTTATGCTACTTAACACTTTTATCAGTGACTGGGATAAAGGCTGAGATACTATGATCATCAGATCTACAACCGGCACAAAGTTTTGAGGGGATAGCTAACACACTGGATGACAGAGTCAGGATCCAAAAAGATTTTGACAGGCTAGAGTATTGGGCAGAATTGACTAAAATGAAACCCAATAGGGATGAATGTAAAGTCTTAGAGTTGGATTAAAAAAGTCAACCTCATAACTACAGGATGAGAAAAGCAGTTAGACAGCATCTTGTTTGGAAAAAATCAGGGGATTTTGGTAGACATAAGTAATCCACAACCAAAAATGCTAATGTGTTTTGGGGCTGACTTAAGAAATCTGTAGTTAGGGGCAGCTAGGTGGTACAGTGGATAGAGCACCGGCCCTGAAGTCAGGAGCACCCGAGTTCAAATATGGCCTCATACTAAACACTTGACACTTACTGGCTGTATGACCCTGGGCAAGTCACTTAACCCCAATTGCCTAAAAAAAACCCCAAACAAAACAAAAAATAAAAAAAAATAATAAAAAAAAGAAAGATGTAGTTGGAGCAGGGCCAAGATGGCAGAGCATAAGCATGGACTCACCTGAAATTCTCCTCTAAATAACTTTAAAATGCTGCCTCAAAACAAAATTCTGGAGCCCCAGAACCAACAAAAGGATGGGGTGAAACAATTTTCCAGACCAAGACAACTTAGCTGGTTAGCAGGAAAGTCTGTCTCCTGGGATGAGAGTGAAACACGGTCCAGCAAGGCTGCACCCTGGCAAGCCAGCAGCAGGCCTTGGGGGCAACTGAATCTGTGCCATAGTTTTCCAGAGATCTCAGCCAGATCAGAGAACTGGTCAGGAGATTGCAGAGGACCCTTTGTTGGCACTAGGTGAAGGACTCTGTTGTATTGCCCATTGCACTGCTGCTGGGTAACAGTCCTGGGATAAGGAGGAGTACTAGCACACCAGAGCCTGAAGCTGCAGTGAAACAAGAAACCTGGTCACAGTTCCAGGGCAGAAGAGAGTACTTGTGGCCACTCAGAAATGAGAGCACAGGAGAGCAATAACCATGCCTTTTAGATCATACCACCATGGAAGAACTAAAAACTTACAGACCCCCAGAACTAGCTCTTAAAAGAGGGGTACAAAAAACCTAGAAGTCTGGGAAAGTGCCCCCTTCATCGCAGGAGCAGAGCCCAACTTTAACATAAAGTTAAAAGTCAAGAAATAGGCTGGGGAAATGAGCAAACAACAAAAAAGAATCTCACCATAAGAAGTTACTATGGTATCAGGGAGATCAAAATGCAAACTCAATGGAGGACCCAAAGTCTCAAAGAAAACTGTAAATTGATCTCAGGTCCAAAAAGAATTCCTGGAAGAGCACAAAACTATTTTAAAAATCAAATAAGAAAGGTAGAGGAAAAAATAGGAAAAGAAATGAGAGTGATGCAAGAAAATCATGGGGAAAAAAAGACTCAACAGCTTGATAAAGGAGGCACAGAAAATACTGAGGAAAATAACACCTTAAAAAATAGAACAGGCCAAATGTAAAAGAGGTACAAAAATCCACTGAAGAGAAGAACTTCTTTAAAAGCAGAATTGGCCAAATGAAAAAAAAATGTACAAATATTTACTGAAGAAAGAAATCCTTAAAGAGTAGAATTAGACAAATGGAAAAGGAGATACAAAAACCCACTGAAAAAAGTAATTCCTTGAAAATTTGAATCAGGCAAGGGAAGCTAATGATGACATGAGACATCAAGAAACAATAAAACAAAATCAAAAGATTTTGGAGAATAAATAAGTTGTGGCATATGATTGTGATGAAATACTACTGTGCTATAAGAAACAATGTGCTGGTTGATTTTGGAAAAACATGGAAAGACTTGCATGAAATAATAAAGATGAAATGAGAAGAACCAAAAGAACATAGTGCCTGCAATATTGCTCTAAGAACAACTTTTAATGACTAAGTTATTTTGAGTATCATAAATACTCAAATCAACGACAAAGGACCTATGAAGGAAGATGCTATCCACCTCCAGAGAAGAACTGACATATAGAAGTACATACAGCATGGTTTTACATATATATATATAATATGTATATGTGTTATATATATAATATATACATATATGTTATATATGTGTATATATTTTATATATATAATATGTGTATATTATATATATATATGTATTTGTGTCTAATGGTAGCCTTCTCTAGTGGAGTGAGAAGGGAGGGAGAAAAAAAGTGCACAGCAGAGAACAAAGAAAACTCAGAAGGGAGCACAGAAAAGCAGGGCAGCTTTGAAAATAATGTGTAGTAGTTATTACATGTGTTTTTTTAAATGTGAAATGGAAATTCATGGCTTTATATTGAATTCTCTTTTTATGTTGTGTGGTATGCATGAAAATGTTCTTTTTTGTCTAAGTTCAAAACGAATTTTAAAAATTGTAAAAGAATGAAAAAATAGAAGAAAGTGTGAATGATTTCATTGGAAAAGTGACCTGGAGAATAAATTAAGGAGAGATGATTTGAGAATTACTGGACTATCTGAAAGCCATGATCAAAAAAAGGTCCTAGACATCATCTTTCAAGAAATTATCAAGGAAAATTACTCTGATATCTTAGAACCAGAGGACAAAATAGAAATTGAAAGAATCCACTGATCACCTCCTGAAAGAGATCTCGAGATGAAAATTCTTAGGAATACTGTAGCCCAATTCTAGAGTTCCCAGTTCAAGGAGAAAATATTGCAATCAGCTAGAAAGAAACCATCCAAATATTGTAGAGCCACAGCCAAGATAACACAAAATTTATCCATTTCCATGTTAAATAATTGAAGGGTTAAAATATGATATTACAGAGAGCAAAGGAACTAGAATTACAACTAAGAATCACCTTCCCTACAAAATTGAGTATATTCCTTCAGGGGGAAAGTAGATATTTAATGAAATAGGGACTTTCAAACATTTCTGATGAAAAGACCAGAGCTGAATAGAAAATTTGATTTTCAAATACAAGACCCAAGAGAAGCATAAAAGGTAAACAAGAAAGAGAAGGGAATTCAATAAAGTTAAACTATTTATATTCCTATATGGGAAGATGATACTTATAACTCCTAAGAACTTTTATCATTATCACACACAATGTAGAGAGCATGGGTGTGAATTGAGTATGATGGGATGGTATCTGAAAAAATAAAATTAAGGGGTGATAAAGAGGAATGCATTGGAAGAAGGTAGAAGGGGGTAAATTATTTCACATAAAGGAGGCACAAAAGAGTTTTTACAGTGAAGGAGAAGATGAGGGAGCTGGGCAACAGTGCTTGAGATTTACTCTCATTGGAATTGGTTCAAGGAGGAGTAACATACACACTCAGTTGGGTATAGAAATCTATCTCACCCTACAGAGAAGTAGGAGGGGAAGAGGATAAGAGAAATGTGGGTTGGGAGGAAATGGTCAAAAGCAAAACATTTTTTGAGGAGGTATAGTGTAAAAGGAAAGAGAGAGGGATAAACAAGGGGGGGGAATAAGATGGAGGATCGTAATTCCCATCATAAATGGGAAAAAATTCACAGCATGTTTCTCTGATAAAGATATTTCTCAAATATATAACTGAGTCAAATTTATAAGAACACAGGTCATTCCCCAACTGATAAATGGTCAAAGGATATGAACAGTCAGTTTTCAGAGGAAGAAATTAAAGCTATCAATAGTCATATTAAAAAATGCTCTAAATAACTATTGATTAGAGAAATGCAAATTAAAACAAAACTTCACAACTATCAGAATGGCTAATATGACAGGAAAAGGAAAATGAAAAATGTTGAAGGGGATGTGGGAAAATTAGGACACTAATGTACTGATGGTGGAGTTGTAAACCAATCCAACTACTCTGGAGAGTAATTTGGAACTATGCCCAAAGAGCTATAAAACTGTCCATACCCTTTAACCCAATAATACCACTAGTAGGTCTGTATCCCAAAGAGAAAAAAACAAAAAGGGAAAGGACCTATATATACAAGAATATTTATAGCAGATCTCTTTGTGGTAGCAAAGAAATGGAAATTGGGGGGATGCCCATCAAATGGGGAATGGCTGAACAAGTTGTAGTATATGATTGTGATGGAATACTATTGTGCTACAAGAAATGACGAGCAGAATGCTTTCAGAAAAATCTGGAAAGATTTAGATGATCTGATGCAAGATAAAGTGAGCAGAACCAGAACGGTATACATAGCAACAGCAATATTGCACAATGATCATCTGCGAATGACATAGCTATTCTCAGCAATACAATGATACAAAGCAATTCTGAAGGATTTATAAAAAATTACTATACATTTCCAGAGAAAGTACTGATGGATTCTGAATGCAGATCAAAGCATACTTTTTTAAACTTTATTTTTCTTGTTTGATTGGTTTTTTGGTCTGTGACAATATGACTAATATGGAAATATGTTTTGCATGACTGCATATGTATATGTATGTATGTGTGTGTGTATATATACATATATATGTATATATATACATAATCAAATTGCTTGCCTTCTCAATTGGCAGGAAGGAAAGGAGGGAGAGAATTTGGAACTCAATTTTTTTTAAAAAAGAATGTTAAAATTATTTTTACGTGTAATTGGAAAAAATTTTAAATGACAGGAAGGAAGGAAGGAAGGAAGGAAGGAAGGAAGGAAGGAAGGAAGGAAGGAAGGAAGGAAGGAAGGAAGGAAGGAAGGAAGGAAGGAAGGAAGGAAGGAGGGAAGGAGGAAGGAGGAAGGAGGGAAGGAGGGAAGGAGGGAAGGAGGGAAGGAGGGAAGGAGGGAAGGAAGGAAGGAAGGAAGGAAGGAAGGAAGGAAGGAAGGAAGGAAGGAAGGAAGGAAGGAAGGAAGGAAGGAAGGAAGGAAGGAAGGAAGGAAGGAAGGAAGGAAGGAAGGAAGGAAGGAAGGAAAGGAGTCATTTTCAGGTGTAAGGAAGTGATAGCCCTTCTGCCCTTAGTCAAGCCACACTTGGGGTATTGTGTTCCACCCTGGATGCTGCGATTTAAGAAGTACATAGGTTAGCCAGTGAGCATCTAGAGAAGGCCAGACAGGATAGCCAAGGGCCTCAAGACCATGTTGCATGAGGATCAGTTAAAGGAACTGGACATGTTTAGTCTGGAGAAGACTCAGTGTGAGCACAGGAGCTGACCTCAACAATTTGAAGAGTTGCCATGGGGAAGATAGATTAGACTTGTTCTGTCTGTATGGATATAGAGAGCAAATGGATAGAAGTACACTGACAAGCTAATCAATGTCTTTCTTAAATCGTTGCATCCAGGACAGAATACAGTACTCCAAGTATGGTTTGACCAAATCACCTCCTTAGTTCCAAAACCTACATATCTCTTAAGACAACCTGAAATCACATTAACTTTTCCAGCTATTGATTTGACTGTTGATTAAGACTGACTTTAGGGAGTACTTCCTAATAATTAGAGCCCATTAAAATGACATAGGTGGCCATGTGAGCTAATGGATAGATTCCCCCTCCTTGGAGGTTATCAAGCAGAGGCTGCAGGACTACTTTGTCTTGAACATTATGTTGAACTTTCTTTGGTATATAGATTGTAATTAATGACCTCTGGAATGCCTTCCAGTTCTAAAATTCTAAGATTCTGTGATGGATTTCTTTCGGGGGTCATTTCGGACTGTTGTAGGAAACCATGGACAGGGATGTGTAATAGAGCACTGCCTTCCTCCCTCCTATGTTGAAGTATGGGGACTAGAGGTGTAGAATATTGTGTACAAAACTGATGGTTTGGTTAGGTTTTTTTTAAAACTATTTTTCCCTCTTTACTGTTTACTCTTTGATATAAGGAAGATGGGGAGAGACATTGGTAGGTGAAGGTGATGTAAAAAACAAAAGATATTTATAGTTTTTTTTTTATATAAGAGTACTGAATTTAGAGGCGGAGGGTCTGAGTTCACGGGGTCAAAGATTTAGAGCTAGAAGGGACTTCAAGTCACCCAATATAATCTCCTAATATTACAGAAAGAAAAATGGAAGCCTAGGTAACCTGGGACATCTAATTCAATGGTCATCCAGCCTCCACTTAAGGGCAAGTATTACTATCACCTTTAGGCTTAGAAAGGTTAATTGACTTGCCCAATGTCCCATACCTAGTATAGCCCATGTAAACTCTCACACAGGTGAGTCAGGTTTCTAGAAGACTAGTTACATCTTTCTTCAGGCTTCTAACAGTTTGGGTTCTTCTCTAATACTACTGACTCAAGCCCCGATTCCAATATGTCTTCCCCAATATCAATTGCCAATTACAGTTAGCACCTCTCAAATATAACCGTAGCTATCATTTATATAGTGTGTATGTTCCAGGCACTGTGCAATCACTATCTCATTTGATCCTCACAACAGCTCTGGGAGCTGAGTGCTATTATTAACTCCATTTTACAGATAAGGAAATTGAGCCAAACAGAGGTTACGTGACTTGCCCAGGGTCACACAGCTAGTAAGTGTCTGAAGCTGTTTTTGAATTCAGGTCTTACTGATTCCAGCCTCCCCTCCTCCCCCCCCCCATCCATTGTGCCCACCTAGCAGTGATTAACTCAGTGATCACTACCCTCAATATCATTTAGCCCATTAACATCAATTAGGGATTTTACTGAAAAGATATAGCAAGAACCAAATTACAAAAACATCCCAACCTCCCCCCTCTATCATCTCTGTCCCTGGGGAGAGTGGACTCAGTTGTTACAAAGTAGTCACCGCCCCAAGGTCACTTCTGAATGTGGCACAGCCAATGGACAAGCTGTTCACCACCTTGTTACAGGATTTGGAGTCTTGGCTTTTGGGATGATCCATAGTCGGGCTGGGTCAATTCAGGGTTTCTATGGAAGCTCAGTGGCAGACAGATTCCAGTATGAACTCCCATTACTGGACTTCTGCTCTTCAAAGAATCCACCAACTAGAGTCGGGCTCTTATCCCAACACAAGCTTGCCTGAGAATTCATACGCTCACAGACTGGCCTGGTGGAGTAGGGGTGAAAGGCAACCACTTCTATCTTACCTCCAGAGCTCAGAGAGTCACCCTCACACCTTACAGCCAGCAGGAGGAAGGAAAGATGAGTAGGCTTCTCTCTTGGGGCTTTTTTTTTTTTTTTGCAAAACCAGGAAACAAATTTATATAGTAACACAACGTTGTAAAAATGAACAACTTTGAAATCTTATTGATTACGTGCCCAAATATGACTTCAGGATGATATCATGAAATATGATAAAGGATGCTACCCCTTCTTGACAGAGAAGTGGTGAGCTCAAGACGCAGAGTAAGAGGTTGAAAATGTAAGAGGGAATTTGTTTTACTAATCTGTGTATTTGTTTTAAGGATTTTCCTTTTCCTCTGTGTTCTTGAAGCTTGGGAAAGTTAAAGACTGGTGCCCTCAACAGAAATAGGGATGTTTGATAGTGCTAGCACTCTCCAGCTCTTCACCTATCATCTGTCTCCATGTAAACAGCTCGCCTTCTTATTTCCCCACTATACGTCTCCCCTGTAATATCCTTTAATTCTTCTTGAAATAGAGCAATGTAATTAGAATGTTTCTATTACAAAGATGAACCTTTGTTTTGTCATTGGACTTTGAGGTTCACTGAAGAAGTTTTTCTTTAGCATGTTATCTGACCCTTGCTCAACTCTTCTCCCAGCTTGGTATCCATTTGTAGTGCCAGTTTGAGATAAAAGCATTGATATATGTTTATTAGGTGAAATGATTTTTTACAAAGTATCTATCAGATTACATTAAATTAAACAGTTTCTTCATAAAGCCAATGCAGCCAAGATTAGAAGTAAAGCAGGTGGGGCAACTAGGTGGCGCAGTGGATAGAGCACCAGCCCTGGATTCAGGAGGACCTGAGTTCAAATACAGCCTTAGACACATAACACTCACTAGCTGTGTGACCCTGGGCAAGTCACTTAACCCCATTGCCTAGCAAAAACAAAACAAAAAAAGAAGTAAAGCAGGAAATGGGGGTGGGGGGATTTTATAGCAAATTTCTCTGATGGAGTCTTCATTTTCAAATATACAGACAACTGAGTCAAATTATAAGATTATGGGTCACTCTCCAATTGCTAAATGGTCAGAGGATATGAACAGGTAATTTTCCCAAGAAGAAATCAAACTATAGTCATATGAAAAAATGTTCTAAATCACTATTGATTAGAAAAATGCAAAATAAAACAACTCTGAGGTACCACCTCACACTTAGCTGGCTGGCTAACATGACAGAAAAGGAAAATGACAAATGTTGGAGAGAATGTGGTAAAACGGGGACAGTAATGCATGGTTGTGGAGTGGTGAACTGATCCAACTATTCTGGAGAGTGATTTTGAACTATGTCCAAAGGGCTACAAAACCATACATCTTTTGTTTGACCCAGCAATACCACTGCTGGATCTGTATCCCAAAGAAAAGTTTTCAAAAAGGAAAAGGACTTATATGTACATATACAACGTGCGTGTGTGTGTGTGTGCATGTGTTGTGTGTGTGTGTGTGTGTGTGTGTGTGTGTGTGTGTATTCTTGGGGCTTTTTGTATGTGCTCATTCCCAGCTCCACCGCCACAGACCATCTGCTCAAACTCTGACCTAGAGAGCTTGGGGCCCTTCCATTTTGTGTCATCACAGATTTCCAGAAGCAGGTCCCCTAACACTCCATGTGGACTGACAGCAAGCAGAGGCCGTCGCACATGCTCCGAGAACTGGCCAGCATTGACCAGACATTTTCCTCCCCTCTCCCAACCCCCTACACTAATAAATAGCAGAGCAGGGTCTTGCAATTCGAATTCCACAGATTTATCTACCTCCCAAAGTTGTCTCTCAGGCTAATCCCATTGGACCTGAGGCAAGGGAAATGCAATGCCAGATCTCTGAAGCTAAAACCTGTAAAGTAAAATCATTGGTTTTCTACTAGGCTCTGAGTCCTGGGACAAATCCTGAGCAAGCCTAACCAGGCAGGCCAGAATCAAAATGAGTAAAACTCCATTCAATATCTCCCTGAACCTTAAACTGCCATAACCCAAACACCAATAGTTGATATTTTTCTAGGGCCTTCCGAAAGAGATCTGAACTCAGAGCCATGACGTCATTCCCAGGACACCCCATAAAGTGGTTTTAGACGAGTGTCCAGAGGACTCTTCTTCATGTTTTAAAAATGGGAAACTGAGGCAGAAGATGTGGGTAGTTGCTGCTAAAGATTTTTGTTCCTTTTGGGGGGATTTGTTTTTTTTAGTAAACCTGTTATTTAATTAGTAGAAGAAACGACAAAATTCCCTCTATAAATGCAAATTGGCACCTGCTTTGAGGCTTATAGGCCTAAGAGATTTGTCTGGGGTGCAAATGTAATTGAACCCCTCCCTCCAACACACACACACACACACACACACACACACACACACACACACACTTTTTTAGCCAGCATACTCTATACACTAGAGTCTGGTGACTAGACCACAGCATTCCTTCTCCCTATCCCCACTAGAATTAAATGAAAGCAGTTTCCAGGTCTTTAGTAGCAGCAAAATTGAATTTGGCTCACTAACTCTTACCAAAAAAAAAAAGAAAAAGGAAGCAGCCCTAACCGAAGAGAAGGACCCCCTCCTCCCACCCCCCTCTCTCCACTTGGGTGTAATTGGCTTGCTTTCCTTCCTGTTATAATAAGTGCCCTGTTCTGAAATACCAATACAGCTGCTAATGAAGAGAAAACCTTGACTTGGGTGTCTGAAGCCTGGGATTTGTATAGCAGTTCTGCTGCCAACCAGCCACCTACCTAACTTTGGGCCAGTCTCTTCACTTCCTCATCTAGGTGACCTCCATTGTCCAATCCAACTGTGAAGCCTGTGATCCTAGAACAAACACAACCTGCTTCCCGTGCCCTCCTTTCCCTAGATTACAGGATCAAAACACCAGATAGAGAAGGTATTGTTTGTTAGCTGAGGGAGGAGCTTTTTAACTCCAGTGAAATCCTTCCATGGGGAGGCCAGGAAGGGATATTTTCCTCCTTCAGGAAAAAGCTCCTTGTAAAAGGGTTTCGAGGTGAGGATGGCTGGAGGGAGACAGGACAGAGACTTAGTCATACTGGGGAGATCACATGCCCCAGAAACAGTGAGCCTACCGCCTCCAAGGCAGCCTCTGAAGGCAGCCAGATGTTTTCAGTTCCCATTGAGCTCAGTTTCCCAGAAGCCAGCCTATTTTCTGAGCTACTTTGCAAGTTGGAAAGAAGCTTGGGGGAAGTTGAGAGTGGGGCAATAGGACATAGTGGAAAGATCACTGAACCTGGAGATGTGAAGGTAAAATCCCGTTCACTAGAAACCACTCGGTGATCTTGGGCAAATCTCTTAGAGTCATTGAAACTCAGTTTCCTCTTCTGTAAATTAAAGGTGAAAATGCTGATTTTCAGGACCAAATAAGATGTTGCCATTCGGTTGTTTCAGTCATGTCCAACTCTTCATGACCTCATTTAGGGTTTTCGTGGCAAAGCTACTGGAGAGGTTTGCCACTTACTTTTCCAGCTCATTTTACAGATGAGGAAAAAGGCAAACAGGGTTAAGTGACTTGTCGCACAGCTACTAACTGTCTGAGGCCGGATTTGAACTCAGATATTCCTGACTCTAGGCCCTGCACTCCATGTACTTCACCACCCACCTATCCCTCAAACGAGATAATGTCACACAAAAAATGTTTTATAATTATAAAACACCATAAAAATGTGCATATTATTCTATAGCTAGATTAAATTCAACCAACCAGTCTGTGACAGCTGATATCAGTGTTAACTGTAGACCTTCTTAAGTCACCCTACGATATCTTGATAAGGAAATTTCTTTGTAGAGCTAACATGAATTTCTCTGGTTAAAAATAAGCCCATATCCCTTACCCTATCCTTATAGGGGATGGAAAAGCCCTGGAAATTCATAAATTCATAGAAGCCCCACTATGTATAAGGCACTGTGTTAGGTGTCAGGTGAAATCTAAAAAAAAAAAAAAAGGCAAAATCTTTGCTTTTGAGGAATTTACAATCTAGAGGAGAAAATAAGACTTGTACATATAAGGGAGAAGTGTCTGACCATACATTCCAGGTTGTCTTTGAAACTGCTTTCACCTGCCACCCCACCCTAGAAGGCTGTGTATGAGTAAGCAATAGGAGGAATCTCTGATCATGCGAGGTTTCAGCTCTTACCATCAATAGCAGAATCTAGATGGAATGCTGGGGCTAGAGACTTAGTTGTCATTCTCTTCTTATCTCTTCCTAATAAATGTTGTTGTTTTTTTCCATGCGTTCATGTATTCCTTCCTAGCTAACCATCCCATGCTTCTCCAGACCCAGATTTCATCCTTTACAAAACTCTCCTCATTCACCAACACCCCACCCTCCTATACACACTCTTCGAAACCTCTTCATGTTCCTCATACTATGAAGTCCTATATAGCTTCCAGGAAGATGGAATTCCAAAACCAAAATGAGGTCCATGACCAGACATACCCTTCTACATATACAAGTAACTATAACACAAAATTGAATATATAAAGTGCTAGGAAAGTTCTGAAAAAGGAGAGATCATTTCCAGCTTTGGTGGAGGGATATAAGAAAGGGTAAAAAATTCAGAGGGCTTCTTCACATAAAGAAGGAAGCTCCAGAGTTGTCAGGCAAAAGATCAATAGAATTTCAAAAGACAGAAAGAAGGAAAAGGAGAAAAAGGCAATACATACATTCCAGATGAAGAGGACTAGATCCAAGGAACGAGAATAGGAAAAAACAAAAACAAAAACAGAGTGAGTTCAAGAAAAGATGAGTCCAGTTTGTCTGAAGGTAAAGAACGGTTGGGCTGGAAAGGTTAATTAGAAGCAAATTCTAGGAGGCCTTGAATGCCAGGCTAAGGAGTTTAGAATTTATTGTTTAAACAAACACATAAAAAGCAGTGGACATTCCAACAAGTTTTTGAGTGACCGTATTAGACCTCAGTCCCTAACTTGAAAGAAACTTGTAATAGAAGCTTCTTGGAGGCAAAGACTGTTTTTGTTTTTGTATGCAGCGTTTAGCACAGTACTGGGCACATAGTAAGTATTTAATAAGTGATTGTTGATTAGCTGGATGTGACAGATTTGTTGTGGGGAAGGCCTGGATTTTCATCATGACTAAATTCACCTTTGTATTTTAAAAAAATATCCTCAAAAGGTCCAAGAGATATGAAAAGACACATCCTCCCACTCCTTTGCAAAAATGGGGGGTCCAAACACTGCATATAGTCAGTGTCCAATATTTTTTTCTATCAGTTTTGCCGACTTTTTTCTCTTCTTTTTTTTCTTTTAGAAGTCTTTGTTATATGGGATGCTTCTGGGGGGTGGGGGAGGGAGGAAGAAGAATAAAGAGGGAAGTTTGGTTGATACAAAAACGAAAGATCAAAATTGTATTTTTAAAAATACCTTCAAATAGGGAATACGCCTTCCTTCTGAGTGGTTAAAACAGAATGTTGGACACTAGAATAGTTTGGAAAGGACTCTTATGAGTTGGTCGAGGAGAGGGAAGGAGGAGTAGAAACGGGGGAGGTTAGGTAACTCAGTCTTGGTAGCTCCCACCAGCCCCATTTTAATGAGCTGCTCCCATTCATCTCAAGCTGTTTCCCCCATTGTGCCTGACTCGGCCTTACCAAAGAGGGCTTTTTATCAGCCTCTGTTTGATCAGCTCTTTTTAAACTCTGCAATCCTCAGTTCTCCCAGCACCCCTCCTCACCCCACCCACACATACCGAAGCAACTTCTCTCCACGATACATGTCAGCCTGCCCCTAGCAACAGAGAGATTAACCCAGTAACTGGCTCCCAGGGACACGCTCATTAGCTTCTGAAAAAAGGACACAGACAAGAAACCCCTAGCTTAAAAAAAAAAAAAAGATGAAGAAGCCAGTCTTGGGAAAGGGGAATGGAGGGGGAGGGCCCAAGAACCCCAACTACAAGTTTCATCTGATTCTGCTAAGTATCCTCCAGCAGGTCTGCTTAACTTTTTAATATTTCATAGCATAATGGATAGAGATTGTTTCAAAGTTAGAAGGAAGGAAGGAAATAAGAGTTTATTAACTGCCTACAATATGCCAGGCACTGTTAAGCACTTTTTACACGTGTTATTTCATTTGATTCTCACAACAACTCTGAGAAATAAGTGTTATTATTATCCTCTTTTTACAGTTAAGGAAACTGAGGCAGATAGAAGTTAAGTGACTTGCCCAGGGTCACACATTCAGTAAGTGTCTGAGGCTGGATTTGAACGTAGCTCTTCCTGATTCCAGGGCCTGTGCTCTATCCACTGTACCATGGAGTTGGCTCTCTAAAGGATCTGGGTTCAAGTCCCACATCCCCGAGACACCCCCGTGGTTTGTAGGGCAATGTAGTATAGTGGAAAGAGTCTCAGAAGTGGAGTCAGAAATTCAAATCCTGGCTCTGCCCATACTCACCTGACCTTAACCTCCTTGGGCCTCAGTTTTTAAATCTGTGAAATGACAGGCTTAAATTAGAAGACTTCCAAAGTCCCCAATCCTACCAACCTTCTTTATTAAAAAACAAAACTGGCTCCTCACACAAAGGGTAGAATCTCTGAGAGTCCTCATGTTTCAGTTTGGGTCTCACCAACACATTTTACAGATGAGGAAAACTGAGTTAGGAAATGACAAAATAAAGATTCACATCTAGATCCTCTGCCTGAAGCCAGATGTCTTCTCACTGCACCATGGAATCATCTTTCCTAAAGAAAGAGAAATGGGTCAAGTTACCTGTAGAAGCTTAGATTCAGAGTCTTCAGGGCTCACCACCAACTAGCTGAGTGACCTTCTAGGAGTCCTAGGTCTTAATTTCCTCATCTATAAAATGAGGGGGTCAGATGATCGTTTCCAAGGTCCCTAACATTGTTTGAATCAAAGCTGCACTGGGGCCCCATGTTAAAGCAGTGTTGCATCTAGGCATAGTGCCGGGCCTGAAGGAAAAATGGAGAATAGTATTGTTAAGAAGGAAGTACAGTGATTTACAATCTGTCCAGGTCGGACATAGATGTTGTGGTTTACTTTTTTTTTTTTAAGTCTCATTTACTTGCTATAGGACTCAAATATCAGCAATTCCTGGTGTTTGGTGGGCAAAGATATTGACTAGGAGGCACTGTACTTGCCTTTAGGATCTTTTTGCAAGCACCCGGAACTCTAGCCTATAGCTGTTGTTTTTATCACACTGGAAGAGAAGAGGGGAAACAGGTTAAGGAGGATTTTTCCACTCCAAAAATGAGAAAATGAGTTGAATTAGAGAAACAGAGCTGTCTCTCCCTCCTGGGACAGCAGGAATAGAATCTTGCCCAGCTTTGCTAAGGTCACCACCTTTTCTGGGTTCCACCCCATTCAGGGAGACCTTTGGCTCAGAGTTTTGATTTGGGAGATGCTGACCTTCCTGCTCAGTATCTCAAGTCTGGGCACATGCTCAAAGAAAACAATCCAGAAGCTGACTGACTAATCAATCTTCCATGGTTTGGGGCTGAAACTAAGGGAACTGGCCTGGCATGATGTTTGTTGGGTTAAAATTAAATTTAATGTAATTCAGTTTCAATTCAACAGAATTAAGCACCTACTAGGGGCTGTGTGAAGTACTGGAGATACCAAAAAAATATAAAAACAAACAACCACAAAAAATAATTCCTGCCCTCACTGCACTGCATAGACCATCAAAGGAAATAATCACCCATCTTCTGAAGAGGAGGCCTGCTGGATTTATTTCTCTGGACCCATATTCCAAATGTTCTCCTATTGCTTCTGTATCTTTCTCCATCCCTCTAGCTTAGCTTCCTCAATATCTTCTATCTCCTACTTATATCTTCTTCCCCTCCCTGCCCCCCACAACAGTTTCAAGATCCTTAAACCAAACCTTGGGTAGCTCTAATCCTGACATCCCTTAAGGAAAATTGTAGGGTTGTACCTTGGAAACGTGGCCAAAGATGGTGGGCACTGACTCAGAGAACATTGGATTTAGGCTGTACACATTACAGAATAATGACCAGAATAATGAGGCATCCAATGACTTGCCCTAATGCTCTAAAAACATGAGCCTCGTTAAGAGACAGGGAGACTGGAGCCCTCAGATCAGGACAATGCAAACCATTACCTCAACTTTGTGGGGCACACATATTGGCAGTTTCTGTCCCCTGAGACACCACTTTAATTTCCAGGGACAGTGGAAAGAGTCTTAGAAGTATAATCAAAGAGCCCAGATTAAAATCCTGTATCTGCTACCCAACATTTGTGTGACTTTGGACAAATCACTCAACCTCCCTGGGTCTTGGTTTCTTCTTCTGTATAATGAGGGTGTTGTGGACTAGATGACCTGCAAAATGCCCTCCAGATCTAAATCTATGATCCTATGAGATGTTTTGTTTTGTTTTGTTTTAAAACTGATTCCTGGCACCAAGGATAAAACTACATAAGGCCCTCACATTTTTTTCAATGTGGGCCCTCTCAACTTGAAGAGAGCAAAAGGGAGAAGAGAAAGAAGCCTAACGATCCCTGAAAATTACTCATGTTGGTCATTAGTTAAAGGCAAAACCTCAGTTCAGGGTCCCCACACCCATTCTACGCATGTACACACACACACACACACACACACACACACACACACACACACCACTCCCCAGTGGGTCAATCCTCCTAAAACCCAACCTTGGGTACACAAGGCAGATCAAAACAGTGGACCTTATCTATTATCTCGCGCCTTTCTTTCTCTAACTCAGCTAACTCAGTGGGGAGAGGGGTACTTAAGAGGAGGCAGTCCTTAGGACAATCTTTTCCAGCCTCCTCCCCCTTATCCCTTTATCTTCCTCCCTCCCTTGTCCCGCCTCCTCCCTCAGTGGCTCAGCCCCTAGTGAGCTACCTCTCCCTACCAGTAGCTGTAGTAACAGCTCAAGTCAAGGCTATTTCTGCTATTTTCTACTAGCGGGAGACACCCTCCTTCCTTGGGCCTCCAGGAAGCAGTCACCCCTCTGTTTCTCACTCAGCATCTGCTGATGACATTTCCCTCAAAACTTTTCAGTGGATCCCTGTTGAAAATTAAGTTCCTATTCCTTAGCCTGGCGTGCAAGCCCACTGCAATCTGGTGCCTGCTTATCTCCCTACTCTTACCACATACTAGTCCCCTCTACATATTCTATGCTCCTGGTCAAAATGCACTAATGCTTGCAGATGGATTGAGTTTTCCTCTTTACTTGTGTTCAGGCTCTTCCTAATGCTTGACATGCCCCAACCCTTTAGAGCTCAGCTCAGATGCCATCTCCTTTATGATTACTCATCAGAACTTACGTAGCACTTTGTCCTCATTTCGCTAATTACTTCATGTAATTAAATGCTTAATGAATGCTTTTTCATTTATTCTCATCAAGTCACTTCATATGAAAGTGGTTCATAGACCATATAGACTATTGTCAATCAGTCAATAAACATTTATTATGGCTTCCTGTTTGCCAGGCTCTATGTCAAGCAATGGGGATACAAAAAAAGGCAAAAGATAGACCCTGTCCTCAAGGAGCCCACAATCTAATGGTGGAGACAGCAAGGAACAAATATTTCCAAACAAGCTATATACAGGATAAATAAAAAATAGCTGAGAGGGATGGCACTAGAATTAAGAGGGGTTGGGAAAGGTTTCCTGTAGGAGATGGGATTTAAACTGGAACTTTAAGGAAGCCAGGGAAGGTGGTAGGCTGAGATGAGGATGGAGAGCATTCCAGGCATAGGAAACAGCAAGAGAAAATGCTGAGATATAGAGTGTCTTGTTCAGGGAGTCCAGTGTCATGGGATGAATATATGTGTTGGGGAGAGAGGTGTAAGAAGACTGGAAAGGTTGAGGTGGAGCTAGATTATGAAAGGCTTTGAATGTCAAACAGAGCATTTTGTATTTAATCCTAGATGTGAAAGAGAGTCAGCGGAGCTTGCTAAGTGGGCGGGTGACACGGTCAGACCTGCATTTTAGGAAAATCTATTTAGTGGCTGAATGGAGGAGAACTGGAGTGGAGAGGGACTTGGAGCAGGCAATCCCACCAGCATACTATTGCAATGGTCCTGGCAGGAGATGAAGGCCTGCAGTAGAGTGGTGGCAATGTCAAAGGATGGAAGGGGTACACAGGAGAAATACTGCAGAGGTGAAATCAACAACATTGGCAACAGATTGAATATGAGGAATGAGAGACTGTGAAGACTCCAGGATGACGCTTGGCTTGAGGGTCTGAGAGACTGGGAGGCTGGTATAGCTCTTGATGGAAACAGAGAAGGTAGGACGTTTAGGGGGAAAGATGATGAGTTCAATCTGGGCCACGATGAGTTTAGGATGTCTACTGAACATCTAGTTTAAGATGGCTCAAAGGCAGCTGGAGATGTGAGACTGGAGGTCAGCGGAGAGATTGGGGCAAGATGGGGAGATTTGAGAATCGTCAGCATAAAGATGGTAAATAAATCCACAGGAGCTAGATTTTGTTTTACCTTTCCCCATGTCAGGGGAAAAGGTACCATTTGGCAAAACTTTTTATTGCCAACGATCACAGCAGTTCACAAAATGTGGTCCAAGGGGTTCTGAAGACCCTTTCAGGGGGCTCATGAACTTTAAATTATTTTCATAATAATATTAAGCCATTTAATATTACCCACATAAATGAAAACTCCTCAAAGGGACCTCGATAATTTTTAAGAATGCATAAGGGGTCCTAAGACCACAGAGTTTTAAAACTACTGGAATAGTGGAGAATGTGCTGAACATGGAGTCTTTGTCTTAGACACTTGCTGGCTGGGTGGCCTGGGACAGCTAGGTAGCACAGTGGAAAGAGTGCCAGGCCTGGAGTCAGGAAGATCTGAATTCAAATGCAACCTCAGACATGTATTAGCTATATAGGACCCTGGGCAATCACTTAATCCTGTTTGTCTCAGTTTCCTCATCAGTAAAATGAGCTGGAGAAGGAAATGGCTGAGCACTCCAGAATATTTGCCAAGAAAACCCCAAATGGGGTCATGAAAAATTGAACATAGTGGAAATGACTGAACAATAACAAAAACAAGCTAGGTGGTCATAACCTTTCTGAGACTCAGTTTCCCCATGTATAAAATGGGAATAGCACCTGCCCCACCGGTCTTTTCTGAGGGTCAAATAAAGTATGTTAGGAGCTTTCCAAACCTCAAAAAGGTCACATAAATGCCATCTAGTATTATTTTCTAAAGGTAGAGCTCATATCTGTTTGTTTGTTTATTTTTTGGTGAGGCAATTGGAGTTAGGTGGCTTGCCCAGGGCCACACAGCTAGTAAAGGGATTGTATCTTATTCACCTTTATAACCTTTCCAGAACCTAATCTCTCTCTCTCTCTCTCTCTCTCTCTCTCTCTCTCTCTCTCTCTCTCTCTCTCTCTCTCTCTCTCTCTCTCTCTCTCTCTCTCTCTATATATATATATATATACACATACATATGTGTATATATATATATGTATATATATACACATACGTATGTGTATATATATATGTATATATATATACACACACACACACATATACATATATATGTATATAATGTATATATGTATGTATGTGTATATGTATGTATAGATATATTTTTTTATACAGAGAGAAAAAAGTGATTGTTCATTGAGGACCTACAATGGGCAACTCATCTTGCATGAATGAATGAATAAATGAATACCTAGAGAGAAGCTACATAAACAAACAAGTCCAAGGAAGGGTGTCATTGATGTCTGGAAAAGTCTGGAATGGTGACAGTAGCAGTCTGACCTGCCTCCCTCTGGGCACAAAGGTTAACCAAATGGCATAATCCCTGGCAGTGGTTTAAGAAAGAGGGAGTGATTTCATCCAGAGACTATATCTCATCACAAGTTGTATGCTAATACATATCACCCCTGGTAAAGCAGCCTGAAAATCCTTTGTTTGAGGCATTGAGTTAAATGAACGTGTCTGACCTAGCATTCAATTATATAATAATAATAATAATAGAGACATACAGAGTGAGAGAGAGACAGAGAAAGAGAGAGTGAGAAAGAAGAGAGAGAGAAAGCAGACAGAGATAGAGAAATAGATGAGAGACACAGACAAGCAGAACCAGAGATAGAGACAGGGAGACAGAGTCAGAGGGACAGACAGAGAAAAAAGAGAGATACACAGAGAGAAAGGAGAGAGAGAGAAAGAGAGAGAGAGAGAGAGAGAGAGAGAGAGAGAGAGAGAGAGAGAGAGAGAGAGAGAGAGAGAGTTGTAAGGCTGAAAAGTATTTTACATGATTTCATTTGATCCTCTCAACAATCCTGCGAGGTATACTACAGCTATTCCTATCCCCATTTTACAGATGAGGAAAGAGAGGCTAAGCAAAAATGCCTGAAGGAGGATTGTCTTCTTGACTCCAAATCTAGGGCTCTGTCCACCATTTCATACTACCTTTCCTGCTCAAGAAATAGGTGGCTACATTGTTCAATCCTCTGCTTTCTGCTAGACTATAAAGCTAAGATATCTCTTTTTTTCTCTCTTTTTTTTACCACCATTCCTACTTACCCCTTTAACAATCTTGGTGTTATACAGGGAATACAAAGGGAAGGTACAGGATTACTTTTAGTAGTGGGAGAGATAGAACCTACCTAATGGGTAGGTGTCATTTGGTATTTATAAAAACACAATAGAATTGAATGCCATCATATAGCAGAGCACAGTGGTATGACTTGGGAACAAATGTCAAGATTTGGAAAAGTATCTGCTACTACCACTCCCTCAGGCCAGAAGAAATGAAAACGCCCAAACTTCTGAGTCAGACATCAATGGATCTTATAACCACAAGACCCTGAGCCTTTGGAAGCTTAATATACTTGTTGAATGAGAGCTCCAGGAAGGTTTTCTAAGTATTTCCTAATTTAGAGACTCCAACACATGAAGATGCCAGCTTGGGAGCTGTCCCAATGAAGAACACAGCACTGAAAGTTACTTCTGTAATCACTCAATAGTTACAAAGTGTTTTGAATACATGTCATTGGAAATTAAGTACTGTTATTTCCCACTCCACCTTTTTTTTTTTTAACAGATGAAGAGACTGGGAGGCTCTGAGATGCTAAGTGACCTAGACAGTAAGTGGCACTAGAGGAAGCTAGAGGGCGAGTGGATAGAGCTCTGGGTCTGAAGTCAGAAAGACCTGAGCTCAGGGCAGCTAGGTGGTACAATGGATAGAGCACCAGCCCCAGAGTCAGAAGAACCTGAATTCAGATATGGCCTCAGACACTTACACTGGGTCACGCTGGGTGACCTTTGCCTCAGTTTATTCCACTGCAAACTGGGGTAATAATAGCACCTACCTCCAAGGTTGTTGTGAAGATCAAATGAAATAATCATACGGCACTTAGCACACTGCCTGGCATATAGTAGGTGCTTAATAAATGCTTGTTTTCCCCTTCCCTCCCTTCCTCACATCCCCCAAAGTTCAAACCCAGTTCTTCTGGCTCCAACCAGTTCTCCTTATATTGTACCATGTTGTCTTTCACCAATTTTTTTTTTAAGGCAGTTGGGGTTAAGTGACTTGCCCAAGGTCACACAACTAGATCTCTCACCAATTTCAAGGACTAGAAGGACAGTCAAAGCAGAAGCCCAAGTCTCAGGTCACCTGAGGTCACATTTGTGATAATTTATGACAAGTTCTAAGTACATGTGCATATCGTTATGCGAGTAAGAGAATAAAGGAGAAAGCTAATGCTTGCTGCTGATGGGGGAAGTTAAATAGATACGATTTAGAATTCTATTCCAAAATGGTATCATCTCCAACTGGACTCAAATCCATGTACCAGATGGGAAAGTGTGAGGTCAGTATGTTCCTAAGATACAATTGCATCTAGAGACCCAAAGGATGGCTGTCCCAATTCCCAGGTACTCTGTGGGTTCACATTCCTGAAGCCATAGCTCATGAGCATCCACCTATATGTCTACTTTTTCAATAGTCTGCAACAAAAAAAAAACCAGCTCAGACTAAAGGCATTTACCATATTAACATAGAAAACACGCATAATAAAATATCCCCTCCACCCCACCATGAACTCGGGGCTCACTCTCCTACCAACATACACACCATTAAAGTGAAGAGCGATCGAGTGTAGAGATTTCACGTGAGGGGCACATAGGTGAGGAATACAAGTTGGTAGACAGTTTATATTTCCACTGGGTCTCTGACACCCATTCTAGATGTCCCTGTGATGTTCCCTGCTGGGTGAGACATCTCGGACTCACTTTCTATACCTGCTTTCTTTCTGTTGTTCTACTGGTTGATGATAACTCCTACAGCCTACACCTTCTGGATAAACTGAAATCCTTGCTAAGATCTTTTAGAAAGACCCAAAACCTTTACTTTAGGACCAGCAGGAAACCTCCCCAGTTCTGCTGGGCTACATAGAAACATAGGTCACCTACAGCCTCCTCCACGAGGAGGAAGGAGGGAGAAAGGGGAAGAGAAATCCTGTATCCACCTTGCTGCACTCTGCACTCCTAAGAGCTAACTATTTCTACCCTAACTATTCTCCATTTGTAAACTCCCATTCTCTCCTGTTTGATCACAAATATGAGGAGGGAAGAAAAGTCATGTTACCTGCATGTTAATATACTTCATTTCCTTTGCCATCGTAAGTATTTTATTTTATTCATTTAAAAACGTCATCCTGATGGAGGATCCATAGGCTTCAACCAGACTGCCAAAGGGGTCCATGATGCAAAAAAGGTAATGATTCCTTAAATTAGATCGCACTGTACCAATTTTGACTTCAAGTTTTCCCCTTTAGCTTAAGTCAGCCCATAATAATTTCTGCCATGCCTGCATTTCCCCTTGTTCTACACTCTGGAGAGTTCCTCTATATTCTGAGTTCTTTGTTCCTTTCGGTTTTCTTTTGTTTGGTTATTTCCAATGCCTCATAAAGGTGAGCTACAATATTTCATCAGTTAATGGCAAGCCCTTTTCACCGGAGCCTGAAAAGGCTAAAAGCACAAGGCTTCAGAAAGAGGAGAGGGAGAGGGGCAGCTAGGTTGCACAGTGGATAGAGCACTGGCCCTGGAGTCAGGAGGACCTGAGTTCAAATCCAGCCTCAGACACTTGACACTTATTAGTTGTGTGACCCTGGGCAAGTCACTTAATTCCATTGCCTAGTCAAAAAAAAAAAGGAGAGAGATACAGATCCAAAGACAGAGACAGGGAGGAATAGAAAGGTATATATGTATGTATATGTACATGTCTGTATGTATGTATATATCTGAAGTCTTGTGTATGTGTAATATACATACGTGTGTGTGTGTGTGTGTGTGTGTGTGTGTGTGTGTACACAGCTAGGTGGCACAGTGGATAGAATGGCGGGGCTAAAGTCAGGAAGATTCATCTTCCTGTATTCAAATGTGGCCTCAGATACCATCTGTGTTATCCTGGGTAAGTCACTTAACTTTGTTTGTCACTTAACCTTGTTTGCCTCAGTTCCTTCATCTGTGAAATGAGCACGAGAAGGAAATGGCAAACAATCCAGTATCTTTGCCAAGAAAACTCCAAATGGAGTCACAAAGAGTCACTGAAATGCAGAACAACAACAAAATATACATCCAGGCATACTTTGTTTTATTGTGCTTTGCTTTATTGCACTTCACAGATATTACATTTTTTACAAATTGAAGGTTTGTGGCAACCCTGTGTCAAGCAGATCTGCCAGCACCATTTTTCCAACTGCACGTGCTCACATTGTGTCTCTGTGTCACATATTGGTAATTCTCACAATTCTTAAAAACTTTTTCATTATTATCATATCTGTTATGGTGATCTGTGATCAGTGATCTTTGATGTTACTACTGTAATTGTTTTGGGGTACCACAAACTGCACCCATATGAACTTAATCAATAAATGTTGTGTGTTCTGACTGCTCCACCAGTTGGCCATTCCTGTCTTTCTCCCTGTCCTTGGCGTTCCCTGACACAACAATATTGAAATTAGGCCAATTAATAACCCTACGATGTCCTCTAAGTGTTCGAGTGAAGGGTAGAGTCAATTGATAAGGCAAACTTCCCAGTCGTCTTATTTTTACAAATTGCCACAGCCACCCCAACCTTCAGCAACCACCACCCTGATCAGTCAGCAGCCATCGACATCAAGGCAAGACCCTCTACCAGCAAAAAGATTATGATTCACTGAAGGTTCAGATGATGGTTGGCATTTTTTAGCAACAAAATATTTTAAATTAAGGTACATACATTTTTTTAGACATAACACTATTGCACACTTCATAGACTACAGTATAGTGTAAACATAACTCTTATATGCACTGGGAAACCAAAAAATTCATGTGACTTGCTTTATTGCCATATTTACTTTATTGCAGTGGTCTGAAATCAAACCCACAATGTCTCCAAGGTATGCCGTGGGGGAGGGGGGGGTGACACACACATACACACACTTTGTTTCATATCTATATATGCGTTATGTTTTACATGTGTGTTATATATAACACAAATATGTAAAGTCAAGCAAAATAAATTTTAAAGTGACCATGACAAAAAAAAATATGTCTCAATCTGCACCCTGAGTTCTCTCTGTCAAGAGGTGGTTAATATGTTTCATCATGAATCCCCTGGAATCATGGTCAGTTACCTGGTTCTGCTCAGTTCACTCTGTATCAGTTCATATAAGACTTCCAATCTTTCTCTGAAACCACCTCCCATCATCCTTTATATGAGTTCCAGGTTTGGGAAAAAGCTTAAAAGCAGTGCTTCACTGTATCTGACTCAATGTACCCTATCTCTGGGTTAAAATAGATAACTTTGATTACTTGAAACTAAAAAGTTTCTGTAATACAACATTAATGCATCTAGGATAAGAAGGGAAGCAGTTGAATGTGAAAAAAAATCTTTATATCAAATTCTCTATAACAGTTTGGTATCCAAGACATATACACATATATACACACACATATGTATGTGTGTGTGTGTGTGTGTGTGTGTGTATATATAATGTGTGTGTGTGTGTGTGTATATATATATATGTGTGTATATATATATATATATATATATATATATATATATATATATATATCATATATAATAGCCATTCCCTAATAGATAAATGATCAAAGGATACGAACAAGCAATTCTCAAAAGAACTGGAAAGTATTCATAACTGCATGAAAAAATACCTCGAATCACCAATAACAAGAGAAATACAAACCAAAACAATCCTGAGGTTTCACATCACCCTCTGCAAATTGGCAAAAATGACAAAGAATGGCAACAGTTAATGTTGGAGGGTTGTGAAAGATAGGTGCACTAATACATTGTTGGTGGAGCTATAAAATGGCACAACCATTTTGGGAAGCAATTTGGAATTATGCAAATAAAATTATTACATTGTCCATACCCTTTGAACCAGAGACTCCATTACTGGGTTTATACCCCAAGAAAGCCATTGACAAGAAAAAAGTCCCCATCTACTCCAAAATATTTATAGCAACATTTTTGTGATAGGATGCCGATCAGTTGGGGGATGGCTAAACAAATCGTGGTACGTGAATTTAATGGAATATTACTGTGCTGTAAGAAATTATGTGTGTGATGAATACAGAGAAGCATAAAAAGATTTATGTGAACTAATGCAGGGTGAAATGACCGAGTCAAGAAAACAATATACATAGTAACTACAATAACGTAAGTGGAAAGAACAACGAAAAAATCAAAAGTAAATGTGAGAAAATTATACAAATCAAGTGGGACTCTAATTAAGTTATATGAGAAGATACCTTCAACTTACCCCTTTGTGGAGGTGGGAGATCCATAGGTGTTACACACTGAACATACTCTCATGTTTTTTCAATGTATCAATCAGTTTTATTCGCTTTTTTTTTCCCCCTCTCTAAAAAAATACTGTTTGTCATATGGAATGGCTTATGGTAAGGGAGAAGGGAAGGGATACTATTGTGATGTAAGAAACAGAAAATATCAATAATTACTTTAAGCAGAACTAACAAAAGAAAAAGACAATTCCTCTAATGGGGACAAGGAAGAAAAACCCAAGGACCACTTTAATGACTGGCTCATGACACTAAAATAGTTTGGAAGTTAACATCTTGGTAATGACCTCAAAAGATTAGGAAAATCCCCCTAACTTCCTCTTTTTAATAACCAGCTGTGAGACAATAATCCATGAATTTCTATAATTCAGAACTTCTTAAATCTGTATCTATTTTTGAACCCATCCAGCTTCTGGGGATAATGACTTGCATATTTATGATATTTTACAGTAGTATTTCCTTTTATTTATTTCTCTCTTTCGATCATCAAACCTTCCCCCTCAACTCACTTCACTCTTCCAATATTCCAGGTTTGGGGGATGGTCTTTATAATTTTATAAATCCCAATCACATTCCCTTCTCAGTCTGTCCTTTCCTGACTGAAGCAGGCTAATTGTTTTAGTCTGTCCTCATATGGAAGTCATTCTGAGCCCTTGATCATTTTAATTGCTCTTTTTTTCAGAGGTTCAGATCTGGAATCAGGAGGAAGTCAATGAGTCTAGCTGACCCTCTTCAGACTCCAGAGTTTGTACTTTGAGCCTGACTCTGCCCTCCCTCATCACTGGGTTGGGATATCATCTGTACTGAGCAGAATGGCAAGAACTTTTCAAGGTCATTGAGTCAATTGCCATGTCTTCAGAGAAGGCACTGACTAATGAATCCATATGAATTGAGCTATTTAAGTAATACAGTACTGTAGGGGATAGTATATTGGACTTACAGTCAGGAACACCCGGGCTCACTTCTCACCTCTGACACTTACACTGACTAGCTTTATTATCACTGGCAAGTCACTGAAGTTCTATGAGCCTCAGTTTCCTCATCTGTAAAATAGGAATCATAATATCTGTAGTACCTACCCTATAGATTTGTTATCAAATTCCATTAGGATACACGTAAAGTCTTTTGCCAACATTAAGGTTCTACATAAATGCAGAGTGAGAGGGGAAATATGGCCCCTTAAGGGGACCCGTTTATTCTTCGATGGTGCATAGGTCCAAGACTGCGGGGCCAGAAAATGTCTGATGCCAATGACATAGTCTCTCCTTCTTGTTAAAGATGGAAAGAGAGAAGGTCAGAACACAAAATCCCCCACATGCATGGAAACACTGACACAATAGCATGAGGGAGGCACAATATTGGTGCTCAGCAGCTCTCCCTTCCCTGCAAGAACCCCATGTGATAATACATGAATAAAATTATAGATACAAGAATGAAAAAAGGATCTTAGGGAATTTCTCCCCTCAACACAGATTTCAACCTAGCTATGACTTAGTTGGCTGGGGCCACAAAGGTTGAGTACTCAGGGGATACTTAGTACCAGAGTCAGTATTCAAATCCAGGTCTTCCTGACTCCAAACCCCACACTACGTCCACTACAGAAAATGACCTCTACTCACAGTTATACTGTAGACACATATAATAGATATATCATCACAATGTGCAAATATAGCAATTATTTGCAATTTCATTGATACAGAATCCCCTCCACCATTGCAAATCTCAACTAGTCTATAGATTCAGAAAAGTTAATTGACTTGACCACAGTCACACAGCTAGTGTCAGGTGGAATCTGAACCCGAGTCTTCCTGATTCTAAGTTCAGGACTCTATGCATTATTTGACAGAAGGAAGGGGAGGGAATAAGCATTTATGTAGTGCCTATTATGTCTCAGGCACTGTGCTGTATGCTTTACAACTATTATCTCATTTGATCCTCACAACAATGTTGGAAGGTAGTTGCTGTTGTTATCTTCACTTTACAATTCAGGAAACTGAGGCAGTTAAGTGATTTGAGGCTGAATTTGAACTCGGATCTTCTCAGGCCCAGCACTCTATCCCTTGTATGACCTAGCTGCCTCTAATATATGAAGAGAATGTAGTATTGGTCAGGATTCCATGTTGGTCACATATATTGGTCAGGATTACACTTCTGTAAGGGGGTGACCTCTTAGCTCACCTTCTCTCACAGTACTGTTCTATAGAGAATTGAATATACAATATTTATGGTATATAAATCAACTGTTATCTTTTCATAGCTAATTGTTAAGAGTTAATTGTTGCTGGGTAAACAAAAGCCATCATACTAGATCAGGCCTGCACAACATAGAGCCTGTGGGCTGCCTGTGGCCCACCCAAAGATTTCGGGCAAACCACGAAAAATGTAGAGAATGTGAAAGAAAGTAAAGATGTGCCCTGCTTAACCTGCCTTCCAACAGACCCTATTGTGCCCATCATGTAATTTGGCAGGTGGGTTGCCACTGAGCATTCTCCTGTTTGTCGCATGACCCACAGCAACCAACCATTATCGGTCTGTCTCTAGTCTGAGAGGAGCAAGAGTTGTATCTTCTCGCTGTTTTCGGGCATTATTGATGTCGAATAGGAACAAAGTGAGTGTAGCCACCCGCCAACACAGCTGATATCCACTATGTGATGGTGGCAACAACATGAGAGCTTCATCTCTTCCTTTGCTGCATGGCCGCCCTCTGAGTCACAGGAGTGTCTGGCGCTCTCTCCAAGTCAGATACTCAGTTTAGTATTTCTTTGTATACGAGCAGTTGCTGTGGAGATTTTTTGGTTCTAACATTAAAGTTTTTGAGATGACTTTGTAAAATGGGTGATAAAAAGAAACAGAAGGTTGAATCAGAACATAGAGTGTTTAATCCAGAGTGGACAAAGAGATACTAGTTTACTTACATGAGAGACAAAATATTGTGCCTTGTTTGCTGAGAAGTAATAGCCATTCCAAAATACGATCTTCGTCGCCATTTCAAATCAAAACATCCTGACTTGAGCAAATTGGACACCAATGAAAAACAAATTACAGTGTCCAAATTGTTGAAAAATCCCACGGGGGAGACAATGGTTTCTCAGAAAAGTAAACTCAGAAAATGAGGTGGCCAGTAAGGTTAGTTTTCAGATTTCTAAACAAATTGCTCCTGCTGGGAAGTCTTTTACTGAAGATGACTTCATAAAGAAGTGTTTGCTGATTACAGTTTCTGGATTATGTCCCTATTAAAAAAAAAGTGTTTTTGAGAAATAGTTTAAAGATTAATTATACCTTTACTTGGAAAGTGAGCTGCTAAAAACCTATCTGCAGCCCAAGGAAGGTTAGCCTATTTTAAGTTTGGTCCCTACCTACTATCAAGTTGGGCAGGTCTGTACTAGATTAAGCCAAGAGACTTAAAAAGTGTTCCATCCCCCCCAAAAAATTAGAAAAGATCAGTTGGAAATTCAGTTTAGGGAATGGGGAACAGGGAGGGAGGAAACAAAAAGAGAGAAAAATAGGATTTTCCAGCAGCAGTAGAAGACAAGGAAAGATCTACTTTCCAGGTAACCAGGAGGACTCAGCATACCTCAGCCTGGACCTTCTAAAAGAAGATCTTGGGATCCAAATACTTATTGTTCCACAAACAAGGAAATGGATGACCTCATTGTGAAGCTGGTATAAAAGCAGATTGGAATGAGCATTTCAAATTTCTTAGACAGTTAGAGGAAGAGGACCTGGGCTTAGAACGGGCTTCTCCATACCAAGGGGACTCAATAAAATGTCCTGTGTTCTTTATCAGAATCCAAAAAATTATTAATTATGAGGTTGGTAGTGAAAATACACCGGTTACTGGGGAGGAGATTGGAAAGTGACTAAAGGACACTTCTTCTAAGTGAGATAGAGTAACTACATTATAGAGTTTACAACCTCATTTGTTTTTTACCAGAACTGCGATTTTATTGGTATATGGAACCCTGTCTAACAATACAGACCAGTACCTGCTGGTACATAACTCTCAGAGAGTTATGGGTGGGGAGGGAAAGAAGAGGGGTGGGGCAGTTATGAGGTCATCCTCACTCCAAGGCTGGCTATCTATCCAACATATCTAGATACCTCTGTCATCCCTTCATAAGGTATGAGACAAGAAAAGCAGCTTGTAGAGTCACTGAGTGCCTGGAGGACAGTTTCAGAAGTACAGAAGGGAAGGCAAAGGCTTTAAGGTCGCCAAGGCCCTAAGTGGCAGGAAGAAGGCTAGGAAGGATATCATGACTGACCCTCTCCTCTCCTCAAAAATTTTCAGTGGCTTAACAGACAAGCAAATAAACGAAGAGGAAGAAGCATGTATTAAGTGCCTACTACATGCCAGGAACCGTGCTAAGCACTGTATAAATATTATCTCATGTAAATAAATAAATTCCTTAGTATGAATTTTAAGGTCTCCCTCATTCTGACTCCAATCTTCTTTTCCAGTATGCTAAAGAACACATTAATTCCTGTCAAATTGGACCATCTGTTACCTTCTGATCTCTTCCTACACTTTCACCTCTGTACTTTGGCATAATGTACATTACCCTCATGCCTCAAATATATTTCCTCCTAAACTCTGTTGCAGTAGTTTTTAACCTGGAGTCTATGAAATTTTATATCTTTATTTTCACTAACCTTTAACAGAAATTTAGCATTTCCTCCAATTATGAATGCAGGCAACAAGCACTATTCTGAAGAGTCCATAGGTTTCACTAGACTGCCCATGGTGGCCATCACACAAAAAAAGGTTAAGAATCCCTAGTCTACTGAAATTTCATTTCCCTTGTAACTTGTGGGGCCACAGCCCCCCAAAACCCAGGACTTACATGGACCAGGTCTTAGTTTAAGGGACCATCTCAAAAGTTCATTTTATCTTATTGGCATGTGATTTCCCCCAACGTTGGAATTTGCTTTGGGGAAAGCTCCAAAATAAAGTTTAGCAATAGATTGTTTCTAGGTTTCCTAAAGTGGACAACAGGGCTCCTGGTTCCTGTACAAGAATTAAATTAATAAGTGCATATTGGATTGTAGAACCTTTATTCCACATCCAAAAAAAAAAAAAGATATAAAGGATTCACAAAAATAGATAGACAGACAGACAGATAGCTAGATAAAGATACCAAAACATAATGAACAGGAATATCTGCTCCCACAATGGGCTTCTCTGAGAACTTTATCAAATTCTTTGGCAGCTGTCATCTCTTAACCTGGGAAGATCTTCTCTCAGGAACTTAAGTCTCTCACCTATGCTCTTCTGACCTTCTGTTGGAAGCAAATACCTCTAACTCTCATGGGTTCTTGCCACAAGGCAGCAATTACTAGTTCTCAGGTGGAAAGACTGTATAGACTTAGGCCACTCTCCCTTGGGGACTAGATCTGCACTCCAGGCTTGTCTTCCGAACAAGGAAAGTGAAGTGACATCCAGAAAGGGTCAAGCTTATATGTTGGCTTCCCATTTAGAAATCAGGCAAAGAGTCAGCTTCTCTGAAGAGTCTAGCCTCCTGAGTCTTAGCAGTCAACCTTTAGAAATAGCCCCAGTCAAGCAGTGAGGTGGTGCATTGGATAAAGCACTAGGTTGGGAATCAGGAAGACTCATCTTCATGAGTTCAAATCCGGAGGGGCAGCTAGGTGGTGCAGTGGATAGAGCTCTGGCCTTGGAGTCAGGAGGACATGAGTTCAAATCCAGTCTCATACACATGACACTTACATAGCTGTGTGACCTTGGGCAAGTCACTTAACCCTGATTGCCTCACCAAAAAAAAAGCAAAAAAAGAAATGGCCCCAGTCACTGAAAGTTAATCAGGAGTTGTCTGTATCTTTCCCTTTCCCCTTTACTTTTCACTTTACTTCTTTCCTCAGCTATTTGTAAAGCCTCATCAGACAGCCATTTTGCTTTCTTGCTCTTCTTTTTCTCAGGTATGCTTTTGTTGCTTCCCACTATACAATATCGTGAACCTCTGGCCATAGTTCTTCAGACACTCTGTTTACCGGATCTAATCCCTTAAATCTATTCATCACCTCCACTTCATATTCATAAGGGATGTTATCTAAGTCATACCTAGATGGTCTGATGGTTTTCCATTTAAGTCTGAATTTTACTATAAGAAGCTCATGATCAGAGCCACATTTGCCTCCAGGTCTTTTTTTAACTGACTGTATACAGCTTCTCCACCTTTGGATGCAAAAATCTATCTGATTTCTATATTGACTATCTATCTGGTGATGTCCATGTGTAGAGTTGCCTTTTGGATTGTTGAAAGTGGGTATTTGTTATGAACATCAAGTTATCTTGCCAAAACTCTATCAATGTCTGCCCTGCTTCATTTTGTACTCTAACACCAAACTTACTCATTATTCAAATTATCTTTTGATATCTTACTTCAACGTTCCAATCCCCTACGATAAACGGCACATCTTTTTGTGTGTGTTATTTCTAGATGTTGTAGGTCTTCATAGAAGTGATCAACTTTGTCCTCTTCAGTATTAGTAGTTGGAGTATAGACTTGTATTATTGTGATGTTGAATGGTTTGCCTTGGATTTGAACAGATATTGTTAGGTCATTTTTGAGATTACATCCCAGTACTGCTTTTCTCAGCCTTTACAGTGAGAACCAAACATGGAAAAACTGATTGGTTTAAGACCGGAAAAAGAGTATGACAAGGCCATATTGTTACCTTATTTATTTAACCTATATGCAGAGTAGATCATGAGAAATCCTGAGGTGGATAAATCAAAAGCTGAAATTAAGATTGCTGGGAGAAATATTAACAATCTCAGATATGTAGATGATACCACTCCAATGACAGAAAGCAAAGAGGAATTGAGATGCCTCTTGATGAGGGTGAAAGAGGAGAGTGGAAAAGCTGGCTTGAAGCTTAATATCAAAAAAACTAAGATCTTGGCAACTGGTCCCATCACTTCCTGGCAAACAGAGAGAGACGAAATGGAAGCAGTGTCAGATTTTAGATTCTTTGGCTCAAATATTATTGCAGATAGCAACGGTAGGCATGAAATCAAAAGACCCTTGTTCCTTGGAAGGAAATCTATGGCAAACCTGAACGCATACTAAAAAGCAGAGACATCACCTTGCTGACAAATCTATTGTCAAAGCTATAGTTTTTCCAGTAGCAATGTATGGCTATAAGGAAAGCTAAGCACTACAGAATTAATGCTTTCAAAGACTTTTGAGAGTCCCTTGGACAACAAGGAGGTCAAATCAGCCAATACTTAAATTAATTCAGGCTATTCACTAGAAAGCCAAACACTGAAGCTGAAGCTTAACTATTTGGCCACATAACGAGCAGATGGGACTCATTGGAAAAGACCCTGATTTGGGGAAAGATGGATAGATGGTAGCATGGAAACAACCAACAGGGACTTGGACAGACTTTGAGAGACAGAGGAAGATAGAAGGGCCTGGCTTGCTATAGTCTGTAGGGTCACAAACAGTAGGACACAAGTGAATGGCTGAACAACAACAAAAGTTATCTGTATCCTCTAAACCAAGGGTGGGAACCCATGGCCTTGGACGTACACACAAGTGATGAGGTTGACGCACACATCGCCAGCGCTAGCTCAGTGTTTGGGAGGGTCTGAAGGAAACTACGGGAGAGAAGAGGTATCAGACTGCCTACCAAAGTCAAGGCCTGCAGAGCTATTGTGCTGACCTCATTGTTGTATGCCTGTGTGAGACCTGGACAGTATACCAGCACTATGCCAGGAAGCTGAATCGCTTCCATTTGAATTGTCTTCGGAAGATTCTGAAGACCACCTAGGACAGGAGTGGGGAACCTACGGCCTGGAGGCCACATGTGGCCTTCTAGGTCCTTAGGTGCGGCCTTTTGACTGAGTCCAGTCAAATCCTGAGTACAGGACAAATCCTTTTATTAAGGGGATTTGTTGTGTGAAAGGCAGCACTTGAGGACCTAGAGGGCCATATATGACCTCAAGGCTTCAGGTTCCCCACCCATGCCTAAACAAAGTACCAATGGGCTTTCCATGCAGCTGACCTTATGCAAATTTTCATGCCCTGTGAACTCATCCAGGGTCCCCTCTGGTCATCTATTGAGTCTTCAGGGTCTAATTCACACACCACCTCTTCTGTGAAGCATTACTTGATTTCCCTAGCCCAACATGATCTCTCCTTCCTCAAAGTTTCCTAGAGCGCATTATCTTTTGCTATATTTATGTACATATTATATCCCTTCAAATAGCCAGTAAGTGCCTCAGGGCAGGAGCTATTTTTTTTTATCTTTGTATCCCTAGCATGATGCCTTGTATATAGTAGTTGTTAAATACATAGTTGTTCAGTTGAATTATTGAATTAGGGCTTCCATAAAAACTTCCCTATTTCATAGTCAACAAAAAATTTTTTAACCTAGTAAGTCTAGCCTGATTGGAGAGTGACCAAGGAAAGACTCAAGGGAGAGAAATTTTAGGGCAGGATGGGTTGAATAAGTAGCAGGATATGGCATCCTACCACAGAACCCCTCTGCCTACTCAAATCTTTCTAAGAAAAAAGAAGCATCATGTCTTGTTCCTGAAGAAGGTGATGTCCATGTAGAGCAAAAATGGCTTTTTTTCCCCAGTTTGCTTCATAGCCCAGGCAGTATACACAATTAGGATTTAAAAGTGACAGTACTCACGCAAGCAAAAAGTTTACAGGTATTGGCAAACTTATCGAGAGTCAAATATCTGCTGAAATAAGTAGGACTGAAGAAATAGTGTACATAATGACTGCCACAATGTAAACGAAAAGGAAGTCAAACTCTGAGTTATCAAAAAAACAACAATGATCCCCGAGAACAGATAACGAAACTTAAGCCCCTCCTTAATGTTGTACATACTGTCAGATCGTCAGTGTTTTTGGATCTTTTCACTTAACTGTTATTTGTTGCAACAGGGAATTGAATTTCAAGATGGAGAGATGAGTTCATTAATGAATAATTATAATGTAAAAAAAAAGCATCAATAAAACTTATGGAGGAGGCAAGATGGTTGCTGGTGGGATACATTCAATGTATGTTTTGGGGGGATTTAGAATTGAAGACCTGGGTTCAAATTCTGGCTCTATCACCTACTACCAGTATGACTTTAGCCAAGTCATTCAACTTTGTCTGGGCCTCAGTTTCCTCAACTGTAAGATGAGAATGTTGGATTAGATATCCTCTAGGATTCCTTCTAGATCTAAATCCTATAATCCTATTACAGACTACCCCAGATTGCCAGTGTGCAGTGTGATCAGGCTTCATTTTGTCAGACTTGGGATTCTTAGCTTATCCTAGAGGATGAATGTCCTTAGAAGCTTTCTAACACAGTAACAGGGAAATTTAAGTTTCCAAGTAGTGTGATACATGATCTAATCTATTTGTATGCCAGTCACATGAATTTAGGTTGCATGATTGAAATACGTTTTTACCCTGGGGTCTTTTTTACTTTCTCTTGACTTGGAGAGAATACTCACTATCAATTAATCAATTAGTTATCCTTTGATTTCATCACCCGACCAGTCCATCTTCTTTTTTTGCTTTCTCTGATATCTTTTAGTCTGGGGCAGCTAGGTGGCACAGTGGATAGAGCACCAGGCCTAGAGTCAAGAAGACCTAAGTTCAAATCCAACCTCAGACACTTAGTAGCTGTGTGACCCTGGGCAAGTCACTTAACCTTGTTTGCCTCAGTTTCCTCCCCTGTGCAATGAGCTGGAGAAGGAAATGACAAACACCTTTAGTACCCCTGCTAAGAAAACTTCAAAAAGGGGTCACAAAAAGTCAAATATGACTGAACAACAAAATCTTTTACTCTGGTTCACATTTACTGTGCATCTCTCCAGTGCCCTCTGAATGATGTTCATTTTCAATTTCTTGGGATTGCAATGTCCTGTGACATATCAAATAATACCTGGTATTTTTCTTAAATGGAGATTTGTCTCAGGTAGATGCTTAGGACCATTAAAAGACCTTTGCGGGGCAGCTAGGTGGTGCAGCAGATAGAACACCGGCCCTGGATTCAAGAGGACTTGAGTTCAAATCCGGCCTCAGACACATGACACTTACTATCTGTGTGACTTTGGGCAAGTCACTTAACCCCATTGCCTAGACAAAAAAAAAAAAGAGAGAGAGAGAGAGAACGACCTTTGCAATTTCCCAGAGACAATCCATCCTGCTTTCCTCCTCCTGTTAAATTCTGGGCCCAGCTTGTTGGACATACGCAGCATCTTTCCAAAATGTATATTGCAATGGATGATGTCTATAGGTTGTCCATCCAACTGATTATTCCAAATCCCAGAGCCGCCAATCAAAGAGAACTCATCCCCAACAATTCCATACTCTGTCTTTCTTGTTTTCTGTCTCTCTGTCACTCAGCATAGTATGCCTCACTACTTCTCTTTTATAACTTCCTATTCACAAATAAGGAAGTATGCAGACCAAGAAGCAATTATGATCAACTAAAACTTTACCTACGATAACAGTCAAACTAATTAAACAGACAATTGTAAACAAACTTTAAAGAACAGGAAAACTTTAGGTTTAAAATACACACACACACCACACACACACACACACACACACACTATACAGAGGAAGGAAAGGAGGGTGGAAGGACAAGTAAATTGCCCTCTTTTATCAAATCTCTCTCAGGGAAAAGTCTGAAATAATCTGTCAGCTCCAGACACGGCCTCAGGCTGTTCCATCAGGCTACTTGGGAAACAGCAGTTGAAACAGTAGAGTTCCAAGTGCCTCAAAAGCCAGCCATGCCAGCTACCTCCCATCTCTCCTTTTCACTCTAATCTTTAATGCTAATACAAACTTGAATGTTAATCATGAGCCGCGTCCTTACTAACACCTGTGGCCCATTTATCATGAGATGCCTCCTCCTGCGTGAGAGACAACAGCACCACATCTCTTTAAAACTGACTCAGGAGGATTTCCAATTAAGATAGTCTTTGAATGACTCATAATGCTCCGATCCCTAACCTGAACCACCACACCAACTTGAGTCAAGCCTGGCTGAAGACATTTGGCATTAGTTGGCAGGATTGGGTTCGTGGTTAAAGTGGGGTAGGGGTAATGTGGAGGAAGAAGAGCCCCAGGGAATTAGTCTGTGAGCATGCAGTGACTAGGGACAGATGTGAATGTGTTCTGGGTCTTTAAGGCCCATGCCCTACAGATAATAAATATTATAAGTTACTATTTGCTGAATTTACATAACTTCGTATTGGGGGAGGGGAGTCGTAGTGATCTCTACCACAGCTGTGGGGCATAGGCCTTCCCTGAACTTAATTTGAAGATTGGGAAGTGTGCTGAATGGATTGCTTGGGGCTTTTAAATATGGCATTTGGGGAGCCATTGATGGTTATACCATATGAATTTTCTTGAGACTCTTTGATGTAAGGCACTAGAGGGACAATTTAGATGGACAGTGCTTGAGTCTTCCCAGAATCCTAGAGATCTTTCTAGAGTTATGGATACAGAAAAAAACGTGCCAGAAGCATTGCAACTGAGGAAATGGTAGGGGCAAGGGGCTTTGTCAATTTAAAAGGAGAGACAGCTTCTACTTTCATTCTGAAACAGCGAATTTTAACTTTTTTCTTACTGGAACATCCGCTGAAAGGTGGGCGAGGGGCTCCAGCTTGGACCTGGGTCCCCTGCCCAATGTCAGCAGAAATGAAAAATGTTCAAATGTGACAGCTGGAGCACATGTACTGTTTTAGAAAAGCTTGAGACTACTGCCTCTTCTGCTTTGTGTCTCTTTTTTTGAGTACAGGTGAGCAAACAGTGATCCTGAGATGGACATTTCCTAGCCTTGAAGAGAGGAGTTAGGTAGTCTTCGGGAGCAAAAACAACACCCATACAGTGACATAGACAGCACCATGCTTACTACTATCTGGAGCTAATAAGACCCCTCACATTTTGTCCAATACTCCCTTGACCTTTAGCTACAATCTTAGCTCAGGCCTTCATCACCTCTCCTATATTATTGCAAAAGCTTCCTAATTAGTCTCGCTGACTCAAGTCTCTTACCACTCCAGTCAATCCTACATACCACTACTAATGTAATTTTCCTTAAGGGCAGATCTGACTATATAACTCCCTAAGTCTAGCCATTTTCTGTTGCCTCCAGGGTAAAATACCAAATCCTCTTTTTAGCTTTTAAAGCTCTATACATCCTGGCCCTAACCTATCTCCTTAGCCTCATTGGGCCTTACTCCCAACCCAACACTCTATAACCCAGCCAAACTTGAGTCTCCTAGTTCCTCACACAACATACTCCACCTTCCATCTCTTTGTCTTTCTACCGGTTGTCCCCCACACCTGGAATGAACTCCATCTTTACATCAACCTCATTGAATCCTACCTTTCCTTTGAGATGGAGCTCAGGCACAATGAAGCCTGTCCTGATTCCCCCAACTGCTAGTAGCCTCCTTTCTGAACTACCGCATATATATTTGTATGTATTCACTTTGTATTTGTGCTGTATATATTTTATATGTATTTACTATTAGAATAGAACGTAAGCTCATAGGATTTGTTCCATTCTTTGTATTTGCATCTCCAACACCTAGCATAGTATCTGACACACAGTACGTACTTAATATTAATAACTACTTGATGGTCGATTCCATTTCTGCCATTCATGCCCTGTAAAATCCTGGGTCCCTGGTTATCCCTACAACCTACTTCCTCTGCTCCTACTCTTGAGCTATCTCTGACTATCATAGTATCTCTATCTATTGTTCTTAACTCTCCATTACCTCAAACTCTCAACAAACCCACATTTCCCTTCTAACAGCAAATGATCTCACCTCCTACTCTACTGAGAAAATCAAGGCCAGGCCCCATGAGTTTCTTCTTTCTCTCCTATCCTACACCTCAGAATTCCTTTGCTCCTCCCCTCCTTCGTTCCAGTCTGTAAGGAAGAAGTAATCCTTCTTCTTGAAGAAGCCAGCCCCCAGACTTGTGCCCTTGATCATACACTTTCTTTCCCTCTGGGAGTTCCCTCTTGATAATTTAATTCTTTATTCTTTACCTCTTGCTATCTGGTTCATACACTTGCTGCTCAACTGGTCTGTTCTCAGCTCTCCTTCTCTTTGACCTTCCTTGGAGCTTTTGACACACTTAAACCTCTTCTCCTGGATAGTCTCACCTCCCTTGCTACCATGAATCTCCTCTCTCCTGGTCTCCTTAATTGCCGGACTGCTCCTTCTTAGCATTATTTGCTGCGCCATCATGTTTCTCATTTCCCTAACCTCTGGTATCCCTCAAGGCTTCGTACTCTGAGCTCCAGTGACACTGGTTTCTTTTGCTGTTCATGGAACCATACAAGCCATCTCCCAATTCAGGCATTTTCACTGGCTTGAATTCTCTCCCTCCTCATCTCTGCTTCCTGGCTTCCTTCAAGTTCCAGCTAAAATCCCACCTTCTACTACCTTAATGCTAGTGCCTTCCCGCTATTGAGGATCTCCAATTTATTCTTGTTTTCTTGTATGTACATGGTTGTTTGCATGTTGTCTCTCCCATTAGATTATGAGCTCCTTGCAAGAGGGATTGTTTTTTCTTTGTTTTCCCTTTCTTTTCATCTCCAGCACTTAGCTCAATATCTGGAAGAGGAGTGGCCTTGAGGCTACACGAGGCCTTCTAGGTCCTTGGGTGTACCCTTTTGACTGAGGCCAACTTTTATAAAACAAATCCTTTTATTAAGGAAATGTGTTCTGTGAACTTTGGATTCATTCAAAGGGCCAAGCTTGTGGCTGCAGGTGGCCTCGAGGCCGCAGGCTCCCCACCTCTTTTCTGAAACATAGTAGGTGAGGGGCAGCGAGGTGGTCAAGAAGATTTAAAATCAGGTGAGTTTCCAGGCCACCAGAGCATGTTTGCCTCCATCTTTTAAATAAATGTCTTCATCTTTCTTAATACCTAATTGCAAACAGTATTTAAGTGACTTGCCCAGGGTCACTCAGCTAGTAAATGTCTGAGGCCAGATTTGAACTCAGTAAGATGAGTCTTCCTGACTCCAAGCCCAGCACTCTGTCCACTGTGCCACCTTTTGTAATGCTGAGAGCTAAGAATGTTTTTTTTTTCCTTTTACATGAAGTTTTATTGTATTTAAAAATGTAAAAGCCATACTTAGTTCATACAAAGACAGGTATGAGATAGATTTGGTCCTCAGGCAGTAGTTTGCCAACCCCTGCTATTGGTAATTCTCAAAAACCATAAATTATAGAGAAGGTGCCGGTACATTGCTAGTAGGACTTTCTTCACCAGGGAGTTCCCAATATCAATTAAATCACGAGTCTAGCCTCTATTCCTATTTTGTTCAATAGTACATGAGTTGGAACGAAGGAAGCAGATGATGGTGGTAATTTCATGTTGGAATTTGGCAAGGTATGACCAGATAAGAGGCAAAGGATAGACAGGGTAGAGCTGAACTGGGTCACCAAGGGGTAAAGATCACAAAGTATAGACAGGACTTGAGTGATGGCCAGGGAAAGAACTAAGGGGTACAGGGACTAGAGGTCATGTTGAGGATGATGAAAAAAGTTAAGAGTCTTAAGGCAAAGAGAAAGATGGAATGATAAATGATTATGATTGGTTAAAGGAATTTCTGAATTCATAGATATGGAAATGGGACACTTATGGGTGAGGGCAAGATCAAGGTTATGACCATCCCTCTGTGTAGCTGGGGTGGAATAGAAAATGAGATCAGCAGCAGACCTACAAAGTGAGGGTATTTGAGGAAACATCAAGATGTGTGTTGAAGTCCCTTATGATGAGGGCAGGAGGTGGGGCAGAAAGAGCAACTGTGAGCCAGGATCTGAAGTCAATGAGGAAAGAGGGAGAATGGCCCAGGGAGGCAGGGAGGGGGCCCCGAGGGTCAGTGGAAAATGGCTACCAAGATCTAGAGTGAGTGATGAATTTGGAGGATTATAATCAGTGAGTCACGGGGTATCAGAGAAAAATTTCAATCAGTACTGGAAAGGTTGGACAGGGCTGCAGTTTCCTGAGGTGGGGGAGGGAAGGCAGGTTTCAATGAGTACCAAAGGATGGAAAGATGAAGAGAGGGACTTCAAGAAGTTTGTCCATGATGGAATAGGCTTTCCAGAAGGCCTAATGGAAGGAGCAGGTGAAACTAAAGTGAATCATCAGGGAAGTAGGATCAAATGAAATTTGTTTAGAGTTGGAAGAAATCTGGGTATGTTTATAATAATAATAATAATAATAATAATAATAATAATAATAAATAATAACAGCTAACATTTATATAAAGCTGTAAGATTTATACAGTTGTTTATTTCTATTATCTCATTTGAGTCTCACAACAACCATGTGAGGGAAATGCTAGCATTATTCCCATTCTATAGATGAGGAAACTGAGGCTAAAAGCAATGTAGTAACTTGTCCATGATCACACAGCTAAGAAGTGTCTGAGACAGGATTTGAACTCAAGTATTTCTCTCTCCAAGTAGAGTATTCTATCCACCCAGCTGCCTCAATAAACAGAAGGGAATGTGATAATGAAATTGAAAATTGGGATTGAAAATTGGGAAAAAGAAAGGGGATGATAGAAGAGCCAACCTCATAGAAGAAATAGGAGAGGATGGGATCAGTTGTTTACAAAGGGAAAGGCCCCCTATTTCTCTGAGCCTGAAAGACAGTGGGGGATTACATGGAGGTTTAAAGGACAGTATTAGGGAGAAGAGGGAGTTCAAAAGGGATGGCCTGGAATTTGTCAGAGAGTTATAAGGCAAGATCTTCTGCTGCTTGAAAGGCGGTGGAGGAGAATAAGTAAAGAGGCTTAGAGTGACTTGCCCACTGAAAGGAATGAAATACATTTCAGTCACAAAACAGCAAAAGGCCTGAGGAGCAGCAGTGAGAGCCCACAAGAGCTTGTAGAACATAACTGGGCGGTGGGTCCCGGTCAGCACGGTGGTGAGACTTCCTCCACGGGACAAGGAGGCAGAAGACAATGTAAAAACCTCAACTGGTTAACCAAGAGGGGTGGTCTGGGAACTCTGGCCAGGGTAGAGGACTGGACGGAAAAGAGGGATAAAACACAGGGAAAGATAGGATTGTAGGTTAGGATCGGGGAGAGGAATTTCAGAGGTATGTATAGTAGATCAGCAGACTGGGGACATAACCATTCCTGTGTGTGGCTGGGGCAGAATGAAGATGCAGACATTCTCACTGGCTTCATGGCAGTCAGCTGACATTAGGAATCCTGTATGTCAACTGCAACCCCGTTTTAGATTCCAGTGAAGTTTTCAAAATAGAGACCCTACTGGCTCTGTTACCTCTCTTCATTAGGCACAGGAAAGGAAATTTAAATTTAGCCCTGGGACTTTTGCTTTCTAAGATACTCATAGAAGTTTAGAGCTGAAGGGACTTAAAAATATCTTTATCTGAGACTTTATCTGAGACTTTTAAAAAAGGGACTTTAAAAAATCACGTTATCTAACCACTCAGATGAGAGGCAGCTAATGGTGCAGCAGTGGATAGAGGGCCGGGCCTGGAATCAGAAAGACCCGAGTTCAAACCCAGACTGGAACACTTACTAGCTATGTGACCCTGGGTAAGTCACTTAATCCCTTTGCCTCAGTTTCCTCAACTGCAAAATAGGGATAATAATGGCACCTACCTCTCAGAGTTGTAAGGTTCAAATGCGCTTAGCACAGTGCCTGGCATGTATTATTAAATGCGTGTTTTCCTCCTTCCTTCATGTAGATGAGGAAATGGAAATGAATCCCCAACCCTTAAGTGACTTGTCCAAAGTCACACAGCCAATAAGTGGCAGTGGGAGATCTAAAATTCAGGTGGTCTGACTCTCAGACTGGGGCTCTTTCTGTTTTACTGATTTTCCCTTTGTGCTCTCAAGTATCCTACTTCTTATTAGCATTTGGTTATTCTTCAATCCATTTGTAAGAAGAGAAAGACACTGGCTCCTCCCTCCAATACCGGTCTTTCCATTGAGCAATTTGCACAGAACCTTCAAGAAAAGAGAATGAAACCAACTCAAAACATGGACAGAAAACAAGGCCCCTCCAGCCTGCGGTTGGAGGATTGTTATTCTCATTCCATGTACGTACGGAACCACAGAGATTCAGATAACGCTATAAACAATCCAAAGTCACAGGAAGGGGGTGGGGAGAGGGAGGAAAGGAGGAACCCAAGCATTTCTCTTAGCCCAGCCTAAGTGTTCCATGTGGGCCCAGACTTAACCAGCTCCAGAACTGCCCAGGGAGAGAGCAGTCCCCCCACCCCCGCCTCCAGATCCCCATGTGTCCCTGGGCCAAGACTGCAAGTACTCTGGACAGGAAAGGGGATAACAGGGCCTGGAATGACAAACTCCCATCTTGGGCCAATTAATGAATCACACCCGACACCGCCGCCCCTTCCAGCCCCCTCAGCTCATTTTCCCAGCTTGAGACAATTAAGTAGAGAATTTGAGCAGACTGCTTTTAACCTCTTAAGGGGCCTGGGTGATCCTCTTTTCCATTCTTTCTCCAATTCAGTGGTTGAATGTTCTCAAAACCTGCCATGGGGTCATTTTCATTCTAATCCTAGAAAATGAATGAATGAATGAATGAATGAATGAATGAATGAATGAATGAATGAACGAACAACAAATAGATGAGGGGTGTCGTGGTAAGAGGAGGGAATAGGAAAAATAATCAAATAACTATGTAAACAGTTTATTGGTAATAGTGGAGTAATCAGCTTGACAATTATCAAGGCCCTGAATTCTCTGCAGTTTATAATCATTCATTAATCATGGCGATACCCCTGCTATAAAATATTATTATTTCCAATTTACAAAGCAGTCAGCTAAACAGGAGCCTAGAAAACTAAGGGATGAGTTGCAAAGCTGGACTTCTACTTAACCCTCCCTGTTCCTATTTTTTCCTTCTTTAAAATGGGGAGAAGAATCCCAGAGTCTCCACTCACCTCACCAAAAGAGAGTGAAGGTAAATTAATCATTACAAAGTGTTGTCCCTTGTGGGCAGCTAGGTAGAGCAGTGGATTGAGCACCTGCCCTGGAGTCAGGGGGACCTGAGTTCAAATGTGACCTCAGATACTTCTTGACACTTACTAGCTGTTGACCTTAGGCAAGTCACTTAACCCCATTGCCTTGCAATAAATTTTTAAAAAAAAGTGTTGTCCCTACAGAAACCCGACTGGTTTTTATAATAACAACCAGTAAAGGAGAGACTAGGAGGGTTGTTGCTCAGTTGTTTTTCAGCCCTGACTCTTTTCTTTCTTTTTTTTTTTTAGGCAATTGAGGTTAAGTGACTTGCCCAGCTAGTAAGTGTCAAGTGTTTGGTCTGAGGCCGGATTTGAACTCAGGTCCTCCTGACTTCAGGGCCTGTGCTCTATTCACTGCACCACCTACCTGCCCCCCTGTCTGAGTCTTCATGACCCCATTTGGGGTTTTCTTGGCAGAGATACTGAAGTGGTTTGGCATTTCCCTCTCCAGCTCATTTTACAGATGAGGATATTGAGGCAAACAGGGTTAAGTGACTTGCCCAGGGTCACACAGCTAGTAAGTGTGTGAGGCCAGGTTTGAACTTAGGAAGATGGATCTTCCTCACTCCAGGCCTGGCACTCTATCCACTGATCCACCTAGCTGCCCCCAGACTGGCAAGGAAGACCTAACTAAATTCTTTTTCTACAAGGAAAGAGGTTCTTCTGAAGTAGTACAGGGGACTGGACTGGGAAGGAAGCCAGGATACCAGTATATGGTCCTGGATTCTGTCACTAATCAGCTATAACTAATTGTTAGTTAATGGATCAATGTCAGCCTGTAGAAATAAGATCTCCAAATCAAGTCATTTCACCTCAGCTTCTTCATCCATAAAATGGGGTGTAAGGAAGACTAGATCATAGGATCACAGATTTTGGAGTTCAAAGAGACTTCAGAAAGTCCTTTAGTCAAACTACTTCATTTAACAAATGAGGAAAGCTGGGAAGGCCTAAGGAGATTTGGGGACTGGCACAAACTCACATGGATGAAGTTGTCTCAAAGATCTGTCTCTCTCTTTCTACAATTTTTTAAAAGTGGTGTGGAACCTCGGTGGCATCAGGGAGAGCAAGGTTTGTCATATATCAACTTTAATATCTTTAAAGTTAACTCAGGGGTAGACACTCCACTTGAATGGGGGATGACAAAGGCTTTCCGGAGGGTTGTGCTGGGCTGGTATTGCTCATGTCCCCCACCAAGTGGTAAGGTGGTCTGCTAAGTCATTGTACTACCCACTTGACTGTGCAATTTCGTCCAATGACCTTTAAAAACTGAGACAACAAACCGCATCAGAGCTCTAGAGAGGGTAACAGTGAAAAGACTCCATTCCATTAAGAACACATCTGCCTTTGGGAGGATTTGAGTGTGTTTCCTTCCCCTAATCCTAGGAAGGCATGACATTTCTTCAATTCCCCTCTTAAGTGGTCCCCTCACCTAAGGCCCTGAAAGGACACCATTCTGAGGCTAAACACTTAGCTAGGGATGTTGATAATTGACCTAAACTCATTCCTCAATGTTTAACAAACTCCCACCTACTCATACCTCTCCATTCCAGAGATTCTGAATCCCGCCTCTGTCATCATTCAAAGTTGTTCACAAACACACACACACACACACACACCCCAATCCCATTCCGCTCAACCCAACCCTTCCCAGTGCCCCATTCTAAGGTTCCCCACCCCTTCTTCTGTGCTCTTTGAAATGCCTGCTCCATAGGAAACATGATTTCATCTTAAATCTTTTTCTTTCCCATTCTCTCCATTTCTAGCTCTGAGACCTGGCTTCCTCTTGATGAGATGGCCTGGAGGGCCATTCATTCCAGTACTGGGTTTCATTTTCAGTCAGCTGGAATATTCCTTGCTCCCCATTGCCACTTCCAGATTTCCCTTCATTCAGTAGTCTCTCCTCCTTTGAGATGCACTCAGTCCATATTTATCATCCAATCAAAATTCTGGTAGCTATTTGTCTGTTTACCTCTAGGACACTCCCCTTCTTTCCTCAATGAATTAAGTGCCTGGCTCACCATACTCCTTCTCCTTCCCAACTCCTTTCTCCATACCTGGAGACCAGGGTGTGCTGGTAATTATTTAACAACTGGTTCTCCTCCCCCCCCAAAAAAAAAAACCTTTTAAGTTTAATTGCATTATTTTCTCTTTTTCATATAGAGAACTCAATCAAATCTATAAGTACACAAGTCATTCCCCAATTGATAAATGGTCAAAGGATATCAACAGGCAGTTTTCAGATGAAGAAATTAAAGCTATCTATGGTCATATGAAAAAATGCTCTAAATCACTATTGATTAGAGAAATGCAAATTAAAACAACTTGGAGGTACCACATCTCACCTATCAGATTGGCTAATATGACAGAAAAGGAAAATGATAAATGTTGGAGAAGATGTGGAAATGCATTGTTGGTGGAGTGGCGAACTGATCCAACCATTCTGGAGAACAATTTGCAACTATGCCCAAAGGGCTATAAAACTGTGCATACCCTTTGATTCAGCAATGCCACTACTAGGTCTGTATCCAGAAGACACCTTTAAAAAGGGGAAAGGACTTGCATATATAAAAATATTTATAGGAGCTCTTTTTGTGGTGGCAAGGAATTAGAAATTGAGGGAATGCCCATCAGTTGGGCAATGGCTGAACAAGTTGTGATATATGAATGTAATGGAATACTATTGTTCCATAAGAAATGGTGAGCAGGTGGACTTTGGAAAAACCTGGAAAGACTTATATGAACTGATGCTCACTGAAGTGAGCAGAACCAGGAGAACACTGCACACAGTAACATTGTGTGATGACCAACTTTGTTAAACTTAGCTGTTCAGAGTAATGCAATGATCTAAGAAAATTCCAAAAGACTCATCATGGAAAATGCTATCCACATCCTGAGAAAGAACTATGGAGATCTAATGCAGATCAAAGCATACTATTTTCTCTTTCTTTTGTTGTTTTTTTGCTTTTTCTTTCTCATGGTTTTCCCCTTTTGTTCTGATTCTTCTTTCATAACGTGACTAATGTGGAAATATGTTTAATATGATCATACATGTATAGCCAAATCAGACTGCATGCCCTCTTGGGGAAGGGGGAGTGAGTGGAGGGAGGAAGGGAAATTTAGAACTCAAAATCTTATAAAAGCAAATGTTGAAAACCAAAAATAAATAAATATTTTTAAAAAAATAATAATAAAATTCAAAAATAATAATATTTTATTTTCCGCAATTGCAAATTAAAACAACCTTTTTTGGTGAGGCAGCTGGGGTTAAGTGACTTGCCTAGAGTTACACAGATAGTAAGTGTTATGTGTCTGAGGCCAGATTTGAACTCAGGTCCTCCTGACTCCGATGTTAAAACAATTTTTAAACATTTTTTTTAAAGTTTTGAGTTCCAAATTTTGTCTCTCCTTCCCTCCTCTCCCTCCTCCCTGAGACAGCAAGCTATCAGACATCGTTTACACATGTGCAATCATGTAAAAGAGAACAGAGTCAAATTGATAAAAACACAAGTCATTCCCTAATTGCACTGTTCTCATAATATAATCTCATCACTTTCTTGACAATCAATAACACACCAAATTAATTCCTGATTTGTAGCATTTGCCAATTTCCAAAACATAAATACTCACACTTGAACAATCAGTATGGCTGGTTCCAGCACACCTCTGCCTGGGGACTTCAACATACATACCAACCTACTTTCACAATTCCTCAACTTCATATGACCTACCCCTCTCCCTCACCTCAACAACACACAGAGGGGGTCATACCCTCATTCTTATTGCCACCCACAAATGCATAACTTCCACATCCATGAATTGTGACATTTCTTTATGATTATAATCTATTGTAATTCCTTCTTTGCCTTTGCTTTGAAACACCAAATCCTGTCCTTGGTCTTCACCATGACCTCTAAGCTATCCATCCCTCAGTTATTTCCTAGGCTATCCATTACCCCTGCACTAGTTAAAAGTCCTCCCTTCCCTATCTTGGCCCTCTGGTGAACCAGCTCATACACTGTTCCTTTCTTGAGTCCCTTGTCACTTTATCCAATCTGAACACGTAGAGTTCTACCCCTACCCCCAACCCATCCAACAAACTCCAATGGTTTCCTATCATCTCCAAGATCAAATATAAAAATCTTCTGTTTGGGTACAGGCCTAGAAATGGCATAGTGGTCAAAGGCCATGCATCGTTTAGTAAGTTTTAAGTATAATTCCAAATTGCTTTCCACAACAATTATACCCATTCACAAGTTCAACAGTACATCAATGTGCCTATTTTCCCATAGTACTTCCAACATTCACCATTTTCCTTTTTGGGCATCGTTGGCACTCAGATGGGTGTAAATTGTTTTAATTTTAATTTCTGTAATTAGTAGTGATTTGGAGAACATTTTTCATATGGCTATAGATACTCTGGGTCTCTTCCCAGGGTGTAAACTGCTTATTCGTATCCTTAGACTTTTTATCAATTGAAGAATGGCTCTTTTTCTTATAAATGTGAATCTGATATATATGTATATATACATATATGAAATAAGACATTTATCACTTTATTATACTTGTAAAGAATTTTCCCCCTGGGTAATTATTTACCTTTTAATCTTAGTTTTAGTAGGCTGTTTAATCAAAGACAGGAAAGGGTCCTATGTGTACCAAAATATTTACAGAAGCTCTTTTTTGCGGTGGCAAAAACCCCCTGGAATTTAAGGGGATGCGCATCAATTGAGAAACAGCTGGATAAGTTGTGGTACATAAGTGTAAAGGAATACTTCCGTGTTGTAAGAAATGAGGAAATAAGTGATTTCCAAAAGTCATGAATTTATATGAACTGATGTAGAGTGAAGTAAGCAGAGGAACAACGTATACTATGACATCAATTTTGTGGAAGTGAACTATTTAAAGGACTTTTGTAAACTGATGAAGAATGAAATGAGCAAAATCAAGGGAATAATTTATACAGTAACACTATAAAGATAAACAACTATTATCAGTATAATGACCATTCATGATTCAAGAGGGGTGATGATGAATCATGCTATTCATTATACACGAGATGGATTTAGGATGTGGAATGAGACATGCATACATACATACATACACACATACATACATATATACATAGTGTATATATATATACATATATACATCTATGGGACTATATATACTATACTATATTCACATACTATATATTATATGTATCATATCTATATAGCATATAGACATTGGGGGAATTTATTTTGCTTGACTATGCATATTTGTTACCAAAAACTTGTTTTTCTTTTTTTTCCCAACAAAATAGGAGTAGAAGGGAAAGAAAATAGATTCCTGGTTTTTTTTTAAAGAAGTAGGAGTAGTACTCCAGATGTGAAATGCTGCATGCACTTTCAAATGAGGTCACCATATTATTAGCTTTACTTAATTGTTTTACTTTGTTTCAAGAGACCTCTTACAAATTAGGAGTAAATTGTAAATGTTTGTGATGGAAAAACAAAACATATGAATAAAACTTTAAAAAACTTCTCTGGTCTTCAAAGTTCTTTACAACCTGGCCCCCCTCCTACCTTTCCAGGCTTCTTACACTTTACTCACTCCTCACGTATTCTGCAATTCAATGACACTGGCTTTCTGGTTCTTCCACCGACAAGATCTCCCAGCTCAAGGCATTTTCTCTAACCATCCCCCGTACCTGCCATGCTCTTCCTACTCATCCCTGCCTTCTGACTTCCACGGCTTCCTTCAAATCCCACCTTAAATCCCACCTTCTATGAAAAGCCACTATAATGCTTGGGCAAATCACTTGAAACTCTTTGGCCCTCTGTTCAATTATCTTTAAAGTAAGGGGGTTAGACTATTGGCCTCTGAGGTCCCTGGCAACCCTAAATCAATGATACTATGATCTGCCACACGCTTATATGTGTGTATGTGCACTCACGCTTCCTGTATTCAGTTGTGTCCTTAGATTGGCACAGTGAGAAAATAGAGTTATCCTTTCGATAGATTCATTCCTTTGGGTGGAATCACTCAGGCTGAACCAGAGGACCCTTTCTAGCAGACCTTCTGGCTCACTCCACTCCACGGAGGGGTGGGGAGAAGTGGGATGGAGGGACTGAATATAACTCTGCCTCCTTGGGGCAGGAAGACACCAAATCATTGAATCACTTCAGTGTCCAAAGAATAGAAAGGGTTAATGAGCCAGGGGCTGCTCTTGGATGGAAAGCAAAGCTCCATGAGACTTCCATGTTCTTTTGTACAGAACCAATTCTTACTTGAATAACGCCTATGGCACCGAATACTGCATTTGCATGGAACAGATTCAATCTTCGAAGTTTCTTTCTAAAATTTCTCTGTGCGCATTCTGCCACCACCTAGGGTTTTTCCTGGTAACCTCAGAATTTGGCTCATGCATTTGGCTCTGGAGAAAGAAATTAGGCTAATGAATACTGAATATAGAGCTTGATCCCATCCCCTGAAAAAAATTTCTTTTTCGTTTTACTACATGTAGAAAACTTATGATGAGGCCTTTTAAAATGAAAAAATATATATATATTCATAGCATGAATAACCACCTCTCTGGATTTTTGTATATTAGATTTTCTTAAAACATAATGCCCCTTCAGGAACTACAATTGTGGTAGTTCCTAGAGAGGTACTAGTCTTCTTCTGCCCACTAAATGAAGCGGTTGAATTACTGTGGCATCCTAGTCTTCATAGTAATTGGCTTGGGGCAGAGTCTTCTTCTCAGAATGCCATACCTAATACAGCTCGGGTGTGGTACTGATGTATTCATTCTAGCAGTATATCCCTTAGGTGACAACATGGCACCCATACTCCACTCTCAGCTGACTCACCCTGATTTGTGTTCACACTAGCAGGTGATGAGAGAATATTCTCAGAGCGGGGCTGGCCATAGGAGCTACAACTCACTCAGGGACAGGGGTAGCCTAAGTGTGCATATGGTGGTAAAAAAGGGGGAGAGAGAAAGAAGAGAGAGAGAGAGAGAGAGAGAGAGAGAGAGAGAGAGAGAGAGAGAGACAGAGACAGAGAGAGACAGAGAGACAGAGAGAGAGACAGAGAAAGAGAGAGACAGAGACAGAGAGAGAGACAAAGAGAGAGAGAGAGAGAGACAGAGACAGAGAGACAGAGAGAGAGACAGAGAGAGAGACAGAGAGAGAGAGAGAGAGAGAGAGAGAGACAGAGAGAGACAGAGAGAAAGAGACAGAGAGAGAGAGAGAGAATTCATTGCTACTACTCACCAGTGTAGCTCCTGAGCCCCAACCAACGTGCTTCCTATTTACACAAATCAGTTACAAAAATACTATTGAACCTTAAACATGAAACATTTACGCACCCTCTAAAGAAGGCAAAAGCAAAAATAATCATAACATTTATGCAATGGAAGCCTAAATCAGAAATAATCAAAAGATAACAATCATCCCATAAACTATAAGCATATCCTGTCACCAGTGTAAACAGTGTGGGGCCAAGGTGGGGAGTAGAGTGGGCACAAACTTACAGAAACCTAGCAGTGAGGCACACAAGTAGGGAAACCCGTGGGGGGGCGGGGAATTCACAACTCTGGGCTGCAAAATTCAATGTAATTGGTCTCTTTTAGAGAACAGTCTGCACTATATGCCATCCGTTCCTCCTCCGAGCCTCTGTGCTCTCCCACTGGACAAAGTTGCTTCTCTGCTACTCTTGGGCCACTGAAGTTCCTTTAGCAAAGCAGTAGTATTACCCTAGTTCTGTGAAACAGTGTGGGTTCCAGGTTTTACAGTTTTTCAGGTCTACTCACTTGGTTGAAGACTAAAGCAGGTTGGTATTTCAGTAATAAGTGGTTCCCTTAAGCAACACTCCTCAGATATGCTCTCTTGGCTCTTAGCTAAAGCTTGTGATAAAGGGCAACACATTCAAATCCCTGAAATATTTTCCCTTTCTCAAGCTGTAGATGGTGAAAAGGGGACACTATACACAAGCCCACCCCACTCTTCACACAGCAGGAGGACTCTGTTTTCTCCACACTACTTCTAGCCCCTACAAGTTCTCTTCCAATCAGCCGCCTGCCTGGCTGGTCAGCTCTCTCAACCAACTCAGCCCCAAATAATTGATCTTCTGATTTTCCTCAGTTCTGCTTATTTCAAGCAGGAGGGGCATCTCCACTCTGCTTCTGTCTTAAGATTCAGTTCTCATGCAAACTACTGTGTTCTCTCTTTCTTTTGATCTCTGGCTTTTCAATCAATCACTAAACATTTATTAACCACTTATCATGTGCTAACACTGGAGATACAAAAAAGAGGCAAAAGCCAGTCCCTGTTCTCAAAGAGCTTACAGTCTATGGGGGGGGGGGGGGCGGGGAGAACCAACATGCAAACAAATATACAGGATAAATAGAGAAAAAAATAACAGAGGGAAGGCTTCCAGTAAAATATGGGATTTTCATTGCAACTTAAAGGAAGCCAGGGAGGTCAGTGGTTGGAGCAGAGGAAGGTAGAGCATTCCAACAATGAGAAATAATCAGAGAAAATGCCCAGAGCTAAGAGATGGAGTGTCTTGTTTGTGGAAAAGCCAGGAGACCAGTATCACTGGGTCAGAGAGTACGTATCAGGGAGTAAGGTGTAACAAGATTTGAAAAGGTGCGGGTGGCAGTGGGGGTTATGAAGAGCTTTGAATGTGAAACAGAGCATTTTGTAGTTGATCCTGAAGACAACAGGGAGACGTTGGAGTTTACTGAATGGACAGGGTGGGGGGCACGGTCAGACCTGCACTTTAGGACAATCACTTTTGTGGCTGAATGCAGAAGGAAGCTCCTAATGCCTCATGTAATGGAAGGATTGGCCAAGGAAGGTCTGGTCCTGGGAACATGTACAAGGATTCTGCCTACTACCAAACCACATGGGAGGTCCTAGAAAATATGATTATGTAGTGTGTTCAAAGTATGCACAGGGAGAGCCACACACATACACGCACACACACACTCACACACACACACACTCACACACACACACACACACACACACACATACACACTTTGTAGGCTTGCAGGACCGGGACATCATTGGCCAGTCTCCTCCTTCCCCTGACCAAATGTACACACACTCAAATTAAGGAGTCCTCACGAGTGGTGACCCATGTATAACCCAAGCTGAAAAATTCAAACTATGTCGTTCTATCATGTATAATACAAAAAATTTTCTCGTAGTCTACTAGCAGTTCTTCAATGTATAGTTTCTCAATTATATTCTTCAAACCCCTAAAAAGTCACATATAAATGAGGTGATGAACAATGCCTTGCTACCATCCTCATCTTCAATCAGTACTTGTGCCTTTAAGATTTTTTTCAAAAGGTTTTCTCAGTAGAGGGATCTAAGGAGTTCAGTATTGTCTCAAGGTACTTTTATAACACAAATGCCCTTTTCTATCCTTTTCGGCAAATAAAATGTTCAGATATGAAAGGGGCAGTACTTTACCCTAGGAACTCCCAAGTCCATGTCTATCTCCAAGTGGTTAATGAATTGTTTCGGATTTGGCTATCCATTATATTTATCTATTCCATATCCTGGGCTAACCTACACTGCAAATATTATCACCTGTGGATGAAATTTCTTACTTGGCCCCATACCATGTGACACCAGTATCTTGAAATACAGCATAACATTTGGAGCCAAGATGGTGGAGTAGAGGCAGGAACTCACCTGAACTCTCCCAAATTCTCCTCCAAACAACTTTAAAACAATGCCTCAAATCGAATTCTGAAAGATCAGGATAAAACGATTTTCCAGTCCAAGACAACTTAGAAAAGGTTGGCAGGAAAGGTCTATCACAATAGGTCAGGCACAGACCACACCAAGGCAACGCCAGCAGCAGGCCTTGGAAGTGGCTGAAAGGTAGCAGGAGCAGTTTCAGGATCTCAGCTCACAGCCAGTAAGGGGATCAGACAACTGATCACATATAGGGGACCCTCTGCTGGTGCTGGGTGCAGGACTATGTTTCATTGCCCATACACAGTTGCAGTTCAAGAATGAAGAGGAGTGGCTACAGGGGAGCAGGGACCCTAGTTACAATCCCAGGACAGAGAAGAGTGCTTGTGGTCCCTCATAAGGAGTAGAGACCCTGTTTCAAGGCAGAAAGGAACGCTAGCATTTATGGCTACAGGGGAACAAGGTCCCTTTCTGAATAAAGACCAGAGCACAGGCCAGGACAGAAATGCCAACCTCTCCTTATATCACACCACCTTAGCAGCACTGAAAACTTACAGACTCCCAGAACTAGCTCTGAAAACAGCAGCACAAAAAATCCTAGGAGCAAAGCACAACTTTAGGATAAAATTCAAACTGAAGACATAGACTAGAAAAATGGGCAAAAAAAGGACCTAATCATAAAAAGTTAACATGATGCCAGGGAAAATCAAGAAACAAACTAAGGAGGCAACAATGATGTCAAAAACAACTACAAGCAAAACCTCAAAGAAAAATGTGAATTGCTAGTGCCATGGTGGTGGTGGTAGCACCAGTGCTGAGGAGGGAAGGGCTTGTGGGCCGTTGCACATTGCCCTTCATGGCAATGTACCGGGTGCCCTTGTTGGTCCTCGAGTGTCCCAGCCTGAAGTGGAAGAAGCCACCACGGGCCCACATGCCGTCAGCTATGATGGTGTACGCCGTGGTGGTGGTGTCTTATTTCCTCATCGCCGGAGGAATCATTTATGATGTCATTGTGGAAACTCCTAGTGTTGGATCTATGACAGATGAACATGGACATCACAGACCAGCTGCTTTCCTGGAATACAGAGTAAATGGACAATATAATACGGAAGGATTTGCATCCAGGTTTCTGTTGACAATGGGAGGTTTAAGTTTCATAGTCCTAGACCAATCCAATGCACCAAAGATTCACAAGCTCAATAGGTTTCTTCTTCTATTCCTAAGAACTTTAGCATTATTAGGGCAGTTAGAAGGAGTATACATAGACAGCGGGCATGGGTGTGAGTAGACTATGATGGGATGATTCCAAAAAAAAATAAAACTAAGGAGTGAGGAAGAGGGATATACGGAAAGAAAGGGGAAGGGAGAAGAACAGGGAAAATTGTGGAAGAGCTTTTACCACGGAGGAGAAGATGGAGAGTGCGGCATGCAACATTTGAACTTTACTCCCACTAAAATTGGCTCAAAGAGTAAATAACATACACACTCAGATGGGTATAGAAATGTATCTTACCCTTCAGGGAGGGGAAGAGGATAAGATTAGGAGGGGGTGCTGATAAAAGTGAGGGCAGATTAAGGGAGCCAGTGGTCAGAAGCAAAACAGACTTTTGAGGAGGAGCAGGGTGAAAGGAGAGAAAGAGAAAAAAGTTAAACATTGGAAAATAAGATAAAGGGAAATACACAGTAATCATAACTGTGAATGCAAAGGGGATGAACTCACCCATGAAATGGAAATGAATAACAGAATGGATTAAAAACCAGAATCCAACAATTTTGTTTACAAAAAAACACACTTGAAACAGAGACACATATAGAGTAAAAACTGAATCTATTATGCTTCAACTGAAGAAAAAAAAAAGCACGGGCAGCAATCACGATCTCAGGCAAAGCAACAGCAACATTAGACCTAATTAAAACAGGGAAACCACATCTTGCTAAAAGGTGTGATAGACAATTAAGTAATAACAACACTAAATACATGCAACAAATAGCACAGTATCAAAATTCTTAAAGGAAAAGTTAAAATGAGCTACAGGTGGAAATAGTAGAACTATTACTAGTGGAGGACATCAACTTTCCCCTCTCAGGACTAAATAAATCTAATTATAAAATAAAAAAGAAAGAAGTTAAGGGGAATTTTAGAAAAGTTAGATATGACAGACCTCTGCAGAAAATTAAATGGGAATATAAAGGAGTATATCTTTTTCTCAGCTATACATGGCACCTTCACAAAAACTGACCGTGTATTAGGGCACCAAATTCAGAAAAGCAGAAATATTAAATGCATCCTTTTCAGACCATAATACAATAAAAATTACATTCCATGTAAACCTAAATTAAAAAATAATCACAAACCAAATAACCTAATCCTAAAGAATAACCTCCCAGTCAAGAACAAGTCATAGAGATTCTGGGAAGATGGCACAGTAGGTCAGAAAACTTTCAGTTCCCCAAATTTCCTCCACAAAAATAGCGGCTGAAATAAACAAAAGTTAGAGTTAAGTAGTTGTTCTCCTAAGACAACTTGAGAAGACCCCAGGAGGTTCAACCAGAGTGAAGTGCAAATATCTCCAGGCTGACTCTGCAGAATCCACAAACAACAAGCCCTGAGGACAGCTGGGTTGGGAAGCAGCCTTAGAAACTGTCACCTCACTGACAGTGTGGGGATCTGATGGCTGAGCAGGAGAGGACTGAAGGATCTTCTACTGTCAAGGGAAGCCAAGCACAGCTGTGCTGACCAGATGCATCCCGGGCTGTGGCTGTGGGGACAAGGCGCTAGCATACCCCTGGTAAGTGCAGTAGGGAAGGGCAGCGACTCTGTTGGCTGCGGGCACTTGCAGGAGAGCAGAGTCCTTGGTTCCAGTTCCAGGGAAGAGAGGACAGTTGTAGTTTGCAGCCACCTGAGGGACCACAGAGAGCAAGGTCATTTTCAGGACAATGTGGCTAGGGACCCTAGCCATAGCTTAGGAGTGAAGAGGAGAGAGCCCTGACAGACCTCAGAAAATAACAGTAAGGACCTGAGGCTTGGGGCATCATCATTCCCCATACCTTGGGACTATAACTTGATTACACTAATAGCTGCTAAAAATAAAATAAAATAAAAAATAAAAATGAGTAAGCAAAGGAGAAAGAACCCAACCCTAGACAGCTACTATGGGAATAGAGAAGATGTGGGATCAGAGAAAAATAATGGAGCAAGAAAAAGCCTCTCCTTTTTCAATGAGAAACATCAAGCAGTCCCAAGCACACGCACACACACACACAAAAATTTTTTAAGAGTTCTTGGAGGAACTGAAAAAGGACTTTAAAAACCAAAAATTAGGAAAAATTAGAAAAAATAAGAGCAATCCAAGAAAATCAAGAAAATTATGAGAAGAAAGTCAACCAACCTGAAATAGAGAATCAAAAACTTAAGAAAGAAAATAATTCCTTGAAAACTAGAATTGGGCAAAAAGAAGTTAATGACATTCTGAGATACCAAGAAATACTAAAACAAAATCAAAAGAATGACAAAATAGAAGAGAATGTGAATCATTGCATCAGAAAAACTACTGATCTGGAGAACAAATCTAGGGGAGATAATATAAAAATAGTTGGACTGCCTGAAAATTATGATTAAAAAACAAAGAATCTTGATACAATATTACAAAAAACTATCAAGGAAAATTGTCCTGAAGTTCTAGAAGAAGAAGGAAAAGCAGAAATAGGAAAAATCCACCAATCAGCCCCTGAAAGACATCCCAGGAGGAAAAATTACAGGAATATCATAGCCAAGTTTCAAAGCTCCAAGGTTAAGGAGTAAATATTGGAAGCAACAAGAAAAAAATTTAATATCATAGATTACACAAGATCTAGCAGCTACTACACTGAAGGACCATAGATCTTGGAATATTATATTTCACAGAGCAAAAGAGCTGGGGTAGTAACCAAGGGTAACTTACCCAGCAAAGTTAACCATAATTCTAAATGGAAAAAAAAATGGATAATAAACTGAAAGATTTTCAGGTATTTGTGATAAAAACAGCAGAACTTAAGGGAAAATTCAACATATAACATCCAGGAGAAATAGAAGGCAAACATTAAAGATCAATTATATGGGACTCAATAAGGTAAAGTTGTTTACTTCTTATATGTGAAAATATTATAAGTACTATTTTGACTCATTATTATTTGGAAAAAAGGCTTAGGCTGAGCTTATGATAAGGTGATTCTAAAAACATAAAATTGTGTAGGGAGAGATAAAAGGAGGTATAAAAAGAGAGAGGGCAGATAGTGATGGAACTTTACTCTCATTGGGAATGGGTTAAAGAGGGAACAACATATATGTGTGTATATGTTATATATGTATATATAAAAATCTTCTAAATACAGAAATAAGAGGGCAAAGAGACAGGGTGGGAGGAGAGGATAAGAGAGGGACTCTTGGAGGGGTGGGCAGGTTAAGGAATAGGAGGGCAAGGTAGCTGGTAGAAACAAAGCAGAGGAGTGAGGAGGGATAGGAACAGGGTGAGAAGGATAGTAAGGAAAAATAGGAAGGAGAAAAATACACAACAAGTAACTGTAGCTTAGAATGTGAATGGGATGAATTTACCCATAAAATGGAAATTAATATCAGATTAAAAATTTGAATTCAGTAGTATGTTGCTTTCAGGAAATGCTATAAAAACGAGAGATCTACACAAAGATTAAAAAAAAAGTCAGGAGTAGAATTTATTATGTAAAAAAAGTAGGGATAGTAATCATGATCTCAAAGTTAAAGCTAAAATAAATTTAATCAAAGAGAAAAATAGGGAAACTACGCTATGTGTCAGCAATATTATTTAACATTGTTTTAGACCATTAAAATAACTAGCCAATATACCTGAGAGTATACCTGCCAAAACAGACACAGAAACTATATGAACATAAATATAAAACACTTTTTATGCAAATAAAGTTAGATCTAAATAACTGAAGTAATATCTATTGTTCATGAGCAGGTGAAGCCAATATAATAAAAAAAAATGACAATTTTACCTAACTAATCTATTTATTTAATGCCATCCCAATTAAGTTATTAAAAAATTATCTTAATGAGTTAGAAAAATAATAACAAAGTTCATAAAGAAGAATAAAAGGACAGAGAATTCAAAGAAACCGGGGGAAAAGATGTAAAGGAAGAAGATTCAGCAGTATCAGACCTTAAAGTATACCTAAACTATAAGGTGACAGCATTGTTGAAGTATAAAACGAATAACTTTGATTATTTTAAATTAAAATTTTCTTGTATAAATAAAGCCTATGCAGCCAAGAATAAAATGAATATAGAAAATTGGGGGTGAGGGGGAACTTTCATAGACAATCTCTCAGATAGGCTGTGATTGGGTTGGAACATTGCTGTGGTGGGGGAAAGGATGAGGTGGGTGATTAAGAAAAACATGGAAAGACTTGCACATATGAAGGAAGATGCTATCCACCTTCAGAGAAACAGAGGACAAGTGCAAATAAGCATAGTATGGTCTTACATTTATGTGTATAAGTGTAAATATGCATATTTTTATAGATTATCTATATGTATGCATATACATGTGTTTGTGTATATATACACATGCGTATATATGTGTGTATGTATACATATATATACACATGCTTAATTATAGTCTTCTTTATGGTGAGGGGTGTGGGTGGAAGAGAGGGAAGGGAAAAATAAAGTAAAAAGTGTACAGCAGAGAACAAAAGAAAACCTATAAGGAAGCAAAGAAAAGCTAGACAGCTTTGAAAATAATGTGTAGTATTTATTATGCAGGTTTTCTTGAAATGAAAATTTATCATTTTATATTGAATCTTCTCTTATGTTCTGCATTTGTTCTTATGTACACAACATGTAGCCTCATTTTGTATTTAAGTTTAAAATAATAAAATTTACAAAAAAGAACAAGTCATAGAAACAATAGTTTCATTAAAAAGAATGACAATGAGACAACATACTAAAATTTATGAGCTGCAGCCAAAGCAGTACTTAAGGGAAAATTTTATATCTCTAAACACACTAATAAAATAGAGAAAGAGGAGATCAATTAATTGGGCATATAATTAAAAAAAACCAAACAAACACCTAGGAAAAGAACAAATGAGAAATCCCTAATTAGAAACCAAACTGGAAATCCTGAAAAATCAAAGGACAGGTTAATAAAACTGAAAGTAAGAAAACCATTGAACTAATAAATAAAACTAAAGGCTGGTTTCATTTAAAAAAAAACAGTAAAATATACAAACCTTTGGTTAATTTGATTTTTAAAAAAGTAAGAAGAAAACCAAATTACCCACATCAAAAATGAAAAAAGTGAATTCACCAACAAGGAAGATGAAATTAAAGCAATCATTAGGAGCTGTTTTGCCCAATTATATGCCAATAAATCTAACAATCTAAATGAAATGGATGAATGTTTACAAAAATATAAATTGCCCAGATTAATAGAAGAGGAAATAGAATAGTTAAATAATTCTATCTTAGAAAAAGAAATTGAACAAGTCATAAATGTGCTCCCTAAGAAAAAATTCCCAGGAGCAGACTGATTCACAAGTGAATTCTACCAAACATTTGAAGAACAATTAATTTCAAAACCATATAAACCAGAAAAGGCAAAAGCAGAGAAAGAAACCTATAGACCAATTTCCCTAATGAATACTGATGCAGTAAATTTTAAATAAATTCTAGCAAGAAGATTACAGCAATATTTCATAAAGATCACATTATAAACCAGGTGGGATTTATATCAGGAATGCAGGGCTGGTTCAATATTAGGAAAAAACATAAGAATAATTGACCATGTCAGCAACAAAACCAATGAAAATCATATGATTATCTCAATAAATGCAGAAAAAGCTTTTGACAAAATACAACACTCATTACCATTAAAAACCCTACAAAGCACGGGAATAAATGGAACTTTCCTTAAAAAGATAAGTTATTGTTCTTGGTGTTGTGTGTCCCTCATTTTCAAAGAGGACCAATGACATCACAAGGGTGATGTCTTGACTCATGGATGATTGGATTTAAGTGAGGCAGAATTGCACAAAGTAGAAAGCCTCACTCTCTTTTCCAGTCATTGAAGTCCAGTGGCAAGACATAAGTCAGGACTAGTGGTGATGACCCAGAATGCAATGGATGACTGTGGTGTCTTCAATGTCTGACCAAAGTCTAAGCATGCCACAGTGCCAGCTTCCGCCGTCTTTGTGGCTATTGAACAAATTGTTTTCCTCCATTTCCAGGGGAAGTCTCTTCACATGCTTGGAGTAAACACCTCCCTAATTCACAATTAGTTTGAGGACCATCTGTTACCCTCAACCTACCTTAGCCCATCTGCCAAGACAATTTACTGGGTCGTGGCCCCTGAACGGCTACAGTTTCTTAGAGCCACAAGTGAAAATTGAACACCAGGTAGATACCAAAGGTGGATGAGCACCCCTGAAAAGGGCTCAGCAAGCCCTCCCATCAGAGGCAGTAGTCCTCCTTGAACACCCTGTATACACCAAAATGATAGGTAGTATCTGTCTAAAAACAATCAGCAAGCATTATGTGTAATGGAGATAAACTAGAAGCCTTCCCAATAAGAACAGGGTTGAAGCAAGGATGCCCATGATCACCACTATTATTCAATATTGTACTAGAAATGCTAGCTATAGCAATAACAGAAGAAAAAGAAATGGAAGGAATTAAAATATGCAATGAGGAAACAAAATTATCATTCTTTGCAGATGACATGATAGATACTTACAGAATCCTAGAGAATCAACTAAAAAATTAGTTGAGATAATTAACCATTTCAGCAAAGTTGCAAGATATAAAATAATATTGCCAACAGAGTCCAGTGGGAAGAGCTAGAAAGAGAAATTCCATTTAAAATAATTGCAGACAATGTATAATACTTAGGAGTTTACCTACCAAGACAAACCCAGGAACTATATGAACACAATTACGAAACACTTTCCCTACAAATAAAGTCAGATATAAACAACTGCAGAAATATTAATTGCTCATAGGTAGGCTGAGCCAATATAATAAAAATGACAATTCTACTTAAATTTATTTACTTATCAACATCATATCAATCAAATTACCAAAAAATTATTTTATTGAACCAGAAAAATAATATCAAAATTCACCTGGAAAAACAAAAGGTCAAGTAGATCAGAGGAATCAATGAAAAACAAAATGTGAAGGAAGGTAGCCTAGTAGTATCAGATCTCAAACTGTATTACAAAACATTAATCATCAAAACAATCTGGTACTGGCTAAGAAATGGAGTCATGGATCAGTGGAATAGATTTGGTACGTAATATACGGTAGTAAATGATGATATGTAATCTAGTGTTTGATAAACCCAAAGATCCAAGCTTTTTGGACAAGAACTCATAATGTGACAAAAATCACTGGGAAAACTGGAAAGGAGTTTGGCAGAAACTAGGTATAGATGAACACTTCACTCTGTATTCCAAGAAAAAAGGTCAAAATGAGTATATGATTTTGATATAAAAGATGATATCATAAGTAAAGTAGAGGAGCATGGAAAATTTTACCTATCAGAGCTATGGCTACAGAAAGAATTTGTGACCAAACAAGAGACAGAGAGTATTATGGGATATAAAATAAATAATTTCATTAAATTTTAATGTTTTTGCACAAACAAAACCAATGCAGCCCAGATTAGAAAGAAAGTGGGAAATAGGGGGTGGGGAGAAGCTCTCTGATAAAAGCCTCATTTCTCAAATATATAGAGAACTTAGTCAAATTCATAAGAATATCAGTCATTCTCCAATTAATAGTCAAAGGATATGAAAAGGCAGATTTTACAAGAAGAGATCAAAATTACCTATACTCATATGAAAAAAATGCTCTAAATCACTATTGATTAGAGAAATGCAAATTAAAATAATTCAAGTACCACCTCACACCTATCAGATTGGCTAATTATGACAAAAATGACAAACACTGGAGATGTGGAAAAATTGGGGCACCAGTGCACTGATGGTGGTATTATAAACTAATCTAGCCATTCTGGAGAGCAATTTGGAACTATGCCCAAAGAACTATAAAGTTGTGCATACATACCCTTTAACCCAGTAATACCACTACTAGATCTGTAGCCCAAAGAAATCAAAGAAAAAGGGGGGAAAAACCTGTATGTACAAAAATATTTATAGCAACTCTTTTTGTGGTGGCAAAGAATTGAAAATTGAGAAGCCTGCTTCTAAATCTTGATGGCATAAAAATGAACAAAAGTATAATCCTCCTTAGAATAGAGGTTTTACTGATCTCCAAGTCATACCACCAAGAAGAGTTGGCACTTGCAGGAGGCATTTTACGTGCTGTAAATGAAATGAGTGGCATATGACTGACAGATTATTATTGGGCTATAAGAAATGACAAAGCAGGATGCTTTCAGAAAAACCTGGGAAGACTTATATGAACTGATGCAAAGTAAAGTGAGCAAAACCAGGAAAATCATGTACATAGTAATGGCAATATTGTACAATGATCATTTCCCTGTGAATGACTTAGCTATTCTTAGCAATATAACGATCCAAGACAATTCCAAAGGAGTTATGATAAATAATGTCACCTATCTCCAGAGGAAAAACTGGTAAGAGTCTGAAAGAACTGATGGAGTTGAAAAGTTTTACTTTCTTTTTCTTCTTTTTTTTGTCTTGCAATATGGCTAATATGGAAATGTTTTGCATAACTTCATAGGTATAATCTATTACAAACTACTTGCCTTCTCAAGGAGGCAGACGGGGGGGGCAGAGAGGGAGAGAATTTGGAACTCAAAATTTTAAAAAATGAAAGTTAAAAAAAATTTTACATGTTGTTGAGAAAAAATAAAATAAGAAAAAAAAATCTACTAAATAATTTGGAGAGGAATAACACCCATAACTGTAACTAAAATGACTGTTGGGAGGATTTCTTGGTTTGTTTTTTACATAGACTGAAGAAAAATGTGTAAGAAGGCAGAACACCAAACATTCAGGTAGTCTCGGCTCCCTTAGAGTTTCTGTTTCCACATCTCTAAAATGAAGATTGAAAAATATCTGCTCCTAAATCTTGATGGCATAAAAATGAACAAAAGTATAATCTTCCTTAGAATAGAGGTTTTACTGATCTCCAAGTCATACCACCAAGAAGAGTTGGCACTTGCAGGAGGCACTTTACGTGCTGTACCCATCAAGAAAATGCCTACCTTTGGCTCTCTAGCTGCCTGGTCCTCGGAACCTCTTTTGTTCCAACCAATAATCAAGCTGCAAAAAAAACAGTGTTCCAAAGGTAGTAGGTGAAGGGAAACAACCCCACCTCTGAAATCAGTTGGGATTAAGCCTGTCCCATTGGTGATGTTGACTTGGCCCAGCCATATACACAAGGGGCAGGTCTGTGATAACAGGACAAGACTGATTTCCCCCTCTAGGATTCCTGGGCCTGATCTTTCCTTTATCAATCATTAACAAAGGGCACCCCTACAGCAGTCAGAGCGGGAGGAAAGTCCAAAGGGGTGGCCTATCCCCTTCCCGTGAAACACCCACCTTCAAACATATCAGCCCAAGGATTTACGGAGCAAGTTCAGTGACTTCTAGGGTGAGAAGGCATAGGTCGCTGAGCCATCCCCCCTGCTTCCTGCCCTTTAGCAGCCCATCCTGGTGTTTTGGGACCACAGTGTCAGCAATCTTTTCTTCACTACATTCTCTTTTCTTCATACATTCCTACAGTCTTTCTTCCTACGTTCTCCCATGTTCCAATTTAAAGGGATACTTCTTTTGTTCTATCCTTGGTGGAAGGGAATTGGTGAGTTTTAACTCTCAGATAAAGATATTTCCTTCTCTAGAAATCTATCAGGCTACTACTCTTCCTAGGCCAAGTAATCACATCATAGGATCACAGCTTTAGAACTGAAAGGGGCCTCAACGCCATCTAAACGAACCTCTTCATTTTACAGATGAGGAAATTCCTCATCTATAAGGCACAGAGGTTAAGGGCATTAAATAAATGTTGACTAAGTGACTTGGCTAAGCTCACACAGTCAGTAAGAGTTTGAGGTCCTATTTGAATCTGGGTGTTGCTGACTCTAATAAAACTTCATTGAGCTAGCAGCAGCTGCAAGAGCTTACATCTGTCTGCGCATCCAACTTGGCACTTTTCAGGCAAGAGATCTTGGCCCTAGTAACAGCACATCCCAGGCCCAGACGATACGTAGGGCTGAGGCTCAGCCAATGGTCAAGCCTGGCCATGTAGGATGAAGGCCCACACTTTCCCATCCTTTCTCCATTTCTCAGACTGTACTGTCTCCTCCTAGAAAAATCCATAGTTTCCATGATTCTTTTACCAACTATCCTTGCAATGGAAGGAGTGTTGAATATGGAGTGCTGAACTTAGAATCCCAGTACCTGGGTTCAAATCACCACACTACTTACTTCTCTTATAACCTTGAGCAAATCACTTAACCCCAAGATGTCTCAGCTTCATTTTTAAAATGATGGGGTTGAACTAGACAACTTCTAAGGTTCCTTCTTGCTCTAGCTTTATGATTCTATGACCTTGTTATCTTCTCTAGAAAAGAAAAATGGTTAGTGAACTGAACTTTTAATTAGGAAAATAGCATTAGGAAAGGGTCAGCTGGGTGGCACAGTGGATAGAGTGCCAGGCCTGGAGTGAGAAACACCCATCTGGCCTCAGACTTACTGGCTATATGACCCTGGCCAAGCCACTTAACCTGTTTGCCTCAGTTTCCTCATCTGTAAAATGAGTAAATGAGTTAGAGAAGGAAATGGAAAACCACTCTAGTATCTCTGCCAAAAAAAAAACCCAAATGCTATCACAGAGTTGATAACAATTGAATAACAAAAGCAGTAGCAAAAGGAGAGAGACCAGCCATTCCCATTTCTAACTTTAGCCCATTCTCTCTATAATGTGCTCTGCAGACTGACCAGAGCTATGAAAGAACAAGAACAAAGAAAGGGCTTTAACTATTTTGCGTGTTGTCATGGACCCCTCTGGCAGTCTGGTGGACATCTCATGATGTCTTCAAATAATTGAAGGAAATGCTTAAACTTCTTTTAGAGTTTAATGGAAATAAAGATGTAATTTTTTTTCCATCCAAGTTCATGGACCCTCTGAACTCTCTCCATGGATATCTAAGTGGTATCCATGGACCTCAGGTGAAGAATCCCTGAACCAGAAGGCAGACAGATACAGAAGCAGTGCTGCCCTGGATTCCCCACCAACCTCTGCTCTCTGGAAGTCTGGGACCCAGGAATAAGGCTTACCCTACAACCTCAGGCCTACTTGAGAAGTAGTGAGGGAACAACAGCCTTCGTAACACATTCCAACCACTGCCCAGTCCTCTGGGGCCTGCTTATTCTTGTGAGGTAGGTATTTTCTAGTTTAGGAACCTGAGGGTTGGTGAGTTTACGTGATTTGTCCAGGGTCCTGTGACTAGTTAAGTGACAGAGTGTACATGTAGACTCATTTCTTCTAGGTCCCAGATCAGTGCTTTAGATAGTCTGATTCACCAATTCATGATTATCTGATAACATAAAGAGAAGGAAAGAAGTCACACTGACCTCACTTCCACCCAGGTTGACATTTTGGCCAAAGTGATCAAAGATCAATAGCCATGCTTCAGGAAAATGTCAAAATTAACACTTTTCCTCCAAACCCTCCCCATGACAGGGCACATGCTGACCTTCAGGGACCTAGAGACCTACCCTAGCCTCAGCAAAGTTTTCCTGCCTCAAACTAAAGACTTGCATACATTTTTGATGGTTCATATACCTCTACCCTCTATAGTAGAGGCCAAAGCTAAGGGAAGCATTGTTCAGTTTACTGATGCTCCTAGGCCTAGCCAATCCTTCCCTTGATTTTGACTTGTCTAATGTCCATTACAGACCCAACTGCTCTCGGGATAGGCCTAGTTAATTCAGAAAAATAAACTTCCCTAGATCTTCCGAGGACTTCCATGACTACCATCAGATGTCTCTAGCTACTCATCTACCCCCAACCAACAAAGTAAGAGATCACCCTCGTGATGTCATTGGTCCTCTTCAAGAACAAAGGATGGACAGCAAGCGTTTAAGAAAGATGGAACTAAAATAACGTTTGTTGGAATCCAAGTATCAGTCATTGATAGGCTAATGGCTACCACAGAAGAGGCAGCAGGACACTCTAGCGGGAAGACCTCATGGGTCTACAGGGTGGAAAGATGTTATTTGTGGGCAAGGGAAACAAAACTTGTGCAGCCTTGCCCATTTCCAACTAGCCACTCCCTCCCCCTTTTCCCTGACTCCCGCTGGATTAGAAAAATATCTCTGAAACACCAAGCTAGTAAAAAGGAACAGGGCAAAATTAAAAATGTCCCTCACTTTGGTACAGGTCAGGTCTCGAGTGAAGTGACCTCCAAACTTTTTTGATTCTGTACCACTATCAGCATAAAATGCTTGAGCACGCATCCCTAATGTGAACATTTATTTATAACTGTATAAATTTTATTTTCATAATTGCGTATTTAATTGTATAAATTATATAACATAAAAGTGAATGTTAATAATGAGCTAATGATTAATTATGCCTGGAGTCAATAGGGAGCCCCTTGTTTATTGGGTAGGGGAGTGACATGGTCAGGCCTGTACTTTCAGAAACCTCACCTGGACAGCTGTGTGAATTGCAGCGGAAACTGAGGCAAGGAAACCATTTAGGTGGCTACTGCGATAGTTCAGATGAGGTGGCCACTAGGCCATGGAGATATAGGGGACAAATGAGATAGAAGTTTATGGAGACACAGATTTGCCAACAGACTGGAAATATGTGGTGAAGAGTGAGAAGTCAGATGACTGAGTTGTGAACTTGGGAAACTAAAAGGCTGGTGGTATCCTTAACAATAACAGGGTAATCTGGAAGAAGGGAGAGTTTGGGGGAAAATGTAATGAAGCGAGATCTGTGATTTGTCACAACTCATCCATGCCTACTCAAAACTGTGCAACTCACGATGCCCCGCTCAAAATGAAAAGGGTAATAGGGCTCTTACTAGTTCTGAATCAAAGCAGTGCACCTTGGTACCTGCCACAGCTCTGGGGTGACCTAGAGAGAGGTCAAGGACAGTGAGGAAATGAGAATTCTGCATAGCAGCAGCTATGGGTCCCCAGGTAGCAACATAACTCCCCTGAGAGTCCAATGCCTGACTCAGAAAGGAGATTAGGAACTGGAACAACAGAAGGGGCAGACTAGTGGGGAAAACGGTGAAGTGTGACTGGGTTAGATACAACTCTCATGGTTGGCTCTTGCGGGGAAGGCAAGGTATGACTCCTCTTCCCATTCTGCAACTGGCGGATCACATAGTTCTTGGGGTCAGGCAACAACCTTACCCCACACACACACACACACCTTTGGAGCCCATCAGCAAGGGAAGTGATAGAGATCGGTGCCAAAAAAAGATTCTCTAACCATGGAATGTTAAGAGCTAGAACTCATATGGCTAAACCCTCTTTCACTGGACAGAAGAGGAACTGGAGGTAAAAGAGATTACCAGAAATTTAAGAAGCACCATTTGAGTACACGAGAACAAAACCAGTATCACTGCCAAAGTTTCTTGAAAAAAAACCTGGGGGTTTATTGATTTCTAAACTGCAAACAGTTGTTACAAAAAGATTTTTCTTTAAATAAACTCACACAAAGGAAAAAGAAATAGAAAGCATCGGTAGTGAACAGTAACAGGAAAAAGGTAATTACATTCATCTTTGTGTATGTATGCATGTGTGTGTGTGTGTGTGTGTGTGTGTTTGAGTCCTGTTTATAGTAATATTGGAAAACTCCAGACCTGGAATACTGAACCACAAATCTGTGCTCAGAATGTCTCGAGTAGCATGTGGGAAGTCCAAGGGTTTTGTGTGTTGTGGCTGTTGCTTTTTCCCTTTTAGAAGCTATACAAAAAAAAAAAAGTTGTTTTCCTTCTTTACTGTTTTATTTTTTTACCACAACTTTTACATACATTCTAAGTCCTAGCTGTGTAAGGTCTAGAAAGAAAGAAACTCAATTTGCAGTCCAACACAAGGGGGGAATTTCTAAAATAAATAATCCAACAGTTTTTTGCATTTTTTTAAATTAATTTTTCATTTTTTTTAAAATAAAATAACCAAAAGGTGTAAAGTTACAAAAAAATGTCATTGTAGTATAATATATTAAACTGTGGGGGAAAAAAAGGAAAAAAAAAGACACTTCACAATCTTAAGATTAATATGGAAGAATCATAATTTAAACATAAAAGAATATATTCTATGGATTTGTCATCCCGATAAATATGAACAAAATTAACAAAAAAAAGCATAGTTTGGCAATAAATACGTTTTTTGATAAGTTAAATAAGCTTTTTTTTTATATTGTGTGCAGTGACAAGCAAAATTTTTGCTCTCCAATTTCTGAAAGTTATACAGTTAAAAACCCAGAAAAAAAAAGCATGGCGTGAGTGCTATAACAATAGTCCTAATGTACTTAATGTACTCTAGAGCAAAAACCATTATAGCTACTTCTACTGGAAATTGTTTTACACAGAAATTGTATATGGAATGAATACCATTCACCACTCACCCCTTATACTTTCTCCTTTTTTTTTTTCTTTTTATAGATGTCACATATATACTGGGGAACTTTTTAGCACCAAAATCAAAAGTCTTTCATGGTCCACCTAGCATTCCCTTCCTCCCTCCCCACTAAAAAAAAAAATAGAATAAAATAAAATTTTAAATCGTTAAAGTCCCACTTATGTCACAAATCTTTGTCCATTCTCAGCCTTCCTTCCTGCTAATCTGCATAGACCCAGGCAAGATTAGTCAACAAGGGGAATAGGAGGGATGGGAGGGGAAAGGATTAAAATGCTGCCAGCTTTCTACATGCAGCAGGCCTGGTGGGAATTGTCCCAGGGAGAGGAAGGGAAGGGAAAAGAAGGGAAGGTTGGGGGAAGAGGGGGGACTGAAATAGAGGTCCAGTTTCTCCTGGCCAGTGGAGGGAGCTACTGATTCCAATGATCCTTTTCCACTCCCCAAAGCCTCCCAGTACTCCTTCCCCTTTACATCTGAAGGGCAGAGTCAAGAAGGCCCACTGGTGCCCTCTGCAGCTAGAGAGGTAATGTAGTCACAGTGGGGGGGGGGGGGGAGTTAGGTTTAAAGGCACTAAGTTGTTTTTGTAAACTGTTACTGCTTTTTGCTTTTGTGATTTGGCACTTAAGGCTTAAGCCAGAGAGAAAGGCAACTACCAACAGTTGGGACTTTTGTCTTTTATGTAAAGTGGGGCAGAAAATTGATGAGGAATTGGAGGTAGGAGGGAAAAGGTTCAAGCTAGAGAAGGCTACAGACAAATGGACTTGTCCTTATGTTAGGTGGGACAAAACAGGGGCGAGGAGTGGGGAGTATTCCAAGGCTGAGGAAAGGGGTTGAGCTTAACCTTGTTAATGCGGAAAGGGTAGTAGGGAAATTGATGAAGATAGAAGAATTTGGGAGAAGGGAGAGGATTGAGGGGAAGATAGGAAGGGGGAAACCCTCCCTGCCCTGGTTAGTCATCTGAGATGGAGAGTCTGCTGAAGATGGGGAGGCGCCTTGAGTTGTCCAAGGTAGGGGAGTCTGAACCACTGTGGCTACTGCTGGAACTGCTCAGATAGCCCTCCTGGTCCGAGAGGGAGTCCTGAGGGCTGGGGGGAGAGTCAAACATGTGGGGGGATTCTGACATGGGCCGGAAGAGGAAGGTGGTTGGGGAGCCACCCCCAGGGACCCCCATGCTGGGGGCAAAAAGGCTGGCCAGCTCCTGGCTGGAATAGGCAAAGGGGTTGTTGGCGCCATCGGGCAAGGTGGGTGAGCCCAAGAGGTCATCAGCGCTCAGGATGGGAGGTGGGGTGATAGAAGTGGGGCTGTCCAGCAGCCCCGTGGTAGCAGCGGTGGCGGCACTGGGGAAGCCAGAGAAACTGAAGCTGTGGTGGAGGCGGGGGCGGTCAGCAGAGGGGTCCCGGCCCCCTGCCAACGCCCTGCGCTCCTCAGCATTGTGGATGAAGTGGCATCGGGGGCCGTAGGGGCAGAAGCCAATGGTGTGGAAGGTACGGCACAGCTCTGTTTTGTACTTGGGGTGACGGGTGAGGCTTCTCAGCTCATGGATGCCATGGGCAAACTGGCACTTGTCTCCATACTTGCAGGCACCATTCTCCTCGAAGGGGCGGCACAACTCTGTTTTGTAGCGGCTGGAGTTGACCTGGCCTCCCCCTGGCTGCTTCTGAGGAGGCAGGAGCCGCTCGCCCCCCTCCGAAAAGGAGCGGTCCCTGAAGCGGCTGTCCCTGGAACTGAGCGCCTGGGACGGCTCCCCCGCCTTCAGGCTGCTCAGCAGCTGGTTCTGGTGGAACTTGGAGCTGGGCAAGGTGACCGAGTGCCTCCGGGGAAAACCCCCACCTGCTGGGGTGCCCACTGCCTTCCTGTCCAGCAGGCAGCCCCCTGGGCTGGAGGGGCCATAGTTGAGCATCTTGTTATTCTGTATGGAAGAAGAGGGAGAAGAGAGGGAGGGAGAAAAGGGAGAAGAAATGAGATGACAGAGGGAGTATACCCCAACATCCCAGCAAACTGCCGCCCCAACGCCCCCTCCTTAGCCCAGGCAACCAAAACGTCCTCTCTGTGCCAGTCCCTCTAAATAGCTCTTAAGCTGCTCTAGGCAAATGCACTTCTCATTCCTAACAGTCTAAGTTTCTATACAGTCCTCACCTGAGGCCTCGAGCCTCAATCAACAACTATTTATTAAGTCCACGCACTCCAGTACAAAGAAAGAAACAATCCCTACTGGCAAAAATATCATATTCTCTGTCTCTCCCTACCACTCCAGCAACGTTTCCCTGCCACACCCACTGCCACTAAAACAGCCCTGAAAAACTGCCTCCCTATTTCACCAAAATGCAACCTGTTTGGCACCCCAGACAGCCTTGAAGCCTTTCCAAAGGAACTCTGATTTCTTGAGTGCCCCCTAAAAGTCTTAGGGGTAGCAACCAACCAGTTAGGTTCCCCTTTACCTTTCATCAGTCTTTGCCACCCTACACCCCCTGCTGCCTGCTCCCTTTTTCTCTTCTAACTTGGCCTAAAAGATCCTTCAATTTCTTCCCTTCCAAACACTTTCCCCATAAATCAGATCTCTAGACTTCATTAGCTCTCTACTTCTAGAGAATAGCTGGGTAGCAAAATGCTCAGGGATGCAGAAGGGTTGGGGTGGGATGGTGGGAAGGGGTATCCAGGGAAATAAACTCATTGATAATCTGTAGACACATGCTCTTGTCCTAAATATCTTCCATCATAGTTCTACATCACCACCCCTTCCTCTGCCCACCCCCAACCCTGTGAGGATTCCATTGCAATTAGTCTTTTGGCTGCATGCAAAAACAGGGCAGGATAAGGGCACCAGTGTTTAATCTTTAGAGGAAGGCTGCAGATGGAAGGGGGAAAAAAAGCAAAAAAAAAAAAGAAGCCTCAATCTCAAGTCTCACCCCACCCCCATCCTTCGCTCTATCCTGGGGAGGAAACCACATACTTCTGCCCCACAGATCTACCCCGCTCCAGTCACACCTGTTGAAAAATATACCCAAAATTTGGAAGGGGAAAGGGAGCTGGGCTCTCACTACCATGTGGGTGTCACTGTGCAAATTCAACGTTTGCCCCTCCAGGTCAGCAGCTAGAAATAAAGGCAAGCCCCAAAGCCAAGCCCAATCCAGCCAAACCGATTACAGCTCCAGAGCTAAGAGCTGGGTTTCCAACAATGGGGCTCATTTAGAAGAGGAGGGGGAGGGGAGGGGGGGGTAGGGGGAGACAATCACATCAAAGAAGGATTGAAGAGAAAAGTTCCCAGGTGGCTAAAAGCAACACTGGGAGGCAGCAAGAAAGGCGGAAAAGTTATTCTATGGGGCCGGGGGTGTGTGTTGTGTGTGTGTGTGTGTGTGTGTGTGTGTGTGTGTGTGTGTGTGTGTGTGTGTGTGTGTGTGTGTGTGTGTGTTGTGTGGTGTGTGTGTGTGTGTGTGTGTGTGTGTGCAACTCCTAGTAATTCCTTGCACTTCTAGTTCCAGCCGTGGGAGCAAGCAACCAACAGCAAATTGGGAAAAGTTACAGCAAACAAGACCAGACATGTTTAAAATGTAGTCAAAACACTTTAGCAATTAAAAGTGGCTGAGCAACTTCACCCTTTCAAATGGGGGGGGGGAACCCAGGACTCAGCGGAAGAAAGAAAACTTAAAACACGTCAGCCAGTTGCTACATATACAAACTGCTTTCCCACAATATTCCCAACTTCAAACATCTTGCTAACTGCTAAACCACCCTCACCTTCTTGAAACTAGATAATGTCTAAGGTACCAGCCAACTTCAACTTTTGTAAGTCTATATAAACCACTTAAAAGGCATACATATTTGTCACAAAGACCCTCGAATTTAAGAAATCGTCGAATTCAGATACACAATTCAAACAAGTTTCTAGGTTTGAAAATATCTCTAGCTCCCAAGCCCTCAAAGTCACTGTACCTACACTCCCCCCTCCTTCCTGCCTCCCAAGAAGTACCAGATTAACCCAAATGAAAAGTCTGCAGGCAAAGTTGTGTATTTTCAATTGGAAGAATGCAGGGGCATCAGCCTAGACTTAGGACTAACACAAATACAAAACTCCTCAGCAAATTCGTTTTGCAATATCCTTTCTGATCCAATCTTAACCATTTTTCCCACCACACCAAACCCTCTCGCCATCCCACCACCCCCAAGAAGACCAGACTCTCCTTGGGAAAAGCAATACAAATCGAATCAGTTCTCAAATTTTATAAGACAAAATTGAAAAGAAGGTAAGACCAAGGTGGACAAGAATTACAAACCAGAGAAAGGCACTTTTGGGGTCGGGTGAAAGAGGGAAGGGGGGGGGGACGGAGCCGTGGAAGTGTACTTTGAACTTCTTGAGAAACTAATGCAGATTTTTACAAAAAAAAAAAAAGTTTCCAAAAGTCTCTGATTCCTCCCTCCTCCCATAGGACTGCTTTTTTAAAATCCCTTTCAAATTTTTCCCCGAACTTTTTAACAAAACAAAAAAGGCAAAAAATAGAACGACGAGTTGTAAGTGGAGGGCGAAGGGTAATAATGGGACGAAAAAAAATCTTGCCTATCTATCCCCCTCCTCCCACTTTCCAGGAGCTAAAGGTTTTGTTTTTAAGCAAAAGTTTAAATTGGAAAAAAAAACCCACCAAAAACAAAAACGCTTTGACCCGCTTTACCTTGCATAAAACTTCGCTCAAGTCGAAGATGGTTGCAGACACCAGAGCTGTGGTCATCTTCGAAGTTCAAAAAGGGGAGGGGGGTAAAATATATATAAAATTTTTTAAAAAAGAATCACAGTGTTGGTAAGGCACAGCCTCCAGTTTCTCTGGGTTCTGGAGTTCTCTCACTCCCAGTTCTAACCACCCCCTCGGCTTTTAGACTCTCCCAGGCTGCTGAGCTTTTAAGGCCCAATTTATAAAGTTTCAAGACTTGCTAGCTGCAGAAGGAGGAGCTTTAAACTCATTTAAATGAGGAAGAGGAGGAAAAAAAGTTGATTGACAACGAGGTTGAATCAGCCATGCGGTCAAACGCAGGGGAAAGAGAGGGAAAAAAACTTTCAAAAGAAAGAATGGGGAGGGGAGAAAAGGAAAGAAAAAAAAACCACACTTAAGCTGTACAACTTTTTTTAAGAGGAAAAGTTTAGAGTTCACTCCCCTTTGCCGTATGTACGTTTTAAATGCACCTAGAGTTAAAAAGGGGGGAGGAGGGAGGGGGAAGGATGGAGAAATGGACAAGTTTTTTTTCTTTTGTCAGCCTCTGAATGTGATCCGTGACATCACATTTATTCCACCCACTTTTTTTTTCTTCTTTTTTTGGAAGGCAGTATCAACTTTCTCTTTTTTTTTTTTTGCTGAGATCTGAATCGGGTCTCTGCTTGCAGGTTCTACACTAAATTTTTTTTTTAAATCAGGTCTCATTTGAAAACCTAAAAAGTTGTCATCCTCACTTTGCTCCCTTCTTTCCCCTTCAGTTTCTTCTTTCTTCCCCTTTTTGTAAAAGGGGAGAGAAGACTTTTAAAGTTCAGACGCCTTCAAGAACTTTTTAAGTTTTCTCAGAGGCGGAGGGGAGGGGTGAGTTATAGGAACTCAGACAAGTTTTTTTTAATTAGGTCTCACTTTAAAACCTAAAAAGTTGTCCTCACTTTGCTCCGTTCTTTCCCCATTATTGTCCTCCTCCTTCCCTTTTTTTGCTAAAAAAAAATTTTAAGTTCAGATGCCTTCAAAACTTTTTAGTCTTCTTAGAGGCAGGGCCATAGGGTGCACGAGGTGCTTGTTGGGGGGGGGGATGGATAGGAACCCAGGAAAGTTTTTCTATTTCTTTTTCTTTCCGCCTCTTGAGAATTAACTCTGCGGCCGCTGGGGCCCAGGACGGATGGCACTATTCGCGTCCGCATGCCTCTGCACTCCAGCAGCCAGGTTTTACGGGATACCTCTCCCGCTTGGGGAGTTTGCAAGAAAAAACGACCACCCCTCTAGGTCTTTTGCTTCCAGCAATTACAAATCTTCTTCTTCTTCTTCTTCCTCCTCCCCTCTTTTAACCGACTGAGAGTAATTTCTTTCACTTTCTCCTTCTCTCTCCTCCAAGGATTCCCAGCAAAGACGATCCTAAATCCTTCACTAAACCCTCCCTTGCAGAACCCTCCAAACTTCCAAAGCATTTCCCTCCCTCCTTTTCCCCTTGGTCTCCCCTCCCCCCCAAACCCGAGGATAAATTGTTCTTTAAAACTGAGGTTGGGTAAAGGAAGGAGAGAACATATCTTGCCTCTTCCCCTGTTCTTGATTTACCCCCACCCACCCCAACTCAGCCCAATTTAATGTAACAGATGGCTTTTCAGTCCCTTCAAGGCTTGGTTTCACTCTGGGTGTTTTCTTCTACTCTTGTTTTGGCGGGACGGGAAGAGCATGGGGCTCTCAGGCCGAAACTTGTTCTTTTTAAAGTTAAAAAAAAATCCACTCGTCGCTAATGTATTATCCCTCAGGGTTCAGCAGTGCTTGCCTGGCACATAGTAGGCACTTGTTAGCTGACTGACGGGTCGTTTTGCTTCCCCCGCCCTAGCAAGTTTTGCAATGGAAGGTAGAGAAGGAGCGTCTCCGGGGTGTTTTTCTTCTCCGTTTCCATGAGCCCTTGTGCCATCTTGTTACAGTAAAACCCTTCAACCCGACTCAATGTTTATTCCACAACACTTTTAACTACTCAATCTTATTATGAAACCCAGTATGTGTTTGTGTGTGGCTAAGTGCATTTTCCATTTCGATGTAATTAGGTCACCCTATTATAAGCTCGTTTTTTCGTAGGAAAGGCAAAATAGGACTCGCCTTATTCCCCCCCCTTAACGCACATTTAAAGTTCCATATTTTATTAGAAAAAAAAATACCAACAGCCCCAGCAAATACTAAGCAACTTTAAAAAATTAAGGTTTAAAAATAAAATCCTCCCAAACTTTAAAGCTTATAAAGCAATGTAAGCTGTGCATAAATGTGAAGTTATTCTCACTCTCTGGGCAAACTCCATGTTTCTATACTTTGACTTGAATATTTTTAACACAACTGGCTTCTTCTTACTTCCCCCCACCCTCCCCTGGACAACTGTCTCCTGTTGATTCACTCCCCCTTACTCCCCTTTTTCCAATTTTTAACTTAAATTTGGCAAGCTCCAGGAAGGGAAATAACTCACATCCACATTAATTTAAATCATTAAGGTTCAGGGTTTTTTTTTAAGGGTTTTGCTTATTCCTAAACTATGCTTTCCCCCTAATTCGAGAAGGGGGGTGGAGAGAAGTTTCTAAAGTCTGGGGGTAAGAGTAAGTTTTTATTTCATAAAGTTACTCGGTGATGAAGTAATGAGTTCCAGATTTCAATACACAAAGTAGGTTGCACATTAAGACCACGAGGTTTGTATGACTCCTGATGTGAGGCTATTTCGGAATGAACCCATCCTGGCTGAGCCCTCCTCCCTCCCCTCTCTGAAACACTGGTCCTTAACTCAACAGGACTAGCCCCTCACCTCCAGTGGGATGTAGGACACAGCTGATGGAGACGGGAAATGAGGAAGAAGAGAGGGCAGCGAAGAAGGGAGGGGGAAGCAAAGAACTGAGCGGGGGACCAAGGGGGGAGTGCTGAGTGAAGAATGGGGGGGTGGGGGGGATAAGAGGCCGAGGGTGGAGGGGAGGGGAAAGGGATAAGAGGGCTGGGGAGGAGAGAAAATGATGAAAATAGGAGAAGCGAGAAGAGATCCCATTCAAAACAAATGGCCCCTGTTCCCACTTCCTCTTCCATGCATTTCAGCCCTCGGGAACTGGGCTTTAAAATTCTCCTCTTGGCTGCTGCCACATTTTCCTCTTCTGGTTCACAAGACCAGCCAAAATAACCAAACGAAAAGACGCCCACAGACTCCATCCAATCCAGAATTTTTTTTTTACATTTTTTTTTAAAGACCCTATTCTACGAATTTCTTTAAACTTTCTAAACATGAGTGGTATATCCACACACACACCCCCATTTTCTTCTCCCTCTTCCCTCCAACTCAAGGATCCCCCTTCTTTGCCTCTCCCCAAGCCCTCCTCCCATCCCCACTTTGGCCCAGACCAGCAGCCAGGGCCCAAAGCAGCCCCCAGCATGTGGCTCTCTCTCGGCAGTTGTTTACTGGCTAGGCAGACCGGGTTTGTTCCCAGCTCTGGGAGCTACTCTCTATAATTAAACCTTCTTTAATTGTTGGGTTGGAAACGTCATTTCAGGGACTTTCCAAGGGTTACAGAGTCCAGGAGGGAAGCAGACTTGTGTTAACCATTTGCTGACCTAGTCCTACCAGCCCCTCTGTTGCATTCGAGCTCACAGGGGCTACAGAGTCACAGGAGGGAGCAGTCCCTAAGTAAGGGAGGGGAGAAGAGAGGAGGGAATAAGGAGGGGTTAAGACCCGATGGGAGGCAGGGCTGAAATTTAACTGCAACCAGGTCTAGATCCGGGAGTTCAACTGGTCTAGGTCACACCACCCCCTCCCCTACAGTCCACCCACTTTAAAGTGTCTTGAATTGTTTGGGTTTTTTTTTTTTTAACTCTTTCCTTTCTTCCTGAGCCCACAGTCTGGGCAATCACTCCTTCCCTTGCACTGCAGTTTTTGGCCGGGAGGTGTCCCGCCTAGCAACAGATTCATACACAGCAAAGAGTAACTCAGATTAAGTGGCCTGATTGTAGAGGACTTCGAAGGACTTTCAGCCCCAAAACTGGTCTGCTGATACACAGTATCAAGTTATTTTTAAGTTTGGGCTTGTTCAATTTGTTTTTACATGGATCTCCTCGGTGCTACCAGGAAAAGAAGTCAGTAATTTTTAAAAAGTAGCAAAATTACTCACTTGCATAAATGGGGTCATGGACCTCAGGGGAAGCCGACTGTTCCTGCAGAGAGAGGCCGAGAGCTGCCAGGCCTCGGCTATGTAGTCTGTAGTGGAAGCTGGAAGCACGTGATCAAGTCGATGGCTGCATTTAAGGGTGAGGCAAGTCAGTGTACCAGTCAGAGAGGGGGACCTACACTGCCTTCTAACTCCAGCACCTTGGTTTTCAACTCTCAAGTGTCCATCCACAGAACCATCTTCTGTCTGGCAACAGCAGGGATGTATCTAACTAAAAAATAAATTTATTAAAGGCAAAACTGGCAAGACATTATGAAAATGCCAGATTAATCAATAAAAGAAAGTTTTAGGGACACAGGGGAAGTAATTCATAGGTAATTTCAAAGAAAGACAAAGATGGGGAAAAAAAGGTTAAGTGACTTAGGACTTAAGGTTTAGTCAGTGACATAGTCAGTCCCACTATCCAGGTGGGAAGATTGCTGGATTTGGATTAAAGAGAAACTGCCTTCCAGTCATGCCTTTATCCCTGATTAGTTGTGTGACCTTGGGCAACTCACTTATCCTTTCTCTGGGACTCAGTTTCTTGACTGATCAAATGAGGTGGTTAGACCAGATGACATCACAGTTCTTTTCCAGCTCTAAATCTGTGGTTCTGTGTTTCATTTCAATTCACCCTTCTATTACACTTTACAAAAGGGTTTTTCAGCATAGACTTCCATTAAAATCTGGTTGTCTTAGTGCATTGAAAGCAAAAGTCAAATTTCTGTTAAATGGAGCTACCAGTTTCCAGGAGTTCATCTATCTGGTCAGATGTGGGAACATAATATGACCGGGTCTTAAAACTTATGGAAGTGATAACTGGGAAGATAGCACCCAAACACCTTATCCTGGCTTTTTAAGGTCTGATATCCAACCATTCTCTGGATGACAGACTTGAAATAGTTTTAAGGTAGGAGGAGTGGTTCCAGAAAATTAATTGGTATCTCTTTCTCTTGTCTTGTCAGATAAATGAGAAGTTATTCTAAATGAAGGTAAAACTGAATCTAGACCTTGGAATATTCTTGATAGTCCTATACACTGGAGAAATGACCAAGAATCGACTGTCTGCATCATGTAAGTGCTTGGTAAATTTGAATTTTAAATCCAGCATCACAGAACACCGAAAGAGAAACAGTGCATTGTTGCCACATGATGGAAGTTGAATACGTCCAACTCACACAATTCTTAAAAGGAGCTCAAGAAGTGCTCACAGCCCACCTCTGGGCTACTTCCTAGCTCTAACAAGTTGGGTCTTCAGAGAGTGTCTGGCTACTTCTTCCCTCAGAGTTCTAGGGGTAATTATGACTCATGAGCCCCCAGTCAACATGCCCACCTCAGATTATCAGCCGGCCAAACTTTTGTTTAGCTTTTAGAAAGGGCATTTACCAATATAGTATTGTAAGAATAATTGGTACAAAAGCATTCCCCCCACGTATCTGGAACACTACATGTCCCATAAGTACACCTAGAATCCAGGGGAAAGTGGGCTCCAGCTTAGAAGGCACATTTGTCAAAGGAGTAATTCATAGGTATAGCTCTCTGATATACTCCAAGTTGGTGCCACCTGAAACTGCCTTTCCTCAATATGACATCTGCCTTTACTATATCTCTGAGCTCTTAATGCAAAAGCTGCCGTCAGCCACCAGTGGGGATATTGCTACAAACAGCCACGGGAAATACAAACCAAAGTTCACAAGGTCATCCCCCGTCAAAGAGGAGCCTCACCCCACCCATGCTGCCACCTGATTATGGGTCTAATTCTTTCCACCAATCCCAATACATTTTTGGTGTGTTATCTGATTTCATCCAATGGCTAGAAGCACTTTATTCATTCCAAACTTAATTCTAATGTATCTTCTATGCATTTGTGCTGTATATATCTTTTATGCACATAATTGTTTGCATGTTATCTCCCCCAATAGATGGTGAACTCCTTGAGATCAGGCACTGAGTTTTGGTGCTGGTGGGTTTTATTTTCGTTTTTTGCCTTCCTTTTTCTCCTCAGTATTTAGTACAATGCCTGGCACGTAACAGGTGATTAATAAATGCTGTTAATGTTATTTAAAAACTTATTGCACCTAGTCTACACCTTCGATCGGTTCAGTAAATGCTTCTAGAACCTGTACACAGCTAGCTCATAACTCTGATTGCTCGATTCTGAAACTCAAAGAGGCATTCTTGCCAGATAAAGGTCTCAGGGGTCCAGAGAAGGCGTATTATATACAAGGCCCAACACTCCCGAGTGTCACAGAACCAGCTTAAAATATAAGTGGTAAATACTTAGCAAATTAAATAAAAATACAATGGAACATAGATTTGTGTGGTTTTCTACATCAACACATGGCAACAGAGATCCTTAGGTATGGTTTTAGTGCCCCATTTCTTTCTATTAGAGTTTGACACCACTGGTGTAGAATATTTTCTTAGTTATATATCATTTGGGGTTGGTTAAATGGTATTTTCCCCCAAATTTGAAATCCTTTTGATTAGATTTTCAAGCCTCTCAGAAAACACCATTCTTACCATTCCTCATGAGATAGACTCCATCCCTGAACAGGAATCTACATTTTAGGCCATGGTCCAGAAATCCAAATCCCATTCTCCGATGCCAGCTTCCTAACCCGCTGCTGACTTTTCTGAATCCTTTGCCTCTGATGGATAGCAGTGATAAAAACAGCACCTGTACCCCCTAAGGTCTTCAGTTTATCGCCCAAGTTTTGTTCCCACACAATTCACCAGAAGTAAGCAGTGGTCATCTGTTCCAACAAACCTTGGAAGGTTCTCTGTTACCTCTTGGAGAAGTACCCTAGGAAAACAGTAGATGTTCCTGTTATCAGGTCAGCAAATAGCTGACTCAATATCCCTTCAATAGGAAATCATCAATCACTCCCAGTCTCTTCTTCCTCTGATCCTTCATTAGTTTCCTTGCTATTCTTGAAGGGTGAGCAGCTCTTTCTTTGTCAGAATATCCAACTCTTCTGAAACAGCCTCACATTTGTTTTTGTTTTAATTCAAAATGTTCAGTGGTCATCCTCCCTTTTTGTTTCCCACTTTTCACACTGTTCTTTAAAGAAATGCTTCAGGGCAGCTAGGTAGTACAGTGGATAGAGCTCTGGCCTTAGAGTCGGGAGGACCAGAGTTCAAATCCTGCCTCAGACACTTCATACTTACTAGCTCTGTGACCCTGGGCAAGTCATTTAACCTCATTTGCCTTCTACCCCCCCCCAAAAAAAAAAGAAAAAAAGAAAAGAAATACTTCAGTAAGACTAGGAAGGTGACAATTCCACTGTACTGGTCAGATTGCTACTGGAACATCATGTTAGTTTTAAGCATCACATTTTAGGAAGGACACTGATAAAATTATTAGCATCCAGAGATGGGCAGCTAGGTAGCACAGTGGGCAGAGTGCTAGGAGTGGAGTCAAGAAGACTCCTCATCTTCACGAGTCAAAATCTGGCCTTAGATACTTACTAGCTGTGTGACCCTGGGTAAGTCACTTAACCCAGCTTGTCTTAGTTTCCTTATCTGTAAAACGAGCTGGAGAAGGAAATAGCAAAATACTCCAATATCTTTGCCAAGAAAAGCCCAGAGGGGTCACGAAGAGTCATACGCGACTGAAACTCAACTGAAAAACGAAGAAAAGAACCACCAGGATTTTTCAGGGCTTCAAGACAATGCCACGTAAGGATTTTTATTTAACCTGAAAGAAGAAGCACGATAATTGTCTTAAAGTAATTGAAGGGATATCATCTAGAAAAGGGATTAAACTTATTCTGCTTGTCCCCAGAGGGTAGAACTAGGAGCAAAGGGTAAAAATTACCAAGAGAAGAAGAGAACAAGCATTTATTAAGCACCTAGTGTGTGCCAGGCACTGTACTAAGTACCTTACAAATATCTCATTTGATCCTCTAAAGAACTCTGTGCATGGGTGCTATTATTATTATTATTATTATTATTATTATTATTCTCATTTTACAGTGCAGGAAATTGAGGCACACAGAGGTTAAGTGACTTGCCCAGGATGACAGAGCATGTGTCTGGAGTATTTGAAATCGGGTCTTCTGAGCCCAGTACTCTATTCACTGCACCACCTACCTGCAAAGAGACATATAAGTTGTAAAGAACAACGTTACCCTGATGTAAGGGAGAGGTGGGGGTGGATCCAGAAACATTCTAAATAATTACAGCTATCCAAAAGTAATGGGCTGCCTCAGAAGATAGTGGATTCTCCCTCAAGGAGACAAGCAAAGTCTAGGTGACCACTAGGCCAGTCATGATGTAAAGGGAATTGCTGTTTTGGTTCAAGTTGAACCAGATAGTATATGAGGTCCCTTCCAAAACTGAGTTTTTGTGCTTCTTCTTTCATCCTTCTAATGTACATAGAAAGCAGGAATCATCATTTGAACAGTATTTTGGCCTTTTAAAAAGAACCTACTCTTTATTTATTTATTTAGTTTGGCTAGGCAATGGGATTAAGTGACTTGCCCAGGGTCACACAGCTAGTAAATGCTATGTGTCTGAGGCCAGATTTAAACTCGCGTCCTCCTGAATCCAGGGCCGGTGCTGTATCCACCACACCACCACGTCCCCTAAAAAGAACCTACTATTAAGCAAGGTATGATGCTATAATGGGTACTTAGGAATTATAAAATGTGGAGGCCATGGCCCATGATTATTTTACTAATGAAAAAAAATTAGGCAGAGAGAAATTAGAATAATATATACTTGTGTGACTTACGCAACAGTCACTAACAGTCCCATGAAGTAGATAGTACGTATTGTTTTCCTCATTTTACAGCTAGAGGAAGTTGAGTGTCAGATGTTAAATGACTTTGAAAGTGACCTCAAAAAGTCATGCTGTCCAGGCTTCAACCTCTAGGCAGGAGTTCTAAACTGTCCAGAGTAGATATCTAAAGCATAGAATTTATAACTTAAAGATCAGCTAGTCCAGTCCCCCTATTAATGCAGATGAAGAAACTGAAGCTTGCAGAGTTGAAAAGATATGCCCACCATCTCGGCACTCTTTTCTGTTATACAAAGCTGTAACTAGGGTGAGGCAACTGGCGCTTTGCCCTGAAGCATCAAATTTGGAGGATACTGACAGCACATGTGGTTCTTCAGCAACTTAGAAACAATAGATCCTAGCACCTAGGTAGCAAGAATAATTCCTAAAAGTAGAAAGCTACCAGAGGGTATGCTAGAGCGAGTTTCTTTCCCATCCCATCTTGGGACAAATCCTAAAGATGTTGGGGTAGTACTTGTCACAAGTACACCAGATTGGCAACTGATCAGATATGGGGGGTAGAGGAAGGAGAAGAGGCAAGGATGACCAGGTTGTGAACTTGGGTAACAAGAAAGATGATAGCTCACCCAACAAAAACAATGAAACTTGGGGCAGAGCAGGTGAGGGGAGGAGGAGACGTTCCATTTTGGACTTCTTAAATTTGAGATGAGATGTCTGACAAAATATCTGACAATGTACAACTGGAATTTAAGGGACTTGGGCTGAATATGTAGATTTGGGTGCTCATTAAACTCACAAGTGTCCAGCTCAATGCTGCTGAACCAGATTAAAATGTAATTGGGACATATTTATCCAAAATGAATAAAAATACAATAAAACACAGATAACATTGCATTTTAAAGCCAAATTAATATGTAGCCCAGAGGGATCCTTATGTACAGATTAGAAATCCCCTTCCCACTGCTATTCCTATTTAAATTTGACACAACTGGTTTAGATCACCAAAGATCAGGATGTAGATAGGATAGAATCTTGGGGAACATTCACATTTATAGGAGAGGTGATCAGTTATGAACCTGCAAAGGAAGAGAACAATTAGGAAAAAGTCATGCAGGGCAGGTATCTTTGAAGCCGAGGGAAGACAGAAGAGGAGAGATGGGAAACGTCTAGAGTAGGGTTTCTTGGCCTGCGGTTCGTGAAGATTTCAGAGGGTCGGTAAATTTAGATGGGAAAAAAGCGACATTTTTATTTTTTACTAACCTAACTGAAAATTAGTATTTCCTTTGATTATGAATGAAGGCAATAAACCTTACTTTGAGAAAGGGACCCACAGCCTTCACACTGCCAAAGGGGATCCCTACAACACACAAAAATGGTTCAGAACTCCTTTACTAGCGTATGAGAGAAGAGGCCTATACAAGATTATGTGTCTGAGAGGCAGCTAGGAGGCGCAGTGGATAGAGCACCAGTCCTGAAGTCAGGAGGGCCCAAGTTCAAATGTGGCCTCAAACCAAACATTTGACACTCACTAGCTGTGTGACCCTGGGCAAGTCACTTAACCCCAATTGCCTAAAAAAGAAAAAAAAAAGATTATATATTTGACTCTGAATAAAAGCAGTCTCCAGTTTACCAAGGGGCTATATTCCAAATGTTTCTTTGTCAGACCACTCTTTGGAGCCCTATTCGATTATATTTTTCCCATAGATACAGTGTTATAACTCAAGTTTCTGAGCTAACCTATAAAATTCTATTTCACACATATTTGTGGGTTGACTTGCTCTGCAGCATCTTTAGTCCACCATGAGAAGGAGAAGTGGCTCCATTAACTGGTAAGGTCCTGAGAATGTGAAGAAGAAATTGAGGGTGAGGAAGAACTCCCTCTTAGTGAAGAGTGGAGCCTCCAAAGGCCAGGTTAGTCCATAAATTGAACATCTGGGACTCAATCATCACAGTGTAACTTAGAGTAGCCCTGCGTGTGATGCTTTCTAGAGAAATTTGGATATAAGTGATCCTTAGGTAAGGTATTTGGAGTTAGAAGACCTGCTCAAATCTTTTTTTTTTTTTTAATAATAATGACAACACAGACACACATATCAGTTTAAGGGTCACAGAGTGCTTTAGGCACCTTATCTCATGTACATCTCACCAGCTCTTTGTAAGGTAAGTACATAAGTATAGAAGGTGGTAAAGTTCCAATTAGACCTGCTCAGGTCTTGACTTTTTCAGTTACTAGATTTATGACTATGTTCCAGTCCCTTATAGACTCCTTAAACCACAGTTTCCTCCCTTGTAAAATGGAGTTAATTCTTGGACTGCTTATCTCAGAGGGTAATTGTGAGGAAAACACATTGTAAGCAGTATATATAAATACACATACATATAGATATAGATATAGATATATAAATTGAAGCTAATAATAAAACACAAGGCCAATAGCACAGGTTCAGATGAGCATGGAATGTTTTTAAAAAATTTAAACACACAAACGGATAGGACTAAATGACTGAAAGTCGACTCACTATTCCAAGATCAGCTTTTCCACAGGCCACTCAATGCCAAACAATTCACTTAGGAAGGACGGTCCCTGCAGAGCAATAATCCTCTTAAATATGATGCATTCCATTCCCCCAAGGGAATTTATACAAAGTTACAAGCTCCCAAAAAAACACGGGCTTTCATGTAAGGGAGCCCCCACTGCTCTGAAATCACAGGCCTTCAGACAGGTGGGGTTGTTCAGCTAAATTTGTTTCAGCCAGTTATAGAAACAGAAAAGGGGGAGGGGGGTGTTGGGGAGGAAAACCTTCTTGCACACCAGCCCCTGCCCTGAAGTATTAATATCTGCAGGGTCAGGGTTTTATTTGGGTTTTGTTGTACCATTTGGGGTTGGGGAGGCAGTCAGGAATGTCCTACAGCTGCATTTCGGAGTTGCGGCTTCCCACCTTTTTCCACACACATGCCCCAGTGCGGTGTGTGAAGAGTCCAGCCCTTCCCTGGCCTCCATCTCCCCACACACAAGCACCTTCCACGGTAGCTCAGCTTAATCGTGCTGCTACCAAGGACTCTTGCTCTGTGTGGGTGATTTTTTTTTCTTCCTGTTTTCTTCCTTTCTGGCATGGGTGTGTAGGGAAGGAAAAGGAGGCTTTTGTTCAGTCACCACAGACCCCTTTCCCCTCTTGCACACTGTGTGATGGGCTGGACTTTTGTCATCACTTAATGCCTGTAGCCCCCACCCCACCCTCCCATTCCCACTCCCTCCCAGCAAACCACCACTTAGAATGAATATTTTACAGGGCAACATGTAAAAAGTCATGGGCTTTTTAACCCCATCTCCTTCCTCTTCAGCTTGTGAACAGGCTGAGTCACATCCTTGGGTGCTTCCCACACCTGGCAGATCACTTCCCTCACACAGACTTCCCTTGACTACAAAGAATAGTTGGAATAAAAACACCATTTTGTCCTGTTTGTCTAACGTCCCATATCTGGGTAGGGCACAACATGCTTTAGGTTGGTTATATTAATTATGATTTCTACCCCTCCCCAACCAAACAACAACACGTTCTATGAGACCAATTGAGCCAAGTAAAGGGTCAGGAAGGCAGAAAACAACCACTTTGCTTCTGATCTCCACTCACCCCAATACTCTTGAAAGTTATCTCCTAAGATAAGGAGAATAGGGAGAGAAAGAAATCTATTGCTGGAAGTTGGTTGGACTCGGCTGTGTTAATGTAAGACAGGCAGAAGAAGAAGAAGAAACATGGAGAGAAAAGAGAGAAGGGAACATGCTTCAAAGAAATTAAAGATTTGACAAATTTGACACTTTCCTCCCTGGAAAAGGAAAGCCCCACAACTCCCTGATACTGCAAGGAAGAAGGTGGGAGAGAGAAGGAACATCCAACTTTCTTGCTACCAGAGGAAAGTGACTGGTATTGGTCCAATTCTGGGGGGAAAGACAGGACAAGGGGGAGGGCTAGAGAAGAGGAAATGGGGTGTGTCTAGAGGGATTTGGGGCTTGAACTGGAGGTTGCATCTCCTTTAGGATAAGCCTGCTACCTGGTTTGGTCTGTAGCCAATTTGGACAATGCACAGCAACTCTGCCTCACTTAAATCCAATTCATGTGCAAGTCAAGAGATCGCCTGTGATGTCATTGGTCCTCTCAGAAAATGAAAGATGAACAACAGCCATCATAGGATTGTAGAATTAGAGCCAGAAGGGATCTTGGAGGCCCTCAAATCCAGCCCCCTGATTTTACACAAAAATGAGGAAACCAAAATATAGAGACTTAAGTGACTTGCCCAGGGTCATACAGATGGGAACTGCCTGAGGCAGAATTTGAACCCAAGCCCTTCCAACTCCAACTGCAGTGCACACTGTACCCTGCCCAACTCTTTACCATAGAGGTAGAACAAAATCTTAGGACCACCCAGGTCAGGTCTTTCACAACTCTTCATTTAGAAGGAAGTTCACACACCCACAGTCCAATTTAGACTCTGCACTCTCAAGACTGAGCAAGGTGTCACAGTGGACCTGAAGTCAGGAAGACCTGAGTTTAAATTCAGCCTCAGACACTTACTAGCTGTGTGACCCCGGGCAAGTCATTTAACCTCAGCCTGCCTCGGTTTCCTCAGCCATAAAATGGGGATAATGACAGCACCTACCTCCCAGGGTTGTCATAAACAATATAATGTTTACAAAGTGCATTGTAAACCTTAAAAGCACTATATAAATGTCAGCTGCTGCTATCATTATCAGAAAAACCTTTTTGATTTTGTTTACCTCCCGATGTTTTCTTTCATACAGGAAACTTTTCCCCTCATGTATACTCTTCAAATCTAGAAGGCCTTTGTGGGCCCCCTGACCAGCGTCTACCCTTGTCTGGTGAGAGGCAATCAGATCTGCCTGCAGCTGCTTGGTGAGAAAACAAGCCCTCCCAGAGACCTGGGGAAGCAGCTGGAGAGAGATTCTTGCCAGCTTGGGGGTGTAAATATTTATAAAACGTGGTTCGTGGGAAGAGAGAGGGCAGAATACGGAATAGGCATATTCAAGCTTAGTCAGAGACATGGTGCACCAGATCTCTAACCCAATTAAATATTCTAGAAGGAGTAGATCTCTGGAAAGTAGTAGGCAAAGGATTACTTTCTCCTGTGCTGCTTAATAGTAATTATTAATAATGATAAAAATCACAAAGCACCATATAAATAATAGTTGTAAGGTTTGCAAAGCACTTTAAAAAAAATCTCATTCACAACAACATTTTGAGGTAGGTGCTAAAGGTGTTATTATCCCTTTTTCACAGATGAGGAAACTGACTGGTAGTATGCCCATTTCACAGATGAGGCAGCTAGTTTTATTATCCCCCATTTTATAGATGAAAAACTGACTAGTATTATCTCTGCTTTACAGATGAAGTAATTAGAGAGTACTCATTTTGCAAATAAGGAAACTAATATTATCCCTATTTTACAGGTGAGGAAATTGACTAAGGTGGGCCCATAGCTAGTTGGATCAGAAAGGGGATTCAAATCCAGGTCTTTGTGACTCCAAGACTGTCACTCTTTTTGACATCACATTTCCTCTGGTCTCAGGCTCTTACTTGGAAATTTAGATACACATACCTGCCTGAGCTGCTGAAGTTTTTCTCCCTTTTGTCTGATGCAACCCTAGACTGTAAGCTTCCTGAGGGCAATAGGAATACCTCTCATCAAAGCCCTACCATGGCTAATTCAATGCTAAGTGCCCCGCATACATACCTTCTTAAGGACTTGTCAAGGTCAAGGGCTATAGCTGCTGAGGCTCATGGCTTAAAAAAACAAACAAACCAGATTTCTTCTAATCCCTCGATTCCACTATCGATAAATGTGCTTTTCAAATGCTTCCAAGCCTCTGGGATACAGTAAGCATGAAGAACACCCATACCCACCATGAAGTGATACCTGGAAGTGCCGAAGTTAACTTCTCATCAATATCCAGAGCCGACATCTTGTGGGGCTTAATGAAATCATCACTTTCTTTCTATGATCCCAATAAAACACATAAGCTGGGATCAAGGATGGAAGGGAGGTCTAGGATTGAAACCACATTCCCTAAGAGTGCTCTGATTCTACGTCATGATATAATGGCCTGATATAATATAATGGTGATATAATGGCCTCGACTCAAACCCTTCTAGGTGTTACCTAGATTATCATCCCTACCTCCTGAGGAGGAGCCTGTGCTATTACCCTTCAGTTTACAGAAGGGGAGGCAGATCATGAGAGGAGGAAATCACCTGGATCTCTGAGAACCCTTGGTCGATTGACTTACTCATCTGCTGCCCTGGGCCCTGCTTGCCGGCTGCCTGCCCATTCTTTGCCAGCACAGCTTTGACAGATGAACATGAATAAAGACCCATGTGGCCTAAGGAAAGCTTTGGGGGAAAGAACTGAAGCCCAAGAAAGACCAGTACAGGAAACAGGGCAGAAGAGGAAAGGAGGGAAACTCAAAGCAAAAGACAGAAGGGACCATCCAAGAGCCCAGATGCAATGTGAAGGAGGCCAAAAACAAAGAAAACTGATGCAGTATGTGTGTTGGGAGTGGGGGAGAGAAAGAAGGGGGACAACAGGGAAACGTTATAAATATTCTGAGAAAAGAAAAAAAGTTTAGAAATAAATAGGCCAAAAAGGGAAAGGGAACCAGGAGAGCAAAGGAGCCAGAAATGAACTCAAAACAATTCCCTACCACTCCCTTCCAAAAAAGCTAAAAATGATAAAATAAATGTTAGGAACAACCCAATTGAATGGTCCTGCTTTGGACAGAATGAAAATGAATGAAAGACGTAAAGCCCTTCACCTTGCGAAAACAGCACCAGCAAAGCAAACTTTCCTTCTTATACTTCCTTTTCATCCAGCCCTTATGGACTACCTCCCTCTCCCAGTATAATCTGCTATTAGGGGAAACTGACTATCCCTTAGTCGAAATTTTCCTTTAAGCTCTAAGTACCAGCGGTGAAGGTTGAAATAGCATCCAGCCATTCCTGTTGTCCTATAGAAAACTGAATGGGGATATTGGAACACTTCCAGGAGAAACTAATACTATGACCCTGCAGGTGTTAAAGGGTAGGGTAACCAACAGTAATATAAACTCTCAGGTGTTGACTGTAGGACCTATAGAAGAGGGCCTAGGAGATCATACAATTCAATTTAACAACTGAGTTCTGTTCAAATATTTGTTAAACACTTCTTGTGCTAGGCCTGTGGGAGACGGAGCATTTAAATAAGACACAGGTCTTATTTAGGACCTCAATGTCCTCCATACCCTCACAGAATTTACAGATTACAGATACATATCATAAATAAACTATATAAAAATAACACATAAAACAAAAGAATCGTAAAATGAATAAAAACAAAAAACAACACATAAAAATAATGCAAAACATAAACAAAATAAACATAAAATAATACATAAAAATGATATGTAAATATATTAAAATAATATAAAGTAATAATAATTAATAGTTAACATTTATATAGTACTTCACTAAGCACTTTACAATTATTATCTCATTTCATCCTCACAACAACCCTGCAAGGTAGGTACTATTATTATCCCCGTTTTACAGATGAGGAAACTGAGGCAAACAGAAGTTGTGACTTGCCATGAGTCACACACAGCTAGGAAGTTGTCTGAGTCAAATTGGAACTCAGGCCTAGTGCTTTATTCACTGCCCTACATAAGTTTATAAAAAAGAGTCCAAGCTGTTCTGTGAAGTTCCCAGTCAGAATCTTAGAGAAGTGAGAAATCAAGGAAGTCTTCATGAGTGAGGTGGCGTTTGAGTTGGCCTTTAAAAGGTGGATAAAATTTCAAGAGGTAGGGTTAGAGACAATGGTATTTCAGATGTGAGGGACAGCATGAGCCGAATTATGGGGTTATGGAGTTATAGAGTACATAAGGGACAGCAGCTGGTGTTTTGTATAGAATACAGACTACATGGAAGGCAGCGGAATGAGAGAGATGAGGTAGGGTGGCTTGAGCTCATGGAAGGCTTTGAAATGCCATTCTGAAACGTCTGAACTGGACTCAGCAGGCAAGAGAATATCTTTGGAGATTTTCTAACAAAGGAGTAGCATGTCCATAATAATAATAAGTAATAAAGATAAATCTGAAAACAGTATGGAGATATTACTTTTTTTTTATTTTGCTAGGCAATGGGGTTAAGTGACTTGCCCAGTGTCACAGAGCTAGTAAGTATATGAGACTGAATTTGAACTCAGGTCTTCCTGACTCCAGACCTGGTGTTCTATCCACTGCACCACCTAGCTGGAACAACATAAAGAAACAGTGAGGTCTCACCTGTTGTCCTAAAGAAATGTCTCCTTCTGACAGCCCTTCTTGAATGAGGGACAGGTATTCATCTTTAAGTATATGAATTCTATGTATAGAGGCTGAGAATTATAACTTTGCCATCTTGACATATGCCCTTCCTCTTGGAGCCTTGTCTGAGCTCTTTTTCCCCTCCCTCTAAACTTCTCAATTTTCCATCATCATCCCTTTCCTCCTCCATCTCTTCCACTGAAAATTAAGAAGTAAGGGAAATAGATAATTTGCAGCTTAGAAGATATCCCCAAATGGAAAGAGTTCTGGACTTGGAGCCAGAAGACTGACTTTATGAAGATGGAATCCTGGCTTTATGAAAAAAGGTTTCTTTAGAGAATTTGACTCGGTCTCAGGCCCAGTTCTGCTTCTAAGTGGTTGGGAGACAAATAAGCAAGTCACCTAATATCTCTGAGCCTCAGTTTCTTCCTCTGTCAAATTGAAATCATTCTTGACATGGCTACCTCATGAGGGAAGCATTTTGTAGACCTTAAAAGTACTATAATGCCCAAATTATTATCATTCTCCTAACTTTGACTATACCTATAACAATTTGCAAAGGATAATATCATACTCCTAGTCAAGTCAATAAACATTTATTAAGCACCTAATATTTGCTAAGCACTGTGATAAGCACCAGGGATACAAAGAAAGGTGCAGTCTAATTAGGGGATACAACATGCAAACAACTATGTACAAATAAAACACATACAGGATAAATTAGAGATAATCAACAGAGGAAAAGCACTAACACATTGAGGAGGACCAGGAAAGAGTTCTTGCAAAAGGTGGGAATATATATTTAAGTATATATTTTAAAAACAAGCTATACATAGTAGAGATTCATGTACGTATGTGTATGTGTGTGTGTGTGTGTGTGTGTGTGTGTGTGTGTGTGTGTGTGTGTATTCCTCTTTTTCCACTCTTTGTAAATTGAAATATTCATTTTTGGAGTGATTGTCAAGTTCATAAATTTCTTAAGTGAAAAAAAAAAGGGAGGAAAAGATAGGAGATCCCAGAGGAAAGAGTACCTAGGAGGAGGAAGGTTCAAAAGCTACAGAGGGTAAGAATAATGAGGACTGAGGAAAGGACACTGGATTTAATTTAGATCATTGGTAACCTTGGGGAGAACAATTTCAATGGAGTGATGGGTCTGAATGCAAACTGAAAGGAGTTGAAAAATAAAGGGAGAAAGGAAAGAAGGAAGGAAGGGAAAGAGGAGATCTTACTATTACTAGAAGAGGTTGTATCATTTAGGATTAATACCTAGATAGCAATGTGAATGTACTCCAATATTCTACACACACACACACACACACACACACACCATTTAATAAATAATTCTGCCAAGCTCTGCTGTTGCTAGAACATCACACCGCCACACATTTAACTTGACAGGACAAAAAAAATTCATCCTACTCTAAACTCAGGAGTTCTGGGTTATCTGTAATGGGGCAATGATTTGGTGTTGGGATTTAAAAGAGGAGGGATAAAGATGTGATAAGAAATACTGAATAGTGAACCAGTGTAAGACAGGTGACGCCCATCCTCTTTTCCTTGTCCCAATCTTCACCTTCAGACTCTGTCTGAATCTGCCAACCAGACTATTATTTGACTTTAAGGAAGAATAAACAAGGAAATTAGAGACTGACAGACCTAAAATTCATTCCATTCAACCCAGCTAATCCTCTAATGAGGGTGTGTTTAATAAGTCATAGTTGTGTCTACACTAGAGAATGTGGCCATTTGAGAAAATAGTGTCTATTAAATTTTGGGAATTTGGCCAAAGGCTGACAGCAATTTCACACAGAGGCCACTAACCTTGGACCATAGCTATCCAGTAGATTATTAAAGGAATCCCGATAAGCAGACCCAATAAACAGTCTCTGTTTAAGGTAAGTACCAGCAGGACAAAAGTAAGCTTGCAGACCTAGCAAGGTGGGATTCCACGGAGTCACTGAAGCAGGGTCATGTATCCTCGAGCAAGAGATAGGGGGAATGCCCAGTGGAGGGACCCAGCAGCTGGCGAGTGGAAAACTGGATAGGCAAGCCAAGTTCAATCACTCAGAATGAGGGCTTTTAAGTGGATGGGGGCATTCTAAGTGGGTGGGGGAAGTCTGCAGGGGGCCATGATAATCTTCTCATATTAGTTTCTCTTTGCTGCATTTGCATATATACACATGTTATAGTCCATTTGTAGAAACTGGCCCTTTTGCAAGCTGGCAGATGGGACCTGCCCAAATGCAGAAAAAAAACCTTTGATTCAGAGCTTAAATGAATTATTTTTTAAAATCTACTCTTTACGGAGTTGAAATAAAAGTTAGAAAAAATAATATTTACTTTAAACTTGAGTTTTCAATACAGTATTAACTCAAAAAAAGAAATATGACGGGTGAATGACTACTAGAAGAAATCTGGCTAGCTATCTAGATGGGCTGGTGAAAGCACAGTAAAGAGAACAAATTTTAATTCTCTGTCTGAACATAAGCAGAAATTTTGAAGGGCTCAATGAACCTCAGAAGAACTGCCGCCTTGGCGACAACAGATGTTTCTAGGTTCCAAAATTTGGTTTTTATTATCTGGTTTTCTAATTCATTGGTTTTTAGACTCAGCAGAAATCGATTTTTTAAAAAGTTATCCTCACTCTAGTTTAAGCCCTGCATCAAACTTTTCTATGGTTTTGGGTGGGTCTGCTTGCAAATAGCTGACTTTTCCATGCTGGCTATAATGTATATGCATTGACCCATCTCCTTGAATAAAACCCTTACTGAGCACCTATTGCTAGGCGTTGGGGGCACAAAGACAAACTGAAGAGTACTGCCATCAAGGAGTCTACTGGAGCATGCACAGATAAGTAAATACAAGCTATCTACCAAATAAATAAAAAAGTAATTTCAAGAATACAAAAAGCAGGAAGAATGGACCAAGGCCTCCTGTTGGAGGTACCCCTTGACCTGTGCTAAGGGAGCCAAGGATTCGAAGAAGCAGAGGTGAGGAGGGAGGGACAGAATTCCACAAAATGACATAGGAAAATGGCGAGAAGACCAGTTTGCCCAAAATGTGGAGTTCATGAGGGGGAGAAATGTGTAGTAAGCCTGAAAAGATAAAACTAGAACCAAGCAGTAAAGGGCTTTAAATGCCAGAGAAGTTTGAACTTATCTTTGAGATAATAGGGAGCCAAAGGATCTTGTTGAGAAGGAGAGTAACAAGGTCAGAAATGTGCTTTAGGAATATCAATTTGGGAGGAGTGTGTGTGTGTGTGTGTGTGTGTGTGTGTGTGTGTGTGTGTGTGTGTGTGTGTGTGTAGGATAAACTAGAGAAGAAAAGGAGTGGAGGAAAAGAGACCAATTAAGAGATTATTGCCTTAGTTCAGATAAAAGGTGATGAGTACCTGAACTGTTATGTAGTGCCATGAGCAGAGAGAAATGCGCAGATGTGAGAGATGCTGAGGAGGCAAAATAGACAGGACTTAGCCAAGTGATTGGATATAGGGGTGGAGAGGTTAAGGGGCAGGGAGAAGCCGAGAATGGCTCTTAGATTGTGAAGCTGAGTTACTGGGAGAATGATGGGAGAGTGGAGTTCAAAGGGGAAGAGAAAGCTTCATTTTTGATATATTGAGATTGAAGAATAATCATGTAGAAGAGGTATCCAATAGGCAAGTGGAGATGTTGAACTGGACCTCGGGAGAAAGATGAGGGCTTATTTGCATACGGATGTTAGCCGGTCACCTGGTAACTGAAGAGTTCACCAAGAAGGAGAATGTGAGAGAGAAGAGGACCTGGGAGGCCAAGGCATATATACCTCTGCACTGGGTTTGGCAGTGTGGGCTGGGAAGAGCATGTGGCTAATGATCTTAAAAAGACAGTAAAGAATTTCTAAGACAAGTAGGAGGGGAACAGTGATAGAGTAGCAACATGAGATACCAGAGAAGAAAGTTTCCTAAAGGACAGGTCAGCATTGACAAATGTCACAGATGGAGCAAAAAGGATGACAGAGAAAAGGTCTTTGGATTTAGCAATGAGGTCATTGGTGACCTTGGAAAGAGCAGTCTGTGTTTACTGATGATACTAGGAATAGGGAGTGGGCCTATGATTTCATCCGTATAAAAAACTTCCTCTCCCAGCACAGGTTGCAACTTAAAGTAAGAGGTTAGGTGATTTGCCCACATAGGGTCACATAGCTGATAAGTGCCAGACAGAGGACTCGAACTCAGGTCATCTGCCTGGCTTCTAAGAAGGCTCTCTAGCCACTAAACCACACTACTGCTTGTGGTAAATAGTAATAGCTGACATTTATATAGTACTTTGAAGTTTGCAGAGCACTTATATATATTATCACAACAATTCCCTGAGATAGCTGCTTTTATTGTCCTCGTTGCACAGATGAGGAAACTGAAGCTGAGACGAATTAATTGACTTGCCCAGAATCACACAGCTAGTCTCTGAGGTAGATTTTAATCGAGTCTTCCTGACCCTCAGCGCACCTCTCCCTCAGGAGCAGTGAAAGAAATCAGATTGCAAGGAGTTGAGAATTAGGTGAGAAAGGTCATGGGATATAGGATCATAGAGAACTCAGAGAAATCTGGTGATAAGTGGAGGCAAGAAGTGTAGATATCTTGTACTGGGAAATCCCATTTTAATGGGATTGGTTTTAAATGAAGCTTTCCTTCTGGAATCAAAACCCAAAATCAGCTCTAATACTTTCAGAGCATCCATTACATAGGAGAGATTTGCTAGGCACTGCGGGGTCTTAGAATTCCATCAGAGAAGAAACTCCATTGGTGTTCCATTTTCTAGACTGGTAGTCCCAGTTTTAGCAGGATGGGCCTTTTCTTTGGATGTTAAGTGGGGACAATTTAACATTCCACCTGCACAACTCCAGGTCACAGTTGCTTCCCACAAAACCTCAAAATAACCTGAGTAGGCTTGACTCCACTTCCTACATTGTTCTTTCCCCTGCACCCTCATCTATTAATCATAGACCATGTCTTTCCTATGCTATGCTCCCCGATTACCCTGGGCTAGATGCCTTTAAAAAAAATTGGATGAAGAAAGACTACCTTGGATACCTCGGCATTTGATTCTCTTATCTTTATTTCCCACTTGTCTATGAAATATATACAAGTTTAGCAGTAAACATCTGGCTGGAATCCTTGTATTTACAGGAACAAAGTTTTCTGTCAAGGGTTACTTTTCTCCCTGGACAATATATTGTCTAGCCAACCAGGATCATTACAAAATTGTACTTTACCTTTTCTAATGATTCTGACTTTCTTTGGAGCCCAGATGGCTGAGCTCTGATAACTACCATCTTTTACTACATAACTCTTAAAGAGACACCTTAATAACATTTTTTTTTTGGCTAGGCAATGGGGTTAAGTGACTTGCCCAGGGTCACACAGCTAGTAAGTGTTATGTGCCTGAGGCCGGATTTGAACTCAGGTCCTCCTGACTCCAGGGCCAGTTCTCTATCCCTTGTGCCACCTAGCTGCCCCAAGAGATTACTTTAAGAGGTGGGAAAGGAAATTAAGGTTGAGAGGAGGAAACAGAATAAATCCCTTCTCTGAGAGTTGAGAAATACATTCATTGACTCATTCAACTAATTACTCTGTGCATTCACTCACTGTCAGACCCTATCCTTAATAGTTTACAGTTAAAAAAAAAAAAGGCTGATCTATTAGGGGTATCCAAAACAAGGGAGATGGTAATTTTACTGTGAGCAAGTTTAGACTCGACCACAGGTACGTGGTTTGTGCCATAAATTTGAAAAGAAGTGAACATGAGTATTGGTGGCTATAGAGCCACTAAATAATTGGCCACACCTGTGAGTAGTCCAAGCTGCCTGAATGGGGAACCAGCTGGCCAGTTCTGATTGGGCAACTCAATTCCTCCTCTCCTCTCCTTTCTTCTCCTCTCCTCTCCTTTCTTCTCCTCTCCTCTCCTTCCCTCTTTTCCTCTCCTCCCCTTCACTCCCCTTCTCTCCTTGTATTCTGCCCAAAGGAAGGTAAATTTTGATGGCTGAAAGCTACCTAGTTAACTTGGGGTTTACCGACTAGATTTCTTTCTCAAAGACCAAGCCTTAAACCCAATTCACTTTGGATCTCATGGCTTGGACAATAAGTCCCTGCCCAAGCACCACTTAATGGCTATTTTTGGGCCCTCCTTGCTCAGAGTGAATGTAAATAGTAACTGTTTCTCTATTGGCCAGCAACCCTGAGGTTCTTCCCCTCCCAGTTTGATTTTTTTTTAAATTAAACAAGCCATCCCTTGACGCACTTCTTGCCTCACTCAAAGGGAGAACCTGAAAAGACCTTCGCTTAAAAGGTCAAGGTCTCCCTCCCCCTAAATCCTGGGCATCTCCAGTCGTCCTGATCAATATCTGGCCACTGGACCCAGATGGCTCTGGAGGAGAAAATGAGTCTGGTGATTTTGCACAGCCCTCCCTCAGTCAAATTAAAGTCAATTGCAAGTCATGTCATCATCTCCCTGATGTCATGGTCCTCTTCAAAAATGAAGGACAAACCACACACAATTAATTGCCAATCAGCTCATTTCCAGATTCGGGAGAAAGTGACTTTTTTTTTTAACTTCAGGTAACTCATCTCCCTTCTCTGGATCTGTTTCCTCATCTGCAAAATGAGGGGATAGGATTAAATCATCCTCTGGATCCCTTCTGATCCTGGAAATCTATTAATTCCATGGTTCAGTGAACTCATGACTTCCTACAGATCCACAGAAGACCCCATGCCCAGCAATGAACAACTGAGCTTTGTTGTAAGCAAAATATCTGGGAGGGCCTCCCAGCATTAGGGGACCAAGCAGCTATAACCCAGGGCAAAATCAGCCTTGGTATTAATGCTTGGGCTTCCCAATAGAAGACATTGCTAACAGAAAGATCGGATAACCTTACCTGTGCATAAAAAAGTACTTCATTTTTACTCAGCAACATCATTTATTACTAGTCCATGCTTGCTCCAGGAAATGAACAGAGTGGCAAGCTCAATCACGCAATAATTCTCAGCCTGCCCCTAGGGAATGGGGAAGAGACTTTTTGCAAGGATGGCATGAAGTCACAGGAGAAGGTATTTTATTGGTAGCTACAGAGAAACAGAGGGCAGCTATGTGGTACAGTGGATAGAGTGCTGGGCCTGGAGTAAGAAAGACTCATTTTCCTGAGTTCAAAATCCAACCTCAGACACTAGCTGGGTGACCCTAGGCAAATCATTTAGCCCAGTTTGCCTCAGTTTCCTCATCCGTAAAATGAATTGGAGAAGGAAATGGCAAACCGCTCCAGTATCTTTGCCAAGAAAACCCTAAATGGGGTCATGACGAGTCAGACATGCCTGAAACGATTGAATAAAAAGCAGAGGAATGAGAAGTTGAAGAGTATCTGGGCAAGGGGACTGAGACAGAAGTTAAGCACGGGAGAAAAGGAGTTTGCCTGTTATCTCTAAGACCTAAAACCAGGCACTACACATAATTGGTGCTTAATAAATATTTGAATTAAATCAGGAGCTAAGATCCTTTGGATTCAAGCTATAAGAGTGACTAATAATGTTGGTTTAGTCCCTGTCAAAGGAATTTGCTCTCATCTCCATATGTCTTCCAAACTAAAAATTAGAAACAGGTGGCCAGATAGAGTACACTCTTTTTTGCAAAGCATTATTAAACACGCATTTTATTTTCCTAAAATCAGGACTGTACCACTGGGTTATATGGTTGCTATGCCCATATCCTGATTGGGCCTCTGATGCTTAAAGCTCCTTCCTGAAGACTACAACCAAGAGATTAAGGCCTCCCAGTTCTATGGGGCTAGATTCGTCCCCTTGGTGTAGCTCTCCGAAAAGCCGAGAGTTGGTATCAGAGAAGTATCAGGAGAATACTAATCAGTCATGCCAAATTTGTCCTGTATATAGATTGTTTATACATAGTTATTAGCAAGTTATCTCCCCCTATTAAATTGTAAGCTCCTCAAAGGCAGAGACTGTCTTTTACTTTATCTTGTATCTCTAGTGCTCAGCACAGTTCTTGGCACACTTAATAAATGTTTATTAACTAACTGACGCTCTGTACTTTAACCTCTTTTTTTTTTTCTTGACCGACAGCCATAGGCTAAGAGACACTTCGGCAAACATACGTTGAACATATGAATCTCTTTCCCTATGTGGAGGTGCTGCTGCTCGGTCCATTGGACAGAGACTACACCAGGGGTGGGGAACCTTCGGCCTTGAGGCTATATGTGACCCTCTAGGTCCTCAAGTGGGCCCTTTGACTGAATCCAAACTTCACAGAACAAATCTGGTTACACCAAGCTGCAGCTGAGCATGTCAGAGCTCAGTGGAGAAGGCTCAGCCTTTATTAAACACACGATAGAAACTTCTAGCAATCACAGGAAAAATGCTTTAAATCACAACAATAAGAAAAATGTAATTCAAAACAACTCTTAAGTTTTTACCTCCCATCTCAAAAACTAGCAAATATGGCAAAAAGATTAAAATGTCCATGGAGAGTTTATGGTAAAACAAGGACATTAATAAATTATTGGTGCTGCTGTGAAACAGCCTGACTGTGCTAGAAAGAAATTTGGAATTAGGCTAAAATAAAGTGACTAAAATATGAATGTTCTTTGACTCCAGAGATCACACTGCTAGGCATGTGCTCCAGCAAAGTCAAAGACAGAAATATACAAAAAAAATATATACATATTAGCACTTTTTATGGTAGAAAAGAACTAGAAGCAAAGTTGGTTATTATTGATTATGGAATGGCTAATCAAATTGCAGGGCAGCTAGGTGGCACAGTGGATGACGTGCAGGGCCTGGAGTTACAAAGATTCATCTTTCAAATCTGCCCTCAGATTCTTACTAGTTGTGTGACCCTGGGCAAGTCACTCAACTCCATTTGTCTCAGTTTCCTCACCTGTAAAATGAGCTGGAGAAGGAAATGGCAAACCGCTGCAGTATCTTTGCCAAGAAAACCGTCAGACACAACTGAAATGACTGAACAACAATTAAATTACAGTAGATGAATGTAATGGGATATGTAGAATAAGCAATGAGAAATAGGAAGAATTTAGAGAAGTATAGGAAGGGTTGTATGAACTGATTCAGATTGAAACAGACCCAAGAAAACAATGTACACAACCACTAGAATGGAAATGGAAAGAACAAAAACGAGAGAAGCAATGTTATATAATTACAGGAGGTAGGTATGGCCTTAGAGAAGGGTTGAGGAGATGCATCTCTGTCCTTTCATTGCAGTAATGGGGGATCATGAAGGCAGAATATTGTATTTACTGACAAACAACATTGACATGGTTAATTTTACTGAAGTGCAGATAGACAGAAATAGAGATATTCAGAAGATAATGTGATAACAAAAGACATCAATAAAAATAAAATGAAAATCAAAAAAATAACACATGCAAGAATTTCTTCTGACTTATCAGTTGCTCTGAAAGATCCCAGACCCAAGAACAGGAGACCCTCTCTTAATTAGCTGTGACATAACAACCCCCTTATTTTACAAACAAGGAAACTGAGGCCGAGAGAGAGATGACTTGTACAAGGCCTAGGGTTTAAACCCAGGCCCTTAAGCTCCAATCCAGCATTCTTTCTGTTGCACCAAATGTTAACTTATTGACTGGCTCCGAAGAATAGGAAACTGGGACAGATTTGAGGCAAGGAGAAAAAAAATGTCATTCCCTTTTCTGATTTTGAGAGAAACAGAGGAGAGAGAGAGAGAGAGAGAGAGAGAGAGAGAGAGAGAGAGAGAGAGAGAGAGAGAGAGAGAGAGAGAGAGAGAGAGAGAGAGAGAGAGAGAGAGAGAGGAGAGAGGAGAGAGAAGAGAGAGAGAGAGATCAGGAGCTAAGGGAGAAAGATTGAGGAATAAGGTAGACAATGGGCTTCAGAATCCAATGGATTTTCCCTGGAGATATGGAGGTGACAGAGTTGGGGGAGTGATGATGTATCTCTATCTCTTCTGCAATAATTTTGGGATGAGTTGTTTGAGGTATAGCTGAACATGGAAAGGATACTCCAAAGGGATGAGAAGAGTGTAAAGGGATATAAAATCCAATCAAAGCAGAATTTGGAGTTTCCCTGTGAGGGTAAGGAAGGGGTTAAGCTGGCTGCTGGTGAAGGCTCTGGAGGCAATCTCACCAGCTATAAACAGAGTGTGGAGGCCAGTGCACAGGATGTGGCCGGCAGCTAAAGTTGTCTGATTATTAACTTCACTTTTATTTGGAGGGGGATGCTTCTCTGTTTTGCTTCCCATCAAGGAAGTGAAAGTCCAGGTCTCAGAGCCTGGTTTCAGATTTTGTTGTCATACTTCATTTATTTATTTTTAAATTCATAAATAAAGCTAGACAACTGTTTGTTTTCTCTTTAATGAGCGTTCACTATATCATGTGGCGGTGTGGCCTGAAAGCAGTTTTCCAGAGTCTTCCACTTGAAAATGTTGTCTTTTAATTTTTTTTGTTTTTTTGTTAAAGAATTAGATTCCTTTCCCCACCTTTAAATTTAACTTAGCACCTTTCTTCATTCATCTCAGAAGCTAACTTTACACTCTGATCAATACCATAAGGACCTTAGAGAGTCTTTAACTAAGATCCTAAGCTCTTCTAGGGTAGGTACAGATCTTCCTCACCTGTCTTTGTATGCTCTGTAACTGATTATAGTCTATGTTATCCTGTCTGTTTGAAGTATTCTCACCGCTGGGTACAGAAGGATAAAATCCAGACCTATCTCATGCCCCAGTCAAGAAGATACCAGGGTCTGACATCTGCCTCCAAGTCCAATATTATATTTACTTGTCCTTGTAACAGTCTGCTAAAGTCAATAAACTCGGGGCAGCTAGGTGGCGCAGTGGATAGAACACCAGCCCTGAAGTCAGGATGGACCTGAGTTCAAATCCGGCCTCAGATCAAACACTTACTAGCTGTGTGACCCTGGGCAAGTCACTTAACCCCAATTGCCTCAAAGCCAAAAAATTTCTTAAAAAATTTTAAAATCAATAAAATCAATAAACTCAAAAGGAAGAAATATTTCATTATAGTGTCTAAGAAAACATTATTTCAAATATTTCTTTAACCAGGATTCAAATTCACTTGCCTATGACAAGCCCGGACCAACTTATAAGTTGACATTCATAATGCTTCTGCAGATGCTGAGAAAATAGAAGAAACAGGACTTAGGATACCCCATTCCTGGAGGAGATGGAGAACTAAGAAATGTGGTAACAACTGGAGAGGTAGGACCTCACTGAGATTGCTTTCATGGTAACCAAAATGCAGGCAAAAGGGAGATCAGAATTACAGGTTAGAGCTGGAAAAGGATTTTGGAAATAATCTACTCCATTTCCCTCATTTTACAGATGAAGAAATGAATAACTAATTAAATCCAATGAATAATTTAGTGAGTATTATCAGCAAAATCTTAAAATTAGTATGGGAGCCTGCCCAGATCTCTTGGTACCTAGATGGGTGTAATATGTTGACATATAATCTACGTATAAGCTTCCAGAACCTTAGGTTCTAGATACTATACTTTGTAAAACACCCAGCCTTGGGCCCTGAAATTTGGGCATTCAATAAATATTTGACAGCAATGCTGATCAACTTCAATTGCCACTGATATTTATATTTTCTAGAATCTGGCAGATTCTGGAGGGAACTGGCCAATGGAGACACGAGGAAATCCTCACAGCAAACACAGATGCTCTCTGCCTGCTTCTAATCCAACCCCATGAAAACTTTGGGGATCCATGTTTCCACAATGAGTGACTTGGGGATTGCTAGAAAATGATGATGAAAAGTCTTCTAAATGGCTGTAGAGTCAGAGGAACTAATGATTCAAGAATTATGGAGCTAGAACTGAGTGTACATATGAAAGGTACAACTTGCCCATCTCTCAGTCTTCTCTTTGCAGCTTCGAAGAGGCAGGATTGCTCTGAAATGGTCTGAGAGCTGACTGGGGACAAAGGTGGCTGCCTGGCATCCCCTCAACCAGCCAGTGTCAGTTGTGAGCATATTGATGTCTCTGTCTCTTTGTATTAATTCTTTTCTAGTATTAGATGAAATGAGTACTTCAAAGTTAATGTGTCTAGGAAATGACTGAGTTTAGAAGATCCAGGTCCCATCAGCAACCAGAATTGGTTAGTAGCATCTACCAGAGACAGCAGCAATAACCACAGGAATAATGAGGTAACTAAATAGCAACCTTGAGTTGGGTATGCCCAGGCAGTGACTTTGTGATCATTGTAAGGTGGCAGGGTTATAGCTGGGTGTCCTAACCCCACAGCAGCCAAGACTGGCAAGGATCCAGCACAAAAGCCAGCTAGTGACTTCTTCCCTAGCACCCAAGCAGATGGAGGGGTGGGGTAGGGAAGAGAGTACCAGAACAGCTCAACCTTGTATCAGCAGTGCAATGGCCTGCCTACATAAGAGCTACACCCAGGGGAAACTTCATGAAGACTCCATAAAGGGAAGAAAAAATCTCTAGGGCCATGAGGCAGTAGGTACCCTGCAGCTTATACATGTTCCCTACGTGTATGTTTAACTACCATTGTACCTTAAGTTGGAGCCCACTCTCCTCAGAAAAACTGTAGGTGTGTAAGAGGATTTTAAACCCTCAGTTTGGGAGGAATATTTTCTACCATCTGTTATACCATCTTAATAAATCTCCTTTTAAAAAAAAGGTAATAGAGGCTAGCTGACTGATTGACAACAGTGAACACACTGGTAGGGGCTCAGGAGCTATCGTATTAACCCTTAGAATTCTGAGGGGGTCAACCGCCCACCTGAGGACCCCAAATGAGTGCAAATACCTCAGAGCCAGTATTCCATAAGAAAACAACCAAATTACAATGAACTGGATTCATTTGCAAGGGAATCCTGTCTTGCACTCCTAAGAAAAGATACTAATTTCTAAGATTTTTCTGTTTTTAGGGATCACTCATTCTCACCGTATTTCTTCTTCACACCCTAAACTCAAGAAAGCCTGTTGTTGGTGAGCAAAGTTTATTGTTGGAGTGGCAATGTTCGCAAGACTTTTTGTGACCCTAGGAAGGAAGGAACAGGTGAAGGAAGGAAAGAAAAAAAGAAAAGAAGAACAGGAAGGAAAACAGAAATATTTTCATCTTGCAGGATATTTGATTACCTGAACAAAAGTCCTTGGTGGGATGAAGATTGGGTTAAAACCTGGCCACATAAAAGATGGTGAAATTGTTTTCTCATTTTTAAAAGGATCACGAGGATAGTACTGCCCTTTGGCTCTGGGGAAACAGTCAAGGCTTTGCCTCCCAAATTGGCACCCTGCCCTGCTTTCTACAGGAACAAATCTCAGTCCTGACAGACCTACTAGCTAACAGGCAGGAAGGATTTTCTGAGGCTGGACTCGCAGACCGATCAAATAGGAAAGCGGGTGGAAACTTCCCAGTCCAATTCCCCACTGTGACAAGGAATAAACCAAAGAGGATAAATTGCTTTTGCCCCAAAGACTCTGGAACAATTTTGATGTTACAAGGGCGTGTTGGAACCAAACCTTTGATTACCTGTAGCTTGCAAGAATTTTTGAGAAGTATGATCAGCAATTAGGAGGATGCAAAAATGTGCCTAACTCCCTCTTTGTGTTCCTTGGTGGAATATGGCCCCACTCATCTGTACTCTCTATGTACATCTAAGGCTGTCATCATTGCTACCATTGTAGGACTGAGATAGATAAATGTGGTCATACTACCCTCCAGTGGCAACTATGAGAAATAACATTGTGCTGGTCTGTAGCTAGATACAGGTACTTTTGAAGAGCCACAGGTGGGTTCCATCTACCCTCCCCCTCCTCCACCACTTCCCTGCCACATGCAGCTGTCCTGTATGCCACGTATCCAGTGTCAGGAGAAACTACCCTTTGCTATTTTTTGGAAAAGGCCATTTTTCTGTCACCTGTCTTTTATCCTTCCCACCTTCCCATTCATAGCCCCTCGAACCTGCCTTTTGCCACAACGCATCAGCCACCAGAACAAAATATGTAGTTAATCAGCGTTGCTGTTAGGGTGCATTTAGCTATGTTCAGTCTCAGAAATGACAACATTTGGACAGAACAAATGGGGGAGAAAGGAGCAAAATAGTGCTTGGAGTAAAATAGTGCTATTCATGTCCTATCCTAGAGAAACCCTCCCCTACAGCCTCTGGGCCAAATGCTTACCACTCCTCTCCTGTGTTATAAAACTACACACTTTCCCCTTCTATTCTAATCCCGAAGAAACCTAAACAATATTCTCTGTTAGGCAGAACACAGAAGGGGAGCGAACTGAACAGAAGAGGACCACCCAACTCTCCATACTCACTCTGATAAAAACTTTAAATTCACACCAGATTGAATAATTAACAAGAAATCCAATGAGAAACTACAGTAAATTACTTTTTTCACCACCCCCCTCAGAACTACACAAAAAGCTAGCCAGAAGCCCATGAGGCAATAGGAAAGGGGACTTCCATTGCCAGCCCCAGCAAATAGGTTGGAAGCTTCCCAGCAAGCATAAAGAAAAGGCCACTAGCTGGCAGAACTTCATGTGGAAAGGCAGCAAAGGTTTAGGGCTCCCTGAAAAAGCCTTAGAAGCATCAGAAACCCACAGTGAGGACCTTGGAAACCCCAGGAAGTTTCAACAAGCAGTGCTTTATGGCAATGCCCATATCATGATAGCCTATGTACCCAGGGCCTCCCTCCTAAGTCTATAGCACTCTGTCCTAAGATATCAGAGAGGGCCCTGAAGATCTAGCATTGCCAGCCATAAAGATGCAATAGGGCCTAAGCCCAGGAGGTGCAAGAACAGAGGGGACTGAGGGAATGACCAGCTATGGCCAACCTTCCTACCCAAAGGCACAGCAGAGAGTAGAGCCTGGTCCTGGCACAAAGCTCTACTTTAAGAACTAAACCAAAGAAAACAGTGACCAATATAAAAAAAATTCATTGTAGTTGTAGTGATTTCCCCCAAAAGGAGAGAATAACTCTGTAACACAACTACAAGTAGAGACTCAAAGGAAAAAATGGATTTTCTACAAAAACTACGTGAATACCTAGAAGAAATGAAGCAAGAGATAAAATAAATAAATAGAAGCTCTGATAGAAGAAATTAGAAGATTAAATTACTTAGAAGAAAAAGTGGTAAAACTTGCCCAAGTAGCAGACTCCTCAATAAGTAGGTTAGCAAACAGAAATCAATGACTTTATTAGGTAGCGAACAATATTAGAACAAGTCTAATGATTGAAAAAATAGAGGAAAATCTATGTGATATCAGAAACAACTGAAAATCAGTAAAATTAGAAAATCAGTAAAAAAAAAAAAAGATAATTTAAGAATTGTTGGACTCTTTCAAAAGCATGATTTAAAAAAGCAGCCTCAGGGGCAGGTAAGTGGTGCAATGGACAGAGCATTGGCCCTGAAGTCAGGAGGACCTCAGTTTAAATCCAGCCTCAGGCACATGATACTCACTAGCTGTGTGACCCTGGGCAAGTCACTTAACCCTGATTTCCTCACCAAAAAAAAAAAAAAAGCAGCCTGAATACTACATTTCAAGAAACCATAGATGAAAACTGCTCCGATCTATGAGAACAAAAGGACAAAAGGAAGACAGAAAGAATTCACCAGTCACCTCCTGAAAAGAACTTCCAAAAGGAAAAGTCCCAGGAATGTCAATGCCAAAATCCAGAGATCCCATGTCAAAGAAAAAAATACTGCAAGCATCCAGGAAGGTGTTAAGATAACAATGTCAGGATGATACAAGACCTGACAACAGCCTCTATTTAAAGAAAGGAGAGCTTGTAATGCAACATTCTAACAGGCAAAAGATATGGGCTTACAACAAATAATAACTTGCCCTGAAAAGCTGAGTATAATCTTATGGGGATTGAGGGAGGTGGAATAGACTTTTAATGGAATAGAAGACTTTCAAACACTTTGGATAAAAATGCCAGAGCTAAGTAGGAGCTTTGAAATGTTAACACAAGAGTTAAGAGAAACCTAGGAAGGTACATGTATCTGAGCAAATAGAAGTTGCTCCTGGTGATGCAGTGCTAACATTCTGAAAGGGAGAGAAACCTCCAGAGAAAGAAATGATAAGAGTATGAATGCAGACCAAAGCATACTTTTTTTTTAAACTTTATTTTTCTTGTTTGTTTTTTTTTATTTCACAACATAGCTAATATGGAAATATGTCTTGCATGACTGGACATGTATTATCTATGTCAAATTGCTTGCCTTCTTAAAGAGTGGAGAAGGGGGAAGGGAGAAAGAGATTTGGGAACCCAAAATTTGGAAAAAGAAAAAAAGAATGTCAAAAATTATTTTTACATGTAATTAGAAAAAATTAATTTAAAAATAAAAGTTGAGGAAATTGGCAAACACTAAAAAAAAAAGGTAAAAAAGAGGGAGAAGAAACAAATATCCCTTCAGGACCTTAATGTCTTCAAAGGGTATTGAGGGAGTCAAACTGGTTGATTGTTGTCCTTTGTAATTGAAGAGGACCAAAATGATATCACTATGTTAGGGTCAACGTACAGTGTATCCAACTGTGGCTGATCAGACCAGTATGAGCTCAGAAGGCTCTACTACAGGTCAGGCACAAATAAACATTTGGCATGGAGACGTGTCTAAATTTGCACCTGTCATGCTTCTAGCTACTGCAAGTATGCTTTGCTCCTAGAACACAGCACCTTTCTTTGATGCAAGCACTCCATGCTGGGTGGTCCTGTGCCTGTGTCTCCCATGTTTCACAACTGATACCAGAGTTCTTCAGAAAGACCTTGAGACTGTCCTTGTATCTCTTCTTCTGATCTCCATGTGAGTGCTTGCCTTGTGTGAGTTCTCCATAAAATAGTCTTTTAGGTAAAAATAGATGTGGCATTCGAACAACATGGCCAGACTATTGGAGTTGCACTCTCTGTGGTAGGGTTTGAATGCTTGGCAGTTCAGCTCAAGAAAGGACCTCAGTGTCCAGTATGTTTTCTTGCTCAGGAGTGGGGAACCTATGAACTCAAGGCCACTTGTGGCCCTCTAGGTCCTCAAGTGTGGCCCTTTGACTGAATCCAAACTTCACAGAACAAATCCCCTTAATAAAAGGATTTGTTCTGTAAAACTTGGACTCAGCCAAAAGGCTGCACCCAAGGGTCTAGAAAGCCATGTGTGGCCTTGAGGCTACAAGTTCCCCATCCCTGTGCTTGGTGATCTTCAGAATCTTCCTAACACAATTCAAATGGAAGTGATTCAATTTCCTAGCATAGTGCTGGTATACTGTCCAGGCTTCACAGGCATACAACAATAAGGTTAGCATGATAGCTCTGTAGGCCTTCAGTTTGGTAGACAGTCTAATACCTCTTCTTTCCCATAGCTTCCTTCAGAACCTCCCAACACCAAGCTAGATCTGGCAATGTGTGAATCAACCTCATCATCGGTGTGTACATCCCTGGAAAGCAAACTGCCAAGGTAAGTGAACTTAACCACAGCATTCAAAATTTCTCTACTTACTGTGACCAGTGGTTCCACATAAGGCTGGTACAGGGCTAGCTGGTAGAGAATTTCTGTTTTCTTGGAGTGAATTGTCAGGTCAAAATTAGCACAAGCGACAGAGAACTTATCCATACTCTGTTGCATCTCAGCCTCTGAGGCTGCATTGAGTGCACAATCATCTGTGAACAAAAATCACACACCAACTCTTCCTCCACTTTAGTCTTGGCTTGTAGCCTTTTCAAGTTAAATAATTTACCATGTGATCTTGTGATACTGTTCTTGTCCTCACTGAAAGCATCTGACAGCGTGGCCAAAAATATCATGCCAAAAAGCATGGGAGCAAGCACCACCCAGCCCTGCTTCACTCTCTTGATAACTGAGAAAGCATAAGAGCACCATCCATTGTCCAGACCTCAGGTAAGCATACCATCATGGAACTGGCATACAATATTGATGAAATTCTCTGAGGCAACCAAGTTTTGCCGTAATATTCCACAAGCCCTCATGATTGACAGTATCAAAGGCTTTGGTCAGATCGACACATGTTGTGTACAGACCTCTGTTCTGTTCCTGGCATTTCTCCTGGAGTTGTCAGCAGCAAACACCATATCACCCATTCCTCGCCCTTTGTGAAGCCACACTGGCTCTCAGGCAAATGACCATCTTCCAGGTGAAGGATCAGCCTATTAAGGAGGACTCTGGGAAAATCTTGCCAACAATGACTAAGACACCTGTGATTGTCACAGGACAACCTATGTCCTTTTCCTTTATAGAGATGGACAATGGAGGCATCCTTGAATTCCTGGAGGATAATCTCCTCTTGCCATGTGACCCAGAAGATGTCACTCAGTTTTTGTATGAGCAGCGGACCCCTGCCTTGTAAATCTCAGTTGGATTAGAATCAGCACCACATACTTTGCCACACAAGAGGAGCCTAATAACATTCAAAACCTCTTCTTCAGTTGGAAGTTCAGCTAGAGAGGAATTGACTTCAACCTGAAGTATGTGGTCAATGGCTTCTGCTTTTGTTGATGATGGTGTGTTGAGAACATTATGGAAGTCTTCAGCCCATCTTTCCAGTCTCATGTCTTCATCACTAATCAATATGGCTCCACCAGTTCTGAGTAGTTGAGATGTACCATAGATCTTTGGCCCATAAGTAGCCATCAGGGCATGATAAAAGCACTTTTGATTGTTACTACCATCATAAAACTGAATTTCATCTGCCTTCTTACTGAGCAAGAATCCTGCATTTCTCTAAGTTGCACTTGTACTTTACTTTTGATGAAGTTAAATGCTATCTACTTAGAGATGGATGAACTATTTAAATGCTGGTAAACCCCTGTGGAGTTCTCATTTTTCATTTAGTAACTTCTGAATTTCCCCTTCATTTTCATCAAACCAGTCGTGATGTTTGTGAGTGTTCTGGCCCAGGTGAGTAAATGCAGTGCTATACACCAAATCTCTGAAAACTGCCCACTGCTTTTCTGCTCTACTGTTGCCAACTGTGTATTGGTTCAGCTTTTCCTCCAAGTTAGCAACAAACTATTCACTCACAGAGAAGCGTTCGAATCTGTTGACATTAAGTCATCTGCTAGTTGTTTTGCCCTGGGGCCACTTTTGTCGAATGTGAATGTTTCTCTCCGAGAGGATCAGTCCAGTACTCTGCATCACTCATCACCTCTGTCACTCTCGCATCTCGTCTGTCTCTTCTCCTTACAATGCCATAGTTTATTAAACGCCAATGTTTGCTGCAAGGGTGCATCCGTGAAGTTTTATTGCCTTTAGGTAAATGGAAGACAGTGTTGGTGATGAGAAAGTCACGAAATGCACAAGTCTTCAGTAGTAAGTGACCATTGCTGTTTCTGTATCCAACTCTGACTCTGATACTTCTGTATCCAACACTTCTGTATCCAAGGACTCCCTGCCATGTTTGATAGTCTAAGCCTTTTCTGACATTAAAATCACTCAAAATTACAAGCTTGCCTTCTTTTGGCACATTAATCTTCATTAATTCTCTGTTCTCCAGATCTTCATGAAATTTTTCTTTGACTTCATTAGGGTTCCTCCTGGTGGGAGCATATGCACTGATGATGGTGGCTTGGCACTTTCCTGCAAGTGGTAATTGCATTGTCACGAGCCTACCATTCACTCCTTTTGGGAGGCCTATAAGCTTGTTGATTAGATTTGATTTGATTGAGAAAGCTAGGCAAGCTTCACAGCACTCCCCATCCCTGCAGCCACTCCAGAAAAATGTGTATCCAGCTCTAACTTCAATAGGCTGGCCTTCATTTGCTAGCCTTGTTTCACTTGGGGCTGCTATTTGGATGTGATAACTGCTGAGTTCTTTCACAACAAGAGCTGTTCATCTTTCTGGTCTACAGGATTTCATGTTGTCCATAAGTGTTCAAATATTCCATATACCAATAGTGAGTGGAATCACCTTCACAAAAGTTTTTGCACTTTTTTTAATGTTTCAACTGCAGAGTAGGATACTCACCTCTTGCAGTAAACAGGCCTGGGTTAGGTTAGATGAAGCAGACCGTTTTTAAGGCACTTTTTCTAGTCCCTTACTCATGCAAGAAAGCGAAAAGTGCAGTCTTTTCAAAAGGCTGCTCAAATACCAGGGGGCTGTTGAATCCCACTGCTGCTTCAGTCCATTGAGAAGACAACTGTATGGGCCACCTGTGTGCAGGGTTGTGACTATAGCTCCCAGTGTATCCCCATCTGTTGCTTTATCAATTGCTCATCACCACAGGACTTCAAGGTAGGTAAAAATGGTAAAAATGTGACATCTTTTGACTCATAAATCAAATTTAAGTGAGGCCGAATTGTGCAAAATTGTTGACCTCACTCTCTCCCAGAGTCATTGGAGTCCAGTGGCAAGAAAAAAGTCAAGATGACCGGTGATGACCTGGGATTCAGTGAATGACCTTGGTATCTTTGATGTCTAACCACGCTCTAAGTGCTCCACAGCACCTGCTTTTGCCTCTCTCCTGGCTCTTTGGAACAAATTGCTCACATCCACCTATACCACCAGGGAAGTCTTCACATACTTGGCATAGACAGCACCCTAACTCACTGACAGGTGTGAAGTCTCTTGGCTTGGCCCATCTGCTGGAACAGTTGTACCTGGGTGGAGCCACTGTGCATGCTACAGTTTCATGGAGCCACAGGTGAGAGTTGGATGGCAGGTAGACACCAAAAGTGGAAAGAAGTCCTGATAAGGGCTTAGTAGCCTTCACACCAGAGATACTGGTCTTCCCTTAACACCCCTTCTTCAATTTCTTCAAGACATTTGAAGACCCTAATGTCACAGGGTATTGAGGGAGTCAAATAAGAAAAACAAAAGACCTGGGGGTGCATGAGTTTGTTCTAAGAGGGGAAAGAAAGAGAAGGTAAAAGAAATACGTTAATAGAAAGGGGAGGAAGAAGGGAGTCCAACTTACTACTTTTCATGATCCAGATCAGTGAGAAGAATATACAAACATGGAGGAAGGGGTGGGACAAGCTGGCATCAGTTAAACCTCATTTATTTGAAATGGACAACAGAAGATTGAACACAAACACATACACACAAACTCTGGTGTGTGTGTGGGGGGGTACACACATATATATCTCAACAGAGAAATAAATGGGGATGTAAATAGGGATATATAAGAGTGGGGAATAATAACAGGAAAAGAATAGTCACAAGCAAAACAAACATGATTTCTAAAAGAAAAGGAAAATAAGAGCAAAGGTCAATGCCCATCAACTGAAGAATAGCTAAACAAGTTGTGGCATATGAATGCAAGGAAACACTGTTGCTCCATAAGAAATAATAAAAGATTATTTCAGGAAATTTTGGTTAGTATGAATTGATACAAATCAAAGTAGCAGAGAACCAGGTGAATAATTTATACAAGGAAAACAGCAATGTAAAGGGAAACCCCTTTTGAAGACTTAAGAATGCTGATCAATGAATGACCAGCTATGTCTCAAGAGAACCAATGATAAAGCACATTACCCGTTCCCTGACAGAGAATGGATTCAAGGGATAAGAGGAGTTTTGCATTTTAACATATGGCCTTAGTGTGGATTCATTTTGCTTGACTATGCTTGACTTAACAATAGTGATGTCACAAAAGAGAAGGCCACTGGAAAAAACGCAGAGAAAGGAACAGAAAGAAAAACAGACAAGCAGGACAGTTTTGAAAGTAACAAGTGGAATTAATTTCATGCTTCAAACAAAAGTGAGCAATAGGAAATGGAGAGTCACAGTTTTATATGCAATCTTCCTCTTTTCTTCTGTATATGGAAATATTCTTTCAGTTTATAATAACAATATTCTAAGTTTACAACAAAAATGAGCTTTTAAAAAAGTATATTGTTTGCAAGTATTTAGTCATCATATAACTGTCACATAAATGAGAGAGCTGGTGGGCTTCCTACCTAAATTCAATTTCACAAATATTTCTTGATTGTCTGCCATATATGGCCATGGGAGGGGGGGCATCTCACACACACACACACACACACGCACACACACACACACCCCTTTATATTGGTACAGCTAATAAAACTCACGCCATTTACAACAGTTCAGTTTTGGTCTATTGTGATTGTATTTGTTAGCAATTTTCCTGAGAGCCCCAGACCCTTACCATCTGGGCTTCTACTTTACCAATACTTTCCTTGGTGTAGTAAAAAAAAAAAGTCCTGAACTCAGAGGTCAGAGGGATATGGGTCTGTGTCCCAGACCCTAACTAGCTGTGTGATCTAAGACTAGAGACTTAGTTTTCTCATTTATAAAAATGGGAGTAAAACTACTTGAATACACCACCCTCCTAGAATCATTATAAGGAAAGCACTTAGTGAACTCTAAAGTACTATATACTTCAATGGTTCTGTGATCTCAAGGGGTGAGTAGTCTCTCCCGTCCTTATCTCTCTTTTCCCACAAACTCTACATAAAGGATCTACCTCCAGACAAACTGGCCTATTTGCTGATCCTCCCCCATGATACTCCATCTCTGATCCCCTCACCTTTGAACTGGCTATTTCCCACATCTGGAATGCCTCTTGGAATCCCTGGTTTCCTTTAAGACCAAAGCTCAAATGCTATCTTCTGCAGATCTTTCCCAGTTCCCTTCAGGAGCTGGAGCCTCCCCTTCCATCTACTCTATATGAATCTTGTATGTAAATGTTGTCTTCCCCATCAGAATACAAGTTCCTCAAGAGAAGATACTATTTTACCCTATTTTTGGTAGTCTCCTTCTGCTTAGCACAGTGCTTGACCCAGAGTACCCAGAGAAAATGCTTAATAAATTCTTATTAATTAATACTCAACATGCTGGGGGGGCTTTTGGACCTTTTACATTTTTCAGGTATCAGTGAAGCATCTAAGCTTTTTTTTTTCACCCTTCATCCCTTATTCTTAAGTGACCGGCTCATTTCCTTTTCATATATTTTCCTTGTTATTGGAAATATGCTTTAGCACACCTGAGCACACCAAATACTGGGATAAAGGCTACATTTGTTGTTCAGTCATTTTTCAGTCATGTCTGACTCTTTGTGGCCCCATTTGGGGTTTTCTTGGCAAAGATACTGGAGTGGTTTGTCATTTCCTTCTCCAGCTTATTTTGCAGATGAAGAAGCTGAGGCAAAGAGGGATAAGTGACTTGCCCAGGGTCACAGAGCTACTAAGTATCTGAGGCCAGATTTGAACTCAGGAAGATAAGTCAGGAGACTCCAGGCCCAACACTGTGCCACGTAAGTGCCCCAAGGACTAGGTAGAGTAAAGAATGGAGTGCTGGAGTTGGAATCAGAAAGACCTGAGTTCAAATGCTGCCTCAAATTAGCTGTGTGACCTCTAGATGAATCATTTAACCTTTCTCAACTTTGATTTCTTCATCTGTAAAATGGGGATAATCACATCACCTCCCTCATAAAACTGTTGTGAGAAGCAAATGAGATTTTGATCAATCAACCAATAAACATTTACCCTACTATTATGCCTATTATGTGCCAGGCACTATACTAAGCACTGTAGATACAAAAAGAGGCAAAAGACAACCCCTGTCCTCAAGGAGCTTACAATCTAATAGAGGAGACAACATGCAAATAAATACATACAAAGATTAATAGATATAAAGTGCATCACAGGCTTTAAAGCCCTATATACATGCTATTTTTTATCTACCAAAAAACTGCTGGGAAAACTGGAAAATAGTCTGTTAAATCAAATTTAGCCAACATTTTACAGTATATACCACAATAAACTTCAAATACATGTATTTGTATATTATATAGATAAATATATAAAACTTTACTATAAAAGGTCATCATAAACAAGTTAGAAGAGGAAACAATGGATGATCATAAAAGATAAAATGAGTGATTTTGATTACATGAAAATCAAAATCTTCTGTACACATAAAATAGTTAAAATCAGAAGGAAAAGAATTTGGGGGGGAGATAATCTTCATAATAGGTTGCTCTGCTAAAGGTCAAATATCAAATTTATATATAACTAGTTGATACAAATATGTAATGAGTCATTCTCAAATAGATAAGTAGTCAAAGGATATATTTACAGGCAATTCTGAAATAAAGATAAGCAATCAACAATCACATGAAAAAAATTCTCTAAATCACTAATTAGAAAGATGCTGATTAAAACAATTGTGAGTTTCTACCTCATACCCATCAGATTGGGGAAGACAAAAAAAAGAGGAAAATAAGAAATGTTCAAGGAGTTGAGGGAAGTTGGAGGATGGAAATAGGCACATTAGTACACTGTTGGTAGAGCTATGAATAGGTTCAACCATTCTGAAAAATAATTCTAAATGGTGTCCCAAATGTCACTAAACTGTATATACCCTTTAACCTAATGATTCCACTATTAGACATATATTCCATGGAAGTTAAGAATAGAGGGGAAAGACTCATATGTATAAGAATATTTACAACAGCATTTTTTGTGGTTGTTATAGCAATGAGCTAGAAAAAAAATAGGTTATCCATCAATTGGGAACTTAATTAAACTAATTGTATGCCTAATTGAACTAATTGTGGTATATGTGTTTAATGAAATATTATTGATCCATAAGAAATTATAAAGAGGCTAATTCAGAGAAACCGAGAAAGACTTATATGAACCAATGCAATATGAAGTGAGCAGAACCAGGAAAACAATTAACATCATGACCACAATTATATGAGGGAAAGTTACACTCGAAAGACCTGAGGACCCTGAGCAAAGCAACAGGTTAATCACAACCTCAAAAGACTGATGAAACATACAGAGTATCCCAAATGTCTTAGTGCCTTTGGAGATAAATAATGAGACATGAATTCTTGGACACAGCCAATGTGCTAATTTGTTTTGTGTAACTATGCATATGTGTTACAAGACAAGGCTTCTAGGCGGGTAAGGCAGAAAAGGGAGGAGGGTGTTCATTAATGAGTAAGGATAGACACAGAAGAGAGTGCACCCAAAAACTATTTTTTTAATTCATAGAAAAAAAAAGTACAGATGGCACAAATAAATTGTTGCTACTTTATTAAACTTAACATATATTATAAGTTCAGTTTCTTATACATTCCTTTCCTTTTTTGTATCTTAAAATGTATGTGTTGGTGATTGTTATGTTCATAGTAAAAAGAAATGTAAAAGCATATAAAAATAAATAAGGACAAAAAGTACCAGAAAGGAACATAGAGCAATTTTGTTACTAGCTTATCTTATCAGATAAGAAATGTATATAACAGAAATTCAGTTTCTCATACATTCTTCTTTCTTAATCTTCTTTGCTTCTTGAAGCATTTATTTATGATTGTTAAATTTACAACAAAAATGTGCAGGAAAAAAGTATGTAAGGAGACACAAAACTGGGCAATTTTGTCACTACTATCTTGTTAAGCATAATTATATATGTATATATTTCTTTTTTAACTATAGGTAAGTTCAGTTTTTTATACACTCATCTTTTTTGTTCTTTGTATATTGAAACGTTTGTTAAGTTCTTAATAAAATAGAAAAATTTTAAGAAATATTTACTATGGCCTACTTGGGCAAACCATGCAACTCTCAATTGCCCCTTGAGTCACTCACAACAATAAAGCAATACACTAGGAAAATACTTGTGTTTAAAAAATGGATTTTCATGCCAAGAAATAGCTTGGAATCATTGGATTATTAAAAGTACCACACAGTTTGAAAAGTTCAAATCCAACCATGTTGTATTCTCCTATTCAATTGTAGACCACCTCTGTGCATCCCCAATGCCTAGCCCAAACAGATGTTCTAATGTAGTAATTCAATGGATTGTCCATTCAACTACATGTAATATGGTCTGCACAAGACACTATACAAATTATTAGCCTTTTGAATAATCATGTATGTCTTTGTATGAAGTACCAGAACATAACAGGACCTTCTTACTTGCAGTTGCAAACAGGAACATCTAGAAACCTCACTATTTGTAGGGAATCCCTCTTCCACTTGGATCCTACATAGAATATCCCGAGATAAAGGTGAATATATTGGTAAGTATTCACCTCCTCATTCTATACTTTCTTTGACATTAAAAATGAAAGGGTCATCAACAGGTATCTCCATGGTTGCATTTATCAAGGAATTTTATATGATCTTAACATAAGCATGAGATACTTGGGAACCTTTGCTCTACCAAGTCAAATGCTTTTTAAATGATCAACAGTGAAAGATCTTATACTCTGTGTGCCTTTCAAGCAATTATATGACCATAAAGATATGATTTCAGTAGAAGACAGCATGTGAAAGCCTACAAAGATACCCTCAATACCTATATAGATCATTCCAATATTTTGTTAAAAAGACGTAGGCATGTAATAGCTAATAATGATAATTGCCAACTAGGTGGCACAATTCATAGAGGGGCCTGAAGTCAGGAGGGCCTAAAGTAGAAAGACTTATCTTTGTGAGTTCAAATCTGTCCTCAGATATTGCTAGCTGCGTGACCTTGAGCAAGTTACTTAACCCTGTTTGTTTCAATTCCTCATATGTAAAAATGAGCTGGAGAAAGAAATGGCAAACCATGCCAGTATCTTTGCCAAGAAAACTCCAAATGAGGTCATGAAGAGTCAGACATGAATGAAACAATTGAAAAATAACAAAAAAACATTTGTATAGTAATGTATAGTAATGCGAAGTGCTTTACAAATATTTCATTTTGTCCTCACAGCAATCCTTAGAGGTAAATGCTATTATTATCCTTATTTTACAGATTAAGAGACTAAAGCACAGGGATGTTAGGTGACTTGTTCAGGGTCACACAGCTAGTAAGTGAATGAGGATGGATTTGAATTCAGGTTTCCTGACTCCGATTCTTTTGCTTAGATCTCTTAGCCCCTTAAATCAGTAATCCTCTTTATCACCTTTTTTCTTTTGGAGGGAGGGTAGCAATTTTATTTTCCCCTCACTTCTCTTGGTATCTTCTCTTCCCTGAGTTTATAGACTGAACCCTCAGTGTTTACAAGTCTCCGTTATAGATTTTCTCTGTCCTAACTTTGTCTTCTAAAGTTTCCTAGTACAACACAAAAGTAACAGAGGTATTAAGGTTCAAATGTAATTATTCTCCTTTTGAAGGTAAAAAAATATGGAAACACAGACATTAAACAAAGCAAATTTGTCAATTTGTTGTCTTGACAGTTTTATCATCTTTTGATCACATAGAACATTAGGAACCCATACCAAGCTTTCTCTAGAGTTGTTTTTTTGATTCTACTGCTTTTTGTTGTATTATGAGAAATATTGTTCAGTCCTTCACTATTCTTCCCCATAGTCTTTTTTCCCACTTAATAGTATTTTATTTTTTTCCAATTACATGTAAAGATAGTTTTCAACATTATTTTATGAGATTTTTAATTGCAAATTTTGCTCTCTCCCTCCATTCCTCCCTCCCCAAGACAGCAAGCAATCTGATAGTTTATGCATGTACAATTATATTAATCATATTTCCACATTAATTGTGTTGTGAAAGAAGAATCAGAACAAAAGGGAAAACCATGAGAGAGAAAAAAAGCAAAAACAGCATGCCTGTCTGGATGTGGATAGCATTTTCCATCATGAGTCTTTCGGAATTGTTTTAGATCATCATGTTGCTGAACAGAGCTAAGTCTATCATAGCTGATCATCACACAATGTTGCTGTTACTGTGTACAGTGTTCTCCTGGTTCTGCTCACTTCACTCAGCAATGGTCTATACAAATCTTCCAGGGTTTTCTGAAATCCATTTGCTCATCATTTCTTATAACACGATAGTATTCCATTACATTCATATACCACAATTTGTTAAGCCATTCCCCAATTGATGGGCATCCTCTCAATTTCCAATTCTTTGCCATCACAAAAAAAGATACTATAAATATTTTTCTACATGTGGGTCCTCTTCCCTTTTTTATGATCTCTTTGGGACACAGACCCATTAGTGGTATTGTTGGATCAAAGGGTATTTACAATTTTATAGCCCTTTGGTCAAATTGTTCTCCAGAATGGTTGGATTAGCTTAGAGCTCCACCAACATGCAATTAGTGTTTCAATTTTCCCACATCTTCTCCAGCATTTATCATTTTCCTTTTCTGTCATGTTAGCCAATCTGATAGGTGTGGGGTAGTACCTCAGAGTTCTTTTAATTTGCATTTCTCTAATCAACAGTGATTTAGAGTACTTTTCATATGACTATAGTTTTAATTTCTTCATCTGAAGACTGCCTGTTCATATCCTTTGAGCATTTATCGATTGGGAATGACTAGTATTCTTATAAATTTAACTTAGTTCCACATATATTTGAGAAATGAGGCCTTATCAGAAACACTGGCTGTAAAAATTGTTTCCCAGCTTTCTGTTTTCCTTTTAATCGCGTTTGCATTGGCTTTGTGCAAAACCTTTTTTTAATTTAATGTAATCAAAATTATCCATTTTGCATTTCATAATGTTCTCTATCTCTTGTTTGATCATAAATTCTTCCCTTCTCCATAGATCTGACAGGTAAACTATTCTTGCTCTCCTAATTTGCTTATGGCATCACCCTTTATGTCTAAATTAGCTACCCATTTTGATCTCATCATGGTATATGGTTTGAGATGTTGGTCTATGTCTAGTTTCTGCCGTACTATTTTCCAATTTTCCCGGAAGTTTTTGTCAAATAGTGAGCTCTTATCTTAGAAGCTGAAGTCTTTGGGTTTATCAAATAATAGCTTATTATAGTCATTTACTATTGTGTCTTGTGTACTTAACCTAGTCCACTGATCCACCATTCTATTTCTTAGCCAGTACCAAACAGTTTTGATGATTGCCACTTTATAATATAGTTTTTTTTTAAATTTTGCTAGGCAATGGGGTTAAGTGACTTGCCCAAGGTCACACAGCTCATAAGGTTATGTGTCTGAGGTCGGATTTGAACTCAGGTCCTCCTGACTCCAAGGCCAGAACTCTATCCACTGCGCCACCTAGCTGCTCCTATAATATAGTTTTAGATCTGGTACAGCAAGGCTATCTTCCTTTGCATTTTTTTTTCCATTAATTTCCTTGATATTCTTGACCTTTTGTTCTTCCAGATGAATTTTGTTACTATTTTTTCTAGCTGTATAAAATAATTTTTAGTAATTTAATTGGTATGGTACTGAATAGGTAAATTAATTTTGGTAGAATTGTCATTTTTATTATATTAGCTTAATTGCTATTTTCCAAACTATTTAGATCTGACTTTACTTGTATGAAAAAATATTTTGTAATTGTGTTCCTGGGTTTGTCTTGGCAGGTACACTCCCAAATATTTTATATTGTCTACAGTTATTTTAAATGGAATTTCTCTTTTTATCTCTTGCTGCTGGGCTTTGTTAGTATTATAAAGAAATGCTGATGATTTTTGTGGGTTGGTCTTATATCCTGCAACTTCGTTAAAATTAATTATTTCAACTAGTTTATTAGTTGATTCTCTAAGTATATTATCATATCATCTGCAAAGAGTGGTAGTTTTGTTTTCTCATATCCTATTCTAATTCCTTTTTCTTCTCTTATTGCTAAAGCTAAAATTCCTAGTACAATATTGAATAATAGTGGTGATAATGGGCATCCTTGTTTCACCTCTGATCTTATTGGGAAGGCTTTTAGCTTATACCCATTACATATAATGCTTGCTGATGGTTTTAGATAGATACTACTTATCATTTTAAGAAAAACTCCATTTGTCCCTATGCTCTCTAGTGTTTTTAATAGGAATAAGTGCTGTATTTTGTCCAAAGCTTTTTCTGCACCTATTGAGATAATCATATGATTTCTCTTAGTTTTGTTATTGATGTGATCAATGATGCTGATAGTTTTCCCAATATTGAACTAGCCCTGCATTCCTGGTATAAATCCCACATGGTCATAGTGCATTGTGCTGGTGATAAACTGCTATAATCTCTTTGCTAATATTTTATTCAAAAATTGTTCATCAATATTCAGTAGGGAAAATGGTCTATAATTTTCTTTCTCTGTTTTGGCTCCTCCTGGTTTAGATATCAGCACCATGCTTGTGTCATAAAAACCATTTGGTGGGACTCCTTCTTCACCAATTTTTCCAAATAATTTATATAGTATTAGAATTAGTTGTTCTTTAAATGTTTGGTAGAATTCACATGAAATCCATCTGGCCCTGGAGATTTTTTTCTTAGGGGGTTCATTGATGGCTTGTTCAATTTCTTTTTCTAAAATGAGGTTAAGTAATTTATTCCCTCTTCTGTTAATCTGGGCAATTTATATTTTTGTAAATATTCATCCATTTCACTTAGATTGCCAGATTTATTGGCATACAGTTGAGCAAAATAGCTCCTAATTGTTGCTTTAATTTCCTCTTCATTAGTGGTGAGTTTACCCTTTTCATTTTTGATACTGGTAATTTGGTTTTCTTCTTTCTTTTTTTTTAATCAAATTAACCAAACATTTATCATTTTGTTGGATTTTTTTCATAAAACCAGCTCTTAGTTTTATTTATTGGTTCAACAGTTTTCTTACTTTTAATTTTATTTATCTCTCCTTTTATTTTCAGAATCTCTAACTTGGTATTTAATTGGGGATTTTAAATTTGTTCCTTTTCTAGCTTTTTTTTGGGGGGGGGGGCTAGGTAATGGGGTTAAGTGACTTGCCCAGGGTCACACAGCTATAGTAAGTGTTATGTATCTGAGGCTGGATTTGAACTCAGGTCCTCCCGACTTCAGGGCCAGTGCTCTATCCACTGCACCACCTAGCTGCCCCTTCAATTAGAATTGGTACCTCCTTTTTCATTTGGCCAATTCTACTTTTTAAGGAATTATTTTCTCGAGTAGATTTTTTTTTTCCATTTAGCCAGCTGTATTTTTTAAGGAATTGTTTTCTTCAGTCAATTTTTGTTCTTCCTTTTCCAAGCTGTGAACTCTCTCTTGCATATCTTTCATTTCTTTTCCCAATTTTGTTTCTACCTCTCTTATTTGATTGTTAAAATCCTTTTTGAGCTCTTCCAAGAAGGCTTTTTGTGCTTGGGACCAATTCATATTCCCCTTTGAGGTTTCACATACAGGCATTTTGATGTTGTCATCCTCTTCTAAGTTTGTGTTTGGATCATCCCTGTTGCCATAGCAGCTTTCTATGATCAGGGCTCTTTTCCATTTTTGCTCATTTTTAAAAGTCAAGCTCTACTCCTGGGGCACAGAAGGCACTGTCCCAAGCTTTTTGTGCTGGGGGCTTGGGCCTGGTCACTGGCATTCTGCTACAGGGCCTGAGGTGTTAGCAGCTTGCCTACTGCACTGGGGTGGCCCAGCCTAGTCACACTTGTTGTGCCCTGGGTTCTAGGGCTGGAAATCTGCCTACTGGGCTGGGGCTGAAGGCCTCACAACTGCCCTCCTAGGCCACTGGCCTCAGCTGATGATCTGTACTGTGGCTAAGAGTCACCTGCTGGCTTGCCTGGATACCACCTGCCCTGGGCTCTGCTCCTCTTTTATCCAAATGAGACAGGCATTTCCTGAAGTCCTAAGTTCTTTTGGGATGGAAAATCGTTTCACTCTGTCTTTTTGTGGATTCTGTCACTCCTTGATCAGCCCTGCTGGGCCAGCCTCAGCATATCGGCTTTCCAGGGTCTCAGGCTCAGTGCTGGAGTGGCGGCCCCATCGGAGCCATAGGCAAGAGAGGCTGGGGGTGTTGAGCCCATGCACTGGTCAGGGGAGGCACAGTCCAGACCCTGAGCCCCCCATAGTCTTTTACAAATTAGTTTATATCCTAACCACTGTTTATTGATTTCTTTGGGCCTCCTCATAGCAACTGTTTTATATCTGCTAAAGTTTTTTTTCAGAAAATGGGGACAATTAAGGTCATCTTTTGACATTTTTTTCTACTTCCTATTTTTTTGCATCAACAATTCATTTTTTTTTGCATTTGAATAAGTTAGGTTAAGACTTATCCTTCAACTAAAAGTAAAAAAGCACTCATTAAGAGCCTACTATGTGCTATTTACTGTGCTAAGCCCTGGAGACATAATGAAAGGCAAATAAAAGTCTCTGTGCTCAAGGAACTCACAGTCTAACTGGTGAGGCATCATGTAAACAACTATATACCAATCAGATATATACAGGATAAACTGGAGATAATCTCAGAGGAAGGGCACTAAGGTTAATAAGGTTTGGAAAAGGCTTTCTAATTTAATGTTGATTTTGACTTTTACTCTATTAAATGATCTGAATGTACAGAGAAATCCACTTCTGATATAACAAATGCCAGTTGTTAACTGTCTGTTAAGAGGTACTAAATTTGGGCTTTTTAATTTGGTGCTCACCGTGTCTAGCACCTTCCAACTCTCTTCTAAAAGAAAGCATTCATGAGTCAAAGGCATGACAACCTTTGACTTCTTTCATTCCTCTGTTCCCAATCCGCCCCCCACATAACCTTCCACCACTGACTGGGATAACCATAATCAAATCAACACTCTCGTTGTTTCTAGAAACAACTGAATGCCATATCATTCCAATCACCATCCTAAACCAAATTGGCCTTCCCCAAACACTTCCTTATATATATTGTCTTCCTCATTAGAATGTAATCTCCTCTGTGAGTTAGTATAACCGTTCTGGAAAGCTATTTGGAATTCTATAAATAAAGTGGCTAAAAAGTCCATATTCTTTGACCCAGAGTTTCCACTTCGAGGTATATACCCAAGGAGATCATTGACAAAAAGAAAGTCTCCATGTATATCATAATATTTACAGAAGCATTTTTTGTGATAGCAAAGAACTGGAAATTAAATGAATGTGTGTGATATTACTGTGCTGTAAGAAGCAATGAACATGAACATGAATGTAGAGAATTATGGAAAGACTTACATGAACTGACGCAAAGTGAAGTTAGCAGAGGCAGGAAAATAATATACACAATTATTACAATAATGTAAATGGAAAACCCCAACAACAACAATCATGAGAGAATTGAAAATGAATGTTGTGAAATTAGAAAGAAAAACTTGGCCTCGAGAATGAAGCATGATACATGAGAAAACATAGCCCACCGCTTTGCAGACATGTGTGTATGTGAGAGGGAGGGGCAGGGGGAGGTTCACCAGGTATAAAACATAACATGTGTCACTTTTTTGATGAATTATTTGATTTTGCTGAATTTTTCTTTCATTCTCCCCTTTTTAAAGTTTTTTTTTATTTCTTTGTTATAAGAGGGGAGAAAGAAGTATATACAGAGGGAAATCTAAGTGATATAAAAATAAGATATTAATAAAATTTATTTTAAAAACAAAAATGAATAAATGAAAAATCCCCTTCAGAAAAGGGGATGAATTAAGAGTGGGAGAGGTGAATTTTCTTTTTTGAGCATATCGAGTTTGAGATGCCTACAGGCTATCCAGTAGCAAATGTCCAATAGACAGTTGGTAATGTAGGACTAGAGCCTGGAAGACTTAAGGCTAGATATATAGACTTGGGAGTAAAATGCAATTTACAAATTACATTATATATTTTGTTGTTGAATCATTTCAGTCATGTCTGACTTTCCATGAACCCATTTGGAGTTTTCTTGGCAAAGATACTGGAGTGGTTTGCCATTTCCTTCTCCAGTTCATTTTACAGATGAGGAAACTGAGGCAAACGGGTAAGTGATTTGCCCAGAGTCACATTGTTAGCTAGCGTCAGAGGATGCATTTGAATTCAGGTCCTCTTCAGTTCGGGGCCAAAGCTCTATCCACTGTACCACCTAGCTGCCCATGATATAGATATCATTATATAAATTATAAAAATAAAATGGATAAAATGTCCATACACTTTGACCCAAAGATTCTCCTGCTAAGCATATGCCCCAAGAAGGACATTGAAAAAAAAGTTCCCATATAAATTTATAGTGACATTTTCTGTGGTAACTAAGATCTGGGGGAAAAAATAGATACCCATTGATGGAAAAATGGCTAAACAAATTGTGGAACTTGAATGTAATGGAATATTATTGTGCTGTAAGAAATAACAAACGTGGTGAATACAGAGAATTATTGATTCACATGAACTGATATAAAGTGAAGTAAGCAGAGCCAGAAAAATAATATACACAATAACTACCACAATGTAAATGAAGGGACAACATGCATAAAACAGCTGAAAAATAAATGTGAAATTACAAAAAAAACAAACTTGGCACAAAGAATTACATGACAGGATACTCCTTTGCAGAGGTAGGGAGGGTCTACGAATGGGAACATTATTTATAAGGTGAGGGTTTTTTTCATTGTATTGATCAATTTTGTTGACCTCTCCTTTCTCTTTTTCTTTAAAAAAAATTGTTATAAATGGTAGTTATTTGGGAAGGGAGAAGGACACGGGGAGTTTAGGCACTATGAAAACAAAAGACATCAATAAAAAATCTTTTTAAAAAATGTAAGTACCATAAGCAGGGCTGCTTTTATTCTTATCAGCTAGTGCTTTCTTGAGTACTTTCTTCCTTCCTTCACTCCTTCCTTTCCTTCTTTCTTTCCTTCCTTCTTTCTTTATACTGCTGTGATCCACCTCACATGAACCAATAGAAGGGAGGCTAAGGGATGGATCAAGCCAGTATTTATCATTATTAGCATCATTATAATTATAATTATTTTTACTCACTGAATTCTGAAACTGCAAGTACAACCCTCCCCACATTTTGCCTAAATAGGAGAACTTTTTGTATTAAGAATGATTTTGGGGGGTAATCCTTTTTGCTTGTGTATTGAGTTAATAGTTTTCCTTGAACCATATCTGTTTATAACTGCATGAATTTGCTTTCCAAAAGTGCAACTGATTTTCGTTTTCCTTTTCTTCTAATCTTTGCCAAAGTTTCCTCGTTCTCCCCCTCCCCCAATAGTAGCTTCTTTCAAGGTCATTGTCAGAAATTTATTATAATCCTAGCTGAACAGACCATCCAACTTGAGATGATTGATACCTCCCAACATTGCTGACCTTATATCATCTTGGCTTAATTATTGGAACCATTCCATCATAGGTTCCCCTTCAACAACAGATGCCTACCCTCTGAGACTACTGAAGGTCAGACACCAATAGTGACAATAGAAAGAACTATCCACCCAGAAACAAAGTTCTTAACTTGTGGATAATTCTTTCTATAGTTACAGTTATAGCACCCAGAAAAGACAATTCATGAGTTTCTGTGCATTCTGTCTGTCCAGTCAGCATTGGTAAATTTTCAAGAAGGTTTTAAGATTAGCAGCAATAACTATTAAATGTTGGGGAATGGGAAGGAGAAGCTTTAAATAACTTCTCTTATCCTTGGAGTTAGCCCCATGGACCTCCAACAAAGGACCTATCTTTCTTTTGAATTTATATCCCCAGTGCTTAGCACAGTACTTAGAATATAGTAAGTGTTCAATAAATTTTTCATTCATTTTCTAACATTCTCTTTCACCATCCTCCTCCTTCCCATCACAATGAAGTCACCACCAACTATTAAAGTGTATATTAATATGATTGGGAGGATGATAATAATAATCATAGAAGCAGCTAGCATTAGATAGCATTTTAAGATTTGCAAAGCACTACGCAAATATTATCTCATTTGATCTTCACAATAACCTTGGGAGGTAGGTGTTATTAATATCCCACTTTTATAGTTGACACAGACAGAGGCTGAGTGATTTGCCCAGGGTCCCACAGCTAGTAAGGAGGATAGATTTGAACTTGGGTTTTCCTGATTCCTGATCCAGTGTTCTATCCACTGTGCCCACTTGACTGCCTCATCAAGTTGTACAATTTTTTAAACTCTTCATCCTATCGGACAGATGTTTGTGTAGATACAGTATAAGCTACAGTTATTTTCAAGGTGACATTTTTGCTTGTAACAGGGGCTAGACAAGACAAAATGGCAAAGCGTGCTAGAAATGTTTCTTACTGCTTTTGGACGCATAATGAAATCAACTCCTTCATTTTCTGCTCCAAGGAAAGCCTATAAGTGAGCTTTCCATTTGGTTACCAATTCCTTTTGTGTTCTGATTTCATTTATTGCAAGAATATCAATACTAATGGAATTCAATTTGTCCAGTAATATATGTTCATTTGTTAGTAACTTGACAAAGATAATAATGATAATAGCCATCATTTATATAGCACTTTGACAATTGCAAAGTACTTTGCAAATATTATCTCATTTTATCCTCACAACAATCTTAGGAGGTAGGTACTATTATTATCCCATTTTGTAAATGAGGAAACTGAGACAGACAGAGATTATATGGCTTGCCCAGGGTCACACAGTTAGTATCTGAGGCTAGATTTGAACTCAGAATTTCCTGACTCCCAAGTCCTGGGCTTTCTCCACTGCATCACCTGGCTGCCTTTAAATGTAAGATCACATATTTACAGGATCTACCATTAATTAATGATCATAGATGGCTTAGAAAAAATAGTCAGAAAAAAATTCTTTTGCCACCACAGTTGCTAAACACACTGTCACTATGTGTGGCTACACAGAGCTAACAGCCATTTAAAATTTTTTTCTTGTGTTTCATGTGTGGTCATTAATAAGTATAAGCCTCTTTGGACTTATACTTATGCTCCTTAGCCTGTAGATTCAATTTGTCACTGGGTCTACAACGTACTATATAGTCTTACTCTTCCCTGCTTTGAGATAAAAGTCTTTTTACAAAGTAACCATATGACCTTAACCAAGTCATACAAGAGTGACCTTGGCATAATGGAAAATCAGGAGATATAGAGAGATAAGAGGTAAAGAAAGCAGAGTAGATAGAGGGCAAGACTTAAGAGTCAGAATACCTGAGTTCAGATCCTGCCTCAGATACTTACTAGCTGCGTGATCCTGAGAAAGTCACTTAACCTCTTGTGCCTCAGTTTTCTCAGCTGTAAAATGAAGGGATTGACTTGCCTCTGAGGACACTGTTAATTCTAAATCTTCCATCCCAGCTCCAACATTTCTTAGCTATGTAACCCTGGGCAAGCTGCTGCCCTTTCCTAAACCTCAGATTCCTCATTTAAAGCAAGGATAATGCTTGCATTGCCTAACACTCAGGGTTGTTCTAGGAAAATTGCCTTAGAAACCTAACAGCTCTATTCAAATACATTATTATCATCCCCCTCTCTGGACCTCGATTTCCTCATCTGTAAAGTAAGGAAATTGGGCTTCTTTAGGTCTAATTGTTAAGTTCCCTTCAAGCTCTAAACTTTTATGATTCTTTGACACATAACTCATGCCTCCCAGCCTAGAGAACTCAAAGTCCTAAGTGCCAAAAAAAAAGGGAGGGGGTTGCTAAATTTTTTCTGGAGCCGAGAGAAAGAAGAGTGGGAGAGAGGGAGTTAGTTTATGAAGCAGAGAACCATCTTCTTTAACCAGTTTAACCTGAGGAAGGTCGGCCTCATTCCTCCACCAGCTCATCTCTCTGGGCCCAGGACTGACAACTTCTTACTCGTCCTCCTCCCCAAACCAATTAGCCCTTCTGCAGCTCCCCAGATGAAAGGCATTTAAGAGATGTGCGATGTGTCACCCCTATATTTATAATCACAGTTTCTTCAGGTGAGTAGCACCTGGGGGCAGAAGAGCCAGTCCATGACTAAGGTTCTCAGGGAAGGGAGAAGCAGCTGGGGTGGCCAGGGAGCGTGAGAAAGATGCTCTGGGGCAGGTGAGGAGTGAGCACCAATAACCCAGGTGCGAAGAAGGTGGGTTATTGGTGCATAGGTGCTAAGCTGAAAGTTAATAGAAGAGGATTCCTGCGATGAGGGGGAGGGGCTCTAACACAGTATCATAGGATCCTTCAGAAGCCATGTAATCTGGGACAGGTAGTGGCTCAGTGGATAGAGCACCAGCCCTGGGATTCAGGAGGACCTGAGTTCAAATCCAGCCTCAGACACATAACACTTGCTAGCTGTATGACCCTGGGCAAGTCACTTAACCCCATTGCCTAACCAAAAAAAATGTAACAAGTCATATAATCCAACACTCTACTTTGCAGATGAGAGAACTGAGACCAAGAGGGATGAAACGACCTGCTAATAGAAACAACACAGGCAGATTTGAACCCAGACCCTCAGACTCCAAATCTAGTGTTCTTTGATATAAGACAATTGAGGCCACACCTTGCTGTCACAGGTGCCTTGTGGTCCCTTAGGAGTTAGCATTTCTCTTTGGTTTATCTTTTTTCTCCTTTTGCCCAAAGTCTTCAGAGGAGCAGCATGACACAGTAGGAAGTTCTACACTTAGAGTTAGGTTAAGACCTGAGTTCAAATCCTGACTCTGACACTTACTAGCTATGGTAAGTCATTTAACCTTTTGGAGCCTGGGTCTCCTCACCTTTAAAATAAGGAGATTGGACCAGATGGCTTCCAACACTGAAGTCGCTTCCTGCTCTAAATCAACTAACCTATGAAATGTCTGGTGGACACAGGATGGCCTGTAAAAAAACACAGCCACTGCCAAGAGTGTAAGATTTCCCTCAGCTTGGGGAAATGTGCCCTTAAAAACACACAGACGTAAATATTTTATACTTTCTTTTTTTAATTTTGCTTGTTTTTAGGCAATTGTGTTTAAGTGACTTGCCCAGGATCACAGGGCTCGTAAGTATCTGAGGCCCGATTTGAACTCTGGTCCTCTTGACTCCAAGGCTGGTGCTCTATCCACTGTACCATCTACTGCCCCTTTATACTTTCTTCAAAGCATTTTCACATATACTCTCACCAAATCACCACAACATCCCAGGGAGCTAGGAAAAACAGATATTCTCCATTTGATAGAGAGAAAAACTGAAGCCAGAGAGACTGTGATTTATCTCAAGTCACCAAGTTAAGCGATTGGCAAAGCCCTGACTAGTACTCCACTCAGGACTAGGACCTCATCTTTTGTTCATTCCATCATTCCACTACTGCTATCATTCTATATGGGAATGCCCTGAAGGTTAAAGGTCTTATACTTCTAACAGATCAATACAGAAGTTTTCTCCGTGGGGTTAGTCTCCCTGGATTCTTCACCAGTCACAAGATGCCAGAAAGAACAAATAATATTTGGTAAGCATTTAGTAAGAAAGAAAAAATTGGGGCCCGATAGGATTGGTAGTGACATTTCCTTAGGACAAATTATACAGATCAAGTATAACCCATGTTCCAGCACCCCAGACTCTGAGGCCACATCTCCAATTCTAGGGACATCTCTCCAGGGGTATGCTGGTAAAGGTTTATTTAACAAATGGCTATCCCCAGACCCATGACACACTTTTAAGTTTAATCTGCATTATTATCACTTTCTTAAGTCTAGACAGTCAATAACATGATAACTCAGGCCCTGAAACAATAAATCAAGCTCAGATGTAGCTTTGTCAATTTCCAAGGTGTACGTGTTCTCCCCGAAAATATAACAATCAGCTTGAGCGTTTGAGCTAACTCCAGTTCACCCCTGTCTCCCCAAAAATCTTTTCTTTAAATCATATTCTTCCCTCCAAAAACCACTGGTCATCACAGTCTTTCCAGACTCCCTGATTTGCATCATCCTCAGCTTTCTCATTCATCCTCATTCCTCCTTAGCCCACATTTCCAACAGGTCTTAATGTTTCCATTTGCCACAGTATCTCTTGACTGTATCTTCTTCTTTCTATGCACAGAGCTACCATCTTAGTTCAGACCCTCACCATCTCTTATCTAACTTGAACTTTCAGACAGCTAAAATGGCCAGAATTCTTTCAAATGAACGGCAGGATAGCTGCCATCCCTCCTCCCTTTTACTTATTTTTTTTAACTAAGTGTAAGACATCAGTTTATTCTTTTTTGTTTGTTTGTTTGTTGGGGTTTTTTAGGCAATTGGGGTTAAGTGACTTGCCCAGAGTCACACAGCTAGTAAGTGTCAAGTGTTTGGTCTGAGGCGGATTTGAACTCAGGTCCTCCTGACTCCAGGGCCAGCGCTCTATCCACTGCGCCACCTAGCTGTCCCAACATCAGTTTATTCTTAAGTTTCATGTTATTACAATAATGTGCTGGTTGGGCTCTCCCCCCTCACTTCACGAGATGTCCCTTCACTCAGATGTAGTGTTAATCTTCCTAAAGGGAAGCTTTGACCACATTATTGCCCCCACCTTTTTAAAAAAACTCCAATAGCTCCTTGTTACCTTTAGAATCAAATACAAAATCCTCTGTTTGGCTTTTAAGCCTAGCCTCTTCCCACCTTTCCAATCTTCTTCTACCTTTTACCCCCCAGCATGTAATCTTTGATCTAGTGAGACTGGTCTCCTCACTAGTCTTGAACAAAACCATACCTCTCCCCTATCTGGGTATTTTCACTGGCTATCCCCCCAGGCCTGGAATGCTGTCCCTCCTTATCTCTACCTCCTGGTTTCCCTGGCTTCCCACCTTCTACAGAAAGCCTTTCTGGGTTTTCCTTAATGTGTTAGTACCTTCCCTCCATTGATTATCTTCCAATTTGTCTTGTATATAACTTGTTTATACATAGCTGTTTGCTTATTGTCTCTCTCCATTAGATTGTGAACTCCTTGAGGTCAGGGCCTATCTTTTGACTTTCTTTTTATCCTCAGGGCTTTGCACGGAGCTTGGCACTCAGTAAGTAGGTGGTTACATAATAAATCCTAGTTGACTAATGTATTAGCTTTGACTCAATGTTCCAGCCTGTTGAGACTTTTTTTGGATCCTGAATTTGTCATTCAACGTGTTAGGTATCACACCTACCAGTGTGTCATTTGAGAATTTGATAAGCTTGTCACACCCAAGACAACCCTATCCTTAAAAAAAAAAACAACAAAAAACCTTTACTTGATCCTCTCAAGCTGCCATTCTTTATCTCTCCTCCCTTTCATAGCCAAACTCTTTGAGACACTCTTTCAGTGAAATGGCAGCCCTAAGCCTTGAGTCTAAACTTTTCAGGTATATATCCTCAACTGCTAAAGAGTATTGTAGATCAGCTCAGCCATATCTTCACACAGCAGGATTCTGCTCTCTTTAACTAGCTCCTAGCAACGACTCTTCTCCAATCTGCATAGCTTAACAGCAAAACAGCTGCAAACCCAACCCCCTCCTTCCCTCCTCTGTTAAGTAAGTTCATTTTCCCATGCCGTACATGGTGACAAAGGGATATCAGCTCTCACTAAAGCAATGCTTTTTTTTTACAATAAGCACAGCTCACCAAAAAGCAGATGAAAAACTATCTCCAGTCTATTATTTCACCTTGAAGCATTTATTATTCTCTTCTTTGTGTTCTAGACAGATAGGTGACACAGCGGATAGAATGGTGGCCCTGAGGTCAGGAACACCCGAGTTCGAATGCAACATAAGACACTTACTAGCTCTGTGATCCTAGGCAAGTCACTTTACTTTTGTCTGCCTCAGTTGCCTAATCTGTAAAATGGAGATAATAATAGCACCTACCTCCCAGGGTAGTTGTAAGGATAATATGGGATAATATGTGGAAAGCACTTTACAAACCTGAAATTATCTTCTGGCTTCTGAGGTCTCAGCTTCTTTTCTCCCCTCCTATGTCTTCTATCCCTAGCATCTTCTGACCCCTCTTGCACTCAATCTTCTGACTGAGTTTCCTGCCTCCTTTGTTTTAGTGACTCATCTTCACCTTATGATGTGAAATGAAAAAATCCACTCTTAACAGTCTTTATATGCTTTTCTCATGGCCTCCAAACAGTTATTTAATTTATCATTTCCCAGCTTTAAATTTTCAAAGTTTTAAAAGAGCACTGTGAAAATTAGCTGCTGGAACACATCTTTGCCTTTCACCAGGCCTTTTGCCTCAGAGAGAGAGAGGCAATGTTCTCTTTCTGGTACTCTCAGAACAGTCTATGTCTGTCCTTAAAGCACTGTTATCTGATGGGCTTTGTTTTTTCTCAACCTGATTTTATCGGTGTTCTACACAGAAATGTTCTTTTTCTTCCCCTTTCAAGCAATCAAAATGTCCACATAGCAGAGGAGTAATACCTCATACAAAAGGCCCAAAATTGAAAAAGAAAAAAGAAAAAAAAATACCGATCAACTCCATGATGACAAGAGAGGTAAAAGAACCGTCAACAGAGTATTTCGTATGGGGGGAAAAAAAGCTGAAGATCAACTCACTAGCCACTCATTCCTATCATTTTTTATTTATTTATTTTTGGTGAGGCAATCGGGGGTTAAATGACTTGCCCAGAGTCACACAGCTAGGCCAGATTTGAACTCAGGGCCTCCTGACTCCAGGGCTAGTGCTCCAGCCACTGCACCACCTAGCTGGCTTAAGTCCTACCATTTTCAAAGCATTTCTGCTCCCCTACTAATCCCGTACTTTGGTCCAGGGCATTCCTTCAGCCTCTAGGAGTGCAGCAAATTTAGGGACGTTTAGGAGTTACCTCCTCCAGGAAGGCTGGGGAGAAGGAGAATCCTTGCTCCACAGTCCCAGGTGAGTAGGGACTGGTAAACCAGACTAGCAACAGAGCGAAATAGAGTCAATCTCCTTTGGTGAATGAGTATCACAGACGGAATCGATCATTGATTTGTATTATATAAATTGATTTATAATCTTGCGAGCTTCAGATATAAGAAGAGTCACTAGAAATTCAGCAGCTGGAATTCATGGCAGAGTTTGCCGGCAGGTGCAGTAGAGAAGGACAGTGAGAAGCCAGATGTTGAGGATCAATCTGCTTGACCCAGCCTAACACTGAATCAAGTACAGAGAACATGTCCTCCAAGCTAGGGAGCCACTTAATTTCAGTTATGCCACACACAGAAGGGAACTTGGGGTTGGGTGATAGCGATGGAGAGGGTGGGTGAATATTCAGTACTCACCACTTTAAGTTTGAGTAAACTTTCCCCCTACATCCCAAGTGGTTGTGTAAAGGAGTGTGCCCTGGTACAGGAGGGTAGTTGTATAATTCTGTCTCCTCGCCATACTTTCTCAGTAAATATCCCTTTGTAAAAGATAATTTATGTTAATTGGTCAATTGATATGAGGAGATATCACAGGTTAACCAACACTGGGAGGAATGCACTGGATGGGGCCTCATGAACAACAGTCAGTCAAATCAACAATCATTTATCAAATATTTACTATGTAACAGGCAGGATCATACCTAGAACTGTGAAGGGAAAAGTAGCAAAACCCTGTGAACCAATTTGCTATATGTGGGATAGGAGAGGGAGCCCAGAGCCTATGTGAGCTACATGAACAAAGCTAAAATCCTTATGATTATCTCAATAGATGAATAAAAGACCTGGACAAAATATAGTAATCATTTATTTTAAAAATCCTAAAAAAAACATAGGCATAGGAGGAATGATAAAACCATATATATTAAAACCAAGAGCTAGCATTATTTGCAATGGAGAAACGCTGAGAGGGTTCCCAGTACGCATAGGAAAACATCAAGGATGTTCTCCCTCTATACTATGTGATATTGTACTGGAAATTCTACCTATAGCAAGAGGACAAGAGAATGAAATTAAAGGCATAAACTTCAGCAAAGAGGAGATGAAATGCTATTTACAGATGATGTGATGGTATACTTGAGGAAAAAACAAACAATCAAAGAAACTAATTGAGATGATTAAAAGTTTCAGCAAAGTTACAGGATATAAAAGAAATCCATTAAAATCATCAGCCTTAGGGGCAGCTAGGTGGTGCAGTGGATAGAGCACCGGCCCTGGATTCAGGAAGACCTGAGTTCAAATGTGACCTCAGACATATTCCTACCTGTGTGACTCTGGGCAAGTCACTTAACCCTAATTGCCTCACTTAAAAAAAAAAAAACAGCAGCCTTTCAGTACATACAAAAATAAAAGAAACATCATTCAAACAATTACAAAATACCTAAAATATCTGGGAGTTAGCCTACTGAAATACACATAAAACTTATATAAATTAAACTATGAAACATTATTTACAGAAATGAGGGAAACTTTCATTGAAGAGAGATTTACTATTCTTCTTCATGGGTAGACTGTGCTACTGAAATTGAAAAATGGCTAATGTTAATTTACAGATCTAGTGCTGTAATGAGTGAGTTGTTAAAGGAATATTTTACATAGCATGTCCCCAAAGTGTTAGTGTAGTTTTAAACAGCTAAACTTGAACTTTAAACTGCACTGAGACTTTTGGGACAAAATAATAACGAAATTTGGACAAACAAAAGATTTAAAATCTCAAAAGAATTAGAAAATGTGAAGGAGATATAGCATCATTGGACCTCAAACTTAATTGTCAAATATTAATTAGCAAAATTATTTGGTGCAAGTTAGAAAAGGCTGATTACTAGAATAGGCTTGGTAAGAAACAGAAGTGATCAAAACCAGTAGCCTGGTATTTGATGACCCAACAGCATAAGTCACTGAGGGAAGGACTCCCTCTTGATGAGAACTGCTAAGGAAACTACAAAGCAGTCTGTTAGAAACAGGTTTAGAGGAACAGCCTAGAAAATATACAACAATAAGCTTGAAACGAACACTTTTTACAATTATGGCTGAGAATTGAATTCTTCACTACACAAGAAAGAGGAGATCATAAGCAATAAAACAGGCAAATTTGACATAAAATAAAAATTTTTTGAAAGAGAAATTGTTGACTGGAAAATAAGTCTGATACTAAAAAACATATGGGGAAAATATGAAAGAATGTTTTAAGTCACTAAAAATAAGAAAATTCTAATCAAAACAACTGAGGGTTTACCTCACACCCAGCAAATAGTAATAGTAATGATAATAATAATAGCTAACATTTATATAGCACTTGCCATGTTGATAAAGATGATAAAAGATGGGAATGATTAGTGTTGGAGGAATTGTGGAAAGACAGGCACAATGATACTTTGCTAGTAGAGCTATAACTGGTATAACTAAATTGAGATCATATGAATGAAGGGACTAAAATGTCCATGTTTTTTGAGTGATGCAAATGATCGTGACATGGATGACCAGTAACTGATGAAAAGTGAATTAGATGCAAACTGCTACAGATGAAAAAGATGATCCTCGTTATCACAACAGTGTAAATAGAAAGACCACCACTAAAATAATCAGATTGAATGCCATGCATTTATAATGATCAAGCTTAGTCCCAAGAAAAGATATATGAGAAGGTAACTCCCCATGTTCATTTGCAGAAGTACAGATCCATGGGGGGAGTACTGCATATTACCTCAGGCTTTCTTGAAGATGGTTTTGTGAAAACTTTTTCCTTCTTCCTTCCTTTTTATAATTCTTTATTATGTGGGGGTGGTTCTATGGGAGGGAGTAGAGGCAAGGAAAATACAGTGGGGAACATTAATAAAAATTTATTTTAAAAACACATTGGGAATTGACCCATATAATACCAAGAACTATTCTCTAAAAGATAAGTGGCTGTCAAAAGGAAAAAATATAGAGGATCCAATCAATGATTTTGCTAATATTGGGAACTCCCCAATGAAGAATCCAAGTTGGCACTTTCTCTGCAACTCATAGAAGAGATTTCAAAGTGTTTGGAGAGAGGATTCATAGGATCCCATTCTACAGGTAGAATATTATGAGGTAGTGGGTAGCATAACATGAGTTAGCTAGAATACTAAGAAGCTAAGTGACTTGCCCAGGGCCACAAAGATAGCATATATCAGAAGGAGGAGTTGAACCCAGGTCTTCCTGGTTCCAGGGCCTTCACTCTATCTGCTAACTCCATGGCTGCCTCTATCAAAGAAACAAATTTTTTAGAAGAAAATGTGCTCCAAATCACTTATAATAGTGAAAATTGAAGTAGCTCTGAGAGACACAATTCATCTGATACTGGTGACTTGAGCTCTGACAGCATCATTTATCTTGGATTTCAACTGTGCCAGCAATTTTTGTTCTACAAAATTTTGTTCTACAAAAAAATGTCTATTTCCTCACAAAGATAGTTTTCTTTCTCAGAGAAAAACAAAAGCAAAATAAGAGGTGAGTAGTTTTACCGTCTTTTTTGTTTTCTATTACTTTATCTTTATCCCTTAAACATTGATTCTATCCTTTCCTTATCTTCTTCTCCCCGATTTACTAAACAAAAGTAAAAAAAAAACCCTTCTGTGTTCCTTAGCACTGCTCAACCTTTACTTGCCCTGAGTTGTATATTCCTGACATCTTAAGAATACTCAGCCCCATTTTTGTATTTATCTCACTTACCTCCTCGTGCTTCTTCTCTACTTGTCTTTTTAAAGTCTAAGTTGGTCAGTGAGCATCCTATGTATACATTTAAACTTGAGAATTGTGTCCCTTTCATGTTCCCCTTGTGTGGGAGCTTCCTAAATCCCCCATGATGATTTCCCTTGTAATGATAGGAAGAAGGAAGAGAAACAGAAGGAAGAGGAGGAGGAGGAGGAGGAGGAGAAGGAGGGAGAGAAGGAAGAGGAGAAGGAGGGGACAACAGTAACAACTAGTAATGTACATAGCACTTACTACGTGCCTGACACTGGGCTAAGTGCTTTACAATTATAATCTCATTTGATCTTCACAACCACCCTGAAAAGTATTATTTACTATTATTATTATTATAATTATTATGACTGTTGCTATCCCCATTTTACAGATGAGTACTGAAGCAAACAGATTAAGTGACTTGCCCAGGGTCACATAACTAGTAAGTGTCCGAGGCTAGATTTGAACTCAAATCTTCCTGATGCCAAGCCCAGTGTGCTACCTAGCTACTTCACAATAGTCTATCTGTAGAATATTAAGGATCTCACAAACCCTCTGAACACTTTGAAATCTGCTCTCCTAAAATCTAAGGATGCTTGTTTATTCCTAAATTTTTTTAATTTTATTTTTAATTTATGGAATAAAACAAGCATTTCCATAACATAATACAGTAAAAAGATGATTGCGTATGAAACTGTACTTGCTATTCCTTTCACATGTACAACAAAATTAGCTCTATCTATCACAAATGCTAAGATGGAATAGAATCTCAGCTCATTAACTCTTAATTGGAGTCTGATTAAATAGAATAAGAGAAATAAGCTTTCACACTTCAAAAACATCGATTAGGGGCTTGAAAAGCCCCATCAGTCCTGCAAGAAAAGCTATAGCTGAAAGCATAGGGTTGAAAGTATACCATTCAAAAAAAAAAAAGAAAGCATATCATTCACAAAGCATGGGGTGAGTGCTTTCACATCCCAGTATCTCTGGGACGAACCTCAGCTGTGCTTCCTGCATAGCTGTGCCAGACTCTTCTGCCTGTGTGTGGAGACAGTCAGCTTGAAATAGGTCAGGTGTCAAGGCCTGACATACCAGAGACCTCTGGCTGAACCACCTCACTAGAGTCCCAGGGAGCAAAGTTCTTACAGTCTTCTCTCAGGCTTTGGTAACACCTGATGGGTCGTTTCAAACATAGTGCTTCCCCCATTTGCTAGCACCGGTGGTGCCAGGCTTAAGGAAAATCCTTATTAAAGCGAGGACAGCTAGTCAGCTGAGAAGTCCTGGTGCTCAGCCCCCTCTAATCAAGAAGGAAAACATCTGGATGGAATTGCACTCCACTGCTCAGACTGAACACTTGAAAGTTAAATTCTCCTGCTGTCGTTCTTGCTGTTCAGAGGGCCCCTTGGGAAATGTAGGGCAGGGTTTCAAGGGACAAATTGCCTTCCCAGCTGGGGTAGAAATACGTTAGGACAAGACTGAGCAAGGCTATGCCGACCTGGGCAGTTGAAATGGGTCTTCAATGGCCACAGAGAGGGAGAGAAGTAAGCACCCACAGTGGCATTTTCAATAGGATAAGCATTTAACAGCTTCTCTAATAAAAATCCTGCTGAGGAATGATAGGACCTGTCTTTCTCAAGGAAAACCTAAGCAGCTAGTGAATTATATACTTTTTCTCTTCCCTACTCCATTTTCTATCCAAAAAAGCATAGGTTTAAATCCTAAATTCCTGTTTCCTTTTTTTTAAAAAGCTATTCCTTACTATTTTAACAGTAATCCACAACTTACTTTCCCTAGATAAGGTTCTAGATAACATGGTATAGTGGATAAAGTGCCCACCCTAGAGTCAGGAGGACCTGTATTGAATCTGGCCTCAGACACTTACTAGCTGTGTGACCTTGGGCAAGTCACTTAACCCTGTATGCCTCAGTTCCTCATCTGTAAAATGAGCTGGAGAAGGAAATGGCAAACCACTCCAGTATCTTTGCCAAGAAAACCCCAAATGGGTGTCACAGAAATTATGGACACAATTGAAAACACAACAACAGATAAGATTTCTTGGTTTTATCTTTATGTGCAGAGACAGTATAAATGAAAGATGCAGTGGCTATTTGAATATAGAGGTTTTTATAGGTTGAGGGGCTCTGAGCCTTTATGATTTTATTAATAATATGCAATATTATGCATACTCCTATGCTACCCCCCCACAACAGTTGGGAACGCATGTGGACTGAGCCTTTGTACTAAAACCATGAACTTATCTCTTTAACTAGAGCACTGGGACCACTTCGAATGTAGGTTCTGAAAGTGAGAACCTCCACATTCCCCACCAGTCTGATGACAGGGAAAGGGGTGGGGGTGGGAGGTGAGAGGGAGGAGGCAGTGACCAAAGGGAAGGCTCTATCCAAAGCAAAGCCCCATGATGGAGACATTCGTGGTCTGGAAGAATTCAGCTCCACTTCTTTCGAGGAGGAAGAATTGAGCCCACACCAGCTGCAATCTTTGCCTTCCGCAGCAATACTTGCTGATTGTAAGGATTTCACGTGTTATTCAATTTGTCTGCTCTGCCGCTGCAGCAGAAGGTGTTCACTTCCAACTTCCTGGGTCAGTATAACCCTGTCCAATCCAGTCCAAATACATTATAACTTATGTCGCTTCCTGAGCTCTGAAGGGAACATAACCTCTTCAAAAAGCTTTAAATTTCCCAGGGGCCCTCTGCAAGGCCTGCTACACTTGTATGTAACATTGAGTGTTGCACATTATTCTAGTTTGTTCTAATATGAGTGATCATGTCCCTTCTAGATTTCTTTTCTATTTTGCAATCAGTTAAGATCTAGGTTTGAATCCCAGCTCTGCTATTTATAACCTAGGAGACTTTAGACAAGTCACTTAAGCACTCTGGGTCTCAGGTTCCTCGTCCATAAAACCATGCAATTGGACTAGATTGCCTCTAAGATTCCTTCCAGGTATTTATGATTTTGATGACCTTTCTAACTGTAAGTCGATGAGTCTATGATTCTACGATCATTGTTCTTAGTAAGAAGCAAATGCAGGACAGTCATCCCCTCACTTCTTCTTCCATATTTAGAAGAATGAGATGATCATTAAGAAAAATCAGGAATTATCAGGCCTACTTTTGGCAAAGAAAGCAAGCTCTAGCACATAGCAAGATAACTGAAGGCCCCTAACACTGCTATATCATGCATCTATGCTAGGCTTGTGACCTGTTTCCTAAACATCTCATCTAGCTCACTCTTCTGTCCAGGTGGTCTGTAGTATAATACTCAGACAATAATATTGCTTCGATTTCTGACTCTTATTGATCTCTACTTACCATGCTCTGGTTTCTGTGTGTGTATAGATTTATACGTACATACATATATGTGTGTATGTTTTTATGTGTATAAATATACATGTACATATATGCTTGTGTCTATATGTATGTCTCTGTGTATATATGTTTATATATACTATATTTTTCTTCATATACAATTCTGTTCCACACTTTACCCCTTCTTTTAACATTCTTTTAACATTTCATATGCACATACTTCCAGAGTCATATTCTGGACATGCGCTCCATGCAGCCAAGTCTTAGCGACACCTACACATTTCAATTTGCCTCCGTGCCAGAATCTCTAGTCTACCTTGCCTGTTATCAATTTTTGCATTTTTATGTAGATATCTGAAGCCATGGATTTTGTTGCTGGCTTCATTTTTGGATTTTATCTTCTATGAATTTCTGGTTCTCTCCAGTGCTTTTTTCTTTCTTACAATTTAACTACTCTATAGTATCCAGTGTAAGTGGATATATGTAGTCAGTGCCCTCCTTCCTCCTTCCTTTTCAGTTTAAATAAATAATAAAGATATAGATAGGGACCGTTATTTAATAAGAGCTAAAATAACAGTTGTTCCATTAAATAAGTTATATGAACTATTATGTGAAAACATATGATATATGAAATAAGTTATTATACCTGTTATTTCAGCTCCAAATAGCATGTTCTCTGCAATTTAGGAAATTGCCCTGAACACTGAGATTATAAGTGACTGACCTGAGGCTGTGTCAGAAGCAGGACTTGAACCCAGGTTTTCCTCTCTCCTAGGCAAGTACATCTACGATGGGGCTTGCTTATTTTGGGGGGGGAGGGGCTAGGCAATGGGGTTAAGTGACTTGCCCAGCGTCACATAGCTAGTAAGTGTTATGTGTCTGAGGCTGGATTTGAACTCAGGTCCTCCTGAATCCAGGGCCAGTGCTCTATCCACTGTGGCCACTTAGCTGCCGCTGGGGCTTGCTTCTTAACAATATTTACATAGCACTTTAAGATCTGCAAAGCACTGTTGATTAGATTTGCAAGACTCCAGGCAAATACAGGGGTTTTCTGTTTTTGTTTTTACTAGCCCTTTTTAGAGATACTGAAACCTTTGCCTTATCTTTATATCTATAAATTGTTTCATTTAGTTCTTTCAGACTGTCCAACTCTTTGTGACCCCAGTTGGGGTTTTCTTGGCAAAGATACGGAAGTGGTTTGCCATGTCCTCCTCTAGCTCATTTACAGATAAGGAAACTGAGGCAAAGATCCTTTTTGAACTACAGATTGCACTAGATAGCCTCTGAGGTTCCTCCTGTGAAGTTCTGAGAATCTATGAATCTAGAGTGCATTGCTAAGGATTATGAAGTCTTTAGCAAGGCCTTAAGAAGACCAGAGGTAGTGTTTTATCACTGTTGGAATTTGAAAGCAAGAGCTTCTGAAGAAAGGCAGATTTGGGAAGTGAAAATTTCCTTAAGAAGATAGCATCTGAATGTCGGATTAAATTTTGGGACCACAATTTATAAGGGCAGGCAGGTAGCACAGTGGATAGAGTGCCAGATCTGCAATCAGAAAAATTTATTTTCCTGAGTTTAAATTCGGTCTCAGAAACGTACTAGCTGTGTGACCCTGGCCAAGACACATAGCCCTGTTTGCCTCAGTTTCCTCATCTGTAAAATGACCTGGAGGAGGAAATGGCAAACCACTCTAGTATCTTTGCCCTCCCCCCAAAAAAACCCAACCAAATGGGATCACAAAGAGTTGGACATGACTGAACAACAACAAATGTCATATACAAGCTCTCTCTGTTCTTCTGTATCAGGAAATGTTTATGTTTGTCGATGTTTATCAGCTTCTAAAAAAAAAGAAAAAGTACTTCAAAAGTATAAAACTGTAACTAAGAGAAAAGAAATTTAGATTCAAAGTAGTAAGAAATCTGTGTGATTTGGAGTAGTTTAAGGACAGGATTTATGTTTAGGACAGGATTTAAAACTAGAAAACATTTTTGGGATCACCTAGTCCAACTCCTACATGAGGCAACTGAAGTACAAATGCTCTTAACAGTAACACAGGGGTAAGGAATGAATCAGGATTTGAATTCAAGTCCTATAACTTCAAATCCAACAATCATTACATGATTCTGCTCTAACCAATTTCAAAAGGCAGAAAATATCTCTCTCACACACACACATACACACACACACACACATCCCAGGGGCTTATAAACAATATATAGTACAACCATACATACCCCATTCTCTACAACCAAAGGACAAGAACTTTTGAGGTTTTTTCTTTTTAAAATATATTTTGTTAAATGTTTCCCAATTACTTGTAAAAAATATTAAAATTCATATTTTTAATTTTTGAGCTCCAAATCCTTTCCTTCCCTCCCTCTCTCCCTTACCCATTGAGAAAACAAACAATATGATATCAATTATACACAACCATGTATTTTGCTAAAGTTTATCAAGAGTATATGAATTCTAACGAGACTGATGAGGCATGTTTGGGGAAATAGGGGAAAGAGAGCACAATGACACAGCCTTCCAGAGCTATGTTTGGGAGAAAGATGGGCACTCTGGTGACTTACAAGTAATTGATAGAGGATGTGAAGACCTGCCCCCAAAGATCCACCTCCTTTGGCACCAGGCTCTCAGGAACAAAGGGCTTTTATGGGATGGACAACTCCCTAATCCTGGCTGCCCCTCAGCACTCTGGGTGACCCAAGTAGCCCTCCTTTGGTTGATCATCAACCAGTCTGTCAAGAACCCTATTTGCTTAAGGAAAATTGTGACCCGATATCGACCCTTCTAACCCTGAGGAAAAGGTTGGACAGCCACCCATTGTCCTCCTGATCTGTTGCCAAGGTAGGGGTAGGGATTGGGGGTAGGAAGACTGAGAGGCCCATTCTGAATGCTCTATGGAGTCAGTGAGTAGACCAGACAGGAAAGTAGAAAGTTTTCCTAGTAGTAGAGGGACCCTGGACTCTGCAGAGTCATGACCCCGACTACTATTTGCATAAGGAGGTGGATATTGGGAAGAACACCAACGTAATTCTCAATGGTCACTGTGCTGTGACCCAGTAATGCAAAAAGGGCTCCCCCTCCCATCAGGGGGAAGACTCAACCCAAGATGGGCATGGACTCTGGATCAGGAAGGTTGGTTTGGAATAGGGCTCACAAACTTGAGAAGGAAGGAAATCTCATTGGGCAGGGTAAGGTTCTTCTCTATTCTAGTTTCAGGGTGAAGAAAGGGAGAATACCTTATCTGTGCTATAATCTTGTCCCAAAAGACTGCCAAAGAACTGAGTCTGTATTAAAGCTTAATATTCCCTTAAGAGGTACAAAATGTCTCCAAAGAGATCAAAGAAAGAGGAAAAGGACCTATATAAATAAAAATATTAAAAACAGCTCTTTCTGTTATAACAAAGAACTGGAAACTTAAGAGGCACTCATCTATTAGGGAATATTAAGGCATACAAATGTAATATTATTGAATTATAGGAAATTGTGAAGGAAACAGTTTTAGAGAAGTCTGGGAAAACTTGTAGAACTGATGCAAAATGAAGTGAGCAGAACATTTTGTGCAATAACAGCATCAGAGAAGGAAATGGCAAGCTACTCCAATATCTTTGCCAAGAAAACTCCAAATGGGATCACAAAGAGTTGGACGTGACCGTGCAACAACAAAAGAAAAACTGAAAGAATTCTGACCAATGCAATGACCGACCGTAATTCCATAAACCCAATGAGGAAGCATTTCTTCTGGCAGAGAGGTGATGGACACAAGGGACAGAATGAAACATACATTTCCCACCGACCAATATGGGAATGTTTTTCTTTACTATGCATATTTGCTACAAGGATTTTCTTTTTTTAGTGAGGATAGAAGTGGGAGGAAGATGAAGACATAGCAATGGAAAGAAGGAAGAGAAGTTTCTTGCAGAAACTAAGAGGTAAGAAGATGTAAAGGAAGGAAGCAAGGGTCATCAAAACATTTTTAATGCACAGAAGAAAGGCCAGAAGGAATCACAGATAAGGAGAGCTTTAAAAGTTATGTGTTGAATTATTTTTAGCTTATTTATTTAATATTTTATTTTTTCCCCAAAATCACATATAACAACAATTCATTTTTTAAAATTTTGAGTTCCAAATTCTCTCCCTCCTCCCCCCCACCCCCCCTCATTGAATCCTTGGCTTTTTTTTCTTTAGGCAATTGGGGTGAAGTGACTTGCCCAGGGTCACACAGCTAGTGTCAAGTGTTTGGTCTGAGGCTGGATTTGAACTCAGGTCCTCCTGACTTCAGGGCCGGTGCTCTATCCACTGCGCCACCTAGCTGCCCCCTACCCAACCCCTCATTGAAAAAGCAAACAATTTTATATAGCTTATATATGTACTGTCATGCAAAATATATTTCCATGCTAGTCATGTTGTGAAAGAAAACAGACCAAAAAAACCACGAGAAAAATAAAGTTTTTAAAAGTATACTCCAATCTGCATTCAGACTCCATCAGCCCTTCCTCTGGATATGAATAGCATTTTTCATTGTAAGTCCTTCAGAATTGTTTTGGATCTTTGTATTGCTGAGGATAGCTAAGTTACTGCGTACAATGTTCTCCTGGTTCTGCTCACTTCACTCAGCATCAGTCCATACAAGTCTTTTCAGATTTTTCTGAAATCTTCCTGCTCATCATTTCTTAGAGCACAATAGTATTCCATTCCATTCACATACCACAACTTGTTCAGCCATTCCCCAACTGATGGGCATCCCCTCAATTTCCAATTCTTGGCCACCACACAAAAAGCTGCTATAAATATTTTTGTCCATATAGGTCCCTTCCCTCTTTGTTTTTTATCTCTTTGGGATATAGACCTAGTAGTGCTTATTATATCAAAGGGCATGACATGGTTTTATAGCTTTTTGAGCATAGTCCCAAATTGTTCTAAATAATTGAATCAGTATATAACTCCATCGACAATACATTAGCATCTCAGTTTTCCCACATCTGCTCCAACATTTGTCATTTTGCCTTTCTGTCATATTAGCCAATCTGATAGGTGTGATGTGGAACCTCAGGATTCTTTTAATTTGCATTTCTCTAATCAATAGTGATTTAGAGCGCTTTTTTCAAATGACTATAGATAGCTTTAATTACTTTGTCTGAAAACTGCCCGTTCATAACCTTTGATCATTCATCAATTGAGGAATGACTTGTATTCTTACAAATTTGACTCAGTTCTCTATGTATTTGAGAAATGAGGCCATTATCAGAGAAACTTGGTGTAAAATTTTTTTCACAGCTGTGATTACTGTATATTTCCCTCTATCCTATCCCCCCAGCCCCACTTTTTATCCACCTCTCTCTCTCCTTTCGTCCTGTCCATCCACAAAAGTGGTTTGCTTCTATTTGTTGAATTCATCATACTTAATAGAAAAGGCAAGCTATATCTAATAGAGATTTGCTTTTTCAGGTATAATCTTCTACTTTGTTGTTCTACTTTACATATGGAAATGCTCCTTTTTTGTTGTTTGTTAAATTCAGAATATTTTTTTTTCTTAGAGAGACATCTTAGAATGGATTATAGAACAGTTGCTAGAGAGGTATATTTCTACCCACAACGCCTAATTAAAGCCATCAAGGAAACTGTGGCCAGATAGACTGAAGGGTCCCAAATTCTACTTAATCAGGATACAGGAACAAACCCAAGGAAGGTATGATGAGAAATATTTCAGAGGTCTCATTCTCCCCCTGTGGTCCTCAGTACTAACATTCCTTTTCCTCATGTACATCCAGTAGGAATTGAATCCTTGAAAGACATTACTTCATGTCATCCCTCTACTTAAATACTCTTAATGGTTTCCCATCACCTACAGGACAAAGTCCAGACTCCTTAGTTTGGCATTCGTGGCCCTCCACTGTCCCTTAACCATTCCTTTTACTGTCCTATCTTTCCGTTCAATTAAATAAACATTGATTATGAGCTCATATTGTGCAGAAACCAAGAATTAGAGGAGGTATAAAATATAGTTTGTTCCTGCTCTCAGGAAGATTACAGTCTAAAAGAGGACACAACAAATGGATGGCAAAATAGAGAAGTAAGGTCTAATCAAAGTTCATAATTTGCCTCAACGTAGAATTTCTTCTTAATTCCTCTCTGTTCATCCAGCTACCTCGTTTTACACATATATTGATATAGCGTTCCCCCACTGACATTACCCCTTTTTCTCTGTGGCTATCTGGTCTATCCTCTCCTTTTACCTTGCTGCAATTCTCTCTTTGCTTTCATGCCTTCTCCGATAATCGATAATCCTAGCTAAAAAGGAGCTCTCTCGCCACTAAAACCCCATTGTCCTTCACTTGAAGATCCAATTTAGTTGTACAAGCAATTAATTAAGCACCTATTAAGGGCACGGTGAGAGACAACAAGGTTAGGAGACAGGAACTCAGTTTAGATCCTGTCACAGACATATTAGCTGTATCACCCAGGGCCAGTCACTTAACCTCCTAAGTCCCCTCAGCAACTAAAGCTATAAGTTTACAGGTCTTCGTGGGAGTAGGGAACTTTCATACCTGGAATTCCCCACATCAGTAAGGTCAATAAGAGGATACATCAACCCTTCCTACCCAAGCCTGAGGGGGAAAACTAGTATACAAAGTTTTGTGTACAAAGGCACATGAAAATAGTCTCTGTCTCCTAAGAGTTCATATTCTAACATTTGGCCTTTCTCTGTAACTTTAGTTTATTTTTACCTTGGAATTTTTAATTGGGGAGAAATCTTAAATGCCGCATAGTTTTATAAATGCCCTTGTTTTATAAATGAGGAAACTGAGGTCCGGAGGTAAAGCAATTTTCAAGGTCACACAGGTGGATCCAATCCATAATTCTTCCTCCTACCTCACTACACTGCCTCTCTTTACTCAACTATCTTAGATCTGTGCTATACCACCATCTATGTGTTTTATCCCCAAACTAGATTGCAAGCTGTTTGGCCATGTTTCATATTTTTTCATACCTCTCTTCCCACCCAAACTCCAACCCTAACCCCACATAACCTACTCCTTAACTACACCAACCATGGACTGCATGATGAGAATGTGAAAGAGCTGCTGCTAATATCTCATAGCCCTGCATGTCCAGTGAGGATAGATAATATTGTCCTGCTTTTCTTCCCAAGGACTAATGAGAGAGCTTCTATGCTCAGAGTAAGATAATCTTTTGTCTTAATGTTTTATTGATGTCTCATGTTTCTCGATCAGTCATTTCTAGAAATTCCCCCACCCCTTTCAATTGGACCCTTCCTATGTAACTAAGAAAGCCAGTCAAAGTGAAAACACCCAATACAGTGATCATGTCTGACTATGTATATCCCATTCTTTCCCTGGTAGCCCCCCACCTCTCTGCTGAGAGGTATATTTCAATATCTGTTGTTTGGGACCATTATTAGTTTTTCAGTTATCCATTGTTTACTTTCCCTTTAGTGATCTTTTCCTTTACATTGTTTTATTTGCTGCATACATTACTCCCTCCATTCTGCTTATTTCACTCTATTTAGGCTAATATAGATAAGATGGCCTTTCTTTATACCACAATCTACCTGGCAGAATATTGATACTCCACTGTAGGCTGGTTTCTTCTCTCTGCTCTGTCAAACCCATCCAGACCATACCACTCTGGTCCATATCTCTTTATAAGTCACTCTCTGGAGAATTTTCTGATTGTCCTTCCTCTACCCAGTTTCCAACCTAAATTTCCCCTAGTCCCAAGATAACCGCACTCCACACCCTTCAGAGGTCTCACTGGGGAGGCAGGAAAGGGAGAAAACAAGCATTTATTAAACACTTGCTATGTTCCCAGACAATAGAGTAAGCACTTTACAAATATTATCTCATTTGATCCTTTCCATAACCCTGTGAGGTAGGTGCTATTATTATCCCTGTTCTACAGTTGAAGAAAATGAGGCAGACAGAGGTAACTTGCCTAAAGTGACACAGGTAGTCAGAGGAAGAATTCAGGATTTAAATCCAGGTCCTCCAAAGGAGCAGCTCTGAAGTTATAATCCCCAAATAGAATGTAGGCTCCTTGGGGACAGAGTCAGTTTTATCTTTTGGTTTTTTATCCCCCGATGTAGATAGTAGAGATTTTTAATGATTTTTTTTGTTTAATGGATAATCTAATAATTATCATCACTTCATCCAGATACAAAGATGGAGGGGATTCTACTTCTTAAGACCCAAGACATTTCCCACTCAGTGTCAGAACCCAGACGTACCCTCCTCCCCCTTCCCACCACGTCTGTCTAAGTCCTTGGGATGAAAAGCTCTTTGGGTGGTTTCTCCCATCTTCCCCAGGGCTGTTCCTGAAGAGATATTTTGCTTTCCCAGACAAGCTCAGCAATGCAATTTCTTCTCCTAAGAGGTTAGCCTAATTGCTCTTCTCAGAAGAAAAGCCTCAGAGGTTTCCCTTGTGGTGGGTTGAGAGGTTTGTAAATTGCATGTTTCTTCCATAATCCAGGTTACTATATTAGGCACAATATTGCAAACTAAACTGTCACTTTCGCCCCCTTCCTCATGGTGTAAAGGCACCACCTAGTGGCAGACAGGCAGAATCCCATGACAGTAATTCCTGGAGGCCTGCTTCTGGACCAGAATTCCTGGGCAATTAAAAAGGCCTCGGGTTGGCATGTGAGGGAGGTACAAGTCCCTGGGACATATCTCCTCCCTCTTCCCCCCCCCAATTCTCATCGTCTCTCCTTTCCACCCCCCTCTCTCCTCTCTTCTCTTCTCCTTTCCTCTCCCCATCTTTCTCTCTCCCCCCTTTTCTCCACCCTCTCTTTCCCCTCTTCTGCTTGTCTTCTCCTACCCTCCACCTCCACCATATGTAATAGGGAGAAATTCCTGAATTTGGAAGCAGAGAACCTAAGTGTGAATGCCAGCTCTGCCACGTATTACCTGTATTACTCTGAACAATTTGCTAGACCTCTCTGGGCCTCATTTTCTTCATCTTTAAAATAAGAGGGATGGACGAGAACAGTGGCATCAAACTACAATAGAAAGGGGGCACTAGCCCATACATACGTAACCCTGACTTTGTTTCAAAATGTAACATTACCCATGGAAAGACTTAGATGAACTGAGGCAAAGTGAAATGAGCAGTAACACGGTAACAGCAATAGTGTATGGGGATCCACTATGAATAACTTGGCGATTCTCAGCGATACAATGATCCAAGACAATTCTGTAGGACTCAAGATGAAAGGTGCTATCCATCTGCAGAGAAAGAACTGGTAGAGCCTGAATGCAGATCAAAGATACTTTTTCTTTATTTTTCTTGGGGGTTTTTTGTCTGTGTTTTCTTTAACTGAATGACTTACATGGAAATATGTTTTGCATGACTATGTCAAATTGCTTGCCTTCTCAATGAGGGAGGGGGGAGAGGAGTGAGGAAGAAAGAGATTTGGAGCTCAAAATTTGAAAAAAAAGAACGTTTTAAAATTGTTTTTACGTGTAATTGGGAAAATATTAAATAAGAAAGTTTAAAAATGTAATGTTATCTATATTTTTTTTTTGGTGAAATATTTCTCAGTTACATTTAAAGCTGATTCCAGCTCACTCAGGAATGTGGACACCTCTGGACCACATGACCTCTAAGGATCCCCTTCCAGTTTTCAATCAATGATCCTAGAGTCCTTTTAATAGCATAGGCCCTCTATTAAACAGTAGAAATCCATATAGAAAGATTTTAGTAGACTCTTCCACTTCTTCCCTACCTCAAAATCTTTTCCACCGAATGGCTGATGCCTCAAGCAACCTTTAAACAATTCGTTTTTTAGTCTAATCCTCTTTGAATTTCATTGATGCCTTTCCCAACATACTAGCCCCTCAACAAACCCTCCCTTGTAACCAAGAAAAATAGTTGGTGACGCAGCACCAAGTCTGACATCTTGTGATGGGCTCCATATTCCTTCTACCTTTCCATCTAGAGAAGAGAAGTGTGTTTTGTCATTTATCTTCCAAATGGAGAGACAAGAATTAGTCTCTTCAGACGAGACTAGCAATAGTCATTAACCTCTAGACTAGGTTAGTTATTACAGTTAACCAGTTTGGCTGGTCCATGGCTTTGAAAATACTTAAGGAAATGCAAGAAGACAATGGGAAATATGGAATAAAATCGTAGAATGTGACAGATCATCAGCCCAGTCTCCATTTTGCAGATGAAAAGGAAGTCCACACAGCTAGAAATGAACAGAAATTTGACCAGAAGCTGTGATAGTCTTCAAATATTTATTATTGCTTTGTGTAGAAGGCCAAAAGAAAGAAGTTATAGGAAGAAAGATTAAAGCTCAATAAAGAAAAAAGTCTAATAATTAGAACTGCTCTCAAAATGGATGGGATTCTCTAGTTATCATTGTTTAATAGTCTAGCCTCTGCTAGAACAGGAAGCAGTGCGGTATAGTAGACCATGCTGGATTTGAAGTAACAAATCTTAAATTTGAACCCCAGCTCTGCCATCTATGTGACCTCAGACAAGTCACTTCATCTCTGAGCCTCAGTTTCCTCAGCTATAAAATTAAAGAGGTTGACTTAAATGACGTCTAAGGTCCTTTCCTCATCTAAAGCAAAAAGATGCCCCAGAGGAGATTCTTGCATTCAAAAATTGAACTAGATTGGTGGTGTGGAAGGAACACTAGAATTAGAATTAACAACAAAAGAAATAAAAACTGGGCATGAATCCCTTCCCCATAATTCAATAAGCTTAACCTCTCCGGGCCTCAGTTTCCTCACCGATAAAATGGAGGGTTTGAACTAGATGACCTCTAAGACCCCTGCCAGCTTCAAAAGTCTAGGAGTTTAATGAGCCTATAACCCTTGTATGAAGCAACCCTGAGAGGAATATTTTAAGTCACAGTTCTTGAATTCTCATAAACTCTTCGGGTAGTCTGGTGGAGCCCATGAAACCCTTTTCAGAATAATGTTTATAAATGCATAAAATAAAATACTTGGGATTGTGAAAGAAATCAATTATATTCAAACACAGTTATCAAAATATTTTAAAGAATCTAGTTCATGGACCTCAGGTTGAAAACCCTTGTTTTAAACTACTATCAGCCTGAACATATTTTCTATCCCTTAAGGTCCTAAAAGCTGGCTTTGGGAGGGAGAGAGGGATACAGACCCTGAAAGCATTGGGAACTTCAGTTTGAGGGTAGGAGGAGCAGGATAAGAAAAACAGACAGACAAGAAAGCATGGAAAGAGGGAGGCTGGGTACAGCAATTTCATAATTTCATCATAATAAACAATTGGGGGCAAGGAGGACCAGAAGGGTCATCTGGGCCAAAAGTCTCAAGCTCAGATTTCACATTTATCCTAAGTTTATAGCCCTCATCTATTTTTTTTTAAAGGCAATTGGGGTTAAGCCCAGGGTCACACAGCTAGTAAGTGTCAAGTTTGGTCTGAGGCTGGATTTGAACTCAGGTCCTCCTGACTTCGGGAACCGGTACTCTATCCACTGTGTTCCTCCTCATCTATTTTCAATACCACCACCTACATCTTTGTTTTCATTCACAAAGATGTGTTAATGCAGTGTCTGAGAGTGGGGATAAAGGGACATAGGACTATATCATAGACCTAGGTTTGGGGCGTGGGAGTGGCTTGGAATATAAGGAAAGCCCTGATCTCAGCCTTTCCCCAGACTTCAATATGGACAATTCCAGACTGATCTGTTGAGTGCCCAAAGATAAGCAAGGAAGAGGGATCACCAGCTAAGACATAGGTGGTGACTGAAGACATGTTTCTGAATCTTGGCATGGAGAAAAGTTTGTGCCTTTGTAGAAATGTACCCATCTTGGAGGACCTCAAGTATAGTCAGTGGAAAAGGCACTGAAATCAGAAGATGTGAGTACCAAACCCAGTTCTGCCATCTCCTCTGGACTAGTCACTACCTCTTCGAACCTCAGTTTTCTCATACCTACTAGTCAGTGCATTATGGGTAAGGATCAAATGAATTCGATTCATTTACGGGGGCAGTTAGGTGGCACAGTGGATAGAGCACTGGCCCTGGAATCAGTAGGACCTGAGTTCAAATCCAGACTCAGACATTTGATAAATACTATGTATGTGACCCTGGGCAAGTCACTTAACCCCACTGCCTAGCCGAAAAAACAAACAAAAAAAGCATTTATGAAACACCAATGATGTGACATGACAGGAAGACAAAAAAATAAGTAGCCCTTGCCCTCAGGGAGTTTGTGTATAATAAAGGAGCACTTTTTCAAGGTCAGGGCTATATAAATATGGGATTATCATTACTATAATTTTAGCCCAGGCTTTATTTTTTATTTTATTTTTTGCTAAAGGACGTATCCCAAGCCAGGAATTGACTTTCCCCCTGGGGCTAGGGGCCCAATGAACAGTTAGTTATCAGTTTTGGGGTCAGAAAGGAGGGGAGAGGGAGGAGGGAGGAAATGGAAAGAGAATGTGAGAAACTGCATTTCAAAGTTGTTAGGAAGATCTCTATTTGGGCCTTATTAGTGGATTTGGAGAAATTTAGCAATTCACAAACAACTTCACCTGCATTTTTGCATTCTGGGATTTACAATGTATGCAAATGAAAATACAAAGGATTGCAATTCAAGGTTTGGTTACCGAGACTTTTCTGTGTCTGGAGCTTAATTATGATGCTTAGGACTGCCTTAATTCTCCTTTCATTCACAAACATATTCTCAAACATTTGTCCCCCAGGCTCCAAGCTCTTTTCCCCTTAGGCTACCGAGGAAGCCCTGGAGATGCTGGTGGTCACAGCTTGTAGTTCAGGGGGCTTTTCCTTCCTTTCTCTCCCACCCCCCTCCCAAGTGCACTCTAATTGCAGGTTTCCAAGTGCTATTCTCAGACCCAATCAGGTTAGGCTGGTTTTAAATTCGACTTCCCTCCCCCTGGGGCAAAAAGGCTAACAAATCTCCCGGAGGTGGTAATGACAGAAAGGAGAAGAGTAATTGCAGGGCTCTGGGAGCATTAACTGGAATCTGGTGTGCAGGTAGCCAAAGCCTCCCACTTACAAAACACGGGACAGCCAAAAGAACAGAGCCTGTCTGAGGTCCGGAGGGGGTGGGGTGGGAGAGGGAGGACTTTGGAGAACTAGGTTTAACTTTCTGGCCAAACAGGGGTCTCACTCAGGCTGGGACCTCCAAGACCTCTCTCCAAGAGAGTTCAAAGGAATTGTTTGGTACTTTTCCAGTCTTTCCCCTCAAAAACCTGTTAAGGGATGGATTTGAGCATCAGAAGGATTTCAAGAATAGGACACTTTACTCAAGGAATGTTGTAAAATAGTTTTTGGAGTTTTCAAAAAAGAAGATGGACCCTTCATCTCTCTGGGATGGTTTCAAAGCAATGCTAGAGGCAGCCTTCAACAGTTCTGAGATTCAATGGAATACACGATTTACAGCTGAGAGGGATCTCAGAGGTCACAGACCAACCCATGGAATGCCTATACAAAATTCCCGACAAGTGGGTGTGCACCCTCTGTTTGAACACCTCCAGTGATGAGGAACTCATCATCTTCTAAAGCAGTCCATCCCATTTTGAGAAAGCTGTAATTGTAAGTTTTCCCTTATATCAAGCTAAAATATGCCTCTTTTCAACTCCCATCCATTGTCACTAGATCAGACCTTTGGAAAGAGTAGGAGGGGGAGGCTTGAGATTTCAATGTAGAGAATTCTCAGTATGAAAAGCTCCCTGCACTAATTCAGATTTGTAACAAAATTTTAAGAGAGACATCTGGGGCTCTGGAGTTAAGTAAGTGTCATGATTCCAGGGCTAGTAATGTGTGTCAGGGGCAAGACTTAGCTTGGACTTGAACCATCTAGGCCCAGCCCTCTCAATTCTCCATGCCAGGCTGCTTCTCATTTTACATACAAGGAAACTTGGCCCCAGAGAGTGCTACACAAAATAGGTAAAAGACACAGATGCCTGACGTTGTGCTGAGATTGGTTGGGGTACCGTTGGGGTGGGAGACTGGGAAAAGAGGCAAATGTATTTGGAAGCAGGAGAGGTACAGCGATTTGCCTACAGCTAGTAATAACGCTAGGATTGGGGCCAGATCTTTCGATTTCAAATCTAGCAATATTCCCACTATACTGTATGGGGGTGTGTGGGGCATCAAGCAGCAAAAATACATGGACATTAAATGATGCCGAAAAGTGAAGGGGAGATATCTCCAAGCTAAGACTTGGGTAGAAGAGATGGGACCAGATCAGGGCCTTGCTGAATCGGCTGGACCAAAGAAGCCAAAGTCAAAAAACAAATGGTCCTATATGGACCCAAAACGTGCATAACAACACTTTTTAGTAGTAAAATTGGAAACTCATTGATTGGAGGATATGCAATATTATTGTACCATAAGGAATAACCATAAAGACCCATCTTCCTGAGTTCAAATATGGCCTCATACACTTACTCTAGCTGGGTGACCCTGGGAAAGTCACTTGTTTGCTTCATTTTCCTCATCTGGAAAATAAACTGGAGAAGGAAATGGTAAAACCACTCCAGGATCTTTGCTGAAAGAAAACCCCAGATGGGGTCAGGAAGAATGGGACATGCCTAAAAAAACAACTAAAAAAACAATAAGAAGGAATAATAGCTAACATTTACATAGCACTTCAAGATTTACAAAGTGCTTTAAATATATGATCTCATTGGATCTTTCAAACAATCCTTGGAGGTAGCTGCTATGATCATCCTCAATTTATAGATGGGGAAACTAAGGCTGAGAGAGGTTAAGTGACCGGCCCAGGGTCATACAGCTAGTAACTTGCCTGAGGTTGGATTTGAACTCTGGCTTTCCTGAATGTCAAATATGAGGAATTCAGGAAAAACTTGGGAAGACTGATATGAATTGAATCAGAGGGAAGTAATTAGAATCAAGAAAATATGTATGTGTGTATATATGTATATATTTGTGTGTGTGTATTATGTATATATATATGAAAAACATTACAAAAAGGCAACTAACAGCTTAAATAAAATGATCAATATTGATTCTGTCAAACAGATGATAAAACATCCCTCCCTTCTTTCAGTATGAGGGAGGCGCAGGGGACAAGTACAGATGCCAAATGTTGAATACATGCAGCAGCTCCTGCAATGGCTGGTTTTGCTTGACAGTTTTTCTTGATTACAAGAGACAATTGATCAGGAAATGACTGCAATGTCAGAAGGGGAGGCAATAATAAAACTTTATAAAATGAGCTAAAAGAAGAATAGTAAATTGAGTTGTTCAAGATTATTCCAGTTAGCGTAAAAGTTGGGAAGAGGGCAAAGGACCTCCCCAAATAAAGCCACAAGAGAGCACGAGTAAGTTTAGACAGTAGGGGAGCTGTCCAAACAGAAGTGGAGGGTGGACAGGCTGGGAAATAAAACTGAATAGGTCAAATGCGACCAGAGTATGAAGGGCCCTGAATGCCAGGTAAAAGAACTTGAACTTGAAGTGATAGGCAGGCAATAGAGAGAGAGAGAGAGAACCTTTGCATGTTCTTCAGCTATGGAGAGGTCCAGGAGAGAGACAAAGCCAACAATCTTTTTAACAGCTTTTGAGAGGAAGAAACACCTCCCTGCACCACCACTACCTTTTTCTTCATGGTTGCAGTGAGGAAAGAACTTTGCAAACTATGAGAACCTAAAAATGTGAGTAAGATGGGCTGTGTAAGATAAGCACTGTATCAGGGCACCTGGAGATGCAGCTAAAGAAAGTTACTTATTAGCAGATATTACTAATACCAGACTCATATCCCCAGATGGGTTAGGCCATGCCACTACAGTACACTGCTTACAGGAGTGTGTAGGTGTAACAATACAATCCTATTGTCTCACTGTTCTTTAGTCTTTATGAAAGAATGCCTTCAGCTTACCAGAAAGGGCAGTTCACCCTGATAACTTTTTTTTTTTTGGTGAGGCGGTTGGGGTTAAATGACTTGGCCAGAGTCACACAGCTAGTGACTGTTACGTGTCTGAGGTCCAATTTAGACTCAGGTCCTCCTGACTCAAGGACAGGTGCTCTAACCACTGTGCCACTTAGCTGCCCCCCCATAACTTTTTGAATAGTTCACATTTAGGTACTTTTAAAGACTACTACCATAGAGCAGGGGGCAGCTAGGTGGCACAGTGGATAGAGTGCTAGACCTTAACTCAGGAAGACCTAAGTTCGTATGTGGCCTCAGACACTCCCTAGTTGTGTGGCCATGGGCAAGTTACCCAACCCTGTTTGCCTAAGTTTTCTCATCTATAAAATAACCTGGAGAAGGAAATGACAAACCATTCCTGTATCTTTGCCAAGAAAACAGCAAATGGGGTCACAAAGAGTCACACACAACTGAAATGGCTGAAAAACAGCATACAAACCAATTTAGCAACAAACCATAGAGTAATTTAAGGTTTGCAAATTAAGCTTTGCAAAACACTTCACAAATATTATCTCATTTGGGTGCCATTATTCCCATATTATAGTTGAAGAAACTGAGACAGACAGGTTAAATGACTTCCCTTAAGTACCTGCCATAACTAGGAGGTAGCACAGTGGATAGAGGGCCAGAGGTAGAGTCAAGAGACCTGAATTCAAATACAGTCTCAGACAGACACTTAACCTCTATCTGCTTCAGTATCCTTATCTGTAAAATGGGGATAATCATAGCACCTACCTCCCAGGGTTCTTGTGAGGATCAGGTGAGATATTTACAAAGCACTTTGCAAACCTTGAAGAGCTATATAAACACCCTAGCTAGTAGTAGTAGTAGCAGCAGCTATCAGATTCTATCTGCTGGGGAGACCAGGAAAGACATCCTGCCCCCCAAGATGGCATTTCAGCTGAATTTTCAAGGAAGCAGGGATTCTAGGAGACACAGCTGACTAGGGGAGAGCATCATAGGTTAAGATAGTGCAAAGCAAACAAGAAGATAGATATATTGGTATGTTTGAGGAGAGGCAGGCAGGCTCAGAATGGCTAGACTAGAAAGCAGAGGGAATAGAAGACAATTGCACATAAGAAGAGAGGAAAGGCAGGAAGGGGCCACATTATGAAGAGCTTGCAGTGCCAAAGGACTTTATATAGGTTATTCCAAAAGCCTCGGTGCAGTTTTAAGCTATCCAGGCTTAAAATACAGGGATATCCTTTTATTTGATCCTAAAAGGATAGTGAGCCACTAGGGTATTGAGCAGAGGAGTGACATAATCAGCTATGCTAGAGGAAAATATCTTCAGCAGCTGTGTGAAAGATTGGAGAGAGACTGGAGGCAGAGGAAGGCCAATTAGAAGGCCGATGCAATAGTCCCACTGGAAAATAATGAGACTCTACTAGGGTGATAACTGGGAGTAAGAGAAGGAGGTATATAGGAGATAACAGTGAAAGGAGAGAGAATGAGATCTGGCAATTGATCGAATGTAAAGCGTGAAAGCGTGGAGTTGAGGATGACATATAATATATATTATATATGTGATATTATTATATATCACATTATTATTATTATCACATATTATATACTCTGAGGAAGTATGAGACCAGGTCCTCAACTAAGAGGGGGGGCAATACAGAGCAAGTCTAATCTCTCTTCGATATAAACAGTCCTTCAGGTACTTGAAGGGAGTCTTCTTTTTTCCAGCTGAAATCCTGAGTAGCTTCAGTCCATGCATGTACAACACGATCTCCAGCACCCTTTCCATCCAAAGGCATCTGCCTTTGTACATTCCCAAGGTTATCCACATCCTTCCTAAAACATGGGGACTGAACATAATACTTCAGCCCAGGAAGATCAGGGTTACCATTTCCCTTCGTTTTGGAAACTGAACCTCTCTTAATGGGGCCTAAGCCAAGAGATTTTTTTTTCTTGCTGCTGTGCTATATAATTGACCCTTATTGAGTTTGCAATCCACTAAAATACCCACGTGATCTCCAGGAGGCCCCACTAGAAAACTCCCTTCAAATTGATAAGCAGCTGAACTTATTAGGGCCAGGTTACAACCAGTTGTGAACTTTGAACTTTCATTCACATTCCTCCATATTCTACATAAAGATAACAATGGCTTTGTTGGAGTCTGTGGAAAAACTAGCAACAGCACAGCCCTGTTCTACCAGTCCAGTTACTCTGTCAAAAAAAAAAAAAAAAAGGAAATGAGGTTAGTCTAACCTTCCCAGGTCGAAGTAAAAGACTTCATTCCCAAGTGACCCCTTTCACATTCATTCAAAAAAATTATGGGAGAGGGAAGTGTTTTTTGGAAGAAAGGTGAGTGGGGCAGCTAGGTGGTGAAATGGATAGAACACCGGCCTTGGATTCAGGAGGACCTGAGTTCAAATCCAGCCTCAGACACATAACACTTACTAGCTGTGTGACCCTGGGCAAGTCACTTAACCCCATTGCCTATCCTTAAAAAAAAAAAAAGGAAGAAAGGTGAGTACCAAGGGAAAGACTATAGAAATGCCATCACCCTCATCCTACTATCCCACTGCTATGAGGTATTCCCTCTCCTGCAGCAATTTCTAAAGGATAAATAAATCACCCTCACCAGCAATGGGGAGAGGGTAGGTGGGGGTGAGATGGGCAGAGCAGAACAGGGAAGGTCCAAAATATTCCCGATAAAGTGTGGTTTACATAACCAGACTTCATTTACCAGCTCTATCATTCCCAGACACTTCTGCTGGGATGGATGTAAAAATAGTTATGTTGTTGACTTGGATATTCAAACAAGTTGTGTTATTTTGAATGAAAAAAAGAAGACTTTTTTCTTCTCTTCAGGGAAGGGGCCTAAGGAAGAGTGGTTGTCGAAAGCTGCCAGATGCCTAGGTTTTCAGAGGCTCATTCTGCATGCTATGAACATGGTTCACTCCAGCCAGCACAGGCTGAACTCTGTTTCCCAAGGGGTCCTTTCCTACCACTGTATCACAAAGCAGATGAATCCAAAAACATTTCCCCCCTCCCCTGCCTCAAAAGAACTGGCAGCTAACTTGGCCCAGAGGTGGCCGTAAGGGGAGAAGACAGTGAGCCCAGACTGCGTGACAGAGGATTAGAAAGTATTGTTAGAAAGTTGGCAGTTCTCAAATTTCCTCAGCTGGTATCTACATCTTAGAGAAGGAAGACAGAACCTTAAGGATTATCTGTGACTCCTCATTTTACAGGAGCCAGAATCTCAAGAAAGAGAAATTACTTATCCAGGGTCACACAGTAAGATGGAGCAAAGCGAGATTAGGAGCAGAACCTAAATCTTGTGATGCCTGGTGAGTGATCAGCTTCTTTATTTGCAACCAAGACCACCAAGACACTTCACTTCTGGGGCCTCAGTTTTCTCAACCATGAAATAAAGGAGATAGACAAGATGAGCTCTACAGTTTCTTCTACTCTAAGTCTATGATCCTAAGAGAGGCAAATCCTATAAACGTAGCCTGCTTCTTTCATGCAGCTGGGTGACACAGTGGATAGAGAGCTGAACCTGGAGTCAGGAAGACCTGAGTTCAAATCTGGTCTCAGACACCCTACCTACTAGCTGTTTGACCCTGGGCAAGTCACTTAACCTTGTCTGCCTCAGTTTCCTCATCTGTGAAATGAGCTGAAGAAAGAAACGGCAAACCACTCCAGTATCTTTGCCAAGAGAACCCCAGATGGGGTTACAGAGTCGGGCACAACTGAAAAAGCTGTCACACAGCTATTATGGAAGCTAAAATTCTCTATTTCTAAAAACCAGATAACTTACCATGTAGACTTCATTTCCTCCTACAATGTCTTATTCTCTCATCCACCATATGGAAAATAAATGGCAGTAGTGCTGCCCACCCCACCAGGGGAGTAGCATCGTTTGGCCCGGCCACATGGTTCGACTAAAACCAGCAGAAGTAAAGCTGGGAATTGGGAGTCCTAGGTTCTATTTCCCACTCCACCATGGGAGCATTACTCTGGGCAAATCACTCCCAGATCCAGGTCTCATTTTCCCCAACCACCCATTGTGAGGTATAACAAATGATTACACCATGCCAAGTCTCAAATGGATGATCATTTCCCTGCCCACCCCACCCTACCGCCTGTAAAATATGCCAGTGAGAGTAATAAACACCAATAGATGATTCGTACCTCATCCTCACCCCATCTCTTGAAAGAAAGGACAGCAAGGGACTGTTGATGGAAAGCCAGTCTACACAGAGGGGAAACCTCCTAACCCACACTCACACAGAAAGTCAATAGCTGAGCAGAGAACCCAAGAATCCTCACTGCCAGCCTGGTTTTTAATGTACACCGAAGCTAGAACTCCCTGTTTGATTGTTCTAGAACCTTGCTCTGCACTCCATGCCAGTGTCCAGAAGAATTGTCATTATTAGGCCTTTGGAGATATAAGAGTAGCAAGTTAAGCAGTTCTGAAACTAGAGAAAGGAGATGGGGAAACGTTTATTAAAGCCTTTTTCATCGTTATGCCAAGATTCCCACTGGTTTATGCTGCCCTCTAGTGGTAATAGCCAAGATTCCAATTTCTTGTCCAGCTGCATCACAACCTTCTTCCATTATCCCAGGTATTTCTATACATATTGAAGAAAGGGACCCAGAGGGTTAGAAACTTACTCACTGCTGTCCACAAGATCACAGAAAACATGTTCCTAATCCCCTTTGTCGGCCAGATTTCCAGAATTACCAGTCATTTGGCGTCACGCACAGCTAGGGAAGACGGAGCTTGGAGTCAGAATGGCCTTTCGAACAAACAAAGAGCTATTTCTAGATCTCAGGGTTTAATTCAGGTGTTCAGAATCTCTCTCCTACACATGGCTCCAGGCTCCATTACCAGGTTAGAGGTGACCCTACAGATTCCAGCTGCCAAAGGTGGAGATAAAGTGCCTGAAGTCAGCTAATCAGGTTTTACCCTGAGCCCAGCTTCCTTCCACCACAGAACCCTCTGATCTGGACAGCTGCAGCATACCCATCCTTCCTCCTGTAGACCCTTCACCTAAAAATCAGAGGTTTTCTTTCTCATCAGCAAATTCAATCCAGCTCCTAGATTCATCTCCTGCATAGATCACAGCCCTGCCCTTTACTGCTGCTACCTCAGAGGGAACAAGATGGCCAGAAATTTGTTCACTGCTGTCTCCAACATCACAGAAGAAATTTCTCTCAACCCCTTTCAGTTTTTGGTTCAAATCTCAGATCATAAGAAGAGATGCAAGCCCTGGGAAGTCCAAATTCAGCTGGGAGAAAGGGAATTCTCTGTTGTAACCTATTAAAGCTCCTATCGATTTCCTCTCCACACATTAGTCTGCTTGTTGTTATGGTACAAGTGTTGGAATTACCTTTCTATCCTTTCTTTTAATGGTATTTTCCTCTGTGGTCATTGGGGACCACAGGACCCAGAGCTTCAGCTCCCTGATCCTGGCAGCCCTCACTGCTTTAATCCATACTACTGATAGTTACCAGGGGAACCATTTCCCATTACCTGTGGGGGTTTCCCAGCTCCACATTCTGCTTTTCCTGGCCAGCTGTTTGGGCCAGATGTTGATGACTACTTCATTAACAATGTTGGTTTAGGCCAAACTGAAAAGTCATCAAAATTTCACCCCACTCCAAACATCTTAAAATCATAGAATGTGAGAGCTTGGTGAGGGACGTTGAAAACAATCTAGTCCCATATCCTCTTTAGTCTTTCTGGCACCCTTATGCATTTTCATCCCACCACCAAGCAGCCAGTGCCTTAATGCCCTAACTATCCCGAAATGCTCCCCATTGCAGCATCTCAACTAGACCTTTCCTCTTCCTTCTCCTGCTCTCTTACAAACTTGTCTGTCTTACAGCCCACACCTTTAGAACTCTGCTTTCCCTGAACTGTTCCCCTAGCTAAACTGGGATACTAATTATTGTTAATGAATTCATATGGGAGGGGTCAGGAATGGGAAAAGAGGGAGAAGTATAAGCAAGACCCCATCAGTAGGGGTCAGGTTGTGATTTGAGGGATTCTGCCAGGCTCCTTGCTTTCCAAATATGCCCTCCCTGAAATTCTCACCATTGAAGTAATTCTTTTGGCATTTTCTCCAGAAGGCCATGGTTAAACAGATAACTCTATTTAAGTAATATACTAACACAAATGCTCCATACTACCCACAATACTAGGTTTAAGCCAGTGGCTCAGGTAGAATTCTTGATCCCCAAACAAACACCTCAAAAAGATGGACATCCTATATGTTGACCAATAAATATTGACCAATAAATATTTCTTTAGCCACCTATAGCCTTATGTGGCTACTTAGAATTCCACTATATGTATTAGGTGGTATTTCTGTTAGTAGAGTTATTTTAGCAGTTTCCCCATTATCAATTTTAATGTAATTAAAGATTTGGCAGAAATAAATGTTATATGTAAGTGGAATATTTAAATATATTACTTTATCCACCACTATTTGATAACTTGTAATCTTCTGCATTGTAAACTGACTCATACCAGGAAGAAAGTCTGAATACATTGAAAGATTCCTCATAAATACACACACATACACATACACACACATAAGAATGCACTAAATTAATCTACAGTAATCTCTAATGACATCAAATAGAATAACATAGAGGAAAAAATAAACTATTTCCCTCACACTTCAAACAGTATCCAAAGTCCTGAAAAAAGATAGGTGTTGCTACCAAACAAAAAAAAATGTGATTGGAAAGGTAAGCTAGACACCAGTGATTTTTGTTTGTTTGTGGTTTTGGGGGGCAATTGGGGTTAAGTGACTTGCCCAGGGTCATACAGCTAGTAAGTGTCAAGCGTTTGGTCTGAGGCCACATTTGAACTCAGGTCTTCCTGACTTCAGGGCCCATGCTCTATTCACTGCACCACCTAGCTGCCCCTATACCAGTGATTTTTTTTTAATCCGAATTTCAAGTTGCTTCTGAATCTTATAATATGATAAATCTATGCTGAACTTTACCTCCTCCCCCCAAAATAGAAAGTCTCAGAAATTCTTGGGAAATAAGTTAATTACTTGTAGCACTTACTTAATAAACTTCATACCCCCTCCCCCAACTGTTATTTAACTGTCCTTGGCAGCTTCTTGGGCTTCAGCTAAGCTTCCCTTTCCTCCCAGGCTTATCCTGCTTTCTAACCCCTGATTGATTTTTTGGGGGGTAAAATCTGCCAACATGAGATCTGAAGCTTTTTTCTTTTACCTGAAAGTTGCAAATGGCTTTGTTTGTTTGAGTATAATATGGAGTTTGAGCAAAATCAATACCTTCAGCTTGATTTAGAAGATATTTGTTATCTGGGGGGTCCTGTACAAGCAAGGTGCTAGTGACTCAGGAAAACAGGGTCTTTGCTCCTTGTAATGCTGATGGGGCTGGGCTAATCCTTCCCAGAGATGGGAGGCAGAAATTTACAAGATGACTAAATAAGATCGAGTGAAATGTATGGCCACGGAAGAGATCTTTTCTGAGTAAACTATAAACTAGCACTTTGGGGGATTGAATCCTGACTCCCTGCCCACTCCAAGAACCTTTTTGGACATTCAAGATGGTAAGTTCCTTGAAAACAGGAACTGTTTTTGCCTTACTTTGTATCTCCAGGGCTTAGTATATCACCTGGTACAGTAGAAGCTTAGTAAGTGTTCGTTGACTTGACTCTGAATGTTACAAAATCTAAGTATGGCACAATGGATAAAGTACAGACTTCTGGTTTTGGTTGCTGCTTCAGACATTTATTAGTGCGTAACCCTGGGCAATTCACAGCCTCATTAAGCCCCAATTTCTTCATCATAGCAATGGAAGTAGTGTTCAATTTGGAGGCTGGAAACCTGGTTTTAAATCCTAGCTTTGCCACTTACTACCTGTATGACCATCTCTAGTCCTCAGTTTCTTTGGATGGAAAATGAGGCAATAGGGAGCCATTGGAGTTGGGTCAGACCTTTCAATTTAGGAAGATCACTTTGGAAGCTGAGCGGATAATTGATTTGAATGGGGAGGGCTTTGAAGCAAGCAGACTATTGCAATAGTCTGAATATGAAGTGATCAGGGCCCACAGTAGAGTGGTGGCTGAGTGAAGAGAAGGGGACCTTCATGACAAATGTGAGTGCAAAAATGGCAAGACTTGGCAACAGATTGGATATGTGGGATGAGTGCACGTGAGGAGTCAAGGATGACACCAAGATTTTGAGCCTGGGGGATGGAGGTGCCCTCAACAGCAACAGGAGAGTTGGGGGAAAGATAGTAAGTTCTGTTATGGACACGTTGAGTTTGAGATACCTATGGGATTTCAAAATGTCCGAAAGGCTGTTGGTAATGAAGAGAGAGGTCAGGGATCTGAGAATTTTTTTGCATAGAGATGACAACATGGGAGCTCATGAAATCACCGAATGTGATAGAGTAAAAAGAGAAGAGAAAGGACCCAGAATACACTTGGAAGAGATTCACGTTAAGTTGGAAGATCCAACAAAGGAGACTGAGAAGCAAGACAGGTAAAATCCTTTAACTTATCCCTTCCTACTTTTCCAGTCTTTTTATACTTTGCTGCCCTCCATTTGCTCTGCAGTGCCACTGGCCTTCTTGCTGTTACACACACACACACACACACACACACACACACACACGCACACACACCCCACTACCATCACCTCCATCTCTTGTCTCTGCTTTCTCTCTGGCTATCCCTGGTGCCTGAAATATTCTCCCTCTGCATCTTCACCTCCTAGCTTCCCTGTCTTATCTCGAAAACTCAGCTCAAGCCCCACTTTCTGCAACTCTTTCATATCTCCAATTTACCTGCACATTTGCATGTGGCTTCCTCCATTTGAATGTGACCTCCTAGAAGGCAGGGCAGGGACCAGTGTTTTTGTACCTCTTTGTATCCCCAGTGCTTAGCACAGTGCCTTGGAATACGTGAGCGCTTGCCAAATGCTGGTTGACTCAATTACTGTACTTCCAGCAGCTAGGTGGCAAAGTGACTAGAGCGCCAGGCTTGGAGTCAGGAGCACCTGAGTTCAAATCCAGCTTCAGACACTTATTAGCAAGTCACTTAACCCCGTTTGCCTCAGCTTCCTTGTCTGTGAAATGAGCTGGAGAAGGAAATAGCAAACCACTCTAGCATCTTTGGCCAAGAAAACCCCCAATGGGTTTTACAGGCATGTCCAACTCTTTGTGACCCCACACGAGGTCATTAAGAGTCAGACGGGACAGAAAAACAAGTGAACAATAAATTCCCTTCCCACTCTAAATTTATGATACTGTAATTTATGATCTATAAAATGAGAAGAGCTTCTACCTCACAGTGTTATTGTGAGGATCAAGTGTAATGACGCAAAACACCATATAAATGTCAGCTGTTATTAACTGTAAATCCTCCCCCTTCTCTAACCGGCCCTGCTGTACAAAGCATAGAATCCAGGATGTGATCAGAAAATCTGATCTTTGGGATTATCATGCTAATCCTTCAGAAGCCAGAAATATGGGCAGCTGCCACCATGTGAATTTTAGTCCTGCCTTAATACGCCCATCATGTTGTGAACAGCTAAGCTTCCTACAGGTGTGAATAACAGAATAGATTAATGTAGGATTCTACATAGTTAAGTTTTTTAAATGAATTTAAAATGAATTTTTTTAAAAAATGAATTTTTAAGAAATACATTTAAATATAACACAACTAGGCTTTTGAACAGAACTTGAGAGTTGGAAGGGACCCAAGCAGCCACCTAGTCTAACCAATACAAAGAAGGAATCCTGCTATCACATGTCTAATGAGTGGTCACTCAACCTCCCCTGGAAGACCTCCAAGGAGGGGGAAACCACTACATCGGGAGGTCATCCCTTCCACTTCCAGGCAGCTCTCTCTGCCTTTTAGAGCCAACAGAGCAAATATTGAAGACAGCTTATTCTGTCTTCTGTCAACGATCCTCCTAGGACATGGGCTCAATGCCTTTCAACATCCTGGCTTGTGAACTCCCTCCTGCTTATCAATGCCCTTCTACAGTCCTCACAACTGAATAGTCCTCTAGATCAGGTCTGATGAGGGCAGCTTACAGTGGCCCATGACATCGCTGCACTATTGCGGGACGCTGAGCCCCCCTCCCCTTACAGAAGCTCAGGAATCACATTATTTTTGCTGACTGGAGCTTGCAATTCACTAAAACCTCCAGCTTGTCTCAGAACTTCTACCCCTCATTTTATACTACTTGTGAAGTTGCTTTTTTTTTATCCAAATGCAAGATTTTATATTTATGCTTATTGGATTTTATATTACTATTTTTTAGATCCCATAATTGAATGTGTTAGCTATTCCCCCTCACTTTATCATCTGTAAATTTCATGAGCATAGCATCTATACCTTTATCCAAGTCACTAAAAAAAAATGTTAACAACACAGGGCAGTGTACCTGGAGCATTCCACTGAAGACCTCTTGCTATAAGATACACACAGTGTTGTCTTGACTGGGTGGATATCTAGATGGCACAATGGATACAGCACTAGGCCTGGAAATAGGAAAACCTGAGCTCAAACCTGGCCTTAGAAATTTATTAGCTGTGTGACCCTCACAAAGTCACATAACCTGTGTTCGCCTGTTTCCTCAACTGTAAAATGGGGATAATAGCACCTGCTTTCCAAGGTACTATTTGTAAAGCACTTAGCACAGTTCCTGGCACATAGTAGGCGCTTTCCCCCTTCCCTTTCATACCATACTTAAGAATAATATTCTAGGGAGTTAATTATGTAATTAGAATTATGTAACATGACATTATATCATACAAAGTATTAGTATACTTTATAGGATATATACGATTATTACATAATGTAAAACATAATATTAAATATAATTCTATACTGCTAAAGCATTTTTCTTATCAATTTGTAGGGTACAGGGACCATAAGCATTATCCTGCATTTCATAGATAAGGAAACTGGGTCTCAAGAAAGCAAAAATGACTAGTTGATGGTCACAGTTAGAACAAGGAAGTCAGAGACAGGATTTGAATTCACACCTCCAGATTCCAAGTCAAACACAGAACTTTGTAGCCACTGAGGCAAAGAAGGGAAAGGGGACAGAAATTATTTAATTAGTTTCAGGCTTGCTAGTAATTGGGATACCAGCTTCTATTTATATCAAGGCTTAGCAGAAATCTGCTGACCACCAAAAGTGGCTGAAAAGAACAATTAACCGGTCTTGCTGTGCTGCTTCCTGCACTAAGGGACAGCTTGCCCCGGTAACTCCCTGTCAGAACAAAGTACTCAGGATCTCAATTCCAAAAAGTTATGAAAGGGCAAGAAGAAACTGGCAATGACCTTCAGAAAGTACGGTGTTTCTTCTAGTGCCAAGTGACGGACCTGTCAAGACACAGGTTGAGAGGCCTAAAAACATGAATCTTTACTCCCTGCTATCAGGGAGAAAATTTTTCCTTGGATAAAAGGAAGTACATCAAGGAAGGAAGGAAAAATAAGATTTTAATTGCACTAATTTTCAAATGATGAAATTGAGGCCCACAACACTTATTTTCACTGGAAGCAGCCAGGGATTTCACAGCAGGTGATAAGCCATAAGGGGTTGATAATTTGAATATTCTTGGTCCAGATACATGGCATCAGGCCAGGAAATGAATTTTGTTGTGTTTTTCAATTGTTTGTGGCTCTATTTGGGGTTTTCTTGACAAAGATGCTGGAATGGCTTGCCATTTGCTTATCTAGCTCATTTTACAGACGAGGAAGCTGAGGCAAACAGGGTTAAATGACTTACCCAGAGTCACACAGCTTGTTTAAGTGTTTGAGGCTGGATTTGAACTCACAAGATGAGTCTTCCTGACTCTAGGCCCAGAGCTCTATCCCACTGTGCCACCTAGCTGCCCAAGTGAATTTATACTCCATTTTCATTTACCTCCTTTTAATAAGGGGTCATTTGGTCTCTATCCCAGGCACATTGTGATTCCTTACATGACAAAATCCCGAAAACATAAAAACCCTTTTAGACCAAAAGTTCTCCTGTACTGTGAAGCATGATTTATCTTTCAGTTGCTAAGCCCATTTCTTCCACAGCCTCTCAAAACTCCCTTAAGGGTAAGTTTCACATAACACAGTTCTAAATGAATGAGTACATGAGTTGGTTGAATCATGAGAAAAAAACAACCAGTAAAGTTGAGGTCCATTCATCCATCTGGGGAAAGAGATGGGGATAGGTGCTGCACACCTCTGCATCACAAGAAATGAAATCGGAGCCTATGAGTAATGAGCACCTTTAAACTATACTGTTCTTAACTTTTCCCAAAGCATAACCATTCTTCCATTTAATTTTGTGATATAAGTAGGGCAGATATAATCCTCATTTTGGGCAGTGGGGTTTAGACCTATGAGTTCATCAGTGTACAAAATTGTGATCGTGGCCATTCCCTCAACCAGTTCAGGTGGTAGGCTTAGAGAGCTGCGCGAGACGCTGAGCAGTTAAGTGCTTTGCCTTTGGTGACACAGCTAATATACGTATGCTACAGGCATAGTGAACCTCTATACAGTTCCCCAGCTCCATTTATACATGAGGAAAATGAGGCCCTAGGAAATCAGGAGGCTTGTGCAGGGTCACACAACAAGCGTTATATGCAAAGCTAAGGACTTTGGACTATAACTTCAATGGTCAAAGAAAACAATATGGAGACAGGTACCACACACCTCCCTGAGGTCCCACGAAATTTCCCAACAGCAGAAAGATAAGACACAGCAAAGAGTTATCACAAGAATGCTGCTTTGTTTTTAATATGGTTTGTGACAAGCAATATCAAAGTCATCCACTCTTTCCAAGTTTGTCCTGACCTTTTTTTTTTAATAGACAACTTTAAAATAATTAAAACAAAACAAAACAAAAAAAAACATTTTGTGCACTGAGAAGACTGATCATCATATCTCTGGAATTAAATATGAAAAAACAAGCGATGTAAATTATTTGTCTTCCTAAAAAACAGCTATCTCTGAAGTTTGTTTTTTTTAATATCATAAAATATTTCCATGAAACGAGTGAGCAAGCAAACATGCATGCACCTGGTGTGTCTTTTGACAGAATTTCCTCCCCTCACTGAAAGATGTGGGACTGGAGGAATGGACATAAAAGATGGAACAGATAAATTCTTTAAAAAAAAAGTATATTTTTTAAAAATAAGGATGGAATGTCGCATTGTGCTTGCTTATTTTCCTATGTCACAACAAACAAAATACGTGGTGCAAATAGTTCTATTTTCCCCTTATCCATTTCAGTCAGGTGGAGAAAAAATACCTTTATTTTCTATAATAAAATATGTGGGTTTTTTGGTTTGTTTTTTTTTTAAACATTTTTTTTCTTTTTTGCAGAAAATAATTTTGTAAACTGTTACCACTTTCAGAGGGTGGGAAGATTCAATATAATGTCTGTCCCATCCCTGAAGATGATGGGAACCTGTGAGTTGACACCAAACTTCAGGGTTTAGAGGGGAAGGGAGAGGAAAGGAGGAAGTGGAGGACAGTCCAACAAAGGAGGCAGAGGTGGGGGGGCTTGCATTGCATACAGAAAGAAAGGTGCATCTGGACAGGAAGAAGAACCCTGGTAGAGTCTGGGAGTTTGTATGGTAATAAAAGAAGGGGGTTTGTGTGGGAGGGGGTCTAGGAGTAGGTTAAAGGTCACTTTCGCCATAGAGGGCTGTGGAGAAGGACATGTAGTCCAGAGCACCAGGCACTGCATCTGGGCCTGTGTAGGGGGCCATCCGTGCAATGCAGTATTCTGCTTGGTCAGGTGGGAGTTCCCGGCGTAGTTCATCCAAGGTGATATAATTCTGCAAAGACAACAAAGAAATTTAGTAACAGGCAACATCTAGAGTAGAGATCAGCTACTGACATTATGATCGCTGAGGAATGCATGAGGCCTATTCACCACCACTATGGCCCTCCCTGTTGCTCATAAAAGTCCTTCCCCATTGGCTCGTCAACAACATGATGGAAGAATACAGTCGACTAACCTTGGCGTGCCATTTTTAAAAAGTCACCAACCCCTTTTCTAAAAAATAACGGCTTATAAGTGTTGCTACAATATCTTATGCAAGTGGTCTAAACAAACTGAATACTCCCTATCGTACATGGGAACACGAGAAAGATCCACGGTTCAAATACAATGTTCTGTACCTGACAGCACCACCAAGGAGTGGCACGTGGAAGGGCAGGGCGGCACATTATGATCAAGGATAGAATAAGACTAGGTAGCGTGCCAATAGCTGTGGCAGTGGATAGTGTCAGGCCTGGAGCCAGGAAGACTCATCTTCCTGAGTTCAAATCTGGCCTCAGACACTCACTAGCTGTGTGACCCTGGGCAAGTCACTTCACTCTGTTTGCCTCAGCTCCTCATCTGTAAAATAAGCTGAAAAAGGAAATGGCAAACCACACCAAGAAAACCTGAAATGGAGTCACAAAGAGTCAGACATGACTGAAATAACTCAATAGTGGAAAGATTAAGGCTAAAAATCTGAGCCCAAATTCTTCCTAGTTTCTGTCTGCCACAAAGTATTATGACCTTCGGTAAATCCACTGCTTCCTAATCTGTAAAATGAGATGGCTGCTTCTAACATTTCCTTTGGGGGAGGATCCTGGCTCTTGCCTCTGACCTCAGTTCAGCCCATATTCCTCTCTATCGCCCATATTCCTCTCTATACCCTTGCATTCTCTGATCCTGGTCCAGCCCATTAACCACCTTCTGCGGTCAGAGGACCAGGAATTTCTCTGTTCTGCTGTTGGTCTCCATCTATTATCTTCCTTTGACATCTCCTTCCATTGTAAGGCCAGGAATCCAAACAGGACACTAGTGGCTGGGTGGGTAACTAATGTGTTTTGGGTGTCACTGAAGTCCCAGGTTTTCCGCCAACAATGTCAAAATAGCACAGGGGTGTCCGTGGAAGCATTCAGAGGGAACAGGGTGATTCAGTGCCTTCCGCAAAATGGAAAGAATAATCCTTTCCCTGTGACTCCCTTCACAGAATTAAAAAGATTAGAATCTTTCATCGGAGGAGGATGAAGGCTGAGAACGAATAGGACCAAAGTCAGTAAAACCATGTAAGAATGGGGAGGGGCAAATAGCCTTGAAAAGAACAATAGGAAAAGCTCCTGAAAAACTATCACTGAATCATGGAGGAAATATAAGTTTTAAAAGTCCCAGAGGCTAGATTGCCAAAGGTGTGTCTCAAGAACACATTCCACTGGAATAGGCCTCGACAAGATTAGGCTGGTTGGTTTTGTGAATGGATATCATGGAAAGGGGTTAGTTACAGGGCACAGTTTTTTGGTCTAGTGCTGGGTCAACTGACTTAGAGATCGCTAACAGGAAATATGATGGGAGGGAGAAGGGTACTTAGGGGGTGGGACAGAATGCAGGCGGGAAGAGAGGCAGGGACTCCTAGGCAAGCGTCTCACTATGGTAGGTAGCTCCTATTAGAAAGATAAAGCTGCATACTGCCAAGACTCATAAGGTTTGGAACACCAAAGCAGAGACAAAACATACATGTAGGCCAAGAAGAGATTAGAAATAAAGACAGCAAATGAGAAGTCGCTGTTATCTTCTTAAAAGTTTATTTGTGCATATATATTCGTGCATTGCCTCTTGTCAACAATGGAAATGATTTGGACTTCATGGTTTTGCAAATGATTTAGGCATAATTCTGTTTATTTCATTTTTTTAAATTGCTTATAATATTTAAAAAAATCCTCAAGTTAACTACTCTTCTAAAGAGCACAGGGAAATGGCGGAGATATGCAGAAATGGGGGAGATATGCCTCTTTCAAGAATTCAACCAATATTCCCTGATCCTGAAATGGACCCTATGGCTACCATAGAAGTGGTCCTCTCTATGATGCGGTTTTGAGAACGGCAGGAAGACTATCTTGACCCTAAAATATCAACTGTGAATGAGATACCACCACCAGAGATTCACTTCCTTTAGAACTTTCCAAATTAAGAGGGTTTTTAAAAATTATTATTATTAATGTGAACACTTCCTAGGAAAGATAAAAATTGCCGCCATTTTCAGTTCATACTTTAGCCTCCATAGAGCAGAGGTATAGAGTAATTACGGACATGAGTGACACCAAAAATACTCTAATTTAGTTTACTGGTCTTATATGAGACATGGCATAGCAGAAGAGATCCAAATTTAAAAGAAAAGTTAGCATGCCAAAGAAGCTTTTTCCTTCACAAATCAGCTAATGGATCACCCCCTACCCTACTCCATCAAGCCCAAATTGAAAGCTTTCCTCTCTCTTCACTCTTGGGGGGAGAAAAAAGTGCTCAATAACTCCCCACAAACACACAAATCAAGGGACCCCCTAGTTTTTAATGAATAAATCAAAAGAATATCAAACCAGCAAATAATACACTCTTGTCCTGGTCCCTTCTTTGCCTCTCCACTATCTTTTTTTTTGAGACTGGGTCTCCTTATCTCGCTCAGCCTAGAAATGCACTGGCCACTTCAGTAGCTCAATCCCACTACTGATTAGCAAGGTAGCTTTGATCTACAACTTTTCTAACCTGGGCCAGTTTGACCCTGCCCTCACAACATTCCCAGAGGGCTTATATATTGGTGCCAGACTTAGGACAGACATCTGACTGGTTTCTACCTTAACTGCGGCTTAGAACTTCCCAAACTCAATCAATCCACCAGCCTTAGCCTTTCTAGCAGCAGGGATTTCGGGTGTGTGCTACCATATCTGGTGAACTGAGTCCTCTTCTAATCCTGTTTAAGACTCTACCAAATTTGACCCACTTTTCCTTCCTTTCTTTAAAAAAAAGTTACGTGGCTCCATATCTAGTACTGCTGATTTCACTCAGCATTGCCCCACAGAAGTTTTCCTACATTTCACATTTGTTATTTTTATAGCACTGCAATATTTCATTATGGTGGTGTGCTATAATTTATTCAGTCATTTTTGAATTGTTGGGAGATATACATTGTTTCTGATTTTTTGCTATTACAAATGGCACTTTCTTCACACAAGTTATAGGACCACAGCTTTAAAGAGGTTTCCATCTCTTGGAGGTTATCAAGTCCAAACCCCTCATTTTACAGATGAGGAAACTGAGGCTGGTAGAACTTAACGCGACTGCCAATAGTCATCTGGCTCTATATATCAGAGGCTAGATTTAAACTCAGGTCCTTCCTGTCTCCAGGTCTGACATGCCATCCATTACACCATGCCACCCTTCTATAGGTCCTTGTTCCCTTTCTATGATGCCTTTGGGATAGAAGCCTACTCATGAAATTGCTGGCTCAAAAGTCACCCTTCTTAAATAGAGTCAGATTGTTCTCTAAAATGTTTATAATCTTCTGAAGGAAGAACAGAATAGAATGCAATTCCAACACGACTTGTAACACTGATTTTTTTTTCCTTTCTAATGACTGTGATGGAGGAGGAAAAGGAGGAGAATAAGGAAAACAGCATCAATGACAGAGGTACTCAAGGCTATGGATCTGTCTCTGGAGAATCTTGATCTGCATTTCTTTACCTGACTCTTATGTGAGAGACCAGAGCCCCTAACAAAGCTATGATTACACAGTAAACTTACCTTGTCCCCAGCCAGGATCTTGAAGGAAGCCATGACTTGGTCAGCTGTGTCTGTATCGGCTGTCTCACGGGACATGAAATCGATGAAGGCCTGGAATGTCACTACGCCAATGCGGTTAGGGTCTACAATGCTCATGATTCGGGCGAACTCTGCTTCTCCCTGAATGGCAAAAGACAGCACCTGCATCAGCCCTATAGGCTGGACTCTATTTGAAATATCTAGCCCTACAGGGGCTCAGTCAGTGTCTAAGGATGGACGGATTAGTGCTGCCCCTACTTCATGGGGAGGAGAGATTACAAAGGGATTACAGAAATTTCCCCAACAAAACCTAAGTTGACTTGGGGGCCCAGTTCATAGGTATGTCCTAATTTTAGGGCCCTTAGTCCACCTTGATTTGGACACTTAGACTCTTTTTCCTTAGAGGGTTCTTTGGCTCAGCACATTATCCTCTGAGCCAGGATTAACAATTCATTAAAGAAAAAGCTTCCACAGACAGAAAACTTTATACCCCTCGCTTGCCACTCAGCACTGGATGCCGAAATGAGGTAAGAATAAGAAAAGGGAAGAAGACGCGCTGGCAAAAAGACTCCAAACTCAAGCCAATTTAGAGTGATGACTGAAACAGATGTCAAGGTTTCCTGCCTTGCCTGAGAACAGGGCAGAAACAAAGAAGCATATTGCCCCAAAGTTCAGATCAATATGAAAGATAGGACTATTCATAGCTCCCAGATTGTGCCTGCCGGATGTTCCAGGGGAGAAGGCAATGTTTGTGAGAACAACGAGCAAAAGCCTCTTCTAATACAGCCAGGCATAATAAAACATCAAGACTGGCAGCATATGGTGTCAGGTCACCCAGCTAGTTGAGAAGAGATATCCTGACATACCCACCTTACCCACCCTCCCCGATATCACTCCATTCCTTCTCCAGCCCTAGCATTACCTGTGCCCAAAGAAAGCAAGCTGATAGGAGGAAACCTCTTGTGACCCATCCCCCCAAGTTTATTCCCAAGGGGCTAAAGAGGAACATCCTGGCTGAACTGACCAGGTCCGTGAAGAAAATAACAGCTGCTCTCTGTATTTATCCACTCCACCCCTCGCACCCCCTCTGATTTTTAGTGATCACCTAGACCCAGAGAAAACCCTTCTACTTTGACCTCACCTCACTGGTTGGGTTCACAGACCCCACCCCTCACACAGGGCAGGAGTGAGGGCATGTGGCCACGGGAGGCCATACCAACCCTCAGGAATGAGAAGGGGGCATCCGCTTTACGTTACCATATTGTAACCCATGGAGATAAGGCAGGCGCGGAAATCGTCTGTGTCCATCATGCCTGTCTTCTTCTGCACGAAGGCAGTGACATTTAGACAAAGGGAGGGCAGGAAAGATGGGAAGAGGAAAGGGCCCACACCAGTTCACCAAGAGGCAGGACACGGACAATGAAGGGACAGGGTTTATTGGATGGTGGGGCAGAGGAGAGAGATAAAAATGAAAGAGGAAAGAAGAGAAATACAAATTAAGAGTGGAATGCATTGCAAAGAACAAGAGATAGGCAGAGGCCAGCAGAGATAATGGGAAAGAGAAGAAAGTGAGATTCCCGAGAAAAGCAGTCGGGGAAGGGAGTCCGAGGTAGAGATGGATGCAGGAAGGATCCCCCTCAGAAGGAGAGGTATCCACAGTCAGAAAAGTCAACAGAAAGGAAAGGCACACGTCCAGAGGAACACAGGAAGGTAGGGGAAGGGGAGAGATGCAGACAGAGAGAGAAAAGAAAAAGGAGAAACATGTTATTGATCACCCCAGACGCCACCCCTGACCACGTTCCATGCAGGTGTTGAGTACCTGGGGGTCGTTGCCAATATCGTAACCCAAGCTGATGAGGCAGGCTTTGAACTCCTCAGGACCGAGTGTGCCGGAGTGATCCTGGGGGCGGCCGTGGTGTGCCAGGCAGCAGGACATGCAGTGGGTGCCACAGGAGGGGAGTGGGGGGAGGGACAAAATGCACAGGGATGGCGAATGAGGAGGCGGATGGTGTGTGCCATGCAGGGAGGGAGGGAAAGCAAGCAAGTGGGCGGTGGGAAGTGAGGAGAAGAGATGGAGAGAGAGATGTGGACATGATCATGCAGATGGAAAGGGGTGAGAAGGGTGAGGGGAGAAGGGAGAAAGGGGAAATAAAAGTGCATAAGGTTAGATACCAAAATGAGGTTTCAGTATGTGCTCACATACAACCTTGCTCCAGACAACAGGACCAAAACAGGAGCCTCCCAAATCAACCCTTCCCTCCTCCCGTTCCTTCCTCCCCACCCCCTCCCACAGACACACTCAAGTCTGCAGGGAGCTCCACTAAAGGCTCCTGAGATTATCTGGCGTGCCATGAAGCAGGCAGAGGCGTGGAGAGGCAGCAGCCTAATTAACCCACCCTTCCCACCCAATCCTCAAAGGGCCAGTCGGCCCACCCTTAGGACCATATTGACAGACACTACCATAGGGTGGCCTATATTAAGAGCCCATCTGTTCAATACAATTCACATGGGTTAGCCTGCGTGAGGAAAGGCGGGGTTCTGACTCCACCTCCACTTCTACTTCCTAGTACTCACACTGGAGGGCTCTTGGCGTAAATGAGGGCCAGTGATCAGAGTTCAAATTCAAATTCAAAACTAGAGGAGATGCCCACGAATAGCTGGATCACCTCATGGAGGGCTGAGGTAGAAGTAGGGGTGGTGGTGGAGCGACCACCAGAATGACTGTCTAGCTTTCATTCAAGGCCAAAAACGACGACTCCTACAGTTAAGTGATTCTGGCAGGAAAGCCGCGAAGGAAGAGAGCAAGTGTTAATTTGTGAGCTGTCCTTCAGCATGGGCCTGGTGAAGGGACACTTAAGGCAAGAAAAAGCAGCCAGCTAGCTGCCTGAGGGAATTTAAGCAGAGGCCCAGCTACAGGTAGGGGATGGACACCAAACCCTTAGGATTTTATGACTGGACATCAAAGAATGTTGTTGCTAGCGTCAGAATCTCGTTCTGATCTAACACCCTCCCCTCACTCCACCCCATTTTATAGGTGAGAAAATTGAGGCCTAGAGAAGGCTAAGGTGCTTGGAACAATGTTAAACAGCCAGGAAGTGACACTGCTGGGACCCAAACTCAGGTTTTTTTGGTTTGTTTTGGGCTTTTTTTTCCTAAGCCCGTGACGCTTTCCATTCAACAAACATTAGACACCTATTATGGTCAGCACTGATAATAGACAAAGAAAAAAAAATTAAACAGTCTCTGCCTTCAAGACACTTGCATGGTGCTGGGCTTGGAATCAGAACGATCTGAGTTCAGATTTGGCCTATGGAGCCTGGCCAAGTCATTTAACCACATTTGCCTCACTTCCCTCATCTGTAAAATGGGAATAATAATAGCACCTACCTCCCAGGGTTGTTGTAAGGATCAAATGAGATAATAATTGTAAAGTGCTTAGCACAGTGCCTGGCACATAGTAAGCACTACATAAATATTAGCTATTATTTTTATTATCTACAGGGTAGGGAGGAGGAGGAGACAAGTAAATATCAGATAATTTCAAGAGGAAGGGACTCCTAACAACTAGGCATGGACACATCAAGAATTGCGTCATGTAGGGGGTGATAACTGAGCTGGGCTTTAAAGGAAGCTAGGAACTCAATAAGGTGGAGATAAGGAAAGAGTGCATTCCAGACACAGGAGGGTACTTATAGCACCTTGACTTTCAGAGGCTACTCAACTCTGCCCCGCTCACCAGGCTAGGCATTGGGTACTCCAGTGTGGTAGGCCCACAAGTTCTGCAAGACAGGTTGTTAGGATGTATCAGATCCCTTTCGACTGCTGGTGTGTCAAGGGCTATAGAGCCATTTTTATGGATCTGTGAAATTAGTTGACATGATGGGCTCAGAGAGAAAGGCCTCAGCTCTTCCCATGGAACACAGATTCTGAGACAGAAGGGATTTCAGAAGCCAATGAGTTCAGCCCGCTGTTGATCTAGAATTCCCTATACAAAATCCCTGAGAAATGACCATTCATACTCTGCTTAGAGACCTCTGGTAATGCAGAATTCCCTCAATTTCTGAGGTAATCCATTTCACTTTTGTACAGCTAAAATTGCAAGGAAGTTTGTCTTAAAAATCAAGGTGAAATCTGCTTCTTATAAAGTTCTAACAATTTCTGCTATGTCTCTCCTCTGAGAAGAGGCAAAGTATGATGAGATATAGTGGAAAAAGCATTGGTATCTCAAAACTACTGCCCAAATCCTGGTCCTACTATTTATTAGCAGTGTGACTTTAAGTCACTTAATCTCTCTGGGTCTCAATTTTCTCATTTGTGAAATGAAGGGGTTGGACAAGGTAAGGTCCATTCTAGCCCTAAGTCCCGTGAAATAAATGCGACCCTATTTCCAGAGAGCTGCCCTTTAAATCTTCCCCGTTGCTTTAAGTCATCCTCATGACATGGTTTAGATGACCTCACCATTCTGATTTCCCTCCTTTAGAAATGGCACAGCTTATTAAAGCCTTTACTTAAATGTCATACCCAGAAGACAGCACAATACGCCAGCTATGGTCTAACTGTGGGGAAGTACAGTGGGATTGTGATCTCTTTTGCTTCTACTAATGTGTGCTATTATGTGTATTAGGATTTGGGGCCATGACATCTTATTATTGACTCATGTTGAACTTTCAGTCAACCAGAACTCCCAGATCTTTTCCAAACATTGTCTAGCCATGCCTGTTCCCTAGCCACTTGCACAGTTAATCTTTTTCAACACAAATGCAGTACTTAGTGTTCGGTCACTTAGGGTGACCCCATGGACTATACAGTCCATGGGGTTTTCTTAGCAGATATTGGAGTGCTTTGCCATTTCTTTCTCTAGTGGAATAAGACAAACAAGGTTAAGTGACTTGCCCAGGGTCATATAGCTAGTAAGTGTCTTGAGGATGGATCTGAACTGACATCTTCCTGACTCTAGGCCCAGCACTCTGTCACCTAGCTGTCCAAGCAAAGTACTAATTCTGCTAAATTTCATCTAATTAGACTGCTCACTGTCCTAGACTTTCAAGATCTTTGATTCTGATTCTATAATTCAACATTTTAGGCAGCACGGAATAGTGAACAGAGAAGCTAGTCTGAGAATCAAGAAAATTTGGGTTCAAATCTCAGGTCTGACATGTACTGGCTATGTAACCCCAGCCAAGTTAGTTAATCAGAGACACTCAGGGCTCCAGGTAATTCTAAGACTTAAGTCACAGATCAACTGCTGTGATCTGCTTTGGGCAGAGGAGTTTCCTACTCCAATGATATAATAGGTCTAAACCAAACAAAAATAACTTAATTATCCCTCCTAGCTTCACGTCAGCCCCAAGTCTGTTGAGCATGCCATCCACCTATTCCTTCAATCAGAGCACTGGCCATAATATTGACTAAACAGAGTCAAAGGTTCAGGGTACCCCATTAGAAAGACCTGTGTTCTGAGCTATCTCTAGGTCCTGGTAAAGCTCTGAGAAGGAAGGATCCTATCCTGGGGAGATTTCTCATATCCATGAGGTCATTTTGAGGATGTATTTCAGTGAAGGGGAGCAAGAGGAAAAGCTCAATAAGCCAAACTCTTACCCGGTCAAAGTGGTTGAAGGAGGCTCGGAACTCATTCATCTGCTCCTGGCTGATCCCTTTGGCATCTCGAGTAAGGATCTGGTTCTCCACTTCATTGATGGTTCTGGCAATGGTGGTGAGGAGCTGTTCCCAGCCCACTCGGATGTGCTGGGGGATCAACGTGGCTGTTATCAGAGTGAAACCACCCAAATCCTTGGCTTTCTCCTTCAGCAAAAGCCCAAAAACCTATCTGTGCATTTCACACTGATTTTATCACCTCACCAGTGAGGATCCTTTGGAGCAACATATTCTAAGGCAGAAATACTCCTAAACAGGGAGCACGGTAATGACACTAATAGTGACATAATCTAAGCAAGTAAAAGAAACAAGAACTGAGGGAGCTGGGAGGATAACCAATGATGGAGATGAGTAGAGTCAGAAATATACTAACAAACAGACCTTGGGGAGAGGGTAGCAGGTTACTAAAATGAATAATTTGTCTCTCACACATCACCCCAAATCTCCCTTTTCTCACTACCAAAAAAAAATTTACAAAACAAAACAATGGTCTTGGGAGTTAGGGCCCTGTAGATTTCTCTCCTTTCCAACTAAAGAGATAATGTATAAACCTATAAATGTTTTACACACACACACACACACACGCTTTGGTTTAGACATTCCCAATATAGCAAATGTATCCTACTGCTATTCTATATTGGAAAGAAACTGCTGGAAAAGGAAGGAGATTAGAAAAACATATGCACCAATGATGACCAAGAAGACTGTTCCTAAGGATTAAAGCTGGTTCTGTTTCCAAGTTTTAAGGTTAAGGGAGACCAACACCAGCCCCAGCTTTTCCTCCCAAGGATCATACCTCCATGGTATAGTTGGTATGCTTGTTGTCAAAAATAAGAGCCTCCTGGATCTGCTGGTGGTCTCCTTCCAGCTGGTCAATCTTTGGTTTGTAATTAACAATGCTCTTCTCATACTGTCGAAGGTGATTGAGCTGGTCCTCCAAGGTGCCATGCATCTCGATGGAGATGCGGCCAATCTCCTACAGAAGCAAAGAGAGAGCAACATTGCCTCAAAGTTACCCCCACCAAAGAATTAACACAACTGTGACCTACAGGGAGAAATTTTGGGCTCCCAGGAATCTCAGCACTTCAACACTTTGAGTTCCTGTTGAATCATGGCCTTCCCCAGGCCATGTCTATGGAGCCTTAAAGAGTTTTAAGAAGATTAAGACTCTCAAAATTGAGAAAGAATAGGAAAGAACCCAACATCTTTGCATTTTTGATATGTAAAGTCAGAAAAGGCAAGGATTGTATCTGTTTAACCTAGTAATATTTGAGTCTAGAATTCCTTCAGGACTCCCTCAGGAGACAAAGAAGTCCTAGAATGGCTGAAATGATCACAGAAGAGGACAGCAAATAACAAAGTCAACCTAAATTCCATTGCCTGGCTTTCTAAGCCTTTTATAATCTCAACCTATCCTACCTGTCCAATCTTATTTCCAAACATACATATTTCACTGGCCACTACAAAAATCATGCTCCTTCTCAACTCCATATAGTTGTTAAAGCTGTTGTGGCTGCCTGGAGATCCCTCTTTCTATTTAAATTCAAACCATCCTTAAGAACACCAAGTTATGTCTCATTTAATCCAAGAGGCTGCCTCTCTTTCCCTCACTAAAACCTGATTTCCCTATGGTATTTAAGAATATGGACCATTCAGCCTAGCATTTAATGGTATAGCAGTTTATATTGTTCCCTGATTATTTTATATGGGTTAATCTTCTCTCCTGAAATGGAACATAAGGTCCTGGGGTGTGGGAATTGTGTCTTCACAAAGTCATTGGTTTTGACCCAGTAGGGAGCTTCCAAAAGTGTTGAACTCAGTCCTTCCCACAGAAAACTTCCAAAACTTCCCACTGAGAAACAGATTAAAACATTATTAGGAAATGTTTAATAAAATAAATAAAAATATTATACAACATAGATAATGTTAATTTGTGGTTTTCTAAGTCAATATGCAGCTCACAGGACCCTTAGGTAGAGTTGAATGGTCCCCATTTCTATTTGCATTTGACACCGTTCAACTAGTCTAATACCTTCATTTTGTAGATGAAGTAGATGAGACCCACAGAGATTAAGCACACGAGGTCACACAAGTTACTAAGTGACAGAATTGGGATTTGAATCCAGGACCTCTGAATCTGCCATACTGCCTCTTACACTTCTGTATCTCTCACAGTCTTAACATGTTGCCCTGCTCATAGCAGAGACCCAAAAAATAATTAACTGACTGAGCATGGGTTCCTCTAAATTATGGAGGTATCTTTGGGGTGCTAGGGTTTACTTCCTCAAAGACAGAAAAGAGAAGTCTTCCTTACAGAGAACGCTGAGAGAGAAGAGCTAGGAAACAGGGAATGAATGAGAGAAAGGAAGAGGGGAGAGATTTCAGCTTCCGCGTTACCTCCATCTTGGTCTGGATCCAGGGCCCAATAACATTGGCCTGGGCTGCAAACTGTTTGCGGAGTCGTTCATTCTGCTGCTGACGGGTGTGCTCCTCCATCAGGGCCTGGTCCCTCCGTGGTACTAGTTGCCGAACCTGGAGTGCCAGGAGAGATGAAAGAGGGGGCAGATTTATTTGGGTCCAGAACGAGTTGAACATTAGTTCTTCTGCTTTGTTCCTCCAAGCTTGCTGCTATTCACCTCTCCCCTCGCCCTGCACTCTGACCCTTTTTAAGCCCACTGCTTGACTCACATGATCCCATTTGCCATTGATCTCCTGAGGGGTGATGGTTGTGTAGGGATTGGTCCCAGCCATATTGACATGGTATGTCTGGACGATTTTGGTAACTTCATTATGGATTCCTAGAATGGCCTGTCGCTCCTTGTCAGCATCAGGGAGGGTAGCTTTGAATTGTTCATGGGCTGTGGTCAATCCCTAGGTGGGAAATAGGAATGTAAGAAAGATGGCAAGAAAACACAGTCATCAACTCCAAGGGTCTAGTGCCTTCCGTGTAAAATAACATTAAGTCCTCCTGGGATACTCAGAATAATGAACTGCTGGAAGCAGAGTCACACAAGCAGCCTTCTGAACAACCACCATCACCTAAATAACACGTGGCTCAAGCCAGGGAGAGAGACACTAAGAAAATGCCTGTTGCTACTCTAGAAACTAAAAATCATTCATAGAGCTAAAGGAATTATGGCTGGAAGGGATATTAAACCTAATCCAGAGGGTTCTTAACCTGAAGGTCCATTGCTCCCTGAGGTCTGTGGATAGATTTCAAGAAGCCTGTAAGCTTGGATGGAAAAAATATTTTTGATAACTACATATCAACATAATAGGATTCAATTATAATCCTACGCATTTTATTTTATTCACTTAAAAATATTATTCTGAAAAGGGGGCTTTACCAGACTGCCATGTGTCTATGACACAATCTCTAACCTAATCCAACCCCTGTATAATGTAGATGAGGAAAATGTAAGGAAATTGCTTAAGGTTATGCAGCTATTAACTATGCAGGGCTGACAGCCGACACAGAAAAGCCAAAATGGTGCAGGGAGCTTTATTCACCCAGTTATGGGAAGAAGCACCAACCCAGATGGCCCTTGGCAATGTGTGGCCCCCGGGATTAGCTCCTTTCTTTAGAGTATGGATACAAGGGTATAGACACCACAACTCTGCAAATCCCTAATCAAACTAGATGGACTTGACTTCTTTAGTCAATTAATGAGTATACATTAAGAGAGTACTACCATGTGCTGTGCAGTCAAACCAAATATGGAGCTTGTATTCCACTAGAACTTCAGAATGCATCTTTTCAGGGCTTCCAATCCAGGACCATCAGCCCTAAATCTTACAAGATATCTCCCTCTCTCTACTGCTGTTTCCCTATATCACAGGAAGGAGTAAATTCTACAGCCCTTAATGGGAGAAGCTATAGGGGTGTAATAACAATACTCTCTGCATCCTCTCTAAAGATCACTTTTATCCAAGCAAAATCCTATTAAAAGGAATATTACAGGCAACCTTAAAGCAGTAAGGCACCAAAAAAATGAAACCAGAATGCAACCTGATTAGAGGGGAGGGAGATGAAAGATTAGAAAGAAAAGAAAGAAGAATCCTACTTTCTTACCTTAATGATAATAGCAATTACCGAGAGAATTTATAGACTACTCAGATATTCATAAGCTTCAGGGCGGGGGGTTAGTGAGGGGAAGGAGTACTGGCTAGGATGCACTTGCTTTGTGCCTCTAGCACTTACCATGAAACCCTCCCGAATTAGCTCAGACTCACTATTCTTTAGGGACTTGTTGTGAGAAGGCGAGTACCTGGATCTCCTCTATGGTATGCACAATGAATGTATCTTGCAGGTCTTCCATGGCCCCTTCCATCCAGTTATTAAAGGGAGCAGCTCTCTTGGCATATTCCAGATACAGTTGGTCTATTGTCTCTAGCAGTTTCTCTGTCCGCTGGGCATCAACAGAATTAGGAAGTTAGAGGAGAAAACAGGAGTTCAGAAGATCATAGATCTAGGGCTAAAAGGAACTTTAGAAGCAACTGAATCCAAGCGTTTCGTTTTGCCTACGAGGAAACTGAGACCCGGGGAGGAAGTGACTTGGCCAAGGTAACATAGGCATTAAGCCGAAGAGGCATGATGTGAACCCAGGTTTTCTGATGCCTGGCTTCTCTTTCCACTGAAAGAGGCTGGATACAGGGCCTGGGATGACAGAAAGTAATAGAAGAAGAGTAATGTTCACTCTAAGGGAATCACAGTTTAGTTTAGACTCTAAACTCTAAAAAGTTTTACTGAACAAATCCTTTTATTATGGGGATTTGTTCTGTGAAGTTTAGATTCAGTCAAAGGGCCTCACTTAAGGATCCAGAAGGCCACACATGGCCTCAAGGTCTCAGGTTCCTCACTCCTGGTTTATTTTATTTTATTTATTTATTTGGCTAGGCAATGGGGTTAAGTCCAGGGTCACACAGCTAGTAAGTGTTATGTGTCTGAGGCCAAATTTGAACTCAGGTCCTCCTGAATCCAGGGCTGGTGCTCTATGTACCGCACCATCTAGCTGCCCCACCCCCCACACTCCTGGTTTAGAGGAGCTTAAAAGAGAGCTTGTATTCTGCTCAGAATAGTAAAAGATGCATATTTTAGTCAAGTCAAAATGGGGAAGTCTCAAGGAATTATGAATCCTACGTTTTCCCAATCTTGGACAGTCCTAGAACTGGGGAAGGAGAAGAGCAGGGGGAAAAAATAGGGGAAGAGAACACTGAGGTGGGAAGAGGGGGAAGAGAGGTTTCCTAGCCCAAAAGAGTAGAAAATTAAGAAGTAAGCAGGAAAAGAGGAATATATTTGAGATACAGCTTTCCTTTCAGAGCTCACCTCCAAAGCTTCCCTTCTCTTTTGGGTCAACGCTCCCAAGTTGTCCCACTGGTCACAGATCTTTTGGCAACGAGCATTGACACTGGGAGAATTGTAGTAATCCAATTCACTATAAGAGGAAAAAGACCAAGAATCATTTCATGCACTGCTCTTCAACTATAGAGGACTAAATTTGTGATTTCAAAATAATGTAATGACTAATCTTGATTATAAAGAACTAAGAAACTTATTTCCATATCTCCTGTTAGGAGAATGGTGGACGAAGAGCATGAAATCATACCTACAATGTAGGACATGGCTGATGTTTCAGTTTGCTTTGCTTAACACTCTTTCTTGGTTATAGGAGATGGTTCTATAAGGATGATTTTGAAATGATTTCTTTTTAAAATGAAATAAATTCCAAAGCATCAATGTTTGAAAAATAAAATCAAAGAATTAAAAAGGAGAGTAAACTAGTACGCTAGTCTCCTTTGATGGAAAAGTACACGCATAAAGGTTCATCATGGGTGTGATTTTGACAAATTAAAAGAATACACAAGGCCAAAGGAATCTCCATTCAGACCAAGGAAGTCATCTCCAGTAAAAAGGAGTCCTCTCCGGGTTGGATCTTTCCTTCTCAATGAGACAGGAAATAGGAGATGGAAAATAAAGGAATCAGACATGGGCAAAAAAAACCCAAAGGCAGGCAAAATATAATTCCTCTCAGGAATAAATGACCCAGCTCTGGACTGGCTGGGGCACCAGGCATATTCCCTGACATCTAAGGGAAAAACAGTTCCAAAGCCATTGTCAAAACTAGAAGTCAGATGACCTCCATTCAAGTCCCCAATCTAACAAACATTTCCTTGCTCTGGGATCTGGGGTAAGACTTCTAACCTCTCTAGGCCTCAGTTTCTTCATCTATAAAATGGGGGTTATTATTATAATATTGTCACCACTTATCATACAAGGATTTTTGTGAGGTTCAAATGAGATAATGTAAATAAAATGCTTTGTAAATAAAAGTTCTGATTACATTAATACTCAGTAGGTATCACCTCAGGCCTTCTAAATCTGTCCCTATTCCTCTGACAGTGAAGTGGAACGTGGTCAGCAGCTCAGATCTGTACTGAAATTAGCTTTTAGACTCCGGTCTTTTGCATTCATTGTCTTCCTGCGTGGGGGCCAGTGTTCATGGACTGCAACCTCTGACGGTTTGTGTCCTTCCCATTTTGAAGACTAACTCCAAACCAAGAAGCTGCACTAGAGTTTCAAAAAGTTATAGGCACTCCCTCCCCCAATCACATCATGATTCCAGCATCCCCTGCAGGAAGACCAAGGTGGAGAAAGGGCTGGGGTGAAAGAGGAGTGAATGAATCCTACTTCAGCTCCTGTGCGATAGCAGCAATCTGTTCCACTCGGTCCTGGTGAGCAGCGAGGTCACTCTCAAAGGCCTCATGCTTCTTCAGCAAGGCCTTGATCTCGGAAAGGGTGGCTATCTCATAGTCCTTCTGCTGCAACATGGCCTCCTTGCCTAGGTTCAAGAAGGGTTTTGGTAAATCCACAGTCTCAAACAGGCTATTAAGAGGTAAATGGGGGAATATCCCTAACCCCAGATGTCACCATGAAACAACTCAGTTCATCATATGTTCTCATGCAAATCATCTATTCGAGTTCCTGTTAGTGATAAAATTCCTCCAAGAGGCCTCCGCCAACTTACTATTCATGCCCATGGTTGCCTCTTCCATGGAGCAATTATTATCTCTAGCAACTGTTTAGCATTAATTATAATGCTGTCCCAAGTTGTTTTATCATGGTCATGGGTGCATGTCTTGTTACGTTAAGGGCAGAAACAGAAGAGAGTTCTTCTGTAGCTCCCGCAGTACCCAGCACAGTTCGAAACATATGGTAGCAAGAGGTATTCAATACATGAGTAAAGGATCACTGGACCGTCTGACTACCTATTATTGGACTATACCAAACCATCATCTTCAACTAGTATGGCCATTGACCACATTCCTAAGAGAGGCTGGTTAGCTCAGTCAATCCAAAAGGTCGACTTTGTCCATGGTAACAAAGCCTTGGGATGGATAACGGGTGGGCCAGTTGTCTGTGCTCTTACATCATCCCAATCTCTGACCCTGGCCAGCCATCTTGCAAATGGGGTATATATAATGATACAGATAAAAAAAGAGAACAAGAATGGATAACCACAACCACCCCCGACTCATGGAAAGAACACTGGACTTAGAGCCAAAAATTCTGGATTTTCTTCCCAGCCCTGAATTTACAAGCTATGAACAAATCATTTAATTCTCTGGGCCTCAGTTTCCTCATCTGCACAATGGGGGTGATGACACTCGAATTACCTACCTCACAAGGTTGTTGTCAGCAAAGTACTTTGAAAATTGTAAAGCACTAGAGTAACGTGAGTCGTTATCAATATTACTACAAGAAACAAACTTGAGGTGCATGTCCCACTGATGACTGGTCATCTGTAACATCTTCAGATACTCGGGTTCAAGTTCCTCCAGGAAGCCTTCCCTGGGAGCCCTCTTCTCTCTCAGGTAAAGAAGTCTCCCAAAATTTCTCACAGTACTTTGCCTAAACTTCTCCCCCTTTGTACTTATCTCAGGCTTCTTTGTATACATGTCTTTAATCCCGTTGGTTTATCAACTCCTTAAGAACAGGGTCTGTGCCATAGCTTTGCATCGGCAGCCAGCGTCTAGCACAGTGCCTTGCACTGAGTAGGTGCTTAATCAACCAATCAATCAACAGGCATTTATTAAGCACCTACTACGTGCCAGGCACTGTAATAAATAATAAATAAAGGATGAATGAGTGAAGGAACGAAGGACGGCATGTTTCCACGTGGAAGCCAAGTGAAAATGAACTCATAGCATGCACATATCACATACCCACTTAACTCCTTCCTCCCTCTTGACCACCCCCCCACAAATGCCCCAATCTTTACAAGCCAAAATCCACTGAAAAGGCCATATAATCAACTTCATAAGGACTTGGGGAAAGGAAGGCAAGCAGACCTGGAAATATTACCACAAAGCTCAACTGTAAGATCAAATGAAGGGGTCCTTTGAACTAAGGATCCCAAAGACTCTCATACGGGGGTCCTATGAGATGGGTCTGAATTGCTATGCTCTCTGGGAGCTCTTCTCTCGGCCTCTTCTTCCAGTCCTGATACCACACTCAAATGCAGAATCTCGGGCACCACCCGGGGGAAAGAAAATCAGTGTCCATCTCTGCGCCTCAGTGACTCTCAGAGCAGAGACAAATTCTGCACGAATCACCCATGAAATAAGTATTCACGAAACACTTGCTGCCTGGCCTAGCATGTAGCTTCCCATCTAGAGATTTCAAAGAGTGTCACCAATCTCATTTTGGTTAAACGCTATGGGATAATTTGAAGGGGACTATGGGCTGAATGGAAATATTTCCCAGGTCCATTGACACATGGGAATCCAAGACCTATGTTGACAAATATTAGGAAGAAAGCAAGAAAACTAGGATCCCTTAACTTCCAAGGACCCCTGCTTCAGGGACATCATAAAAAGCAGGTCAGAATCCCTCTGAGGTTGGCCTTACCATCTGTCCAGGCTTCATGGATAGAGGCCTTCTGCCGGAACTTCTCAGCCAGGTGGTCCAGTCGCTCTAACCTCCGGATCTCGTTCAACTGCCACTCCTCATAGCCCTTCTCTGCCTGCTCCAGGCCCCCCCACGCATTATTGATATCCTGGAGGAACAGACAAAAGTAGTGTCGAAAAGGGCAGCACTTTACATCTGGACTCACTTCACTATGGGGAAAGCCCAGCTCCTAGCCCCACCTGGGCTCTGGGACACTGCCAGTTCATTCCATCACTATGGCATCAGCTGCTCGTTATCTTCCAGGGCAAGAATTCTTCTCCAACCCCACTTAACCCTCCCCACCCCACCTAGTCCCAGACCCATAACTGACACACATTCATCCATCCCTCCCACCCTAAGCTACAATGGTTTCAACAGGGAAAAAAAAAATCTGTTTCTCTTCCTGAGGCCACTTAAGCCTCCATTGGAGAGGGATTTTTCTGCATTCTTCTGGCCCCGATGGAAGACAGCAAGAAAGTACCGTCAGCAGTTAGGGCCAAGGAGGTGCTGCCTAATGGCTGAATCCTTAGTACGTGCAGAATCCAGATGGTCATAGAACCTCGGATTTGGAAGGGACCTCAGAATCCCTTCAATAACTTCTCCAATAAGTGGTCAGTCAGCCTTTGCTTCTAGATCTCCAGCTATAGTTACCCATTATTTCCTGAAGCAGCCCATTCAAATTTTGAATAGCTAACAATCAGGAAGATTTCTCTTCAAAAACAAAACCCTAAATCTGCCTCCTTCCAGTTTCCAACTATTACTCTCCAGGGCAAATGTAATCCCTCTTCCATGTGATAAACCTTCATATTCTTGAACACAGCTATCATGTTCTCCCAACCACCCTATGACCTTCTTCAGGGTAAAATAATTACCTAACACAATCATTAATAATTAGGAGCCAGTATAGACAGGGCACTATACTAGATAATAAGGAAGGGGTCTATCTACACACTATGAGACAGACAGGACAAATACATGAAAAACGCAAGTAAAGGCAAGCTGATGGGAGGTGCTATACAATACCTATATAACACACACTGATACAGTAGTTTATGAGCTACAAAGTAATTTCCTCACAATAACACCACAAAGGCAAGGAGTTAAATACCTTTTGTTCAGTCACCTTCAGGGTTTACTCCATCTTTCCTAAATCTATTATATTCTTCAAAAGCTACTCTCATAAATGGTACAAGTCTCTCTGAAATACTCAGACTAAATCAGCATTGCTTTCTTTGTACATATGGGTGGGCAGAGGGTCCATGACAATATTTAAAAAGTATAAAACATTTATTAGAAAGAGATGCCTCTAAGTTGAGTTTTTAGCAGCAGGAGAAATGCTTACTGGCTAATACTAAGCTATAATGGTCTATCCCTGAAGAAGATTTCACGGATTGCTTGGGATGAAGCATATCATTCCATATGACCCTACTGACTCATTCACAAGGAATGCAACATGTCTCCTTTCCTCATAATAATTCTTTCTTTTTTTGGGGGGGGAGGGGGAGAGGGGTGTGAGGTGGGGATATTCAAGTCACCAGCCTCACTTTCTCCTCCAGAGCTATCTAGGTCCAGTGGCCAGATACAGATCAGGATAACTGGAGATGGCCCAGGAAAGGGCACAAAAGGAAATCTGCTGTAGAGATTTGGCTAGTGTTTGGGTGAATGCAGCCAGAAACAGACTATCTAAATGCAGGTATCAAGGTCTTCATCACCAGGTAAAAAGAGGCCTGCTATGGATCATGACAGAAAACCACAGTGGCCTGAAATCCAGGAATATCACTCAGACAATCAGACTTTTGTAAAGAGGATGCCTCAGTAAAGCTTGCTTGCAAATGGGAAGAGATGGAGATTTATGATGTCATATACAATCCTCTTCTTGTGTTCTGCTATATATAGGGAAACGCTCTTTTCGGGAGTGACTTAGTCCAAAGTGTAAGAAAAAAAATGTTTAATAAAGTTTTGCTTGAACTCCTTCCCATCTTTGCAGAGGTGGGTCACTAGGGGTATGGTACATGCATATACTATCAGATTCCATTAATATATGAGTTAGTTTTGCTGACCTCTTTTTTTTCCCCCTCCCTCTTTATTTTTTTATTTCAGAGTATAGTTCTTCGGGGGAAGGGTGGACTTTGAAATTAGGTTGATACAGAAACAAGTTATCGACTGATTTAAAAATAATAATAATACTAACAATAAATTTTCGTTTGGGCCGAAAATGTCTATGTATGCTCTGAGTGTTGAGCATGACAGCAAGTCCTACTACCACGCAGCACTTTGCCCATCTCTGCCTGCCTACAACTCACCGAGACCATCTTCCCCTCAGAGGGCATGAAGGCAGGCCTGTTACTGAGTCGGAGTTTGGTTTGCAATGTGTTAAAGTTGATCTCCAACTGGCACTTTTCCTGGACCTTAGGGGGCTTGTGCAGGCGGCGGTAGTCTCGGAAGTCCTCCAGTTTCTGCTGCATGGCCTGCATGGTGTTCTCAGGGGTCCGGTTCTCCAACCACGGGACAGTGCGACGGATCCACTCCAGCAGCTACGACAGGAAGAGAGGAAAGCGTCAGAGACAGTAAGGTAGAAGGAGAGGAGGTAGGAATTGGCATCCTATCCCTTTGATACTGTCGAAACCTCACAATCCAAAACTGACAGGTAGCTTGGTGCAACAGAAATAGGAGTGGCTGGAAAATTAGAAGACCTAGGCTGAAAGTCCACCTCTGAAATTACCTATGTGACCATGAGCAAGTCTCTCTAGGCCTCAAGTTTCCTCATTTGTAAAAGGAGGTTGGACTAGATGATCTCCGAGATCTCTTCCAGGAATAGATCTGGGGTCTGAGGCGACAGTTAATGAATCCAATTTCCCCAGCACGCCTAGGCCCATTATTTAATCAGAATTCACCACCAGGTCAATTCCAAATCATACTCAACACATTCCAACAGCCTTTTCCTGGTTTACAGTGTGGGCACATGTATGTACGTACACACAAACAGGAGAGTCACTGAATCTGGAAGGGGTTTAAAGAGAAACTAGACTAGTCCCTTCATTTTATAGAAGGGGAAACTGAGGTCCACAAAGATGAAATGACTTGCTCAGGGTCATATAGTCAAGAGCTAGAGCTGTACTGTACAACTTTCATACAAAATACAAAGTTGCTCCACATAACCCTTGGCAAACTTTGATGTGATGAGTGAGCACATGCAATATCAGGATGTACCCTACTCCCACAAAATGAGGTTGGACAATGACATGAGAACAACTTTCCTTCTTGGGCTGAATCAATGGAAGACAAGTATCATTCCCCACCATGATCAGGAAAATGCCTGGGCACATGCCCCAGGCAGGGACCTACATCACTGGCCAACTTCTCATAGTCCTCCATCAGCTGCTCATTCTCCTGGTTGACTGCCAGCACCTTGCAGATCCGATTAGCTGCTGTCTCCGCCTTGCAATAGAATAGTGAGAGAGAAAGAAAAATTACTCGCACACTTGCCCCAGAATACTCATCAGAGACTAGATACGGTATTATCTGCTCCAGGGCCATCTTCATCTCACACCTAACCCCAGAAGGGTCACTGTCACCAGTCCACACAGAGATATGCAAAGTGTCCTGCTATTCCTTCTTTACCCATTCATTAATGTTGACTCTGTAGGACATGAATGGACCAGCTTCAGCTTCTATTTGGTGCTAAACAGAGATGCAAATCCAAGAGGACTGATTAGCTTCCTCATTCTAATTCCATTCCTAACTTCCCTCTGTTTTGATTAATATAAATATTAATGTTTTCCATAGTATATGACTGAAGGGTTGGTGACCCAAGTAGCACGTTCTAGGGAAGGAGAGAGGAAGAAAGCAGCCAGGGATAAAACATCTGCCCCTACATAAACTAAGCGGTGATGTGGCTAAATGAGAACTTATTAGAAGGCCAAAGAGGAAAATGTCTAAAGGAAAAGTATATATCAGCTCCCGAAGCATACACAGTTTTATTAAATAAAGGATAGTGACCAAACAGTTTTTGGATTGACTATACCTAAACAAAAACAAATGGGCTTCAACTACAGTAGGAGGGATTTAGGAAGATTCAGGATAAGGAAGAACTTCCTGAAGGTGGAAGTAATTAAATAATGTTATCAAGGCAGGTTGTAAAAATCTCCCTCCTTGTAAAGCATTTTAACTAAGACAGCTACCTACCTAGCTTTTGATTCATCTGTAATACTGAGTAGTAGAAGAAGAAGACCAGATTAGCTAGTCTTTTCAGTTGCAGAGATCTTAAGAGGAATGAATGCAAGTGGCAGAAGGTGAGATGGGGGCATGAGAAGAGGGAGAGAAAAAGGAAGGAGAATGGGGAGAGGAAAAAAAAGGGAGAGAGAAAGGAAGAGAATGGGGAAGAGAGAAGAATGAAGAAAAAAAGGAAGAGGAAGGGAAAGAAGGAAAGGAAGAAGGGCCAGGAAGAAAAGAAGAGAAAGGAAGAGGAAGGAGTGAAAAAATGGAAGGGAAGAGAGAAGAACTTGAGGGGAATAAGGGCAGTAAAGAGCTAATGGCAGATTTCTAATTCTATGTTCAAAATTTTAATGTTTTGCATAAGGCTGAAGGGAACATAAGGGTGGATGAGTCCCAGTTAATACTAATTTCTCAGAAAGGGCAAAGAATGGTGGAGCAAAAGACCCGAGCTGGAATCTTAGGACTGATATATATTATCTATAACCCTGGATAGGTTAATAATGCCCCTCTCTAGGCCTTTCTGTAAAACAAGGCTAAACTAAATGATCTCTAAAATCTGGTCTAGCTCTAAAAACCTCTGGTACCTTTATTTTCAGCCTCATCTCATCAGGCAGAAAATGTGATTCTGATAAAAGCGATAAGTAATAAGGGATGAGGGAAGCCTCTAAGGTCTTAGCATGGAATTGAATTATTCCCATTTTGGGAAAGTCAGTCTAACTCTGTATTATTAAATGACAATCTGGCTCCTGATGTTCATTTCAGTAAACTAAGTTGACATATTCATACTCAAACAAATAAAATCAGAATTTTAAAAAATGAAGCCTTTAGGATCTCTTCCTTATCTCCTCGCCCCATTGTCCTGCTTTGGTTAAAATGTATAGAAACAGGGCTGGGTAAGGGGAGATAAACCAGCCAACTGTATTTAGCCCAAAAGAACATGGAAAGTACCACCTTTGGTCAGACTTCCAGCCCAGAATTACCTAGCAATGGTACCAGGTGAAAATGCCTTTCATGTTTCTACCTTTAAAAGTTAAAGATATAGTCTATAAAGGAATCTGTGTGATTACCTTGCATTTGCTGCTTGGGTTAAACTATGCCTTGACATATTTTTACATGCAATAAAATGAGTTTAGTCCTTTTAAAAGAGCTAAGCTTCCTTCTATGTAGAAGTGGGGGAATGTGGATATAAAACATCATGTATATTATTAGATACAGTGGTGTTGTCAGCTTAACTGCTTTCTTTCTTATTCTCTACTATAAAGAATGGCTTGTTGGAGAGGGGAGGGATAGAGTAAATGAATGAATGAATGAATAAAACAAAGGTGATGGAAAAACAACTGATACCACTACATTTTTTTTCTAAGAAATGCAAAGGGATTCAGTGAGCTTCTGTTTGAGGAGATGGATTGGAATCAGTTCCAGTGACCTCCCACATGGAGAATTAGCAAGATATAATTAAAGGAAAGAAGATTTCACAGGATTTAAAACAAGGACCGGAGTGGTTTAACCTCCTCCTTTTACATATAAAAATGCAGAGAAGTAAATGATTTCTTAAAGTCTCACAAAGTGGCTGAGCCTGACTTAAAGCAAATCTTCTAAACTAGGCTATTTCTCCTATACTCTGTGCCTATACTCTGATGGTCCAGAGGCTTAGGGGTTTAAATCCTATCTGATGCCCACTAGCTGTATGATGCCAAACAGGTCACTTAATCTCTCTGAGACTCACAGTTTCCTTATCAGTAAAATGGAGACAAGTACTTTCAGTATACCCATCTAGATAACTACTGTAAGGAAAGCACTCTGTGGACTTTAAATGTGAGCTATTATCTTTATTAATATAAGGACCTCTGAGAACAGAATTGGTTAATTCTTTAACAGAAAGAACTACTTTTGAGCCCAGAGAGAAGATTTAATAGCTACGGGGAGCACATTGGTGGAGGGGCCCCAGAAAGTAGAGATTTGTTCTGAGGAGGATGTCAAAGGGAATGACTGTTCCAAAAAGGGAAACTATAGAGTGGAGCTTTATGAGCAGGGTTTTTCCTGGTTTGTAGGAAGAAGTAAACAGTATTATGAAAAAAGGATGGGAGGAAGAAAGGGAAGAAGGAAGGAGGAAAGAAGAAAAGCTGAATTTGGGGTTAGAGGAGCCAGGGTCATAGGATCATAGATTTAGAGGCGGAAGAGACCTAAGTCTAGACCTTTCATTTTATGGATAAAGAAGCTACACCATGATGCCATTCAGGTGGCTCTGGGTCCCAGAGAGATGAAGTAACTTACTTAATACAAGCAATAAGGAGCAGAACTAGAATTTGAACCCAGGTCCTCTGACTCCAGATCTGACAACTCTTCCACTCCACCAGCTAGCTAGGTGACTTTGGACAAGCCACTTCATCTCTCTAGGCCTCAGCTTCCCCAGCAGTGCAACAACAGCAGCACTCATACTACAGCAGGGATGGGACCAAGGCCTAGCCATCCTATCTAAGCATTTGGGAGGGATCAGAACATAAAGTCCCAGTCTAGTAACAGAGGCTGGAGACATAGGCAAAGGAAAGAAAACTAATACAATGGGTTAAGAGAAACCCAAGACATAAACCCAGAAGAACAGCAATATGGTGTAGTACATGGAGCAGTAGACTGGAATCAAGGGAAAACCTGAGTTCAGATCCTGCCTCAGATACTTACCAGCTCTGTGACCCAGGGAAAAATTATAAGCCTCAGTTTCCCCTAAGATCCCTTCTAGTTCTAAATCTACAATCCCACGATCCTCTGTTAAATGAGGAACATGGTCTCAGGTCCCTTCCAACTCATGATCGTAATTATAAGACCAGGTGTGTTCAAGACCTTATAGATTTAGCAAAGTAATAAGAGCTAAGTCAACAGGAATAGGAAATTATCAAAGGAACTTGGACCATCTACTAGCTGAGAAGACCAGACTGTAAGAATGAGTCCAAGTCAAGTGGGACAAAGATCTCCTGAATCCCAATCCAATGTTCTATCTAACATCATCTTGCCTCTCTATTTATACATAAACAGGTATTTGAGTGAAATTTTTTATAAGTGTACAGTCAACATCAACATTTCAAAATTTTGCTTTCTGTTCTTTTACTTTCTATTTTCATTTTGTTTGTTCGTGAAGTGAATTATCTCTATTAAGGGTTTATTGTTTTCTTCAAAAAATATTGCATTGGTGGGGTTTCTCCCCCTCCCACCCCCATCACTGTTACTGTCCACTGATTCCGTTTCCTCCCCCTTGTTAAGTATAGTCAAAGAAAACCAAGCAACAGACTGGCCACATATGACCACTAGTTTTAAGGTTTATTATAATACTGTAAATCAATTGTTTTGTATTTGTATGCTCTTTTTTCTGGGAATTTTTAGCATTCCAGTTCCAAGTCCCAAGATGAAAGCACTGTACAAGCCACTATAACTCCAGTAATTATTACTAATTCACCTGATAGCAAATAACCAAAGAGGAAACACTAACAAATGCAAATCCTCAAGAACAATCTGGAAAGATCCTTAGTATGTAGCTTTAACATTAACCTTAATATTTCTTTTAAACATCATTTTGAATTAGTCACTCATCCCTTGGTCCATGCAGATAAGATCCATATAAATATGGCAATGATCTCATCTGGATCCTAAGGTCAACGGCTTCTTGACCATCAAATCCAATGGCTCGTCTCAGTCCTGATTCTTCTTGACCTCTCTGTGAAATCTGACCACTGATCATCCTCTCCTCCTGATACTTTCTCCTTTCTGGGTTTCTCCTAACACTCCTCACTCTTGGTTCTCACCTACCTGACCACTTCTCTTAAGTCTCCTTCGCTGGATAATCATCCACAGAATATCCTCTAAGTAGGATTACCACAAGGCTCTGTCCTCGGCTCTCTTCTTTCCTCATTCTATATAATCTACATTTCCAGGCTTATTAGACAGCACTGCCCTTCACATACTACAGTGCCAGTGGGGCTGGCCTGATTTCAGTTTCTCATAAACAATACTCCATTTCCTGTCTGTGCCTTTGGCCAGGCTATTCCCCAAGCCATAGATGTTCTTCCTCTACCAGAATACTTCCACCTCTTGGAAGGGAGACAGAAGATAGCTACTTGTAACTCTAAGGCAGTATCTTCCAGTCCCTTACAAAGAAGCAAAATCTAGACCTCAAATCCTCTATGACCACTAAAAAGCTCAGCTCATATCCTAAAGGGAAGACTTGCTGAAACAAAACTGGTCACTCCTGAACTCACCCCCCAACTCTAGCGGTCATACATCACTCAAGCCCACGCATACACGTGTCGTGCCAAATTACCAATGAGCTAAATGGGGGTTGGGGGGGGAGGGGGGAAGGTGGGAAGATAAGCAGGAGAGCCAAGGAGAATAAAAGCCTAGCTTGGATAAAAGCAAATCAGCTTTTACAAGGGCTAGGCCTCACCTGCAGAGAAAAAAAATGTCAGACCAAGCCAGATGTTCTCATATGACCTTTAGCAGAAATTCAGCTCAAAGAAAGTAAAAGAGTAAAGAGAAATAAAGCTTCTGGGCAAGGGGTCAGGGTAATACAAAAGTGTCAAGTGAGGCATGAAATAATACCCTTGGCTCCCACTATTTCTCTCCTTCCCCCTCCCCCACCTATCTGTTGCCAGACAACCTTTAGGAAAAAAGCCAGGAAATTAGCTGGCTTGGCTTTGACCTTCGGAGCCCAAGTAGATTAAAGGCAGGGAAAGGGGAAGGTGCCAAGATGGCTTCTCTCCTTGGGCTTCCCAGAGTCTCATTGGAAGACTGACCTTTGGAAGGACTCCTGACCCAGGATATGAGAAGATCCCCATGACACCCAACTTTGCCCTGCACAGTGACCTTCTTGTGCCAGGAATGTGGACCAAAGGAGCATGAAATGTTTACAGCAGGAGTGGGAGGCAGGGAGAATATCACAATCAGGCTGCCACATACAAAAGAACCCCAATACTTCTCTTCCGTGCACTGCCATTGGCTATCACACAGCAAATGCTTTAGAGACAGAAAGTCAGGCAGATATGATAACAATGGTAGCCCAGGTGAGAGGGACAGCATGAGGGACAAAAGGAGAATGGATGCAAAGAAGAAAAAGGGGAAGAGAAAAAGAGGGAAGAAGCAGTAATATGAAGTGAGCTCAGCCCACAAAAACACCCCACACTGAAGACAGGAGACTACAAGGATCTCCTGTTCTTGAGTAGGGAGGTGAGTACCCTGGCAAGGATGTCTCCGAGCCTGACTTGTGCTGGCCTAAAAAAAAAAAACAGGAGAAAGGGGATGGTAAAAAAAAAAATGGTAGGGGGGGAAACAGTCTGAATAGGATAGGGGAATTTCAAAAGATGCAGAGAAGGGATAAGGAGAAACATAAAGCAGGAATGAGACAAAAAAGCTAAGTGAAAAAACTGGAAAGGAAATGTATATAGGCAGCAAATAAGAGAAATCTGTCGAGTCTGGGCTGCCCTCCCACATGTGACCATGAAGAGGGCCAAGGAGGTCCATCCAGGGGGGTAAATTGAAACTGTATTGGGCAGAGAACCACACTAAGAATAGATGTGGGCCATAATTCCCTCAAACCTTAAGTTCAAATCCTGGAGAAGAAAGGAAGGAGAACAGACAAGGGCCTGGGCAGAATGCCCCTGTCTAGGGCAAAAGTCTTCCGGGCTCCAAATGACTATAGCAGGGCAAAGGGACAGTCTAGGCTTCCCTTTCTTGGGGGAGCATCTTCCTACATAGGAAGTGCTTCAAGGCTAGGAAGGAGCAAACATTCCATCCTCTACTGGAAAAGGAACAGGATTATATGAAGGGACAGGGGTGCAAGATGAGCAGAGCTGGCAGACAGCAAAGGCTCTCATTCCCAGGGGCAGAGGGAATAGGCTGCCTTTGGCTCACTTCTTCCCTTCCCTCCTGAAAAAAGAGCTAGCACCCCCCATGGGGTAACAGGAGGTTAAGAACTAGGAGAGAACAGATACATTTGTGATCTCTCTACCAAATGCCTGATGTTTTCAGGCTAAAGGCTTCTATAAACCCCCCACCCCACTTTGAAAAGCCCATTAGATGGGCCCAGAGAAGGGTCCTGAGTTTAATGCCTAGGGATAAAAGGAAAGCAGGCATTTGAGCATTCTCTCTGAGCTCCCAGTCAAGGCAGAATCTATGGAAGTGACGGGAAAAGTCAGAAGAAACAGGAAAGTGACAGAGGGAAGAGTGAGAGGGATGGGCTGGGGAGTAATTATATCTCACCTTCTGCGCACCTGAAAAGGCGTGGCAGTAACATGAAACATAGGTCAAAATGGCCTTCTCATCCGGCCTTAGCGTGCCTACAACATCTGCACAAAGAAGGAAAAGAGGTTGAAAGGATAAAGTAAGAAGCAGCAGCACACAGAATAAAATAAAACAGTTGTGGGGAAAGAGAGAAAGGAGAGAGGAGGAGAGAGAGAGGGAGGGGTGAAAGGGAGGAGAAGAAGAGAGGAAGGGAAAGGGAGGGGGAAGAGAGACAGACAGACAGACAGACAGACAGACTGCGGGAACAGAGCAGACACAGTAGAAAAACAGACCGAAAAAGAGCAAAAAAGAGGGAAGAGCGCAGTCATGGGGAAGGGAAGAAACTTCCTATCATGCATATCAAGACGAGCCACATCAATTTCCATGAGGAGAGCAGGGAATCCAGATGAGGACATGATCAGTGAGTTCGCCCCATGGGCCAAAGCAGCAGCCCTACCTCCACAGGGGTTTCTCATCCTGGGCTCAGGGAATGCCAAGGTCATGCTGGGTTCCTTTCTTTGCCATGAGCATTTCTCCAACAAGATCACATTCTCCTGCTGCCACCTCAGTGGGGCTGGAGACAATGTCTTGTTCAGCTCCTACACCTCCTAGGTTCCAGGGAGGGGCTGCAGGTTTGTTGGTTACCTCCCTGGGTGGCCCAAAGCAGAGCTGACCGGAGGGATGTGGGATCTAGACTCACCCCCCCCAACATTATCAGACACCAATGATAGGTCAAGCCCTTAGCCTTACAGTAGAGGCATGCAGTCAGGGGCAAAAAGCTCAGAGTTTACACTCACTCCATGAGGGCAGACTGGGTAGAGGGCTGTTTATGGGACAGTATTAAGTCAAGCCAACACAATGGAAAACATGTAAGACAATCTCTCATCATGAGATCTGGAGTCATAATATTTAGGGTTTTCTTTGCAGGATGGAGGACAGAGTGAGGATTATCGTTGCAGGGTTTCTCCTGAAAAATCCAGTTGCTGAGACTGGTATTAAGTTCCCTGCCAACCAAAAGCTTGGACCCACTCAAAAGACCTGCCAACCCAGTGGAAAAATTCTACGGTCCACATTGCAGCATTCGCTGCACCTGAACACTAGCTATGGACGAGTCCCAAGAAGAGTCTATTCTTTTCACCAGTGGCCAAAGCCTCAAGCCATTTGTACCTGATTAAGAAGGGGCACTTGCCCCACAGCTTTCAGACACTGGAGAAGGAGAAGAAGGAAGGAAGGGGAAGGGGGTTGAGGGAAGAGTCAGCAGGGTAGAGCCAAGCGATGACAGCATACCTATCTGAACCAGTCCTTAATTCTACCAAAAGGGAACCAAACCACAGATACCTGTAGCTACAGGTGGGTGTTGAGGGAAGGGGGAGAAAGAAGGGGGGCGGGAAATAGTCTAGGTATTTATTAGTAGGAGGACTAAGTGTGGTATATACAGAGAGGTCTAGGCACCCCATGATACCTTTTGGGCTCCTGAGAAGGCGTGGTAGAAACTAGAAACATAGGTCATGATGGCCTTTTCATCAGGGCGGGCAGTTCCAACAATGTCTGTGGAGAAAAACCTAGAGTTAAGAAAGAGCCAATTGGTAGACTGGGTTAAGAGAGAAATGAGAGTAGGGGACAAACTGGTACCTATGCAGGATGAAAGGAGGAAGAGGAACCGAAACATCTCCTGCCATTTCTGGCCTCTGCCCCATCCTATTTGGATAACGCTATGAATGAGCTCAGGACCAGGGCATGAAAGTCTGAGGACCTAACTTGAAAACTGTGATGAATATAGAGATTCTAGTGGCAAACCCAGACCACATGTAAATTATTTAGGCCAAGAGAAGTCTTGTGTTTTATTTTTTTAAACTCAGCCCCAAGAAGACATAAAGCCAAATGTCAACCCAAAAGGAGAAACCTCCCATACCCATACATGCTGATATTAACAAAGCCAGCTACGGAGAAGTCTTCCTTACCCCTCCCCCACTCCAGCAACTGGTCACCCTATTCTTCAGGACTTGGTCAACGCTGATAGAGAACTTCACATCCTAGTAATGACTAGGACTGGGCCTCCTCATTATCCTCCCGCTTTCTCTCCTCTAGTCTGCAGCCTGGAGGCCATGTGTGGCCCTCTAAGTCCTCAAGTGCAGCCCTTTGACTGAATCCAAACTTCACAGAACAAATCACCTTAGTAAAAGGATTTTTTTTGGTACAACTTGGACTCAGTTAAAAGGCTGCACTCAAGGACCTAGAAGGCCACACATGGCCTCGAGGCCTCAGGTTCTCCACTCCTACTCTAGTCTCTAAGGAAGCAACACTTTTCCTTGCCAAGACCAACTCCCCCTCCCCACCCCACTTGTACCTTTATATATCATCTTCTGCAGTTCATCCATTTGGTAATTTCATTCACAACCCCTCCCCCTATCTCCAATCTCTCTCTATCCATTATCTTGATCCTATCTGCTATGTATATGTATATTCCAAGGATCTGTCCTGATCACCTCCATGAAGATCACACAATCCCCACATCTATTCCTCACCTCCAGTCTAACATATCAACCGCTTATTGAACATCTCCACTTAGCTATCTCAGAGGCATCACAAATTTAAAAAGTAAAAAATTGGAATTCATGGTCAACCCCTACCCCAGTCCAAACTTTTTCCCAACTGACCTATTTCTATTCAAACACTATCATCCCCCTTCAGTCATTCAGGTTGGCAACTCTGAAATTATTTTCAACTCCTCCTTACCCCTCACTCCCCATGCCCAGTCATTTACCAAGTTCTGTTGAGTCTACTTCTCGAAATCACCCACAACCAAACCCTTCTCTCACATATTGCACCCCACTGTAACCTCCCTAGTTTGGGCCTCGCCACCACTGCATGAGCCTCCAATAGCTCCCTATTGCCTCCAGGATAAAATCCAAATTCCTTTGACATCTAAAGGCTTTCCCAATCTGGCTCCAAAATTATCTTCCCAGACTGCCACATTCCTCCCCACCCACCCATTCATTCTACAACCTACCCGAACTGACCTACCTCCTTTTCCCTCTGTATAACATTCCATCTTCTGTCTCCCCTACTTATCATGCTCTAATCACTTCTACCCCTTGCAATCCCTTCGAGGTTCAGCTCAGGTGCTACCAAGCCTTTCCCAAGCCCCCAGTTGTTTGCGCCCCTCTCCTCACATATACCAACATTACTTTGTATTTACTTTTTCATATACTTTATATTTGTCTATCTGTGTACATATCATGATTTTGTCAATGTATCCCGAGGTCCTAGAACAATACCTAGAAACATAGTCCTAGAACATAGAGGGTATTTAATGACTGTTAGCTGGACTGACTCAAATGACTACAGTAAAGGAGAAGAGTGAATAAACAGTTCAGAGTCCCTCTGACAGCTTGTTATGTATATCAGGGTGAAGGAAGGGAAATCAAGGAAAGATCTGGTGAGGTTTAAAAAAGAAAAAAGCTTTGTTACCTTCTGCATCCAGCATCTTTGGGATATCCAGATACTTCTCTGCCACATCAAAAGCTGTATTTAGGTTTGTGAGTGGATCATCCTAATGGGAAGGGAGGGAAGAAAAGCAAAGGCATGATGTGAGAACCTGAGGAAGCACTGGCCAGCCCCTCTCTGTACAGGGAGCAAGAAGGAAGAGAAGGGCTGGCTGGCTCTACTGAATGGGGTCATGCCACACATGGGTTACTGCCTCTGAGTAAATCTCTCTCTCACTCTCTCTCTCTCTCTCTCTCTCTCTCTGACACACACCCATGGACTGGTGAGGGCCATTCAAATCCAGCTCTATGTGTATTTTTCCTCCAGGATGGGCAGTCCTTTGGATTCTAGCCTTGCCAATGGAAACCAAGATACTCAGAAGCAGCAGATTTATCAAGGAATCCTATTTAATTGATTAACAGGGCTTTCCGGTGGTGCTAGATAAGAATGGCCATGTTGCTGGTTTGCTAAGTAGCCACCAGGGGGTGCTGTAAGAGCAGCTTTCTCAATACGGCAGTATACCTAAGGATTTGGTCAATCAAAAAATTAGGCGAGAAGGCAAAGCTTTCATATTGCACCAAGTCCCAAGAATTATCCATAGGGTGATCTAATGATATGCTAAAAAGAGCATTGGACTTGGAGGTTAAATACAAGCTGAAACTACTGGCTGGGTACCTATGGACTTAGTGTCTCTAAGATCACTTGTCACTGGGCAGGTCACTTTACATAAACCTCAGTTTTATTCCTTGGGTATAATGTATACACAACTTACTGCAGAGTTCTCACGAGAAAAGGGCTATGCAAAGTGTCAGACAAAGATGAGCTAATATCATCAGGTTAGGAGGTAACAGATGATGAAAGGTCTGGGTTATGACTTGGACTCCCTTGCCTCCCAAGGCCTCAGTTTTTTCAACTAGGGAATAGGGAGAAATGGCCATTCCCTCTCATACTGAATAACTGAATTTGTAAAGGAAGAGTAAGGGGTCTGTCTTCCTTGCCTAACAGGACATCTTTTGCCTCCTTGAGAAAGCTTAAATTCAGTTTTACAGGGAGTTGATGGATTTCTTTTTGATGACTCCTTCATGGCCTAAAAAAATAATAAGCCATTTCATTAGTCTATGCTTCAGTTTCTCCATATGCAAAATAGGAATCTCAAGCTTTTTCCTCACAGGGAAGTCTGGGGGTGAAGTTCATGTCCTAGAACAACCACATTGGCCTCTTTAAAGGAGGAAGCTGATTAAAATAACCAGAAGTAGCCAGATCTGTGGAAATAGTACAACAAATCAGAGGTTCTTCACCTTTTTTTGTGTCATGGACCCATTCATTTGGCAATATGATGAAGCCTATGGGCTCTTTCTCAGAAAAATGTCTTTAAATAATTGGAGAAAATTCCATATTTCAGTTAGAAGTTAGTGAAAAATAAGGATGTATTTTTTTTCCTATCCAAGTTCCCAGGCCCTCTGAAATCTATCCACAAATCCTTTTTCGGGGGGGAAAGGGGGGGTGTGCAGGGGGAGGAAAGAATATGAACCAAGGTCAGGAATCCCCGCAATAAAAGCTATTTTCCCAACTGTGTCTCTAAGATCTCATAACCCCACTCCCAGCTGCTTTCTTTTCAAGTATACTCCTTTGGGAATCTTAATGGCTTGGCCCAGGTAAGTCACTTTTCATCATCTGGCCTGGCCAGAAGTATTGCTGCTAATAAGGAGTAAGCACCCCTTCCAAGCACTGCCTCTCAGGTCAGGTTTATAGTCCAACCTGGTCCTAGCTGCAACCACAATCATTTCCATATGTACTCATTTCATGTATCCTTGTTTATGCTATTAACATTCTGACAGTGATAACTCACTGATAGCGCTTGATTTAAATCAACAAAACAAAACTCTTTTTGATGTCTCATTCAAATTCCTCCTGATTTGTGACAGAGCTCCCCACATGTGAGCACATTGTGAAGTGACACCCACCCTCTACACCCCCAGCTCTAAGGATAGAAAGCCCTGACGGGGACTCAGAGATCTCTGGAGAAGTCACTACAAGCTGTGGGCTTACGAAGGAGTACGGTAAGTGGTATATGGTAGCAGGAACCATTATTATAATAATTAATGGGGTTGTCACTAATGGTTTAGATTGGCACCCACTCGAAGGCAAAGGTCGCATGATGCGGAGTACAGAGCCTAGAAGGGTACCAGGTGCAATCATGCACTTGAAGAATACCACCAATGACAAGTTGTTCCTCAGGAAACCTCTCCCTCTTTCCTTCACACACGTGGGGGCTTCAGACTCTGAAACATTCTGTCTTGTTCTGTTTTGTTGTCTCAAAGTGGGATGGTTTTCTCTCTGGATTCCACCCCAACAGTCAACTGATTAAAAGCATTTTTTTCTTTTTCTTTTTCCCCACTGAATTTGTAGGGCTAATGTCACTGCTGACAGAAGGGAGGATTTCTAACATTCGCCTTCAAATTGTCATTCAGTACCTTCCGCAGCTTCCCGTAATCGATGAGTTCTGGCCGGTGTCTGTGAATCAGTGCGCAGAACCCAAGGCCATCTTTCCAGCTGTAGAGGAGAGAAAGAATGAATTACAGAGGGGCAGCTAGGTGGCACAGAGGATAGAGCTCCAGCCTTGGAGTCAGGAGGATCTGAGTTCAAATCCAGCCTCAGACACACTTGACACTTTACTAGCTGTGTGACCATAGGGAAGTCACTTAACCCCGACTGCCTCACAAAAAAAAAAAAAAAAGAACGAATCAGAAATGTGTAAGGAGAGGGTGGCAGTCAGAGTCAGTGACAGTAGATGAGGGACCATAGGGTCATAGGAGCATAGTGTTAGAGAGAGAAAGGATCTTAGAGATCTTTGAGTCCAACTCTCATTTTACAAATGATGAAATGAGGCCCAGAGAAGTTGTGACTTGCCTAAGGTCACACAGCTAGTTAAGTATCTGAGGTAGGATTTGAACCCAGGTCTTACTGCTTCCAGGCCAGCATTATATCCAATACTCCATGCTGTCTCTCTTGGATGGGGAGAAGAAAAGTCTGGGCAGGAAGATTGAGGCACCTTTCCTTTAACATATTTTTAAATGTTTTATTAAAAGCTGAACACTATCTAATTCAACTAACTAAACTTGATTAATGACTATTTACATGTAAATTAATAACTTTTAATGCATAAAAGATAATTTTTTTTCAGTTAATCCCTCTAAGACCATCCTCATTATAATTCTTTATTTATAGCTGAGTGGTCTATATGGCATCCACACTGACCATGTGTAAGTCATCATATGAGCGTCCCTTATTTTCAAGATGGGTGAGGGGCAAGTCAAAGACTGAGAAACAGAAGAGGGAAGAGGACTACCATTTCCCAATCCAACCCCATCTCCAATTTTTAATAACCTGATGTCCAGGAAACCAAGAGTACAAATTGCCTACTCTTCCCAACACCATCTCTTTGCAGATACTAAGAGCTCTCTGTATGTGATAAGTTGAATTGAATTGTATTATATCTCCCTGCTCCAACCCCCTTCTGCTATGCTATGTAAATACACTGTTCCAGGGGGTCTAGGCCAAGATTATCATCCATCTCAAAAAATGTGTAATGGGGGCAGCTAGGTGGCGCAGTGGATAGAGCACCGGCCCTGAATTCAGAAGGACCTGAGTTCAAATCCGGCCTCAGACACATAACACTTACTAGCTGTGTGACCCTGGGCAAGTCACTTAACCCCATTGCCTAGCTAGCTAGCTAGCTAGCTAGATAGATAGATAGATAGATAGATAGATAGATAGATAGATAGATAAAACAAAAAAAAGTGTAATGAACATGTGCTAAACACTAAAGGAGATAGCAAAGAAATATAACAATCTTCCCAACAGATAGTCTTTCTAAGAATATATGTTCAGTACTTTCCACTTCCTTCCTTGCAGAAGTAAAAGATTATGGTTGTGGAATAGTGTATATAACCTCAGCCTTTTTCCAATATGCTAGCTAATTTTACTGATCTGGGGTTTTTTTTCTCCTTTTTTCCTCTTTGTTACAAGAGATAGGTTTTGGGAAAGAAGTGGGAAGGGCTATATTAGGAAATGCAGGTGTTATTTTAAAAGTTAATATCCATTTATTTTTGAAAATAGAAGCCTTTTCAATACTCCGTACATACCCCCAAAGAATCTCTGCTTAGACTAGCCCAATGTAGCTGGGGTGGGGGGAGAATTCAACAGCACCTTGGTCAAAACAGCCTAGTTAGGATTGTGAGGACATTCATGTAACATGTATGTCACATACCTGATGTGGAAGTTCTGAATGTTTACATTTTTATATGGAGCCGTCTTCCTCTGACACCATAGCAGCAGCCCTTCCTTTGCTGATGTCTCTGTGAAGTGGACAAAATGGGAGAAAGGGGCAAGTGAGTTGGTGCTAGTGAATAGATACGCATATACAAGGGTCACTGCGGACAGTAACATGTCGCCCCCCATTACGATGGCTAGTGGAGCCATCTCCCACCTTTGATTCCACCACAATCCCCTTCTCTCTGAAATGGGATTCCCACCTCTTCACCTATAACAAGGCACTAAGACTTTTAGGAGAGGTTTGAGAGGGGACCCCATTACCTTGAATATTGTCTTGTATCTCCCCTACCTCAAATCAGCCCCACCAATCCGAAAGGGTCATGGGGCTGACTTACCCATATGGAGAGTGGGGGTGGAGTGGATGGGGAATGTTGTTAAGAGCAGTACGTGGAGTACTTTCCTACTGTACAGACATAGTATCAATAGAACTTAAAGCCTAGTGGGTCCGGTCAATACCACTATATCACTACCAGTCATGCATCTCTTTTTTCTACTCTGTAACAACTACCATGAACATAACCAGATGTGGTATGGAAAGGGGTTAACCTCCCCATTCCCCTTCCCTAAATAGTATCATTTATCCAGAATGAACCTTCAGCATAACACAAATAGTGAGTAAAAGTGAAAAGATCCAGGTTATCATCATACATCTCAGTGTGCCCAGGTACTATCTGGGAAAGCTCCCCAGGATGTATGCATAGAAGATGAAGAGAGAGGTGGAAAAGGTCAACATTTGGGGCAAATGTGAGAAGAGCGGGGGGGATGAACCCCAGCCATACCTTCCACTGAGATATCCTGAATAGCAAAGCGAAGGATGATGGTCCAAATCATCCCTAGGGTCATTTTCACATTCCCATCCACAATTTCTGCAGAAAGAAGAGCAGACAAATATTAGACTGGATACCTCCTGGTCTCAGACAAGTAAACAAACAAGTGAAACTGACTAGAGACTACAAGTGTTTTGTGTTAGGAATATCTGACCCCAGGAATCAGGGCTAGAAAACCAGGACACTCCCTACACTCAGCTATACTTTGACATGTGGGTTCTGGGTTTGCTAAGGGTTCTGGGGACTAGGTTGGAGAGATACAACAGTACCAGGAAATTAATCTAAATGATTCCATCTTATTCCCACAAGTCACATATACTGTTCTTTGGCAGGATAATTCCTAATCTGGGAGCATGGATTTAGAGCTAGAAGTGACCTCAGAGGTCATCTGGCCCATCCCAACCCCTAAGGCACAGAGAGGCACTCAAATGGACTTGTCCAAGGTCACCACGGGTAGTCCAAGTAGACGACAGGGAGTCACGTCAGAGTCAGGATTTGAACCCAAGTTCTCTGATTCCAAAACCTGTGTTTTTCCACTACACAAAGACAGATGCCAAAGAAGCCAGGATACAAGCATGGCAGAGTTGCTGCTACCTCCACTGAAGCAACTAGGTGGTGCCGTGGATAGAGTTTCCAGGCCGGGGGTCAGGAAGACCCAAGTTCAAATCCGGCCTCAGACACTTACTGGATGCGTAACTATAGGCAAGTCATTTAACCTTTGAGTGCCTCTGCTTGCTCATCTGTAAAACGGTGATAATAACAGCATCAGGCTTATAGGATTGTTGTGAAACTCAAATGAGATAATATTTGTAAAATGCACTTAGCACAGTGCCTGGAACATAGCAGGTGCTATATAAATGCTTATTCTCTTTCCCTTTTTGCCTTCAAAGCTAGGCCTCTGCTCAGATCATGTGGTAAGAAGAACAGGGAAGGAGGGAAAAAAGGGAAGAGTAAAGGCTGAGAAGGACATTTCCCCCAAAAAGGTGCTGATAGAGGGCCCTTGATAACACAAACACCAAGAGATGGGGCTGATGGCCTGAAGTGATCTGGGAGATGCTCCGAGTCCTTTTTTTTTCCACTTCTGTGTCTAGTTTACATTCCTTCCTCCCTTCAACTTTTTTTTTAGAATCTCTACTTTTCTTTAAAGCTCATACGAAGCTTCACCTTCTCCACGAGGTCTTGCTGGATTTGCCCCAGCTACTCCCTATCTCTCTCTTGAAATGACCTTGTATTTATAGATGTACAAATTTTTTCCTCCAATAAAATGTAAATTTGTTGAGGACAAGGATTGTTTCACTTTGGTCTTTTTGCCTCCAGCATCTGGCATTCGTTAGATAATTAATAAATACTTATTGATGAATGGACCCCATCCTCCATAGATGAGCATGAGAGTCACTTAAATTCCACACTTAAAATTCCAAGGCTGGGCCTTAACTTCGCACGCACCAGTGCAAAGCCATGCCTGGGATACAGCCTTAAAACTTACTGTAATTTTGATGCTGGAAGGGATGAGACCATCTGATTTAAACCCTTCATTTTACAGCTACAGCAACGAAGGCCCAGTAAGGTTAAGTGCTTTGCCACAGCTAGTCATGCTTTCCAAGTATTCTTTCCATATTGTCTTTTATAGGAGCAGGCTAAAGATTTCACCTTGTCCACACTTTGCCAGGAGTCGGGCCTACAGCAGAGGCAGGAGGATCACATATGTCAAAAAATCTGAGGTTGCAAAGATTTCCACCAAGAATCTAATCTCTGCTTCCTTCCTGCCCACTGGCTAGGCTGCAGTTCACAGGGGTCAAAGGTTGCTCATAAACCTAGCCAGGCAGTATCCCTCCCTAATAAATGAAGTATGGGAAGGGATGCAGAAATCATCTACTTAAGGCTGCTAACGGCAGAGGGCAGTGTTTCCTACGGGCTCACCCTGAAATGGATACTATATAAAGAAGGGGGAAACCACTAGCCTTGTCCTTGCTATGGTCCACACAAGTATCTTTTTATAGAATACTTTATGATTCACAGAAAGTGTCCTTTGTAACCACCACTATCCCCATTTTGCAGATCAGAAGAAGGAAGTTCGTTGAAGGTTAAGACATTCAACACTAAAAATTGTGGTCCATCAATGTAACAAACTATTAATATGCAATAAGAAATGGAACCTCATGAACACACGGGAGAGCACGGAAGACCTGTGAATTCATGCAAAATGAAACTAGGGCCATGAAAACAATACCCACAATGACTCCACCAATGCCAATGGAAAAAAATATCCACTGAACAAGTGAAAATGAATGTTGAAAAATTACAAAGAACAAGTTTCGCCCCAAAGAAGAGAGATGATAAGGTAACTCCCCCTTTCCTTGCTGAAGTGGAGGGGGGGGGAGGAAGGGGCAATATTCACAGGGGTGTACAAAAGCAGTCAATTGCTTTTAAAATTGCTGAGGAACATACATAGACAAATGCAAAATGCTAAGCAGCAAGAAAAACAGAGGATCACAGAAAGTTAGAATGTCAGAACACGATGCCAACCTGCTCCCAGTAGAGGGGAAAGCAAAGGCTGAGACATGACTTGCTTCAGATCATGCAGCTTGCATGTGGCGGGGCTCGTTTTTTTTTAACTCTATTCCATTGCCCCACAATGCCTCCCTTCATTCTGTCCACGATGGTCAGCACAATGCTGTTCTACTAAAAGTCTGAGTATCATTACCTGGGCTGTCAAGTGAAACCAAACAGTGTTCTCAGTAAACCAGCCATGCAGATCTGCTAAGCCTTCCTGCCCCTTCACTAACCAACATCCTCTAGCCTGGGGGGAAAGAAGACAAGGGCCTCCTGCCCATTTGCACTCCAGGGTCAGCCACAGCCCTCTAACCTAGAGGCTATATTTCTATTTTCTCCATCCTTTTAATCCTTCCAGTGTGATTATTAGAGGCACAAGAGCATATATTTGGAGCTGGAAGGGACCTAAAGAAAATCTAGACCAAGTGTTTTTAATTTTGATGAGAAAACAAAGGCCAAGAGAGGTTATGTGACAATTCCAAGGTTACATAGGTAGTTAGTGTCAGGTGGGATTTGAACCCAAGTCCTCTTACTCTAGGTCAGTGCAGCTAGGTGATGCAGTGGATAGAGTGCTGGGCTTGGAGTCAGAAGGATTCCTCTTTCTGAGTTCAAATCTGGCCTCAGACACTTACTAGCTGTGTGACCATGGGCAAGTCACTTAACCCTGTTTGTCTCAGCTCCTCATTGTAAAATGAGCTGGAGAAGGAAATGGCAAACTACTGTAGTATCTTTGCCAAGAAAAAATCCCAAATGGGGTCACCAAGAGTCAGACAGTACTGAAAATGACTGAGCAACCTCTTACTCTAAAGCCAGTGCAGTTTCCCAAATACTCCAGCTCATCTCCACGCTTTTGCAAGGATGGTCCCCCCATGCCTGGAATACCCAGCCCCCTCACCTCCACCTCTCAGCCCTTCTGGTTTCCTTCAAGATTCCAGTCAATTCCTACCTTCAGCAGAAACCCTTTCCCAGTTCCCACAGCTGCTCATATTAACTTCCATCTATTCTATGTATATCTTCTATGTACCAAGTTATTTACATGTTATCTCCCTCATCAGAATATATGCCTCCTGAGGGCAGGAGCTTATTTTTGTCTTTATTTTTATCGCCAGCATGTAAGTGCTATACAGTATCTGGAATACAGTTAAGTACTTAATAAAGGTTTGTGGCTGACTGACTTTTCAACTACTCCACTGCTAAGGAAAGGAGGCAGAAAGAAGCAAGTGTAGGGAAAGGAATATTCTACCCCACACTAAACATATCTCAAGCAAAGATGGATTTCCCAAGACAACTACAGCCTGAAAGCCAACACCCTCTTCATTAAAAGAGACGGAATTGAATGCTGTCTCAAGGATGGTACCAGGCATTTTCCCAAAGGCCAAGTTACCAGACCCACTGTGCTGACTTCTTTATCACTCCTCACTACATACACAGCCCCTACTAGAGAAGCTCAGCCTTGCACAGAAGACAACTGGACACACTCTTTCATCACCTAAGCAATTAAAAAAAAAGGCCCCCCCAAAAATATCTCAAGAGATTACTGGCTCCAACAGCATCTGTGGAATTTCTCACTATAGTTAGAGAAAATTTTCCAGTGGAAAGTATAGAGCTGTGTAAGGTGGTGAGCAGTGAGATACCTTGAATTAGTAGCTCCGTATGATACGCCGACCCACAGTCTCATCTCATTGACTAACCCGCCCTTATATGGTCCCAAACTGGCTGTCTATCCCTTTGCTTCTAGGGATGGTAGATTCCAGTTTTCAGACTTATCTCAGAAAATACAAAACTACATATAATTGTGTTTAATTCAACACCATTCAATGATTCCCCAACACTCCAAAAGACCAGCCACATTTAATTATAAAGGAGGAAGAATGATTGGGGCATCAAATCTTCACATTTTACCTATCCTTTAAAATTGAGCTCACCATCTTACCTCTTCCTTTCTAAGTCTGACTACTTCTAGACCTCATTGATCTCCCCCTTACCTCTGAACCACTACTACACTTGAAGAGTTAAACCAGACTTTGGTATCCATATAATTACTCCATATAGTATATTTCCATATAATATTGCCCAACTAGACTAAGTTCCTTGAGGGTAGGACCCATGTCTTATACCTCTAAATGTTAGCATTGTGCTAACCATAAAGTAAGTACTCAAGACACAGGTTAACTGACTGGCCAAGACGCAGACAGCAGGAGACAATAAAGATTAATTGCTTTGAGAGAAAGGCAGAGAGAAAGAAATTTGGCAACTTCCAATTTTGGAGCAAAGGTAACAACAATCCTCTAGAGTCCAAAGATTTGAGTTTCAGTCCTGGTTCTGCTGTGTAAACATTGGCAATTCACTGCCCTTTCTAATCGACAAATCTCATTTATCAAAGGAGACCAAGGTCAGTCTGGCCTAATTCAACATTTATTAAGAGCCCAGTATGAGCATTTAAAGACAAAATGCCAAACAGTACCTGTCCTCAAGGAGATTATATTCTACATCATAACTCAATGGGTTTTGGTGAGAATAAAGGTGAAGTACATGAAAATACTCTGAAAGCACAAAATATCATGCAATTATAAGGACTACTGTTATTGGGCCAGTCATGATGAAAGTGAAGGGTGACAGATGGACCATCAGAAGAATGAAGATGCCATTGCTACCTAAGCAGTGTAAAAAGACCTAATGTTTCCAAGACTGCTCGACACAATGAGTGCCTGGCACATAGGAGGCATCTAACAAATATGAAAGAACATGTGTTGAATAGCACAAGGTAAGAAGACATGAAGGAGGGAAGGGAATGAGCTTGATAACAGCATCCACCATGTGCCAGGCACTGTGCTAAGCACTCTTTATATTTTCTCATTTGATCCTTACAACAACACTGCAGGGTAGATACTATTACTATCCCTATTTTACAGTTGAGAGGAAACTGAGGCCAACAGAGGTTGAGTGACAAGCCCAGGGTCACACAGTTAATAAGTGTCTGTGGCCAAATTTGAACTTGGGTCTTCCTGACTCCAGGTGCAGCCCGCTGTAAGCACTGTGCAACTATGAAGGGAGTTCTCATCAATGAGAACAAGAAGAACTGAATAATATCCTTCACTAAAAACCTCCTGCATTTACTTCATTGTGCCACGGAGACGGCCTTGTGCCAACTGAGCCCACACCCATGCCAATCTAGAAAACATTCCAGTACTTGTCAGATGAGGTGCACCTGCTGTTCAAGGACCAGCATGGCTAAATAAAGAAAAGAATAATCTAGCAGGAAGTGCATTTTTCAGGCTATCACAACTCCAAAACTCCATCAACTGAGGTATGGATGATCCACATTAGTTAATAAAACTGAAACAACTTATCAGAATAAAGAAAACCAGGGTGGGCACAAGAAATGAGATCAGCCAGAAGGGAGGGCAATCAGGCAGGGAGGAATCCTGACTGATGCTTGAATAAATCTTCTAGCTCTTAGATCTTATTTAGTCCCAAGCTCATGGTGTTAGCATCCCACCTTTTCTTGTTTTTCTTGGTCTGGGAAGAGAAGGTTTAGGAGCAAACAAAATAGCTGCCTACAAGTATCCAAATAGCTATCACATGCAAGAAGAGTAATATTTGTGCCTGAGGGCAGGATAGGAGTACTGGGTGCAAGGCTTGATGGCAGAACTATGCAAAAGTGCAATGGAACCGTGCAAAAATACCAAGTTCCCTCTTGTCGGAGGTCTTAAAGCAAAGCTAAGAAATTGCTGTGCTGCAGATCCCTCTCCTTGAGGTATAGGCTGGACTTGAAGGCTTCTTCAGACTCAGGTCCTGTAATCTAGCTCATGCCCACGTAAGTCTGACCCCGTCGTTCCCCTGCTCAAGAAGTTTCAATGGTTCCCTATGGACTCCAGGATAACTTAAATTCAAACTCCTCCACTTGGCATGTAAAGCCTTTCACAATCTGGTTCAAACATATCCTTTCAAACTGGTTTCAATGCTCTCCTACCCACTCGCCCACCCACTCAATGTTCCAGCCAAACTCAGTTACCTGCTGTTCCATATACATGACTCGCCATCTTTGCCTTGTGTCTTTGCAGAGGCTGTCCCCCAGGCCTGAAATGAAACAACCCCTCCCCCCTTAGAATCTCTAATTTCCTTCAAAGATCAGCTCAGGTGCCAGCTCCCAGGAAGGCCTTTTCTGATTACCCTAGGGGTCAGTGCCCTGGAATTATTTTGTGCTGACTTGTCTGCATATAAAAAAAAATCTGCTTTCCCCAAAGAATACAAGATCCTTCAGGGCAAGGACATTTTGTATCCCCAGCACTTAGTACTGTGGCTTGAAGGTAACGCTCTATCTACAAGGTAACAGATGCTTAATATTTGTGGAAGGAATTTGGCATCCTCTCACAGTCTCTCTAGCTCCTTTTACACAGAACAATCTTTCCACTCAGCCTCAATTCCCATTCTTTTCAAGCGATCCCTATTATAAAGGACAGTCGCTAAAAAATCCTCATTGAGTATGTGGACTTCCCCTTACTGAAAAGCAGCATGGTACAGTGAAAAGGGCACTGGACTTGGGGTGAGGAAACCTGGCTCCATCCGATATGTATGTGTTGTGTGACCTTGGGGAAGTCACTTGACCTCCACAGCTTCAGTATCTTCATATGTAAAACGGGAATCCTAATACTTACACCACCTTCTTCTCCTTGTGCTAAGGAAAGTACTTTGTGAACTTTAAAGCACTAATGAATTTGAATTATATAAAAGCTGGCTTCCTCAGGAGATGCCTCACAGCCCTTGTAACTGCTAGGAAAATAAGCCTTTCCCTTCTGGTAACAGGCTGGGCTGGATCCAAGAAGTAGAAAGCCAGGAAGTTTAAAAAAAAAAAGAGGAGAGGATTCTTCACATGCATTGGAATATGTGTGGGCTTATTACACCTTCTTGCCTCTCCAAAGTCCTCATGTATGCTGGTTATTAGACGTTCCTGAGCAGTAAGCAGCCTGCCCAGAGACAACATGAAAGACTCTCTCAGGATTCACACAGACAAAATCCCTCCCTGCTCCCTATTTTCTGCTAACAGCTTTCTTACCCTTCCCACTTCCCCATCAGAGTCTACTTCCAGATGGAATGCTCATTTGTCAGTGGTACAGCCTTAATCAGCCAGCCCCCTATAGGCTTCCAGCTAAATGGCTTCAGAAATGGGTTCTTTCTGAAAGTATAAAGAAAAGTCTGAGAAAATGGGCTCTCGTGACTATACCTGTCAATGGAGGAAAGGCTAAACAATCTGTGGTAAATCAGTATAACATAATTTTACTGAGCCATAAGAAAAATGACAAATATGAAAAACTCAGAAGAACTTGGAAAGGCTGGTATGAATTGGCTGAGAGTGTAATTAGCAGAACTAGAATTACCGAGTCAATAACCATAGTGCTCTAAAAAACAAAACCTAAAAGACATCAGAACAATGGTTAATGCAATGACCTATCTTGACCTCAGAGACCTAACAATGAGCTATGTAGGCAACCTCCACTTTGCAGAGAAGCAGTATCCTATAAGTACATAATGAGGCAAAACTGGTTAAATGTGGTCAATGTGTATCTGATTGGCTTATTTCCTTGTTACAAAGGAGGGTTCTGTTACGGATCCTGGTCCTAGGAAATCAATGACAACAACGACGAACATTTATGTCGCTTTAAAGGCTCTGCTAAGTCTTTACAATTATTATCTCATTGGACCTTCACAGCCCTGAGAGGTAGGTGCTATCTTATATGTAATATCTAATATTTTAATAGTTTATAAAAAATGTTTTATATTCTCCATTTTACAGATGAACAAGGTGAGGCCGACAGGGGTTAAGTGACTTGTCCTACAAAGTGCATGACGCTACATTTGAACTCAGGTCTTCCTGGCACTCTATCCACTGTGCCACTCAGCTGCCTCTGAAATGACAGTGATATGATATGAGGAAACAGATGTGGAAATGAACGGCCTTGAGGCCTGTAACACTAGTGTTCTCCCCCGATGCCTTGGTGTGTGGTCACTGAATCTGCAAGTGAAATGAAACTGGGGAAACATAAGCATCAGCTTTTGTCTCACTAGATTCCACCACCTAGGGAAGCAGGTTTTTACCTTCTGCTCCAATGGACACCAGTTTGACCCCTTTGCTAGCAATGAAGTCCAGGGCCTTATTCACGTTGGAGATTTTGTGCACCCTCATCTTGCCTCGCTCTGGCTTGGCCAAACGTTCACCTGATTGAGAGAACAAAAAAAAGAAAAGAAAAAGAAAATATTCAAATAAGGGGAGAATATGTCACTACCCTCTGCTACCCCCACCCCCACCCCAAACACACACACACACACACACACACACACACACACACACACCCCAGGTGACTGAAGGCTCCTGCATCAGGACATTCACAGAAGCATAGCAAGAAATAAATGTATCTGTCCCTTCAGTGAGCAGAAACACCAGTGCAGGTATAAAGGGAGAAGAAGAGAGAATCTGTAATCCTTGCTTCCTTCTTCCAAGATGGGGGGGGGGAGGGTTGTTTGCATCAGTCTAGCCCAGTTTACATCATGGAGTGAAGTGCAGGGTCCAAGGTCACACATCAAGACACTGAGGCAGCTTTAGGCCTGCACCTATCTCCCCCAAAGCCCACCACCACCCGTTCAGTCCCTGAGCCTCCCATATAATCAGAGCCTTGCATTTGGTGCACTGAGAAGAGGACTGGTTTTACAGTCAGAAGACCACAGCACAAGTTTTGGTTCCTGTATAGTTTGCTGTATAAGCTAGGGGAAGTTATTTTACCTTTTGGGCTTCCTTTTTTTCTCCTGTAATATGAGGATACTACCTACATCAACCACCTCACCTCACAGTTCCCATGGGGAAACTTGGTAAACACTAAAACACTGGGGAAAAGAATCATTATTGTTGCCACCAGAGACTTCTGCCTGTGCTACAGTGGGCAATATAGATTCTTCTACAATGGACTAAAGGCATTTTTAATTTTTTTTTTCTGGAGTGGTGCCCATAAATTGTGCAATAGCTTAACAAATTCTCAGAGGAACCAGTATGGCCTAATTCATAGCAAAGTGAACAGAATCAGGAGACAAGGCACAATGACCATCATAATGTAAAGAAAAATACAAGACATAAGCAATCTGATCCATCAGAGCTTCAGGGAATTATGAGTGAAGCACGCTTCCCTGCTCTCAGCAGAGATGAGGGGCTTGGAGTGCAGAATAAGCATACTTTATCAGACATGGCCAATGCATTCATTTGTTTTGCTCAGCTGTAATAATTTTTGTTAAGTCATTCAAGCCATGTTTGACTCGTTGTGATCCAATTTGGGGTTTTCTTGGCAAGATACTGGAGTGGCTTTGCCATTTCCTTCTCCAGCTCATTTTACGGATGAGGAAGCTGAGGCAAACAGGGTTTAAGTGACTTGCTCGGGGTCATACAGCTACTAAGTGTCTGAAGATGGATTTGAACTTAGGAAGATGATCTTCCTGACTTCAGGCTCAGCACTCTATCCGCTTCACCTCCTAGCTGCCTAATAACTTTTGGTATTAGAGAGGTTAAAATGAAACTCACTTTTCTTCTATCAGGAAAGAGAGGTAGAAGTCTAGGCTGTCAAACTGGGTAGCTATGTTGCTTGGCTTTGCTTAAATTTCTTTTCCCTTTCCTTTTTTTCAATTTTTTTTGGGGGGGCTACATGGAATAGCTCAGTGGCAGGTGGGGAGAAGAGGTAGTAAGAGAGAAAGCAGAATTTAAGGGGGAAACCATGGTATAAAAAACAGGTACCAATAAAACTTGGCAAAAAGGAGACTGAAATAGACTCACAGTTCTAATGCAACAGGGAAAGGGGCCCCTGGCTTTTTAGCAGGAAGTAAACATAAAAGCCACTTACATGGAAGGGAACCAGTTCACTGAGCTGGGAGGTTTGCCTCTCTCTGAGCCCTGCCCTCCCTCCTTCTGACTCTAACACTCCATTTAAAAACTCTTGCACAGGTTTTGTGACCAGAAAGAGAAGCCACGATGCCAATCCTAGGATTCAAACCTTTCTCCCAGAGACTTCAAACCAGCCCCCTCTGGGCAGCATACCACTGCTCAATGCCATGCTTCTCCTCAACCCATCCCACCACCATTGCTAACAAAGACACATTCTTCTACCACAACCGAAGACTGATTCACCACCACTTTAATACCTAATCCTACTTCCTGAGGGTCCGAACGGGAAAAGGGAAAGACACAGCTCAGTGCAACTCCCAATCCTCTTGGTGAGACTGCCCTTCCCTAAGCCTTTCTGCAGGGGTGATCTCCTCAAGGGCCCCTTACATAGACCCAAGCCTCGTAGGCTACAGGTGGTGAACAGATTTCCTTCCTCTGATACAGTGGGGCTCTTTCAGAACCAATCACGGAGGCGTGATTTGTTTTAATATTAAATCAATACTTTCCATTTATAGAGGTCTCCAGAGTTTCTGTCCTCTCAGGCTATGGAAAAACTTGGTAACCTATAATTCATTAATCCTACCTTCTACCAATTAATAAAGAGACTCTCCAGAGGCACACAGACAGCATGGTACAACAGGAACTTTCTCCCTCCTCAGATGATGACTCCTATGTCAGCTAAGTCCCTGACTCCCCTATACCATTTGTGGTGAGCTACAGGCAGTGGCCAGACTGTGAAGGCCTGAGTAAAAGGGGGGGGCCAGTTGGGACAGTGGATTCTTCCTATCTCACTCTGCACAGCAATAGCATCCAGACAGCCTTCTTTCCTCCCCTACATTTTCTCTCCCTGACCTCCATGCTCCAAAGTTCCCCAATTCTGAGATTCCAATCTAAAAATTAATATGAAAGAGACTGCTTTGCCCCCTCTACCCTCCTGAGGGGAAAGAACCAACTCTGCCTAGGGGGCAGGCAAATGAGGGCTCTAGAGCCTCTGCTTTGTGAAGCAGAGCCACACAGTGGACCTCCCAGACTGGAGTTTTCAGGCAATATCCGCCTACATTATATTCACGACGAGGAAAAATGAGACACAAGCTCTAGATGGTATTTTAGAACTCATCTAGTCCAACTCCCTCATTTTCTTACAGATGAAGAAACTAAGGCCCAGGGAAGCTAAGGGACTTTTCCCAATATTTCACGGCCAGTTAGGCAGTGCCAGGAACTTCCTACTCTTAGCTCAATATTCTTTCCTCTTCATCAGAGGTTCTTAAAAAGTTTTTTGTATCACGGATTCTTTTGGCAGTCTGGCAAAATCTATGAACCTCTTCTCAGAACAATGTTTTCTTTTTTGTTTTTGTTTTTTAATTTTATTAATTTATTTTGATTTATCAACAATCACTTCCATATGCTTTTGAGTTGAAAATTTTTCTCCCCCTTACCCCCTCCACGCTCCCCAAGGTGGCGCACAATCTGATATAGGCTTTACATTTACATTCCTATTAAACATATTTTCACATTAGTGAAGTTGTAAGTAAAAATTAAAACCAATAGGAGGAACCATCAGAAAGAGGAAACAAAACTCAACAGAAGGTAAAAATAAGTGATAGCGATGTGACTTCCATAGTTCTTTCTTTGGATGTGGACAGCATTTTCCATCCCAAGTCCTCTGGAGATGTCTTAGATCCTTGTAATGCTGAGAAGGGTTCAGTTTAACATTCTTAGTCATTGCATAACGTGGCTGTTATTGTGTACAAAGTCCTCTTGGTTCTGCTCACTTCACTCAGCATCAGACCATGCAAGTCTTTTCAGGATTTTCTAAAGTCAGCCTGCTCATCATTTCTTATAGCACAATAGTATTCCATTACATTCATATACCACAACTTGCTCAGCCATTCCCCAATGGATGGGCATCCTCTCAATTTCCAATTCTTTGCCACCAAAAAGAGCTGCTATGCATATTTTTGTACATGTGGGTCCTTTTCCCATTTGTTTGATCTCTTTGGGATATAGCCCTAGAAGTGCTATTGCTGGATCAAAGGGTATGCACATTTTTGTCAGAACAATGTTTTAAAACGTATGAAATAAAATACATAGTATTATAAAAGAAACTAATTATGCTGAAACATAGTTATTAAAATATTTTTAAAAGAGAAGCTCATGGACCCCAGGTTAAGAACTTCTCCTCTATATCATACTGCCTCCAAAGACAAACGCATGGCGGGCCACAGTTTTGGGCTATTTCTAAACCTGGGCTCATTTTTCCAAAATGGATACAGAAAGCAACTTTACTAAAGTGAGTCAAGGTGGAACCTGTTACCTGCCCTTGTTCAATCTTACACCTCAGACTATGCCTGCTTAGTGTTTCCCAAACTCATCTCTTGATTCCAGCCTCACCTGAAATGACCTCCAGTAGCAACATGAGCTTCAGGCCATCCCGGAAATCCTCCTCTATGTTCTCAATCTGTGTGCCCGCCTTTCGGAGGTGTGAATTGCACCACGCTGTGAATGTCTAAGAAAGAGAAAGAAGAAGAGTGATCAGTATCCCCAGACTCATTAGTCTCATACTGTTATCTCAGTGTCTCTGCTTAGCTGTTGACTCCTTCCATCAAGTAAGAGGCCTTACTCCCAAGACCAGAGCGGCCAAGTGGATCCTTTGGTCAAGGGGAAAATGAGACCTATCAGCTCAGTTTTATCTAAGTGGCTTTCCCTTCCTCTCTACAATAAAGATCTCATACATTCTTTTTAAGGTAATACCTACCACAGTACTTGACACATTTGTTGAATTATATTGAAAAATAATGAGTTACCCTACACAGTTTGGGCCCTAAAATTCACCATTACAGAGCTCTCCCTTGGGTTATAAACAGTAGCATAATTTGGTGTTTAAGATGCCCATCTCCAGGAATATTTAGTAACACTTCACTATTAGTTTATTATATCAGTTCCTTCTTAAAAACTTGCTGAGAATAGGCCCACAAATTAGATCACAAAACTACAGTAAGTTTTGCTGAGGCAGGGTAAAGAGATAAGTCTAGAATGGGGTAGCAGTAGAACGTGGTGGGGAGAGCAGTGAGAGACTGGCCTGAGCCGAGCCCCTAAACACCTGGGCAAGAGTGAAAAAGAATAGCGGTCGGTGGGAAGAAGTGAAAGACTAGCCCATCCTTCTCAGTTTTGCCTGGGGAGGCTTCCATGATCTCACAGGTTTTTCAGTTCCCATAGGAAAGCTGCTGAAGTTCCTTCTATAATCAAGTATCTATTCTCCATAACAAATAGGAAGGGCAAGGAGTATGACTGCTCACTTTCTTCTCGAACTCACATAAAACACCAGCAACCATTTGTTTCCCAGGTATTATACCCTGCTCTAAAGGACACAACTAGACTGGTTCTCATATCTACCCCACTCCTTTTGGCTCTTCCAGATTTCTCTGAACCAAATACCAAGGGGAGCTAGGTGTCATAATGTTTAGAGGGCAAGGTGTGGCATAACGAAGACTCCCCTTCCTAAGCTCAAATCTGGCCTCAGACACCTACTAGCGGTATGACCCTGGACAAGTCACTTAACCCTATTTGCTCAGTTTCTTCATCTGTAAAATGAGCCAAAGAAGGAAATGGCAAACAATATCTTTGCCAAGAAAACCTCAAATGGGGGTCAAGAAGAGTTGGATGTGACTATAATGACTGAACAACAGCAAAGGAGAAGATTCACAAAAACTTAGCGAGAAGAGTATCAAGGACAAAAAGGAGAATACCAACGTCCAGTGGGTCAAGAAGGATGAGGTTGGGGGCAGGTAGATGACGAAGTGGATAGAGCACCAGCCCTGGAATCAGGAAGACCCAAGTTCAAATCTGGCCTCAGACACATAACACTCATTAGCTGTGTCACCCTGGGCAAGTCACTTAACCCCAATTGCCTCGCCAACAGAAAAGAAGGATGAGGTTTGAGAAAAAAAGTCATTTGATTCAGCAACAAGACATTACTAAGTTTGAAGAGAGCAGTTTCAGTTGAATAATGAGGCTGGAAGCCAGACTGCAGAGGTTTTAGAAGTAGATGAGTAGAGTCACCCAGTGTAGACGGCTTTCTCAAGGAGTTTGACAAAAGAGAAGTGCTGGATGTTTTCTAGCTGTATGTTAGGATCAAGTAAGGGCTTGTTTTTTGGGTTTTTTTTTTTAACGTATGGGGAAGACGCTGACGTGGTTGTAGGCATCCAAGAAAGGAGCCAGTACATAAGGAGAGACTGAAGATAAGAGACAGTGAGAATGATGGATCACCGACACGCATGTCACATGCATGTAATAGAACTTCCATCATAGAAGGACTGGCCACTGTTGCTGTTGTTGTCATTGTAGTTTCAGTCATGCCGACTCGTCGTGATCCCACTTGGGGTTTCTTGGCAAACATACTAGAGTGGCTTGCCATTTCCTTCTCTAGTTCATTTTACAGATGAGGAAACTGAGGCAAAATGAGTTACAAATCTACTAAGTATCTGAGACCAGATTTAAACTCGGGAAGATGAGGCTTCCTAACTCCAGGCCTGGCACTCTATCCACTGTGCCATCTAGCTGACCAGGACTAGACAGATTATTGGGCAATTTCCTCTCTGGACATCAGGTATAAGCTGTGTAAATATAATTGATACATGCCTACTTTGAAATCATGGGATAACAGATTGAGAGCTAGAGGGGAACCCAGAGGCAAACTGGAACAGCTCCTCACTTAATAATAAATCCTAAAGAAACTCAATGACTTACTATATTATTATTATCTGTGTGATCTTGGGTAGCAAGTTAGGGTCAAGACTTGAACCTAAGTCCTCTGATGTTAGAGGCCATTGTTTCATAGGCAGAGTAAACATATATATATTTTCCTGTTCATGGATAAGAACTCCTGGGTTGAGTTTGGGGGGAATGTGTGGTAATGCAGCAGCCCTTGGCAGTCTGAACTGACACTCAGGAGCCACTGAAATGGCTATTTCCCCAACCTTCCACAAGAGGCAGTATAGTTCCAGGCCTTTAGAAATCCAAGAATCCATCATCCTAGCCAGGAAGGATATAAACATAGATGCCAGTGAATGACATTATCACCTCAGCATTCCATGCTCCCTCACCAATGTGGTGAGGCTCCAGTGTTATCTAACCATTCCAGATGCCCCAAGCTTCCCTTTCGCCCTTCAACATTTGCCTTCATCTCAATGCTTCCTAAATTGACAACAGAACTTTACTAACTAGAGAGAAAGGGAGAGTGGAAACAAGGACTCGGATGCCCTTACTTACTGAGGAGAACAGCAGCTGGCAGCAGTGTCCTTGGAACAAATTCTCACCGGGGATCGGGCACAGATAATCACAACACAGTTCAGCCAGCACAAAACAACCAGTAAACATCAACAGCTCGGCTCCCTGGGGAAGTGGTAACCCTTTAACCCTTGTGCATCTTCCCCATCTTTCGGATGACCCATCTCTTTTTTTTCTTCAGGTAACCCAGCAGCAGGACTATTATACTAAAGGCCCTGGGTATGAGGGAGATCAGGTGACATGAGGGCAGATGGTAAAAGGGAAGAGAAATGCTGAATACCTATTCTACAAAATCTCTGATAAAGTGATCTCAGGGCACTTTACAAATGCGGGTAGGTATCAATGCAATGTCAAAAAGGGGAGCTGTGCATTTTCCTCACTACGATAATATGTGCACTGGATTCTACACAACACAGATTAGAGATATTCATTGTCCTGAAATATGACCTTGTATTTCTACTGTGAAGAATAGGGATAATAGCAAATTATGGTGGCAAAGAATTGGAAACTGAGGGGATGCCCATCAACTGGGTAATGGCTAAATAAGTTGCGGTATATGAATGTAATGGAATACGACTGTGCTGTAAGAAATGATGAGCATAATGCTTTCAAAAAAAAATTGTAAAGAGTTACATGAACTGATATAAAGTGAAGTGAGCAGAACCAGGAGGACATTGTACCCAGTAACAGCAATATTATATGATGAACAACTGTGAATGACTTAACTATTTTCAGCAATATAATGATCCAAGGCAATTCTGAAGGACTTCGAGAGAAAGAACTGATGGAGTCTGAATGCTGATTGAAGCATACTTTTCTTATTTTATTATTCTTGGGGGTTTTTTTAGTCTGTTTTCTTTTGCAACATGGCTAATACAGAAATGTTTTGCATGACTGCACATGTATAATCTATATCAAAGTCCATGCCTTCTCAAGGAGTGGGGAGGGATGGGAGAAAGGAAGGGAGGGAATTTGAAACTCAAAAATTATTTTTAAAAAAATTTACATGCAATTGAGAAAAAAATACAATAAAGGCCTTCTTTGAAGAAAAAAAAAAAAGAAGAGAGAGAATAGGGAAAGAAAATGGACCTGTGCTTTCAGAGACTGGGATGATGAAATCCCCTCTTATCAGTGCTGGTCAGCACCTTCTCTAAAACTTAGAGAAATCTTATAGAGTTACCAAAAAGCACTGAGAGGTTAAGGTCTCATCCAGGGTCACACAGCCAGTATGTCAGAGGTGGTATTTGAACGCAGGTATTTCTGGCTTTGAAGACAGTTTTCTACATGCTGCCTCTCCCTCCTTCTACTGAATAAGTGGAAAAAATAATCTAATTATCAAGGCATATTTCAGCGACACTTTAGGCCAGCAAGTTCTCTCTACTGACCCTCAGAGTAAAAACTTACAGGATCCAATACCCCACATTAAATCTGGGCTTTCCTGATAAGCCTGCTTATTGCAGGATCAATCATAGTAGATAAGACCGTAGATCTAGAGATATAAGGGATCCTATATTTACATATATTTTTAAAATGTCTCATTTTACAAATGAGAAAATTGAGGCCCAGGAAGGTTCAGTGACTTGCCCAAGGTCAAATAGTACAAACTGTCAGAGGTAGGATTTGAACACAGGTCTTCTGATTTCAAAGCCAAAGTTCTTTCCACAGTACCACACTGTATGAAAGATATTCCTCAGACACTTGGCAAATATAGAAATGTATGGTATATAGGACTTCTCTGGGCCTTAGTTTACTTATCTGTAAACTGGGAAGGCCTTAGTGAGTTTAGTAAATAAATTTTGTAAGGAACCTCCCAGCTCTAAAGTTCTAGGATTTCTACAATTGAAGCTAAGCATTCAGCAGACAAGGTGCTCATTGGTTATTGTCCAATATTGGCTTGATGGGCTGAGTAACAGATGTGTGATCCATAGAACACAACTGGAAAAAACTGCCTGAGGTATGAATGCACTTTTTTGGTGATTTTTTTAAGTCTGAAAAATATGAAATCTTTTCTTCTAAAGGGATACTGGCAAGGGGTAGTGTCATCCTTCTTTGCTGAATGATGAATGCTGGTGGCATTAAATTAAACAAATCCCTCAAACTAATCCATGATCCTGGGTATGAGCTAGCTAATGTTCACTATTAGTCTGTAAAAGGAAGATGGGCGGGGGGGGGGACAGAGGAAGGGAGGGAAGGAAGGAGGTAATGTCATTGATCAGCAATCCATTCCCAGAAACTGAGGAGCTGATGACCAAAACCCACCCAGAAAAGACATTTTCCCTTCTTTGTATGAAGCCACAAATTTGGATTCCCAGACAGCTAAGGGGTCCTGACCACAATGACTTTCCCTATATACTTCTGTCCACTGCAATCCTTCCTAAGAAAGATAAAACTTAATTAAACTTAGTTTTCTGGTTTCTGCCATTCTCATAGTCACTACCTTATTAGGACAAGGTTGGAGGATGAGTCATGCCCAGGAATTAATCTAGGAACTTTGGCCACCCAAATTCCCAGACACCTAGGTGGAGAGGCCTTTCCTTTTATAGTAGAGTCCTGGCTTCTCTCTGTGCCAAAAATACAGTCCCTTTTAAGGTCTTAAGAGAAGGGGGGAAAAAACCACTGAGTTTTCAAGGAAATCTCTTTCCTTAGAAAGTTATTTCTATAGGTCATCCAATCAACATAAATTTTTCTTTCCATTCAAAATGTGCCCCACCTCTCCCAAGCTGCATCCTTTCCTACCAAACTCGGTTGCTGGGTTTTAATGACTTTATCCTCCCCATTTGGAAACATTTCAACTTGGACCATAAGGCATCAAGTCCCCCTTCTCCTAGACTCCCAGACAACAGGTCTAAATCCCTGGTTTACACAGCAAGTGATTAATGTCGTCATATTATAGTGTGTGTGGGGGGAGAACCAACCCACTGATTCTGAAGTCAAAAGACATGGGTTCAAATATTATCTCTGATGCTTTCGCTACCTTCTTGATCTCGTTACTTAACCTTGTTTCTCAGTTCCCTTGTCTGTAAAATGAGGTTGGACTATAGCTTCTGAGGTCTCTCCTAGTTATATACCTACAATATTACGAACAGTGGTTTACAGTGACTTATTAGCCAATGAAGTAAAAACAGATATACCTTAGGATTCATTGATGTTTCATACTGGATAGGGCATTAGACCTGTAGTCAGGAAGACCTGAGTTTAAACCCAGCCTCAGACACTTATTAGATGCATAGTCCTGGACAAGTCACTTAACCTCTGTCTCAGTTTCCTCAACTTTAAAATGGGGATAATAATAGCACTTACCTTCCAAGGTTGTCATGAAGATCACAAGACAATATTTATAAAGCACTTAGCTTAGCATATAGTAAACACTTAGTAAATGGTTGTTCCTTTCTCTTCCCTTCCCACAGTCTGAATCAATGTCTTCCAGTGAATGAACTATCTAGTGTGCCTAGGTCTCACAGTCACACAAACAGTGCAGCTTAAGCACCTTTGAAAGCTAAGGCTAAGGGCAGCTAGGCGGCGCAGTGAATAGAGCTCCGGCCTTGGAGTCAGGGGGACCTGAGTTCAAATGTAACCTCAGACACTTGACACTTATTAGCTGCGTGACCCTGGGCAAGTCACTTAGCCCCAATTGCCTCACCAAAAAGAAAAAAAGAGGAAAAAAAATGAAAGCTAAGGCTACGGTCTCACCGGGTCACAGACTTGGGTTCTAAAGCTAAGAGCAAAGCTGTCTTCTTACAACATAATTTGTCCACTCATCTTTTAGGTTCTGCCTCGTCCAGTGTTATCTATTTAATGCTTCTCCCCACTGAGTTCTCACACTAGAGCTTAGCTGGTATTTTCTAGAGGTAGCTTTTCACTAGTTTTTTTTTTCTCTTCCAGAGAAGTATTTCCAGGACTCTGCAGCTTTAAGAATGGCTCCTTTTGGACCCTCCTCCCTCCCCACTCGCCCTTCCTAATGTTTACACTCCTGAACAAATCAAAAACAGCACCCAAAGTCCAAGCTGTTGGCTGACCTCAACAGAAGGATGAATAACTGTTTACATAGGTTCCTTTCCAACCTACTAGGCAGTACCTGTATAAACAATAAAACCCATCTGCAACCAAATGAGATTTGTCCCTCCTCCTTCCCCTCCAAATCTAGGGACGTAGAAAAACAACCTCATAGCCTGGCCTTTCACGAGTCCACACCAGTACATGAAAGAAACACCCTATTATTCTCCAGCCAGCTTGTATTGCCTCTTATGCAGTACCTTTTGTCCTCCAGTGCCTTGATAGAAAGACTGATCCCAGCCAGGGAAAGGATACAATATGGATAATGCTCATTGAGTCACCATTAAGTACGGCTGCTGTTAAGAAGCAGCATTAATACCAGAAAGAACATTAGAATAAGAAGTAAGAAATATGTATTCTAGTCCTGGTTCTGGTCTGACTTGCTGCACAACCTTGGATAAGTCATTAAAACTTTCTGGGCCTTAATTTCATCTTCTTTACACTGAGGGAAACAAAGCGTGACATGAAGTCCAAATGAGATGACAATAACCACAAGACTGAGGACTTTTAGAGAAAGTATACTGGGCTATCATCTACCTGTAAGGCAGTCCATAATCAGGATTCTCTCTCACTCAGTAACTGAGGGGATGACTCCAAAGAGTATAGATTTAAAGCTAGGAACCACCTAGTCTAAACTCTTGTCTTACATGTGAAGAATCTGAGGCCCAGAGAAGTTAGATGGCACACAGAGTAAACGTTCGAGGCAGGATTTGAATCAAGGTCCACTAGAGCCAACGCCCTTTCCATCGTACCATGCGCCTGCCAAGCTTCTAGTACCCAATATTCCCAGGCAATCTCCAATTCAATTACTAACCAGGTCCAACTTTGCTTGGCTTCCAAGATTTAGACACAGGCAACTGTTGCAAATATAGCTAGAAAGCTGGCAAATTTCCCATTACTGTTTTCCTTAGCTATGGGGTATGGATGGGGGAAGTAATGTCCCTTATCACCTGGAACCAGGAAACAAAACAAAGATTTATGGATTATTCCATGCTATGGAAAGGTTTCCTTGGAGACATACAAAACTTTTATCACCTGGTGTTTGCATCTCTGGGGAAAAGTTCTCATGGAAGTTTTAGGCTCACCTCACAGATAGGCTCTTAAAGGGCATACTTTGAGTTTTCTTTGACATGCTATGAAACTTTGCATGGTTTAACTATTGCAGACAAAAGAATATTTATAGATAGAGGCAGCAAGGTACAAGGACTTGGGAATCAGGAAGACATGAGTTTAAATCCTGCCTCAGACACTGCCTAGCTGTATGGCACTGGGCAGATCATTTGACTTCTAGCCTGTTTCCTTACCTGTAAAATAGAGATAATAACAGCACCAGGCTCATAGGCTATTGTGAAGATCAAACACAATAAAGCACTTTGCAAACCTTATAGAGCTACATAAACATTTTTTTTTGTCCTTTTGTTCAGCCATTTCAGTCATGTCTGAGTCTTCATGACCCCATTTGGGGTTTTCTTGGCAAAGATATTGGAGTGGTTTGCCATTGCCTTCTTCGGCTCATTTTACAGATGAGGAAACTGAGGCAAACAGGGTTAAGTGAGTGCTCTATCCACTGTGCCATTTAGCGGCTGTTACTATTAAATTCTTTTATTTAAAATAAATTTTACTTGTCCTGTATACATAAATGTGGTAAGTATAGTCTTTGCCAAGTAAACAAAACTTGCCTATTAATGCATGAACTAACCTCAAAGAAGTCAGACTTGGAACCGGCAAAGAATCTAACAAATATGCCTGCTCTCACTAAAAGGGACTTCTTTTGTTGTGAGCCATTTCAGTCCTGTTTGGCTCTTCCTGACCCCATATGGGGTTTTCTTGGCAAGGATACTGGAATGGTTTGCCATTTCCTTCTGTAGTCCATTTTACAGATGAAGAAACTGAGGCAAAGAGGGTTAAGAGACTTGCCTAGGATCTCACAGCTATAGTTAAGTGTCTGAAGTCAGATTTGAACTCGTGATGAATCTTCCCTGCCTCCAGGCCTAGCACTGGATGCACTGTACAATCTGCACATACTCATTGTTGATATCGCCAGTGTAAACTTTCAGTGCATTGACAGTCCTTGCTGCAAAGAATACCAAGCCAAAAAAAAGATCTGAGAACCACTGGACTAAAAAAAGTCACCAGCCCCCAACCACAATTCAATCTTCCTTACCCTTTCCTCACTTCCTACTGTCCTACTGGGCAACCACACTTTCCTAAAAACACACAGTCTGAACACACAGCCCTCTACATTATTGTTAGCCCTAGGTATATTGGCAGCTGAGTAAGATAAACATTTTAGAACTGGGAGTTTTTCTTCTACAGCTCCTTTCAATAAAAAAAAAAGTTAGTGATCAGCAGCCAGAAATTATTATATTTCCAGTAGGTTGTCCTTGATGTCAGTCCTCTTAAAACACGCTGCCAATCTGGTCAGGGTACGGGCATTACATGGATTGTCCAGGGAAGACCTGCCCTTTGTGTATGTATGTAAGTCTTTGAGGCTAATTCAGACTGGAGTATTTAATCAAGTCATCAGGGCTGTCAATCTTTTCAAAGAAGCAGTCAACAGGCTGACAAAAGGATTAAAAGCAGAGCCTTCTCCACCCTGCATTATGTGACTTTCCAAAGTCTTCCGAAGTGGTCTCGGAAAAGGTAACAACAAAAGCTTCAATCCAAATCTTTCCAGAATTACACTATTCAAAATAAATTGCTCATAGACACCCCCAAAATCCCCTGCATGGGATACTGAGCTTGGTTAGAATAATGATGAACACACAAGAGAAAGCATGCTTCATGAGCTTTTTCTCAGAGGGCCGGATTTGTGTTTTGATCAAAGTAGAGACACCTAGTAAGGAAATGCCTTCTACCAATGGTCAGTCTTTTTTGAAGCACTAAGAGATTCAAGTGACTTGCTCAAAGTCACATAGCAGGTAGGTGTCAGAAACAAGACTTGAACTCTTGATTTCATTGACTCTGAGGTTTGTTTGCTTCAGCCATTCTCCTACCCAACTTTTTTTTTTAAGTCAAACTCAAATGTTGCCCTCCTTGAAGCTATCCCCTGACACTCTCCCTGACTCCACTCTGTTTTTTTCTTTTTTATACCTAACAAAGCAATTTATTTTGTACCTCTTTAATGTATCCCTCAAATACTAGTTTTAAGTGTGTTTATGTGTATGTAGATATAGTACACATAAATATCTGTAATTACTGTAAACTTTATGAAGTCAAGAATTTTGTCTGATCTAAACTCTGCATGTTTCTCAGTGCCTAGCACAGGGCTCTGCATGTTGCAGGTGCTTAATAAAATGTTAGTTGATTGGGAAAAGGGCCAAGCAAATCTCCATGTTGCCAGGGGAATGCGTCACTAGGTAGCGCCTCCAACCATGGCAAGTTACTATGGCCCCCTCATGCTCTCTTCTCTGGAGTGCTCTGTCTCTAAACTTTCCTTGTTCAATTCAGAGATGACTTCGTATGTGGGTAAAATAGGTTACTTTCTACTGGGTATGATTTCAGACTCACTGATCACCCCCTTCCAACTCCTACCTCGCCACACCTGAAATTCTTATATTAGATCTTTCCTTTAGCAAAGCTTTGGCTCCAAGTGAAATACAAATACCCTTGGAAAAGGTAATGAAGGAATCTTTATCAGTCAATTATAACTCAGTAGGCATTGCCTCTCCCATGCATACATCAATTTCATTAATTCCTTGACAGACAAAATCAGAGATAATGTTATTCAATGACCTTATGATTATGAAAGGAAAGAAAAAAAAGAGATAGAAATCTCCAAATGTTCAATGACGTTATATATGATCCCTTTTATAAAGTCCAAATGGAAGAGGGTTCCCTAAAGGCAATGAGATCCGGGAGATGTCCCCTGTGCTAACTATATCAATTACAGGAACACAGGTATCAAACGTGGTATAGCTGCCTTATTGAAAAAAATAAAAATAGAATAGAAAATGAATAATTTTAATGTGTTTATCTAAGTCAATAGATCCTTACGTGTGATCTAGTGGCCCCATTTCTATTTGAGTCTGACCCCACTGGGCTGGAACATTATCGGAACTTCCAAATGAAATCCACGACCACTCAAAAGCTACTGGATTTAACAATCTGCCCAGAAAAAACCAAGATTAACCATTACATAAATTATGGAATTTAGAATAAGCAAAACATCAGGGGACCCAAAAGAGACTAGAGAAACATACTACACTGCGTTGTATGTCCCAACAATGATTGGGACCCAAGAAGTGCCATCAATAAGACATCAATGAGGATATAGCTAGGACCATAAAAGGAAGTGGGCTGGGCCAATCATGTAGCTAGAACAAGGGTAGTCTGAGGGTTCTACTAGCATCTACAAATTATTAAAAGTCAGGCTTTCTAGAACACACCTTATAAAGGATTTATGGAAAGAGATGAATACAAACTGCATGGGATGAAAAGGTATGTATGGCTATCTTCTGTATCAATGAGTGCAAATAGACAAGACAGAGATCAATCAAAATAAGTGAATTATTTTATCAGATTATCCCCCTGTAGCAGGTTTGGAAAAGGTAAGGAAACTTGTGTGAAGAAATAGTGAAGCACAGTGGAAATGAGGAGGGTTCAATTTGGAGTCAGAGGACCTAGTTTTGAATCCCAACACTACTACTTACCACCTGTGTGAGCAAGTCACTTAAGCTCTCTCATCTGTAAAATGGGAGGACTGGACTAGATGACCTTTAAGGCCCCTTCCGGGTCTAAATCTATGATCTTATTTCCTTGACCAAGAGAACTTTCTAGAAAATACTGGGCACCTCAGAGCAGGTGGAGATGCCCTCAAGAAAAGGAAAATGGGCAGAAAGGAAAGGCTAGTAGCAGGGCATTTTGCCTAAGTCCAACCCTGCCCATCAAACTCCTTCTCTCTTATTTAGTGTATCTATTTGCTTTTATTTCAAAGATCCCTCAACAGAAGCAGCAAGTAAAATGCTTTTGTGCTTTTCATTATCAGATGACTTTTAAACAAAGAAAAGTCTACTATATGAGCCCTAGTAAAAAATACATTGGATTAGAAATCAGCACAGATGTGGATTCACCTCCAACACTTACCAGCAATGTGTCTATAGCTAGTAGCTTAATCTAAGCCTCAATATCCCCTCCTTATAAGATGGAAAGAACAATAACTATACCACCTACCTCACTAGGTCGTTGTGAAGATCAAATAACATCAGGTTTATAGAGAACTTTGCAACCTTGGAAACACTAAAGATATTAGCAATTGCTGTTATTTTCATGTCCTTACCCTGCCCAATCCTGAGGTTATAATTTTTCAGTCTCCCCTCTCTGTGTGTATGGAAGCAGACCCGAAGTTTTTGTCTTCCTGTTCAATAAAAGCTCTATGTCTCAATCTCTTTTCCTTCTAGCACCTTTATGGAACTGACATGTAACACTACAAATTCACAAAAGAGCCAAGGCACATAGCTGATGTTATCTAAGTTGATTTTCTGTTTTGTATAAATGAGGTCTGAGATTTTCCTTACACCTTTGGTATCTTCCCCTCCTTCATATATACCTTTGGATTTAATCCCTTAACACTCTAACAATGGTGTCACTGCCAACAGGGATCTCCTCTATACACATTTGATCTAATCCAGATGCATTTTGTTCTCTCTATTGTCATTTTTCTATCTCCCCTATAAGCACATAAGGGACTTGGATATTAAGAGTCCAAGTTCAGTGGCTCTATTAACCTTGCTAGTGAAGGTGTTTTCTTATCAAAATCTTTATGGCCCCTTTTAATTCCCCACTCCCATTTGTTATTCTCCTTCCATTTTCATCCTTAAATGTCCTCCAGATGACTTTACTTAGTTGGGGTTCTTACCAAGTGTAAAGATTAACTACTCTAGCTGATCAATGCTCTTTGGTACCAATGGCTGCTGATCAACATCGAGCCTCAGTAGAAAGGGCAACAGAATAGGCCCAAAGGTTTAAGAGCCTCCTTTAAGGAGTGCGTTAAATATTGGGGAATAAATATAACAACAATACACTGGTATAGCAGAAAGAATACTAAACTTGGGTTAAAATCCAGGCTGTAAAACTTACTAGTTGCAAGGCCCCTATATGGGGTCACATAACCAAATGTGGGGGTTGCAAAAAAATTTGGCAACATTAAAAGGTTTCTGAATGCACAATGACCAAAAATCAATTCAAAATCAAATGCGTAATGAATGTGAGGTGCTTCTGGCACCACTTGCCTGAGTTTTATCATGCCAACTTCACTGCAGCGTGGGGGCTGAACACACAACATGCACACTTTGCACTGTGCGTGCCATCACGCCACGCAATGCCAACAAACACTGCCAAACTACCTCAGCTCAGACTCAAGACTACCGGGTTTTTTTTTGGGTTTTTTGTTCTTTTTTGGTTTTTTTTGGCAATTGGTGTTAAGTGACTTGCCCAGACTCACACAGCCAGTAAGTATCAAGTGTTTGGTCTGAGGCCAGATTTGAACTCAGGTCCTCCTGACTTCAGGGCCGGCGCTCTATACACTGTGCCACCTAGCTGCCCTCGAGACTACTGTATGTTATGAACTGCAGCGTTTTTATTGTACATAAAAAAATCATTAAATGAATTTTTGCTTGGATTAAGACAAAAATTCCAACAATTTCTGCAATGGCCCTATACTTCTGCCATTTTGTACAACATATTTATGCAAAGCGGCATTCTCAGCATTGACAATTATAAAATCAAAATATCAATCGAGTCTGAAAAAACATTGAAGGTGCTCTGTGTCCTGCAGCAACAAATATTCTGCCAAGATTTAATTCTTTATGTAAAAATAAACAAGCATATCAATCTCATTAGTATGCAAATTTGCTTTCATCTTTAATAAGTGGTAAAATTATATGTATACCAAAGAATTGTTTTAAAATATATTTTGTTATCAGTAAGTGTTTGATTTGTATATCTATTTTTTAAACTTATATAGCCAGGGTCGCGTTAAAATTTCTCAGGGAACCTTAAAGCACAGCAACAATGAGGTGATTATGATAAGATTAAGGCAACTGATACAGTCTCATAACGGCACAGCAGGGCTAAGCAATGAGCCCCCTAACCAGCCTTAAAGAGAGGGAAAAAAAAGAAACTTTTTTTTAAGGCATAGGAAGTACAACCATAATAGGGTGTGGTGGAAAGTGGGGAGGTCTTGGAGTCAGGAAAAGCTGGGTTAAATTTCTGCTTCTGACCCATATGAATTGTAACACCACAAAAAGTAAGGAAGTAAAAAGGAAGAGAGAGAGGGAGGAGAGAAAAAAAGAAAGAAAAGAAATAGAAGGGGGAAGTTCAGAGATGGGGAAGAACGGAAAGAAAGAGAAAACTGGAGAGTAGCAGAATGGTACCCAATGGCATTCAAAGTCACCTCTGCACCATATTCCCTGCCAATACAATTTGTTTCTCTCAGTCCTTGACTTGGTACTAGGTATGGAGAAGAACAAAGCCCATTAGTGTTGAATCTCTCCAGAAGTAAGGGTCTGGGCCAGCACATCCCAAGGAAGACTACTCCCCCTCCTCATCCCCTTCGAGCACTGGCTCCTGCTGATGGCATCTACTCTAGGGTAAGAGATAATAGAATCATAGGGCCTGAGGAGCTAGGAGGGACTTTAGAGGATCATGAGGTCAGGTCTTCAGCTGCAAGTAACCTCCGAAGTCACCCCTGATTTTGTAGAAGAGGAAACTGAGGATTAGAAAGGTGAACTAATTGCCCCAGAGTCATACACAGGTAGTAAGTAAGCATCAAAGGCAGGGCCTAGGTTCTGTTATGTGGTATGAGCAACAGCTACTAGGGTCCCTGCCACATGAATTGAGCTAGGCACGGAAACTAGCATTAGAACTCAAGATATTGAGGGGCTCCCCAGTCACCTGGGGCAGAAAAAGTCCAGCCTACTGGGAATCAGTGCCTTTTAATGACCTACTGCCAAGTGAGTCATTGTACCCCACTGGTTATCTAGTCCAATTTTCCATCCTCATATAGAAATTTCTTCTTCATTATTCTGACAGGGGATTATCTAGCCTCTATTTCAATAAACATTTATTAAGCACTTAATACATGTCAGGTTACTGTGCTAAGTGCTGGGGATAAAAAAGTTAGTCCTTGCCCACTTACTAGCTATGTGACCCAGGGCAAGTCACATAACCCAGACAGCCTCAAAAAAAAAAAAAAGGAACTTGCAATCTAATGGGAGAAATCACATGCAAATAAACATACAAAGCAAGCTACATACAAGACAAATAGGAAATAAATAAAAGAGAGAAAGCACTAGAATTAAGAGGGGTTAGAGAAGACTTCCTGTAGCAGATGTGATTTTGGTTGAAACTTAAAGGAAGCCAGAGAGGTCAGCTGGTGGGGAGGGGGGGGAATTCCAGGCATGGGGGATAGACAGAAAAGAATGTCTGGATTGAGAAATGGGAGTTTCTTGTTCATGGAACAAGAAAACATTTCCCAGAATGGGAAGCTCATTATCTCACTAAAATAATATCAATGTATTTTATTTTACTTTATTTATTTGTTTGTCTCCTTTGTTAAAATGTAAGTTTGTTCCCTGCAGGTAGTAATTGTTTCATTCATTGAATCTGTATCCCTATTGCCTACTACAGTGCAGGGACAGAGTAGGTGTTTAATAAATCTTCGTTCATTGATTGATTCATGAGACTAGGTTGTTCATCATTATTCCACATCAGAAGGGAAATCTCCATATCCAAGGAAAGACAGATGGGAAGACTGCAGAGAGCTTTGGCATGCCTGCCTGCAGTGGGACTCCTACCCTGTTTTTTCTTCCCCCCTCATACATGTCACAGGGCCAGCACCTTTAAAGGAACCATGGGAAGTGTTTGAAGGAGCAAAAACAAAACAAAACAAAAAATCTGTTCAAGCCTTTTGGGAAATGCCAACCCATGGCCAATTTTTGCTTTTCCAGCACAAACTTCAAAATCTAGATGCTCACATGGATTGCCATCACTTCTCATTCTGTCGATCATCCGATCAGTTACCTCTAGGGGGTAAGAGCCCCAAGTATAATAAGTCCTGCAGGATAAGATGCCAGCTAGGAACTATAAAGAAAGGCCAATACTGTAGAGAAGAGGGACTCAAGAGGGATTGGCAACTGGGTGTAGGTGGAATGGCCAAGGTGGAGTCCAAGAACAAGATGGAATCTGCTGATTAAACTTAACTGATGACACTGATCATCCCATGCCAGCGGCCCTCAAAGTATATTTCAGGAACACCCCAAGATGTCGGCTCTGGGAATAATGGATGAAAGTTGTAATCCCTGGGCAGTTGACCACATTGAGCCTTGGAAAAGCAGAGAAAAGGCTGGTTTCTTAGCACCTTCAGCCCTTGCAGTGAAGTAAAAAAAGATTTTTGAATCATCAACCATTTGTCTCTTAAAACTCTTGTGATAAAAATCAACACAGACTCTAATTTTTAAAAGTCATTTTTAAAAATATCTAATTAATGCTTTGAGGACCTTTTGCACCAGTCATTACACTTCTCCCCTTTACCGAGCATCCCTTATAACAAAGATAAATAGCTAAGCAAAGTCAACCAATTATACAAAGGTAACAGATTCCCCCCTGCAGCGTGCCATGTCCAACATCACTGGCCCTGAACATCACTGAAGACCCTGAAACCAAAGAGACTCTTCTGAAGTCCTCAGGTTTTATCTCAGTCCATTCTAGCAGACTGGGGACTCAGTCCCCAAACCTTAGAAGCGTTCATAGGAGAGTCAAACAGGCCAGTGACGCATGAAGTAGTACAACATGTTTACATGTCAAACTTTAGGGAAGGCTCAAAGACTAACATTGATGGGGATAGGAAGTGGGGGGGGGGAGAAGGTGGGCAGGAGGTGGCAAGCATGATAATGTTTAGACCGCAGTAAGAACAAAAACGAGGAGTGGAAGAGTGTTAGTCCTGGGAGAGGCCACCCTCCTAATTGATACACAGAATTCTCTACACAAAGGAATCAGAGGGACTATAGGGGGTTGAGGCAGGGTTTTTGGGGGGGGTTGGGGGGGGAGTTGGGAGAAAGTTCTCTTAGGTCTATCTATGATTTCACAGACAGAGAGGCACTAGGAACTGGACAATGAATCCAATGGGAAAAGCAAGTGTAATGCATGGAAGTTTCCAGAAAAGATGAGAAGATAAGGCATAGCCAGGGTAGAGGCAGTGTGCTGAAAATTAATCCCATGGGCCCCTGAGAGTTCCAAAAACCCAGAGGATTTTTGGACTATCACAAGTGTGTCAGAGGGGAAAAACAAGGATTAGATTCTGTTGCTGCCAACTACAGAATTCTTAGCTCACCTTAAAGGGCTCACGTGCCTTCCTCAACACAAGAAAGCCCTGAAGTATATCCAGATCCCTCCAGGCCACTTTCTGAAAAATTCCAGGTAGGGTCCCTCCCTAGCTGGATACCTCAGTAACAAACAGCCTGTCAAAACAATGCCAGTAAAAACCACTGAGTCTGCTTTCTCACCCACCCCCCACTCCCATACTGAAAAACAAAACCAAAAAAAAAGGAGGGAGAGTGAAACATCTGCCTTAACTCTCAGCTCAAAAAGTTAATTGAAAGAGATCCTGAATAATTAAAGGAGAGAGAGGCACAAAGGGTTTTGTTTGTGAGTGAGTATACCACTAGGGCCTTATCATCTACTACAATCTTCGGCCTCTCTTATTCCCGGTCTCTTGAAGGGGCTGGACCTCCAAAGTTCCTTCAAGCTTCTAAATCCATGATGGTATGAGATCCTAGCAATCTCCTTATTAGTCTTTCTTCCTCCTATTTCCGCCCACTCCAATCTATCCTCCTGCGCACTCATTTCTTGGTGACTTAGACCACACTTCTTTGCACTCATCACTGCCCTGTTCAAATCTTCATTGGTTCCACTGTCTGCAAGTTCAAATACAAACTCCTCAGCCTAGCATTCAAGGATAGTCCACACCTCAAATACGGAACCTTTTTACCACTCCAACTCATTCAACAACAGCCATTTATTAAGTGCCTACTGTATGAAGAGTCCTGTCCTGGGCCCTGGGTGGGTGGTGGGCACAGATACAAAGTTCAAACAAATTCTCAGGGAGGTTACATGAATGGCCACCACTTTTCATCCTGTTTACCATTTAATCTGCTGAAGGGTCCCAAACAAAATAAGTCTGCTGTCAAAAGGATGCTCCATTATTCCACCTGGGAGAGGATGTCCAGGAATTCCCACTGCCTACCTGGAGGAGGGAAGGGGCAATAATTGACCCACCTGCTGGATTTCCATTACTTCCCAAGCCTTCTCCTCCAGATAAATTGTCACTATGGTATACCATTAGCAAACTTGCCTCAGTTGCTCTCCTACCTGGAATGTTCTCCTCTCCAATTACCTCAATGCTCCCCCTTCTTTAAGGCCTAAATCAAGTCTTACCTGTACCACCTGCCCCTACAGAAGGACTCTCTCCTATGAATTCTCTGTATCATTTACTAGCAAAAGTTACCTTCTACTGGTACTTAGCTTCTCATGTCTCTGTCCTAGGGTGTTACACTTGGAGGTTTGGGTTAAACTCCAACCTCTGATGCCTATTACCTGCATAATCCTTAACTTTGATGAGGCTCAGGTTACTGCCTAGTAACTAGCTACTAGTCAAAGGGATCTACTACCAAAGGGATCTATTCCAAACAAAGGACTTCCTCGGGGCAGCTAGGTGGCGCAGTGGATAGAGCTCTGGCCTTGGGAGTCAGGAGGACTAGAGTTCAAATCCAGCCTCAGACACTTGACACCAGCTATGTGACCTTGGGCAAGTCATTTAACCCCAACTACCTCACCAAAAATAATAAATAATAATTAATAATAATAAAAAGGACTTCCTCTTATACTTCTGTGTTCCCTGTAACATCTGGTCCATGAGTGCTCAGTAAATGTTTAATGATGATGATGATAGGATGAGAAGGAAGATTCCATAAAGCACAGTGAAAAGAGTACCAGATCGGAAGTTAGGAGACACCTGTCTCTGGGTCTCATCTCTGACATTTGTTAGGTGTGAAGATCCATAGACATATTACTTAACCTTAGTGAGCCTTTCAACTCCCTCACTGAGAAAATGGTGAGAAAGATAACATCAGCCTTGTTGTCTCATGTAGTTGCTGTGAGGATCGTGTCAGCAAATCTTAAAACACGTCACAGCCACATACTGCCTATGTGTGTGCCCTCCACTAATGGTGGTGTGGTTACGTCACGGGGAGAGCATACCCAGGGATATGCCAGCCTGAAGTCCTGAGAGCTAAAGGTTACATTTTCAGTGTGAGCATTTACACTTTCTCAGTCATGTTCAACTCTTTATGACCCCTTTTTGGGGTTTTCTTGGCAAAGATACTGGAGTGGTTTGCCATTGTCTTCTCCAGCTCATTTTACAGATGAGGAAACTGAGGCAAACAGAATTAAGTGATTCTAGCTAGTAAGTGTCTGAAGCTGCATTTGAACTCAGGTCTTCCTGATTCCAGGCCTATCCTGCTCTATCCACTGTGCCACCTGAGTGGTACTTACTAGCTGGGTGACCCTGGGCAAATCACTTAACCTCTTTTTGCCTCAACTGCCTCCTCTGTAAAATGAGGATAATAACAGAACCTGACTCCCAGGGTTGTTGTGAGGATCAAATGGGATATTTGTGGAAGTGCTTAGCATACTGCCTGGCACATAGCAGGTACTTAATAAATGCTTGTTTCTTTCCTCCCTTCGTACGGAAACACAACTTATTATAAAAAAGACAGTGGCTTAGTAGTCCTGGATCAAAGTCTGCCTTTAATACTTACTAGCTGGTGACCCTGAGCAAGTCACTTAACTTCTAGCACTTAGCACAATGCCTGGAACATAGTAGGCCCTTAATAAATGTTTAATGAATAAATATTTATTCCCTGACTTCCTGGTGCCTCAGGATTTATCTACTAAATCACAAACTGACACTGGATTGGAGGGAAGTAATAAGTAATAGTAAAGAAAAAGAAATAGCCTCTTAGCACCATAGGAAGACATTCTTTTCAGTTAGTGAAGTGATCAGAAATCCTAATTTTTTTTTAATTTATGGAATAAAACAAGCATTTCCATAACATAATGTAACAAAAAAGATTGCACATGAAACTGCAAATCTATTATGTACAACTTACTATTCCTTTTAAATATATGATAAAGTTATCATGTAGATTTCTTTTTTTTTTTCCTGGCTGAGCAAAAAAGTCCATTCTGCTTTCCGAATTACACTCCATCATTCATTCAAGGAAGGGAGAAGGATTCAGACTTATCATCCTGGAATTCCCTATCTGGAATAGTAACCTCAGGAGAGTAGGAGAGAGAAAACTCTGATCTAATGCCCATACGTCCACACTCTTCCTGGTCTCCCAACAGCTACTGTCCCAATGTGGCAGGAGTCCATCCTAGCTCTCCCACCAGTCAGACCACACCTTCCCATCAAACCAACAACCTATTGATCTTCAGGAAGTTGCTTTAGGAGACCTCTGATTTTTAGCCTTCTTGGCCATACCATGAATGTTGAACCCCTTTCTCTAATCCTCCCTCCATCCTGCCCCTTTCCAAATCAGCAATTTGAACCCAGGAGTCAGCATGATATGATGGTAGAAGTATTTGGCCATGGAATCAAAGGCCCTAGGTTCAAGACCCTGACCTTTGAGACTGTAAATTGAGGAGCTTAGATTCTATGGTCTCTGAGCCTGTCCCAACACTAAGTCTATAGTGGCCTCAAGGCACCTACTCCCTTCTCCCCATCCTTGGCATGTCCCCAGTAACCTAATCACTGATGTTCTGTTGTCATGGCCATCACTATAAAAGCTGAGCCCATTGTTAGAGAGAGGGGATGGGTGTTGGGCAGTGTTTACTCCATCACTCAGATTCAACAAGCAGTCTGGTTCCTGGCCCCTGACTCCTGGTTATGAGAAAACAAAACAAATACAGACTCCCTCCCACCATCTGTCATATCCTCTACCCTTCTTCCCATCACCTCTGGCAGCAGGGGCTGTCAGTCTCCCTGCCTTGATCTCCATACCCTTAATTTATCACTATCTCCTCTACAACACTCAAATTTCCAGCTCCCCCCCTTCCTTTGACTCTAATAACTCCCCTTACAATCCCCAGTTTTCCCTCTAAAGTCTTGTAGCTTGTCATGCTGTGAAAAGCCAGGATCCTTAAACTACCAGGAGCAATGCATACACAGCTGTCCCTGTTTATGTCCCATCCCTCCTCTCCTCACCCAGGGCCTTTCTCTTTCTATACAGATGAAATCAGGCTAGGATGAACAGATTGCAATCCTAAAAGGGCAAAGAAGAGAAACAGATTTTTTTTTGAGTTAGATTAAACATCAAGGGTAACTAGCAGAAACTCTCGCTTCTGATTAAGAAACCAGGGATATTAAGACTGAGGGAGAAAAAGAGAGAAAAAGAAAAAGAAAGAGAGAGAGAGGAAGAGAACGAAAAAGAGAGAAAGAGAAAGAATTCCTAGGGTCACGTTAACAGTTTTTAAATATTTAAAAGGCTGTCATGTTGAAAAGCAATTCAGTGTAGCTCTAGATCAATCGGTATAAATCACAGAGATTCCAGATCAACAGAAGAAAAAATTCTCTAAAAAAAGGGAAGTGGTTGCCTAGTGAGGAAGTGAGCTGTAATCGAAAAACATCTAAGCAGAGGTGGGATGGCTGTTACAGAGGGAATTACTGCACCTAACGGGAGGTTGGACTAGGTTACCTTAGAAATGGTTGTTAATAGTTAATCTCTACCCTTACATTCTTCTTCATAACTTGGAAAAAGGAAACATTCTAGAATTATTAGCAATCTGCTTAACAGACTGCTTAATTCCTCCACCACTACTTACTTGCTTGAAAGAATCCAGAAACCTTAGCAGATCTGTCCCTACTTCTCTGGAGTCATAATGACAACACTGCCTCCCACTTTCCTTCTCTGTTTCATTCTATACCCATGACAGACAAGCACTGCGTGGTGGACATTTTCCATAAGATTGGTCTCATGTAATTGATTGGACATGACCGTGATGGAGAAAGACATTACATAAACACAATGGGCTAACATAACTCTAGATCTGAAGACAGCCTAAAAATATTATATCTAAATCCACAGACTGGTGGTACTAGCCAGCAGACAGAATGTTCCCCCACCTCGCCAACATTTGGCAGGATCAGGAAGATGGCACAGAGCATGAAAGCACAGCACCTAGAACAGCAATGATGGCATAATGGGTGCTCAGTAAACATCCGAGTACTCAGCATTCCTCCATGCCTCCATAGGTAGTTTCGCAGTTCTTTGTGGGCAAAAGAAAAGAGCTAGAGTCAGAGATCTACGTCCTGTGGACAGACTTCAGGTGGTGAACCTCTGTAACTCAAGTTAGGCTGGCCCTGGGACAAAGTCCTTTGCCAGGCCAATGACACTCTACCAGTTTGGCAGGACCTGACAGGTTGTGGATCCATGGCATAACCTTTGCAAATGCAGGGTCACCTCTAGGCCACAATGAGGCACTGGAGAGGAGGTTGTTAATGAAGCATAGTAAATACTTGCTGAATCGTCAATCAATTTAAAAGACACACAAAGATGATTAGTTCCAACCCCAGTGGGAATGGTTGTGTTTATTTTAATTCACACCCATCCACGGTACCAGCTTGAATTTCTTCTTGTGCTCATTCGTATGGCTGCTTGCTTTCCTCCTCTTCTGCACTCCACACATAGCCTTCAGAATGGCACCATTGTTCTCATCCACACACACCCCATTGCTTACACTATTCTACCTCATCCTTATATTTTCTCTTTCTCTCCATCTCAAGCCTTGCTAAGTATTTCTGCAACAGCTAATCTTTATTCCACCAGTTCTCAACCTAGGGACCAGTAAATTAAAAAATATTTTGATAACTTTTGAATATGTTGAATTTATGTATAATCAATTTCCCTTGTAACTCTATGTATTCTATTTTATGCATTTAATAAGCCTTGTCATCTCAATTCCAAAACCTCTTCTTACATTGGCTAGGGTGCAGTACTCACCACAACCCCACCCCCACACACAACCCTGCAAAAGAGAGAAAGAGAGGGAGAAAGAGAGGAAAAGAGGGAGGGGGGAGAGAGAGAGAGGAATATGAATATATCCTATTGCCAAAGACATGAATTAGGTGGAACCTAACAGGTCAGAGGAAATGATGCATGAGTTTAGAGGTGAAAGAGAATGTGAAGAGAACATCTATAATCTGATGGTTTCTATTTAATGGTTTGCCTCCAACAAGTTCAAGCTAAAAATTCTTTAATGGTGCCTTAAGTGTTCAATAATTGCTCAATTATGCTACAAATATTTTTCCTCTATGGCAACATGCAAATGCATGTTTGAAGCATTAGAGGTTTATAAATTTTAATGTGAAGCTTTTGGGAGCAAAGGTTATGATTGTAGTTATTGTAAGCACATAATGAATAAACCTAAAAGAATGTTATAAGTGGTATATTAAATTACCCTGGGGATTAACAATACTACCTTTTTGTTATTGTGAAAAGAGATTCACAGAGCAAAAAACATTGGAAACCATTTATCAAATCAAAACCCCTCATTTGACACTTGGGGAAATTGAGGCCCAGTGATTTGAACAAAGTCATACAGGTGGTGGCATCTAGCAGCACTGGGGTTCAAATTTGATAGGCTTTAATTACTCCACCAGTCTGTAGGGAGCTTGAAAGTTCCTACTTCCTCTTCCAGAGGAACGCTGCAAGGTGCAATGAGGATATGAGAGAATCATAAGGCACTGCTCTTAGGAAGGTGACAACATAGCTGAGGAGACCAGATATTCATTGCCATGAAACAGTTCAACAATAGAAGGCCTTGTACTCGGTGTCCAAAGAAAGACACAGATGAGAAGTGTGGAAGAGAGAGATAGTAAGTGCTGACAGGGACCGAAGAGACAAGTGTGGGCTAGAGTGAGGGAGCATGGGAAAGGCTTCATAACAGATGAGTTGGGACTTGAGATGGGCTCTAAAGGAATGCATGTCAACTAGATGATGAAGAAATCTGATCTCATTGCAACTGAGCATAGACGTCCACCCTCTCCAGGCCAAGACCTCTCATCATTAGATCCAGGAGGGACTCAGGGACTCGCATTGAGGCGGGCCCTATGCCAGTGTTCCAAAACTCAAAATTTCCCAGGGAGTAATTTCCTCCTGTTGTTAAAGCAGCTACCACCACCCAGGGAGATAGCAGAATACAATCTCTGCAATCTTCTCTCCACAGAAGAACAGGATGGGGAGGGACGACTGGCAAAGGAAGGTAATTCACCATGGGTATACTAGAAATAGTGCCCCCTTATCTGAGGATTTACAAAGAACACCTATAAGTCTAACATTCAAGACAGTTCCTACGATCTTTTACTTATTCAGGAGTGGCCCCCTGACAAAGTCTCAGTCTATCTCAGTGTGAAACACAAAAGGAGCTCATCTATCTTCACTTTTTCTCTCACCTAACCATGAGGAGGGACAATATGGTGTTATGGAGAGAATGTGGAATTAGGAAGACCTGGGTTCAAAACACACTGCCTTTCAGTGGTTATGTGACCATCGGAAAGCTAACTCCTGGGAGCCTTCATTTTCTACCAGTCATCTGGCAAAGCTTTAAAAAGGGATGGATTTTGAACTGAATCTTTTACAAAAGTTAGGATTAGTATGCAGATCACTCAAATTTGCATCCCAATCATCTTTCCTCCACCCTCCACTCATTCTTCAGGTCAACAATTGAGACTGCACGGTGGCATTTGTGGCTACACATTAAGTGTCCCAACTGTGACAAAGCTAAAGACCAAGTAAAACAAAGAAACAAACAGGTCGACATCTTAGGGAAGAAATGCACAAAGGCAGGGCCCAAGAGTTGTCCAGCTAGGATGAGGAGGACTGAGCCAGGAAAGAACACGGTGTTCTGAATGAAAGCAGCTCTATCCAAACCTATCTGCTGCTATTGGTTTTGTACAGAAATTACAGATATTCGGGGTATATATGGCAACCAAAGTTTTTTGTTAACACGAGTGGGAATAACCTTGTGCACTCACTATGTGTCCCTTGGTGGGGCACTGTTGATAACAAAATACAGTGGGTAGCGAGTGGAGTGAGGAGGCATACGTATGACTCAGGCACCATAAAAGAAAAACAGATGATAATACCCCTGCTGTCAAGGAGACACCAATGCGGGTGACCAGAAGACTTACCCAGAACAAAGAATACTACAGAGGTTATATAATTAGGTGCCCAAACCATGATACAGATGATAAATGTAATAAGCAATCTGGAAAGGACAATGTCTGTGTAAGCCATGAAAACAGAACTAAAAGATGACTAGGATTTGGATGAGGGGAGGGTATCCCAGGCAGAGGATAACAATATGTACATATTTCCAAAGGTAGAATCACTGATTGACTTTCATTCATCCCCTCAGAAGATGGAGTAAACTACTAGAGGAAGGGACTATTCCAGACTTGATTCAGACCAGGGAGAGGAACTAGATGCTGAAATAGAAACGATGAGCTATATGTTGAGGGGCAAGATGAAGATTGAAAGAAAAAATAAGACGTCTCAGGGCAGAGAGTACCATAAGCTGACAAAGCAGGGACTGGCCAACCTCTATTCTCTTCGGTTTTCTCTAGAATTGAAATCATCTTCAGACTGGTACTCAGAGAATAAAAATAGGCAACAGGAAAGTCCTATAGGACATGGGAGGGAAGAGAGGCAAGAGTTATGAATAGGGAGTCCAAAAAGCTGCATTTGAATCTCAGATCTTCTACTTATTATTGCATATGTAACGGCAAACAAATCACTTAAACTCTAGGCTACCTCAGTATCCTCATCTGTAAAATGAAGGAGTTGGATGAGACACTTCCAGCTCTACATCTAGTTTTCTTTGATAAACGTGACCTTAGCTACATGTTCTCCCCCCACCCAGATCCATACTGGGGGAAGGAAAAAAAAACACCTTTATTTACTTTCATTATACTTGCATGTCAGTCAATCAATAAACATGTATTCCGAGCCAGGCACTGTGGGATACAAATAGAGGAAAAAGACAGTCCCTTTCCTCAAGGAGCTTACAATCTAATTAATGTGCAGGGACCATCTGAGGGCTTTTGGTCAGTGCCTGACCCATAATAGATATGTATTGAATCTGTGCTAATTGCTTGGTTAGTGTCTTTAAAAATTATGAGAAAGCTGGAAAGCCAGACTACAAAAGGTTTTCGAATGTCAAGGTAGAAAGTTTAAACTCAGGGAGTCAGGAAATAGGGGGCCATTGTAAGTTTTTAAGAAAGCAGTGTTTTTGAATTCTCTGTGTAGGAGGGAGAGAGAACGAAGGACAGCCTGATTTGCTCACAAGGAGACAGAGAAAGAGAGAGAAACTGACTAGACTTTCCCCCAAAGACGTGTTAGGAAGTTTTGGAATCATTCTTTATAACCTCCTAGCCAAAAAGTTGTCACCCAGCAGCTCACAGAAGAAGACCCTGGGAACGAGGACAATAATACCCAAACAGAAAGAACTACATGGGGGTGGGGGTAGCGTCAGGGGACGGTGGGGGTGTCAGTGGGGAGCAGAGGGGAGGATATGTGAGGAAACATTCCTGTCTGCCAGTATGGCCTTGGTTATCTGAAGTTCCTGCTTTCCCAATGGAGTTCTGTTGAAGCCTCAGGCCAAATCTTTGTGTATTAGCTTGGGAGGTGAAGAAAGGACAGATCCAAAAAAGGCCATTCTCTTAAAAGTAGAAGTCTGTGCTGCTGGAGTTTCCTCTTAACTCAGCAGCTCCAGACTTCCCTCAGAGCCACATGACAGCCAAAGCAGTGACAGGCTCTGGTTTCCATCATTCCTGCCTGCAGTCTGGTGGGGGGGGGGAGGGGGGGAGTGAGTCGGCTGGAGGGGGAGGGCCCCCACCAGGCCTAACCAGCCTGGATAATCCTGAGGCAGCTACTGTGTCACACTCTTAAAGTGGCTCCTCCAGATTGGGAAAATGAGAAGTTAAGAGCAAACACCCAAGGGCCAATTTCTGAAAGTCCCACTTCTGGGGCTCCGGATAATTACTAGTGTTTAATAATTACTCATTATGATACAAAGATTGCTGCCCTTGGGGGACAAGTGTGCTTCTAGCTGATACCGGCTCCAATCTGCAAAAAGGAGCCCTTCTCAAGCAGACAGGGACAACATTTGCTCTCTTTGGCTTTTGTCTCCCTTCTGCCTCTGCCTCACCTAGTCTCCTTCTCTTTCCTGGCAGGCAGAAGTTTACAGGAAAAACTGGCTACCCACAGAGAACGAGCAGACATTAGCCATACAGGTTAAGTATTTCCTTCCCCCCCCCATTTCCAGGGAGACAGGGGGGGATGTTCCCCCAGAAACACTACCTGATACCCTAAGTATTTTCCTATCCTGCTTTAAGGAAGTCTCCCCATCCTCTACCACAGCCAGCTCCTTTTAAAGGCAAGAAATAGATAATGTAAGGAAACAAAGAAGAAGATGGAGAAGAAAATCCAAACAGCAATAAAACAAATCCCAGGAATTCAAGAGAGGTGGCTCGGAACACTGGGCCGGAAGTCAGGAAGACCTGAGCTCAAATCCAGCCCCAGACATTTATCAGCTCTGAGACCTCTATCTGCCTGTTTCCTCAACTGTAAAATGTGAACGATGATAAGAACTATCTCCTAGGTTGCTGGGAAGATCAAATGAGCTAATATTTGTAAAGCTGTTAATACAGTGCCTTGCACACAGTAGGCATTATATAAATGCTAGCTATTATATTATTATTGTTGTTGTTATTCCCAATTACTTCACTAATACTTTTTGTGACCCTGGATAAGTTACTACCATTTCCTATAAAATGGGAATAATAATTATTACACTATCTTCTCAAGAAAGTTGTTATAGGGAATCCCATTCTAACTTTAGAAGAGACTACAGGGGCAGCTAGGTGGCACAGTGGCTAGGGCTCCAGCCTTGGAGTCAGGAGGACCTGAGTTCAAATCCAGCCTCAAGAAACTTGACACTTACTAGCTGTGTGACCCTGGGAAAGTCATTTAACCCCGACTGCCTCACCGAAGAAGAAGAAGAAGAAGAAGAAGAAGAAGAAGAAAAAGAAGAAGAGACTACCCACAACGTGAGTTGGGCTACACAGTAGGTATATGGTACCCACACGAAGACAAAGCTTCACACTAACACTTGGAAATCTTCCACCATACACTTGGGTTTGGTCCACAGGAAAATCCAAATATGGAGTTCCTGCTGTAAGAGGGAGAATTACATTGGCAGATTTCTTCCAGCCTTCTTTAATCCTTCCACAGCCCAAGATGAGCATCACAGAAGATAAGATGCCTGACTGTCTGATCCGTGTCTTCAGCAAGATGCTTCTTGTGGGTTTCTAGAGCAATAGAATAGCACATCTATCTTGGTAGGATGGCTCTCCAGACAAACCTAGCTAACAGAGAGCCAATTCAGTAGAGTTCAGAGACCCTGGGGGCCAGTATTAAAATGGCAAGTTCCAGCTGTGAGTAACTATCTGAACACTAACACTTAGCTCAGAGGCTTAAGAGTAGAAAGTGGAAACTATTTTTTTCCTTTATCATAGGATGGAAGGACACACAGAAAGTCACGTGTACCACCACATAGCCCTGGTGCCTACTGCAAAGAATGATAACATTCCTCCCCCACTCCTCATCCTTCCTTCCCCACCCCCACCCCAAGCCAGGGCTCTGGATTTTAACTGTAAACATGGCCCTTTGCTAAAGGGAAGGGCTTAATACAAACCAGATGCAGACTGGGGACTTTCCCCCCCACCCCCTTCTTGGGCTCTAAAATTAAATCTTCAGTATCTTTTCTGCCAAAATTCACTTGAAGCCTAAATCTTAAAGGGCCAGGGCCTTCAGTTCTCTGCCACATGCTCTCAATTAGATCTCAGTTTAAACAAACTGTCAAGCCTGGCCAAAAGCAAAGACTCCATGCTTACAAGGAAGCTCAGAACAAAGTCAATAAGCATTTAAATACAAGTAAAAAGACAGTCCCTGACTTCAAGGAGTTTACATTTTAGTGGGAGAAGACAATACTTAAAAATGGACATGGGCCATCTGGTAAAGCCAGTGAATCCCTTCTCAAAATAAGGTTTTTAAGTGCATAGAATAAAATACATAGGAAATACAAAGGAAATCAATTATTTTGAAATAAATAGAGTTGTCAAAATATTTTTTTAAAAATAAGTTTATGGACCCCTGGACTAGACTGTCTTTAAGTACACAGTGCATTATGCCTGGCACAAACTAGGTACTTAATGAATGCTTCCCTCCCCGCTTCCTTCTCTATACCCAAAAATTATTAAGTATGGTTTGTCCAGCCCCCTTCCTATTTTTTTATAGTCCTATTTTCTCTGACTTTCCAGGAGCATTGACTTAAATTGTCGGCTGATCATCACTTATTCTGCACCTCAAGTAAGGGGGACAAAGTTTCCTTCTATGGAGGAGCTGGAGGTAAAGTTTCTGTCTTAAGCCTGGGGAGCTTCCTTTCACAACCAGTTTTTTGGTCTAGAAAAGCTAACCTTTCCTATAAGTACCCTCCTCCTCAAACTTCAAGGACTATACTCCAGTTCCACCTCCTCCAGGAAATCTCCTTTAGAATCAGTAATTCCCATTCTACAGATAAGGGAACTGAGGCACTTAGAGATTAAATGATAGGCCCAGGATCACATAGCTACTAAGTATCTGAAGTGGGATTTGAACTCAGGTTTTCCTGACTCCAAGTTCTAGAACCATAACACCTCACCACCTCACTTCCACTTAAAATCCCTACAATCACAGTGTACCACAAAAGACAAAGAGAATAGAGGAACACAATGTTCTTTTTACTACTGTCTTTAAAAGTTAATGTATTCCTGGGGCAGGTAGGTGCCACACTAGACAGAGCACCAGCCCTGGAGTCAGAGGACTGGAGTTCAAATTCAGCATCAGACACTTAATCCCGGGCAAGTCACTTAACCCAGATTGCCCCAAAAAACCAACCAAACAAAACACGTATTCCTTAAAAAAAAAAAAAACAACAAACTGTAAAAGACTTGGAGCTTTATATGAGACAGCCAGTATAGCAAATCACTATATGTCTCAGTGCCCAAGGAAAAATCTCTCAAACTATCAGTTGCAGCTAAAAGAAATCACACATCTAGACCAAAAATCAAAAAACAAGCAAAAACTCCACTATATCTAGTATAATTTTAAAAAACTTGTTGAATAATGAACATTATAAACAACAGGATGGGAGTCAGAAGACCCGGGTTCAATTCCCCATGCCTCTTAATGGTTGTGTAACTTTGGGGAAGTCACTCCATGTTTTTGTGGAGATGTGGCACACCAATACCAACCATCAGAGACTGGCAGGCAGGGCATCCTAGCCACAGCAGCAATGAGCCCCGAGGGAGACAGAATGCAGCATGTTCCAGGCAGGCCAACCACTGCCAAGATTCCAGGCCCACCGGATCTTGCACCCAGAGCTCCAGGAATAGCAAACTTCCCAGGCTGCCAGCCAGAACAGCAACCCTGGTGGAGATGTGACCTGGCAACGGAGTCTTCAGACTCTTCAGCCCCTGCCTACTCCACAAGCTCACTCACCAAGGACCAAGAAAACGAGGCTCTGGCCGCTGAAGACTTTGGCAGCGTCCAGTGGTTTTATATCAAAAAAGGACAAACGGAAATAATGAATCAAGAACATGTATCACCATAAGCCTTGCCAGAGTAGCCCAAGAACCCAGACCATTCTGTTATTCTATACATGCTCCTATCCCCTATTCATAATAAAAACAGCTAGCATTTAGAGAGTACTTTTAAGGTCTGAAAAGCATTTTACATCCCTTAACTCACTTACCTCATGACTCTGTGAGGTAGGTGCTATTATAATTCCCATTCTACAGATAAGGGAACTGAGGCACACAGAGATTAAATGATAGGCCCAGCATCACATAGCTACTAAGTATCTGAAGTGGGATCTGAACTCAGGTCTTCCTGACTCCAAGTTCTAGATTCTGGACTATTCAGCTGCCTTTAGAATGTAAGTGAGCTAGTTATGAGTAGGGATTGTCTTGTTTTTATTTGCATACCCAGCACTGAATACAGTGCTTTGAGCACAGTAAATGCCTAATAAATATTTTTCTTTCATTCATTCATCATTCATTCTCATTTCCTTTAGCTGTAAAATATGGGTTTGGAACTCTCTGGGTCCTTCCAAATCTAATATTCTGTGACCAAATGTTAGTGCTGAAAGAGACCTTGAAAACTTGATTAAAATATCTTCTCTTCTCCTTTCTTTGTTTCACGTGTTTTGTTGTCCAACTAGCGGTTTATTTGGTGGTTGTTGGGTTTTTTTTTCAATCTCCTTAAGGACCTTTAGCCTTCCCTCATATATCCCTACCCTGCCAAGTATGTTGCACTGCTATGCACTTAACTGGAACTGAATCCAACAGCTGGCCCTTAGAAGGAAGTAGTGATACTCTAGGGTGCTATTGTTTTCAAAGAGATAGATGGACCTCAAGGTAAACTAAAACTACCCTACTGCAGTGTCCCTTCGACAGGGTTCCCAGCCTCCCTCTGACCCTTAGGGATTCTGGAGTCCCTAAGGTGTTCTCTGATCTCATCCGCTTTCATACCGTGGCCCCAGATGAAGCCACATACTACATCTGACTCTGGACAACATCTCAGGATGAATGGGGAGGAAGGGGATAGCCGGAGAGTTTCCTGGAGAACTCAAAAGCAAACTCAATCCCACTTCCTGTGTATTGTGTATGATAGCTCTTGTGGGGGGATGAACTTGCTAAACTGGCTCCTGTAAAGATTATCCATCCCTCTCATTTCCTGGTATCCTCTTACAGAGAAATCAGTCTACGTGGACATCCTCTCAGTTGGCAGAGCTGGAGGCTGAAAGAGTCCCCACCTAACCCGACCCCATCACACACAAAGCAAAGTTAAAATGGTGATGACTCCTTTGTTTTTTTTAACCCAAACCCAATTCCTTGTTGTTTCCCCATGTGTATCTATGAACAGAGAAACCTGAAATCAAAACTTGGTTTATGTTGGGTTTGGGGATTAAAGGTTATTAAAAGGGGCAGACAGAAACAAAGCTCCGGGAGAGGAAGGATACATTATGTCCAAAAGTCTTCTTTCCACAGGAAATCAGACTGAAACAAAAGAGTTGAAGGGGTCAGTAGAGGACACAGATGTGCCCAACTAGCTAGAACGTTAAGTCTAGGCAGGGTCTGTGGCTGCAGAGTGCTTGCTCTGTGGGATGTCTGGGCAATGGGAAGACCCATCAACCCTAGCGGAGTCCATCCCTGCTTACCCTTCACCTCTCCTCTCTGCTGGCCATATCATCCAGAACTCATGGGGGTGTCTGATGGCTCTGATGGCTTGGATGAGATGGGAGTTGCCAATACTACTCCTCCAGGTGAACTAGATGACCACCAGAACTTACTGCCTGTCCTGTTTACTACCAACTAAGTTGCTCCAGGCCTTATCAGACCTCTCAGACTCTGGAAATCTACAACACTGTCATCTTACCTAAGGGCCTTGTGACTTGCCATCTGCCCCATATCTGAAGTCTTCTGGGCTTTTCTATCAAACAACAGGATTTATTAAGTGCCTATCACTGCTAGGCACTGTGCTCAGCCCTGTGGAGACAAGCTGTACGAAGAATGAAATGATCCCCACTCCCAATACTCACAATACACTACACTCCCCTACAACTGAACTTTCCTTTATGCATTATTTCCTCCAGTTATCAGGTGAGTCTCTGGAGAGCAGGGACTGTCTAGCCTGTACATCATAGATGCTTAATAAATGCCTTCTTGTTCATTCATTGATTCACTGGAAGAATTTCAGCAGGATTTATTAGTAATAGCGCAACGAGGCAGCACAGCAGATAGAGTACCAGGGCCTGGAGTCAAGGAGATTCCCTCTTCATAAGTTCAAATCTGGCCTCAGACACTTACTAGCTGTGTGACCCTGGGCAAGTCACCTAACCCTGCTTGCCTCAGTTTCCTCATCTGTAAAATGAGCGGGAGAAGGAAATGGCAAATCATTCTAGTATCTTTGCCAAGAAAACCCCAAATAGGGTCCATGAAGAGTCAGACACAACTGAAAAATGACTCAACAACTAGTAATAATCCTACCGCCAAAGAGCAAGTCAGAGAAGATATGATTTCTTACTAGATATCATAGGCTTACTAGAACTCAAAAGGCTTTCGGTTTCTTCTCCTTGCCCCCTACCTTAAAAAGGGACCAGCGCTTTGGGAGAAAGGATAAAGTAGAGAATGAATGATGTGCTAGGTACAAAATTCCAGGAAGTGTGATACATTCTACCCCTGAAAAGTATGCCTTTTGGACACAGTAGCTACACCTCAGGTTGAAGAGGGGATTGAGGTGAAGAGTTTTGATACTCTCAAGCAGCCTTATAGATAACCAAACAGCTACGTGGAGCAGTGGATAGACCGCTGTGCCTGGAGTCAGGAAGACCTCAGTTCAAATCAGGCCTCAGACACTTACTGGTTGGGCGACTATCACGTAATGTCTACCTCAGTTTCCTTGACTGTAAAATGGGAATAATGAGTGCCTACCTCTCAGGATTGGTGTGAAGATCAAATGAGCTAATATTGCAAAGTGTTTAGCACAGTGCCTGGCACGTAGTACATTCTTATGCTCCTTACCCATCTACCATGTCACTTATCTTCTCAAAAATTTTCCCTGGTTCTCTAAAATCTCCCAGGTAAAACACAAAATTCATGTATTGAATCATGAGCTCATCGCTCAGCCCAGCATTTAAAGCTCTCCATAATCAAGTCCCCACCTACTTCTCCAGTCTTATTTCATTTTAATAATCCCTCTCACTCACTACTTCAGTCAACTTAGATGATAACTGTACCCCATTCATAATGTTCCATCTCCTACCTATGTCACAGGCTGACCCTTGTGTCTGGAATGCACTGCCTACTCACCTTTGACTCTGAAAATCTCCAATTTCCTGCAAAGAACGGCTCAGGAGCCCCCTGAGCCACACAAGGCCTTTCTTGTTCATTTGAACATAAGGCTCAAATGAAAGAAATCACATACAGGGTATTCCAAAAGGTTTAGCTTTAAGCTTTAGCCTGACCTGCACTAAAGTTTTTTGGAACATCCCATGTGTATGGAGGGCTTTGTGAACCTTAAAAACTGCTATATAAATGCTATCATTATTATCATTATTGTTATTATTATTATTATTTCAAGAGCTCCTCAGTTATGAATGCCCTTCCCTTCCCAAAATTATTTTGTTTTTCCAAGCATAGGCTTTGTAATGACTTATCTACTTTGTAATACCCTATAGACTATCTGCTCCTCTAAGGCGAAGCTACTGCCTTGTTTTCCTTCCTGTATTTCCAAAGCCTAGCATACGGTAGGGGTGTAAGTGCTTGTTGAATTGAAGTCATAAATAAAAAAGTGGGATGATAATAATAATGGGATTACTGAGCAACTGAACTTTAGAGTCAGTTTTTGAACTTTCTGATGACTTTGGGCAAGTTCTCAAAAAAATGGTCACAGGTAAATTCTACTTATCTAGATTGGTTGATGGGGGGGGGAACAGTTATCAGGTATTCTTTCAATAAAGGTATCAAGCAAAATAATTGCTTCCACCCACACACAAAAAATTGCCCACCGACAAAATGACAAAATATTTCCACAGCCTCCAGTCCTCCTGGGCTAGGGGTCCAGTGGCTCCTTCATCAGATAAAATCTTTTCATTTCATCCTAATGACCATGAATCCTTCCTTAAGCCATTCTTTGTTTTACTGTGGTTTCGGATGAAGTAGAGGAACAAAGAAAATCTAAACAGACCATCCAGAACAAATACATTCCAGCCCAAACACATGCTTACAAGGTGGAAGAGTTGTGGGACCCTGGGGGTAGAGATATAGATATTTAATCCAAGCAACTTGAATAGCAAATGAAGCTTACTCTGGTAGTCCCACTCTCCCCCACTCCAGTAAGCAATCTGTTCCCCTGAGTAAAAAACCTTCAGGAACTAAAGACAGTCACTGCAGGCCCATGGCCCCAGAAATTCTACCTAAGATGCTGGGTGGTGGTGGGAGACAGATAGCGTAGCCAACAAGAAGTCTGAAAAATTGTATTACAGAGAAAAATAATTCGTTTTTCCTATGTAAGATGATAAGAATAAGACTAGAACTATGACCTCTAAAGTCACAGTTTTAACTTTCTAAGAAACCCCAAGTTAACTAATGTGGGAATACTAAATGGGAATACTAATAGTTCCAAAGCACTCTGTAAATATGCTAGAGAAACATGACATGGGAGCTGAAGTCCCACGGTTATGGTTCTGCACAGGAAGCGGTGACTCTTCCGCATATTCTGTGTATGTGACTCTGGGCCAGTCACTTCTACTCTTTGGGCCTCAGCTTCCACATCTGTAAAATGAGAGGGTTACATATACCCCAAGGAGGTCAAAGGCAGAAAGATGCCAAATATATTAAAATATTCATAGCGAACACTTTCGTGGTAGCAAAGATGATTACTATTGATTAGAGAATGACTAAACAAATTGTGGTATATTACGGAACTATAAGAAAACAACAAAGAATTCAGAGAAGTGTGGGAAGCCATGAACTGATGCAGAGGAAAGTAATCAGAACTGTGAAAATCATATACACAATGACAATGTAAATAACAAAAAGGAAAGAAGAAAGGGAGGGAAAAAGGGATGAGAGAGAGAGAGAGAGAGAGAGAGAGAGAGAGAGAACAGTACAGTAATATAATGACCAAGTTTGGACCCAGAAAAGAAATTTTTAAATGACTCCTTCATTGCAGAGGTGGAAGACTATGGGTGTGGAACACTGAATACTTAGATAGATAGACTCGCCTATATTGTGGGTTAGTGCTGATGAACCGCCTTTCCCTCTTTCTTTTTTAATATGTTATATCACAAGTAAAGATGGAAAGAATAATCAAAAAAGATTTTTAAAAATCAATAATTTTTTTAAATGAGAAGTTCAGATAAGATGGCATCTAAGGTCCCCTTCCAGCTCTCAATCTATACTATGATTTACGTGTGTGTGTGTGTGTGTGTGTGTGTGTGTGTGTGTGTGTGCGCGTGCGTGCTGCCCCATGCATTCAAATCTACATGATGGAGCAGAAGGAGAATGGTATCTCCTTGGTGCAGTGAAAGGAACAGTAAACGGGGAGCCAGCAGCTCTAGTCCCATCTCTGTGTAATATTAGGCAATTTCATATGACTTCTACAAGCCTCTTGTTGGCTCATCTACAAAATTAAATGGCCAAAGTAGATGAACTCTAAAAAGTTCCTTTAAATATTATAAAATTCTATCTTCTCCTCTACATCTTACGTCTACATTTGGGGCTATACTTCATTCATTTCAATGTGGAGTGCCTGACAGGCAAAAACCTGGCCCTTGCACCCAGACCGAGAAGTTAGAAATGCTCATCTTGAGGCAGCTAGGTGGTGCAGTGGATAGAGCACCAGACCTGAAGTCAGAAGGACCTGAGTTCAAATCGGCCTTAGACCAAACACTTGACACTTACTAGCTGTGTGACCCTGGGCAAGTCACTTAACCCCAATTGCCTAACAAAAAAAAAAAAAGAAATGCTCATCTAGTCCTCTCTTAGAAGAGTTATCACTACTAGTGATTTAAGCAAAGTTATTCCAAGAGCAAATTAATCTTCCTATCTAAGAATCCAAAACTGCATAGAAAACTAGACCCACTGTTTCAACAATGACCTGATGTAAGCCAGATAACTCACTACCAACCCTGATGTCGGACAACTTGTATAGTTCCAGTGATTGGAGTCCAGGAGGAGGAGCTTGTGACCAGAATGACCAGGGCCTTGATCTCAGCAGGATCTCCCTGCCAATGGGTAAAGGAGCTCAGAGACTACGGGAGGGGTAGGGATTGGGATATCTCCTCCAGGAGTGTTAGGAGCTAGGAGCTAGACTTCTGAGCAGACCACCCATCCATATACATAGTCAGCAGCCTATGAGATATTCCAAAGAAATGGAGACAAACAGGTTTAGGATCCTACAGTCACAAACACCTCAACTATTTAAGCAAATATCCAAAACAAGAATTTAGGGGGAATGGCCTGGGGCAGCCCCAGGCAAAATTGTGAAACCAACACAGATGTCATTTCCTGATGAAATACCCATTGACTGATTGCTAGATGACCATTAGCATTTCTGATAAGAGGATAACGGAAAGGGACAGAACCTATGATTTCACTGGTTTACAGAACTCCCAGGTGAGGACACCCCCTCTACTAATCCAAGTCAACTAACTGCTCAGTGATTTAAAGTCTTAGAGAATTGACTAAAGCACCGAGAGGTAAAGTTATGCCCAGAGGCACAGAGCCAGTATGCCTCAAAAACAGTAACTGACAAATCATGGCTTTCTCTGTCAAAGAACATTCAACTTAGAAGACACCTTTTGGCTTAACCATTCCAAACTGTTTAATAATTACTATAAATAATAATTATATAATAATTCTGAGTAATAATTATAATTAATGCCATAAGTTGTAAATATAATATAAATATAAATTATGATCATTTCCAAATAATTTGGGATTCTGCTAAGAAGGTCATTAAAATATCTATGCTCCTTGATCCAGACATCTCACAGCTAGGCTCAAGGAGGCCTCATATATACAAAACTATTTATGGTAGCATTTTTTTTGATAGAGTAGTAAACAACTAGAAACAAACAGATATTCATCAATTAAGGAATGGTTAAAGTTAACTAACTGTGGCATGCGAATATAACTGAATATCACTATGTTATGAAAAACCTGACAAACTCAGAAAAGCATGAGAAAATGTACACGATCTGATGAAAAGTGAAGTAAGAAAAGAACAAGGAAAACAATATCTGCAATGACTACAAAAAATGAAGAAAGGAAAAAAACAATAGAAATTAAATGTAGTGAAATGATAATGACCAAGGCTGGACCCAAATATAAGAGAAAGCACTTCCCTGTCCTTTTTGCATAGGTGAAGGAAATGCTGCATATAATGCTGGACTTTTTCCAATCTATTGGTTTAGTTTTGCTGAATTGTGTTTTCCCTCTTTTCCCTTTATTATAAGGGATACCTCTCTGGCACAGGGAGGAAAGAGAAACTGGAAAACATAGCTGATTCAAAAAGCAAAGATGCATTCTTTAAAAAGATATCAACAACAAAAAAGAGAATCCCCCTTGTCCAATTCCCTCGGAAACTGAGGCTCAAAAAAGTAAAGAGGTTTGCCCAAGGTGAGCCACTGATCACATTAGAATCCAGACCTACTGAAATGAATCCCAAGTCCATTGATTTTTCTAACTACATTCCAGAAAGAAAATAGAACCGTGAATAAACCTAATAAAGCTCCAGATTTACAATTTCATGTATATGCATGTACCTATAAGAAAAGAGAGGAAGCTGTCAGGTGGTATTTTTATGACTTAATCAAGTTTTCCCAACTATTAATCTATGTTGGCAGCACTGAATAGTGTACAGCATGCTGAGCAAGGAGACAAGAAGACTTGAAATCCAATTTGACCTCTGACACTTAGCAGCTGTATTTGCCAGAGGCAAATTACTTCTTTCACTTTCATCTTTAAAATGGGGCTGATACCTACAGTTTCACCTAAGTAAAAACCCTTGGTTTGTTTTAAGAATCAAATGAGACCCATGCAAATTGTGGTCTAAGATTGTAACGGAATATTATTGTGCTATAGGAAATAATAAGCAGGATGATTTCAGAAAAACCTGGAAAGATTTACATGAACTGATACAAAGTGAAATGAGCAGAACCAGAACATTGTACACAGCAATAGCAACATTGTTCAATTGACAATTGTGAGTAACTTAGCTATTCTCAACAATACAATGATCCAAGATAATCACAAAGGACTCACAATAAAAAATGCTATTCACCTCCAGAGAAAGAATGAATACAAACTGAAGCATCTTTCTTTCTTCTTTCTTGAATTTTCTTCCAGGAAATGACTAATATGGAAATGTTGCACATGATTGTTAATGTACAACCTACATCAGATTGCTTACCATTTCAGGAAGGATGGAGGGTAGGAGGGAAATAATTTGGAATTCAAAACTTTAAAAAAAAATCCAACCAATGTCAAAAAATTTTTACATGTAATTGGAGAAAAAACAAAATATTTAGCCTAATAAGGTTATAACCACAAAGTAATGCAGCCACAGAATGTCAGAGCTAGATAAAACTCAAGAGATCATCTAATCCATCTCTTAACTCACCTAAACTCATACAACAAGCTAATGGTAGAAGGTAGGGAAGAGAATCCATTTTCTATTTTAAGGTTCCTTTTCCCCAAAATAAGTTAAGCAGGAGCAAGTGGTGTTATCCAAACAGGACAGATGAGAAAAATGGAGGACCAAAGAACCTTTCCTATTCTATCCTATTTCTTATTCTATCAACTTTTCTAATGAGAGGATCAGAAACTTAGAGCTGGAAGAAATCTAAAGAGGTCATCTAGTTCAACCCCTTCACGTAACAGATGACATGCCCAAGGTCAGACAAGCAGTATATGGCAGAGCTAGGATTTAAACCCTGGTCCACTAACTACAATGTTCTTTTCACTATAACAAAATGGCTGTGGGGTAATTTTCCATCTCCCTCTGCACTCTTGAAAACTTGGAAGGCCATGGTATAGATTAGTAGGGATTTCTTAGTACCTCTAGTAAAAAAAAAAAAAAGGTGTTTAACATTTCATGACACCAAGAACTCTGGCTTCTCTGCTTTCTTTGCAGAGGAGGCAATCTATGAGTATGGAACACTACATATAATGTAAGATTTAGCTGATGTTTTACTAAACTGTTTTTCCCCCTTTTTTTCCTCTTTGTTCTTTGTAATGGCCTTATCCCTTTGTAACAGGGATAAGGATGGATATTGGGAAATGAACATGATATATAAAGGCAAAAGATACCAATAAAAAATTAAATTTAAAAATGCTCTAAGCAAGATGTGAGCAACAGGCTATCCATCGGGTGATATTTACTGAATGCCAGGTGCAGAGCACAGACAGGCAACAGAGATGGGGAAAGGGGAAGAGGCACAGAACAAACAGGACAGTGTGGTACAGTGGCAAGAACACTAGATTTGGGGTCAGGAAACTCGAGTTAAAATTCTATCTCTGTCCCTTACAATCTCTGTGACATGGCCAAGTCACTAAACTTTTGGGGTCTTGGTTTCCTTATTTGTTAAATTAAAGAGTTGGACTAGAAAGTCTCTTCTAGGTGTAAATCTATGTTCCTACGATCATTTGTAATATTTTGTTTAAGAGACATAACTCAGGATGGGATTAGCTTTGACCTGTAAAGTGCTTGGAATTCCTCAAGTGAAGGACAAAAGGATAAGCAGGGATTGAGTATTACTATAATTAATACTGGCCTCAATACTATCCCTATGCTTTTGCTTGGAGACTATAGAAAAGCACCAGAAGACTGAGAATTTAGTCTTTCAAAGAGGAAAATGAACTGTAATTCATTTGAGTTGCTGGTCATTTCCTCCCCATATCTGAAGAAGAGGGCCACCAAATGTGGTCCTGGATTCAAGTACTGGATCCGATATTTACTGTTGTGTGATCTTAGGCAAACCTCTTTCCATTTCTATGCCTCAGTTTGCAACTCTGTAATACAAAGGGTTGGGTTCAACAAACCCAACACAATGATGAACCCCTTGACATTAATCCTAACATTGTGCCTCAGGTTGAATCTGGGGAAGAGTAAGTTAAGCAGCAAATGAGCATAGGTAAATGTGAATCAAAGGACCACAGACAGATGGAGAGCCAGAAGGGACATCAGAGGTCATCTAGACCAACCCCTTCATTTTGCAAATAAGAAATGAAGGCCAAAAGAAGGTTAAGTGATTTGCCCAAGGTCAAGAAGGCATCAGAGATGGGATTTGAACTAAATTCTTCTGACTCCAGAGCCAACATTCTTTCCACTGTATGCAGCTGCCTCCTTGTAAAGAAAGAGCTGTCACGGGGCCATGAGATCCCCTTTGTCAGTTCCATTTTCAAGTCCTGGTTGACACACTAAGGCCTGAGTTACAATAAATCAGACTCTTTATGTACTCAGTCATCTCCATCCCTTGACAATCACAGGGACTGAGGTTTCAGGTACTCCGAGAATGTGAAAAACCACAAATAACGCTAGGGCCCACCCCAAACCTTTATTTTTAATAATTCTGATCATATTTATTTAACACATAAAACAAGTAAAACAACAGACTGCACTCATAAAAAAGCTGCCATTTCTACATGAGAGAGATTAGTATTTCACACACTATGCTGTCGTCACATCAGCCAGTGTGGCTACAACTGCTTCATAGATTTCCTTCTTCTAAGAAAAGCACAGATAACATCATCACTTTGGGAGAAAATCATATGACTGAGTCTGGATGGTAGAGAGACAGGAGGAGGTGTTCCCAGAAAGAGTGTTGCCCCGTAGTTCTTTAGTGCACTGAAATTTTTTAACAAATTTAATTGGTGATAATAAATTTATATATATATACTTATGGTAGTAAGTGATAAAACAGATTAATAATATGCACTGCTTATACATCTATGACTTATTAATTTTTTTTGTTTTCCTTCATCTGTGATTTTCTGCAGTGCGTTGCAAATCTCCAAAACTTCCCATTTTATTATGAAAAGCCAACCTGCAAATAACCAAAACCACAAATGTGAAAACCCAAAAATGTCGAAAGATGACTGCAAAAATCTGAAATCCTGATTCACCCCCTTGCTCAGGCCTCTGATCAGCTGTAACTCGACATCTACTTGATTCCTACAAGATTCTTCATTTTGTTTGTCCCTGGTATAGCTCTTTGCTCACATGCTAGATAAGCTAAATCTGAGTCCTCTAGCCCATGGTTAAATCGCTCAAGTAACAAGCATTTATTAAATGCTGATTAGGTAACAGGCACTCTAAGCCCTGGAAATACCAAGAAAAAAATTAGTTCTTGCCATCAGGGATCTTACATTCTAATGGCAGAGACAACATGCATACAAAAACATGCGACATGCAAAAAAACATACAAGGTAACTTTGGAGTGGAAGGCACTAGCAGGCTGGGAGACCAGCAAAGAACTCCTCCAAAAGGTAGCTTTTGAGCTGAGCCTAGAAGGAAGCCAATAGTTCTAAAGTGGAGGTGGGAAAGGATCTCCAGGAATGGGAGACAGTCAGTGCAGAAGTACAGAAACAGACGATAGAGCAAGTGTATGAAAAGTAGCCAGGAGGCCAAAACAGCTGAATTGTAGAATGTGTTGAAGGAAATATAATATGTAAGACAACCAGAAAGACAGGAAGATCCCCAGTTATAAAGAAATTCAAGTGCTAAATCAAGGTGTTTATAGTTGATCTTAGACATAATAGGGAGCCACTGGAGTTTATTACTGCCAAAGTAATTTTCCTATGCCACCCTAAAGGGCGGGGGAGGCATACATAGTCATACATCTTCTTTAGGAAAATTACTTTGGCAGTTGTTTTCAGTGTGGATTGGAAGAGAGTAGTGAGCGACTTGAGACCATAATCACTGGATTATGTCACTATAGCAATAGTCCCAGCCAAGGGTCAACGAGGGTGTGAACTATGATAGTGGTTGTGTGAGTACAGAAAAGAGGAAGGATATGAGAGAGGATATGGGGGTAGAAGAAACAAGATGCATCAGCTACCTGCGTATGTGGTGAATAAGAGTGAGAAATGAAGGATGATGCCAAGGTTGCAAGGAGAAGTACCTGACATGGACAGGCAGAGTGTGAGACATGGCTTACATTGAGTCCATACACTCTATAACCCAGTTACTCTGCTTTACTCACTCTTCCTCACACACACAACACTCTATGGCCTCAACTCCACCGGCTGACCCCTGTGCCTGGGATGCTCTAGTTCCAGACCTCCACCTCCTAGCTTCTCTGACTTTCTATAAGATGCAGCTCAAATCTCACCTCTGGAGGAGGCCTTTCAGCTTCTATCCCACCCCCAGTCCCAGTCCTAGTGCCTTCCCTGAGATTCTATCCCATTTTAGTAATCTGACTATGGTCTTGGCCATTAGAACGGAAAGATTCTCCATTAGAATGAGGGCAGGGCAGTAGCCATGGGTGGTTTTTCCTCCCTTTCACTGTAGCCCCTAGACAGATGCAACATTCTATTCCTACCCTACAACATCTCTCACATGTTCCCTCTTCTCACTGCGCATAGATTGAGATGCTTACAGGGCACACAGTTCAAAATGTGCAGCAGGTAGTTGGTGACGCAGTACCGGCGCTCAGGAGAGCAACTAGAATTGTGGACCCAGACAGCTGGTTTTTCTCTTCCTCCAGCTCTATTCAATAGCATATGGTTAAGGGCAAAGGAGGCAGATGACAGTGAGGGATGGAGTATACAGAGTTGGGGTTTAGCAAGGCACCTGAGTAACACCAGCACAAGGTAACAAGGGATTTAAGAATACAGGAATGTCTCCAGCACCTCTTAAGAGTTCCTTTTATGCAGTAAATGTTTAATATATGTATTTAATTCAAATCAGAGTAAGACTAAGGGAGAAGATGCTATATTAGAACATATAAAACAAAAATCACAAAACATAATCTCTGTCCTCAAGGATTTTATAATCTGATTATAGAAGCAAATCTCTAATGAGGACAGGAGTTCTGGCTGTTTGTCAAGGAAGAAGGAAACTATAAATTTCATAGTCCAGGGGTGGGGAATTGCAACCTCAAGGCCACGTGTGGCCTTCTAGGGCCTTTGACTGAGTCCAAGTTTTACAGAACAAATTCTTTTATTAAGGAGATTTGTTCTGTGAAGTTTGGATTCAGTCAAAGGGCCACACTTGAGGACCTAGAGATTGGCCCAGGTTCCCCACCCCTGTCATAGGTGGTAGACAAATCCCTTCGCTGACACAGACCTATAACTTACAGTCTCAAAGAACTGTCAAAAAAATGGGGAAGTCAATTGACAAAGCATCCTAGGATTAGAGATCTAGGGCTGGGAGGAACCTCAAAGACTATCTAGTCATTTTTACAGATGAAGAAACTGAGGCCCAAGTGATGAGGATAGGATCTAGACCCACATGGCCAAATCTCTGGCGTTCTCCTGAGGCTAAAATTCCATACCTCTCTATGGCCCTAGGCCACTTCCCACCCTTAATCCTACCTAGGCTCTATTCTCCCTTGGCCACCCCTGGAGTTCTATTACCTCATAGATTACTTGGGCCACTCCTAGATCCCTCCCATAGTCTTTCTGTATATAAAGTCCATCTTGTCTTCATTAAGGTGTTTAGATTCTTGTAATCTAGCCACTGCTCAGATTCTTATAATCTAGCCAATAGCTCACTAATGTTCAGACTCCTTAAGAGTCTGCCCAATATGATGGCTGTTCTAATAAACCTTGTCTTTGGCCAAAAGAAGGCTTGGGTAGAATTCTTTCAGACAGGACCCGCGTGTTGTGATTTTTGGGGTACCAGTACCCCGAACCCCTAAACCACATCACAAGGAGGTTAAATAAGTTGTCCGTGGTCATACTGCTAATGTCTCTGAGGCAGAACTTGAACCTAGGTCTTCCTGACTCCAAGTCTGGCTCCTTAATTACCAAACCTGTCTTTCATATAGATTACATATGATTAAATAATCCATTGCAAGATACATACAGAGGGCTATAGGAACTCAGAGGATGGGAGATGAGTGAGGGCTTCATGGAGAAGTGAGATTTGTGCCAGGATTTCTGAGGCATGTACAGTTTTGAATAGATGGGGATGAATGAGGGACATTCAGGTAAAGACTCAGAGCCATTCGAGAAAAAGAGGAGGCAAGACCAGGTTCTGCATGTATTTGTAAATAGTTTTAGAGAACCACAGTCAGCTCTGTCTTACATGTTGCCCAAGTTAAAAATGGTTATGAAATAACTTGTCAATCTATTATCTCTGTTGCTAAGATAACTGTATTCTCTGCTGAGAGCCAGTTTTTGTATAAAGGTTAGGATAATTTTGTAACACTTAACCAAAAAAAAAGGGAGATGCAACTGGAGAATGATGATAAAAGTAGCAACAACATAGATATGCACAATCGCAACATTCTTGGGTCACTTTGGAATGTAAGCTACTTTCCCTTGCTCCAGGCCAAAACATGATGCTGAAAGAACTCCAAACCAGGTTTTTCTCCAAGGGCATTCCCTTCTCTAAGGGTCAGTCCTTTAACTCCTCCAAGGATTTCAAGCTCCTGGGAAAGTGTCACTTGTACAACGATTTATACAAGGCTTAAGGGCCTCATCTCTTGCAGTTGTTATGATTCTGGGGTACCACTGATGGAGCACTACATAAACAAACTGTTGAATGTGAAGGTAATGGGAAACCACTGAAGAAAAGAAATTACTAATACGAATCTAGAGAAACAAGTTGAGACTTCTAGTAACTGATGCAGAATAAAAGAAGCAGAACCAGAAAACACAATACACTCAGATTACTGCAAGGTAAACAGAAAGTGATAAAAAAATAAAGTGGAATGCTGTGTGATTACAATGACCACGATTGGCCCAGGGAAAGAATTGGAAAAATGTACCTCCCTCCATTCACTGTAGAGGTGGGGGAGTCTGGGTGTGGAATAATGCATATAATGTCAGCTGAAGTGGCAGGGTGGGTTGGTTTTGTTAAACTGATCTTTTGCTCTTCCTTTTTAAATCTTTTTTAAGAGAATGGGTCATTATATGGGAAAGGGAGGGAAGGGATATGTTCAGAAATGAATGTGAAAAACAAAAGGCATTAATAACAACCACAAAAATGGTATAACAAAAAGACTGGAGACACCCCAGAACTATGAGTCAGGATTTTCTCCCAGACTCATTTCATCTTTGCAATTTTAATTGGATAAACATTTTCTTGAATCTTTTCTGTCCTAAGCTAGTATATAGAGATAACTTCATTTGATATTCAGGGAACATAAACTAAACCATATCTAAGAAAGTACAGTAATTCAACTCAAATTCAATATTTACTAAGTGCCTAGGAAGCCTACAGCACTATTATAGGCACTAGAGCTATAAGGAAAAAAAAAAAGGAACTTACTTTGTCATGGGGTCATGGATAGGGAGAGGTATTAGTAGCTCTTATTGTCAGAAAGAGGTCAAAGCAAACATGTCAAGTTAGAATTTGGTCCAAAGTCCCCTGGCTCTTCCCCTTCCCCAAATAAGGCTCTGTCAGGGAATAAAGTAATAAAAAATTGTGAAGAATGACATGTCACAGACAGCTGTTTCTGAAGAGGCTGAGGGCAGGAGAAGGGCAGTACTTTCCTAAGAGACAAGTTTCTCTAGTCTTGGCTCTGTGACCTTGGACATTTAAATCACTTAAATTCTCTGAACCTCAGTTTCCTTGTTTGAAAAATAGGCTTGAGGGGCAGCTAACATCGACCCTAGATTCAGGAGGACCTGAGTTCCAATCCGACCTCAGACACATAATACTTATTAGCTGTATGACCCTGGAAGTCACTTAACCCTACTGCCTAACCAAAAAAAAAAAGGGGGGGGCTTGATATGCCATCTTGGGGTAGGGGGAGGGGAGAGATGAGGAGAAAATTTGGAACTCAAAATCTTATGGAAGTCAATGTTGAAAACTAAAAATAAATAAATTTATTAAATAAATAAAATGGGCATGATAGCAACTTCAAAACCCTCTTCACAGGGTTTTTGTGAAGATCCCAAAGAAGGAATAAATGTGACGGGAGTTTGTTACTGTAAAGTACTACATGTATTTAAGCCATTATTGAAGCTGTAGGACCATTGTTGGAGTAGGATTCATGGGCTATACAAGCCCAGCTGGTTGGTTCCCAGAATGCCTGGCCAAAGAATGTCCATAGGCAGAGCTGGGAGGCTATAAGAATGCTTGGTTGAGCTGGCAGGGGAGCAGATACAGAGGCAGGAAAAATTCCTTGTAATTTTCTAGGCCCCTTCCAATTCTCTTCCTTCTCCCTTGAGGCAATGCCATTAGCAACAGACTAGAAAAGACAGTATAGTATGATTTCCTAAGGAGGCATCCTGGGAAGTATACTTCTTCAAAGAGAAAATGAACTTATTTGGAGGAGGGAAGGTGTACTTTCCACCTCTTTTTTTGTTCCCCCTTTTCTCTCACCACCTTCCCTCTGTCACCTCCACCCCTTTCTTTCTGACTTTTCTGCTCCTATTTATATGTACCATGCTACTCCACCAGAACTGAAATGCTCTGCCCCAAATAATTTTGACTGAATAAATTCTATCACTCAATTTAGAGACCTCCACTTCAAAAACCACTGAGGCCACATGAAAGTTTAATGAAGAGACAGGAACTGGCGGAACAAGAGGCCTGAGAACTCTAGCCACTCTACTCAAGACTCCTTTGGCAGTCCATCCACACAAAGAAAATCACCTGCCCCTGGCTAGAAACTGTGGCCTCCTTTCTCATTAGTTGCTGTCTCCTCCAAGCTTCTAAAGGTAAGATCTGGATCCTTGACCCCACCCCCACCTCACCCTCCCTCCTCACAATGAAGTCTAGATTAGCCTCAATAGTTATAAAAAGAAGGGCAAAAAAGCTTCCAACAAAGGTTGATGCTCATTTGTCAAAACGATACCCTGAAGGGTCATCAGGCCAGTCCTGATTGGAGTGCCAACTCTCAAACCTCATGCTTGAACAGACAAAGAAGTTCACCCACACACCCTCCCTACCTACTGGGAAAGAGCCAAAGGAAAAATGGAGGAAAGAGCAGCATGCAGACCAATAGTAAAAAAAAAAATTATTCAGTGATTCTTAAAGAGAAAAAACCTGATGATTTCTTTAGGGGCCCTCAGTCAACAACTCACATGACTGTACTAGGATTTCTAAGGGACCTTCACTCAAAACAACCCTGAGAAGTGGGGCACAAAGTCATTCTTCCTTCCATGGGGGAAACAAGCTTCGTTGGGTTAAATAACTCCCTCAGTACATGGTTGTTTGCATATTTTCTCCTCCATAAGAGTTTGAGCAGAGTAAGGGATCTCCTTCTACCCCATTTCCCTACCTCACCTTAGCACAAAGCTAGTCACTTAGTAAGTGCTTAATAAATCCTTATTGACTTAATGACCCAACTATTAAGTAGCAGAACTGAGGTTCTGACCCAGGTCCTCTAACTGTAAAGCGAGTTTTCTTTCTATTAAACTAAGGCTGTTCAAAGAAGAGGGGTTTTGGATTTTTTTAAGTGGGGGGTGGGGTGGGAATAGTACCTAGATCTCACTCAGAAATCAATGGCTGAATGAGTAATCAGCAACCTCTGTTCCTATCTGCACTGCGTTGCCCCCAAATAGCTGAGAAAGTTGCTTCCTCTCTCAAGCCTCAGTTCCTCAATCTCAGCTTAGTTCCCTTTAAGGACAAAAAGATGGCAGCAGCACCTTCTTTCTCAGGAGCAGCTTCCTTAGTTTTCCTCCTATGATGTAAAAAATAATTTTTTATTGATATTTTTCATCATGCACCTTCATTTCTGCATCTATCCCTCCCCACCCCATGAGCCAACCCTAATAACAAACAATGAAAGAAAGAGAAAAAAGGATATTCTGTAAAACTAACCAAAACATCACCCAACCCTGACACAATACACAATGCCTCTCCTTCAAGATGAATTCAGTCCCAAGGATTACTGAGATTCTAGCATTATTAGAAAATGGGATTCCTCCTCCCCATTTCCCATTTCTAGTTGGCAGAGCAAAAGAAAGAAAGAAAGAAAGAAAGAAAGAAAGAAAGAAGAAAGAAGAAAGAAGAAAGAAAGAAAGAAAGAAAGAAAGAAAGGAAGGAAGGAAGGAAGGAAGGAAAGGAAGGAAGGAAGGAAGGAAGGAAGGAAGGAAGGAAGGAAGGAAGGAAGGAAGGAAGGAAGAAAGAAGGAAGAAGAAAGAAAGAAAGAAAGAAAGAAAGAAAGAAAGAAAGAAAGAAAGAAAGAAAGAAAGAAGAAAGAAAAGAAAGAAAGAAAACTTCAACACACATATGAATGGACTGAATATTGCTGCATAGGTAAAACTAATGAAACCACAGGATTTAGAGATTAAAGGGACTTAAAGTCCTAATGTCCTCATTTTACACGTGAAGAAACTGAGGCCCAGTGAGGATAAGTGACTTCTGGCCTAAGGTCACACGGGGAGTAAATAGTACAGTCAGGATTCAAACCTAGCACCTTTGTCTCCAGTTTTAGTCACAGTGTAAACTATTCTTCTACAACATATTGTATATGTATGCCAGAGATGAAATGGAAGGTCATCTTATATAAACTTCAATATGTATAGTCCAGCACACAACTTTGAAAGATTTAAGAACTGATAAAATCAATGAATAACTATGATTTCAGAGCACCAGTGATGAAGAATCCTACCCTCCCCCTGACAGGGGTGAGGGACTCAAGATGCAGAATGAGACATATTGCAGGACATGGACAATGAGGGAATATGTTTTATTTGCTTATGCTTATTTTTACAAGAACTTTGTTTTTCTTTTTCTTTTTTTCAAAAAAGGGGAGGTGGCAAAAGGAAAAAGTGATTGTTATAAAAATTAAATGTTTGTATATACATGTACATAAACATACATATATACACATATGTGCATATATACATGCATATATATGGAGAAAGAGGTAGGGAAGGAGAGAGAGGGAAAGAGGGAGGGAGAGAGAGAGGCCCCCTCATAGATCAGCAGTGATCCCAAAGTCATTTTTATAACACCTTTGAACCACGAGCCTTAGTATTCTGTGAGGTAGGAAGAGATAAGATAGGGACCACCACCCCTGTTTTACAAGGGGAGAGAAAGTGAACCCCAGAAAGGCAAATTTATCTGCCTAGGGCCATAGCAAGTCAAATCCAGAAGAAATATAACTCCAGACCTTCTAGCTTCTCATCCTGTTTCTCTGCTGCCATTATGACCCAACCATTTCTCTTCCTTCTTTGTTTCAGGGAGAGTTGGGGAAATTCCTGTCTCACCCCACAAATTGCACTGGGTTGCTTTAGGATGAAAGCCAAAGCAAGGTCTGGCAACTGAAAGCAAATGAGGAAGGAAAACAAGTGGGGAGCTGGTCCTGCTGACCCTAAAACCTAAGTGACAGCCAGTCTTACTATAAATCAAGCCAGGCCCTTCACCACAGATACCATACTTTCAAAGGCCACCCAGCAGGAGGAGAGAAAGGTAGAAAGGGAAGACATGTCTTGGCCCCCAGCCCTGTCTAGACTCAATCTACATTTCTCATAAAAGCCAGTTAACAAGTCCCCACTATTTGGGGAGGGGGGAGGATGAAGGAGGAGAAGTGTGGGTTTACAACAGAACTGGGTCAGCTGTGTGCCCAAAAGCAGCAGGATGGAAGAGACAAGACTGCCCCATCCTCCCCTACAACTTTACTCATTCTTATACCCCCAAGGCCAGCCAGCATTCTAATACCCCCATGGAGAGCCACAGGCAGATTTCCGAGAATTTAAAACCCCCAACACTAAGACCACCCTGCTCGCTATGGTCCTATGAAAGCAGAATCCTGTTCTCTTTGCCCTCCATTCTGTCCCCATCCACCCAACCCTCCCTCCATGCAACAGGGCTCATGACTACCTCCTAACTACTTAACTCTCCCAACTAATCTTTCAACACCCAACAGAACCAGGACCCCCTACCTCATCGAACTGGTGAATTTGGGGGCTAGAAGGAGCCTTAAAAATCAGTTCATCCAACCCCTTATTTTTACAAATGAGGAAACTGAGACCCAGAGAGCTGAATTTACTTCCTCAAAGCTATACAAGCTAGCTAAGCAGCAGAGACAGAACAAAAACACATTTCCCAAGCCCTAATGTAGGGTCAGTAAAAGCTCTATCCTCATTCTTTCTACTGGCCCCAGGACAAAGTTGGGACATCTGAGGACTGGAGTTAGTGTCTCTGCAGCCAAAATGGGGGAGGGATGTGGGAATGAAGACAGCCACCCTTGAGGCCATAACACTGACAAGTCAGCTCTTGGCATCTTCCCAGCTCTGGCAAAACTAGAAGAATCCAGAGCTCAAGCTATCTCTTTTCACAGAGGCTCTTACCCCACACAGGAAATGGCTTTAGGAAGATTTGGGTGTGGTGAGAGCCTCTTGGGAGGGGAGGCAGGCTGGGCCACAGCCAGGCTTATCCATACCCCACTACAAAGGCTTGAGGTAGCAACTCCCCTCAGTGACATATTGTTTATACACATGAAGTCCAACCTTTATCCTTGCTGCTGACCCTTCTCATATGATGATAGTAGTTATGATGATAATGATAATAATGACGGATAGCCTGAGAGAGTGGATGGAGTCGTCCTGGGAGTCAGGAAGATGGTAGGTTTAATTCCTGCCTTTGATCCACACTGGATATGTAACATAGTAATCCTATGAGGATAGGTAGTGCACGTATCATCACCACCATTTTTCAAATGTAGAAAATGAGCCTCAGGAAAAGTGAAATGACGTGCCCTGGTCCCAGCGACCTTTCTACTACTCCATGGCAGACTCCTCCTTCCTTGTGTATTCCCTCTGTGGTAGAAGGAATGTCTAGGAGTCCCCTTCCATGGGGCTGGGTTATTTCTTTTCCTCAAAAGGTAATAAAACTGTCCTCATGACTTAGCTGGCCCAGGTGACTAAAAGTTGAGGCCATATGGAGCACTAGTTCCTCTCTGACCTCTCTACCGTGGGCCATGATGCAGAAGCAGGAAAAGTGAGGTTCGGCTAAATTAAAGTAGGAAACCATGCTAATTGAGCTGAAGAATAAATATCCTTCCCCTCCTGGGGCTAAGTAAATCTTCTTTTGTTAGTAAGATAATTACTTTTTTTCTAATGCTGACCCTAAACTACCAAGGAACAGGGCTGAGTCAGGCCTTTCCAACCACACTTTCCCTGCCTTAACTGAATTCTCTAAATTTGAATGACTTGGCTTGTGCCCAGAGCCACAAAGGAGAAGGAGACAGAAAGGCCCAGAGGACAACTCACAACTCTAAAACTGAAAAGGATTTCAGAGGTCATCTCATCCCATTCCATTTTACAGATGAGGTTAAGTGACTTGCCCCAGATGATACAGGGAATTAACATGAAATCAGAGCTGGAACTTCCACCCAAGTCCTTCCACAGGAGTAGAGCCACAGGGAATGAACTTAGTCATTCCAAAGAGAAGAGAACTGAATCTGAGGACATGGGAGGAAAGGAGGTGGGGAGGGTAGGAAAGAGCAGAAATGTGAGGGCAAGAAGAGAGGGAGCCTTAGCAACCAAAAAGAGAAATTGAAAGGGGGGGAGAAAAACCAAAATTTAGTTCAAAAAACTACAAGAGCCAGTCTTATTAAGAGGCAGTATGATATATCCAAATGGAGAAGGAAATGGCAAACTACCTCAGTATCTTTGCCAAGAAAAATCCAAATGGGATCATGAGGTCGGACACTACTAAAACAAATTAACAAGAACATGATGTATTGAAAAAAGATTTGCAATCAGAAGATTGGGCTTCATATCTCAGCTCTACCTGTATGGCCCTGGAGAAAATCACTTAGCTTGGCATCACTTTCCTCATTTGAAAAATTAAAGGTTTGGACTCGATCTCTTCTAGCTCTAAGTATATGACCCACCATCTGTCCTTCTTCATGAATACCAGCAACTCTATGACCTTCTACAAAACTTCTTAGAAAGTATTTCAAAGCAGTGTGATCTAAGGGAAAGAAAATGGAACTGAGAAGATATCTGGGTTTGAAACCTGGCTCCATCACTTACTACTGGTGTGACTTTAGAAGGGTCAGCTAACCTCTCACTGCCCCCAGGCAATTCTCTAAGACAACAAACTGTATAATAGTTGTTGATTGGCATTAGGAGAGAGTCTTCACAGGAAATTCTTTACAGCAATATTTGGAGGTCCAGATGCCTCCCCCTCCCCCTCAAAAACATCTTGGTTTTTGTATCAGATTAGATGAAGGAAATAAACAATATACTAATCTCTCAATTATGAGAATTGAAATACCAAGGATATGCAAATAAACACCAAATATGGAACTTTGAGAAACATCGACTAACATCCTGGCCTTCATGGACCAGCTTCAAAGTCTGATTTGTCTTTGAAATCCAGGCTTTACACCCCGGGGTCCTTGGGCCTTGAGTGAATCAGGCTTCATCCTTCTCATTTGCAGGGGTCTATGAAGCAGACACTTACAGATTTCCCCATGAGGGGTTGGGGAGGATAGAGAAAGACTTTGAAACAGCAATCCCTTTTTGCATTTATAAGCCAAGGAACTGATCACAAGCCAAAAAAACATCATTTGAGCTGCTTAGGAGAATGAGGCACAGCTGGGCAAGGTGGGCTTTCCTCCAAATCAGCTGGTCGCCTAGAGAAAATAATGCCACAGAGGCTGGCACATGGGGGGCCATACTAGGACTTGCCTAGGCACATCCGCCTGAGCTCCGTGACCTGTCTTTCACGTCTCTAGATTTGCCACAATCCAGTTTTTGCAGTCCAGGTACTTAGCTGCAGTTTTGGACCAAGTCAAAACCAAAGTCCCCAAGGGAAAAAAGCTTACTGGTCAGATACTGAGTGACAACTCATCCCAGGGCCTACAATGAGATGAATCAGGGAAACAAACTCTTCCACAGGAAAAGACCATCGACAATATCTCCCCCCAAATCTTCTAACTTCCTAAAAAATATACTACAGAGGGCTTTGGTTGTTGTTTTAAAAATAATTGTAAAATTCACAGATCATTATCACAGAACCGGAGCTAAAAAGAACAAAGGCTAACCCAATCTCTCTTTCTACAGATGAGGAAACTAAGTCTCACAGGGGTTAAGTGACTATGTGCCCAAAGGCTGAAGAGGTAATAAGCACCAGAGATCTGGATTCAGATCCTCCGACTCCGGAATCTGTGCTCTTTCAACTATCAACCTCACCCCCAATTTAGGTTAATAACCTGGAAAATGCTTGCCCTTTGTAGAGAGATCAAGATGTCTCATATATGCAAATATGTTCCCAGGTATTTCTTCCCTGGAGGAGGGCAGAAAATTCAAGTTCTCTTCCTAGCTCAACCACTGACTCATTGTTCTCCTCTAATCCCTAACCTCTACCACCTTGTCTTCCACTGGTGAAATGGGAATTGACAAGTGGCCAACACCATTTCCTTATAGCTCCCAGGCCTGGACCTGGTCTATAAAAGTGCTTTGGATCCTAGAGAGAAAGGTGCATCCTAAATACTAGAATTCTAATGCAAACCCAAATTATACAGCACCTGGAGGAGGTCTTTGGCATACAACAAAACACAAGGACAGAAGGAATATCCCACCTGAGCAGTGAGAGGCAGATGTGGATGTTCTAGAGAATGGATGGCTGGGAAGAGAGAAGAGAAATTACACTGAGTCTCTTGTTACCTTGTCTCCAGGCTCATTCAAGAGATATGATAGCTTGATGCTGGGGCCTAGAAACCAGAATTCTCTCTCCATCTAATAAATAACACTTGTCACTACTAGAATAAGAACAAGGAGGAAAGGTCCAATCTCAATTAACACAGTACATACAAAAGACATCCCAAGGACAGAGTAGTTCTCTTCCAACACTTAAGGTTTCATTCCATCCATTATATCAAGGCTGATTGAAAGGCGGCCACCCACATCAACTGGGCAATGGATGAACAAATTGTGGTACATGAATGTAATGGAATAATGTTGTGCTATAAAAAATGATGAGCAGGCAGATTTCAGAAAAACCTGGATGACTTACATGAACTGATGCAAAAATGGAGTGAGCAGAACCAAGAGAACACTGTATACAGTAACACAACAGGCTGTACCATGATCAATTATGAATAACTTACCTCTTCCCAGCAATACAATGATCCAAGACAATTCCAAAGGACTCAAGATGGAAAATGCTATCCACATCCAGAGAAAGAACTGATGGGGTCTGAATACAGATCAAAATATACTATTTTCACTTTCTTCATCTTTTTCATGTTTGTTTTCTCCTTTTGGTCTGTTTCTTTCACAACCTGATTAACATGCTTTACATGACTGCACATAACATAACCTATTTAAAATTCTCATCTTTTTAGGGAAAAGGAAAAGAGGGCAGGAGACAGAAAATTTGGAATGCAATTTTTAAAAAAATAAATGTTAAAAATTGTCTTTACGTGCAATTGGGAAAAAAAAAATAAACTACTACTTAAAAAAAAAGAAAGGGGGTCACCCACAAGGAAGTTTCCTTCACTACAGGTCAGGGGTGGGGAACCTGCAGCTTTAAGGCAACATGTGCCTTCTAGATCTTTAAGTGGGGCCTTCTGACTGAATCCAAATTTTACAGAACAATTTCTTTTATTTTTGTTAATACGTTTTCATTTGTCTTTTATATTTTTATTTTTAAAATGAATATTTAAAATACCAAAGAATAAAATAAGTTTCAATAAAATAATCCTCCCAGATTAACAGCACAATTAGAACATTAGTAAGCCATAAGGGCTAAATTGACAGCTGCTACACTCATTATTTAGTTCTAACTTCCCCCGCCTGACTGTCGCCACTACTATACGAGGCTGGTTGGTTAGAGTTTATGGGGGTCGAGTGCACCAGTCTGTTATCAGCTTTTGACAACGGTGCACCGTGTTTCTGTTTGAAGTGGAATTTGTGTATAGTTGCACAGCTCAACAGTATTTTTAAATTCTGTCTGCTTAGCCCATCATGTCAAAGAAGACTACGAGAATGTTGAAGGAAGAAAACAGATTTTTTAATGAGCATCTTGTTTCTGCTTAAGATTATTTGCTTGCTTTGTGATGCTGCAATATTAACATTTTTAAAATTCAATGCTCATCAGCATTATAACACTCATAAAGACCACAAATATTTTAAATCAGAGAGAGGCACGAAAGGTTGCAATGCAGAAATTAAAAGATGAAAAGCAAAAGCAAAGACAATTCTTTCAAGCAGCAATAAGACCTGGAAATAATGTCACTGAAGCAATTTACAGCTGCTTATGAAGTAGCTTATATACTCGGGGGGAAAAAGGGAAGCCATTCAGTGATGTAGAAATTATGAAAGAATGCATTGTTGAAGTTGTAGGATGCTTAGACCCCAGTAACATTTCAAAGTACAAGTAAGTGTCTCTTTCAAGGAGGACCATAACTGATCAGGCAGCATGAATTAGCCTTCAACTTAACAGAAAAACTTCATGCAATACTTCGAAAGGAAAATATATATTATTCAATTGCTTTGGGTGAATCAACTGCTAATACTAACTTGATGCAGGTTTTATACTTCATTCGAGTCATAACAGAAGATTTTCTTTACTACAAAGAGTTACTCGCTTTGGGCACTCTTGTGAACAGAACACAGAAATAGGTATCTTCAAGGAAATAGGTAACTTTCAAGATAAATGTTGTGAAGCTGGACTGAATTTGGCAAATTTAGTGAGTGTATGTACAGACAGTGCACATTCCATGACAGGAAAACATGAAGGGTTTATTGCATAGATTTAAAAAATGTTACCAGGGGCTGCGAGGTAGCACAGTGGATAGAGAACCAGCCCTGGATTCATGAGGACCTGAGTTCAAATCCAACCTCAGACACACAACACTTACTAGCTGCGTGACCCTGGCAAGTCACTTAACCCCACTGCCTAACCAAAAAAACAAAAAACAAAAAAAATATATCAACAGATGGAGATGCTCTCATTTCTTTTCATTGTATCTTACATCAACAAAATCTCTGTGCTAAAGCTACTGTTTTAAAGTGATACTTTGCAACGAGTTATAAGTATTGTTAACTATATTCATGCAAATACAACAAGGCATCATCAGTTTGGTAACATTTTATAAGGCTGAATGATAAGGAAGGCAGTGTGGATTTGCTGTATCATTCTAAAGTGCCTTGGCTATCCCAGGCACAGGTGCTAGCCAAAACTTTCTCTCTTTGAGAAGACATAGTTAAATTTTACGAAGAACAGAACCAGCAATGTGAATTACTGAAAGAAGATTTCTATAGGAATGCTGCATTTCTGTGTGATAGCATGTCAAATCAAAACACTTGAGTTATTTCTTTGCAAGGTAAAACTAAGTCTACATACGATATGTGGCAAAAAATTCAAGCATTTCGAAAAAAGCTATCTTTTTCAAAACATTTATTCTTCAAAAGGAAATTTTGGATGAACATTTTCCCCAGTTAGCAAAGGTCATCGATAAGCAGGATGATATAGGTGAACCATTTAAAGAATACTCAGCTGTTATAGCCCAATTAATTGGAGAATACAAAGAAAGGTTTACTGACTTTGAGAATCATGACATCACACTCAAATTAGCATTTTAACCTCACCTAGGTGATATCATCAAGGCACCTAAAGAACTAGATAGAATTGATTGAGCTCTCATTAGATGACATTTTAAAGTCATGTTTGAGGGGCAGCTAGGTGGCACAGTGGATAGAGCACCGGCCCTGAAATCAGGAGGACCTGAGTTCAAATCCGACCTCAGACCAAACATTTGACACTAACTAGCTGTGTGACCCTGGGCAAGTCACTTAACTCCAATTGCCTAAAAAAAAAAGAAAATAAAGTCATTGCTTGATGCTAAGAAAGATCCAAATGAAATATGGAAAAATGCAGGAGAATACCCACCCACACCTTTGGCAACATGCCTGAAAAATACTTTTCAACCACTTATTACTGGGGATCTACATTCTCCTACCTAACCCAAATCAAGAAGCCCTTAAGATCACAAAGGACTGAAACTTCAACCTCCATGCTGTAACCAAATATTCAAATACCTTCCAACAAAGAACACTCATTAAAAGGTTAGTTAACATTAAAATTAACAAATAGTTTTTATTTTTTGAAATTATTAAGTACATAGCAGTTAGATTTTTTTACAAAATAATGTACATTTTTAAGTGTATCTAATTGAAGTTTCTTGAATGTGGCCTTATTTGATTACAGCCAAATATTAATGTGGCCTTCCAACATGAAAAGATTTCCCACTCCTGCTCTAGGCAACATGAAGATAGAGTTAAATGTAGTACTATTTTTATGTCTCAATAATCATCCTTACAAATGTCATTTAAAAAATAAATCTGCAGGCCTATAGATATGTTCCTTTTCCAGACCATAATAATCCTCTCCTTCAACTACTCTTCAAGTTACTAGTCTAAGAGAGCTCAGCGCTACACCCAAATATACTGCAAGCACCACCTCTCACTCCATCCCACCCCCACACCAATTCCCATAGAAACCTAAGAGAACAGAAGGGAGAGTTAGCTTGAGAAATGCCTTCAAAGCTCGTCACCTGATTTCTTTTAAGATCCGAGATGTTGCCAAGTAAAATTTTTGGTTTAGACCGGCATATGTCTGTGGATCTCTGGGGCTCGCTGAGACGTCTTCAGGAGGTCCTCAAGGCCAAAACTATTTTGATAATAATACTGATATTTTAATGTCTAATACAGTAACTATTTATAGCTATAACCAATATAAACAAAAGCTCTTTGGCAGTGAGAGGGGGTCCTCAATAGTTTTTAAGAGTGTAAAGAGGTCCTAAGATCAAAAAGTTTGAGAACTGATAATTTAGAGGTCCTGGGTGGCTCTTCACTCCCTCACTAGGCTTGGTGGGGGAGAGGAATGCTGGGGAGGGTGGAGAGGACTTTGCTGTCATTTGGGAGTTTTAGGGGGTTTTGGTTTTGGGTTGGCCTTTTAAAGCTCAGCAGACAGCTAAAAGCTGAACCATAGCAGTGTCAGTTGTCCAACTGCCCAAAAATTCTCAAAATTCTCATTGGAGTCATAAGGCTTTAAAAAAAAAACCTTCAAACACAGCATTTTTTTAACCTTCAACATAAACTAAAACTCTGATCCTAAGCTATTTGGCTCAAAGCAGCTCTGCCACCCAAGTGAGTGACAACAGCAAAAACAGCTGGCAGGCCAAAGACTGAACAAGGAAAGGGTCTACAAAGAGGCCGAAAGAGAGTGGCAAGTAAGTACTACACAGAAAAGAGGGCTGATTTAATCCTGAGAATGCAAAGGTAACTCTTTTTTTTTGAGACTAATTCTTTATAGTCATAAAAGGTAAAAAAAAAAAAACTCCTGGAAAATTTAAGGAGATCTTTTTGCTAGACCTAGCTTGGCCAGAATCATTGAAAGGCCTTGAAAAAGTCTTTCTTCTGTGCTCTGGTATCTTCATCAAGGAAAGGCAAGTAAGTTATCTTGGAGCTCCTAAACCCACAAGCACGAGGTTTAAGAAGCAGAAGACTTCTTATGATGTGAATCAGGATAAGATTTCAATGATCTACCATCTTAGATCCTGCTCAGATATAAGTCTTATCTCTTCAACCAGGAATCTGCTCTAAGGGCAGAAGAAGTGTTTTATCTTCTTTTGGTGCACAAGACTTGTTGACTGAATTTGGCTCTAGAGAGAAAGTTGAAAAAAGATGCATCTGTCTAATTTCTTTTTTCCAGGAGTGTGGAATGTTGCATAAGACTTGGTTGATGCATTGTCTGGTTTTGCTAAGCTGACCCCCCCCCAACTTTTAATTCTTTGTTGCAAGGATTTGCTCACAACATAGAAGAGGGATATACTCAGAAATGAAGGTGATATGAAAAGTATCAAAGATATCTGGATTAGCTGAATAACAATCAAAATAAATCTCCACCATTACATTTGGGGCAATATGTGCATTTACATAATGACCCATTCAAATGCCAGCTCATCCATGAAGCCTTCCCTGATTATCCTCGGTCATAAAGTGTCTTTAATTCCCAATCAACATTCAGTGAATAAACATTTATTAAATGCTTACTATGTACCAGGCACACCTCTCTCTTAGGTACTTATCACACTTGAGTTGTATTTCCCATCATTTAGATCCCCTGCTAGATTATAAATTCCCTAACAGCAAGGGTCAATCTTATTCATCATCTGCGGCTCCTCCCCCAGTGTAACAAAATGATCCATACATGGTAGCTGCTTAATCTGTGGTTTTTGACTTGAACCTCCTAGCATCATTTTAGTCTATGAAGTGCTGTCAATTAATCCCAATGATGTGATTTCCTAACCTGAAGTCCATGAACTTTAAAAAAAAAAGTATTTTGATAACTGTGTTTTGTTTTTGGGGAGGCAATCGGGGTTAAGTGACTCGCCCAGGGTCACACAGCGAGTGAGTATCATGTGTCTGAGACCGAATTTGAACTCAGTTCCTCCTGACTCCAGGGCTGGTGCTTTATCCACTGCACCACCTAGCTGTCCCTGAAAACTGTATTTCAATATAATGGTAATCCTACATACTGTATTTTATGAATTTAAAAACATTACTCTGAAAAGGGGTCTATAAGTTTAACTAGATCTCCAAAGAAGCCCAGGGTATACATAAGATTCCCTGCTCTAGGAGGACAGTATTATTTTAAGTACTGGGGTGCTGGCATCATTTTTCCTGTTCGGTGATAGACTTTAAAACGGAGTCATCAATCATATGGAAGCAGAGTCAGAATTCAGCGGTGAGAGTGGGTGCACCAGCACAGGCCAGTGACTGGGGAGGCTGAAACCAAAAAGGCCCCTCACCACTGCACAAAGCTATACTTCGGTCCCCCTTCTCAGTTAGCTACCCTTGCCATATGAGCTTCTAAAGAATTTAACACTGTTCCCCACTGTTGCTAGGCACACAGAGAGCTGCTTGTTACTTTTCCTCTCGAGTGGAATGCATACCCCTACCACTAATCCCCGTCCCTCAACACTGTAGGCCAAAAATAAACACATTTCCCCCCTCCCCCACCAAGAAAAAGGTTTGGAGAGGTTCAGGCCACCCTGAGTTCTTGTTAACAGGATGAGGGGTACTGAAAGGGAAGTATTCAGCCTCTCAGACCCAAGTGCACTGCTCAATAATCTTTCTAAAACAGGTTTTGAAATTTGGCCCAGGAGAAGAGCTGAAAAAATGCACCATCTTCCCTTTGTTGCTAAGGCAGGGGACGATGGATGAAAGGTCTGTACTTAAGACTACTCAGGTGAAGCACGGCTTGGTTTTATTGAAATGCTTTAAACTTTTAAAATCTTGGTTACAAGGGACAGCTTCTAGGAGGGGCAACAGTGTGTCCAGTAACAAATGTGACATAAAACTCCAAACAGCATCCATGCGTATTTTTTTTATAAAGCAGGTCTCCACGAACATGATTCCAAGGATCGCATGAGATGATAAGGAAGGCCAAACTAAATGTGTCTCCATGCATTGGGACACACTAGGTGACCCAGGGGACAGAGTGCAGAGCCTGGAGTCAGGAAGACTCATCTCTCCCTGAGTTCAAATCTGGACTCAGACACGTACAAGCTGTGTGACCTTGGGCAAATCACTTATCCCTGTTTGCCTCAGTTTCTTCATCTGTAAAATGAGCTATCGAAGGAAATGGCAAATCGCTGCAGTATCTTTGCCAAGAAAACTCCAAATGGGATCGTGAGGCGTAAATGACGTCTCAACAACAACAAATATGAACTCGCAAAATCATAAATTTAGAGCTGAAAGGGACCATAGGGGCCATTTACTTCAATGGTCAATAAGTAGCTATTAAGTGCCCTACTACATGACAAGTTTAGGCTCTGAAGTTGGTTGTTATGGGTCAGCCAGGTTTGAACAAGGGCAAGTGGAAAGTCTGGTATCGAAGGTAAGAGCAAACCAGCTGTGAGCACATAGGACCCACTTGCACAAAGGCAGAAGGCAGCCCCTGCCCTCAAGGAGCTCCACAATCTAAAGGTGGAGGTGACAAGCAAACAAATACGCACAAACAAGCCATAGAGAGGATAAATAAGAAATACAACAGAGAAGGAACTAGAATAAAGAGGAAACTGAAAGTAATTTGCTGATGGATGGAAAGAAGGAAGACTTTTGAAGTACCGATTACATGCCAGCCACTGTGTTAAGAAGCACTTTACAAATATCTCATTTGATCCATGCAACTCCAGAGGTAGATGCTATTATTATCTCCATTTTACAGAAGAGGAAAATAAGGCACAGAGAGGTTAAGTGACTTGCCTAGGATCACACAGCTAGTGAAAGTCTAAGAATGAATTTGAAGTCAGGTTTCCTGACTCCAAACCCAGAACCGTAACCATTGTGTCCCTCCAATGAAGCTATTCAGAAGCTCGAGTTCCTCTGCTCTAGTAAAAAGTGGTAAGAATTAAGGTAGTATCTCAACCTATATCCTCTGATCCCAAAAAATTAGTGTTCTGTACAATATAACCTCTCTCTGCAAATATTCTTGGGTAATTGCAAGCCAAATTTGTAAATGAGGATGATAAAGAAGATATAGATAGACAGATAGATAGATACACACACACACACACACACACATATATAGGATTTAAAATTTACAAGATGCTTTATAAATATGACATTTTTTTCCTCACAACAATGCTGGAAGGCAAGAATAAGTTATCCCCATTTTACAGATGAGGAAACTGAGGCAAACAGAAGTTTAAGTGACTTTCCCAGAGTCACACAAGCTACTAAGTGTCCTTCTGAAGATGAATTTCAAGTCAGTTCTTCCTGACTCCAGGTCCACTACCCTACCCACACTACACCATCTAGCTGCCTTAAAAATCATATACTACTTTAATGAAACATAAAGTACATTATAGAAACAGAATGCTTTCCTCACAGCACTGGGAAATAAGCAGTCCAAAAGAGATTCTGCTAACCTCTTTATTAATATTTTAAGTGCTTAATAAATGTTTGTTCTCTTCTCCCCCACCCATTCCCCTATCAGTGCATTTCCACTTTATAAATGAGCCAATTAGGATTCAGAGAGTGAGCTGAGTGACCTGTCCATAATCAGTAATTGTCCAGGGCTCTAGATCCCTGGACCCAGCATTCTTTTCGTTCTGTCCTATCTCTCTCACCACTAAAGCCATCGCCTCTCCCTTACCCAGTCTTCTTTTCGAGCAACTAATCTTTATGTTTCCTCCAGCCTCTAAATTCCATAGTCTTGGGCAGGCACAGTAGGGGGATTTGTAAGTAGGAACTCAGAGAAAACACATTAAGGCCTTCCTCTTGTCTCTCCCCACCTGGACTGTGAAAGAAGTTTATTGGAGAATCTGAAGTTGAATCGTGAAGTGGATGCAAATTTCAGTCTGAAAAGAGCTGGAAACCTGATTTTCTTGGGACATATTCAATAACTGGGCCCCCATCCAAAAGGGCTGGCATCAGCCACCTCTTTAACCTCACTAAAGACTGAAAATTCTCCTCAATCATTGACAAAAGAATGTATTATTAAGGGGAAACTAGGCTGTTGGGTGACATCTCCCTGGGGATCCCCACCCCAGCCCACAAACTGTCTAGTAATACCACCATCAGAAAGGAAATATGAAATGAGAGCCACAGGTCTGATTTGGTAGGATAGGCTAAGGCAGGGGTGGGGAACCTTCGGCCTCCAGGCCACACGTGGCCCTCTAGGTCCTCAAGTGTGGCCCTTTGACTGAATCCAAACTTCATAGAACAAATCCCCTTAGTAAAAGGATTTGTTCTGTAAAACTTAGACTCAATCAAAAGGCAGTGCCCAAGGACCTGGAAGGCCACATGCTCCAAGGTTCCCCACCCCTGGGCTAAAGGAATAGACTCAGTTGTGTTCCACCTCCCTTACAAACGTCATTTGCAGGACTAAGCTCCATTTAATAGGTGGCAGGCGAGCCAAAGGCAAAGTCAGCTGTTCCCCCGGAAGGTATTTGATTATTCGTTTTACTCCCCATTGCCCCTTTTGTTGTAGTAGAGTCAAAAAACGACTCTTCTAAACCCCATTTAGGGTTGTCTTGGCAAAGATACTAGAGTAGTTTGCCATTTCCTTCTCTAGCTCATTTTAAGATTGAAGAAACTGAGGCAAACAGGGTTAAATGACTTGCCCAGGGTCACACAGCTATTAAGTGTCTGAGGCCAGATTTGAACTCCCTTCAACCAAGCAGATCCTGAAAATATTTACACTCTGTCTGCCAGGTATCTCCCCATTCAAGGCAAGAGACGAAGCCAGTGGGCTCACCACCCACTCTGAGGACAGGGTGACCAGGAATAGGGGGCAAGATGTCAAATTTCCCAGGTGAGGCCCTCAGGCCAGCACCCCCATTTTAATTCAATAGCACTGTCTTCCAGGGCACTTTCCCTATCCCTAAGTCTCCTACCCAGGTTAACCTGTGTAGGAAGTGCTGGCTTGTCTGGCATGAAACTTATTTCAAGTTATTAAAAAAAAAATCACTGTGGTACTTGACAACAGCAACCTGTACCAGAAGCCAAGCCTGACCTCCTGTATAGGTAAAAAATAAGTATTGTGGTGGGGGAAGGGACACAGAGAGAGCAAAAACAATAGGTGGGAAGAGAAAAAACAGGAGCGGTGCTCAACAGGCTTCAGCAATCAGCCTGCAGGGAGAAAACCAGGGGGAGGCATACTTGGGAGAGAGCTCCAGCACCCACACGGGTTACTCATCACTTTGCCTGAATTCCCTTTCCCACCCTCTTATTCTCTCTCTCACATACACCCCCACAAGAACCAGCAGGGAAAGGTGAGTCTTTTCCAACATGTTTTCCTCTAAGCGATTTGATAACTTTCCACAAACCCTTTTCCTTTTTCAAGGCTAAGCTCAAGTCCCATTTCCACCAGGACTCTGCAGTCTTATCTTTCACTGCTTCTTACCCTTCCCAGTTCCCAGGACTCCTCCGGTGCCTTCCCATCCCTGGGCCTTTGTTCACAGAGTTCTCCAGAGCAGGAATGCCTCACCTTATTCTATCCTCACTCTTCCTTCCACACTCTCCACCTAATGAAAGCTTTCCCTGATTCCTCCAGTTAGAAATGTTCTTTCCTTCCTGAAACTCATTCTTTGTTGCACACGTGTTTGATTTTTTAAATATATAATTACTTACATAGGTCCTATCTCCCTCTTCTGTAGACTTTCTTGTTGATGAGAGCAGGAACCGCATTTTATTAACTCTTCTAGGTCCCCTAGCAATATTGGGTAGAAGACAGAGGATTGTCCTCCCAGAATCAGAAAAACCTGGATTCAAGTCTAGGCCTCTGACACATCCTAGCTATATGACTTGGGGCAAAACGCTTAACCCCAATTGCCTTTAAAAAAAAAAAGGACCATATTGCAGAACTTACACCAAGAAAATCACAAGTGTGTGTGTGTATGGAAAAAGAGGAAGAATTGGTCATCTGCCCTAGCAAAGGGCAGGTATTTGATAAATGTTTGTGGACCAGAATTTTCCAGTCACCCTAAAACACTGTGATTTCTGTTCTCTGAACATCTCCAGCACTACCACCCCTTCACTTGCTATTTTATTACTTACTGTCTTGTAGTGTTAATTATCTTTGTGCCCTAGTCTTAGAAAAGCTTCCTTGAAAATTAGGGAAAGGGAAGCTAGAACCCTAATCAGACATTTACTCCTCAGCCTACAACAAGGGGAAGATTTTTACATTAAGAGACATGTCTGTCTCCCTGCCTCTCTCCAGGGTCTCAGGCATATACCACTGCCACCTCCCACCTCTGTCCCCCAAAACTCACTAGAAAGGTCAGCTTTAACAAAATTATTTCCCCCAAGTCTCCTTTAAAAAGCTGATGAGCAAATACATCTAAATATTTTGCAAACTTTAAAGGATTATATAAAGTTATTATTATTATTATTATTATTATTATTATTATTATTATTTTACTGATGCCAAATGAGCTTATTAAGACTCTAAAAAAAAATTCACCATAGTCCTGGCAGCAAAAATTTTTCTTCAGCCACTCTTCAAAATCTGGTTCTTCTCCCAAGTGCTGTCAGGATAGTAATACCACCTAGCTAGCCCCCAAACAGCTAACCCTGGATCAGCAGGCCCTCTGTTGTTTGTCTGAGCACAGATGGTGTCCAGCGCTCATCTGTCATCAGGAATAACATCTTCCATCTCACACTAGTCAATCCAAGTAAAAAAGACACAGGGAACCTCAGAAATCTTGACACCTGTACCCAGGCTCTGAAACCTGGACAAATCTTCAGTTGGTTTTAGGTAAGGATTTTGAAAAGGAAGGAGTTACTGAGCAAAGTCCATAAGGGATTCATTGGATTTACAGCTGGAAGGAACCTTAAGAGCTCATTTAGTGCCCAAAACCATTAATCTGTAGCAGTCAGGATTGGAACTCAGATCTTCCAAGTGAGTACTCTTCCCACCACCGCAAAGTGACAATGAAGGAATAAAGATTGTCTACAAAGGGCTTGAGAGAAAACACTTGACAATTTAACTTTTGAGGCAGGACCCTGATTAAATATGTTGAATTTATTTTAAGGAAATTCCTATCAGTTAACAAGGATTGCTTACATTTCTATAGTGCTTTAGCATTTTCATATGCATGTCACTGGATCAGCAATTAGTTATAATTACTGGAATTAGCAACAATACTAAGATAATTAGCTCTTTAACACTGTATTATCATCTTATCTTCATCCTGAATTTTCTGTGAAGAGGCAAGAAAGAAAACATTATATCTGTTGAATTTTTATCAACATCTCCATTTTGTAGATGAGGTCACTCAAAATAGTGAAGTGATTCAACCAAAAACGAGGTGAGCATAAGTAAGCCCCAACCCTGGCTTCCCCAAACCTATTGGCTACTAAGAATGCCAATTTCTATGACAGTTCCAAAGACTCTTAAACTGGAGGACAGAAAAACTCTGCATATCCCATTTAAATGGGAAACCAGAAAAATGGGGCAATGGTAAGCCAGTGCTAAGTCAAACCTTCTGGGTTCAAATCCCAGCTATCATTTTTATTACCTGTGTGATCTCATGCAAATCACTTCATCCCTCTAGCACTATTTCCTCATCTATAAAATGAAGGCATTGAAAGAGATGGCCTCCGAGATGGGATGGCCCCTGGTGATCCTAAGCTGATGATCCTAAGAGCAGGAGGTAACAGCTATGGGCTTCAACTCCAACTAGAAGAGGCCACCTCTAAAAGTAAAAGCAGTTGCCCTGTACTTGGACTATATTGGCACACACTTGAGAGCAATAGGAAAAGAGGTAGCTAGGGGTTCTTTCAGCTTATGGAAATAATGTCACCTAAGACAACAAACTAATTCAGTTCATCTTTTTTTCATACCCACGATACCCCTGCTTGGCATCACTGGAAGATGAGATAAGTTTCATTTCTCACACAGGACAACAATTTCTTGAATGTCTAAGTTAAGTAGATGAGTGGAGGACCCTGCCCAGTTCCCAGAGGGTGCTGTTGTAGAATTACTCTGTCTAGCCACATTCATCTTTAGGGGCAACTAGGTGGTATAGTGGAGACAGCACTGGACCTGGAGGAGGTAGGAAGACCTGAGTTCAAATCCTGCCTCAGATGCTTACTTACTAGCTGTGTGATCTTAGACAAGTAACTTAATCTCTGACTGCCTCAGTTTCCTTTTCTGTAAAATGGAGATAAGAGCACCTTTCAGGATTGTTATTAGGATAAATGAGACAATGTTTGTAAAGTGTTTTGCAAACCTTAAAAAATATTAGATTTCCCAGGTCAATATGAGTTTTGGACTTGGAGTCAGAAGAGCTGTGTCCAAATCCTACCTCTTCTACTTCCTATCTTTTTAAAAAAATATTGGTTTAGTCTTGGTCAGTCACTTCATATGTTCTTCATCTTATAAAGTGAGGGAATTTGACCAAGGTCTCCTAAAACTCTAAATCAATCATCTCCTAATCGTCATTCATCTGCCACTTTGATACATGGCCAAAAAGGAGGTTTCATTACAGTTAGAGAGGTAAAAGTGGTGTGGTTTTCTCACTGTCCAGAAAATGAGCCTTCAACAGCCTTTCATCCCTTCAGTAACCAGGGAGGATGAGGAAGCTCGCTAAAGATAAAGTGGTTAATTATCACCTGCTTAGAGCTTGCTGGAGTCCCTTCACCAGAGTCTCAGTTTCTAAATTTACTCAACAAATATTTATTACTATTGACTAGATTTAATGTTCTCTATGAGGTGCAACATAGGTGAAAAGATGAATAAATTAAAAGTCCCTGATCATAGGGAACTTACTCACAACCTAGTGAAAATACAAATCATATACCCAATAGCAACTCTTATTTATTAAACACTTTTAAGGGGAAGCTAGGTGGCACAGTGGATGGAACACCAGCCCTGGAGTCAGGAGGACCTGAGTTCAGATCGGTCTCAGACCAGATTTGGGGGGGAAAAGGGTTTTCTGCACAACAAGCTTATAAGGCAGGTAAAACAAGTATTATTATCCCCATTTTGCAAAGGGGTAAACTGAAGCCCAGAAAGATGAAAGTAACTTATCTCAACCATGGTCAGATTCAAAGCTGGGATTTGAACCCACATCTGCTGCTTCCTGGTCTAATGTCCTTTCTGCTCCACCCACACTGCCTGCCCCATCTTCACTGCCTACCTGTGTAGTGTAAGGACAGGCTGTTACAAGGTCCAAGGAAGGGTGACATCAGATTTAATAATACTGATGGGGATCTGGGAAAGCCTCAAGCAGGCCATGACATTTCAGCTGGGTCTCAAAGAACAGACAGGATTTGGGCAGGTGGAAAGTAGACAATTTGAAGAATTATGTACCTGGAGGTAATGAGAAGCAATTGATGAACTGTGGTACCTTAAGTCTCTGAAGACACAAAGAGCTATAAAAATGCTCAGGATAATTAATCATATCCTAGCCTGTTTATCAAAAGGCAATTTCCTTATCTCCCATCCCCTGCATTCCTATCCCTGCTAGGAATTCCTGATTCCCTTCATCACCTGTATATCATCCCCCATTTTCCTCTGGGGGAAGTCATCCCTTGTTCATGCATCAATTTTATCATTCACCCACGAACAGTATGGGATGGAGTATTTGTGGAAGGCAGGATTTACCAAATAACTCATAATATTAAATAATCTGCATTTATAAAAAGCTTCATTTTTTAAAAACTTTCATACATTCATATATTATTTCATTTGCTCACCACAACAATTCTGAGGTCAACAAGGTAGATGTATTGCCTCTAATTTACAAATGATGAAATCAAGACTCAGAAAACTTAGTAGTGACTTAACCATGGTCACATGACTTTATAAAAAGACCAAATAAGCCTAGAATGCGGATCTCTGATCTCTTGTCCAGTAGCTTTTTCCATTATATCATACTGCCTCCATCACAGTCTCTAGCAAGACAAATCAGGGGTCTTGCCACCTCCAGATTTTCACTGTTGTTGGAGATCTTCCACCTCCTGCCTTTTTTCCTTAAACAGACTCGGTACAAGTGGGTCCTATGTACTCACAGCTGGTTTGTTCTTACCTTCGACACCAAACTTTCCACTTGTCCTTGTTCAAACCTGGCTGACCCATAACAACCAACTTCAGAGCCTAAAACCAGGGGTTCTTGAGGACCATAAACTTTTTAAAAAATACTTTAAAGACTGTATTTCAAGATTCTTCATAATCCTGTTTTATTTTATGCCTTTATTATGAGAAGAGGTCCATAAGCTTTACCTGCCAAAGGGATCAAAGACATAAAAAAGGTTAAGAACCCTTGATCTAAACAAATGTTTTGGCTCTTCCCTTTCATTCTCTTTCCTCTAGGGCTGCCCAATAATTTCAGGACATTTGTGTATCTTTTCTCCCCTAACTATATTTTCAGTCCTGCAGCGAGTGAGTGGACTGAGTCTCTCTGTAAAGTCTATGCACACAGTAGGTGTCAACAAAGTATTATAACAGGAGCAAACAGCAACCCCACATTCATATGAGCTCATACACATTTTCCCTGGACCACACCTCCTAGCATTCTCCCACCCCCAAAACGAAACCAAATTCCAACCTCTAAGAAGCTTCACTAAAAGGAAACCTGTCTTTAGCACTTAAAAATTACCCCCCTCTGAGGGCAGGCACAATAAAGTTGGAGCTGTAAACTGGTCTAACCATTCCGGAATACAATTTGGAATCATACCCAAAAAGCCACTAAACTGCACATGTTCTGTATAACCCAATGATACCACTACTAAATAGATATCCCAAGAATGTCAAAGACAGAGGGAAAGGTCCCACAGATACAAAAATAATTACTGCATCATTTTTTGTGGTAGCAAAAGAACTGGAAATGAAGGAATCACTTACCAAGTGGGCGAACAGATTATAGAATCATAGATTTAGTATTGGAAGGGACCTTAGAGGTCACGTAGTCAGATGAAGAAACAGAAGTCCAAATAGCATAACTTGCCCAAGGTAATAGTGGCAGTGAATGGCAGGCCCAGGATTATAATATGAATCTCCTGGGACTCCTAGTTCAGGGCTCTTTCACCACATAAATTATGGTATATGAATGTTAAGGAATATGTGTACCCTAAGAAATGATGAATATGAAAAGTTTAGAGAAACTTGAGAAAATGTGCATGAACAGATATGTATTGAAATAAGCAAAACCAAGGGATCGATTAACACGATGACAATAGTAATATAAAAAAAATTCAGAATTCTTATGAAGTAACTAGTCACGATTTCAAAAGAATGATGTTGAATCACGCCTCCTAGCAAAGAGGTGGTGGGGTCTCATTGGAGAACGAAACATACCTATTTTCACACATGGTTAATGTGTTATCTTTCTTGACTATACAAGAGAGGGCCATCAATGGGAATAGAGGGATATGTGTTTGGGTTTGTTTTTTTAAGATCAATAAAACAGCACCAAAAAAATTTTCCTCTCAATTCCCAACTAGTCCGGGAAAATAAGCCTATTTTTAATATGGCCACATTTGCCCTCTGACTCCCCCACATTTATCCCCTTTCTAAAGTGCATGTGGGCAGTAGGGTGGGGTGCTGGAGAAGGTGGTTAAATGACTTAGTTACATTACAAAGGAGTGGGGGGGGGCAGTAGAAAATGAAGTCTACTGAAGACTATATATGGCAGAGAACGGGGAGCAAGCCAGACACTCCCAGGCCCCAAGGTTGCCACATTTGTAGGAAGCAGTGAGCCAAGCCTTTAGCGTATGTGTTTTAAATTACCTTTGATTGTCTGATGAAGTGACTAAAAGGGAAATGTTTCAGGGCTTAGGATTCCAGAGTGAGCTAATACAGGATGCCTTTGGCTGAAGGTGGGGGGGAGGGAGTTCAGCTGGCTCGAGCCCACCCCCCCCATTCCTTTTAAGTTTAAAAAAGGGAATGAACGTTACCATTTTTGGACATGAGCGTTCTCCTTCTAGCCCAGCCCTAAAACCGCACTATCCTCCCCATTCGGAAGATCAGCTGGAATTGGGGGAATGGGAAGTGGGGGAGGAGTCCGAGGGAAGGAGTGGGGTGGTGGCCAAAGGGAGGCGGGAGTCGTGAGTTTGCAAAGGCAAGACCGTCGGCGAGGTAGCACGCCCCGGAGACCTGGGATGTCCAAGGGAGGCAGCCCAACTAGCTTCCTGGGTCCCGCTCGCACGGTGGAGTTCCGACAGTGGTGGGGGGTGGGGGCGGGGAAGGAGAGCCTTCCGGCTCCAAATCACCTTTTCAGCCAGTCCTGACTCCCTGACCTCGTGGTGTCGAGTCTAGACGCGCTAGAGCTCACACGCGATTTGGGCACACAGTAGGGCTCTCCATAAAGATGCTTGAGAAACCAATATTTATCTGCACTTCCTCCTCGGAGCCCAGGGGCCAAGAACCTTAGGAATTCCTAGGGATTCACCCTTCCCCCAAGAACGGGGAGAAGGGGGAGGGGGTAAAGGTAGGGTAGGAAAGGGATGGTGAGAGACAGAAGCAGGTACAAATACTAAGTAGATAGAAGTCCCTGGGTTGCTAACCGCAAAAGGGAACTTCTCCCTACCCTGAATTGGGCAATACAACGGTCTGATTTTCCTCATTCCACCCCCTTAGAGAATCTCCAAGCTACCTTTCCTTTTTTTTTTTTTGGCCTCTTGTTTAAGAAGAGTCGAAAAACCGATCCGAGCTAACACAGCCGGTCCCCGTTTTCCTCCCACCCACCCCACATCACGAAGACACAAGCACAGCCACCTCCTACACGCTCTCGGGGAGAGACCCTAAAGCGAGTCCGCCGCTCCCCCTCCCTCCCTCCCTACCCACCCACTCCTGCCAGCTCGGGGGTCGGAGCTACGTGGGCCGCTGTGCTGGCGGATCCGGGGGAGTTGGTGGGAAGCAGCGGACGGGGGCAGGAGAGGAGGCTGGCACGCAGCTACAGCTGCGCCCTTAAGATGATATACCCCCAGGTACGGAGCAGAGGGCAAGCAAAGGAAACCAAACAGCCGCTGAACGCCATATGGAAGAGACGCACAGGGGGCGAGAGAAGGAGAATGGGGAAGGGGGAATGGATCTTTTCAACCACCGATGTTGGTGGTGTACTCGGCCTGAGCTCAGCGCGCCCACCCCCAACCCACGTCTCTTCCCAATACTCCCGGGCCTTCCAGACTCGAGCTAGGGGGCGGGGACGCCTGGATCCGGGTCACAACAGGAAAGCTGCCCGCTAATCGGCCTCATCTCCCCCTGCAACCCAACCCTCGCCCCTCAAGATTGCAGCTCCCTCCACGTTTTCTACTCGAGTGCACACTGGGGAAGCGAAATTTACAGAAGCACCGGGGAAGCCCAACCCAGACAGCACCTCCTCCACTACCACCCATCCACCCACCCACCCCCCTTTTCCTGCTAAATGCCTGAAACCCAACACTCCAATCAATCCTTTAGCGCCCCTGCAAGCCTTGGCTGGTGCCCTCCCACGGCTCGCCGCGGACTCTTCCTGGGATGCAGGGGCTAGGGAGGGCGGCGATCACATCAGCAGGGAGCGGACTGGGGGAGGATGGAGAGGACGGTGGTTGGCTTTGCTCACCTTTCTTTGCTGCTTCTCCCAGGCGGGGTCAAGGAGCAAGTCTCTGTCCCAGTCCTCTTCCGGCTGCATGTAGTCGTTGGTCTGTTGGGAATCATAATGATCCATGGTCGAATTCGCGTCCTTGGGTTTCGTCCTCCACCTTCTTTCCAGGCTGTGGCTACTGCCACAGTGTGAGTGGGTTTGGGCTGGTCGGGTGAACTCCCCTCCGCCTGGCTACAGCGCGGCTAGTGAGGAGCAGAGAGAAGGGCTGGCTACAGGGGGCGGGGGAGGGGGGCGGGAAGAGGCAGCAGCGGCTACGAAGGCAGCTCCCTCAATACCTGAGCTCAAACCTAATCTTCGCGCACACGCAGCCGGAGGGAGAGGAGGAGCGCTGCCGAGGAGCGGGCAAAGCCCTCCCAAACAGCTTGATTGGCTAATCTGAGTAGCCCAAACTTCCCATCGTCGCCTCTCATTGGGGCTTCCTGATGTCCCTCAGCCTCACAAGTGCTGATATAGGTTGATTTGGGCGAATAACTCCCTCTCCTCTCCTCCTCACCCTCCTTTCCCTATTCCCTCTCTTTCCCCCTCCCTCTTTTTCTCCTAACATCTCCCTCACTCTTCCCTCTTCTCCCTGCCCCCTTCCTCTAACCCCCAACCCTCCCTTTCTCTCTTCTTTACTCCCTCCCTTCTTCAGCACGTTTGATACTAACAACAAGCCTGTGAATTGGGTAGATAACTGGTAAAGCGAGAAGCAGGGCTTTTTGACTTCCGGGAAAGTGCTCTTCCTACTCGAGTCAAGTTAAGTCAGGCGAGCGCCTGCTCTGTGCCAGGCAGAGTGGTTGCTCTGGCGATACCGAGAGAGGCAAAAGCAGTCCCTGAGCTCAAAGAGACTCAGTCTGATGGGGGAGACAGCATACAAACAACTATGTCTAAACAAGCAATATACAATGTAAATGGCAAGTCATCTCAGAAGGCATTAGCTTTAAAGGGGAATTGGAAAGGCTTTAGCAGAAGGTGAGATATTACCATGATACTGCCCTCCCTCCCACCCCCAGCACCATTTGCAGCAACAATTCCCTGCCCGGCCACTCTTGATGATTTCTCTGTCACTTTATTCCTCAGCAGAGCTTTATTAGGGAACGGGGAAGAACCGGGGTACATCGGACCAACCATTTTCCCTCGGATATGTGCTTCCCTTGCTTTCTCTTCACTCTTTTAGAATAAGCTATTAACTTCTCACCTTGCTTCTCGAGATAAGTTTCTTCAGGGTAAGGACTTTGTTGATTAACTGACTGGTTTGTCGAATTACTGTACTTTCTCATACTATCCAGTCCATGTTTCCTGGATGCCAACTGAGTTGTTACTGTGTACTGGCCTAGGAGAAAGTTAGCTCAAGAAAGTGTTGATCCAATTAAAACTGCAGAGGGAAATGAGTTTCAGAGAAGATCCTGAGTCCTAATTCTGGATTGATCGCATAGTCTTTTGCTGTTATTGATATTTTGTCTTTCATCCCATTCATTTTGGAACATATCCCTTCCCTCCCTCAGTCTCCTACCCAATAATCTATTGGCTCTTAACGAAGATTTAAAAAGTAGGAGAAAGAGCAATTCAACAAAACCACCCAACACAACCATTTCAACTAACATTATACCTACTTTTCCACACCCAACTCCTCCACCTCTACAAGGAAGGAATGGAGGTGCATTTTTTTCAATTCTTCTCCAGGGCCAAGGTCGGTTGTGATAATTACTAAACATTCCACTTTATTTTGTGGCTCTTTCCATTTGCATTGCCATAGTCTGAGTATGTTGTTTTTCTGATTCTGCATTAGTAATCAGAAATCCACTGTTGCCTTGAAGTCATATTCATCATTTTTTTTATGGTACGGTGATATCCCCTTACATTCAGATTCAACAATTTGTTTTATCTAGTCCCCAATCAGTGGTGCCCCCAGAAGTTTAAAACTGAAAGCGATGAGACCCCTAAGCTTTGTACAATTCATTCTAAAAATGACACTTCCCCAGGAGCCTGCTATCCTGAGACTGTTACAGTGACCTTTGAAGGAAGGAATTTCCTCAGAGGAAGAGACCTAGTTTCTAGTTCTTCCAGTATCATATATGGTCTGGAGGAAGAGAAAGTACCTTACATTCCAAAGAGAGTTAGGAATGTTGCAACTATACATATATGTGTAGTTGCTACTCTTATGATTATTCTTAAATTGCATCTCCTATTTCTGGGTTGTGTTACAAAATTGTCTTGGACCTTTATACAAAAATTAGCCCAGCACCAGAGATTACCAGGTTATTTCCTAATCATTTCTAACTTGGGCAATGTGAGACATTCAACAAGCATTTATTAAGTGCCTAGGACGTGCCAAGCTGTGCTAAATGCTACTCGTACAAAGAAAGGGAAAGAAAATCACCTGCTTTTAAAGAGGTCACAACCTAATGACAGAGACAATATGCCAACAGCTATGTACAAATGAACTTTAGACATGATAAATTGGAGATAATCAACAGAGAGAAGGCACTACCATTAAGGGAAGTCAGGAAAGGATTCTCATAGAGGGTAATGTTTGAACTGGGACTTGGAAGAAGCCAAGGAAGCCAGGAGACAGAGCTGAAAAGGAAATTTTAAGCCACGAAAAATGTCCAGAGTCAGAAGATGGTGTGTCTGGTTTCAGGAACAGCAAGGAGAGTATTAGAGGGTAGAGAGCAAGGTGAAAGAAGTTTGGAATGGCAGGTAGGGCCAGGTTATGAAGGACTTTGGATGCCAAGCAGATGATGTATTTGCTCCTGAAGATGATATGGAGCCGCTGGGTGACACAGTCAGATCTACATTTTAGGAAGATTAGTTTGAAAGCTGAAAGGACAAGAACGTGGCCCGGGGGGGGGGGGGGGAGGCAGCTGCTTCCCGAGCTTCCGGCCCACTGACTGAGGGGGAATTCAGTGGCTGATCAGAGAGGGATTGCAGGGATCTCTTTGCCAGTGCTGAGGCAGGAATCTCTTGCTTTGCCCGTGTTTGGATCTGGGTCACAGTTCTGGGAGGAGGTGCTGGGGTGAGGAGGAACACTGGTGTGGTGGAGCTTGGAGTGGCTGTGGAGAAGAACCCTTCCTCACAGTTACAGGACAGAAAGGAATACTTGTGGTCACAGGCCAGGAAAGGAGTAAACACCTCGCCCCTTATCATACCACCTTGGTAGAACTGAAAATGTACAGGTCCCTACAAGTATCTCTGAAAACAGCTGTACAAACCCCCGAAGCTTGGGACAGTACATTCTCCACATTGGAAGCAGACTTTTACCTTAAAAAAGAGTTTAAAACTCAAGTAATTGGCTGGGATCATGAGCAAGCAGTGCAAAAAGAGTCAGACCATAGAATCTTACTTTGGTGAAAAAGAAGATCAAAATACACAACCAGAAGAAGACAACAAAGTCAAAGCTCCTACATCCAAAGCCTCCAAGAAAAATATGAATCAGTCCCAGGCCTTGGAAGAGCTCAAAAGGGATTTTGAGAAGCAAGTAAGAGGTAGAGGAAAAACTGGGAAGAGAATAAGAGTGATGCAAGAAAATCACGAAAAACAAGTCAACAGCTTGCTAAAGGAGACCCAAAAAAATACTGAAGAAAATAACACCTTAAAAAATAGCCTAACCCAAATGGCAAAAGAGGTCCAAAAAGCCAATGAGGAGAAGAATGCCCTAAAAAGAAAAATTGGCCAAATGGAAAAGGAAGTCCAAAAGATTACTGAAGAAAATACTTCCTTAAAAATTAGAATAGAGCAATTGGAAGATAGTGACTTTATGAGAAATCAAGACACAGTAAAACAAATCCAAAAGAATGAAAAATTAGAAAACAATGTGAAATATCTCATTGGAAAAACAACTGACCTGGAAAATAGATCCAGGAGAGAGAATTTAAAAATTATTGGACTTCTGAAAGCCATGATCAAAAAAAGAGCCTAGACATCATCTTTCAAGAAATTATCAAGGAAAACTGCCCTGATATAGTAGAACCAGAGGGCAAAATAGAAATTGAAAGAATCCACAATCTCCTCCTGAAAGAGATCCCCAAAGGAAAACTCCTAGGAACATTGTAGCCAAATTCCAGAGTTCCCAGGTCAAGGAGAAAATATTACAAGCTGCCAGAAGGAAACATTTCCAAGTACTGTGGAAACACAATCAGGATAACACAAGATTTAGCAGCTTCTACATTAAAGGACCACAGGTCATGGAATATAATATTCCAGAGGGCAAAGGAGATAGGATTACAACCAAGAATCACCTACCCAGCAAAACTGAGTATAATCCTTCAGGGGAAAAATGGTCATTCAGTGAAATAGAGGACTTTCAAGCATTCTTGATGAAAAGACCAGAGCTGAATAGAAAATGTGACTTTCAAATACAGGACTCAAGTGGAACATGAAGAGGTAAACAGGAAAGAGAAATCATAAGAGACTTATTAAGACTGAACTGTTTACATTCCTGCATGGAAAGATGATATTTATAACTCATGAGACCTTTGTCAGTATTAGGGTAGTTGGAAAAAAATTATATGTATGTATAGGTAGATAGATAGATAGATAGATAGATAGATAGATAGATAGATAGATAGAGGGCACAGGGTGAGCTGAAGATTAAGGGGTCATATCTGGAGAATAAAATTAAGGGATGATAGAGGATTATACTCGGAGAAGAAGAAAGGGAGAGGTAGAATGGGGTAAATTATCTCACAAAAAAAAAACAACAGAAAAGTCTCTTACAGTGGAAGGGGAAACCAGGGAAGGTAAGAGGGAATGAGTGAATCTTATTCTCATAGGATTTGCCTTAAGGAGGGAATAACATACACGTTCAATTGGGTATGGAAATCTGTCTTACCCTATAGGAAAATAGGGGGAGAAGGGGACAAGAGAGCAGGGGCAGATTGGGAAAGGGGATAATCAGAAGTAAATACTTCTGAGGAGGGACAGGGTCAAAAGAAAGAATAGAATAAATGGGAGGGCAGGATAAGATTAAGAGAAATAGAGTTAGTTTTTCACGACATGTCTACTATGGACATGTTTTGTACAACTGCACGTATACAACCTATATTGAGTTGCTTACCTTTTCAATGAGGGTGGGTGGGGAGGGAGGAAGAGAAAATTTGAAACCTAAAGTTTTAAAAACATATGTTTTTAAAAAAAATGTTTTCACATGCTACTGGGAAATAAGAAATACAGGAAATGGGGTACAGAAGTCTATCCTGCCCTACAGGAAAATAGAAGGGGAAGAGGGTAAGAGAAGGGGAGAGAGATAGAAGAGAGGACAGACTAGGGGAAGGGATATTCAGAATGCATGCCATCTTAGGGTGGGGAGGGGGGAGATGGGGTGAAAATTTGGAATTCAAAAACTTGTGGGAGTGAATGTTGAAAACTAAAAATAAATAAATTTATATTAACAAAAAAAGAAAGCTGAAAGAAGAATGGACTGGAAGAGAGTGGAAAGAGACTTGAGGCAGAGACACCAATCATTGCAATAATCCAAGTGTGAGGTGATGAGGATTGCACTAGGGTGATGGCAGTGTCAGAGGTGAAAAGGGGTCAGATAGGAGAGATGATGCAAAGCTAGAATTGGCAGAACTTGCAGCAGATCGGAGGGGTGTGTGTGAGGGAGAGAGAATGAGGAGTCAAGGGTGACAAAGCTGACAAGGGTTCTCTATAGTTAGTCACAGACGTGAGGATACCTTGTCCTGCCTCCTTTTTTTCTAGAATAGCTTTCCCTCATCAGAATGTTCCTCATTCCTCTCCATCTATCCAAAACTATATATGCTTCAAAAGTCCCACTTCCTTGACTATTTCATGGATCTCCCCTTCTCTGAATTCCCATAGTCCTCAACATTCCCATAGTATACAATGGATTACTTAATTATATATACTCATTATGAAAGGCAGCCTGGTGTGAGGGATACAAAGCCAAACTTGGAGTCAGGAAAGACCTGGGTTCAAGTTCTGCCTCTGAGACATATTAGCTGTATGACCAGGGAAAAGTCATTTAACCTCCCTGGGTCTTAGTTTCTTCATCTGTAAATGACTACATGGTCTCTGAGGCTCCTCCCAGTCCTGGATCTTTGATCTTATCATGTTTAGTTTCTTTCGGAATTCTTAGGCAATTTTCCAAGATTAAGTTACAGAGAAGTTCCTTACTCATCTGTATCACACCACACATGAGGGAAAGAAGAGAAAGGAATAAGTATTTCTATGATGCCTACTATGTACCAGGAGCCTCACCAAGCATTTTACATATATGATTTTATTGGATCCTCACAACCCTGAAAGGTAGGTGCTGTTATTGCCTCCGTTTTATAGTTGAGGAAACTAAGGTGCACAGAGGCGGAGAGACTTGTCTAGGGTCATACGAGCTAGTAAGTGTCTGTCTGAGGCTGGATTTGAACTCGGGTCTTCCTGACTCCAGGACCAGTGCTCTATCTACTACTACACCACCTAGCTGCTAGGAAATCATAGATTTCCCCTTCCTTGGGGGGAGAAGGGGAAACCTTCTACAATTCGTCCCCACCGCATTAGAGATGAGCTTCCATAATCAGATTTTAAAATTTTTGAGAACAGGGACTTATTTTTATGATTTTTCCTGCATTATCCCACAAGAATCTCCATTACTATTCCCCCTGCTAATTTAAATACAGACAGTCCCAAAAATCTTGGGGCAGTTAAAAGTTAATGCCCTAAGACTTTAAGAATTTCCACTATGTATTAAACATTTACTGTGTACCAGGAGCTCTTTTAGGTACTCAATAAACACAGATGGAAAACAATACAGTTTTTGCCCTCAAGGAGCTTACAATCTAATAGTTTATTATCTTTTGTGTTTATATTTCTTATTTTTTTTATCTCCAGTTTGTAAATTCCTTGGGATCAATGACCCTGTTTGATATTTCTTCCAGTACTCCCATAATGTCATCCACATAGAAAATGATCAATGCTTTTCCATTGTTGGGTTAGGGTTATTTGTCTTATACTTTTGGTTTTTAGTCAAAGCTCCAAAGGCAAAGTCTTTTGTCCTACTTTTCCATTGGAGGATTTGAGAACTTCAGTACTCTGGAGAGAAATTGGGGTAAAGTGGGAGGAATTGAGGAGGGAAACAAACCTAACTCCCGTTGAATGAGCACTTTCCTTGCCTGAAGTTCAACTTGTTTTCTGCTATCCTTAAAAAACACACACACACACACACACTCTGGGGATTCAGATAGTGCAGTGATTATGGGCAGATTTTTTGTTGTTATGTTCTTAGCCTAAATCATGAATGTTGATAGTTTTTTGCTCTGACTGTTCATTCTAACCATCTGAGATAGGCAGGCTGGTGGAGTGATGAAATGGAAGAGAAAAATCCCTGGACAAGGGGGTCTCGAGACCTGGATTCCATCACACATTGGCTGTGAGCTTGCATTTACTCAAAAATTAAACCCCTGTCTTTCTTACCTCCCAAAACTGTCATAAGGATCAAATGAGACGATGACCAGTAAATTGGTTTTAATTCCATTCAACCATTTAAAAGCGTTCTGTGAACTTTGAGCCAGTGATTTCATGAGCATGAGGAACTCTGACTATGGATGTTCCCTTTACCAAGGCAGAATTGCAAGTAGTCTGGAACAGGCAGGTTGAGAAAGTCGCCTGAGGCTTTTGAGAGGTTAAGTAATTTACCCAAGGTATAAGATATAGGTAGGACCCAAAACTAGGTCTTCCTGAATTCTAAAGGAAGGTAATAAGCATTTATTAAGTGCCTACTATGTTCCAAGCACTATGCGAAGCATTTTACAAATGTAATCTCATTTGATCCTCACAACAGCCCTTTGAGGGGTTTACAGTTGAAGAAACAGCTTAAGTTGACTTGCTCAGGATCACACTAGATGGTATTTTTCTAAGGCTGGATTTGAGCTCAAATGTTCCCTCTCTCCATTGTTCCACCTTTTGTTTTTCAGTCATTTCAGTCATGTCAGACTTTTTGTGACCCCTTTTGATTTTCTTGGTGAAGATATGGTTTTTCATTTCCTTCTCCAGTTCACAGATGAGGAAACTGAGGCAAACAGGGTTCAGTGACTTGCCCAAGGTCACACAGCTAGTAAGTGTCTGAGATCAGATTTGAACTCAGATTTTCCTGACTCTAGGCCAGGCTTCATTTTAATGTAAAGTAAAGCTCAGCTAGACCAAGTCATTGGATCAAAGTCAAAAAACTGATATGTAGTGGAATTAGCATTAGAAAACCCAGATCTTTCGACTTCTAGACTGTATTACTCATGGTATGGAAGAGGCTACTCTTCCATTTTACAAAGAGGTTAATTGGTACTCAGGCAGAGGAGAAATCATGGAAATACTGTCAGTTCCATTTTTCTTTCTTTCTCTTAATCCCTGTCCTTTAACACAAAAAAATTCTGGGGATTATCAGCTAAGTTTCTATATCAAAACCTCTTCACCATTAACCTTCTGAGCCCAGGCATCTCTCCTTTGTAATACCTTACTAACATTGTAAGAGGCTGCTATTCCTAACCTTACCCAATAAACTCTGTTGTTCAGTCATTTTCATTCATGTCCGACTCTTTGTGACCCCATTTAGGGTTTTCTTGGCAAAGATACTGAAGTGGTTTGCCATGTCCTTATTTTACAAATGAGGAAACTAAGGCAAACAGGGTTAAGATGCCTTAAGAAAAGAACCATAGATAAATACTGTAAACTCCAAAAGATTGAGGAAAGATCCTTTGGAAAAGTCATTCTTGTTAAATCTAGGGAAGATTATATAAACAATGTTATTAAGGAAATTGACATCGCAAGGATGTCCAGTAAAGGGACAGAAGTTGAAGTGTTGGCAAACATGAAGCATCCAAATACTCTCCTATATAGGGAATCATTTGAATGTCAGATTAAATTTGCAAAAGAGTATACAAGAACTCATCAACTAAATGATAATCTCTCTATAATTTAGTTATGACTATAGCTTCGTTACTCTGGGGGAATAATGCATATTATTGCAATGCCAGTATTACATGGAGCCTGGTGGCCAGGTTGATTCTCTGATACCATCCACATTCCCACTTAGTTCCATACTGGCCGAAGACTGTGTTGGTACTCTGTGGAAGGAACCTATCATGCTGATGAAAAATAAAATATTCACTTAAATTGTTCTTAACCCTTTAAGTCCTGTTAAGCATCACCTCTGAGAGAAAGCTCTGAGCCTCTGGAAATAAGTTGATAGACCTATCTATTGATTCATATCCTTATATCTGAAATAATAAGATTTAAATACATCGAGTATCTTCTTGTTGGGTTTAAAATGCTGTAGAGATAGTAGTAGAAAAATTTAGGCCAGAAATTGTGGAATTTCTTCTCTGCATATCTTAAATAAGAGACTAGATAACCTTGTATTAATAATAGGTTTTTAAGAACTTGAAGACAGATAACACCACATAGGATAGAAAAAAACAAGTAAGCAGAAAAAGAATATTAAAGAGCCAGGAATGCCCAACAAACAAACCCAGGAGAGAATGATTCCACATTGTACATAATCAAAGATTCAGAGAAAATCACCCTTTTATTCTATTCTGAGCCTAACACTACACACACACAGAGCATTAGTATGTACACAGCAGAACACAAAAGAGGATTGCATATGAAAGCGCTAATCTCCATCCCATTCTTCTGGCTTTTTAAAAACAGAATAAATTGAATATTATTTTCAAAACTTAAAAAAAAAAAAAGAAACTGGCCTCCTTGAGATCTTGAGGACCTCTTCTACTGTCATTCCTCCAAGCATGATCAGACTATCACTGATCTTCAAAATGCAGGGATAAGTTCACAAATACAAATAAAAATTTTTGAGGTCAGTTTTTTGTCATATTCAATAAGGAACATATTACTTTGATTTCCTTGGATCCAGTGATCTTTTTTGTTGTTGTTGTTTTAGGCAATTGGAGTTAAATGACTTGCCCAGGGTCACACAGCTAGTGTCAAGTGTCTGGTCTGAGGTCAGATTTGAACTTAGGTCCTCTTGACTCTAGGGCTGGTACTCTATCCACTGCGCCACCTAGCTGCCCAATCCAGTGATCTTTATTTCCACAACAAGAATACAAGATCCTTGAGAGCAAGAATCAGCTGTGTTCTATTCTTCACACAGTACTGGGAAATGGCTGTAGGGAAGGGAAAAGATGATGGGATTTGTAATCAGAGATCATAAGTTCAAATATGAGGTCTGCTGCTTAATACCTGGGTGGCCTTGAATATATTTGCCTTTCTGGGCCTCAGTCTCCTCATTTGTAAAATGAGAGGATTGGATTAGAATCAAAGGTTCATAGACTCTTTTGTATGTGTCATGGACTCTTTTGGAAGTCCGGTGGACTTTGGAAGACTAAGGACCCCTTCTCAGAATAATTGAAGGAAATGCTACATTTCAATTAGAGGTTAATGAAAACTGTCAGTCAGTAAGAATGAACATTTCTTAAGTGTCTACTACATGCCAGGAGCAGTTAGGCAGCACAGAGGATAGAGTGCCAGGTCTAGAGTCAGGAAGACCTGCTTTCAAATCTGGCCTCAGATACTTCCTAGCTGTGTGACCCTGGGCAAGTCACTTAACCATGTTTGCCTCGTTCTTCACCTGTAAAATGAGCTGGAGAAGGAAATGACTCCAGTATCTTTTCTAAGAAAACCCCAAATGGGCTCATGCAGAGTCGGACATGACTGAAAACAACTGAACAGCAACAAATGTGCCAGACACCGTGCTAAGAAGTGGGATTACAAAAAGAGACAAAAGAGAGTTCCTGCTGTCTATGGACTAAATCAGTGCTGTCAAACTTAAATGGAAAAGGGACTGCTCATCCCTACATGAGGAGCCCTGCTGTTGCTTACCAACTTAGAAAACCACACATTCACACTGTCTGTGTTTTATTGTATTTTTACTTACTTTGTTAAATATTTCCCGATTACATTCAGGCCCCACTCAGAATTTTGCTGGCCTCAATGAGGCCCCCGAGCTTTGTATTTGACACCTCTGGATTAAGTGATCTCTGAGACCCCTTCCAGTTCTAAATCCTTTGATTCCAAGAGATTGGCATTCAATAAACGTTTGTAAGGGAAGTGAAAGAAAGATAGGGAGGGGGATGGAGATGAATCAAGAGACCTACTAGGTTTTGTTTCCAATCCCAAAGATGACTTAGTTGAGTGGCATTGTCCAAGTCTTTTCTTTATACCTCAGTTTTCCTATGTATAAACAGGGTATGATGGAGCCATCAGATTGGGAGAGCCAGAAGTTAAATTTTCAGCTTAAACATTTACACTTCGGAAATCAGCAACTACTGCAGATGAGAGCTTCATTTGTTGTTCTGTTGGTTGTCTAGGCTTAAGAAAGTATTAATATTGCAGATGAAACTTAAAAAGGTGTAGTGCATGATGCTGAGTGAAGTGAGCAGAACCAGGAGAACGTTGTCAGAATAACAGCAACATTGTGCAATAACTAATATTGATAGACTCATCTCTTCTTAGCAATACAATGATCTAATGATCTCCAAAAGTCTCATGATGGAAAATGCTATCCACATCCAGAGAAAGAACTATGGAGTTTGAATGAAGATTGAAGCATTCTATTTGCCCTTTTTTTCCCTTCTGTTTTGTTTTGTTTCTTCTTTCTTGTGGTTCCTCCTATTGGTTTTAATTCTTCCTTACAACATCACTAATGTGAAAATATGTTCAATAAGAATGTATATGTATAGCCTATATCAAATTGTGTGCCATCTTGGGGAGGGAGGTGGGAAAGGAGGGGGAGAAAAATTTAAAACTCAAAAGCTTATGGATAAATCAAATGAGATAAATCAAAAGAAGTTAACAAAAAAAAAAGTTTAAAAAAGGTATAGTGCATATACTGCTCCCCTTCTTCACCCGAGGCTATTGTTAAACATTTTCTAGAATTAAATAATTCCTTGCCTGTGGGAAATAGGGTCTTGCCCTCTGCCTAGGAAGCTAGGGAGAATATACTGTGTTCTGAACTCCCTTTCTAAAGGGCAGATACTAGAGAAGTATGTACTGGCGTTGTGACATTTTGACAGCCTATTCACCATTATCCAAGGTCTAATTCCTCAGGCTTCTCCTTTTCTGGAGGTGTTTCTTCACTGCTTCATCCACCAAAGGCTGAGCCAGAGAAAGGAAAGAATCAACGGCTGTTGAGATTTACTGGCAAAAAGGTCAGAGGTTGAAATGAAAGTAACTTTCACATTCTCTCCCTATATCCCAAATGGTAGGATGAAATTAATGACTTTTTTGGATGAAACCTGTGGTTGCCACAGGATAAGGAACTTTGGGTGAGGAAACTCCTTCTTACCAAAGCAGATGGGCAACTCTTCTGCCACTGAATCTTAGTGAATTGTATGGGGCACTGAGAAATAAAGTGACTTGTCCAGGACCATGGAACTGGTAAGAGTCAGAGGCAGGATTTGAACTCAGTTTTTCATGATTCCAAGCTGGGTCTCTCTCTCCACTACTTTACCTGCCTTTCTGTTAATAACAAAAGCAAGATGTACATTATGTACATTGACGTGAAAAACTTTAAGATTTACAAAACACCTTCCTCACAATAACCTGTGAGGTAATGAGTTCAAGTATTATGTCAGTTTCACAGATGAAGAAATCTTGTGAGGTTAAGCAATCCACCCAAGATCATACCTGTAGATATGATCCCAGATACTCTAAATCCAAGACCAACGTTCTTTCTATTAGACCAGGATGAACGATGACTATTTCAAGAACCCAAGTCAACAAATGTTTATTAAAAACCTATATTTAATGCAAGGAAAACAAAGACCAACCCCCCCCCCAAAAAAAGCATCTCAAACCAGCAACAACCCATTAAAACACTCTTTGCCCTTAAGGCATTTATGTTCTAATACAATATCATTCACAAGTAAATAAATAAGAAGTATTTGGTCCAGACTTAGATTTTACTGGTCTAGAGAATGACTGAGGAACATTCCTGTACTAATATAGATCTGTCACTGTTCTCTGATTCATCCTAGTCTTAAGAGTGTTTCCTAAGGGTCATAAAAGGTTAAATGACTTGCCCACAGTGACATAACCATGTATGTATCAGAGACAAGACTTGAACTTCCTGTCTGTAAGATCTACTCTCTGTCCTTTACTCCCACACTGTCTCTCTCTCTATACTAAGATATACAGTCTGTTCTCAAAAGGGATGGACTGCTAATGGCTGGGAGGATGGTAGGGGTAAAGCAGTATATTGTCTAGGGCAAATGTTGGCATACTATGACCAATGTGCTAAATCCTGCCCACCAGGTTTTGTATGATTCTTGAGCTAAGAATGTTTTTTCACATTTTTAAATACAATAACATTTTATTTAAAATTGTAAAATAAAATTCTCAGCACAAGTGGCAGCTGAATTTGGCCCTTGGGAAGTAGTTTGCTTAACCTAGGAGTCTAGGAAAGCTTTTCAGAAGCAGTGACTGATTTTGTGTGTATTTGGTCTTTCTTGATACTACACGGATGCTATCACATGTGGGTGGAAAAGGACATCCAGATGTGAAAAGTAGTTTGAGATAATACTGAGGACTTAAGAGAAAATTATATCAGTACATCAGCTAGATGTACTTAGAGGACCAATTTGAAAGCTACTCAAAAACCAATACTAACAAGCCATCAATGAACTCTGCAAGAAAAAATCTCTAGGGCCAAACATTTAAAGAACAACTAATTCCAATATTATATAAACTATTTGGAAAAAATAGGCAAAGCAGGAGTCCTACCAAATTCTTTTTATGATACAAATATGATGCTGATACCTAAACCTGGAAGAGCCAAAACAGAGATAGAAAATTATAGACCAATTTCCATAATGAATATAGATGCAAACATTTTAAATGAAAGATTAATCAAGAGATTACAGCAACTTATCAAAAGGATATCTTATCACCAAGGTGGGATTTATAGCAGGAATGCAGGGCTGATTCAGTATTAGGAAAGCTATCAGCATAATTGACCACATCAGTAACAAAATTAACAGAAATCATGTGATAATTTCAATAGATGCAGAAAATGCTTTTGACAAAATACAATGCCCATTCCTATTAAAAACACTGGAGAGCATAGGAATCAATGGAGTTTTCCTTAAAATGATAAGTAGCATCTATCTAAAACCATCAGCAAGCATTATATGTAATGGGGATAGGCTGGAAGCATTTCCAGTAAGATCAGGGGTGAAACAAGGATGTCCATTCTCACAATTGTTATCCAATATTGTACTAGAAATGTTAGCTTTAGCTATAAAAGAAGAAAAAGAAATTGAAGGGATTAGAATAGGCAAAGGAGAAACAAAGTTATCACTCTTTGCAGATGATATGATGGTGTACTTAAAGAATCCTAGAGAATCAACTAAAGGGGCAGTGAGGTGGTACAGTGGATAGAGCACAGGCCCTGGAGTCAGGAGGACCTGAGTTCAAATCCAACCTCAGATAATATAACACTCGTTAGCTGTGTGACTTTGGGCAAGTCACTTAACCCCAGTTGCCCTCACAAAAAAAAACCAAACAAACAAAAAAAGAAAACCTGCACACTCTTTGACCCAGCAATACCACTTCTAGGCCTATATCCCAAAGAGATCATAAAAACGAGAAAAGGACCCACATGTACAAAAATATAGCAGCTCTTTTTGTGGTGGGCAAAAATTGGAAATTGAGAGGATGCCTACCAACTGGGGGATGGTTGAACAAGTTATAGTATATGAATGTAATGGAATACTATTGTTCCATAAGAAATGATGAGCAGGCAGATTTCAGAAAAACCTAGAAAGACTTACACGAACTGAGTGAAGTGAGGAGAACCAGGAAAACACTGTCCACGCTAACAGCAATGTTGTACGATGACCAACTTTAACAGACTTAGCTCTTCTCAGCCATTCAAGGATCTCAGATAACTCCAAAAGACTCATGATGGAAAATGCTATCCACATCCAGAGAAAGAACTATGGAGTCTGAATGCAGAACAAAGCATACTGTTTTCTTTCTTTGTTTGTTTCTTCTTTCATGTGGTTTTTCCCCTTTGATTCTAATTCTTCTTTACAATATGACTAATGTGTAAATATGTTTAACATAACTGTACACGTATAGCCTATATGAGATTGCATACTGTCTTGGGGAGGGGGGAGGAGAGAAAGGGGGAGAAAATTTAGAACTCAAACTCTTATAGAAGTAAATGTCGAAAACTAAAAATAAGTTAATTTTAAAAAAAGAAAAATTTAAAAATACTGACTGAAGATGTGGATGGCTACAGGGCACTGTTATCTGCTTGTTTACATATGGTTTGTTTTCAGGGTTTTGAAGAATATAGCTGAGAAACTATAAATCACAGAACTGTTTAGGAGCTATGGAAAATTCTGTTGTTGGTCTATATTATACCTGATTGAACTTTGAACTTCGGGTTTTTTTCACCTGAGTTATAGAAGGATTGCTACTAATGAGGAAGCCCTGATTTAAGATATTAGAAGCCACAAGAGAAGAGAGATGAGAAGACAGAGGACACAGAGGCTGCCTAAAGAGAAAAGCTAATGGCAGAGACTCTCTCCTGGTCTTTGAAAGAAGTGAGAGAAGAGGATAATTGGAAGATTAGAACAGCTGTTGTAGGAGAAGTCAAATGAGAGGGCCAACTGAAACTAAAAAGGCCCTGCAGATGCTGGGAAACCAATTGGGAGGAAACAGGATTCTTCTGTATGAAGAGCTGGCTGAGCTCATTGCCCATAGCTCTAGCTACACCCTAAGAAAGGGAAGACCTCTTAGGGGTAAAGACAGGCTTCACATCTGCTTTGCTGTGAGCTACTTTGATTGAAGAAAAGATACTTCACTTTGTTGAGAACTAATTAGAGAACACTGAACCCTCTGCTATTTGAAGAACAAGATGAAGAAAGTCTACATTTGCCATATCACTATATCTATAGCTTGAGGGAGAGGGAATCTTTCAGGGGGCTTACCTGCTCTTTACTGAACTCTATGGCTTGAGGAGGGGAAACCCCTCACAGCACACAGAGCTCAGACTAGATTAACCTGGCATATTCCAGGCTTAAGGGAAATGCTATGCTATTGAAAAAAGAATGAGGCTGAGAATCTCAGGCTCACAAGGCTGAGAACCTCTCATGCCCGCCTGTCCTTATGGGCGTCACCTGGCCTCTGTGATTTATCACTAATAAACTTTTCCTCTGGCTGAATCAGAAAAAAAAAAAAAAGAATGATGCTGTGGCTTTTAAGACCTTTTAGGGGCTTAATACTGCTTCAGTGGCCGGAGTAGCAGAGAAGCAGCTTTGTCCAGCAGGAGAAAATAGAAGAATTGTATAGAATGTTGCTTAAACAACCACGGACATCTAATCTTACAGTCTAGAGTCATGAGTTAACCAAGGCACATGGCTTTTCCTACTCAGGTGCCTTGCTAACAGGTGTGCCCACTCTCCCTTTCCAATACTCTCATCTATTGGAGAGAGAGTGTGACCCAGGTTTGTGGGTGAACTATTACATTTTGATTATTCCTGCTTTTGCCTTCTATTGAATAAATGTTATTTTTATTATTATTATTCTTGCTTTTGCCTCTAGTTTAGTAAAGTTTCCTGTTTAAGAGTTTAAGTATAATTATGCCTTTTTTCTGTAAATTGGAATCACACTAATTACTTACTACTTACTAGATTGCCTTCAGGCTCTTGAATTAAGTGATTATTAGAAACTTTCTAGAGGACGGAATCTGTTGAATGATAAGGTATGACAATGATAAGACAGATTACAGAAAGTTTAGAAGAGGTTGAGAGGAGAGGAAGTGGAGGTATTAACCATAGACTGATTTCTCAATTAGTTTTGCCACAAAAGGGAAGAAGAGAAAAAGGATGATAGCTAGGAGAAATGGTCCTATCCAATTAGGGTTTTTTTTGTTTTGTTTTGTTTTAAGGATGGAGATGTAGGCATATTTGTAGGCAGCAGAGAAGGAGCCAGGAGGTATGGAGAAATTGAATGTAAGAAAGAGAATGGGGATTATAGTAGAAGTAATTTGCTGGAGAAGATAGGAGGGGATAGTATCAAGGGTGCATACAGAGGAATTTGCGTTGGAAAGGAGGGAGGGCTGACTCTTCATCTAAGAGCAAAGTGAAGGAGGAGACAGTGGAGGAAGCTATATAAATGTGAGATGAGAAGGAAGAACAGGGAATGCTCAACTTTTTTTTTTTTCTATAAGGCATGTAGTGAAGACCCTCGGTTGAGAGAATACTGGAAGTGTCCAAATGCAATCCAACTTGCTCCCCTCCTTTTATTCAATTCTGGGCCTAATTCACTGTCTGAAATGGTTGTCTAAGATATATGTACTGATGTACTAAGTCATTGGCCCGTCCAACCAGTCTGGGCAAAAGTCATTCTTTATTTTTTGGAGAACTAGGTCTCCCTTTGTCTCACCTACCCTGGAAGTGTAACAGCCAATCATGGGCCAAACCCAAGATAAATTGGCACAGAAGCTTCAATCTTCTCTGAAACCTTGGCTGGTTCCCCTTCCTTAGGCAACATGGTGACTCTCCACTCCTTGGGGCTTTATACACCATGATAGGATTTAGTGCAGATACCCCCATGAGCTCTAGCCCTACTGCATGAGCAACGGCTTCATCCTTTTGATTTTTCCTATATGGTTTACCAGGCCAATCTCTTTTGTTTTGTTTTGTTTTTTGTTGTTTTGTTTTTTGTTTTGGCTAGGCAATGGGGTTAAGTGACTTGCCCAGGGTCACACGGCTAGTAAGTGTTATATGTCTGAGGCCAGATTTGAACTTGGATCCTCCTGAATCCAAGGCCGATGCTCTATCCACTGCACCATCTAGCTGCCCCCCCAATCTCTTTTGAATGGTCTCAAAAAGCACTAGGAGGTCCTATAGTGAAACAGAGATAGATACAGTTGGTACAAGGTTATTTAGAAGCATGAGTATGAGGAGAACCTCACCAGTGACAGGAAATCTCTCTTCTTTCTGGACTCTGGTGCAGGACAGCTCTCCACAACAGTGTGACAAACACCTTCAGCAAACACATCTTCCTGCTTTTTTCCCTTCTTGATCTTGATGCCCAGAGGCTTATGGAATAATATTATCTCTGGGTTTACATCTTTCGAGGGGTCTTATGTGACTTGAATAATTGTATGCGTTTCCTCCTACCTTGTTGGAGGAAAGACTTTAAGACTACATTTTTGCCTGTCTAAATCAAATACTTTTTCACTATCAATAAAAATAACCAGAACAGTCATGTATTATCCATATCTCACAATTAATTGGGTGCCTCTGAGAATGTGGTCCACTCTAGAAAATTGTTTTGAAAGTCTGGCCATTTTCTCTTCACATATTCCTTAAAGATACCCCTAATTTGTAAATAAGCCCTTCTCATAAAAATGGTATAGAGATGCAAAACCAAGAAAATAGGTCAATATTTGCTGATATTTTCATGGTTTCTTTTTGTTTCTTTATGTAGTAATGTTACCTATGCTCCTTTCCATTATTTTGGAATCTTTGATTCTTTGAAATGTCTTGGAAATGTATCCCAGATGCCTTGAAAAGTATCACCTAACCATTTTTAATTTCTTTTTCATGCTATTTCAAGGACTGGGGAGGGGAGGAGGAAGGATGTATTTGGGAATGAAGGTGGTGTAAAAAACAAAAGATATTAAAATATTATACAATAAAATAGGCTTTCTAATTTCAAAAAACAAAATTGTGACACCCACAGTACAGATTCCTTTTGTATAGAGTTGGTCAGGTACAGTCTTATTTTCCAATTTCATCTTCTTTAGTGCTATTTCCACTACTTTATATAGTACATTGGCTACTGAGTTGGTAGAATCCAAATGTGATGTTTCCACTGTCATCGATGGTGAGAATACATCCCTATGGAAACCCTGGCAAATTTATTCCACTTCATATCTATTCATTGTCCTCAAGTTTCATCCATAGATGCTTTTAGGATGATCTGACCCAGTCGGGTCCCATGCCAGCATATCTGCAAGCTTGCTCTCCTCTTCACTGCTTTTTCATAATTTGGTGAGGCTCATAATCTTCAGTCATGAAGATGTAGTCATGTGACACTTCATAAATGAGCTTGTACTCTAAAATGATGTTGGCTTTGGCTTCTGTGTCTCTCCGCAAGGAGATCAAGTATTTGCTAACTGAGGTGGCTTCTAGGCTTTTCACTTTTGGCATTCTTGTGGGTTGCTATTTTATATCAGCTAACTTTCTCTAAAATAGCGATAAACGGAGTTAGCCTTTATTTCTCAATCAACAGCTTATCTAAATTGGTCAGGTTCACCTACTATCTTTTTCTCATCTCTATCCTTCGAAAGATTCTTGGTTGTGACCTTTGGATTAATAATTGATAGTTTGATTACCTCTAATTCTTGGGGAATTCCGTCTGTTCAATTTTGAAACTCCTACCCTTGAGCTAATCCATGTTGAGTGAATACAAACTTTCGCAGCCCAATATATTTAGCCTTCCATTGAACTGTGCTTTATATCCTTTCACCACTAACTCCTCACTTCTCCCAACCTGGGCCATCACTCAGAGCACCGGGCCTCCGTTAGCCACGCCTTCTAATTCCTGGTAAAGTTAACCTATTCAGTAGTGGAACGCGTGTTCTCAGGCTCAGCTGCACTGAGTGAACACAGATTTTCTTGATTCATGATTTCTAGCTGGCTCCAATTGAGACCAGACGGAGCTTCCTATTCCATCCAATCATCCACCTGCCTCCAGCATGCATACTCATCCACCTTTCCCTTCTCATCTCTTGGTCTGGGCCAGTAATTTAAAGAATAAGTATCAAGCTAATGGTTCCATTGTTTTTTGAAAAGAGTGTGTCAAATGACTATTTTATGGATCAAGTTACCATCCCCTGACCTCCTACACCAAAACTGCCTTCCCTGACCACTGCTCTCCTGTATGGGTTATAAACTGGAATAAGCTCATAAAATCACCAAATTGGAGAATAGGAAGGGATATCGATAGCCTTTTAGTTCAACCTATGCACAAAGGAATCCCCACGATAATATGCCTCATAAGTGGTTATCTAGCCCCTGCTTGAAGATTTCTAAGGAGGAGCACTCCACACTTCTAGAGATAAGCTGTTCTACTTTTGGTTAGAAAGGTTTTTTTGACATCAAGCCTAACATGTTCTCTTTGAAACTTCTACTCATTGCTCTAAGTTCTGCCTTCTGGGGCCAAAGAGAACAAATCTTATCCCTTTTCCACATACTTGAAGGCAACTATCATGTTTCTCCCCTGAAGATTTTAACATGGCCGACTCCATCAACTGATCCTCCTATGTTATGGATTCAAGGCCCTTCACTATCCTAGTTGTTCTCCTTTGGGACACTCTTAAGCTTACCATTATCCTTCTTAAACCAGGATTCCTAGAAATGAACAGTACTCCAAATGAATTCTGCTGATGGCAGAGTACATTGGGATTATCACCTCCCTGTTCCTGGAAGCCATTCCCCTCCTAAATGCAGGGCAGGATTGCGTTAATTATTTGCCTGCTACATCGCACTGTTGACTCGATTGACCTTGTAGTCCACGAAAATCCCAAGATTCTTTTTAAAATTGCTGCCATCTCTCCATGCTTATATTTGTCTTATATTTGCAGAGTTGAGTTTTTGAATCTAAATGCAAGACTTCACATTGAACCCTGTTGAATTTCACCTTAAATTTTCTACTCTAAGATTCTTTTGGATCCTGACTCTGTCATCTAGTATGTTAGCTATCTCTCCCAGCTTTGTAACCATCTGCTGATTTGACGAGTATATGCACCTATGCATTTATTCAAGTCATTGATAAAACATACTTAACAGCACAGAACCAAGTACAGATCTCTGGGGTATTCCATTAGAGACCTCTTTCCACATTGACAGTCATCCAACCAGTTCTCCATATGTATGATAGTATTATTGTCTAATCCATATCTCTTTATCTTCTCCACAAGAGTAACATAAACATTTTGCTAAAATCTAAGTAAACTGTAGTTCCAGCATTTCCCTCACCTACAAGTTTAGTAATCCTATCAAAAAAAAAAAAAGGAAATGAAATTAGTCTGGCATATCTTGTTCCTGATAAAGCAAGGCTGGTTCTATAATCACTGCTTCCCTTTCTAAATATTTCGCAGCATCTCTTTAATTATTCTTTCAAGAATTTTCCCAGGAAATCAGTCAAGCTCACTGGCCTATGCTTTGAAGTTTCTTTTCACTTCCCTTTTTTGAAAACTGAAACAACACTAGCCCTTCCTCAGTCTTATGTTATTTCTCTCATTTCCCATGATCTTTTGAATGTCACTGATGGTGGCTCTCCAATACCATTTTTTTCCAGGACCCATATCTGTAGTTCACCTAGGCCAGGTGACTTGAATTCACCAAAGGCATCTAAGTGCTCTCTTACTATCTCCTTGCTAATCTTGGGGATCAACAGGTATTAAATCACTTTTGTTCTGTCCTTTCCTGATTAAAGCTCATTCTCCTTTGCAGAGAAAACAGAAGTAAAATAGGAATTGAATAGCTGTACCTTCCCTGTAGTCAGTAATCATCGGCCCATCCTCCCCAAGCAAAGACCTTACTTTTTGTATTGGTATATTTGAAAATCTTAGCATAGAATCTAGCACATAGTAAACACTTAATACTTGGTTTTTCATTGATTCATCCATCTCTCAATCTATTCATTCATTCACCCAAGTAGACTGTTTTGCAAGTGACTTCTGCATCTAGATCCTGTCATTTCCTTTCCGTTAAAATATCATCGATTTCATTTTCGGGGATATTCATCCCTAAGTTTAGCACCTTCCAACTCTCTTCTTGCAGAAAGTAAACATTACATGCAGAAGTATGTCTTCTCTCTAGATTTCATCCTCTGCAACAGATGTTGGTACAATAAGTTGTGATTATTATCTTCATGCTGGTCTAGTTTCCTTCCCATCCCCCAACAAAGTGAGATGACCAAATATTCCATAAAATTGATGTTTCTTGTTGCCTTTCAGTACGTAATAAAACTGACTCTGTCACCTTCTTTATATGCTTCTTTGGGACAAACCTTTTAAGTTTTCCTTTCATTTAGCTACATTTAGGCAGAAACAACTTCTTATGTTTTTTGGTCAGAATGAATATGGTTTAGTTCTCCTAGTTCTGAATCAATTTGCTGTTCCCAACTTCCATTCGATTACCAATTCCTATTGATCCTCCCTCCACATCTCCTGAATTTCCCCCCTTTTGTCTTCATAGGACCACAATTCTAGTTAAAGATTCTATTTCTTCTCTGGATTCCTCAGTCCATTGTCTTCCCTCTCCAATTCATCTTTCACACAACTACCAAACCAATCTTCCTAATGCAAAGGTCTGACCATATACTTAAAAGCTTCCTTTGGCTTCCCATCACTTAAAAAATAAAATAAAGACTTCATGGCTTGACATTTAGGGCCTTTTGCAACCTGGCTCCAGTCTACCTAACTTGTCTTAATTTATGATGAAACCAGCAGCAGCAGCAGCAGCAAAAATAAATGGTATTTATATAGCATTTTGTTTGCAAAGCATTTTCTATATAATGTCTCATTTGATCCTCACGATAATCATGTGAGGTGGCTGTTATTATTTCTATTTTACAAATGAGGAATCTGAGGCTCCTAAGGTCACAGAGCTTGTGAGTGTCTGAGGCTATTAAGTCTCTGAGTATCAAAATAAGTTCTTTGTGGCTCTAAATCCAATATTTTACCCACTTTGGGTGACCTATGCGCTTTGGCTCAGCCATGCAAGGCTTTTGCTCTGGGAATGAAGCAGTGACCCATTATTTGTCCCCTATGAACTGCTGCTTTAGGATGATGAGTAATTTCTTGAATGATCCCTTGGTCAACAATAATGATGGGAGGTGGGAGGGGTTCCAAAGAGGCTTAGCCGCTGAGCAGAAAAATCTGCCCGAGCAATAGACCTTAAAAGGAGACGCAACTTCCGCTAGTGTTCTCTTCCCACCTGTCAATCATGGTGGGAGTCAAACAGTCTCAACTTCAGATATCCCTGGGGAGAGGAGGGTATAATACATCTCTTTTCCACCCTGGCAGATTTCTGAGTAAATCTCTTAAACAAAGTTTATAAATGGTTCATGTCCTAGGTGGGTTATGTTTAGGATCACCCAAATGGGTGACCCTTTTAGAAAGGTACTAAGTATACAAAACAGATGAGGTACAGGACAGCTATTTATTTCCTCCATCACAAAATAAATGTTTAAAACACAAAAGACTCTTAATTGTGCATTAACAAGTGTTTGAAATACATACTACAACCCTTCACTCCTATTTTTCTGTCATGGGAGGCTGGTACTTAAATCATTAAAACACAACATAAAACACTTTGTGGGATTACAAGGTTCGTAATAAAAAATGAGGCAAACTGGCATGAATTCTCCTGTCAGTAGCCATCTTCAACTGGAGGGGGAGTTGTTAGCTGAAGGTGCACCTTCTGAAGGCCTCCAGAACCGATTAAGGAATGCAGGAACTCAAGAATTCCTGATGTGGCCATCAGGTCCCAAAAGTTCATCTCTCAAGATGAACCTCTGCTCGGGGAAAGAAACACAAAACAGAAAAGGCAGTTAGGACTTTAAGATCCAGACTCGGGCTCTCCGGGACGAGCACAAGCTCTTCTCTACCATGTAACCACCATAGCTGCTGGGGGAAGATGGGGAAGATCTTCCCCAGTGGAAATCCAAGGGAGAGGCTGCTAGGATACCAACATGCTCAACAGATGGGAAGAAAGAGCCAAAGCAGAAGTTTTCTCTCCTTTTAAAGTATTTTGTGGTTTCATTTTTACGTCATGTCTGACTCTTTATGACCCCATTTGGAGTTTTCTTGGCAAAGATACCGGAGTGATTTAGCATTTCCTTCTCCAGCTCATTTTACAGATAAGTTACAGATAACTGATGCAACAGGGTTAAATGACTCACACAGCTAGTAAGTATCTGAGGCCAGATTTTGAACTCAAGAAGATAACTCGTCTGGACGTTGGGCCCAGCATTCTACTGTGCCACCTTGCTACTCTCCTTTTAAAGTATACTAATTGGGCAGTTCTTTCAGATCAGTGCCCAATTCTTTTTGACGAGCAAACTTCTCCCCCTCCCATCATCAGAGGGACCAAAAGATCAACTTACCAAGAATCATCTTAAAGCGTAAATTTTTCTGTGCCAGGGCACATCTATCACCAGAAACGGCCTAAGAGCATGCTTAGTTTTAATCAGGGGCTTGAGCATAGAACAAATCAGAAGGGGTAAATGAATTCCCCTGTTAGACATACATGTCTTATCTCTCCCGTTAGATTATAAACTCCCCGAGGGCAGGTACTATGCCATTTAAAAAACCTTTGCATCCAGAACTATTAGCACATAGTAGGCACCTAATAAATTTTGTTGTTAAATTGTAGTACATTGCTCTGGGGCCCTTGGGAACCTGTTCATGGAAATGTCAACCAGGACACAGCATATAGGAGAATTGGGGTGACCTCTCCCTAGACTTATTGCCCCCATACCATGCCCTGGTATAATTTGTGATGCCTCACCAGGTCGGGGCTGGTGACCTCCATAGGTATGCACAGGGATTCAGCTGGGTAAAGGTGAGATGCATTACTGACCCCAATTACCAATCCTTAAAGGTGTTTCAGTCCAGCTCTTGTCTGCTGTCGTGCTCAGGGCAATCATCCATTTCCCCTGGGGTGGCTATACTCATCTCTCAGGGATTCTCTTAGTTTCGTCTTCTCTAAGATCCCACAGGTTCTGACTCTTCTATCACCTGGGAAAAGCTGAAATGAGGTTTCACCAGTGTGCCTGACTTCACTCACATTCATTCAAGTTAAACTCATCTGCCATCTGTCGTTGCCCAGGGCCCCAAGGAGTTTTAACTCCATCTGGAGTTTCTCATAGGCCTCCATGCATATGGCCAGCCAAACCCGTTCGAATTATCAACAAATTTCATCAACTCATTTCCTCCTCCAGATCCTTACTAAATGTATTAGCCAACAGAAGACCGAAGATTGACCTCTGGGCCATCCATTGTTGTGGCTGTTGTTAGATACACAAGCATGGTGATGAGGATAATGGCTGTTTATTTAATGCCTTTCACCAGATATCTCCAAGAACTACATGGACGTTACCTCACTGCTTTTCCAAGCAGCCTCCTCAGCGGTTCTCAAAATCCTGAAATAATATCTTTGTTCTTTCCTCTCCTTCAAAGTTCTTCTTCATTTGAGAAGCCTTTTTCTTGCCCACCCTAGTATTCTAGTCCTGGGGTAAATGTAAAAGATGTCTGATGTAACGTCAAGAAAATAATTACTAAAAAGTAGCTAAACTCAGATTAAATGCACTGACCAATCTTTGTCTCTAAGAACACTGTCCTCCTTTTAGAAAGAAGCTTTGGAGGGGCAGCTAGGTAGCGCAGCAGATAGAGCACTGGCCCTGAAGTCAGGAGGACCTGAGTTCAAATCTGGCCTCAGACCAAGCACTTGACACTAGCTGTGTGACCCTGGGCAAGTCATTTAACCTCAATTGCCTAAAAGTAAAAACAAAAGCAAAAAAAGAGCTTTGGAACCATAAGTGGAGGATGTACTATAGCGTCACAGACTATATAATAACTGTTATAATAATTATAGCAACAACCATGGGATTTATATAACACTTTAAGGTTTGCAAAGTAACTTATAAATATTATATTCATATATATTTTTTCTGACAGCAACCCTGAGAAGCACTGTGTCAGATGTTGCTTAACTGGTTTTTTTTTCTTAAAAAGGAGGGCTCTATGCTGTATAATTATTATGACCAAGAAGGTTAGCCCAAGAGAGGAGTTGCAGAGGGGGATCATTGCATATTTAGTTAGTTGTGGTTGATATGTTGATTGGTTTAGTGAATTTAAAAAAATTTTCAGTACGAAGGCTAGCTGAGTATGGGGGAGGGAAAATAAAAAATCAGGAATGAAAGAGATGTAAAAACAGACTATATTAATAAAAACTTTTTTAAAAGGAAGGCTCTATGTGAGAAGTGTCAGGAAATGATGGGCATGTCAAAAATAAAAGGCATCATCAATATGGAATTATGCTAAAAAAAAAAAAGTGGCTAAAAAGGTACATATCCTTCGACCCAATGACCAAATCTATTTGTAATTGTGCTTTGAAAGGGGGGGAGGGGACACTAAAAGGCCCATATACACCTTTTCACCCAGAAAGCTCACTGCCAGGCAAATACCCTAAAGAGGTCATAAATAGAAATAAAGGTTTCACACACATCAAGGTATTCATCACCTTCTGTAGTAGCAAAGAATTGGAAGCAAAGTAGGAGTCTATCAATTAAGGAATGACTAAACAAATGGTCATACACGAATGTAATATCACTATGCCCTCATGGCATATGAATATAAAGAATTCAGAGAAGCTTGATCGTAAGATTGAAAATTTAGAACTGGAAAGGACTTTAAAAGTCATCTAATCCAACCCCCTCATTCTACAGATAAGAAAACTATAGCCCAGAGAGGATTACACGACTTGCCCAAGGTCATACATGAAGTGGCAGAGCCAGAATTCAAACTCAGGTTCTCCAAGTCCAGATCTGGTGCCCTTTGCATTACACCATGATGCCTCCTCTCCTCGTATGAGCTGATTCAGAGCAAAGTAAACAGAACCATGAAAACAATATACACAATGGCTGCAACTATGGAAAAAATGGAAAGAGCAACAACAGCAAAAATCCCTGAAAGAAACACTGTAATTATAATGACCAAACTTGGCCCTGGGGAAGAAATGAGAAAATGCGCCTCCCTCCCTTCTTTGCAGAGTTGAGATCAGATAGTGGGTGTGGGTTGCTGCATATACCCTCAGAATCAGTTAGTGGATTGGCTATTTTGCTAAACTATTTTTTTTCCCCTTCTTTCCTTTGGAATCTTTATTACAGGGAATGGAATGCTGGGTAAGAGGAGAAGGGAGGGATATATTCTTAAATAATGGTAAATTTGAAACAAAAGATTTCAATAAAAGGGAAGGGGTTTCAGAAAACGATTGCAGTGTTTAAAACAGAGCATTAAAATTTAAAAGTAAGTAAATTTATAATATATGTATTAAATAATTATATTTATATTTATTATTTAAAAGTAAATGTTAAAGATGGTGATTAACTGAAATTAGCCTGGAAAGGAAAGGTGCTTCTCAGAGGAAGTTGACTGGAAGCTTTCTGCTCTGTACAGTTGAAAAAGAATCATTTCACAATGGTTCTAGTCTGCCCACTCCTTACTATGCAACCTTGCAAAAAACATTTCAACCACCCATTTCCTCATCTATTACATAAGAACAGAATAAGACTTGCTGTCAGTCAATATCGTGAAGTGCCATCCCATCCCAAAGAGGGGAGAGTGCTACATTCAGTGCATAGTATGACATGGTTATTGTTGATGGAAAAAGGGGACAGAGGTCTCATGTTGTTGTGGGAAAAGTCTATGATTCAGAATCTCAGTCACTGAATCAGAATCACAGCATTTCTGAGTTGGAAAGGACCTCAGAGACCATTTAGTACAACCTATATCTGAAAAAAGAATCCCTTTTATAACAAAGTTGGCAAATGGTCAAACAACTTTTATTTAAAGATCACACTCAAGGTAGGGGAGAGGAACCCATTCTACCTTTAGGTAGTTCTAATTGTTGGAAATCCTAGATAAGTCCAAATTTTCCCCCTTGCAACTCCAATCTATTATTCCTATTTCTGCTTCTGGGGAGAAAACAGAACAAGTCCAAATAATAACCCTTCAAATTCTTGCAGATAGTTATCAAATCTCCCCCCCAAGTCTTCTCTAAATATCTCCCATTTTTTCAACCTATCCTCACATGGCATGAACTTGATCTCCTTCACCACTCTGGTTGCTTTCCTCTGGAAGCTCTTTTCTAAAATGTGCTGCCTACAACTGAACACAATACTATAGATATAGGTTTAGGGTAGAGTAGTATAGAATACAGAGGTATCATTGCCTCCTTGTCCCTGGACACTGTCTGTACTAAGGCAGTCCAACACTGAATTGGCTTTTTTTTTTTGCTTTCATATTATACTGTTGAATCATATTGACCGTAAAATATACTAAAATCCTCAGGTCTTTTTTAGATGAATTGTTTTTTTCTACTTCTAAAGTTGATTTTTTTTTTGAGCCTAAGTATACGACTTTACATTTATGCTTTTTAAGTTTCATCTTATTAGATTCAGTCTAGCATTCTGGCTTATCAAGATCTTTAAAAAATTCTTTTAAAATCCAGTAATTGATGCAGTGCAGGACTCTGTTGCATTGTCATACAGGGATCCAAGTCACAGTCCTAGGGTGAGAAGGAACACTAATGCACTAGAGCTCCTAGTTGCAGGAGAGCGGGGATGCTGGTCACAGTTACAGAGCAGAAAACAGTGCTTATAGATGCTCACAGACCAGAGCACGGGCCAGGAGAGCAGTGACCGCACCATTCTTTAAATCATGCCACCTTGGAAGAACTGAAAACTTACAGACCCCCAGAACTGTCTCTGAAAATAACAGAACAAAAAAACCTTCAGACAGTGCCCCCTCTACCACAGGAGCAGAGCTCAACTGTAACATAAAGTTAAAAATCAAGAAGTAGGCAGGAAAAAGGATCAAGCAACGAAAAAAGAACCTGATTATAGAAAGTTGCTGTGGTGACACGGAAGAGCAAAACACAAACTCAGAAGAGGACGACAACAATGTCAAAACTGCTACATGCAAAGCCTCAAAGAAAAATGTGAATGGGTCTCAGTCCCGAAAAAGAACTCATGCAAGTGCTCGAAAAGGATTTTAAAAATCAAATAAGAGAGGAAGAGGAAAAATTGGGAAAAGAAATGAGAGAGATGCAAGAAAATCATGAAAAAAGAGTCAACAGCTTGGTAAAGGAAGCACAAAAAAATACTGAAGAAAATAACACCTTAAAAAAACAGACCAGGGCAAATGGTAAAAGAGGCATAAAAATCCACTGAAGAGAAGAACTCTTTAAAAAGCAGAATTGGCCAAATGAAGAAAAAGATATAAAAATTTACAAAATTCAGTGAAGGAAATAACTCCTTAAAAAGTGGAATTGGCCAAATGGAGAAGGAGGTACAAAAGCTCACTGAAGAAAATAATTCCTTAAAAATTAGATTGGACTCCATTTAACTTTTGATCACTTTGTCATTTTGGGGGAAAGAGAGACCCCAAGCTTTATATCTCTAAAGCTTGACTCCTTTCCCATCTAATATTAGTTTCACAATGAACACATAGAGAATAGCAAACAAGCTCATTTATTCAAAGAATAGCAAACCAGAAATCAGTGAAGGTATATACAGGACAACATATCCCAGAAAATACAAAGTGAAGGAGCTTTCCCACTGGAAGCGAAATAACAACTCAACCAACAAAGAAGGTCTTGTATCTTACCCAAGGGGAAACTCCCTGAGTCTCTAGGATAGAAGGCTAGGAATTAGGGGCATGATAAAGACTACTTGCTCCTCTCCTGCTTCCTAGAGTCTTTTCCTTTAGCAACCTGAAGTGGGATTGACCTCTTCCTTCTTCTCTCTTGAAGCTAGAAGCCAGGAGGACCTGAATGATCAGTCCCCAAAGGGCGATTTACTGAGAACTGAAGCTCTCATCTCTTGCCAACTCCACCCTACCCTTCACACAGGGTAGGGTTTTCATCTCCTCCGATAAAGAAAGTGCCCAGACTGAATTCAAACTTCACAGAACAAATCCCTTAATAAAAGGATTTGTTCTGTAAAACTTGGATTCAGTCAAAAGGCTGCACCCAAGGACCTAGAAGGCCACATGTGGCCTCAAGGCTGCATATTCCTCACTCCTGGCCCATACCAATGGACTTTGAGACAAGAGTCCCAAATGAGAAGTTAAGTGACTAAATCAGGTTACACAGGTAACAAGTGGAAAAGCTAGTATTTGAACCCAAGCCTTCTGACACCAATCAGATTCAGCTCTCTTGGGACTGTACTATACTGTGGAATTCTTGCTCTTCACCCATGCAGATGGAGGAATGCTAATCTGGTAGATACTGGAAATGCTGCAGATGTCATGGTATAGTAATGGTGTCAGGAAGACCTGACTCTGACAATATAAAATGGCCACAACCCTCCCTAAGTTACTTAGCCTCTCTCTATACCTCTTCAAAAAGTGATTCTGGATTGGTCAATATGATCATTATAATGGTGGTATGAGGTTTGAAGTGCTTTTGAATGTGGAGGAAATGGTCCCTGAGTCCCTGTGAAGACATCAGGCTGTGTCAAAGAGGATTGGTGATTGAGACAGGCAACTTTCTAAGATTATAAATTGAGAGTAGGTGGCAATCTACATTGCTAGAGGGAGTTTCCTAAGCAGGAGTTCCCTATGTCAATGAAATCACAGGTTAACTCCCCTCTCCCTCAATAAATATTTATTAAATACCTACCTTGTGCAGGACACTGTACTAGGTGTGGTGGGAAGACTCCCTGCCTTGGAGCAGTTTATATGCTATCAGAAATAATTTACAACAGCAAATAAAATGGGGATAATCTAGGGGATCTCCCTTGATCTGCTGAACTTGTGTATTTCCCAAGGAAACAGTTATTTTCACCCTAGCTCCTCCTTGGTCCCTGTGCCTGGAGGGTAGTGTCAAAGATGACTGCTGACTAAGCCAGAAAGAGCTACATCCTTCTTCTACCCTAGTGGCTATAAGAGCTGTAGAAAAACTTCTCCTCTGACTCTTTCTTTCACTTGAGACTCAGGCAGCCTCTCTCTGCCTTGGACTTTCAACCTGATGTAGGGAAGGGTTTCCATAGATAAACTGGAGATTTCACCTCAAATCTCTGATTGCCTCTTCAGCTTCATATTTCTTTCCCTGAGGTTGCCAATAATCTTCCTAAGAAATGTATGTTGCCAGCCCAGGTGAGTTCAAGAGGTTGGGAGTAACTTAGTCAGTGCCAGTAGCCCTTCAGGAGGCTACACCTCCTTGGAAGAGAAGATGCACCACCACAATGACTAAGAGAAACCACTAGCAGTATGTGTATATATATATAGATATATCTATATGTATCTATATATAGATATCTATATATAGATATCTATATATAGATATATATAGATATATCTATATGTATAGATATCTATATATATATATAGATATCTATATATAGATATATCTATATATATCTATATATAGATATATCTATATATAGATATCTATATATAGATATATATAGATATATCTATATGTATCTATATATAGATATCTATATATATATATAGATATCTATATATATATATATATATCTATATATATCTCCTAACTCTGGACTGTGGCTGCCATAAAGTAACTATGAAGTATATACAAAGTAATGCATGCTATTTAAAAAAGGATTAAGAGCTTGGAAAATGGGGGTATCAGGAAATGCTTCATGTAGGAGGACCTGCCACTATTAAGGATATTTATGAGAACATATTGGTGGCTCTGAGGGAGATTACCAAAGAAGACTTCTAGAAATACATAGAATGATGGTTTCCTGTGGTAATTATTTTAAATGGTATAATCCTCCTTTGGATGGATAAATTCTGTTGTGCTTGTGTATATTCACCATTATATAAATGTACATGTATTTTAAATTGAATTTGAGTCTCAAGTCTCTTCCCTAACTCCTGTCTAAAATGCCTAGGATGAGAGAAATGAATCAGTCTCCTTAAGTCAAGCAAAGTATTTATTTTGGAGGAAAAAAGGGAACAGGGACAATTTTCTGGAGAAAGATAAAGGTCAGGGGAAATGGAGTCATCTGTTTGTCATAAAATAGAGCCCTCAATCCATTTTTATGAACTTTCTGGAATGGTTAATTATTTTTCCTTGTTAGTCTAACTCACCAAAGACACCGCTTTAAAGAGATACTATCCCCTCCCATCTCCTTGCCCCAGAGCAGCACTGGAGCAAGATGAAAACCTGGCTACCTGATCAAAAGTCTGATTAAAAGAATGACCAGTGTGGCCACACCCCTTTGGGTACAGTTTTGTGCAGTTTTGGAGTAGTTGCTAAATTTTTTTTTAAAGGACAAAGAGTTTTCTTGGCTTCCTCAAAGGTTCAATCAAAAGCATTTGAAACTGCCTCTAGTCACTTTGTAGTCAAGTAACAGGAATGGGGGCTAGATGTGTCTTGTGTTGGTGAGAGAGGCAATAGTTTATAAATGCTACTACTAGCTCAGGAAAAGGTAGGATCAATCCTAAGAGAGTATCAAGGACTCCTTACTTTCTTTCTTTTTTTTTTTAATTAACTTATTTTGATTTATCAACAATCACTTCCATAAGCTTTTGACTTTAAAATTTTTCTCTCCCTCCCTCCCCACCTCCCTCCGCAAGATGGCATGCAATCTGATATAGGCTATATATACACATTCCTATTAAACATATTTTCACATTAGTGATGTTGTAAGTAAGAATTAGAATGAATAGGAGGAACCACCAGAAAGAGGAAACAAAACACAACAGAAGAAAAAAAATAGCAAATAGTATGCTTTGAGCTGCATTCGAACTCCATAGTTCTTTCTTTGGATGTGGATAGCATTTTCCAACATGATGCCTTCGAGATCCTTCTTAGATCCTTGTATTGCTGAGAAGGGTTAAGTCTATCAACATTAGTACCTAACTGATTATGTTATTCCTTTCTTGAGCCAAATCTGATGAGAGTAAGGTTCAAACAATGCTTATCTCCCTCCCCTCTTTCCCTCTGCTGTAATAGGTTTTTGTGCCTTTTCCAGTAATGTAATTTACCTTTGTCTAACTCCTCCTTTCCTTTTCTCTCAGTATATTTTCTTAGATCACATTAATCCATTTACTTGGATCCATTTAACCCACTTGCTTAGATCTTTTTTAATCATGACATCAAAATCAACTTATACCCACACCCTTTAGGTATACCCCTTTAACATGGTGTAGTTACAAGGGTTACAAGTTCTCAAGGGTTACAAGTGTCATCTTTCCTTGTAGGGATGTAAACAGTTTGTCCTTATTAATAACATGTTGTTTCTTTCTGCCCTGTTTATCTTTTTATGTCTCTCTTGAGTCTTGTATTTGAAGATCAAATTTTCTGTTGAGCTCTGGTCTTTTTATCAAGAAGGTTTGAAATATCTATCTCCTCCCCTGAAAGATCATGTTCATTTTTTCTGGGTAGTTGATCCTTGGTTGTAATCCAAGCTCCTTGCCTTACGGAATATCATGTTCCACGCCCTACAGTCTTTTAATGTAGAAGCTGCAAGGTCCTATATAATCCTGACTGTGGTTCCATGATATTTAAATTGTTTCTTTCTGGCTGCTTGCAGTATTTTCTCTTTGACCTGGTAATTTTGGAATTTGGCTACCATATTCCTTGGCATTTTCAATTTGGGATCTCTTTGAGGAGGTAATAGGTGGATTCTTTCTACGGCTATTTTACCCTCTGGTTCTAGGACCTCAGGGCAGTTTCCCTTTATGATTTCCTGAAAGATACTATCCAGGCTCTTTTTTTCATCATGATTTTCAGGTAGACCAATAATTTTAAAATTGTCTCTCCTGGATCAATTTTCCAGGTCAGTTGTTTTACCAATGAGGTATTTTACATTTTCATCTATGTTTTCATTCTTTTGGGGTTTTTTTTGACTGATTCTTGCTCTCTCATAGCGTCATTAGCTTCCATTTGCTCAATTCTAATTTTTAACAAATTGTTTTCTATTAGATTTTGTATCTCCTTTTCCATTTGGCCAATTGTATTTTTTAGGGACTTGTTTTCTTCAGTGTACTTTTTTTTCCCAGTTAGCCAATTGTATTTTTTAAGGACTTATTTTCTGCAGTTAATTTTTGTCCTTTTTCCAAGCTATTGACTCTCTCTTGCATACCTCTCATTTCTTTTCCCATTTTTTTCTTCTACCTCTCTTATTTGACTTTTAAAATCCTTCTTGAGCTCTTCTAAGAAGGCTTTTTGGGCTGGAGACCAGTTCATATTCTCTTTTGAGGTTCCAGATGTGGGTTTGTTGACTATGTTGTCATCTTTAGAATTTCTGCCTTGCTCTTCACTCTTCCCATAATAAGAATCTATCATACGTTTCTTTTTGCTCACAGTGTTTGCTTATTTCCTGGCCTATAAAGAGACTGAGCTCTCCTGCTGGGGAGCAGAGGGCACTGAGCCAAGCTTCTTGTGTTGGGAGCCCAGGGACTGGTCACTGGCTTTGTGTGCTGGGGCCTCCGATGCTGTCAGTTGGAGGCTGTGGGGTTCTGGCAGCTTACCTGGTGTTGGACTGAAATCAGCAACACTGGAATTCTAGGGGTAGGATCGGGTAGTGTGGCTCCTGGAGATTTCCTGCTTACCCAGGCCTTTCCTTCCTTTCACTTTGTTCAGCTTCTTTCAGATGGTTGTTACAGGATGTTTATCCACCTGGGGCCCCTTGGCATGCTGCTTCCCTTAGTTTTGCTGAGGCCCTGGGAGACCCAGTTGCTGTAGAATGCCCAGGCACCTGGTGGTTTTCCAAGCTAGTTTCCACTGGTTCCCCTGCCCTCACTGAGGCACTTGGGGGTCCTGGTGTTGGTATGTGCCTGCTTTACCACCTGGACTTCAGGATCTCCTCCTGGTATGCTGAAGTGGGGCTGTCCACTAGCTTGCTGGGAGGCCTCCTATTTTGTACTGCTTCCCTTCCCTCAGGACAAGAGGAGCCTTTCCCATTAATCCCTCAAGCTGCCTGGGCTACTGGACGGCTGCGCCCCATCTTTCTTCTGGTTCAGCTGTCCCAGGGTTTTCCTGGGGTCATATTTTCTGGGCTTTCAGAGGTTAATCAAGAACTCCTTGTTTTAATACACAGGATACCTGGTTTCTTTATTTGTTCTCTGAACTATGAAAGTAACCAGGGTGGCTCTGAGAATTTTGCCTCAGTTCATATAGGTCTTTCCAGGATTTTCTGAAACCATGCTGCTCATCATTTCTTATAGCACAAGAGTATTCCACCATACTCATATAGTTTTTCAGCCATTCCCCTATTGATGGGCATCCCCTCAATTTCCAATTCTTGGCCACCACAAAAAGAACAATTTTTTTTTTTTTACAAATAGGTCCTTTCCCTTTTTTTTTAAAATTTCTTTGTGATGCAGACTCAGTAATGGTACTGCTAGATCAATGGGTATGCATACTTTTATAGCCCTTTGAGTTGAGTGCCAAATTGTTTGTCAGAATGGTTGGACCAATTTAGAGTTCCACCAACAGTGCATTGGTGTTCCTGCTTTTCTACATCTCTTCCAGCATTTGTCATTTTCTGTTTTTGTCACGTTAGCCAGTTTGATAGGTGTGAGGTGGCACATCAGCATTGTTTTCATTTGTATTTCTCTCATCCAGTGAAATTGCAAGCATTTTTCATGTGACTATTGATAACTTTGACTTCTTCTTCTGGAAACTTGTTCATATCCTTTGACCATTTATCAATTGGGGAATGGCTCTTATTTTAATAAATTTGACTCAGTTCCCTATATATTTGAGAAATTAGTTCTTTATCAGAGAAACTTGATATAAAATTCTTTCCCGATTTCCTGTTTTCTTTCTAATTTTGGATGCATTGGCTTCGTGCAAAAAGTTTTTAATTTCATGTAATCAAAATTATTCAAACTTCTTATGATCCTCTATATCTTTTGTTTGGTCATAATCTCTTCCCTTATCCATAGATCTAACAGGGAAAATGGAAATTAATTTTTAATCCTGCTTCTATTAGTACAGTCTAATCCTGAATCCAATCCTGGAACATTGGGCAAGGTTTAGAACAGACTTTAGAGGTCCTAGGATCATAGATCTAGGTTCATTTTACAGATGAGGAAACTAAGGATCAGGCTTGCGTAAGTTCAGGAAAGTAGCATGTAGGAGAGCTGGGATTCAAACCCAGGTCCTCTGACTCTAAATCCAGTCATTTGACCTCTTTGGGACTCAGTATCTTCATCTGCAAGATGAAAAGGTTAGACTAGCTGGTTTCTAATGTTTATTCCAACTCTAATATCAATAACAAATAATTTAATGAGGCAGTCAGGTGGTATGAGGGATAGAGTGTTGGACCTGAAGTCAAAAGGATCTGAGTTCCCATCTGGCCTCAGGAACTTACTAGCTATATTACTCTGAGCAAGTCACTTAATTGTTTTCAGCCTCAGTTTTGCCTTATTAAAAATGGGGATAATAATAGCACCTACCTCAGCAGAGTTCAAATGAGTTAACATTTAAAGCACTTTGTAAACCTTAAAGTGCTATATAAATGGCAGTTATTATTATAACTATTAATTTGATAATTATGTATTTGTATCGGTTTGCTGTCTTACCAACAACAGATGAATGTTTTCTCTTGGCTATCAGCTCCAAGTATTTTGGAGAACAATCAAAATCGCAAAGTTGATCATACCCTTTGACGTAGTGATTCTATTGTTATATTTTTTCTCTCTTTTTTGGGTCTATTTTTGCTGTCTTAGTGAGTGTAAGATGTTATCTTAAGGTTACTTTGATTTGCATTTCTCTAATTATTAGGGAGTTTGAGCATGTTTTCATTTGGTTATTAAGCAGTTTTATATATTTTCCTGTATTTTCTATTCATATCCTTAAACCATTGCTTCATTGGAGAGTATGTATTATGATTCTTATAGATATGCACCAATTTCTTATGGATTCTGAATATCAGATCTTTATCTGATATGTCTACTGCAATCCCCTCTGCCCCTGCCAATGTATCCTTTTGCCTTAAGGAAATTGCTTTTTATTGTGCAAAATCCAGTTATTTTTAAATAGTCACATAAGGGATCAGGAAGAAGAATGCTTTTTCAAAGGAGTCTGATGGTTTCCCTTTTGGGGTAACATGCTTTCTTCCCAGTCTGGCTGTTTGCCTTCTGCCTGGAGAAATGTTCCACTGTCCTTGGCTTTCCTTCCATTTCAGCAACAAGCTGGATCAGGTGATCTCTCTGGACCATTCCCATTTCTATGATTCCCAGATTTTGGATGAGTGGTACTTCCTGACTTCAAAGGGCCAGGCCTTTGGTCTACCATATTTTAATGGACTGGGATGCTTTCCTTTTCTCCCTAGAACAGGGAGGGGTTGAGGCAGATTGTCAGAGAAACTAGGGCTGCCACAGCTTGTTGAAAATAACAAAGGGCCTCAGATTTCAAGAGCTAGGGATAGAACATCTCTCACCAGCCCCAAATTGTAGCCCAGAGACCTGCATGAAAATAACTAAGTGTGGAGAGACAGAGCTTGTAATACTGGGTCTGAGGTAGGGGTGAGAATCTGGCTCTTCAAGGAACCACTGAAGTTACTATTGTACCAAAGTAACCCATGGGATGTTTGGCACATAGGTAAGATGGCCATATGTTTCAGATCTCCTAAGACTGTTCCAGGTTCCAAGAAAAGAAAGTACACTTAAAAAAAAAAAGGATCAAACATTTTCTCTTTTCCTGGCTTCCTTCAAGTTTCAACCAACATCTCACCTTCTGCAAGAAGCCTTTCTCAGTTCCCCTTAATGCCTTCCTTCTGTTGATTATCTCCAATTTATCCAGTATGCATATCTTGTTTGCTTCTTGTCTCCTCTGTTAGATGAAGAGCTTCTTGAAGTCAGGAACCATATTTTCGCCTATCTTTGCATCCCCAGTGCTTAGTACAGTATGTGACAAATTGTAGATGCTTAATAAAAGCTTCTTGACCTGATCTGAAACATGTACCTTCTCGTTAGGAATACAAGTTTATATTTCTATTTTTAAAAAATTATGTATACATCCATATCTATATCCATGTTTATATTTGTCTCTATATTACTTTTATTTCCCAATATATCTCTCCCTTTTTTTGACAGTAAGGATTGTTTCATTCTTTATATTGGCGTCTCCACTGACTAGCACAGTGCTTGGCAAATATTAGGTGCTTAGTAGATATGTGTTGATTGATTACATGGCATTTTTCTTCCAACAATCCTTTAAGTTAGGAAACACCCTTAAAGTTAGGCATCCCCATTTGGGGATCAGGGATCATAAGTAATTGTCCAGGATCACATAGTGAGTATGTAAAAGAGCTAGAATAAAACCTCTAGTCTTTGGATTCCAAATCTAGCACTTTTTTCTATGACGTGTTACCTCTCTAAAGCCAAAGTGGATTTTGTCATTTGGATGAAGGCATAGACGCCATGCTTATCAGCTCTGCAAGTGACATGAAGCTGGAAGAGAAAACTAACACATTGGAAGATTGAATCTAGATCCAAAAATAACTCAAAAAGAGAATGCTAAGCTAAAGCCAACAATCATAATAACTGACATTTGTAGACAACTTTAAGATTTTTTCTTTTCTTTTTTTAGGCATTTGGGGTTAAGTGACTTGCCCAGGGTCACACAGCTAGTAAGTGTCAAGTGTTTGGTCTGAGGTCAGATTTGAACCCAGGTCCTCCTGACTTCAGGGCCGGCGCCCTATCCACTGCACCACCTAGCTGCCCCCAAACTTTAAGATTTTTGAAGCATTTTACAACTCACAACAACTGTGTGAGGTGGCTACTATAGGAATCATTATCTCTATTTGACAGATACAGGAAATGGACACTTACCCCTAGACACACATCTAGTAAATGCCAGAGACGGGATTGGGACTCAGATCTTCCTGACCACACAACACATTAACCATTATATAGCAAAATGGCACAATGGATAGAGTACTGGGTCTGAAGTCGGGCAACCCTAAGTTCTCAATCTTGACTCAGACATTTAACCATGTGACCCTGGGCAAATCACCTGACTTCACTCAGGCTCTGTTTCCCCTTTTGTAAAATAATAGTGCCCTATTTTACAGATGAGGAAACTGTGGCTTAGCCACAGCCACAGGTCTAGTAAGTGGCATTTTGGGGCCAGGTTTAACTCGGGACTGGGTTTGAGATTGGTTCAAAGCCAAGCAATCATAGGCCACCTAACATTTAGCAAAAAGGAAATTTATTTAGCAGCGGCATGGAAAGGATATTTAGAAAGGATACAGAATTGGTTCAGATAGACACAACGACACTTATCTACACACAGAAACCCTTTGAGTCAGAAGAATGTATTGACTCATAGGGCTGTAGCAAATCTTTCAATTAGGAGGGGTCCCCTATCCTTGTGGAATAGACCTTTTATATCCTAGGCAACCAGAACACTTCATCAATGGCTCATCAGTGGCTAAAGCCATAGCACCCTGAATGGAACAGGTTGTGAGGACACCTTTTTAGTCCTGGCTATATGGATAGGACCCTAGTAGACGTTCTTCCCACTACAGTGGCAGAGCTAGGACTTCGGGCTCCCACTCCACACTGCCTCAAAACATCTTTAGGTTCAGTAACAACAGCAACTACTCACAGTTATATTATACTTGACAGTCGACAAAGTGCTTTCCTCTCAGCAACCTTGTGAGGTAAATAGTGCAAGTATTCGTTTCCTCATGTACCAGATGAGGAAACTTAGGCTCAGAGAGCTTGGGCCTTGCCTGTTAAGTGTCTGAAGTAGAATTCAAGCCCGGATCACCTGTCTTGAACTCCAGAGTTCCTTCCACTTGCTGCAACAGAATGCTTTTGAAAAAAAGGAGTGGGAAGCAGGAAGGTGACTTTTTAGTGAATTTGGAGGAAGTGAAACTTGAGCTAGGCCTCGAAGGACATAAGTACAAGATTTAGATAGGAGTTGGATACAGGTGGAAATTTCTGTTTGGGTTTTTTTTTCTTCAAAAATAATCTCATAGGGGGAGAAAAATTTTCAACTCAAAAGCATATGGAAGTGATTGTTGATAAATCAAAATAAATTAATAAAAAAAAAGACTTAAAAAAACCAAAAAAAATAATCTCATAAATCATATATTGTGCTTTAAAATTTTCAAAGTACCTTCCCTTCTATCTCATTCCCATCTCATAGATGTAGCTAGGTGGGCCCAGTGGATAGAATACTGGGCCTGGAGCCAAAAGGCCCTGAGTTCATATCTGGCATAACTAGCTGTGTGATCCTAGATAAATCACTTAATTTCTGTCTGCCTCAATTTCCTCAATTGTAAAATGGGGGTTATATAATAACACCTATCTCCCAGTGTTGTGAGGATCCAATGAGATATTTGTAAAGTTTATAGCATGGTGCCTGGCACATCGTAGGTGCTTAATAAATGTTTATTTCCTTCCTTAATTGATCCCCACATCAACCCACTAAGGGAGATGGCATAAGTATGTTTTTTTCATTGGACAGCTGAAGAAACTAAGAGAAGCTTTGAAGTTTTGACTTGTTTAAAATCATAGGTCACCTGCACCTAGCATTTAGCAATTTCTCCCATACCACAGGACCCTTACCTGACCCACCCAGGAGCACAGGGCGACTGAGCTGTAGATTTTTTTTTTATTGTACAGGAATAAGGCATCACCAGGACTCATATGTCCTAACTCCCTAGCTAGTTACTTACCTAGAGTTGGCTCCTTCTTAGATGTAAATATAAAGATAGTTTGCTGCGACTCTAAGAGCTTTTTCCCCTTGGCTTCTAAAACAAAGAATAACACAGAAACTGGTAGGAGGAAAAAAACCCAACACTACTCAGACACCTAATTAAGATGAATTAATTTGAACTCACCAGGATCAGACAATGGAAACATTAAGAGTTTTCCAAAGAAAGGTAAACTTGGCCTGGGCACTAATCTATGTGAGGCACAGAGGCACCACTTACCTGTATGGTCTCATTCATAGGCACAGATACTGCCTCTTTGCTCACGAGGCTGATTTAATGTTCTCATGGATAAAAGAGCCTCTCTCAGCCCCAGGGAGAGGTGTGAGCTGGGAAGACCAGAGCCAAAAGCTGGGAGAAAGGAGTGCCTGGGTTCTCATGCCAGATTCAACAGGGACTGGTCTGGAGTATGGGTCAAGTTTACTTTCCCACTCCATAAGAAGTTGGTATGTGGGATATTTCATTTTAAGGTAACCCCCAGTGAGATGTTATTCCAAATTGTTCTGCTTTTTACAACTGAACCTAGCTTTATCCTTTGAAAGCTTCTGTCAAACACAGTAAATCTATCTGAATAAATTACTTGTGAGTTATCCTATTCAATTCGACCAATATTTAGAGTTGTGCTGCTTAGGAAAAACAAAGTGGATGAAAAGTGTTATTTGTCTCAACTGAGATTTACCAGCTCATAGATTTGGTTCATCAATGAGTAAATTTTGGACAGACACTTTAGATAGACAGTAAATTTTGCCTAGAATTGAGTAGGAAGAAAGTGAGCTGAAATTATATGGTGATTTTAATGACTCCAAGATTCTCCCTTAAAAAATCCCTCTCCATTTAAAAAATTTATGTTCTTCTACTGCAAGTCATGAAATATCAATTTCTAAAGAAATTGTAAGACACCCAAAGAGCAAAGGAGAAGGGTACGATTGGATGCATAGGTTGCAATGTATTACCAGTGAAGAACTGGGCAGAAGAAATGGTATAAAGCATACAGTCAGAGAAATATGTGCCTGGAAAAGGAGGTAGACTAGTCGTAAAGCAAGAGCTACATAGCCAGTGTACTCTTTTTTTTGTATCCATGCAATGTCAAGGTATCCAGAGGAAATCCTCCATCAGGCTTATGGGAAATTTATGGCAAAACTTGAACAAGATATACATAGAATGAAAAGGGATGGTTGGATTGCAATCTGTAGCATTAGAAGAGGTGGTGTACCCATATTGATGAGATCCCAAATCCACAGAACTATGTGCAAGATTCTTGTAATTTTCCTAGGCAGTAGAAATAACAATAAATACTAGAACATAAATATAATCGCTACTCCTCAAGGTGTTTACATTCCACTGTTCCCTAAGCATCTGATAAGCTTACAGATTAAATCAGTCATCTTAGATAAACAAATCTATGAATTTTCTTGGTAATAAAATACTGAGCTGAAAATGTTGATCACCAACTCTGCTGCATAGTAGAATGAATACTGGAGTTGGAGTCAGAATTAGTCTGGCTTCTCCCAACTTATGAGGGTTATCTAGTCCAGTTGTGTCAAACTCAAATAGAAAGGACCACGAAACTAATACATAAAGATTCCTGTGACCATATATTGACTTAGAAAACCATGTATTAACATTATCTGTTTTATTGTATTTTTATTTATTTTGTTAAATGTTTGCCAATTACATTTTAATATAATTTAAGGGGCAGCTAGGTGGCTTAGTGAGCACCAGCCCTGGAAGACCTGAGTTCAAATCTGGCCTCAGACACATAACACTTACTAGCTGAGTGACTCTGGGCAAGTCACTTAACCCCAATTGCCTTATATTAAAAAAAAAAAGTTCAGGCCACATTCTAGAGTGTTGAAAACAATGTGTTTGACCCCTCTGATCTAGTCCATTCCAAGAGTACCAGGGCATGTGCTCTGGTACTCTGGCCCTGCTTCCATATGGCAGTTAGAGCGGGGATAAGTTAAGGGAGCTTAAATTAACCATGAGCATCTGGCTGCCTCTTCTGCTTTGTATTTCTCTGTCTTATCCTAAGTGATCAAAGTTTTTTTTTCTTTTTTTTAAAGCAATTGGGTTTAAGTGACTTGCCCAGAGTCATGTAGCTAGTAAGTGTCAAGTGTTTGGTCTGAGACCAGATTTGAACTCAGGTCCTCCTGACTTCAGGGCCAGTGCTCTATCCACTTTGCCACCTAGCTGCCCCCTGAGTGATCAATCTTGAGATGGCTGTATTCATGCTGAGGCAACCTTGTGAGTTCAAGAGGTCTAGAGATCATGGGTCCTCAGTCTTTACTTGAAGACCTTCAAGGAAAAGAAACCCACCACCTCTCAAGGCAGCCCATTCCACTTCTGGATAGCTATAACTATTAAAAAGTTTTTCCTGACATCAAGTCTAAATTGGCTTCCTTGAAAGTTTTACTCATGATTCCTGATTTCGTCTTCCAAGGCCGAACAGAACTAATTGAATCTCTCCTCCACATAATAGCTCTTTGCCTACTCAAACACAGCTAGCAAATGCTTTATTTTGTGATGGCTTTGTCTCAATCTCTTGGTAGTATATAACAGTTATTGATAAGTTCTTCCTCCCCCATTGGGAAAAGAGAAAGAAAAATAAAGCCCTTGTAGCGAATATGTATAGTTAAGCAAAATAAATCTCTTCATTGGCCAAATCCAAATCCACACATACACACACACACAAATTTGAGACACACCTACGTGTGTACTCTGAGTCCATTGCCTCTTTAATCACGAGTTGGGTAGCATGTTTCACCACAATTCCTATAGAATTATGACTGGTTGATGTTCATCAGAGTTCTTAAGTGTTCAAAGTTGTTTGTTTTGATGATATTTTTATAAAATTGTTATTGTATAAATTGTACTCCTGGCTCTGCTCATTTTGCTCCATATCAGTTTATATAAGTCCTCCCAAGTTTCTCTTCTTATAGCACAATAGTATTTCATCAGATTTATATACCATGACGTGCCTAACAATTCCCCAACTGATGGACATCCTCTCAGTTTCCTAGTTATTTGCCAACACAAAAAGAGCTACTAGGCATATTTTTGTACATGTGGTTCCTTTTCGTTTCTTTGTTCTCTTTGGGGTATAGCCCTAATAGTGGTATTGCTGGTTTGAAAGGTTATGAACATAATCCCAAATTGTTTTCCAGAATAGCTGAGCCACTCCTCAGTTCCACCAACAGTAAATTTCATTTACCTGTTTTCCCATAGCCCCTTCAAAATTTATCATTTTCCTTTTCTGTCAAATTTACCAATCTGATGGATATGAAGTAGAACATTAAGGTGGTTTTTAACATGTACTTCTCTAATTATTAGTGATTTAGAACATTTTTCACTGGATTTTGACAGTTTGGATTACTTTTTCTGAAAACTGCCTGTCCATATCTTTTGACCACTTATCAATTGAACAATGGCTCTTATTCTTGGAAATTTGAATCATTTCCATATATATCTTAGAAACAAAACCTTTAGGGCAGCAAGTTGGTGCAGAGGATAGAACTCCAGCCTTCGAGTCAGGAGGACCTGAGTTCAGATCTGATGCTTACTAGCTGTATGACCCTGAGCCAGTCACTTTACCCCAATTGCCTCACCAAAAAGCAAAAAAAAAAAAAAGAGAGACCTTTATCAAAGAAACATGCTGAAAAGATTATTTTCCTCCTATTTATCTTCTTCTCTTCTAATTTGAGCTGCATTGGTTTTGTTTGTGCAAAACCTTTTCAGTTTTATGTAACCAGAGTTGCCAATTGTACCTTTTGTTACTTTCTCTCTGCCTTGTTTGACCATGAATTCTTCCCCATTCATATATCTGACAAATAAATTTCCTTCTTGTTCCTCTTATTTATAACATCATCATTTATGTATAAGTCACGTATCCTTTTAAAGCTTATATTGGTATGTAGTATGAGGTGTTGGTCTATACCTACTTTCTGCCAGCCTATTTTCCAGTTTTTCCAAAAGTTCTTGTTGAAAAATGAATCTTTACTTCCATATCTAGAATCTTTGGGTTTATAAAATACTAGCCTACTGTGCTCATTTGCTTCTATATATTGTGTTTCTGTTTCAGATTATATATAACTATGTATACATTTAGATATAATTACATATACTGTTTCACTAATTGGCCCCTCTATTTCTTAATTAGTATCAAATTGTTATGATTATTATTGCTTTGTAGTATAGTTTGAGATCTGGTATTGCTAGGCTCCCTTCCTTCTCGTTTCCCCTCTCCCCCACCATTGCCCTGGAGATTCTTGACCTTTTGTTCCCCGAAATGAATTTGTTTCTTAATTTTTATTCTAGCTCTATAAGGTCATCCTTTGGTAGTCTGATTGTTATTGCACTGATAAGTACATTGATTTAGGTGGTGTTGTCATTTCAATTGTATTAAGAGAGAGAACAAGCAAATAAATAATAGGATAAAGAAGAAAGAAGTAAGAGAGGCACTAGAATTAAAAGGGAATGGGAAATATTTCCTCTAGAAAATCGGATTTCAGTTGAGACTTCAAGGATGCTAAGGAAGGCAGGAGGCAGAGATGAGGAGGGAGGACATTATAGGCATGGCCAAGAAATGGAAATTCTTGGATCCCAGCATTCTAAAGAAAGAAGAGGGAGTCCCCAGGCAATGCAACCTTAGGGCTCCTCTCTAACAACTTAAGTTTGAGAGTTCTGGAACCCAGCATTCTAGAGAAAAAAGGGAAATTACTGGGTAGCATCATTCTCAGGTTTGCCTTTTTAACAACTCCAAGTTCAATAGTCTCAAAATCTAACTTTCTGTGAAAAGATAGGGTTATGAGGAATTGTTTGTGTATTCTCTGCTTTTCCTCTGAGGCAGAATGAGGGCATTCTGATACCTGACATGTGCACTAAAAAACAAAATGTATTTTGAGGTTTCCTGTAGGGAACTCTGAGTGGGAGCAAAACAAGTCAATAGACCAATCAAAAAGCATTTGTTCTCCTACTGTACTATGTGCCAAATGCTGTGCTCGGCACTGGTGATAAAAATATAAAAGTGATACAGTCCTTGCTTCTAACAGTTTACAATCTACGCATAAGATACAATACACTCAAGTCATATCACATCAATAAACATTTATTGAGCACCTATGGTGTTCCAGAAGCTGTGCTAAGGGCTGGGGATACAAAGAAAAGTGGGAAAATAGTTCCTGTTCTCAAGACAATCTGCAAACAGCTATGTACAAACAAAATATACACAGGATAAATTGGAGACAAATTTGGAGGGAAGGCATCAGTATTAAGGCACTAGCATTATGTTCACATATAAATAAACACAAAATAGATAAAAAGTGATTTTTGTTTGGGGTCAATCAGTCAATAAACATTTATTAAGCATGCACCATGTGTCAAGCACTTTGTTAAGTGCTAGGGATACAGAAGGAGACAACTGACAGCCTCTACCCTCAGTGAGCTTACAATCTAATGGAATGTGTGTATCACAAACAACTAGGTTGATGGGTATGTATGCCACCAACACCTTGGAGAATCAAGAGAGGGCTTGTGTAGGTGATGGATGATGAGCCAACCTTAAAGGAAACTGGGAGTTGACAGAGGTTGAGGTAAGAAGGAACAGCATTTGAGACAAGAGGACGGGTCTGTGCCAAGACAGGAGATGGAATGTTGTGTAAAAGGACCAGTAAGAAGGCTGGAATGTGGGTGTGTGAGAGAGAAGTAATGTATTATTAGCCTGGGCAGATAGGCTGAAGCCATAACGTTAATGTCAAAGAATCTAAAAGCAATGGGGAGTTATTGAAGCTTACTGGACAGAGGAGTGATATGGTCAGATCTACATTTTAAGAATATCACCTGTGTAGAGGAGGATATATAGAAGAGACAGACTGGATATGATGAGACCAATTAGGGATCCAGGTGAGGGGAGAGAAACGTTTAGAGTAGGGTGGCTGTGTTATATATGAGTGGGGAAATGTTGAGGAGGTGAAAGTAACAAGATTGGGCAATTGATTTGATAAGGGGGTAAGGGAATGTGAAGAGTTAAGGATGACTCCTAGGTTGAGAATCTAGGTGACTGGAAAGACAGTATTCATCCTTATCAGAAAAGTTAGTGGGAAAAATGTATGTAAGGGGAAAGACCATGAGTTCTGTTTTGGATATGTTGAGTAGGCAGCTAGGTGGCACAGTGAATAGGGTGCTGGACCTGGAGTCACAAAAATCTTCAATTTCAGTTCAAATTTATCCTCAGACCCTAAATAGCTGTGTTACCTTGGACAAGTCACTTAACCTCAGTTTCCTCAACTGTAAAGTGGGGATAAATATAGCACCTACTTCACTGGATTGTTTTGAGAACTAAATGAAATAATATTTGTAAAGCACTCTGCCAACCTTAACATGCTATATAAATGCTAGCTATTATTATTCTTATGTATTGAGATGCCCTTGGGACATCTAGGGGGAGATCGTCAAGCTTGAAGTTGGCAATGTGGCTAGGACTAGAATTCAGGTGAGAGATGAAAGTTGAACAGGTAGTTTTGGGAATAGTCATCTGTATAGAAATGATAGTTGAATTCATGGGTGCTAATGGAGAAAGAGAGAGGGGGGTGGAGAGAGAGAGAGAGGGACAGAGAGACAGAGAGACAGAGAGAGACAGATCCAAAGCAATGGCAATTTCCTAGCAAGCAAGCATTTCTAAGAAGAAAATACTATAATTTAACTTGTAGATGTGTTTTTGAACAGGAACTGAACTATTGGATTGTAAAATCTAGAAGGAGAAATGGAGGAACAAGCCTACCTAGCATGTTCTGTCCCAGGGGACTATTTCTATTTTCCCTTCTGAAGTACTATGAAGGAGTCAAGATCAGCGCTATAGGAATGGGTCACCAAGGCCAAGCCAGCCGACCAGCTCCCCCCATCCCCCCACACCATCAAGTCTGGGAGAAAAATATAATCTAATATCATTCTCCCCTCTTTTCTTTCTTCTTGCACTCTTCTCATAAGAATGGAATATGAATAATATAACAGAGTTTTAGTGTTGACTACCCTCACATGGAACCGATTTTGGGTGATCACATCTTACTCTGCTGCTTGATTCATTACCACATTCATTCTCATCATCTGGAGTCCTAAGGTGATTCAGAAATATGTTTGGATATTTCATTATGAATAATTAAGACTGCAACATTTCTGTCTTTGGTTTATTAACTCTGATCACCATCTCAGTTATTGCTGGAGAAATGTCTTTTCCCATAAGTATAACCATCTCTCTCTACCTTGTAAAAATTATAAATCTCTTGGGCTTGATTAAATATGTTAGTTTATATAATTTTTAACAATATAACCAATAATAACACAAAGACATAAATAATTATTTACAATGTTATAGCTGTGAGAAAAACCACAGTTCTTTCTAACCAAAACAGTTAATCTTGACTTCTTAGTTCTGGAACACAGTCCTACTATTCATCTGTCAAGATTGCTGTCTCTCTAGAATTCTCTTCTTGTTTATTTACTAGAAAGGGTTAAATTCACTTCTGTCAGGGAATAAGCCCTTCCTCTCTGTCCTAGCAGTCTCTTCCGACCATGAGAGGTAACATCTCTCATGAATGCTCCCTTCTTTCTTCTGACACTCTAGTGTCATCACCATATGCCTTGATTATTGTAATAACCTGCTGGTGGGTCTGTCTACCTCAAGTCTCTTCCCCACTCCAATTCATCTTCCATTCAGCCACTAAAGTGATTTGCCTAAAATGCAGATCCAACCATGCCACACATACCCCCTACTCAACAAACTTCAGTGGCTTCCTGTTATTTCCAGGGGCATACACAAAATATTCTATTGGCATTCAAAGCCCTTCATTACTTAGCCCCCTTCTAACTTTTCAGTCTTCTTATACCTTAATCCCAAACTGTACTCTTCAATCTAGTTACACTGGCTTCCTGGCTGTTCCACAAACTAGATATACCATTTTTCAGCTCCAGGCATTTTGTCTGGCTGTCCCTCATGCCTGGAATACTTTCTTTTCTCTCTCTCTCTCTCTCTCTCTCTCTCTCTCTCTCTCTCTCTCTCTCTCTCTCTCTCTCTCTCTCTTCTTTGCTAGGCAATGGGGCTAAGTGACTTGCCCAGGGTCACACAGCTGGTTAAGTGTTATGTGTCGGAGGACAGATTTGAACTCAGGTCCTCCTGAATTCAGGGCCGGTGCTCTATCCACTGCCCCACCTAGCTGCCCCCAATACTTTCTTTTCTCTTCTCTGACCATTGACCTCCCTGGCTTCCTTTGAGTCTCAACTAAAATCCCGTGTTTTACAGGAAGACTTCCTTAACCCTAGTTAAGTGCCTTTAGCCCTAGTGCCTTCTTTCTGTTAATTTTTCCTATTTATCCTGTATATAGTTAACTTTGTATATATTTGTGTGTTGTCTCTTCCATTAGATTGTAAGCTCCTTGAGGGCAGGGACTGTCTTTTGCCTCTTTTTGTATCCCTGGTGCTTAGCACAGTGCCTGGCATAGAGTAGGCGCTTAATAAATATTTATTGATTGAAGGAGATTGGAGATGGCTATGTCCTCATGAGAAGGTCAGGAGAACTTTTAGGCATGAACTTGGTGGAATCAATGCTATGTAGAAACTGCATTAAGCTTGAGCACACCTCGCTGCCTCTAGCTTCTGAGTCCCCATCAGGTTTGCTGCCCATTAATCAATAAACCAATAGAACTCTATTAACTTTTACAATTGGGATTAACTGAGGAGGTATTGAAAGAATAACTGTCACAAAATATCTCACCCTCCCCACCCCCAACCACGTAGTTTATTCTCTCCTTAAACACACAAGGACTTTGGGGAGAGTGAAAACCCAACTTAAAATACACAGGAAATGAGGCACATGTATACAAAACATATGTGGCCAAGTGTTTTTCTCCCTTCATGAAATCCTCCTGAGGTTCCCCTTAGAAATAACTTTCTTCTGGTCAATAAGTATCACTGCATTTCTAGAGTCTATAGCCAGCACTTCTCTCCAGGTGAGGAGTCATGCTCCTTGTTGCTGTTACCATTCCCCAAGATCGACTTTCCATATCTGTCTGCAAGGACTTCCTGTGTTATGTCATCCACCACTACTGCCTCCATGGACTCTTCTCCTAGCTCCAGTTGGACGTGGAACCTTTACTTACTCTTTCAAAGTTCACAAGGATATGGTTTTGTGGATTCCATTTGTGAAACTTAGTTCAGGGAACTAAGATTTGGGAAATAAGAAATAAACAGAAGACCCTTGTGCTCATGGACATAATGATAATCACCCTTCCTTCCTCCTGGCAGATCCAAATGGTTGCTTGACTAACTTCCAGAAAGGAAGAACATGAGAGATTTGCCGGTTGTCTTTTTTTTGTAAGGGGAACTTAGTTCAAGTTCAGTGGCTCCTGAGTCATCAGTTTTTCTGAATACAAAGCTTTTATCATCACACTGTAACAATTACTCATGGTTAGAAACTGGCTACCCAAAGTTCCACATGTTGGATTAAAACCAGGCAGGGAATACCTGCACATGTTCTGTAGAACTCACCTGGATGGATAAATCCAAGCTCATTCTAAAGCAGGGGTTCTTAACATTTTTTTAATGTCATGGACCTCTTTGGCAGTTCAGTGAAGTCTATGGACCCCTTATAAGAATAATCTTTTAAATGCCTATGTAGGGTATATATATATATGTATATTGTGTTGACCATGTAGAGTTTATGTGTGTCCATATTGATCTCTCTAGCTGCGGCTCACAGAGAAGTATGAATAGATATCTGTAGAACGTCTCTGCCCACTCTTCTCCAAGGGAGACTTTGATTCCTACCAGGAGTGGAACAGAAGGTTAGAGATAGGAGGCTGGCTATTCTGCTCTCCTCAGAGAGGAGGTATCAAATTAGAATTATATTTATCTCCCCACTCCCAGTATAATTAGTATCAGGGAATCAATTGTTAGGTTCAAACCACTCTTCTGACGGTTATTGCTTAGCAAGGAAAGAATGTCTCAAAACTAGATCCAAAGGTATGATTCCGTTTCTACCAGAAACCAGTTACACAAAGACAAATGTGAATAGCAAATAAATCCATTTTTCCAAGCCAGAAACAAACAGAAGGCAGAGAAGTTATACAGACTAAAATATACCAGATAATACATAGAGGGAAAGAGCTATCCCACTTTCAGTGAGAAATCTTAGCTCAACTAAGAGAGGCTCAAATTTTAACCAAATGGAAATTCTCAAAAGTCTATAGTGTAGTAAGCTGGGGCTTCTTCTTGCAGTTTTTTTTTCTTTTTCTAGGGACATTTCCCTGGAATCTGGAAACATATGTGTGTCCTCTCTAGGGACGAGAACAAGAAGCACTAGGATCTCTCATTCTCCTAAGCGCTCACCAACTCTGCCCTTAATGCAGAGCTCTGAGGAATTCTCTACCAATAGAGGCATATGCAAATGAGCTTGTGTCTTGGGTTACACATAAAATAAACTACATAGACTTACAAAGAAAACCAATATATTGAAATAGAGTTACCAATATATTTTTAAAAATAGTTTACTGACCCTAGGTTAAGAACCCCTTGGAAGATTGGACCCTCATTGTACTGTCTCCCATTACATTCACAAAATTCTTTCCTTACAAATATCCTATGAGGTAGGTAATGTAAATATTATACTTTTTTTCTGGATAGGTAAGGACACTGAAGGTGAAGGTGAATAAGCTCAGGATCATGCAATTTATAAGTCAGGATTTAAACCTATCAATCCAAGTCCATTTTCTTTCCTTTGCTAGAAATGTTGCCACTTCTCTTTAACTAGTTTCTAACAATCAAACATAACATTCTTTCCATTGACTGAGGGTAAGGCTTTAAAATTCAGGTAAATGTAGGTATGTGTGTGCATGTGGATGTGGATGTGTGTTGCCCATATAGGTTGTGTGTATCCTCACGATATGTGTCTGGATATGGCTTGCAGGAAGGTATGGTGGCACAGTATATAGAGCACTGGGTTTGGAATCAGGAAGATTCATCTTCCTGAGTTCAAATCTGGTCTCAGACATTTACTAGCTATGTGACCCTAGACAAATCCCTTAACCTTGTTTGCCTCAGTTCCTCAGCTGTAAAATGAGCTGGAGAAGGAAATGGTAAACCACTCCAGTATTTTTACCAAGAAAACCCCAAATGAGGTCACGAAGAGCCAGAAATGATTGAAAAATGAAACTACAACAACAAATGAATCTCTAGGAAGCATTAAAATCTCTAGGGTCTTCTCTGCCCATCATTCTCCAAAGGGAGACCTTGATTTCTGCCAGGAAGGGAGCAGGAAGTTGGGGCCAGATGCTAGCCGCTCTGCTCTCCTCAAAGAAAGAATACCAAGCTAGAATTATAGCATAGTAATATTATTAGTCTAGGATAATTTTTTATATTCAATTTTTATATTCAAGCTGAACTCCAGATCACTATTCCTTCATAGGGAAGTGCCTCAAGCTATCCAAGGCTTGATTCTCTGTCACCAAATGCCAGTTCCACATTGAATACACATGGCAAATAGCAAACAAACCCATTTATCCAAGCCAATAGCAAGCAGAAATGAGATAAAGTATACATATAAGAATATATACCAGATAATACACAGAGTGAATAAACTCTATCCATTGGGAATGAAATAGCATAGCCTGGCCAAAAGAGTCCTAGATCTCACTTAAGAGGAAATTCCCCAAAGGAATTTATAATAAGCTGGAGAAAGGGCCATGATCAGATGCTGGGTTCTCTACATGTTGACCTCTTCCCAAGGTCTTTCTCTCCCTTCAGGGACCTAAAGAGAATATGAAACCTTATCTCTTCTTTCTAGAAGCTAGAAATCAGAAGACCAGTATCTTTCCTCTCCCAAGAGTTTGCCAGGCATTAAAACATTGAATAACCAGTATCTACCAGTAAGAACAGTCCCATGCAAATGAACTGTGAGGCATGGGTTACCCAAACATTTGCTGAGCATCTGATATGTACGAGGCAATGTACCATACACTAGGGATATAAAGATTTTTTAAGAAGACACAATCCTCTTCCTTGATGAGTTTACAATATAATTTGGGGGGCATGTCATGTACGCAAATAAATTTATAAGTAGAATTTGAAAGGGACAAAGACTTTTCCTGGGCAGGGAATTTTTTCCAGACACAAGCATTTTTCCAGACAAAGTACTCTAAGAAAATTTAAGGAGAGACTGATTCTTTCAGCTAACGGTAAGTGGTTCAGGGAAAATTTCATGGAATAGGGGACAATTGAGATGGGCCATGAAAGAAGACAAGAAGGAACATGAGGACTAATTCTACAGAAGTAGGAGCAGGTCAGATGAGATGGGGGAAAGTTAGTAGTTCAATTTGCCTGGAACATAGAGTACATGCAAGAGAGTAGTTATTCTGAGCCATGACTAACCTAGATTAATCTAGTGATTCAGGCTGAGGACAGAAGAGTTTTAAAATACAGTAAGGTACTCATTGACCACAAAATGCAATAAAAAATAACTGATAACCAGAGATTTTAAAATAACAATTTCTGAAGTTAAAAAGGATACTGAATCAGATAAAACACCATTCCCCTCCTCCTCCTCCTCCTCCTCCTCCTCTTCCTCTGCAATCACCATGGCAACTTGCCACACCAGATGGGGAAGGCATTTCCCCTCTGGGCAGTAAAAACTCTAGTAAAACCTCCAACACCAACTTTCTGTTGGCTGGGCTTTTCATGCCTCAGGTGCCAAATGGTCCCTCCACACCCTAAAAGGACTGGTTCAGCAAACATGCAGTTGCGTGGATACATGCTGCCTACCCTCCTGTCAGCAGAGGCACACAGGTTACTGTAGCAGCCTCACTACACCTCCTCAGTGACGGCCTTGGTGCTGTTTCAAGTGGAAGAAAAAATGGCAGGCGCAAACAGGTGCTGCTGTACAAGAAGAGTCAAGTAGGACTGGTAAGACAGTTTGGAGCTGGATCGAAGGGGTCCATAGAAACCAAGCTTAGGAACTGAGACATTATCTAATGGGGAACTACATAATATTTTTGAGCAGGGGAGTCACCTAGTCAGATCTGCACATTAGGAAGATGATTCTGGCAATTATGTGAAGAATAAATTAGAGAGAGCGAATACCAGAAACAGGGGATGAAATAGAAGTTATTATGATAGCCCAGATAGAGGTAACAAGGAACAGTGGAAAGAGAATCAAATTTAGTCAGTGGCTGTTGTTGTTCAGTCATTTTTCAGTTATGTCTGACTCTTTGTAACCCCATTTGGGGTTTTCTTGGCAAAGAATCTGGAGTGGTTTGCCATTTCCTTCTCCAGCTCATTTTATGGATGAGGAAACTGAGGGAAACTGGGTTAAGTGACTTGCCCAGGGTCACACAGCTAGTAAGTATCTGAAGACCATATCTGAACTCAGGAAGATGAGTCATCCTGACTCCAGGCTCATTATTCTATTCACCACATCACCTAACTAACCTAGAGTTGGTGGACCTAGATTCAAATACGGGGCTGAAGTTCTTGAGAGGTATTTAGGCTGGATATCTACTTTTGGGAATCATTTGCGTGGGAGTGATTGAAACCATGGGAATAGATGGGATTGTCAAAGGAGAGAGCTTAAAGGCAGGAGAGACAAAAGCAAAGCACAGAACCTTGGAAGGACAATGACATTTGGAGGGTTACGAGGAGGATGTGAATCAGTGAAGGAAGCTAATGAGTGGCCAGAAAGGTAGGAGAGAACAGTATAAAAAGCCAAAGAAGAAGACAATATGCAAAAAAGAGAAAGAGAGAGAGAGTGGTCAACAATATCAAATGCTACAGAATGGCAAAGGAGAATGAGGACTGAGAAAAATGCATTGGATCAGACAACTGAGAGGTCACTGGCAGATGACAACAGATGTAAATAGTTTTGGAGGAACCACAAAAAGGGACACTCATTCACTATTGGTGGAATTGTGAATGGGTTTAATGATTCTGGAAAGTAACTTGGAATTACGCCAAGGAAGTAACTAAAATGTTCATTTTCTTTGTTTTAGAGATCCCATTTCTAGATACATACACCAAGGATGTCAGACAGAAAAGAAAGATACCATATATCCCAAAATATCCATGATAACATTTTTTGGCAGTAGCAATGAACTGGAAACAAAGTAATTAATTACCAAGTGTTTGGAGAATGACTAAACAAATGGCGACGATTGATTGGAAGGGAATATTATTTGCCATAAAAAACAATGAATATGAAAAGTTCAGAGAAACATGGGAAAACCTACATGACTAATCCTGAGTAAAGTAAGCAGAATTAGGAAAATATGTTTATACAACAACACTGTTGATGGAAAGAACAAAAAAAAAAGAAACCAAATGATGCATGGCACTAAACAATCAACCTTGGCCTCAAAAAGAGATGAGAAAATGCATTTTCTTTCCTTCTTTACAGCACTGAGCGGGTGGGGGACAGGGGGACAGGCCCACAGGTGTGGAACACTGCCTGTACTGTCAGGCTTGGTAAGCTGATTTTGCTGAACGGTTTTTTTTCTCTTTCACTTTTCATTCTTTATTTGGTTTACTGGATAAGGGAGATAAGAGGGATGTATTCAGAAGCGAAGGTAAGGGAAAAACAGTATCAATTAAAAATATATCAAAACTGAAATTTTTTCCAAAAAGGTCATTGGCGGCTTTGCTGGAGAGAGAGGTTTTCGTCATTAGAGTGGTGGGTTCATAGGCCAGATTGCAAAAGGATGGGGAAATGGAAACAGCAAGTGTAGGCTACTTTTTCTAGAAGGTAGCAGTGAAAGTGAGGGAAAGATAGGGGGAAATAGCTGGATATAAGAATATGGCAGACTCAGGAAAGGGAGAGAGAGGAAGATCAAATGTTGAGGAGCAAGGTAGGAACTGAGATGGAACAACAGTATGAGATGCAAGGCACCAGCAGATAAATTTGCCTCATTAAGGAGAGGGGGCACCACATTCTTTGAGAGTAGTACAAAGGCAGGGTAGGGACAAAGAAGTCTTGTTTTTATTTCTCTGTAGAAGCATCAAAGTGTCATGGATATAGTGCTGTGGTTGTAGTTAGGAAATCTGGGTTCAAATCCTACCTCTGACACTAAAGGGCTTAGAGATTCTGGACAAGTCACTTAAACTCTATGGCCACCACCAACACTAATCTAATTGTGTGGTGGTGTTGTTTTTCAGTAGTATCTAACTCTCCATGACCCTATTTGAGGTTTTCTTGGCAAAGATCTTGGAGTGGTTGGCCATTTCCTTCTCTGGCTCATTTTACAGACGAGGAAACTGAGGCAAACAGGCTGAAGTGACTTGCCCAGAGTCACAGAGCTAGGAAGTGTCTGAGGCCAGATTTGAACTCAGGAAGAGGAGTCTTCCTGACTTCAGGCCCAGCACTCTATCCACTGTGCCACTTAGCTGCCCCAAAAGTTTACCAAGTGCTTTATAAATATCTCAGTTGAGCTTTGAAACAACCCTGGGAGGCAGGTGCTATAATTAGTCCTAGATGACCGATGAAGAAACTGAAGCAAAAAGGTTAAGTGGGCTGGTCGAAGTCACATAGCCAGTAAGTATCTGAGGTGGGATTTGAACTCAGGTCTTCTTGACTTTAGATCTAGCACTCTATTCACTGTATCACTTAGCTGCTTAAATAGCTTGGAAGGTATGATATAGTAGAAAAGACCTAGATTAGGAATCAAGAGAACTGGGTTTTAATCCTAGCTCTTCTGTTGACTGGGTGTGACCTCTGGGTCCAGCTTTCTTGTGTGTAATTGAGATAACCTCTAAGGTTCTTTTGTCTCGCCGGGGTTTTCCTGAGAAATAGGCCAGTGTTTGTGGGGAGATATGACTCCTAATTGGCAGAGATGATACTGAACTACAACCCTTTATACCCAATGAGTGAGAAAGGATTTCTTCATGTGGTCAAGGAATTAATTCTGATTTTTGAATGACAGAATAGAGACCTCTCCAGAGCTCCAAGATCCTGACTTCTTGTTTTTATAACCCTAGAGGAACTTCTCTCCTCCCCTCTCCTCCACTCCCCATCCAGATCATTGTCTTCTTTGAGCTGAAATGTTTTATCTTGTTCTCAGGACAAAGAACTCATTTACTTGAATGTATTTTATTATCCACCACCAATCAATATAACTCTTCCAATTTCAGTTTATGGTGTACTTTGAAAAAGAGGTTTGCAAGCTATTCGTGATGACCATTTGTTTACCATGTGGGAGAGGAGTAAGCCAATGTTAATGAAGTTGATGAAATATTACCTTCCCCTTGAAAGTGATCAGGGAGTGACATTTATCTCAAGCTCCAAAGCGTCATATCCCTAGACTACCAATATTTGAGTGTGACAGTGTGAGAGACATACGTTCAGCCCAATGTCTCTCTTGAAGATAGGTGAGAGAAGGAATAAGCACCCAGCCGTGGTCTGCCTCTTGTTCCCCACAAAGGTATAAATCATAGTCTCCCCTTGGAGCCTGGGTTGTCCAATGTGTAGAACCCTATCCGTGCCATATGCAGGCTGAGCCATATCTTTATGCTACACCATCCAACATCCAGTTCAGGTATTCTATATCTCTATGAACCGTAGGGTTACTAATATTTTATTTTCTCTACTCCCCATTTCTGCTTTCTTTTTTCTTATTATGAACTTGACAAATATCCACAAACAATGGACATTTTGTTATACAAAGAGCAGGAAAAGAGAATTGTATATACATAATAGGGAACTGGTCAATGAGAGCCCAACCCTTAAGAGAATGCATAGCCTACTCTGCCCGATGCAAACTTTGGAGCATGCACAAATATTCTATGACTGTTTCCTTTTAACTTACTGTGAGGTGAAAAAAAGGATCTTTGACCGGCTGTTGAGCCAGAACTGAGCAGTCTTGCAAAAGACTCCCACTGAGGAAATTCAATCTCTCTCTCTTCCTTGATTGAGGCAAGATCAACCATATGCTTCCAGGTGGATTAGTAGCAGTAGTGGCTGGGGTCTCTTGCTGCTAGCTGTCTATCTTTCTACACAGGTCCACATTGTACCCATTTCTTTATGTCTTTGTAATTGTTCTTTCCTGGTTGTAGTTGAATGAGTGGTGATGGAATAAACTAAGTTATAATTTTGTTAGATCTTGAAAGATCCAGAAACTGGAGTCCCTTCCTGAATGTGCTGGCAGCCAAGCCCAGAAGTGAACCTGGTAGGGCAAATGCTTTGTAGCAAACATTTTAAGTTTGAGCACAATCTCCTCAGGGATTGAGGTAGTAGGAGGACCATGTGCCCCTAATCTGGGGAGATGTCTTATATCTCTGTTCTTGCTCTACCTTCTCAGTAAATATCCTTTTGTAAGAGGTAGTTGATGTTAATTAGTTAAATGATATTAGGACACTATCAATGGCATTAGTGATATTTTTTTTGTTTTGGTTTTTTATGGCATTAGTGATATTGAAGAGACTGGTTAGTACTGTCAATTAATTTTGGAAACACATCAGAACAAGGGCTCAGGCTGACCACATTAGAAACAACAGCTCCTCAGGGGTTATTTCTAGAACTCTGCTTGGGTAGGTGGGAAGGAGAATGTAGCTAGCCTTGCTCTGGGGAACCAGATTCATCAATTTGTGAATTGAAATAACCCACCCCACCCCAATATATAAAGGCTACATATGTGATATTTTGAATCTGTATCATGTAAAACTTTGCATTTAATAAGTATACGTTAAATTTAACATGGTAGTTCCAACGCTGTCTTGTTTTGTGTTCCTTTCTCAATTTCCTTCTGCTCTTTTGGTGTATTTTTTTTTTTAGGTAGTTGGGGTTAAGTGACTTGCCCAGGGTCACACAGCTAGTAAGTGTCAAGTGTTTGGTCTGAGGCTGGATTTGAACTCAGGTTCTCCTGACTTCAGGGCCGGTGCTCTACCCACTGCGCTACTTAGCTGCCCTTCTTTTGGTATATTTTTAAAAATATTTCATTAATGTTATTATTTTTTTCTTCTTCTTTTGTATCACTATCACTACCCTCCATAACTCTTCCCTTTTTACTGCCCCCCCCAAACCCTCCCTTATAACAAATAAGTATAGTTAAGCAAAACAAATGTATGTTTTGGCCAGGTCTGAAAAATGCATGTCTCATTCTGTACCTCTAGTCCACGACCTCTCTGCCAAGAGGTAGGAAGCATGATTCATTACCAGGCTTCTAAAGTCATGATTTGTCATCACATTCATCAGAGTCCAGTGGGTTTTCTATGCATACTGTTGCCACCTTTTTCTACCCCCTTAGGTACCGAACAAGATTTTCTAGCCTGCAGATTCCCTCTCAAAAGCTTTTGAGTTTTAAATTTTTATTTAATCTAGCTAATTAGCTAATCTAGCTAATCTTTTCCCATGACCATGGGTGACAACAAAGGCTAATGGTGTCAAATAAGTGAAAGCTGCTTGAGTACTCTGTGTCCTTATGAGCATTTGAGGGATGCCTGTGGTGGGCAGGACAAGCCCAGCACTGTTTTGACTCGATCAGCTCATCTGCCTGCTAATGATTCATGCCTCACCCACCATTGCTATGACTGCTGACACATGCCTTTTAGACAGGAGAAATTCCTCTCAATTTTACATCTATTGCCTACTTCATAGGGTTGTTATAAGGAAATTGCTTTGTAAAATCTTAAAAAGTGCCATATGGACTTGAGCTATATATGGACTGTATAGTATAAATAGTGTGACAATGAAAATATCTGACTTCATATAGAACTTTAAGTTTGACAAATAACTTTAAATAAATTATGTTATTTGAGCCTCACAACAACCTCACATAATAACACTTTAGGTATTACTATCCCCATTTTACAGATGAGGAATCTGAGGCTTAGAGTGATTAAGTCATTCATCTAGGAAGTATTGGAGATGGGATTTGAAACCAAGGCTTCCTTACTCCAAACTCAGTATTTATTCATTTTTTAAATATCAAGAAACCTGAACTCTCATCCTGACTCTGCCACTAGCCTGATGTGTGGACATGGGCAAATCATTTTAATGTCTGGATCTGAGTTTCCTTAAAATGCAGGGTTCTTTTAACATCAGAACTGAAGGTTAGGTTTTGACAAGGCCTATCAGAACAGAAAACTGGGAACTGACTCAATACTGTCAGTACATAGACCCAGAGATCTCTGGTGAGCTTTGTGATTAATTTCATGAAAAAAAAAAAGTCTTTGGCACCTATTATGTCCTTGGGTTTATGCTGAACCAGCCTAGGAAATTAGATTGTCACTTTTTCTTCCCTCTTTTTCTTCTTTAAAAATTTTTTATTGGTATCTTTTGTTTTTACATCATCTTCATATCTAAATATATCTCTCACTCTCCTCCCCAGAAAACTGATCTTTGTAACAAAGAGTAAAAGAGAGGGAAAACTGATGGTTCCTCCTATTGGTTCTAATTCTTCCTTACAACATCACTAATGTGCAAATATGTTTAATAGGAATGTATGTGTATAGCCTATATCAGATTGCAAGGCATCTGGGGGAGGAAGGGAGGGAGGGAGGGGAAGAAAAATGTAAAACTCAAAAGCTTATGGAAGTGATCATTGATAAATCAAAATAAATTAATTTTTTAAAAAAGAGGGGAAAAAAGCTATACAGGAAAACTAAAAGGTATATCAACCAAGCCTAATAGTATATGCAATATTCCACATCTATAGTCCTCCGCCTCTGCAAAGCGAGGGAAGCGCATTTTCTTCTGTTTTCTTTGGGATCAAGTTTGATCATTATAATTTTACATCATTGGAAGTTCCTAGATTTTTTAAACTTTTGTTCCTTTCATTTAATATGTCTATAGACATTGCATGTATTACTTTCCTGGTTTTTCTTATTTCATTTTGTATCAATTCATATAAATCTTCCTGTGCTTCTCTGTATTCTTTATATTAATTGATCTTCATGGCATGGTATTCCATTACATTCATGTACCACATTTTGTTTAGCCATTCCTTGATAAATTCATCACCATTGCATTTCCTTCCTTTCTGCATCTCTATTTTTTTCTCCATACATTTAGTTTGTTCAAATAGCTGTGCTAGGTGTTGAGGGGTATATGAAGTATTTTTTCCATTTATTTATTTATTTTTACTTTTTTATGGAAAAGTTATAATCAATTATTTTGATATTGTGACTTCATTTAGTGTTATGTGTCCAGCATTTACTGGTTCTTTTCTTTTCTGAAAATTTTAAAAAATTACTTTTTTTTCTGAATTCTTTCCCTTCTCCACCCATCAAGAAGGCAAGAAATGCAATCCCCATTGGTATATGAAGTTTAGATAAGAAAGTCCATGTCATCATAGATCTTATAGTATAGGATAGGAATAAGAAACAAATACTGAGAGTTAGAATACCCAGTATTACATAATAAGTCTATTTTTTTTAACCAAATTTCTGATATCATTGGTATAGAAAATTTCTAATGGGAAAATTCCTCCTACCAGTGAAGATCAGTACATGCTCTGCAACTTAGCATCTTAGGGAGATTTCTGGTGTGCTGGAACATGAAACAAATTACTCATAATCACAGAGTCAATATGTGTCAGGTCTCCCTGATTCCAAGGCTCTATCCACTATTATCATGCTGCCTCTCCACAAGTGTATTAAGAGGAACAAAACAAAGTGTTATATGATTTTGGAGGGTGAAGGTCATTACTGACTGGAAATGGTCAGGAAAGACTTTCTGTAGGAGGTGAATTTGAGTTTAGCATTAAACAAGGAATAGGGATAGGGTCTGAACCCATAATTTCTTTGATATAAGGGCACTCTCAAGAAAATGGCCTTTACTAATGTGAATCAACACCTTCTATTCAGCAATAGTTAAAGTGTAGATGATTGGGGAAGGATTCCCCGCATAGGGAACAGTGTGAGCAAAGGCAAAGAGGTGGGAAATACAAGCATATGTTTAAGTGACAAAGAGTAGTCTGGTTTGAAGAGTCGGGTATGTGGAAAAGAGTGATATGAAGTAAACTTAGATATGTAAGCTTGGGACAAATCATGGAGCTCCCACAATGAAAGATCCTTGAATTTCAAATGGTAGACAATAGGGAGACACTGAATACTTGAGCGTCAGGGTAACATGACCAGATGCTTATGGAAGATGAGTCTGACAGCAGTGAAAAGAAATAGATAGATAGATAGATAGATAGATAGATAGATAGATAGATAGATAGATAGACAGACAGATAGATAGACAAATAGAAAGATAGATAGACAGACAGACAATCAATTGTTAGATAAGCAAATGAATAAATAAGTAAAATAAAATAAATTAGAGTGGAGCAGGAAGAAAGCAGAGGCAGAAAAACCTGTGGGGAGCTACTATCATAATCCAGAATAGTGATAATGAATATCTGAAATGGGGTAGGAGGAGGATGAATATGAGAGGTATTATAGAGTTAGGATCAATAGGAGTTGGTCATTAATTGGAAATGAGAAGAAAGAGATAAGAGGTAAAGTAAGCCTAAAGTTGCAAAATGGTACTTTAAGGGCCATCCCTTTTATTACTAATATGAAGGCTTCATTCTTATGGTTTTAAGGCACTCACTAATCTCTCATTCATCCCCACAATGGAGACTCTTGGCTTGGGTTATCTTCCGGAATCTCCTTTTGAAAGTTCTGATCCTGCACTGCTGGGGAGAAGAGAGGAAAAACATTGTGTTCTCTGTTAGCTTTCTTTATGTGAGAAGTTGGAGGGCAGGAGGTTGACTCACTGGCCATAGTGCTCAGTGCTGGAATTTGCACAAGATCCTTTTAACCAGGCCAATATTCCAGAAAGACTTATGAAAACAAAACAAAAGGCACACTCAAATCACTCAGTACCTTGACCTCCTGTCATCAAAACACCCACAGTTGTTAAACTAAGGCATTGATTGAAATAAGACCTTTGGAGTAAAGAAAACGCCTCTGTATCCCTTTGTGGCCAACGCCTCATGCGAAATCAAACTCCCTGTCACTGTTCCCGGTCTCTGAGTGATTTTTAATCATATCTTTGATAGCAATAAGGGACTACCTTCTTTCAAGGTCAGCTCTTCCCACCAGTTCTGTGGGACTAACATCTGTTATTCCTAGTCCATTGCCAGGAAAATGACTAGGGTCAATGTTGCTAACAGATCCTCAATACGCAGAACCCTGGATGACCCCTTTTATCCTTATAGTTAGAGGAAAGAGAGTTCTGGGTAATAGAAAGATCATTGCAAGAGACCTAGAGATTCCAGTACCAGTTCTGCCACTAAACTAGCAGATGAATTTGAGTAAGTCGCTTTACTACTTTGAGTGAAAAAAGAAGAAAAATACTGATTTTTAGTTAACAACTTCTGTTTTTACATCACCTTCATTTACAAATGTATCCTTTCCCCTCTCATGATGAGGAAGCCATTCCTTGAAGCAAAGACTGAAACAGAAAGAGAAAAATAGGTAATTGAGCAAAGCTAACCAGCCGTATAGTCAGTGTTCATAGCTATAGTCTTTCCAAAGAGGGGAAGGAGATGCATTTTATTCATTCTTCTTCAGGACCAAGCTTGGTCACAATTACATAGCATTCGGTTCCACTGTTGTTGTATTACAACATTACAACACAGTATATTATTTTTCTAGTTTTGCTTACCTTGCTTTGTATCTGTTTTTATGTCTTGTTGAGATAATAACTTGCTACTCCTCAGGTAGGATGGATGAATAAAAGGTAGATTCCCACCATGGATGACCATTTATCCCTTCTCCCTCAAAGACCCTTTTAAATCACTCTTTAGAGAATATCTCTCCTAGACCCTACAGGGACATAGGCCATAGGATTTGGAGCTTGAAAGGACCTTTGAGATCATGTAGTTAAAAAAGAGACTTACCATATTCCAGGGAATAGCTGGTGGCTATCAAAGACAAGGCAAATCATAGTGAAAGCCCCAGACTTATAAATAGGAAACCAGGACCTTATGGAAAGTATCATGGGTGGATGGGTAAAGCCAATATTTTCCTCACTGTTCAGTAGGAGAGGAGAATCATGAGCAGTGGGGATCAATGGGTGTGGGGTGTGGGGGTGGGGGAACGGTTTAAGAACATCCATGGAATGAGAGGATTAATAGCCCTGGATTCAAGGTCAGCGCCTTCCCTCAAGGAGACATAAAGGGCCCCTTCTGAAATTCTTCACTTCCTCTCCACCCCCACATCTAAGTACAGCATAAGCCTTGTGCAAAGCCAAATCCACATCCCTCAGATGCTTTGATAAAGTCTTGGGGGCTAGACATCAAAAGAAGCTTGTTTTGCCAGTACACAGATTGTCATCTAAGAACAAGGCAAATATAAAACTCTTCCCTAGTTGTGGGCCAGAATTCTATTCACTAATCTCCCTTAGAGGTAGTGGTGGGGAGAGAAATAAGTTATTAGTACTGTCTGACATGGTATGGGAGGCAGAGAAAAGGGTGGGAGGAGGCACATTGAGTTCTTAAAATCTAAGACTCTACTTAAGAGCCAGAAGGAATCTTAGAGATTCAACAGCTCCATTTCATAGAAGAGGAAAGTGAGATTCCTTATATTGTCCAAAATTATAGATAGCTGCAGAGTTGGATCTGGAATCCAGGTCACCAGATTTTCGATTCAGTATCTTTTCTACTCCCTGAAGCCAGCTTCCTTTCCTGGATCTATATAGATAAATAGGACTTAATGAATTCCTGGATAAGACCATTAGCTACTCAGCCTCGGTTACAGAGGGCTTCTTACAGGCCCAGCCCTAAGATAACTTATGACATGGACAAATTTTGTGAAACTACATTCAGGGCCGTTTTTGTATTGTTTATCATCTATTTCTTTAAAAATTGGATTTAAAGTTGGAAGAGACATTGGAGATCATAGGTTTAGAGTTAGAAGGGACATTAGAGTGACCATCATGCCTAATCCCTTCATTTTCCAATGACTTGCCCAGGGTCACACAAGCTAGTATCTGAGGCAGGATTTGAACACAAGTTTTCCTGACCCCAAGTCCAACACTCTATCTTTTACACAAAACTGTCTCTCCATGGTTTTATAGATGAGAAAACTGAGCTAAAAAGACTAGGTCCTCTGACCCCAAATTTGGCCCTCCATCCACTATATCATGCTGGTCTTTCCAGCGCCATGAGTGGGTTTGTTCTTTGGTATCTTTCCTAAAGAAAACTACAGCTCTCTTGCCTCATTGTGGCCCAGCAATTGAGGAGGAGTATAACAATAGCCTTGCTGTAATGAAATTAGATAACAGGAATTTTGAGTGGACCCAGTCAGTATGGTTTTGCTCTGTTCAGAAGTAAGAGTGAAGGAAGTAGATAAATTTGGATATCGACATAGATGTAGACACAGATATAGATTAAAAGAGCATTTATTTAATACTTATTAAATTCCAGGTACTGTGGTAATTGCTGAGGATACAAATACAAGTTTAAAAAAAAAACAGTCCGTATCCTTAAGGCACTTGTGTTCTAAAGGGAGAAGACACTATATAAAGAAGAGCTGGAAAATGGAGGGCATAAGACTGATAACAGGAAGACTGAGATGTCTAGAAAGTGAGGAATAAAGCCAAGAGTGACATAAGCTTAACCTGGGCACTCTAAGACCAGAGAATAGCTAAGCAAAAGAGAAGGTCACAGGGTAGAGGCATCTCCAGGGAGAAGGTTGCTGGTAGGGAGATGGAGAAGTCCCCGGGGGGGGGAGGCAAAAGGGGGGGAGAGAGAGAGAGAGAGAGAGAGAGAGAGAGAGAGAGAGAGGAGAGAGAGAGAGAGAGAGAGAGAGAGAGAGAATAGGAGTGAGACAGCACTAGAAATGGCCCAGGGCTGGTTGATGAATAAACTGGTGCAATTATCCCTTTTGTAATGTGTATGCTTTGTCTTCCAGGTGATAGAAGTCATCCAGGGCTGGGATTTGTCAAGGCACAACTGGCCATAGGACAAGAGGACAAGGGATTCAAAAGTAGAGGATAGTTGGAAGTCGAGTTGGTTCACCAAGGAGTTAAAAAAGGGAAGAAATGAGAGAGTAGCTGGTGCAAGAATAATGGCCTGGGAAAGAACCAAGGGGTGGAGAGAATAGAGTTAACGATGAGAACAAAGAACTGGACTAAGTCATAGGGAAAGATGGACTGATCAAAAATTATGATCAGATAAAAGAATTTCAGAGTTTGTAATATGGAAGTGGAACACTTATGGGTGATAGCAAAATCAAGGGCACGATTATCTCTGTGCGTAGCTGAGAAGGAATGGAATGGAGTCATGATAACTGAGTAGATTGAGGAACCGTCAAGTTAGGGTATCTGAGGGAGCATCAATATGTATGTTGAAGTACCCTACTATTAGGGTAGAAGTTGTGCAAGAGAGAAATACTGTGAGCTAGGCATCAAACTCATTGAGGAAGAAAAGAGAATATCCCAGAGGTTGATAAATAACTACCACCAGCATCTGAATGGAGTGATAAATTTGGATGGTATGAAACTTAAAGGAAGAGAGTGATGATGGTAGCAGAAGAATTTGAAAGTAGCTATGGGGAACAAGGATTATTGCAACTCTCCCATCATGACTGATGAATTAGGAGGTATAAAAGAAAATATAGCTAGTGTTGGACATGGTGGTGAAGGAAGCAGTGGCATCAGGAGGGGGTCAAGTCTCAGTAAGAGGTAGAGAAAGTGCTAGGGATGGTCCTGGCCAAATCTGTTTTTGTCTAAGTAATCCCTGTGTGGCATAGTAGATGGAGTGCTGGGCCTGAAGTCAAGAGGGAGGACCTGAGTTCAAATCCAACCTTAGATAATTCCAGATAGGAGAATGAGACTCAGAACTCTTTTTTTTTTTTTAGTATCAAAAACGTTTATTACAAAGAAAGTCCAGAAGATTTAGACGTTTCTGGCCAGAAGCAGGCTGCACCCCTCTTCAGAAGGGGTGGGCCCTGACTGCAAGGGCAAGTGTGTTTTTATGCAGTTGAATTTGGCGCAAAACCTCCCAGGCCTGGATTGGGCCATCCCTTCCCAGGTTACACCTTTCCTTATGTGTTTCCCCTTGATATGCTCAAGTATGTTCCCCCTCCCTTGGTCATATGTCCCATGACTCATTAATGAGGCTCTAATTTTATGCGGGGTGTGTCAGATAATAGTAACGAAGTTCATTAAGCAGGCGCACTAACATTTTTCAGGTGTCCTCAGGTTGACCCTAACTGATCTGAGCTGGCTTGACCCTTATCTTGATTTTGGGGGTCTTTATGGAACCATCAACTTACTTTTTATTGGCTAAGCCCAAGCCCACCTACAGTGTAATACTTCCTGGAGCTGCTCTTTAAATCTCTGCATTATTCTACCTGTGGAAACATAAGCCTGTTTAACTCTAACAATTCCCTCCTCTTCTTCTCAATAAGAATTATGTTTCCTGTTTTCTTTCCTCAAAGTGTTTTAACATTAGTTCAAATTCTTCATCAGAAGGAGAGGAATGATCATTAATTCTCTCAATCATTGTCCTACCTCCACTTGATCCTGTGACCTGAATTCCCATAGCCGGTCCTATTGGGATACTTTTAGTTAGCGCTGTTTCTATTAATATTTGCACTAGTCCTCTGATAGAAGGGTTGATGCAACACCTTACTGCAGTTAAAACTTCTGCAGCTATGATTAGAGAGGTGATGATGGATGCTGCTATTCCCTTCCATTTGCCAGACCAGGATTCTAACCATCACTTTAATCAGTTATCTATCCCAGAGTTCTCTGCCAGCTCCTCAGCTAAAGTGGTTAAACCTTGCAATGCCTTAGTGATGGTTCTACCTGGGGCTGTGCTGCTGGGCAACATTTCATCAAGGGATTTTGAGGACTTAAAACAATATGAGTGAAGGAAGGGGAAGAGTTGACCGACGCATTGACAAATTAAAAAGGGGGCAGTCCCCTTATTAAGTACAGATACAGAGACCCAAAAGTAATGATAAATTGTCCATTTAAAACTTCAAAAGTCTCTTCTCATACCACTGTCTGACACTCTGGACATGATCTGGTGAAGTCTTCTTGTCTAAGGGCTGTTCAAACAGTGTCCAGCAGACTCTCCTCCTGCAGAGATCCTTGTTCTTGTATCCACTCTCCTACAAGATTGATCTCAGCCATGCAGAAAAGTCGTTCTCCCGACCTTCCCATGAGAACACCTTCTTGTGAGGTGCAGCTCACAAACCTCTTTGCAGGTTGCTGACATCATGGGTCAGTAGCTCAATCAGTTCGTTGTTAACCATACCTAATTTCTTTAGTCTAGAGGTGTCTGCAATAGGCCACTTAATCAGTAAGAGTTCCACCTCACAAAACTCCTTTGCCCAATATATTGGCTCTTGTGGTCTGCCGGCGGCTTCCCCGATCCCATGGACTTCTCCCACGTGGTCCAAGATCAGGAGTTCGGTTGGGAAAGGCTCAATTCACTGAGACCGCTGAAATACAGCGGGAGCGCTCTTCCCGGGATGTCTTACCTTGTCCCCTCCGAAGTCTAGATCGAGCCCCATGTTGGGTGCCAAGTTGTTAGAAATAGGCTTGACACCAAAAAATTAGTATCAAGAAAATTCATTACAAAGAAAGTCCAGAGGATTTAGATGTTTCTGGCCAGAAGCGGGCTCCACCCCTTTTCAGGAAGGGTGGGCCCAGAACTCTTGAGCAATAGAATAGGGGATGTTGCTAACAGGAGAAATTATATCATAAACTATCCACCTTCCCCTATTAGCAACATCTCCCATTCTATTGCTCAAGAGTTCTGGGTCTCATTCTCCTACCTGGAATTATATCACAAGACTTAGGATCTTGTCCTTTCTTCCAGGCCAAATTTGTTTTTGTCTAATTAATCCCTATGTGGCACAGTAGACGGAGTGCTGGGCCTGAAGTCAAGAGGGAGGACCTGCGTTCAAATCCGACCTTAGATACTACTAGCTGTGTGACCCTGGACAAGTCACGTAATTCTGTTTGCCTCAGTTTCTTCATCCGTAAAATGAGCTGGAGAAGGAAATGGCAAACCATTCCAGATTCTTTGCCAAGAAAACCCCAGATGAAGCCATGAAGGACATGACTGAAACAACTAAATAACAAATCCCTTCGGGTAAGCCTTTTCTCTCTGCCATACCTTCCCCTTCCACACACTTGAATGGCCCTACTTTCTCCAACTGATCTCTGAGATTGACTTGTACTTTTCTAGAAAAGTACGAGTCCTGGAAACCCCACCTCAAGGCCTCTTAGCTTTATGAGATACTTGTCCTGCCTGTTTCTTGAATGTGAAATAATATCGTAAATGGCCTGTTTTGAACCTTTCTTCTGTAGTGGGTTATTTCATATTGCCTCTAACTCTAATTATGACTTCTATTTATGAGTGCTGGCTAGGGAAGGGGTGGATAGGGTTGACCTGGTCCCTGGAGGGAAGAATGAAATCTAGCTCTAATGTTCCTGATGCTATGGGATTTATAGGCTTAGAAACAACATCATATCCCCAAGGCAGCCTTGCCCTGAGCAAATGAAACCTAGATGTACCACTAATTAAGAAGAATCTCTAGAGGTCCAGATTCTAAACATCTGCAATGTTTGGGCCAAATGTGGCCCACCTGAGAGTTTTAGCAGCAAGAGTGTGTTTTTGTTTTTGTTTTTTAAACCTAATTAATCAGCATATGTTTAACAATGAGAACTACTGCTAGGCCCAGGGAGAATGGAATACTTGTCCTCTTTCTCTCCACTAAGGGACCCCTTTTGGCTCTGAACCCAGGCATGTGTGGATGACCTATCTGAGTAGAAATGGGAACATGGGTCATTGTACAGGAAAATGGCGCCAGTCATACAGTCCTCAAAGCACTGAGAATCCAAGCAGGAGAGAGGACCAATTTGTCAGCTTTGTTCTAGTGGTAGAAAGAGAGAGGTTGTATGCAGCATGGTCTCCAGCATCTTCCTGGGACTTGTCAGGGTCTCTGAAGAGTATGGAACCAACTTCCAGTTGAGGATCATGCAAATAGAGAGAGAAAGAGACCAATTAAGGACCACTGTAGACAACCAAACTATTGAGATAGAAGCCAAAGCCTGAGGCAGAGGAAGAGGGATCAATAATAACTACTCCATCCAGCATCCAGATTACAAAGAGATTAGGACTGAACAAGGCCTACCCAATTCACCTCTGGCAGGAGAAATATTCTAACTCTTGCCTCTAAGCAAGGTAGGCTGTTTTTTTTTTTCCTCAAAAGGCGATTTGGGGGGTATCCTTAGTGCCTTAGAAAGAAAGATAAGAAGGAAACAAGTATTTTATCAAGCACTCACTCTATGCAAGGCAACGTGCTAAGAACTTTACAAAAAATTATCTTATTTGATCCTCACAATAATCCTAGGAGGTGGATGCTATTATTGTCCACATTTTACAGTTGAGGAATATGAAGCAGAGAGAGTTCAAGGCACTTGCCCAGAGTTACACAGCTGGTTAGTGTCTGAGGCTACATTTGAACTCAGCTCTTTCTGACTCTTTCTGGACTCTAGGTCCAGCACTCTATGCACAGCATTACCTAGCTGCCACAGGCAGGATGAATGGTTCATTGTCTTTTTGGATTTTCTTTTTCCCTAAGTATAGAGGTGAGGACTCATTTAATTAACAAATTTGTTACTGGAAAGTTTCTGCCTAAAATACACAGTACAGAATTTTTCTTCCACAGTAGTCTGGAGAAGACGTTTCCTTGTTCCTTCCATTTCCTTGCTCCTAGTTCTGAGTGATGAGTGTATAATCAGTAAGTACCATACCCTACCAAACTGGGAATAATAGTACTATTACTACATCATTTTATCTTTCCTAATAACCCTGAACTGGTATGCATGCTATTTAACCCAATTTAAAGAAGAGTACATTGCGTTTCCGAAATGCTAAGTAATTTGCCTAAGGTTGCCCAGCTAGGTAATGGTACAACCAGAAACGAGACCCAACATCCTTTGACTTCCACTCTGGTTTTCTTCTTCCTATACAATCCTGCCTCAGCTATTCCAGGTTGACCACCTAGGACTCTGCCCACCCTCCCCATCTGAACAACTTAGAGACCAAGTAGTACAAAATATTTAATCAGAAATCTCACCCCCTAAATTCACAAAGAAACTCCATTTCTTCACATAGTTCTTTGAATACTTGCGGACAACTATCATGATGTACTCTGTCATAATGTACATTAAAATGTCCACTTCCTTCCAAGATTTCTCATATAAGATATTTGGAATCCCTTCACTACCCTAGCTAAGCTGCCCTTTTTTGGATGTTTTCTCATGCATAGCAATGATCCAAGACAATTCCAAAGGATTCATGATGAAAAATGCTTATTCACCTCCAAAGAAAGAACTGATGGAGTCTGCAGATTGAGCATACCATTTTTCACTTATTTTTTTTGGAGGGGGGGATCAAGTGGGGGGGGTTTTGGTCTGTTTTCTTTCACAACTTGACTAATATGGAAATTATTTCGCATGATTGCACATGTATAATCTATATTAAATTGCTTACCATCTTGAGGAGGGGAGAGGGGAGGGAAAAAAATCCTTGGCCTATAAAACTCCAGGGTCACCTCTATGTAAATGAGGCATCAGACAAAATTTAGAGGACATAAATTCCTTGAATGTCAACATGGATTATTTTCACTTTTTTCTTTATTTCACCAGTTAGTCAAAGGTCAACAAACATCTATTAAGTGCTTAATCTGCATCAGGCACTATGCTAAGTGCTGGGGATACAAATACAAGTAAAAAGAAACAATCTCTGCCCTCAAGAAGCTTACATTCTAATGGGTGAAGACAACACCCATTAGAGGAGGAAGGAAGTACTTGGGTGGGGACATGGTGACTAAATCCAGAGAAAGGGATGACTGGTCTGGGTTCTTCTCCAAAATAGTGGTTCCTGGAAGAACTCACCAAAGGGAAAAAGGGCTCATAGAGAGGAGTCAGGAGACAGTTGAGGCACGGTATGCCCTGTGCCTAGCATAGTGCCTGCTATATAATAGGTGCTGAATGGGATGTCCCAGTGAAGACTTCTCAGTGTAATTAAGGTAATGAGTTCAGAAGGTAGTGTGAGAAATGAACTCTCAGAAGTGAAGGCTCCTCAAAGGGTCAAATAATTCTTGATTATTACTTTCAAAATCCTCCCCCACTTAGACCCTGTTTTTAAGCACTTAACAGAAAGAATAAGCCCTGCCCACCCCCAACCTGAGCTTCTGGCCTCTTTCCTTGTCTTTGAATTTTGGGCCTGGAATGTAAGCCTCACTTCCCAGTTAAGGGGGTAAGGGATAGTGGTGGGTGGAAACTTGTTTACGTGGTGGGTGGAGGCTTGTTTGCATGGTGGGTGGAAATTTGCTTTCATAAGGTGGCCCCTGTTACAGCCATCTCAGGAGATTGTAATAAAGGTAACCTTTACTTTCCACCTTGAGAAGTCTCAGAGTTTAATTTGGGTTGGGGTCGCTGTCCCACACAGCTTTGGAGATCCCACCGAGATTTTTTGCCCATCTGTGAGACAGACTACCTCTGGATTCTGGGGGTCAGGGTGCCCTTGGAGATTTCTCTGTAGCCCTCAGACCAGATTTAGGAAGCCTCTTTCCATTTGGGTAAGGTCTGGAAGAGAGACGCTCAAGGGGAAAGCAAACACAGGGCAGCTATAAGATTGTGTGAAGCTGGCTGGCTGCGGTGAATAGAGTAAAATAGAGTGCATGTGAGTTGTATGCATACATCCAGACCGTGGCTCTCATGTTCCTTTATTCCTTAGGTCCTTGACCTGGAGGGAAGGTGACAACCCTCAGCTAAATTAACTAATTGCTAAGTCTCTGACTTGGGGCTGGGGGTGACCCCGCCCGACTAAATTCTGGGGACACTGAGAGAGCATCTGGGTGACTGTAAGGGGGGGGATTATGAATCCGTTGAGTCCCTGACTTGGAGAGAAGAGCAGTCTCTCTCAGCCAAATTCATTTGTGTAATTGATTATGGGCAAACCGAAGTCTAAAGTAGTAAACCAGAAGCTGCCATTTGATATTCCGGAAGATAGTCTTTTAGGGAGCAGACTCCAAGATTGGAATGAACAACCAAAATAAAAAGGAAAAAAGATAATTTGATTAAATATGATGTGAGGACTCTGCAGCAATTTGTTGTATGTCTGTTTTGTGTTCCTGTTTGTATCCGTGGTGTGAATGAGAGTGAATAGAGGGTTTGAGAGTAAAAGGTTTAGCAACTTTTGGAAAAAAAAAATAATAATAAATAATTTTTTTTGGTAAGACCAGTGAATTGTTCAAGGGAGGGCCTTATTCAGTTATCTATAGAGGGTTACTTCCTGTTCAAATTGCTGAAGCCTGAGATTTTCAGGAGGGAGTTTCCACCTAATAAGCCTCTAAGAAGCAGAGGGGACTTCTTTCTTAGTTCCCTTAAGGAAGAGGAAAAGAAAAGGAGAAAAAAAAAAAGAAAAGAAAAACCTCAGAACCCATTCAAAGGGGACCCTGGGACAAAATGAGTTTCTTTTGACCGGTCAAGGTTAGAAGTAGGATTGTGTGCACCCTGTCTGTCTATGGATGTTTTGTGTCTGCCAGAAAAATTTTGGGGTAACTTTTGAGGTCTGAGATTGGAAAAGGAACAGTGGGAAAGACCTCCTGCCTCAGGCTTTCTGGGGGAGATTGAGATTAGAATAAAAAAAAAAAGGAGAGAATCTCTTAGCAGTTAGTGGAAGGCCAGCAAGCAGCCTTTAACTGATAAGGAGCTTGCAGCCCAAGATGGCTGGGGCCAAGAGAAGGAAAAGGGTGGAGGATTAGATTTCAGGTTTAATGGGATCGCAACGCTAAGAGTTAGAATGCCTGTCTTTATCCTTCCTGCCAATGTGTCTGGTATAGGGGCAATGTGTTTAACATTATAAAAAATAAGGGTTTTTAACATTATAAAAGCTATTTGGGGAAAGGTTGGGAGAGTGCTTTTCTCTGGGTTTGCAATTCTTATGTCCCCTCTGAGTCTAAAGCTGTCCCAGCCTTGATGAGTGTAATTTGGGTGGGAGACGGGTGTTTTGAGATAAGCCAACCTTGGATATTGATTCTGGCTGCCTTCAAGGTGTTTTAAAAATGTGAGGAAGTTTGACTCTGCTTTGGGTAGAATTGAAGTGAAAATTTTGCAGATCATTGTGATTGGAAATTGTTACCTAAACTGGGCTGTTTGATTACTTATTGGAACTCTGGAAGCTTTCTGCCTAAGGGGAGAAAATTGATTAGGCCTAGTTAACATTGAAGTAGGAAAGAAAAAAGGGAGATAATTGTTTGAAACAGGAATTATTTACACGTGTCTGTTTAAGGGAATATATAAACATGTGGAGAATATTTCCTTTTAAAGGGCCAAGAGTATTGGATTTAAAACAAAAATGTTTTTAAATGTTTATCATACTTAGCCATTATAAATTAGGATCTGATTGGATTTAAGTTTACTGTTCTATAAATGAAAAACATAATGGTTATTATGGAAAAGAAAATGATGATTGTAGAGTGCTTAATACAATGGCATATGTTAGAAGTGGCACTATTTATTATTTAATGTAATTGTTAAAAGTACTAAGTAATAAGAGAGATAATTTCTATATGTGATTATCTGGAAATTCAATTGATGTTATCTGAAGTTTATTGTTCAAATTATTACTGTATTTCTAAATTATATTTCTAAAACTCTTAGATTGTAAAATTTGAGGAACCACTGTGAGGTAGAAATGGTGTTTAAGTAACTCTTGAATGGGTCTTTTAGTGATAAAGATGAGATAATTTGAAACTGTTAAATACCTAGTGAGGTATATTTGATTACAAGACTATGATAGGAGATTTTCATTTAAAATCTTGACTTTTATAAAAAATATACACATGGTGGTTTAAAGTTATAGTTTCAACATATTAATGATGAGATGAATTATTCTCTCTTCAAAGTGATTGGGAGTGCATTCATCTAAATTGATAATGGGTTATTTCAAAGTTTATTACAATTTGGGAATAATTTTATAATGTATGCCCTGTGATACGAACATATTTTATTGTAAAAAAGTAATTGTATTAGTTACGTTGTTGGAAGGGCAATTTATTTTATAACCCAGAATGTTAAATTAAGAATTGTGCCTTCAGAGAAGAAAAGAAAAAAAAACTTGATTTTGTAAAATCTCATAATTCTCATACAGATACCTTTTGACTAGAGAATTTAGGTAACTAGGAATTTTATGGTAATTAGAAAATTGTAAGCTGTTTTTGAGAAAGGGAGATACTATTACAAAAAAAATGTTTTGAAATCTTTGATACTTTTTAGAGAGCCTACTAAATTTCTATTTGCAAGAAAATTATGTCCAAACCTACTATGAACTTAGAGTTTCGTTCCTGGGTTTGTTGTATTCTTGGACTGGACTTAACTGGGTGCTTTTAGAGAAACAGTCTCAATGGGAGCAGTGTCAGAGATCTAGAGCTAGTGATTAATACTAAAGCATCTAAATTTCTGTAATCCATTGTTTAAAGGAATTATGAGAGCAGTAGTATTTGTCTGTGATCAGTCTCTTACTGTTACCAATGTGAGATTAAATTCTTATTATCTAGGATATGTGATTTTGTGGGACAGAAATTTACTATTATTGTGAGCTTTGATTACCAGGATAATTATCTGAGTTGTCATGAAGCCAATAGTAGAATGGCATGTGCTGCAGGCTGAGAACTGATAAAGGTGGATGTCTGTGCCTGGGAAGAGTTTTGAGGATGACCTTGGACACAGCCTAGGTAGGATCTTCCTGACTCTGTTTCCCAATTGTGCTATTTCCTTTCTGAAAAGGAAAAAATTCCCACCTGATTAATCCTAAGCCCTGCTTTTAACATCCAGTGACTGCAAGATTGGCTATCAAATATGACTCATGCCTGGAATCAAATAGAGCTATGGAAGTTCTTTCCTTCTGATATGATATATGACCTTGTCCCTCTGGAACATCTCTGAGTTATCATAATATGATGCAAGTATGAATAGCTTACAATTTTAATTTACATTCATGGACAAATAAATAATATAGGGATAACAGCCTCCTAGAGAGGAAATATTTAGACAAAATAATGAGACAAAGGTGTAATGTGATAGATGTCTAAATAGGATAGCAAATTTTGAGAAAAGCAACAGGATTAGACTGATTCCTCTAAGAATTATATACAGTTGTATATGATTGGCTTCCAAAATGTATCTGTCATGGAAATCCAAGCTTTAAGCATGTTTAGGTAAGAGATCACAGATTTGGATTTTTACACTAAGCCAGAGAAGTAGAGCTCCCTTTTTGAACTGCCTATAAATTAAACCTATTGTACATGAGCAAGGAACTTAATGTTAGTTAACATTGGTAATACTGATTGTATTGATTTGTATGGTTCATGTCTAAGGTTTTCTTTGTTATCTTGATTACATGTAAATCTCTCTTCTCAAAACTAGTCTATTGTGAGCTCTCTGATTAGTTTAATCTGTACCTGACTTATTGTAATTATGCGATTTTGCGAATTATGAGAAAACTTTGTTGTATTGTTTGGACCTAGTCCTGTGTGACTGGGAAAACTGAACCATCTCTGTGCCTTTAACTAAAGACTTATGAGGGATTCTGTGATAACTAGGAATTCAGTTTCCTTAATAATACTCTGGAATTTGTGTTATTTAAGAACTTTTACACCAATTTAGTAAGGTTTTATGAACAAGAGTGGAAAGGCATGGAAGCTATTTAGGGCTCATTTTAGAGATGTTCCTTAGGCAATGTGAGATCATGTAACATCTTAGGTTACTATAGAACTGAGACTAGCGTTCCTGTGTGTTCCCATATGAGTTAGGTTCTTTACAATTAGGTCAGGGGTTTGTGAGAGTGTTATTTTGTGATTTGGATAATATCATACTTGTTTAAAGTTTTGTTACAATTAATAATGTTAAAAGGAGAACGGCTTGTGGTTTATTTTGTAAATGTCATCAGAGAAACATGGCATGACTGAAACATTTAAGATCCTACTTAATATATTTATGTATGTACTGGAGCCTGTGGACACTGGGTTCTGATGTGAAGATCACTTCTGTAGGAGAATGGACAGAAAGCTGGTTCCTACAAGAAGACAAGAAGAAGAAGATGCTGAGATGCTGCGCTGGAGATGGCTGGAACAAATACCAAGGACCAGAGGACTTCATTGACAATGTTCCCTGCCAGACAGCTGTATAAGAAAAGACTTTCTGAATCTTAAAGGGGCAATTGCATTATTATTGTTTTCTTTTGGGTCTCTGTATCTGTATTATGAAGGGGCTGCCCCCTTGATTTGTCAATGCCTATATTTACTTAAAGGGGTGATAGCTGGAGAGAGAGGAAAGAGAGCTGAGAAGAATTTGAATTCAGATTTAATGTGAAAGGTGCTATCATAAGAATGATAATTTCTATATGCGATTATATGGAAATGCAATTGATGTTAAGTTTATTGTTAGTATTGCAAAAGTTATTACTGTTTCTAAATTGTATTGTGTTTCCAAAACACTTAGATTGTAACATTTGAAGGGAATTATCCTACTCCCGCTGTGTCTCCCCTTTATGCAGGACTCCTTGTCCCATTTTGGTTAAGATAGAAGGGAAAGAAATCAGGCTCATGGTTCTGAAGAGTCAGGGTTAAGTGCCAGTTTGAGACCACCCTGATGGTTACTAAGATTTAGTGGGATGTGAGAAGTCTTCAGATAGTATAGAATAAGAGAAGGGATTGAATGGGATGTCCCAGTGAAGACTTCTCAGTGTAATTAAGGTAATGAGTTCAGAAGGTAGTGTGAGAAATGAACTCTCAGAAGTGAAGGCTCCTCAAAGGGTCAAATAATTCTTGATTACTGCTTTCAAAATCCTCCCCCACTTAGACCCTGTTTTTAAGCACTTAACAGAAAGAATAAGCCCTGCCCACCCCCAACCTGAGCCTTCTGGCCTCTTTCCTTGTCTTTGAATTTTGGGCCTGGAATGTAAGCCTCACCTCCCCGTTAAGAGGATAGGAAGAAACTTTTGAGCTTAGAATGTAAGCCCACCCCCAGTTAAGGGGGTAAGGGATAGTGGTGGGTGGAGGCTTGTTTGCATGGTGGGCGGAGATTTCATAAGGTGGCCCCTGTTACTCCGTGTATCTCTCTCTCTCTCTCTCCACGTGTATCAAAGGAGCAGACAGCCATCTCGCGAGACTGTAATAAAGGTAACCTTTACTTTCCACCTTGACATGTCTCTGAGTTTAATTAGGTTGGGGTCGCTGTCCCACACAGTGCTTACTGAATATTTGCTCACTGATTGATGTTAGCCTAAGAGTGAATTGGCTTTTTAAAAAAATTAGCTTCCTTACATCATTTCATATTAACTTCGTGGTCTCCTAACAGCTTTTGTACACTTTTTAGCGTGTCTTTCCCAACTTTCACTGTCAGCCAAATGTTCTCCTCCCTTATTTCCAACCTCATTTTCCCTTCTTGCATTTAAATTCATTTCTCAGAAGATAAGACAGTGATATCATTATCATTATCATAGCAGGGCTGCTAGGAATGAAGGTCCCTCCATCACATAGGAACTTCAAATACCTATAGCATCCCTTGGCTGGAAGCCAGGAGTGAATTTCTTGTTGCAGCAAAAGGAAGGTTGTTCATCTGTCGACAGATTTTCTTCCAAAGTCAGTGCTTATGGGAGAAAGGTGGGCATCTATAGGTGTAGAATGCCAAACTTCTCTCTGTCCATTGTTGTGTAAGGGAGCAGCCCTCCATTAACAGACAGGGTTAATGGGCAGCTCTGGCTCTCTTTAGCCAAAGGGCACACTGTTTCACAACCTCAGCTGACAGGGACAATGAACTGCAAACAGGGTTAAAGTAGGTGAATTTCTATATGGAACAAGAAGCCTGGAGAGGAAGTGCCAAAGGGGAAACAGCTCCCATCATCCTGACACAAGTGGGTGAGAGGGTTAAGGAGCACGGGACTGAAGGAACAGTGGTGAAACACTCCTGCCTATTTCAGGCTCCTTCTATGTAGGAAGATGGAGAGAGAGAGGGAAGGAAAATGGAGATTTAAGCACCTTCTTAACACTGTTAAGCAGTGTTCTTACTTAACATGAAGTAGTTTTCTATATTCTAGATCCTTTTTTTTTCTATATCTTTCTGTGAGAAGCAGGTGATATAAAGTTAGTCTTGGGGTCAGGAGGACTAGGTTCAAGTCTTGCCTCTGACCTAGACTGTCTGGGGTGACCCTGGATAAATCCCTCACCCTCTTAGTGTTCCAGGCTTAATCGTAAACCTGTAAACCTTGCAGAAAAGGTGCTGACCAGCATAAGCAGAGAAAGCTCCTTACCTACAGATGAAATCACAGGTCTGGTTTGGGGTGAAAAAAAAAAGGAATCCTGGGCTTCTATGCTTATTATCCTATGAGCAATACTATGGAACCATCAGAGAACAGTCTCTTCCCTAGAGCTCACCTGTTTGGTGGTGTCTCTGAATTTGATTCTGAAGGTTCTTGGAAGAGGAAACTGGAAAATCACCCACCTGAGGCCATGTGGCAAGCTTGAGTGTTGCATTTATCATGGATGCCTTCCATGACTGGTTGGTTGGTGGCTGTCCTTCGTTCTCAAAGAGGACCGAAATGACATCATGAGGCTAGAGTCAAATTACAATGTGTCTGACTGTGGCTGATCTGTCACAGGTCGGGCACAAATAGTCCATGTGGACGTTTGGAGTGGATTCTCTAAATTTGCGCATCTCACACTTCTTTGGAGCTGCTTCAATTCTGCTTTGCTCATAGAGCACAGCACCTTCCCTAATGAGGGCACCCCGTGCTGGGTGGTCCTGTGCCAGTGTCTCCCATGTCACAGAATCAATTCCAAAGTTCTTAAGACTGTCCTTGTATAGCTTATCTGACTACCATGTGAGTGGTTGCCCTGTGTGAGTTCTCCAGAAAATAGTCTTTTTGGCAAGCATACGTTTGGCATTCAAACAATGTGGCCAGCCCATCGGAGTTGTATTCTCCGCAGAATTTGAATGCTTCACAGTTTAGTTTGAGAAAGGACCTCAATCTTCCTAAAACAATTCAAATGGAAGCAGTTCAGTTTCCTGGCACAGTGCTGGTAAACTGTCCAGGTTTCACAGGCATACAACAATGAGGTCAGCACAGTGGCTCTGTAGACCCTCAGTTTGATAGTCAATCTAATATCTCTTCTCTCCCACACTTTCCTTCTGAGCCTCCCAAACACTGGGCTAGCTCTGGCAATGCAAACGTCAACCTCATTGTCAATGTGTACATCCCTGGAAAGTACACTACCAAGGTGAGTGAACTTATCCACAGCATTCAAAATTTCTCCATTTGCTGTAACTGATGGTTCCATGTATGGATGGTGTGGTGCTGGCTGATGGAGCACCTGTGCTTTCTTTTTTCTTTTTTTTTCCTTTTAATTTTCTTTATTTTTAGTTTTCAACATTTACTTTTATAAGATTGTGAGTTCTGTATTTTTCCCCCTCCTTGCCCTCCCCCCCCAAGACAGCATGCTGTCTGATATAGGCTATACATGTATAATCATATTAAACATATTTCCATATTAGTCATGCTGTGAAAGAAGAATCAGAACAAAAGGGAAAAATTACAAGAATGAAAACAAAAGAGAGAAAATAGTATGCTTTGATCTGCATTCAGACTCCATAGTTCTTTCTTTGGCTGTGGATAGCATTTTCCATCATGAGTCTTTTGGAGTTGTTTTTGATCCTTGCATGGCTGAGAAAAGCTAAGTTTATCAAAGTTGGTCATTGCACAATGTTGCTGTTACTGTGTACAATGTTCTCCTGGTTCTGCTCACTTCATGTGTCTGTTTGCTGAAGGGACCTTTAGTGGGTCTTCCAACCTTTGAAATTCACCAGAACATAGTTGATTCTATCTTTGATACTCATTCACCTAAAATGAAGAAAGAATAAACACAAGACACAAAAGAAACGACAGTGTCATGAATGAATGAGGAGTGTATTAAGTACCACTTACTATATACAAAGCAGGAAGAGCGAGGAGTCAGGAAGACTCATCTTTGTGAGTCCAAATCTGGCCTCAGACAGTTATTAGCCATGTGACTCTTAACCCTGTTTGTCTCAGTTTCCTCATCTGTAAAATGAGCTGGAGAAGGAAATGTCAAACCATTCTAGTATCTCTGCCAAGAAAACTCCAAATGGGGTCTGGAAGAGTCCAACATAACTGAAAAATGACTGAACAACAACAAAAATTCACAAAGCACTGTTATAAGTGTGCTCATCACAATATAGAAGAGTAAATAGAAAATAGAATACAAATAGAAAAGTAAAACAATCCCTGCTCTCAAGTTGCTCACAGTCTCCTACAGGACAAAAAACATACAGTCCCCACTCCATGGTGGCCAGGTGGGAAAGAGCATCTTCATTGCCACAATACAACAGAGAGTCTGTCCTTTTGAAACTTTTATGTTGAACCTCACTTCTAGCTCAGCAGCAAATTAAAAGACCCATCATCACATGGTAAGCTTACAGCATCTACTCCAAAGCAGGAAGGAAAAGAGTTCTTCCATCATAAATTTCCCAAGCCTCCACATGGATATTGTACGTGCACTAAAGACTGGGACTTCATTGACCAGTTCCTGTATTATGCTACCAAGGGGTGGAATATGTTAGGAGTAACATTTACTAAGTTCCCTTCCCTATTGATTTGGCTAGCTTTCTCTAAAAAGGTTGTGAAACTGTCCTTAAGATTTAATTGGTCTAGAATTTTGAGACAGACCATTGCTATTGGTTGCCCAAGTTTCAGCATAGGAGGACTTACTATCTCTTCCCTCAAGGATGGTATATGCTTTTGATTAGTGTGCCAAGATGAACAACACAGATGCAATGAAGCTTCATCCAATTAAATTACTACTGTACTCTTGATGGATATCCTTTCCATGATATGACTAAGTCAGCTTCTTGTTAACTGCTAGTATTTCATTTCATTTCATTCCAATTTTGAACCCAAATCACCAGGCTGGCCTGAGTCAGGTCTGGTATTCAACCAACAGGATACTTTAAGCAATGATCTGGGATACAATACCTACACATTCTGATCGTGTAAATAGACTATACAGAAGCCTGCAAGAAAATAGAAGCAGGCAGTAGCAGGGTATATCTTGACAATGCTGGCTCTTCAGACTGAGAAGTGGATCCCAAAATATATGACTTTATGAACTCTCCAAGACTGGAAGAATAGATGAATCACTTGATTCAGAAATTCGGGGGGGGGAGAGGGAATAGGCATATTTTCATCACATAAGTGGCATGTGCAATGTGCCTGAGGGACAAGCTTCATTATCCAAATAACTGATTCCTAACCATTCCAAGAAAATTACTTTATCTGTGATGGAAGATCTTAGAAAGTATCTGAAAGAATTGCTGATCTACGGCATCATCACCAGGTCCAGCTGCTCATATAACCATCTATAGTGATAGTATGTAGAAGAAGAATGGAAAAACACAAGTATGCATAGATTACCAGGCTTTGAATAAAAGAACTAAAGTGAATTGATACAATATGTCATGGATTCAAGATGCCCTGGACTGACTGCTAGGCAGCCAGTAATTCTCAGTCTTGGATTTACACAGCAGATACTATCAGATACCTCTGACTGCAGAGGGCAAAATAAAATACTGATTATATGTGCCCAATTGGATTTTACCAATTGAGCACATGTCCCAAGATATCTCAGGAGCATCTACCACTTTCTAATGGCTGATGGAGAAAGTAGTCAGAGATGTGAATTATCTGAAAGTGTTGGTATACCTAAAGGAGGCAGCTAGGTAGCACAGTGGGTAAAGCCTTGGACTTGGAGTCAGGAAAACCTGAATTCAAATCCTGCCTTATATACTTACTAGCTGTGTGACCCTGGGCAAATCACTTAATCTCTCTGTGCCTTAGTTTCCTTATCTGTAAAACGGGAATAATAACAGCACCTATCTCCTGGGGTTATTGTAAGGATAGCATTTTGCAACCTTAAAGTGCTATATTTGGATATATAAATAATATATGTGATATAAATATATATGCAATATATATATTATTATCTTTGGAAAAACACTGAGAACACTAATGAAACTGCTGAATCAGCTAGAGAATGCTGGTCTGAAGATGTCAATTGACAAGTCTCAGTTTCGCAGAGACTATGTTAAAAATGTGGATCTCACCGTTATCTCAACAAAGTATGAGCACCAACCCAGTAGAAGAGAAACACTTCTTGGTACCCACATAATCTTTAAGATCTAAGGACTTTTCTAGGATTCAGTGAATATCATAAGTTTGTAAAGAACTGTTGCTATTGCTAAAATAAAGGAAGACTTCACTTATGAATATATGTCTGAAGAGTCCCAGAAGCAGAATGGCCAAAAAAAAAAAAGCCAAAATTATCTTAAAACCCATAGTCATTTGGAGATCAGTGGAAGACTAATGAGATCAATCTTCAAAGAGTTGGTCAACTGCTTCACACACGCAACTGACAATAGTGTTGCACTCTGTCAATCCAAACCAATCTTCTGTCCTGTACACAGATGCCAGCTTGGGACAGTTTGGGAACTGTTTTGAACTGAGAAAGTGATGGTCTTCAGAGACCAATTTGCATTTGCCAACAGAGGAATGACTGATAGTGTGGTTTGTTACTACGTTTACAAACTGGAACTTTTGACTTTGAAGTGGATTGACACTGAAAAGTTCAAAGATTATGTCTATAACTCCAAATGCAGACTACTAACAACGTGCTGGTATATTTTGACCAGTGCCAAATTGGTTACTGCATGTCAGGGATGGGTGATAGCACTAGCCAGCTGTGAATTCATCTTACCCTTCTAGTCAGGAAAGACTAACGTAAATGGGCAAGTTTCCCATTCTCTTAACATTTTTGTATGAGTTTAAATTTCATTCCTCTGTTAACTTAAGTGTCCTTTAACACTAAGTTTTCTGAGTAGAATTCTATCTCTACTTGGAGACAGAACTGGAGGTCTTGACAACGGTTCTCTTAGAATTCTTCTGAGTCCAAACTGTGACCAGTTGGTAGGCTTCTTTCAACTTCTCTCTCGATTGAGAGATGCTTAGAGAGAGGTTTAGCATTTACATTGTCTTGATCCTCCAACAGTTAACAAGAAAAGTCATAGTGTGGAACATGGAGTGTCACATGTGAAGAACAGCATGAAGGTCATTTGTATTTGTAGCCCCAGTGCTTGGCTAAGAATATGCATGAGTAAATTCTTTTTCAATCATTCAGTCATCCTCTGAGACACTGGGATCAACACTTTTGTTATTTTAAAGTATTATTATTTCTTTTGGTGCTTGTGGTATAATTGGATCCTGAATGTACTCCAGCTGATTTTTACAAGGGACCACAAAACTTCTATCCTTGGGAAGATGTGTCATGTAGGATCCTGTGTTCTTTGCCTGATGAGATTTGCTGTGGAAACATCACACCCTGGAAATGGAGAACAGATCCTTCCCTGGAGTTTACCAGTTTGGTGAAGTCTCTTTGAATTTAATTTTAGATGCTTCTGGGAAGAGGAAGTGGGAAGATCATCCATCTTTGGTCATGTGGGAAGAAGAATAGTGAACGGGGTTGAATGGTATATATGTTACAAAAATCTGCTGCTCTTCTGCCCCCTCCATCCTTGAGACTTTAGTGTACTATTGTTGAAGGATAGTGGAATCAGAATTGTGGGACACTAGAGAAAGCTGAGAGTTATCAGTTGTCGAGATAATACTTGTACGGATACCTTGTCAAACTCTAAACCTAGAAACCTCCTTATCCTAACATCTTCATTTTGAATAAGGAAGTAGCCCTCTATTAAAGTATAGCACATCTAAATTCTATCTCTCTTCCCTTCCAGAGGCTAAAGTGAGGAGAGGACCTGGATCTGCTTCTAGCAAGCAGCACAAGCTTTTTGTCCAAATGAACTATGCCCTCAAACCCTCTCCCATGCACAAACACCTAACTCACTGTTCTCTCATTACCATTATTTCATTTCCTTTGACAATGAAAATGTGGCAGCTGATAATACTTGTCTCATGTGCTCATGATGACAAAGGTAAAGGCTTGGAAAGAGATTCTGATTTTTTTTTTTTTGGCTAGGCAATGGGGTTAAGTGACTTGCCAGGGTCACACAGCTCTGATGCCTTTTAAAAGACAGGAGATGTCCTTACTTTAGCACTGAGGCAGAGATAGAGTAGACAAGTGATCCTGTTTGAAAAATACACAATCAAGAGAGACATAATAATATCATATCCCAAGGTGAATCCACATTTTTCATAACCAAGAGAACCTATAATCAGAGAGACATAATTAACCCCCATGCCAGGGAGGACCAGACTCCTATGAGGGGCTAATATTCCATGAGAAAATAATTCTAGTACCAGTACATATTAGACTTCCTCTCCACCAACATGTCCTCCATGGGGACATCACCTGTAAAAGTTGGAGTTCTACAACCTCTTACATGTGGCTCATCCATCAATGCTACACAGACGATCCTCCAGCATAGTCTGTGTTTTTTCCTTTTTTGTTCCTTTTCTCACACTATGCTTAGAATAACCAACCTCCCCCAATCTTTGCCTATTGAAATGTTACCCATCCTTCAAGACCCAAATGGTAGCTCCTTCTTGAAGCCTTCCATGTTGTCCTAAATGCAAGTTATCTTTTCCTCCTACACACAGCATATTCTTTACACTATTTTTGTGTACTTATTCTATTTGACTCTAAATTGTAAACATTTATGTACATATTATCTTCCCTATGGCAATGTGGGATGATGGAAAGAATAATGAACTTCAAGTCAAAAGACCTGGATTGAACTAGTCACCTCATTGGACTTGTGAGCCTCAATTTCCTCATCTGTAAAATGAAAATAGTAATACTTATTTGATCTTCTCTACTAGGTGGTTATGAGGAAAATGCTTTGTAAACTGCAAAATTTTTAAACTTGGCTCCAGGTTCATTCCATCGTGGATTTCATGGTGCCCCAGGGTCATGTGGTCCTTGAACACTGTGTACCATTTCTTCAGGACTATATTGTTCCAACGGGTGCCCTTGTGAGCTGCCATCAGCTTCTTCAGGTCCCCTGTGGAGTCCTCTATGGATTGCACTTCACATGGACCTTCTTGCCCAGCCGGTCGTTGCACACAGCCTCTATCATGGTTCCTGGGCACCCTTGTTCACCAGCAGCTGCAGCTTCGGCCTCACTGCCCATGCGCTCTCTTTGAGGTGACTTTTTAGGAGTACCAGGCATTTAATCACTCCATTTGTGGCCCTGTAAATGAATCAAGTATCTTCTAAAGGGGTAGAATTTCCCTCCTAAAAATGTTTGCTTGCCTACCATTCTTCCTAATACTCTAGATATACCTCATTTATTTTCTAAAATTCTAAATTTGGTAACCAGTACCACAAACAAATAAAGAACAACAAAAAGATTGCATAGAAAGCCACAAGTTACAAATTCTTCACAATTCATTAAAATAAAGTATGTAGTATGCTGTACATAACAGATGTTGGCTATATAAAGGAACTTACTTTAAATCCTTTAAGGAGCTGTGATTTTCGTGGTATAGGCTCTCTCCAATTTCTCAGAGATTGTAAATTTTCTCCTTCTACCCAATAACCTAGAAGTTAGTCTTTGAGAGTTCTTGTGGTCAAAAAATTCATCTGCCTGAACAGGCCTTCCAAATTTAGCTAGACTGGTCTTTAATTAACAGATAAGTAATCCATTACCCAGCCCATACTGCCAAACTTTTCTAGTTTGGGAGAATCTATTAGGAAAAGCAGTATGGTGGATCAAACAGAGAGCTGGCAAAGAGTCAGAAGATCTGCCTCAGATATATCCTGACTCCAAGCAAATCACGTAATCTTAATCTCTCAGCGCCTCGGGCTTTTTAAAGCATAAATTACTATTCTGTAATTGTGGAAGGAATTTCCACACCAAGAATTCCCAACACCTGAAATTACAGATCCAGACCAAAAAATACTTATTAATCCCTTTACCCCCAAGATACTCTGGGTTTACACAGACCAGGTTTGGGTTGATCCAAAGGGCTCATTATCTCTCTTTAGCTCATCGCCCTCACCTTGAGTTAATCCACAATCATCTCTCAAATAAAGCTTAGATATGGGTCTTCTCTATGGTTTCTTAAAAAATGATCAATATGGTTCCCAGCTCTTGCATAGGCATTCAATGTATTTGGTATGGGGAATCTTTATATGGCTAACTAGAGAAAATGCTTGATGCAAAGCAGCCCATGAATAAATTCAGAAATACACTTAAGTAGTTCACACTGTGACAAATGATTTGGACCTTATGCTATTTCCAATCAATATTAATCAGTTTAATATTTTACATAAATCATATAGGGATAATTAGATAAGATAGGTTCTTACCGTAGACCTTTATAATGGGCCTCAGACTTTAATGTAATGTTCACTGCTTGTTTACCAGTCATGAAGCTCACTTATGCCACCACAAGAATGCTGATAAAGATATCTCCATCCTGTCTTACTCAAATTCCTTGTCCAAACCCAGCATAGGTGCAATGCTTTGCTTCTTTGGAAAGTCCTCCAACTTATTTTTGTACCTCTGGACCGCTCTCTCCTGTCCAACATGAGCAGGTAACCATCTTATGAGTCAATGGAGATGCCCTGTTTTTCACCCAAGCTGAAACCCTCCTGCTGATATATTTTTTTGTCCTCAAGGGCAAGGTCTATCAACCAATGAAATTCTGTATTTTCCTATGCCTCTTTTGCATATTTGGATATCAAGCCCTATAAAAATAAGATCCAGGGGAGAATGGACATCTCAGATCGTGAGGAAGATCTGAGGTCCACTTCATTAGAGGAGACTATGGACCCTTTCATAAAGTGCCATTGACTTAGAGCTCTGCCTCGGTGATTTTTCTTGCAGACTGGACAATTGAAAAACCCCACAACACTGGAAGATAAAACGCATTTTTGCATGTGTGTTTTACTAAACCACATTCCCCTTTAGATTGGACCTGAACAATTCACAACAGTAGCAGGGTTAATAAGGTCCAGATCTCTTGGTTCTCCATGGCAAGGCTTCCAACTTTCAGCAGCAGACCTATCCTGTATTAGTGGTCCTCTTTCTTTTCCAAGCTGCTGAGGGTGTCTTCTTCAAGGGGGCTAATACTCACCTTGAGAATTCATTCTGTCTTCAAAACTCCAGAATTTGGGAACTCTCATATTCAGAATTACAAGACTAGGAGGATCCACTTTCAAGCTCACCTGGGGCAAGCATGGGCTGTTGAACATGTGTTTCTCTTGCAAATGGCCTTTTCCCAATTCTTGTTGGGATGGTGGGAGGTAGAAAGCCCCTTACCACCTCCTTGCTGCACTCCAGTCCAAGTCTAAAGTTGAGAAAGTGCACAAAAAGAAAAAAGGGTGAGTCAATTCACAGCTTGCTTTTAGAAACCACAGGGGGAAATGGCTCTTCTGTTGCCTTTCTTTTTTTTTTTTGGTTAGGCAATGGGGTTAAGTGACTTACCCATGGTCACACAGCTAGTAAATGTTATGTGTCTGAGGTCGGATTTGAACTCAGGTCCTCCTGACTCCAAGGCCAGAGATCTATCCACTGCGCCACCTAGCTGGCCCTCCAAAATGGCTCTTTTGACAAAAGCCCATCCTCACTTCCTCCTGATTCTTGGTCGCCAGTCATTTTGAAAAGCCAGCTCTAGTCACTGTTGTAACATATAAGCTCTAACCCCACTCTCCCAGGGCCAGGCCAGCTACAGCACCCCTCAAGGTTTTAGGGTACCTGGATAGGTTTTTAGGGTATCTCTATTTTCTTCTACCATTAGCTCAAACTCCCATTTGAGGGGCCTACCACTAGTGCCCCAGTTCCATTTCACATTGAGTAACTTTTACAAAGGGCGGGTACAGCAGGAATAATCATGCAGACATCTGTTTCCCTATCCTCTAGGGCATACGTTTCCCTATACTACTTTAGTCTCTGGGGGAATAGGTTCAAAACTTGGCTCAATTCCTATTTACCAATGGTCTCACCAAGTTCACATCCAAAGGCAGTTTCACCATTGGATGAGTCCTTGATTTTACTAGCATGAGTCCAGAAGGTCATTCTGAAGATCACCACTCCTTGTTCCTTGGGACATCAATGATGATTTGACTGTAATACCCCTCACAAACTCCAATTTCTTGATCCCTGTGGCTCTCTCTTGTAGTTGGAAATTTTACCTCCTGAACCTAGAATGGGAAAGAATGAATAAAAAGGCCAAGGAATCCCTGATTCTTAGGCACCATATAGTCTCAGAAGAGAAAGAAGGCCCTAAGGTTTTTTCCTTTACCATATGATCTCCTATAGGATTCCATGTGAGAAAGGGCCACCAACCTGTCCCACAGGTGAATGAAGCAAAAAGCCAGCCAAGAAGACTCTGCAAGTTTCAGAAATACAGCCAATCAGAAAAAGCTCCTCCCACCCATGTGATTAGCCAGACAGAATCAGTTACAGAATACTCATACTCCAAAGTAATCATGATTCTTCTGGAAGCCTTCTTCCTAATGTCCTCCATGTGAAGAGGTTGCAGGTTGCATCAACTGAGTAAGCTGATGGGGACTGTACATTTGACCAATCTCCATCACACCAATAAGGAATTTTCTATGTTCTTTTAGCAAAGTGTTGCCGCTCTTTGTCCTTCGTAACATCAGGAAAGTGATGCCATGACATGCAAGTGAATTGGATTTAAGTGAGGGAGGGCTGTGCAAAGTCACTAGCCTCACTTTCTCCTCCAGAGCCATCTGGGTCCAGTAGCCAGATATAGGTCATGACAACTAGAGAAGTGACAGGAAATTAGGTTTTGTGAATTTACCATGGAAGGGCAACATGAGTCACTGACCATCTGGAGGCTCTGATTTGGGCCAGTAGAGGCAGTGAGGAACCCAACAAGAAGCTGAAGAGAACAATAGAAGAACCAACTGGAGATGACTTAAGAAAACAGGATGGTCAGCTGACAAGAACGTTTCAGCCAATTTGCTGGAATGTGTTGATTGACCGGAGGCTGAAGCTCATTGGAAGGCAATTGAATTCCGCTTATTGCCTTTGAGTACCACCTACAGCAGAGATGTTAAATACGCTATAGCAGAGGTGTCAAACATGCTGGCAGGCTTTGGGAAACTTAGGAAGATTTATATGAATTGATACAGAGGGAAAGAATCAGAACCAGGACAATGAAGGAACAAGGAGAGCTCCCACTTGTGGCTGAAACCTCCTCATTAAAATGTAATTGGGAAATATTTAACAAAATAAACAAAAATACAATGAAGCATTTCATTTTAAAACTAAGTCAAAGTGTGGCCTGCAGATATCCTCAGACATGGATTAATGACCTTGTTTTTGAATTTGACACCACAAGAGAGGACTCTTATCAGACGTGCTACTTGTTCTCTACTAACATGTCTGATTTGATAGGGAAAAGCAAAAGACTAAGGAGGTTCTGTATATACTTTGCTGTTAGCAGACACATACATGTAACTAGACAAAACAGCATCTGGTTGAATAAAGGACTGCCTGCACTGTCTAGCCTTTGTCTGCACTGTCTAAAATGCCAAGCTAAGAAGCTCTGCTTTGCTATAGGCAGATGTCGAAAACAGATTTGACAAATCAGCTTCCTGTTGAGTGAGGAGTTAGCCAAGCTCATCTGCATTGCCCAGAGAATCACTCTAAGGAGCTTTGTAGTTCTCTAGCTTAAAGCAAGTACTTATCATGGACAATAGCACAATACTTCCTCAGCACCTCTTTAAGGGAGATGGTGCTTATCACTGCTTCATCAGTTCAAGAGCTCCCATTAAGGGAGCCGGTGAGGAGCAGATAGGAAACAGCTGCATGAGATGCAGATTGATTCTGAAGGGATCAAAGACATCAAACTGCATTCCAGAGCTGTGAGACGCTCTGAGCACGAATGTTGTCATGAATCACATCTCTCCCTGCTAGGTTTCTGTGTCTATCTTCTCTCCCCCATGAATAGTGAATATTGATAGAAGATTGTGATCCAGGTTTAGGTATGAACTACATTTTAAAATTATTCTTACATTTGCCTTTATTAACTGTAATGTTGCTATTATTATTATTTTTGCCTTATCATTAAGTAAATGTCTTATGCTTAAGCGTTAATGTTATCATCATTCTGAACTCATTTTGTGTAGATGGGAAACACACTGGTGGGAGTTCAGGAGCTAGAGTAGCAAATTGTTTTGGGGAGTATATTCCCCTCATAACATAGCAAGGTGGCATAATGGATATGCTGGGCTTGGAGTCAGGAAGACTCATCTTCCTGAATTCAAATCTGGCTTCACACACTTACCAGCTGGGTGACCCTGGGCAAGTCACTTAACCCTGTTTGCCTCAGTTTCCTCATCTGTAAAATTAGCTGGTGAAGGAAATGGCAAACCACTCCAGTACTTTTGCTAAGAAAACCCCAAATGAGCTGATGAAGATTTGGACACAGCTGAAATGAATGAACAAAGCAACAAAAGGAACCTGAGAAAGTTTGAATTGTTCCAGCATGGTGGTGGTCCTTCTCTGAGAACCCAGACCTGTCAATGTGAGGGCAGATTGAAAGTAAGCTCAGAAAGAATGGGTGGACATAGTCTATGTGAGGGCTGTAACACAGATGTTTACCATTAAGCTATTATTTTTTCAACATCAACTTTATATTTGCCTCTCTGCAACTTCTACCCATTACTCTAGGCTCTTCCCTCTGGGGCCAAATAATGCAAGGCTAATTGCCTTTTCCCATGACGCATCTTCACCTCCTTTTTTGAGGTCCATGCTCCCAATTCCTTCAATCAATTTTTATATGGAATGGACTCACGTCCTTCTTCATCCTGACTTCCCTTCCTTGGATGCTTACCTGTCCTTCCTAAATGTGTTGCCCAAACTTGAACGTTATACTCAAGTTGTACTCTGACCAGGGCAGGACTTTTGTTACTCAGTAGTGTGTTTGTGACTCTGTGGACCCCAGCATGCCAATACTGTCCATGGAGATTTCTTGGCAAAGATGGTAAACCGTTTGCCATTTCCTTCTCCAGCTCATTTTACAGATGAGGAAAGTGAAAGGGTCACACAGCTAGGAAGTGTCTGAGGCTGCATTTGAACTCAGGTCTTCTTGACTCCAGGTCCAGCTCTCTATCCACTGAGGCACTTCACTGCCTTCAGGGCAGGACTACCATCTCCTTATTCCTGGAAACCATCTAAAAACTAATTCAGTCTTAGGTTAAATTTCAGACAAACTGCTTACCTATCTTGTAATTATGAAGTTGATATTTTTAAACTCAAGTGTAAGACTTCATGTTTATCCCTATTAAATTTCAACTAATTAGACTTAATCTGGTGTTCTAGTATTCCAAAGATCTTTTTGGATCTTGACTGTCATTTAGTGTGATAGCTACAAGCTTTGAGTCATCTGCAGCCGGAACTGAAAAGATCCAAACCTTGAAGCGCTCGGTTCCAACATTAAATCACAAAGTCCTTTTTTAAGTAGTATACACTTCCCATTGACTTCTACCACCTCCCCCAACTGAACCTTTCCTGCAAGAAGTAAGTCTAGTCAAAAAAAGCAAGTCATAAATACATTGGCTAAGTCTGAAAATATTTGCCTAATTTCACACTTCTAGTTTACCTCTCCAAGAGACAGGAGGTATGCTTCACCATCAGTCTTTTGAAGTCACGATGGCCATTGCATTGATCATAGTTCTAATGTCTTTCAATGTTATCTTCCTTTATGTTACTATGGTGATTATATTCATTGTTCTCTTTATGATTACTTCATTCTGCATCATGTAAGGCTGCTTAAGTTTCTCTGAATTCTTCATAGTCTTAATTTTATGACAATAATAGTCCATTAATTCAAATTCCATGATTTGTTCAGCCATTCCCCAATGAGTACTCACTGTTCCCACTTGTTTGCAACTATTAAAAAGTGCTGGTTAAAAATGCTGGTTTGTAATGGGGATTGATAAGGAAAACCATGATCAATCTGATGAGTCCTTCAATAAACTTGATGTGATTACATAAAGTGGACCTGTGAGGGCATAGGGAACTTAGCAAATCAATCAAGAGCTTTCCTGATCAGTCCTCATTGCATGTATAGAACATTACCTTATCAAAAAATGCCTCATTGAAAATACAAACATGATAAAAAGAAACAGTGAATTAGGAAAGGTGTTTGTTTTTAATAATGGATACATTAGAAAAAAAAAGCCTAACTTTCAGAATTTACAGCAGATGGCAGCAACTCTATAAGGGCAATAATCATCTCCAATGGATTAATAGTCAAAGGAAATGAGCAAATAATTCACAATGGAACAAATACAAATTAAAAAAAATACTTTAAAGGGGTTTAACTTTATTAGTAATTGATTAGTGCAAATTAAGAAACTAGCAAGTACTATTTCATATCCATAAATTTAATAAAAATAAGTTAAAATTATAAAACCCAAAGTTGCTAGACTGTGAGTAAGAAGTGTGCTCTGACATACTGGAGCAGTTTTCTCTCTTTTGGAAAGCAATCTGGCAGTGTACACCAAGAACTATAAAAATGAGCATACCCTTGGACTCAGCTGATCCATCTTCTGGGGATGTACCTTAGGAAAATAATTAAAAAAGAAAAAAAGTTCTATTTGCAAAATGATGTTTATAGCTATTTAAAAATATAATAGTAAATAGACATATATCCCAAGGAGATCATTGACAAAGAGAAAGGCTCCATACACACCAAAATATTTATAGCATGACTTTGAGTGGCAGTAAAGTATTGGATACAAAGTGGCTGCTCACTGATTGCGGAATGACTAACCAAATTGTGGTACATGAATGTAATGGAATGTTATTATGCTATAGGAACATGTTGAAAACAGAGAAGCATGGAAAGACTTATATAAACTGATTCGAAATGAAACAAAGCCAGAAAAACAACTTACACAATGACTACACTGTGAGCAAAAAGAATAATAGGCATAAAATGATAAAAAGTGAATGTTGCAAAATTACAAAGAATATGCTTGCCCCCAAAGAGATAGAGAAAATATCTCACTCTGCTCCTCTGTAGATGTTGGAGTCCACCTGTGTGGAACATAGTGCATAATGTTTTCAACATCTTGATCAATTTTACTGATTTCCCCCCTTTTTCCTCTTTTTCTTTCCTTTTAAAACATTCTGTTATAAGGGATAGCTCTCTGGAAGGGGAGGAGGAAAGAATATGAGGGAAATCTGGATAATGATGTAAAAACAAAATATATTAATAAAATTGATTTTGAAAAAGAATGTGTATATATATACGTATATATATATACGTATATATATATGAAATATATATAATAGCAAAATAGGACTTAATGTTCATCAATTATGCATGTGATGGAAGTATTGTATTCCCTGCCATCATGACATTGGGAAGAACAGAGGTGAAAAACCTACAGAGACATGGAAAACTTTATGAAATAATGCAAAAAGCAGAAAGAGGTGGACTTTGTACATACTGACCACAACTATGTAAGAGGAAATTGTATCCTTTTGAATGTACACTCAAGAATTGGTAGGAGTTACAGAACAAGTTATTAATGAGTTTCCATTGGTTCCTTTTTTGTTATTGTTCTAAAGCTGATTTTAAAAAATGAGGAGAGAAAATGGTGCCTCTAATATCAAATATCTTCCTCTTCTCTTTAGAGGATTTACACAAAATGACACTGTGATATTGACTAGCTGACAGACTTACTGGAGTCTGAAAAGCAGGCAGTTGTTCCTTTTGGATCACTAATAACAAATAGCTAGCATTTATATAGCACTGACGATGTGTCAGGCACCATACTAAGCAATTTACAACGATCTCATCTGAGCCTCACAATAATCCTGGGAGGTACTATTACTCTTCTCATTTTACAGATGAGAGAACTGAATTAAACAGCATTTTTTAATTTAAAAATTAAATTTAAAACAATTATTTAGAATAATAAAATTTAGTTTATAAAATTAAAAATTTTTCAAGAGGTCAAATGACTTGCCCAGGGTCACATAGCTAGGAAGTATCTGAGGCCACATTTGAACTGAGGTTTTCTTGGCTTCAGATCCCTCTATCCATTGTGCCACCTAGCAACCCCATAATGATGTTTATAGAGGGCAGAGAAACTAAGTGAATGACAATTTAAACAGGAACACAATGGCTGTTTGTCAAGATAAGTCAGGGTGGGGAACACTGGGCATAGTCTATTCCCTAATCTCCCTAGGTAAAGAATCACCCGCTAAAAATAAAGAAGTATCACTAGAAGTCAGGATTCAGGCACTCTTGGGAGGGCAGGGAGAATTTCTAGTCCATGGCAGCTAGAAGCTAGAGCATGGTGGTGAAGAGGAGGAGGCTGGAAGGGGAAGTCAACACAGCTATGGAAAACAGAAGATTCAGTGTGTGAAATGTTCCTCCTCTCCACTTTCCTCAGACATCTGGTCTACCACTTAACTTGCTAAGGATAAAATAGAATGCTAGAGCTAGAAAGAAACTTGGAGATCACATATTCTAATCCCATTATTTTTCAGGTAAAGAAATTGAGGCTGAGGAAAATTCAGGCATTTATAGAGTCTCAGTTCATTAGAGGTAGAACTGGGACTAAAATTGAGGTCTTCAATAAATTTGTCAGCTTCTTGAACAGTTACCATAGGTCTAGTCCTTAAAAAGATTTGGGGGCCTGTGGAATCAAAATGAGCCAGAGTACAAATTGAGAGCATCTCTGGGGACACAGACCATTTATTAAGTCTGACTTGGGAGTTCAGGACTTAAACTCTCTCACAGAATGATCCCTTCTTAGCCTGAGTGAAAGGATAATGGAGGCCCAAACTTGGGTTGAGCCTAAAGGCTGAACCATAAGTTGAGCCTAAAGATTGGTGTCTGTGCTGGTCCAATGCCACTGGATTCTGTAGTTCACCCTGTCATTCAAACATAGAACTTTTACGTCTGTGTTAACGTTTCTGGAGGAGACAACATTTTAGCAGAGCCAGGGAATAAGTGAGCAAGCTAACCAGAGAAATTTGGCAGCTCAGATCTTCAGATGGCCCTCCAGCTACCTCTGACTGGTGACTGGCACTGAGCACTGAAATGGAGTTAGGCCACGGCAGCAAGGGGCTAAAGAATAGGAAGCTACAAAATGGCAGAGGTAGAGTTCCTTACCAGAACAAGTTCAAATGAGGATAGGACAATCAGGGAACAAATGAGCAGAGGACCCAGTTGAATATTTGGGATTTAGCTGTCCCAGATTTTAAAGGGTTATCTCACTGAGCCCAAATTTCAGAGGTAGGAAAACTGGTCTTGAGGACAATGAAAAACCTTTCAGCATGTAAGGAATGAGAAAATATGATTGCCCTGCATGTTAAATGCTCTGGAGAATGCCAGAACCAAATAATTTTCTTCAGGTATTCCAAACCCCTTTGTCTCCATCCCTCCCTAAGTAAACTGAGGTAAGAGAATTCTTAGTCCATATGTAGATTAACCATTACGATTGTTGATCCAATTTTTAAAAAATACTCTCTAAATTAGCTGGTTGCATAAACTGAATTTAACATAGCTATTGATCCTGTCCAGTGTAGATGCATTAGCTTCCTGACTTCTGATGTTTCAAAAATCCCAGTACATTTTAAGACACTATGTCCCTTTTCAAAGAAAATGGTTGAAGTGATTACTTTAATAGAATTATGTTTTTGTGTCTCCAATCCTTCCCCCTCTTTTCTCCTCACTCCCTTTTCCTCCAGTACATTGACATTTTCATTATTCAGCCAGCCATTTCCTTCCTCTTTGGGTAGTATCCAACAGTTCTGCCATTTCCTATACTCTTCATTGTCCTGGTATTAGCCCAACTCCATTAGGAATAGAACTGGAAAGGGGAAGACTGTAAACAAACAACTTAGAGGTAGGAAAGACCAGCACCATGGTACTTTAAAAGGTTATAAACACAAGAGCGAGCATAAACATCACAGGTCACAAGAACGCTTGCCTAGCTGTATTGGTATAAGCACTTTCAGCTCCATTTTATCTCAAAGCATGTTATGATTTTCATTGTCTTGGTACTGCTCCTCAGTATTATTACCTCAAACAATTCTTTTTTTCTTTCCCATCTCCACGTTCAATTCTACAATAGGCCCCTGAGAGCTATCACGCAACAGCTATTCACATAGTCGCCTCACGCAGAATGTAGGAAGAATGAATGATTACTGGGGGCCGACAAGACTTCAAGAGGAAGGGGAGACAAATACAATAACTACTTTGGCTGACCCCTTCAGGCTTTCTAAGGAACACTCTGGATCCCAAACCCATGACTTCCTCCACAGGCATCTTAACTCAATACTCACCTGAGCTGGCTGATGTCTATAAACACATTATAATTCCCATTTATGCCCACGTAAGCAACTTGAACTTGCATATCCACTACCTTGACAATTGCCCCCAAATCACTCCAAGTACACACAGCAACATGAGGCCAAGGAAGGCACGGGGGAGTCCTGTGACTTGAATATGGAGAGGGCTACTGGAGCCTCCCTCATTTTTGTCAACTCTGACACTAACTCTGGGTCAGTCCTTGAAGTCACTTCCCCTTTTGTGGTCCACTTCTTTGGCTGAAACATGATACTCATATCTCATTAGTACTCTTCGCCCCTCTGGTTGGATCCTTCGATTGTAGGTCAGGACCATGGGCTTCAGAACCAGTGGGCTTAGCATAGTTTTTCTCTCCATTTCTCACCAGCTATGCTGCTTTTGGACTTTGGAAGTCTCCATCATGTCTTCTCTGGGCACCTTCTACCTTCTTCCCCACCCCAACTTCCAGTTTTTCAGCTTCCTTCTGTTATCTTCCCCTATTAGATTGTTAGCTCCTTGAGGGCAAGGACTGACTTGGTTTTTATTTGTAGGCACGTAGCGGGCACTTATTAAACATTTATTAACTTAACCACAGTGGGCCATATTATGATGAATAAAATGATCTAATAAATAAGTCACTCTCCTTGCAAGGGAGTTACACCTAAATTAGGATTTAAACCTAGTTTAGTGCAAAATATTTATAGTTGGAATAAAGAGAATATGGGTTACTTGTCATATAAACTGAATCTCTACCCACCATAACTGATTGGGGAAAAGGCAATCATTTAGACCATTACAGCTGAGAAATAGTTTAAGTTGCAAAGAGATAAGAAATAGCACTCTCCAGGCTGAAATCAGGCAAAGTGCATTTGAAACCTACTCATTCCCCTCCTTCCTACTCTTGCATTTATAGGGCCTTTTTTGAAAGAATGACTAAACCAGTAGGTGAGGAAAACACCATGGAGATAATCTTCCTATATTTTAGTAAAGGTTTTGATTAAGCATTTCATACTATTCTTCTGGAGAAGATGGAGATATGAGTAATACAGATTCAGAACTGGTTGGATGGCTATACTTAGAGTAGTTGTTAATGTTTTGATGGCAATATGGCAGATTTCCAGTAGACTATCCTAGGGATAGGTACTTGGCCTAGCGCTGTTTAACATTTTTATCAATGACTTGGATAAAGGTATAGGTGGCATGCTCATCATATCTGTAGATGACACAAAGCTGTGAGGGATAGCTAACACACTGGATGACAGGAAAGATCTAAAAGGATCTTGACAGGCTAGAACACTGAGCTGAATCTAAGAGGAAAATCAATAGATATAAATGCAAATTCTTACACTTGGATTAAACAATTCAACTTTGCAAATGTAAGATAAGGGAGGCATGTATAGAAAAGTGGTTCTGAAAACATATTAAGGTCTTAGTGGACTGCAAATGAAAGAATTTAAGTGTGACACGACAACCAAAAATGCTAATGCACTCTTGGGCTGCATTAAGGATGACATAGTTTCCAGGGAGAGACAGGTGACAATCACACTGTACTCTGCCCCTGTTAGAATTTACATTTAGAGTATTACGTTCAGTTCTGGGCCCCACAGTTAAATAAACTGGAGAGTTTCCACAAGACGGTAAAGGCCCTTGAGTCCATGATACAGGAAGATTAGATGAAGGAATTCAGCATGGGTAGTCTAGGAAAAAGAGGACTCAAAGGGGACCCGATAGGTGCCTTCAAGCATTTGTTGGGCTATTACATGGAGATAAGATTTCTATTGTTTGGTCCCAAAGCACAGAACTGGTGGTAAGGATGAGCTGTAAAGAGAAAAATTTAGGCTTGATATCAGCTAAAACTTCAACAATCAGAGCTGTCTAAAAGTGGAATGGATTTTCTCAAGCAGAGGCCCCATGATCTCCACTCCAGGATGCTGCAGCAGGATTCCTTTGGTGAATGGCTCGGATTAGATGACTACTGAGGTCCCTTATAACTTAATTTTATGATTCTATAACCTGCATTATCCTCCTGTTTAGCTAGAAACCCAAAACTTTCCCTCCAACACCTCCTCTTCTCTCTTTCCCCCCTAAATTCCACACACAGTATGTTTATGGCTTTTCTATGAACTCCACCCAAAGGCTTACATCTTTGTGGACTTGAAATCTCAGGACTACATTCAACAGTTCTGTAGCCCTCAGAGAGAACTACAGAGAGGCACGTAGACCATGTCCATGCCATTAGCCCAAGTGCTACTAGTGATTTTTCCTTTTTCTCATCTCTTCAGTGTGATTACCACCTCAGTTTCTCCCACTCTTGACTTTGGCTTATTTTAATACAAATATCTCATTTGAAAAGTCTACCTCCTCTCCCACCAATACAATTCCACTAACTTAGTTTCTTTCACATCAACATTTCAAAACCTTCCTCTGGTATTTCTGTTAATTCACCATTCTACCCACTCCCTACAAGTACCTTGAATATGCTCTGTTTTCTCTTATTGATTAGTAATAAGCAATAGGACCCAACCCTTCCAAGACATCATTCCTACACTTATGACAACCTGTTATTCTTAATTACCATTATTTAGCCACTTCTTGATCTAAACAAGGGTTTAAAAAATGCACAGAAAAACCTTCTTGAAACCATTCTATACAGAACACTTCTGGGTAAATATTCTGTTCAGATCAAGACATGGAGAATTTCAATAGCCTATGACTTATTTCTCTTGAGTTCACTTGGCTTACTGCCGTTATCAAAGAATCCAGGTACCAAAGCCAAAAAGAATTTTGCTGCCCCAGCTACCTAAGTCTGGTTTATTATCTCCAACACAATCATATTGACTATAGTGTTTAAAAAGCAAAATACACTACTTAGCACTGTCATCCTTTCAGACTTAATGTCGTAGGTGAAGGCTTCTTTGTCTGTGTAAGATAGATGTGAATCTCAAAGGACTGACCACAAACTGCACTAGTTGAAGACAGGCCCATAGTTTCTGATTATTTGGGTTGTCTCTCTCTTGCTGACCTCACTAACTTTATATGGTGCTTTGTACATTCTAGGGACTCAATATTTAGACAGTTCTTTTATCCTTGAGGTTAAATATCAGTTTGAGATTCAAGAAAACAAACGACAGTAGCATGAAATAATGAAGAGTAGGAACTGGATGAATCATAAAAGTTTAGAGATAGTACTCCTTCATTTCAGAGGTGAATAAATGAGGGCCAAAGCGGTCAAGATAACTTTTGGTGAAAGACCTCGGACAAAAGCCTGTGTTTTCTAATTCCTACTGAAGTTCTCTTTCTACTACACCATACTTGAGAAGAAAAAAAAAAGACTGAAGATCCTTGCTTTCAGAAGTATGGTAAGGTTATGGAGGAAGCCTGGAGCTACCCCAAACTTGAAGAGAAAAATCACATAAAAAATGAAAAAGGTGAAGAGGGAAAGAGTCTGTGAAACTTAGTCACATACCAGAATGGATGCTTGGTCAAAATAATTTTCACAGTTGAACCTATAGGAATAAGAGAACATACAACTTACTCTCAGATAGTTGTATTTCAATTGCTATGAATCATACCTAACCTACCATCCTATTCTAAGACTTTTCCATGGCCTTGAGGTAATATTGGGTTCTCAAAAGTTATTCCTTCTAGTGAGCAATAGAGTGGGGAAAAAAGCAGAGTCAAAAGAATAACATATAATTACTTGTTTGGTTGTGTCTGATTCTTCATGACCCTATCGTCCATGGGGTTTTCTTGGTTAAAAACACTGGAGTGGTTTGCCATTTCCTTCTCCAGTGGATTAAGGCAAACAGAGGTTAAATGACTTGTCCAGGGTCACATAGCTAGTAAGTTTGAGGCCAGGTATGAACTCAGGTCTTCCTGACTCCAGGATCAGCCTTCTATGCACTGAGCCATCTAGTTGCTTCTACATATAATCACTATAGTAAGACAAATCTAAAGTAAGCGAGCAGCAAAAAACCAAAAACCACACACATACATACAAACCCAACCCTCAGCTCTAAATCAATGTTGGTACCATACTGTCGAAATTAATGTACACAATCCTCCTTTCTTGAAGGATCAATACGTTGTTTTGAGGGAATGTACTTCGTAAGATTTATCCAGGCATTTGTTGGGGGAGTGTTTGTTGTATCAAATTAAAATGTATCCACATTCTTAAAAAAAAAGAATACCTTCTAACAAATTGAAATCTAGGATTGAAAAGCTAGGGTATTGAATGCTATGGGAATGTAATTGCTGGCAGCTTCTAACAAGCTGAAAGGCTTTGGCTACAGAATCATGGATGGACTTTAGTGTGCTGTTTGAGGACCAGTCTAGCTAAGTTCAGAGATGTCATCAACCAGGTTGACTTCACTGTGGAAGAAGTACAACATACCAATGAAATCATAGGTCCTTGAAGTATCAATCACACAACAATCTGCAATAAGTGTATTTTGAGCAGATTTCATTTTACATGTATCCATTACCTCGAAATTGATGGCATCCCTGCAAAGTTGGCTGGAAAGCAAATTTCTGTGAAGTTAATTCTACCCTTTTTTATTTCCATTATAAAAAGATACGTTTTTATGGTTGGGTGGCAGTGGAGGGAGGCACCTAAATGACTGCAATTGAGATGTTTTCATGAAGAAATAGCTACACACTACTTACAATACGTGCATAACTGTATAGTTAACCATTGTCTTCTAGAGTTGTAACCTAGTACCTCATTTTCCTTTTGTACTATTTTCCTGGTTCCATTTTCTATTACTGTCGTCTTGCTGGTAGCCATCTTGTGGCATAACTAAGCCCTGTATTTGACTTTTTTAGTCCACTTTAGCTTTAAAGGGGCTAAGAAAATTCATTTCTGCCCTTTATGCATACCCACGAGTGCCTCATTCTTCACCTTTCTTTCTCCTATGCTGAAGGCACTTACTAAACTTTTCACTTTTCATTGAAAAAAGTTCAAAATGTCTCAAATCAAATTTTGATTCATTCAACAAATCAAATCTTGATTCATTCAATATCTTACCAGGGTCAGCAAACATGAGCTGACACAACTGGCTAAAGATTTAGATTTGAACTCAGGTCTTCTGATTTCAAATCCAGCACTTTTTTTTCTGATGCAATACTGCTGACTATCTCTTGGTCTCAGTGATAATGGGAATCAAGTTGACATACCTCCCTCCCCACATATTTCCTTCTTGATGATCTTTAACCCAGGGCTAGAAATTAGAGTTAAATTTACAATAAACACAGAGTGCAAGGACCTTATTTCTTCCCAGTACATAGCCATTAATTGCCAACCAAGTCTGCTACTAAGTTGGATAGGTTTCACCTAGCTGGAACTACTTCCTCTTCCTCTGTTCTTTAAGTAAGAGTTAAAATAGGAAGAAAGGGAGTGTTTGGGTGACTCAGTTTCCAGGAAGAGGAATAGATGAGCAGTTACTAGGGGACAGATACTAGATTTATTTTTGTACATACATGAGAAGGATTTATTACTGGGTGAGAAGAGAGGGCTTCAGAAGGCAAGGTACTTTGCATACAAAAACAGAGGTAATTTTGAGCATGTTAGATCAAAACTAGTTGTAATTACCATTCTCCCCAATCTAGTATCTTGTTTACCCACTATACTAGAGAGATAGGAATTACTTGCAAAACAAGTAGAAAATAACTGCAGCTAAAAAAAAAATGCAGTGACATTTGCTTTAGCCATTTGAATACACAGGATGCAGTTTTCAAAAAGTTTGGAGAAAATAAAGCTATAAACCTATAAATAATGGCTCTTCAATTTCATTTTGTGCCTCCTACTTAGCCATCAAAATATCTATTATTACCAAGCTGTTTTGGGGAGTAAATGTTGTCATAAGATATTCTCCCAAGTGGTCTCCTATGGCCTTGAACCTGCTGTGACTTTGGAAAAGGATTTCTGGAAAGCATCTCCAATTTTTAGGATTGCCTTCTTCAGGAATCAAACCTCTTGAGAGTGGAGTGGGATCTTTTACACTGCCTTCTAGCAAGTGATGCAGAGAAGAAAGCAGAGCCAAAAAAATTATATATATAATGACTCCAACAATGTAAATCTTAAGACAATGAGAGGCAATAAAACTCAGGTCTAATACAATAGTTAATGTGGAACCATACCATCAAAATTAATGTACACAGTCCTCTCTTCTATGAAAGATTAAAAAATTGGTGGGTTTTTGTTTTAGGGAATTGTACTTTATATGGGGGTGAGAGTTGTTTGGGTATATTTGTCAGGAAATGTTTGTTGTATCAAAATATTTCAAGAATAATGTCATTTTAGAAACTGAAATCTAGGATGCTGGGGAAAAGAGCCCTAGAGCAGAAGGTCATACTCAGGAATGATATTCATTCCTGTTAAAATTCATCTCTCTTGACTGAATACTAAAAAGCTAATAACCAGAATGAACTTCCTTTTGTCCTTTCAGAAACTTGGATATAAGGTGATTAGAGCCAGATTTAAAGCCCCTGAAAGCAGAAGCCAAGTTTTGTGCTTTAAGAATTGGAACTACCAAATAGGTTATCTTCAAGGGAACACAAACCTACTTCTTCTCCAGGATGAGTGACTTCCTTGGATCAAATCACCTCTGCTAACTTGCTAGAGAGAAAAACCAAAAAGGGAAAACCTAAGAAGTAGCAGAGAAACACACACCAAATGATTATCTTTTGTATATGAAGGATTAAAAAAAAACCTTTTCAATTTAATAAACTTTGCAAAAGCAAAATTCTTAAAAATTACTTGGGCTTATAAAAAACAATTTACAGTGATCTGTGTATAATCAAAGAAGACAACTCATGAAGCCATCTTGATTACAAATCTGAAAAAATTCTAATGGTTGTTACAGAACTTTTCTTCCCTTCTTCCAGTAAATAATAGTTGCTCAATTTTAAGCCCTTCCCACTACTATTGATCCTGTTGATAGAAAATATTGCCTCCCCTCTCATTCCCCCCAAGGCTGTTTTCATACCTAAGTTGCATCATACCATGCCAGGTGTATCTTTAACTTTACAGCAAGCTTGGCAAGATGACATTCCCTTCTGTAGTTCCCTCAATGCCTAAAAGGAGTCAAATCTCTTTTTTCTACAAACTTTGGACCTCTTTTCTCTATCACATCCTCCTCAGCCTTCCTCCTTGACAAACCTCTGCCACATCGTGATCTCCTAAAGCATCCTTGTGAAAGGAAAATGCTTCGAACACTAAAAGACATCAGGTTTGAAAGTCAGGTACTAATTTTCAGATCTAGTTTCCAGTTGGACTAACAGAAAGTGTATTGCTTTTCTTCCCTCACTCCTTTGTTCAGTCTAGATTCCCTTGCCTTTTCATGGATCTCTGTGTAGGCAATCCAGCTGACCAGTTCCATGGACTTACACTGGGCTCATAAAACCATGTTTCATGTTTCAATGCATGCCAAATATTCACCACGCCCAGGGGATTCTAACCCCTACACGGCAGCACTGGGAGTCTTTTGGTCTTCGCCCTTTTCTCTTCCTAAATGTCAAAGCAATGTAGCTTTATCTAATGAACACTCATCTCCTCACACACATTCTCTGCCTTGTTAATGCCCAACTTAAGAGGAACGGATACTTCAGGATGTACACTACAGTGCAGGAGCCAGATCACGGCTCCTATCATGAGCAATCGTGAGGGAGTTTCAAATCAGATGACATCTGGCCAATGGGGTTTGTGACAAATTATTTGTCTCTTTTCTCTTTCAACTAGACACTCCCCTCCACCTGAATGGCTCTTAGTTGCTCATCGATGAGAATCTGTTAGTAGTGAAGGTGCAAAGCTCCTAAAAACTGTCATTCTTCTTCCCCTACAAGCCTAGCCCGCAACATACGGGGCCAAGGAAGCACCTGCTGGTTTTTGTTCAAACGGGATCTAAAAACTAGCACCAAATTGGTTACAGCGCATATAATTCCAACTTAAAATCTTCATAAAGGGTGTGTTGCGGCATTACCAAACTTGAAAACAATGAAGTTTATTAGGAACATGTATTCTCCCTGAACCTGAAAAAGGTCATTTTCCCCATAACCTCTCATTATCATGAAGAATGCTTTAATGAAATACATCCACATTAAGTGCTTTATGAAAAAAGTGCTACATATAGAAAACATGGAAGGCTTCACAATTTTCAAGAAAGCAACCATGCTCTTCTCATCAGCACAGGCAATGGGCTGAAAGACTATTTCCATTAGCTCTCTAGTCTGCTACAAGAGCCACATCTCTACAATTCCTGTTCAAAACAGGGTCAAATGTAGCAGTTACCCCTCATTAAGACCAGAATACCTATGATGTGTAAACAGTGAGGTGGCAAAAAAATATACATCTATATATTCTTTCAAGTGGAGAACTAAAAGAAAATTCTTACTCAACAGCCAGGCAGAGAGGCTGAACACACACACACACACACACACACACGCATGTGTGCAGGCACGCACACACACACACACACACACACACACACACACTCTCTCTCTCTCACATATGAGCATGCGCACACGCGCACACACACACAAGAACAAGTCAAATGTCTCAACAAGGATTTACTTTAACAGAACCTTGCACAGGTACACTATACTCAAGTCTCACTAATAAAGGAGTCACTTGGGTTTTTTTTTCTTTATACAGCACAAGCCACTGGCCAAACACTTAGACCCATCGCTGAATGGAATGGAGCAGCATCATAGACACAACATTTTAGACCCTGGCTCTATGTGCCTTTAATACTTTTTTTCTTTTCCTCTGTATTTACTAAACAGGGTTTTTTCTCTTTTTTTCTTTTTTTTTTTCTTTTTAATAGGGTTCTTTCTGCAGGCTCCTTTTTCCCCTCTTGTATTTATCATGTTTTTAATTTCTTCTCTGGGCAGGAATTTTCTGAATCTGTGTCTTCCAATTCCCCCCGGTGCCTTTTGAGTCCACTTCGTCCATGGGTGCCCCTGCTGTCTGGCAAGTGAGGTTCAGTTGAGTCCTCTTTCATGCCAGTGCTGTGGTCCTCACAGTCCATTTCTGATAGATGGCAGTCTTTGTGCAAGAGAGCCCCAGGCAGGAGCACGTTGTCATTGCCAGCATCTGAGTGTCCTGGGGAAGAGTGGATGACTGCCTCTGACTCCCCAAAGTTCTGTCCATTGTTGTGGAGGTGAAGGGGTCGAGGGTGGAAGTGTCCATTGTTGTGGTTGGGGCAGACAGTTTCATGGTTCCTCTCCTCACTGTCATCAGACTGGGTCCTAGGGCAGCTAATGGATCCACCACTGAGAGCCAGGCAGCATCCTTTGGGAGCTGTGGACAAAGGCTGCTCCTCAGACCTGTCACTTATGGCTTTGCAGAGGGCTTTTCCATTGAGCTTCTTGGTCTCAAAAGTGTGTTCAATAGAGCTGCTATTATTGGTGCCCTGGGATGTGCCTTCTTGTTCCTCTGAACATGGGTGGTTGTCACGATCACAGCCTTGGCCATTATTAGAATTTGTGGTAGGACTGCCTTCTTTCAAAGCTTCCCTGCTTTGGCCTTCAGAAGGGAGATCCTGGTTGCCTTGGGGAGTCGTTACACTCAAACCACTTTTACTGGAAGAAGGGGTAGGGTTGCTTTTCTCACTTGTCCCAGGTTTTCCCTCATCTGTCTCCCCAACCCCTAAGGAAGTCTCTTCATCTTTACCAGTTGAATATGAGATGTAGGAGTAGTGGAGCCATTTGTAAGCTTTGTAGATTTTCCGTTCAACTGACTCCATGTCAGAAGATGGGGACACCCGTTCTGGGTGAATCTCCATGTTGGAGGCACTATGTTCTGGGGAGGAAGCTGGTGAGGAAGAGAGATCATCCACTTTGATCTGTGGGTAGTCATAGTTATCTTCTCCAATATAGGTACCAGCATGCTTTGCTGGGGCACTGGACCTATCATCTCGTGGAGGCTTTTGCCGCCGTCTCATAGCATTCCTTTGACGGGTAGAAGTGCGCCGCTCATTTAACTCCTCCTCATCCTCAGTGCTGCTGCTGCTGCTGGAACTACTAGACTCATTCTCTTCAGGGCTAGGTGATCTGGGTCGGGGGAAGAGGTCAGTATCCAGTTCAGCCTCACAAGCATTCTCATCTGAATCTGACTCATTGGAGAGGGCCAATAAGCGCTTGTCTTGGTACCTCCTCAAGGCGGACAGACGCTGTTGTCGGGAGGCCACATCTTCACATGAAGAGGGCGGGGGGGATGCTACTGTTGTAGCTCGAAGGGATCCCAGGTGGTAGGCAGTATCAGCTGACTCATCTGCCAGAGGTGGCGGAGAATGATGCAGGGAGGTTGAGGACTCAGAGTCACTATAGCCTGAACGCTCACTCACCCCTGCATGCAGCTGTAGGATGGTACTCTCGCTGAGGTCACTATCTGAGTCTGAGCTCCAACCCTCAATCTCCCGGCGTACTAAGGAGTCAAAGAAAGCCATCATTCGTGGGTCTTCCTGGACTGACTGGTTGGCATAGTCATGGGACAAACCACTCCCACTGTTCAACACAAGGCTGATATACTCTTCATGGGTATAGAGACAGCGGGAATCATCTTCAATTCGACCATCAAGGTCTCCAGTGCAACCTGGCTGCTTGTAAGGACTCCATATCTAGAGAGAAAAGAAAAAGAAACAGATTTGAAAATATCTGAAAACAAGTGACAACACAAGACACAGACATAGGGCTTTTTTCTCCTCTTTTACTTTACTCTCTACTTAAAAAGCAAAACAAAACATTTTGTTGATGCCTTTTACCATGGTCATTTCTGGACATATCCTATTCTGCGTGACTTTGGGGAAGTCACTGAACATGTCTGGACTTCAGTTTTCTCATTTACAAAAAAATGGGAGGATTAGCCTAGGCAACACCTATGGTTCCCTTCCAGCTCTAAATCTAAATCTGAAACCATTGCTATTTCCACTTCTGTATCATTTGGCAAATTATGTGACCTCTCTATGCCTCAGTTTTCCCCATCACTTTGCATGAGACAGCAAGACAGATGGATAACATTTCTCTCTCCTCTTTCTGCCTCCTTGCCACCCCCCTCAAAAAAAACCCTTCAGAGAACAGCATGAAGGAAATAGTGTGGTATAGTAGAAATTTGTGGTCAGAAAAGTAGGGTTCAAATCCCAGCTCTGCTGAATAAATTACTTAATTTTTCTGGGTCTTAGTGTCTGCCACGGGAATATGAAAGGACTTAACTAGGTGACTGCTGAATTTCTTTCCAACTTCAAATTAAATCATATGGTAAGACAACGCAGAAGCCAATCAGTTCATAAGCATTTATTAAGCACTTACTAGGTGTCTAGCATTGTGCTGGAGATACAGAGCAGGGCAAAGACTATACTTACCCTCAAGAAGCTCACAGCCTAAAAGAGGAGATGTACACAAAAAAAACTAGGTACACGCAAGATATATACAGGGTAGGTTATCTGAGAAGGGAAGGAATGCTGATAACTAAGGGGACCAGCCTCCCACATCCAGGAGGATTTGGGCTGAGTCTTGAAGGAAGCCAAGGATATTAAGCCAGAGGAGGGAGAATACTCTAAGCATGAGGTACAGCCAACGCTAAGGCACAGACAGAGGAGGGAGTGTCGTGTGAGGAACAGCAAGCAGGCCAGTGTTGCTGGATCATCAGGTGTATAGAAGGCAGCAGCATCTGAAGACTGGAAAGGTAGGAAGGAGAGCCAGGTTATAAAAGGCTTTAAATGCCAAGCAGAAGATTTTATTCAAGGGGGATGGTAGAGGTGGGAATAGGGGGGCTTGTGTGTAACATGGTCACATTTGTGCTTTAGGAAAATCACTTTGGCAGATGACTAGAAGATGGACTGGAGTGGAGAGAAGCTTGAGGCTGAGAGACCAAATGGAAGGCTACTACAACAATCCAGGCAAGAGGTGATGACAGGCTGAACTAAGGTGGTGGCTGTGTGAGAGGAGAGAAGAGAACATATTTGAGAGATGGTGTTGCTTCCACCTTTATAACATCAATAAGACCTGGCAATGAATTAGATATGTAGATGCTGTGAGTGAGGGTGAAGGGTCAAGGGTGGTGTTGAGGTGAGTCTGGGTGAATGGGAAGATGTTGGTGTCCATAAGAGTAATAGGGAAGTTGGGAAGAGAGGTGATTTTGAGAGGAAAGATAGTAAGTTCTGTTTTGGCATGAGGAATTTGAGATGTCCATGAGATCAACCAGCTTGAGATGTCCACAAGGCAGATGGTGATGTATGACTGGAGTCCAGGAGAAAGACTAGGCAAGACTTACAGATCTGGGGAGCACCTACACTGACATGTTAAATGAACTCATGGAAACTGATAATATCATCAAGAGAAAGTACAGAGGAAAAAGAGAAGAGGGTACAGGGCAGGCCCTTGGAAGACACCCATGGTTAGTGGGCATGACAGACACGGATGAGGATCTAGAACAAGAAGAATGAGGTGGAAGAACCAGGAAAGAGCAGTTTCATAAAAACCTAGGGAGGAGAGAGTGCCCAGGAGGAGGTGACTGACAGCATCAATACAAGGTCAAGAATGATGACTGGGAAAAGGAAATTAATTTGCTAATTACGAAATCACTTGAGAGTTTCCACTTGATGACGAGGTAGGAAGCCAGGCTGCAGAGTAGTAAGAAGAGAGTAGGAGGAGAGGAAATAAAGGCACTTTTTTCAAGGAGTTTGGTTGAGAAGGGAAGGAGAGATACAGAATGACAGAAGGGATGGTTGGATCACGTGAGGGTTTTTTAAAAGATGGAGGAGATATGGGCATGTCTGTAGGTGTAAGGAAAGCACCAAGAGAGGGACAGAATTAGAGATTAGTGGAAATGTAGGAACAACAGTAGAGGCAATTTTCTAGAGAAGACAAGGAGGGGTTGGGATCAAGAGATAAGATCTTACCAAGAGAAACTTTCTTCAGAACTATATACGGCCCCTACACCACAGCTCCCTGAGAATTAATATTTCACTCTGTTTATCTATATTCCCCTACTGCAATATTGTTATTTTTAACTAATATGTATTGGTTACACTTGCTTTAGTAAGAACAGTCAACAACCTACACTGCAGTTTCATCCCTGGAAAGGTAAAGAGCACTACCCAGGAAACTGGCTTAACAACCACGGAGAACCAAATTCTCCAACACTCTGACCAGCTGCTAGGTTAAGGCCCGTCACAACTCCCAGAAAAAGAAATCATCTCAGCCCCATCAATATCAGTAGGGATTTTCTTCAGTTTTCTGCTCATCCCTATTGTATCTTGAAAAATGGGAAACAAGAGGCAGGCTCAGCTGCTGTACAACACTCCATCTGTTGGAATTAAGAAGAAAACTGATGACAATGTGTGGGATTTTTCCAAATGTGATCAGTCAGGAACATAGGTGAGCTTGTGAGTTTTCAGGTAATATTATGAACTATCAAAATGCCTGTGTCCTTTCACCGGCACCTTAAAAAAAACCATCATAGACATTATCCACAACAGCCTAATGGTAGAGGGAATGTACTAATTGGAGGGGGAAAAAAAGTGGGGAACCACAGGACACCATGAATGAATTCATCCAAGCATCACAGACCTAGAACTGGAAGAGACTTCAGAGATCATCTACTCTAATCCAATCCCCTCATTTTACAGATGGAGAAACTGAAGCTCAATGCGGTAAGTGACTTAACCTTAGAAGTGGAATTTAAACCCTGGTTCACTGAATCCAAGATCTGTGCTGTCTACCTTATCAGGGTCAGAAGCTGCAACACAAGAACCAAGGTTTCTGACACCCAGATGAGGACTCCATCCATCTAGCCACAGGTGTTTAAAACAGCCAGCTTCTTCACAGAAGAGTGGTAGTGTTAGGGAAGAGGCACAGAAAATACTGCACGTGGCAGATGTTATGCAAAAAAACCAAGTTAACAGTAATTAAGCTGTCACTGAAAATGAGAATTATTAGATCCACCTGACTATGACAGGCTAGTCCACAAAGTGGCCCAGATAAGCTCATACACATTAGCATGTAGCCATGGCAATGCTGATTCTTGTCTGACAGGGTGACTATCTTTAGATAGCTTCTAATACAAGCCTCCTGAACCTTCCTAACTTTCAGCATGCTAAGAGCACTGCTTCCCCAGAATTGAACAGTTACAAGTTCTTTTCCTCTTTGTGAAAACTCCATAGAAGCTTGCTCCAGCTTCCTCTTGGTCTCTTACTTCATTTAGCAACTCAGGGCGAAAGCATCACCACCCAGAAGACACCACACAGTTTTGGGTTTATGAAACAGCTTCCTACAACAACTTCATCAATCCAACGTCAAGCTTCAAGTTTTTCATTTGCTTAGTTGACTTTTCCTTCTTTAGCTTGATAGGTTCATCTCAAAAGGATATGAGTGATAACACTATCATGAAATTAGCTGCCAAGAGAGAATTTTGCCCTAAAATGCTTTTGTGAAATTCCTTAAGTTCACTGAACCAAAGATAATAATTTCCATACTAGCTGTTTATAATCTTTCATCTGTCTTATTTTAGTCTATAAAGGTTAAGTTGTGATGTCAAAGTATTAATTAATTTTTCCTCATCCTAGAGGTCTAGTACCAAAGTAGACTTTGGTAATTAAAGAGGAAAAATTATCTGGAAATAGAACCCTTGGCACAGGAAGAAGTTCCACATTCTCCTCCTAGCTCACCTACCCAGCTCATGAAAGTGAATTCTTTCCCAGCTCCATTTTACAAATGGTTGAATAAAAGCTTATGACACTTTTATTTAGGCATAAGAAAACAGAGGAAAGAAAGCACGTAAAGAAATCAATTTGCCTTTTACAAAAAGGTTAGCCCAACTTGCTAAAGCCCTTCCTCACTTTCTTTTGATATTTCAAGGGTACCAGAGGAATACTTTAGATGACCATCTCTTATCACCCTCATGCTAGACACATGACAAATAATTTTCTCTCCTTATCATATAATTCCTTGATGACATCTTTTACTCCTATTCTTCTTTAAAATTCCTCGATGGTGATATGTTGCAGCCTGATCATACCACCATGTGCCTCTCCATTGCCCTCTGTGTGATATTAATTTTTAAGTTGTCAGAAATCGTCATATTCCATGTTTTGTTATTTGCTGACAGCAGAAGAATGTTGGTATTAAAAATACAGGCTTTTGCTTTCATGGGAAATTTGGGGTCATTAGAAGGAGCTTTGCAATGCCCACTCTCCTCCTGTTAAACCCTATACCCGATTTTTGGCCATGCTGTCTGTCCCAGGTATACACACTGATGGACAAGGAGGGGCCCTTAATTTTTGTGTGTCATGGATCCCTCTGACAGGCTGATGAAGCATATGGACCCCTTCCCAGAAATACATTTTTAAATGCATAAAAATACATGTTACCAAGAAAGCTAATTATGTTGAAGTACAGTTATAAAATTATGTTCAAAATTACTTCATGGACTCCAGATAGAACGCCTGCTCTAGAGGATGTCTATCCAAATGTATACTATAATCTAGGAAGACCGGTGGGTCTTCCTGTGTGGCTGGACAGACCAGAGTCCTTTGACTGATGACAGATCTTTTCCAGTATGTTCTACGACATTCCAAGGCTTGTTGCCATCAACACAATGTCATCTCTAGAGGACCTTACCATCCAAAGGAATCTCTCTTCAACTTGGGACTCTGTATTGGGTCTTTTCCATCACACCGGCAAACATCTTTGATAAGCATACAAATTACTTGTTCTGTTGAACAGGGTTATTTCTGTTATGTTATAGCTTTCAAAGAGTCTTGAATATTTTCATGTATGGATGGGAGACACCATATTGAAAAAGAGCCTAAAAGGTGGCATATTACGCTACTGAAACAATTTTTGAAAATCAACAATAAACACAGTTGGATCTTAAATTCTTTGTCTCTTTCAATCAATTGTGAACTGGTAAAGACAGTGTCTATTGTTAAATATTGCTGTCTGAAGCCTTCTTGTTCCAAACTATTAATACCTTCAGCGAGGATGCTCTTGATTTTTATACGGATGATTCTCTGAAGATTTTGTAGAAATAGGAGACCAGGCATATAGCGGATAGTTAATGATGTTCTCTTGGTCACTTTTTGAGGTACTAATGTATGAGACTTTTCCCCATTCCTTTCGTATCTTCCCTTTCTACCTTTTTCAGATATGCCCCGACATTTGTGTCACCTCCAGCACAGATCTCTAGACATACACAGTCTAATCTGGCTGCTTTCTTCGTCTCTGTTCTCTTTAGTGGCTATCTATCCAACCATCCAACAAACACAATCAGGATTGTGGTATCAGGATATAGTGGTTCCACTGCTCTTGATAGAAAAGTCTCTTATCATAATTTTTACAAACATTTTCCATTTTCCTTCTATTTGTTTTCTTCTTTCTATTTCATAATAAATGTCTTTGGGATGATTTTGTTTATTTAGATACCTTGCAAGGTTTTTTTCTTTCCTTCTTAAACGGCTGTTACCCTTCAATGGTGCTTTATGGGATGGACCCTACTCATAACTGTCCACCATCCTTCAAAAGATTTTATGACTGGGTTTATATTCTAATCCAGTTGTTCCTCTGGTAGCCATTTCTCTTGGTTGGCAAGTAAATCAAAAAGTCTGCTGACAAAAGTATTTTCTGGGCTCTTTTGTTCTCTTTGTTGTGGTAATTATACAATGGCTAAAAGTCTTTATAAAATTACTAAACTGTTTTTTATATAATTTACATCCATTTCCCATTTTTAAATTGTCAAATATTTAGGTACATAGTTCAAGATTACGTTGTTTCAGTTGTACACTATATCCTTTTCTCATCATTATTCTTCTTCGTTTTTATAACTTGTGAGATTAGCTTTGTTAAATTAAAGGTCTGACTGTACACAGATAAGAGAGTTAGGGATAATTCCCACATCGGTAGCATCTTTCCTGGTCTGTCAGGTTTTGTTTTTCGCTTTGTTATGCTATTTGGGGCCTGCTGCTTCCAACACCCTATCAATTTCTGATATAAAGGTGTCAGACTTCTGTATGATGTGAGTCTCTGGCGTCTCTCATTCTTTCTTTTGGAACCATGCTTTCTCATAGATTTCTTCCCATTCTTACCTTTTGCCACCCTTGAATGGAAGTTACCAAGTATCAGAGTGTATGTTTATTGAATTTGAAGGGCATTATCAAGGTCCTCATAGTTTTTCTCTGCTGTTTCATCCCTAACAACCAGTTGCAATTATTTTCATGGTAGTCTTTTGGCACATACTTAGCATTGATTATCAGGTATGCCAGTATTAAATATCCCATGAAATAATGGTTCTCTTTCTTTTGGATATATGATAAAAATAACTTTCAACTTTTTCTTTGCTTCTTAAGGAGTATATAAGAAGCTAGGAGAATTACGATAGCTAATGGTGAAAAGACTTGATTTAGTAATTCTCATGGTCCATACTCTAAATTTCCCTAAAGGTAAATTCTACGGGCTGAGAAAGTCTAGGAGGGCTGCTCATTCCTTAATTTCTTTTTTGAGATGAATGAAACTCTCAAAGAATCCATCGAGTAGTCTATTTCATCCAGAGGGTTGGGAAGTGTCAGTGGAATGCGTCTTTTGTGACAAGACCCTATTCTCTTGTTCTACTATCACTAAAATTAAACATCAAATTTAAAACAGTACACAATTCAAGAGTGCCTAGTATGTGCAAATACTGTGCTAGGTACCGGGGCACAAAGATAAAACCCAGACAGTTCTTGTTCGCCAGGAATTTGTGTTCTACATATGATGGTTTGCTTCATTATCCTGAAGGTTAACAAGCTATCACAGAAACAAAAGGAAAGCTCTTTCTAACAAATATGAAATAAAATAGACTTGGGGGAAAGGGCGGTGTAAAAGTGGCATTCCATGACACACATACTCTTTTATGCAGTGACACTGGTCTTCTGGCTATTCCATGAACAAGCTACTCCATCTCCAAGCTCTGGGCATTCTCTCTGGTCGCTCCCTATGCCTGGAATGCTCTCTTTCCTCCACTCTGACTAATGGTCTCCCTAGCTTCCTTTAAGTCCTAATGAAAATTCCTCCTTTAGCCTTCCCCAACCCCTCTTAATTCCAGTGTTTTTCCTCTTTTAATTATTTTCTACACATCCTGTGTATAGCTTGCTTTGTCTCTATTTATTGATAAGTTTCGTCCCTTCAGACTGTAAGCTCCTTGAATGCAGGAACTGGTTTTTGCCTCTTTTTGTATCCCTGGTGCTTGGGGCAGCATTGGTACAGGCCAGGCGCTTAATGTTTATTGACTGTTAGCATGCTGGGTTCATGAGAAAACAGAGGAGTAAAGAAATATTCTCAGGGGGAAGAGTTTAACTTTATAGGCAGGTACAGAGTCTGGTTGTTTGTTCAAACACTTAACTAGGAGTATCGTTACACAACCAGTCTGCTGATCTGTACTTAGGTGACTGTTACATATTTCTTATAGCATAGTAACAATCTAATTTAAATTGTTTGGAAGATTTTCCATCTGAGAAGGAAAAAGTAGGTGCTCTTATTATTCCCATTTTACAGATAGGAACCTGAGGTCAACAAAGGTTATGCGATCTGCCAAGAGTCATGCTGCCAGAACGTGCTGGAGGCTGGCTTTAAATTCAGGTCTTCTGGAGCCCAGGTCCAGTGCTTTACCTAAGCAAAGGTGTCTGAAAGAATCTTGCCTTTCCAACCTATCAGGGACAGGGACAGGGATAAGGACGCAACTGACGATTTCACTAGAATTGGGAACTCTCTCCACCCTTGCAGGTCAGCCTTTTCTCTGCACCTGAGGTTTTAGGGCACTGCTTAGGAGTAGAGAAGTGACTCGTCCAAAGTCACACAGCTCATTATGTGCCAAAGGCAGCACTGGACCTATCCTGGCTTCTAGGCCAGTTTTCTGTCCAGGCCATTCCTCACTGCCTCTGCATTTGTTACCTACAAAATACGCAGCTTTCAGAGGGAGGCAGGAGCTAATGAGAGCAAGCATTCACTCCAACTGAGAGTACGGACCTCTTCCTTGGGAGGCAGAAAAAGGTGCCCTTGGAACAATCAGGAAAAGAGAAGGGTGGGTGGAGCTCAGTGGGGGGAAAAAAGCAGTTCTGTGGCAAGACTGGAATTTGGCTCAATGATTATGCAGTCTGTTAGCCCTCTAGAAATAATCATCAGAATGTTAAACGGCTCACACCAGTCAATCCACAACATTCCTGAGGGGCGAGTCACCAGAGTGAATACCCCCTTTACAATAGGAGCCAGACCCAGAGCATGCCCAAAGCTGCCTCTCAGAATGAGGTGATTGTTGGCCAGGACAGAGACTCATCTCACTCTGCTTAGCAATCAGGCATCTAGAGTTTATTAAGCGCCTACTATGTGCTAGGCAGTATATGAAATATTATCTCCACCGTCTCCGATTCCCATGCAATTTGCAGTTGGACTGCCACCAAAGCAGATACACTTCAGATAAAACCAAGCTCAGTTTTAACTGTTGCCTTTTCCCTCTAGATATAGGTACTATAATTTCTTAAAAATTCAGATTGAATTCAGATTCAGATTCACCTTATCCTGGTGTAGTGATCCTAATCCTTTTGGTATAGAAGCTAACAATTGAGACTCTGGAGCAGTGATCTCCCCAGTTCAGTGTGGTTGGCCTCATGTAAAAAACATTCTCTTCTTTTCCTTTTCTGAGACCTTGGCTGGCTTCCCAATAGTGATCTTAAGTTTAAGGACTTCAGTTGAGTAAACAGTAGTCTGTGGGGTTCAGTACATAAAAAAGGCCAAACAGGAAGCTCTATTCTATAGGAAGTGCCCAAGTAGAGCTTCCCTGGAGTAAAAGAATTATGTCATCTGTGCCTAGACAGAACATGTTCTGGTGCCAACACTTCAGTCAATTAGTCAAAAGAAAGGTTCAAAGAATTCAGGACTCTGAGCAAAATCAAGTAAACTGCTAAGAATTCTGAAGGGGAGGAATCTGCAGTCACTAAATCCAAAAAAGGTTATCAGAATATCTGCATTCATATTTTTGAAAACACACACAAACCGGTTTTAATACAAAGGGAATCCTAATTATCATAGAGATATCAACCAGATAAGCCATAGGGCTAACAGAAGACTGTCACAAAACAAAAACTGACCCAAAATTCATTTAGCAATAAGCCAGGAAAGAAATGTCCAGATTCCAGCCACAAACTAAGTCAGAAGTCTACGTGTAGAGATACTTCAGTGAGGTTGGGACCAGAGATTTGGAAAACCAGGCCAATTTAGGGAAAAATTTCTCAGGGTAATATGTAAAGTCATGCAAATTAGCAATGGCTCCCAGGGCTAAAGTAGTAATAAGATGAGTCTGAAGGAAGTAGAGCTATGGACAAACACGAGTTACAATTTCTACCACTTGCATTGTACCTCTGTAAGCCATTGTCTGCCATCAGATTTAAGATAGTTATGACAAAGATTTTTAAAAATTCTGCCTAGCAAATGTTCATTTTCCTTTATAAATCTTCCTGGCTGGTAATATACTTTTAGGACAATAGGGGTATGAAGGCTTTGAAGGCACTATTCCAAATCATTCTCCTCTTCTAAACACACAACACACACACACACACACACACACACACACACACACACAGAGACTACTGACTTATAGGGTCAAGGAGGATTTCTCAGTCATTAAAATGATCACACGGATGCTCCCTAAATGATAAAATGACAGTCAACATGAGGTGTCAGTCCAAAATGGAAAGGTGGCAATCACAAAGACCAAATGGGGAAAGTAGTCAAGACTCCTAGCAGCTGGACTGTGAGTGATGGGCACTGGGCCATCTTACCAAGGATATATGCCAAGCTTGGTGTCTTACTTGCAGACTATAAAAATATACCTAGCAGAAAATGATTTAATTTAGTCAATATACAAATTAATTAAAGTTATTTCAGTTTTCTCAAACGACCTCAAACACAACTGCATGCAATTTTTTGGTTCGTTTTTCAGTGTATTTTGGCCAGTGGTTCTCAGAACCCTTTAGTTAAAGACTTGACAAATTATAGCAGCAATCGATGGGAAATGGAAAAATGAATTTTAGACAACATATCCCCTTAATCTCAACATGAAGTTTGGCAGGCAAAAATAATCAGATCTAAGGGCAAGAGACAACTGGAAACATGGTAGCAATGTGAGGCAATCTCTGAAAGATACTTAACTGATAACCAAAATAAACCCCAAAATGACACTTTTTTGGTTTGTTTTATTTCTTCGCTCTAAATTTAAACACCATATAAAATAAGCATTTTAACACATAAAACCGAACAGAAAAAGATGATTGTGCATGAAAACGTCAATCTCTATTACGTACAGTTTGCTTTTCCTTTCACAAATATTATAAAAACACATTTCCTCTCCCAAATTGCTTCCCTGATCTCCAGCATCATTACTAAGATCATCCTTGGTTAAACAGTTGGGTTGTGAACCCTATCTGAGGCGCTGTCAGATTCCATCTAACTCAAGTTACAATACTATGGCAATTTTTCTCTAAAAGGCAAGAATAAGGTAGAGTTCTGACCTTGATAATCTTTTCCACACCAGAGGAGCAGATCATGTAGGTGTGGGGATTGAACCGGACTTGATTGACAATCGACCTATGGCCTTTCAACACCATGAAGGCTCCATTGACCACCCTGCCAATGCCACCTGGGAAGAAAGAAGAAGAAAAATCAAACAAGGGGATGCATGGATGGGAATGTATTCCAGGCAACCAGCTTTAGGCCTGAGCTGTACTATGTAAAATATAACACTAGCAAAATATTGTATCTTGCAGATAAAGTTGCTATGGAAAGAATGAAGAAGAAACACCTCTCAGCATATGTGCTCTTACCCAGTACCTTTATTTAGTCTTTAAACACTGCCCACACCTACCCACTGCAATTCCATTGTCAAGTGAAGGCCATTTAAAAATTTTTTTAAGCTTCTGATTTCTGCACTTGGCTCAGAAATATGTTGGAAACAAATGAAAGTGATCAGTTTGGCAACAGGAAACAAATGAATTAACGGTGGGCTTGAATGAGAGGCAGATGTAAATAACAGAGAAAGGTATTTCTGGGAAAGGTACGACACCAAATATGTTAGGCCAAAAACTAGGAGGAGAAAATGGAAGAGAAAGACCATGCCATTTCAGGTCCAGTATACCAGTTGGTAATACTGCTCTGGGTGCTTGTAAGATATTTTAAAAATAGATTTTGTTGATATTTTTTGTTTTTACTTTACCAAATCTAGGTAAAAAATCTTTCCTCCTATATTGCTTGCCCCTTCCCCCACCCAAAGAACCACCACTTTTTTAAAAGCAGACTTTTTAAAAACACTTTTTAAAGAAATCTGTGCATGTAGACCAAATTTATCATCAACATTCTCAGAAGAATCATTTTTGAGAGTATTATACTCACACAGAGCATTCATATATAAACATACAGAGTGAACTTTCCTTTATATCCAAAGACGATAGTGCTAACCAGCTACCATCAATGCACTCACTGAAGGAGAAGGTGGGAGCATCGGAAGCAGTGAGGAAGCAAGAGCACAAGCCTTCTTCACGGATTTACTGAGGACTGTCTCCAGCTTCCGTAAGTCCCATGAGGTTTGTTAGGATTGTCATGACAGGGAAGGGGAAGAAATGAAGTCCAGAGACCTAAATCGACTTTGTGAAGGCTTGGATATGAATTTTCCCACAAGAATTCCTCAGGGCGCCTCTCTCTGTTTTGTGGCCTGTGTTCACTTGGATAGTAACCGGCTGGATACTGAACGAGAGAGCAGCCAAAGACCTGGAGGAAACTATGCAACGGAGCCCACTGGACCCACTCTGTCCTTCTTACTCCTGGTTCTCCTCTAGACGTCCCTACGCCAGCATTCACATAGATGTGCCCCACACTTTCTAACCTCCTGGTTACTCAGTTTCGATTCCTATGAGTCACTTCTTCACCTCAGCAACCCAGAGGGATGGTCACGTATTGCAGTGTGTGCAGTCTTGTCATTACTTGTAAGAGTTCTGATTTCCTAATCAGAAATCTCTCTACACTCTCTTAAATCTTCAACCTCTATCTACTGGTTACTTCCCTACTGGCTTCAAACATGGCCAAGGCTACCTCATCCTTAAAAATGACCTTCAACAGACTTTACAGTTCCCTCAAGTTATTGTCCTAGATCTCTCTTCTTTTCGTAGTCAAACTCCTTGAAAAAGCTACCTAGAAGAAAAGCTTCCACCTCCTCACTTCTCACTCACCCCTCCGCTCTGTACTCTAGCATCAACCTCGCTTAACTGAATGTGTTTTCTCCAGAGTTAATGATCTCTTAATGACCAAACCTGATGGTCTTTTCTCTGCACTCCTTTCCTGACCTCTCTGCTGCATTGGACACTGTTGGATCTCCCTTTTCTTCTGGATGCTCCTCAGTCTCCTCTGCTATTTAGACATCCATATCACAACCCCTAATTGCGGGTGTTCCCCAAAGTTCTGAACTCTCATCTTCTCCCTCTGCAGTCTCTTTCTCCCTCTTGGGAGAACCCATCAGTTCCTATGGGGTTTAACTATCATCTTTATGTGTTCGATGAATAGATAGGCAGATAGAATGAACATCCTAGTTTCTCCCAAGTTTCAGTCCTGCATCATCAGTTTGCCAAGTAGACAGTGACCCAGGGACATTTCAAGTTCACTGTGTCCAAAATGACTCATCACCTTCCCCACACTTCCCCTTATTACTTCCCCCCTTCAAAACTTCTCTCTTTCTGTCATTGTCTACATTTCTGTCATATATTGTCTCTAAGATAAAATATGAATTCCTCTATTAAGCTTTTAAAACTTTCACAGCATGGACTCAACCTATCTTTCCAGACTCACTGGACATTACTGCCACTCCTATACTCTGAGATCAAGACAAATTGGCTTCTGCTTGTTTTCAACACAGCACACTTCATTTTGTGTCTTTCTGGCCTTTTCACTGGCTGTCCCACATATTTAGAACACACTCCCTCATCATTTCTGCTTCACAGAATCCATTTCTTCTTTAAGAGGCTACTCAAATATTACCTTCTACACAAAGCCTTTCCTGATGTCCCCAGCTGCTAGCGCTTTCCTTCTCAACTACTTTGTATTTATTAATTTTATATTAATGCACTATATACTTATATGTGTACTTGGCTCCCCAACCAAAAGGGAAGATCTTTGAGAGTAGGGTCTGTTTCATTATTTGTACTTGAATTCCCAGGGCCAACAGAGATACACATACAGACATGTGTGTGCAAGCACACACACACACACACACACACACACACACACACACACACTCTTAATAAATGCTTGTTGATTGACTGGGGGAGGATTATTGGGGGGAAGAGAATAATCAGATTAGACTGAGTACTAACGTTTCACTTCTGCCTACCACCCCTTCAGTACTGGGTATGTTCTCCTCTTGGCTAAAGAACAGAACCATAGCCTTCTGAAGAGTTTCTTAGCAGTTTCCAAATTTTGTCTGCAGATGGCCAAAAAAGATGATCGGTCTTTAGAAGACCTGAACATTAAAAAGTGATGTTATCCAAGAATATTACAAACACAGGTCCTAGGTATCTCTATAGCAACTATCACCATAGCACTAGGGTGCTCTGAAAAGGACACCATTTTAGTATAATAACACAACAAAAAGGCAACAGGGAGAAAACTTCTAATTTCACAAACTCCGGGTAATGGGACGTATTTCTCTCATATTTGTTGCTAATATAATGGCGACAATTCTTCTGTCTCAAGAATAGATGGTATCAATGCCTAGAAATCCAGATAACAGTCAGGAGGAGAGTGGATGGGAGAGGGGAACACCTCTTCTTACTGCTCTTTGATCTATTATTAGGACAGCTATGTAACACAATGGATAGAGCGCTGGGCCCTGAATCAAAAAGACATGAGTTCATATCTGATTTCAGACTCTTACCAGCTGTGTGACCCTGGGCAAGTCACTTAACCTGTTTGCCTCGGTTTCAATCTATAAAGTGAGGATAATACAGCACCTACTTTCCAGCATTGTTGTGAGGATCAAATGAGATAATTATAAAAGTACCTGACACATGGTAAGAACTATACTTATTATTATTATTTCATCTGGTTCTTCTTTTGTATACTTAAAAAGCACAATCTTGTCACAGCAATTCTAATGTTAGGTCTCCCCCCCAAAATCAATCAACAAGTACTTATGAAGTCATAAGTGCTTACTACATCTTCACCAAACCAACAGCTAAGGGAATGGCATACGATTGTGAAAGGAACACTATTTTCAAAGCCAGAAGATCTGCGTTCAGATCATGGCTCTGTTACCCATCTGTGTGATCTCAGACAAGTCATGAACTAGGGTTCAGTTTCCTCATCTGTAAAATAAGCATAAAGGACTAAAGTTTAAAATAACTTTCAATTCCAAATCCTATGGTCCAGAAAGCTGCAGAGAAAAGCCAAAGCTGAGAGACAGAATATCTTGTTCGTGAAATAGCCAGGAGGCCAGTGTCACTGGACTGAAGAGTATGTGTTCGGGACTAAGGTCAACTGGAGACATCAGGAAAGGTTTTGTGGAGGTGATGTTTGAGCAGCATCTTAAGGAAGACTGGAAAAGAGAGAGGGAGCTAGGTAATGAAGTGCTTTGAATATCAGAGTATTTTGTATTTGCTCCTGAAGGTGACAGGAGTTTATTGGGTGGGGTGTGTGTGTGTGTGTGTGTGTGTGTGTGTGTGTGTGTGACATGATCAGACCTATATTTGAGAAAAATCACTTCAGCAGCTGAATGGAGAATGGACTGTAGTAAGGAGAGATCTGATATAGTCAAACCCAGCATCAGGCTCCTGCCTGAAAGGTTAAGGCTTTATTCGTTGAGGGGACTGGGAAAGACCCTCTCACAGGAGGTAGAATTTGAACTGAGTTTTGAAGAAAACCTGGACAGTTAAGAGGTGGAGGTGAAGAAGCAGAACATTCCAGAGATGGGAGACAGCCAGTGGAAAGTCACAGAGTTGGCGACATGTTCGAGGAACTACAAGTAGGCCTGCATAGCTGGATCACAGTACACTGAGGGCAGTATAAGAATAGACAGGCAGGAAGAGGCCAGACTATGAAGACTTTCAAATGACAATCAGGGGACTCTGTATTTGATCCTGCTAACAGTAATAAGGAGCCACTAGAGTTAACTGAGCTGGAGGCGACACGGGCAGACTTGCCCCATAGGAAAATCGGCTTGGCAGCTGTGCAGAGGACAGATTGGAGTGGGAAGAGACTTGAGTGGAGGAGATCAGACATCTTATTAACCTGACTCACATCTGAAATTGACAAAAGAGGATGCAAGAAAGCAAGAGTCTGGTGTTTAGGGGCAGCACAGTGGATAGAGCACTGGCCCTGGAGTCAGGAAAACCTGAGCTGAAATCCGGCCTCGGACGCATAACACTCACTAACTCTGTGACTCTGGGCAAGTCACTTAACCCTAATTGCCTTGCCAAAAAAAAAAAAGTTTGGTGTTTAAATCCATTAAACCCAACATACAGGGAGAGATGAGAAGGGAGTTTTACAGAAAGGGAATATTCACAAGCAAAACAAACTTCAAATTCAGATGGTTTATCATAAGTGGGAAATTAAAGAGAAAATATAACATGGTGAGCATCTGAGCTTAGTGAAGAGAGAGAGAGAGAGAGAGAGAGAGAACAGATCACTTCAAGATCAGATTAATTTTCCTTCTATACTTTCCCCTTTTTTGTTTTTTGTTTTTTTGGCTACTGTCTCCTTTTTTGCAAAGAGAGGAGAGTAGGGAGAAAAGAAAGTAAAATAATTTCAGAGGATATGATGGAGGGAAATAAATAATTAGCAATCAAACTATGAACATAAAGAGGATAAATAATGGAGAAGTTTAGCAGAATGCATCAGAATATATACCTAACAATATGTTTGTTGTTTACAAAAAATACACTCTGAGATATGAAGATGTAGAGTTAAAATAAAGGACTAGGATAAAATCTTCATGCTTCAGGGAAAATTTTAAAGGCAAGAGTAGAAATTGTCACAAGGCAACATTAAAACACACACATACACAGAGAGAAAGAAAGAGAGAAAATCAGGAAAACAAATTATGCATGAGGGTAAAATAAATAAAATAAAATCAACTTTTTATAAATATATGTGTGTGTATGAACCAAATGGCACAGCATCTAAATATTTAAAGTAAAATTTAATTAAAATACAGAGATAAACAGAAAACAAAATTATAGTAGTTCAGGACTTCAAATATGTCCTCCTCAGAACTAGACAAATCCAACCAAACTAAGAAAAGTTAAGGACTTGAACAGAATTTTAGAATAAAAAAAAGAATAAAAAGTTAGATATAATAGACCTCTGATAAATACTAAATGGGAAAAAAAATGAAGTCATATTTCTCAGTTATACATGACATCGTTGAAAAAATTAACTGCATACTATGACATGAAAACTCAAAAATAAATGCATTGTTTATTGATTACAATGTAACACAAACAACAACCAAGGATTATTGAAAAGGATTCAACCTTAAAGAGAACAAATAAGGAATTAATGAGTAAAATAAGAAATCACAGAAACAAGATAATTTCATCAAGGAAAATTACAACAAGGCAATCTATAAAAAATTTTGGGATGTAATCAAGTCTTTGGGGGAAAAAAATTCATATCATAGGTCTTCATCAACAAGAAAAGGAAAAAATCATGAAATATGAAACTTCAAAAACTCCAACTAAACATAAAAATAGAAATTCTGAAGAACAAAAAGGAAAAAACCCTCTGCATTGATAAATAAAACAAAGAGGTGTGGGGTTTTTTGGGGAGTGGTGGAGGGAACTAATAAAATATATACACTATTCACTAATCTGGAAAAAAAAAAGAAAACCAAACTAACAAAATTAAAATGGAAAATTTAAGATAAATGAAGAGGAAATAAAAGAAATGACTGGAAATTATACTGCCCAAATATATGATAAAAACCTGATAAATGAAATGAAATGGATGAATATTTATAAAATTTATAATATTTACAAAAATATAAATTATACAGGCTAACAAAAGAAAGATAATTTAAATAACCCAATGTTAGAAAAATACAAGAAGCCAAGGACCGGGGGGCGGGGAGGCTCCAGAGCAAAATGGATTTACAAGTGAATTCTATCAAACATTTAAAGAATGATTAATTGCAACATTATATAAGTTGTTTGCAAAAATAGGGAAAGAACTCATCCTACCAAGTTCTTTAAGACAAATATGGTCCTGATAGGTAAAACAGCAAAAGATAAAACAGAGAAAGAAAACACTAATATCTCTAATGAATGAATGCTGATACAAAAATATTGAATAACAGATTAGCAGAGAGGCTATAATAAGATATTTACACAATTACACATAATGACAAGGGTAATCACCTTGAACAGGTCATCTACAATCAGGACCTTCACTCTCTTAACTGTCTGTAGCATGGCTTCTTACTTAATCATTCATATGAAACTGCTACCACAGATCTCTTAGATCACCAAATCTTTTCTTAGTCCTCATCCTTCCTTACCTCTCTACTACCTTTGCCAATGCTGATTATCCTCTTCATGATATTCTTTTCTCTCTAGTTCTCATGACACTGCTCTCACTATTCTCCAATGACCTGTCTGACTGCTCCTTCTTATAATCTTAAATTCTTCTTTGCTGGATTTCCATCTCCAGCACAATGGGTATCCCCCCGGGGTCTGTACTGAGACACCTTCTCTTCTCCTTCTAAGTAAGAGGTGTCAAGCACACATCCTATGGGCTGCAGGCAGCCTGTAACACTTCTGAGGGTGACCCAAACCAGATTAAAATGTAACTGAGAAATATTTTTTAAAATAAATAAAAATGCAGCTGGTAAGGATTCTGATGTACAGATCAGTGGGCCCCTGTTGCTATCTGATGATGTCACTTGATCATCTAGCCCCCACAGATTCAATGATCATCTCTCTGCAGATGAAGTCTCAGATCTATTAGTTCAGCCCTCACCTCTCTTCTGACCTCTAGTCTCACATCTCCATTTGCCTACTAGATAGAATCTTGAACTGGATGTCCCATAGGTATCTCAAATTCAACATGTCAAAAACTGAACTCATTCCTTCTCTCTCCCAAATCCTCCTCTCCTCCTGACACCACCAGATTCCCTGTCACTAGGCTTATAAACTGGGCAGCATCCTCGATGCCTCACTCTCTCACAGCCTCCTATCCAATAGGTTGTCAAGACCTGTTGATTCTACTTTCATAACACCTCTCACATGTGCCTCCTTTTCTCCGCTGACAGTGCCATCGCCCTGGTGCATATCTTCACTATCTCACATCTGGACCTTTGCAATAACCTTCTGACTGGTCTTCCTGCCGCTTCAAGTCTCTCCTTGCTCTAGTTCATCTTCCAGTCAGCTATCAAAGTAATCTTCATAAAGCGCAAGTCTGACCATGTTAACCCTCTACTCTGTAAACTCTAGTGGCTCCCGATTACATCTACGATTAAATTAAAATCCTTCATTTTTGGCTTTTAAAGTGCTTCATAACCTGGCCACTACCTACCTTTCCAGTCCATCTTACTTCCCCCTCCATGTATTCTGCAATCCAACGATACTGGCTTTCTTACGTTCCTTGAACACCTCACTCTAATCTCCTGATGCCAGGAATTTTCACTGGCTGTCCTCCATGTCTCCAATTCTCTCTCCTCATCTCTATGTCCTGGCTTCTCTGACTTCCTTTGGCTAAAATCCCATCTTCTGCAAGAAGCCTTTCCTAATCTCCCTTAATAATGCTAGGGCCTTCCCCTCTAAGGTTATTACCTTTTTATCTTTGTCTACATCTTGTTTGTACATAGCTGTACGTACACTTTCCCCCTATTTGGCTTCTTGAGAGCAGTTATTGATTTTTTTTGTTTGTTTGTTTTGCCTTTCTTTGTATCCTCAGTTCTCAGAATATTGTCTTTTAAACTTAATAAATGCTTGTTGATTTGACTTATTGACTTGACAAATGATTTGACTTATTGACTTGACTTTATACCATGAATGAATGGCTCGTTCAATATTAGGAAAAATATGAAAACAGAGACTACATTAATAAAAAACAAAATTTCATGACTACATCAGCAGATGGGGAAAAAAAGCTTCCGAAAAAAATACATCTTTTTATGATAAAAAGCATATGAAAAAATGGACTATGGTAAAGAGTATAAAACCAAGAGCCAGCATTAACTGTTAATTGTTGGAGGCCTTTCCAATCAGATCAGGAGTGAAGCAAGAATGTCTACTGTAGCCGCTGTTATTTGATATAATTCAAGAAATGCTAGCTGTAGCAGTAAGAAAAAGACGGCAAGGAGAAAAGAGCATTATGGCTTTTTTCAAACAACGCAATAGTTTACAGTGAGAACTCTGGAGAATCAACTATAAAATTAATCAAAACAATAAATAACAAAAATAAGAAGAGATATTTGGGGAGAGCGAGAGAATTACAAGGTGGAATTTACCAGGCAAGGCAAACCATTATCAATCATGATCATTGTCACCCCTAAAAACCCCCATGAAGATAGCCCAGGACCCTGAAACCAAGCACCTTGGGAATAAGTGCTCCCTAGGCTACTAGTTCTGCTTATAGCCTGGCCCTGCAATCATCAATGAGAGGAGAAATCACTATGGAGAAAGGGCCCAGTTTCGCACCACTACCCACCACTAGAAACTTCTGACCAAATGCCATTGGTAAGCAGGCAAGCCCAAGAGCCCTGGGAGTGACAGCACCCCTCCACACGCAGAAAACTGATCTTCCTTCCATCCCAGCTTTTCCAGCCACCTTCCTGGTGACAGGCAACCACCTAGAGATACGGCTTGGCAACTACTTCTATGGTTGCTGAAGCCATAGCTACTAAAAGCCAAGAAAATAAAGTTTTTACCACCAAAGTCCCCGGCACTATCAAATGATTCAACATCAGAAGTTGACATGATTTTAACAGTAAAAATAATACCATTACCATCTTCTTTGTCATTGCACCCTAAAGAACATGGGTCCTTTCCATCTGCCTTGTAGCTAAAACCATTTATACATATCTATTTATCTCTCTCTCTATATATTCTCCATTAGAATGTGAGACTCCTTGAGAGTAGGGTACTGATTTATTTTTTTAATTATATCCCTAGTGTTTAGAACAATGCTTTGTACATAGTAAGGGCTTAACAAATGCTTTTTCATTCATTCAGTCATATTAATTGTTCATAGTTGGGCTGTCCCAACATGACGAAACTACTAAAAACAGTTTAAGAAGAGTTGTTCCTTAAGAGAGTAATTTATACAATAACAATTTTGGTAATTTTTGCTTGTTTGAAATAGGAACAACACTGTAAAGAAAAACAATTTCATAAAACTTAGGAACTCCGATCAAAGCAATGACCAACTATGACTGATGACAAAGTATACATATTACCCTGATGGGGTAAAGGGCCCAAGGTTCACAATGAGATATACATTTTTTGGAAATGACATACGTGTGAATTTGTTTTGTTTGACTATGCTTATTTATTACAAGGATTGTGTGAATTTGAGGAATAGTAGGTAATTAGGGAGTATGGTCAAAAAGAGAAAAGAAACAGAAGAAGGTCATTGAAGTATTTTTTTTTTAATGTACAGAAGAAAAGAGAAGTTCACTTCTCAATGCCTCACTCCACTGTCTAATACCACACAACAGATAACACTGGTAAAGGGAGTTTACCAATACCAATGAAATAAGTCTGGCATCGATGGACAGAAAGTCTAAAAATAATTAAAAGCTTTTTGGAATCAGAAAAAAGATACACTTCAGATAAAAGGTTATTTCTAATCTTGAGACTAAATGGTAAGAGGAAAAAGTTTGCTTTTAAATGGCTTAAATATAGAACCGTCTCCAAATGCTACTGAATCACTTTGCAAAGTGTCATGCAGTGTTATCACATGTGGTGGTACTTCAAAGTTAACTGCTTCACTTGTATTTAAGTTCTTGAATAACAATAAAAAGGGGTGTGTGTGTGCATGTGCAATCTTAGAAGTCCTTTTGTAATTTATTTAGTAACTAAACCACAGCAATTGTGTGGCTGCCCTTAAACGTGGGCCTAAAAGAATTTTGAAAACCATTTCGCAATGCTAACATTTAGCAATTATCTTTTTGGTTCAATAACAGACAGTTCCATCTTTTCCAAACCACCAGCACTTGATAAAACTGTTGTAACATACTTGCCTCTCCCCCTGTTGTCCCAGAACTGTAATTTCAAGACTCTGACAAGGAAAGAGTGATCAGAACTTTACATGGTCCCAATACTAATTAGGATCTGCCACAGATTGAGGCCATGCTTACCTGCTTCCGGATCTGGAGGAATTCTCCACATATACAGGTTGAAGTCATCAGAGCCTGAAAGGATGTACTGTTGGAACAAAACAAAACGGCATAATCTTAAAAAAAAAGTCATTAGATAAATGCACATGTACCAGTATAAAGCAAAAGAGGAATTCTTCAAAATTACTAACTTGCAAAGCAGTGGGAGGAAAAGGTAGGGGAGAACAGCAATGCGAAATCCCTGACTGATATCTCACTGAGCCTTTTATATGCCCCTGCTACGCATGGCCCACCAGTGAGACCAAGCTCTAAGATCAGACATGTAAGCAGGCGGGTGAGGACCAGAACGATTATGTTCAAGTTCTGTTTGTTTCATCTGTCTGCAAATAAAATGCAAAGGAAGTAAAGCAGCTAAAATCCAGAACAGGAAGACGATCTTATTGGAAGATCCCAGAGGGTTTTAAGGGGAGAGATACTGTCAGGATATATGCTCACAGAATTTCATTTCTGGGTAATGAACATTAGCAGACCACCACTATTACAAAATACAACTGTGATATGTTATATTTACTGTCAAAAATATATACACTGATGCACTATAATGATTGATCATAGGGTCACCATTTGCCTTTACTTTATTCACCTTTACCCAGCCACCCTTCATAAGAAGTATGTATTCTAGACTTAAGGCAGAGATCCAGTGGAATGTAAGTTCCTTGAGGACAGGGCCTACAGTCTTTTTGTTTTTGTCTCTCTATTCCCAGTGCCTAGCACAGTTCCTGGAACATAGTATCTGAATGAACTGAGCCTTATATTGCACTCACCAAAGTGAATGGTATTGAGAAATATAAGAGATATTATGGCATGTTCATATGAGGTTTATTTAACTTCAAATTTATGCATTTCACGTTCAAATGCATCAAACATCACCATTTGATATCGTGATCAGTACCCAGCACAGTATTCTGCAGAACAAATGTTTGCTGAATTGAAATGAATACCTTGTCTGCGTGGAAGATGCTGTAGTTGCTAACTTGGCAATATAAAGAGATAAACATGCACTATTCAAAAGAACAGATACAGTGTAAACTACGACACCTCAAGAATTTACCTTTGGCCTTTCCCAAATCCACTATCACAATGACTGTCTGCCACAGGTCATCGTAAAAAGCTGTCTCAGAGATAGCGTGTGCCCACGCCACAAACATGCCATTAAGCACCTCCTACTCTCAAAGTGCTTTCCAAGACAACAAACAAGCAATTGAGGATAAGGTATGTATTTCACTTTTTAAATTTTTTACTTTTTTTTTTTTTTAGTTTTCAACACTCACTTTTATATTTTGAGTTCCAAATTTTTTTTCTCCCTCCCTCCTCCTCTCCCAAGATGGCATGCAATCAATATGATATAGGCTATACATGTACAACTATATTAAACATGTTTCCACATTAATCATGTTGTTAAAGAAGAATCAGAACAGAAAGGAAAAACCACCAGAAAAGAAAAAAAAAAAAACCAGAAAATAGTGTGCTTTGATCTGTATTCAGACTCCATAGTTCTTTCTCTGGATATAGACAGCATATTCCGTCTTGAGTCTTTTGGAATTGTCTTAGATCATTAGATCATGAGATCTAAGTCTATCAGAGTTGGTCATCACACAGTGTTGTTACTGTGTACAAGGTTCTCCTGGTTCTGTTCACTTCACTCAGTATCACTTTATGTAAGTAATAAGGTATATATTTTAAAAATAGGAAGCTTTTCTTTAAGTTGAAATTAGCAGTATTTTCCACCTCAATCCATTTAGCCCCATTTATTTCCCTACGAAATTTCAAAATCCAAAATTTTCTAAGGATATCTCAGTTGAAAAATATCACTATGTAATATTTATTGTAATTTTTAAAACTGCTTACTTCTCAGAAGACCCCTAAAGAAACTGGGAAATATACATTTTTAAAGATGAAAATAACTGCCACTCAAAGATACTTAGTAATTTGGTCTAAAGTGGAATTTTACCTCCCTTTGCTTTATCAAAAAAGCAATATAGTAAGCTAGTTTCCCCCTTCCCCAAACTGCAACTTTTGAAAAACTGAAATAACCCAAGAATTGTTATAAATAATCATTTCAAAATTTCATAATATCATAGATTTAGAGCTTGAAGGGACATTGGAAGTCATCTGGTTCAATTCCCTCATTTTTGATAATTAAATTTAAATTTGTCTCATGAATTTTCTCTAATTTTTCAAAGTAAAATGATGCCCCTTTAACATAGAAAAATGTAGAATTGGTTTGAGGAGAAAACCTGCTGGAGCAGCTAAAACAAAGACAAAGGAAATGAAAGCACTAGTGGAAATAAAGAATCACAAAGTAAAAAACTCAAACCAGACACTGCAAATTGAGATTCATGAATACTGTTATTTACAAAGAGGGAAAACTACTGAATTTGCTTTGCATGGAGACTGTCACAACAGATAGCATTAATCCTAACACACTGAAAGATCTGAAAGATCTCAAGAGTGTGTTATCTGGAATAAGTTAGTTGGTAAGAAAAAAAATTTCTTTTCCAGAGAAAATAAGATGCTTTTAACTAGCAAAAACAAACCAAAAAGTAATGACTGCAACACCAAAAGAATTGCTTTAAGACTTGCAAAATTAAAAAAAACACACACATTAGTAAGACAAATGTTGGTGCCACCTGCAGCTATATACTATTGATAGAGCTGAAATAAACTTTCAGAAATGGTCATTCAGTGAAATAGAGGACTTTCAAGCATTCTTGATGAAAAGACCAGAGCTGAATAGAAAATCTGACTTTCAAATACAAGCCTCAAGTGGAACATGAAGAGGTAAACAGGAAAGAGAAATCATATGAGACATATTAAAGTTGAACTGTTTATATTCCTGCATGGAAAGATGATATTTATAACTCATGAGACCTTTGTCAGTATCAGGGTAGTTTGAAGGAAAAAAATTATATGTATGTATAGATAGATAGACAGAGGGCACAGGGTGAGTTGAAGATTAAGGGGTCATATCTGGAGAATAAAATTAAGGGATGAGAGAGGATTATATTCGGAGAAGAAGAAAGGGAGAGGTAGGATGGCATAAATTATCTCACAAAAAAAAAAACAGAAAAGAAAATGTTCTTACAGTGGAGAGGAAATGGGGGAAGGTGAGAGGGAATGAGTGAATCTTATTCTCATAGGATTTAGCTTAAGGAGGGAATAATATACACATTCAATTGAGTAAGGAAATCTGTCTAACCCTATGGGAAAATGGGGGGAAGGGGACAAGAGAGCAGGGGGATGATAGAGAGGAGGGCAGACTGGGGGAGGGGGTAATCAGAAGCAAACCTTCTAAGGAGGAACAGGGTCAAAAGAGAGAACAGAATAAATGGGAGGGCAGGATGGGATTAAGGGAAATAGAGTTAGTTTTTCACAACATGTCTACTATGGAAGTGTTCTGCAAAACTGCACATGTATAACCTATATGAGTTGCTTGCCTTTTCAGTGAGGGTGGGTAGGGAGGGAGGAAGGGAGAAGATTTGAAACCTAAAGTTTTAAAAACATATGCTTAAAGAAAATGTTTTCACATGCTACCGGGAAATAAGACATACAGGAAATGGGGTACAGAAGTCTCTCCTGCCCCACAGGAAAACAGAAGAGAAAGGGGATAAGAGAAGGGAGGAAGAGATAGAAGAGAGAAAAGACACGGGGAAGATATATTCAGAATGCATGCCATCTTGGGGTGGGGGAGGGGTGAGACGGGGTGAAAATTTGGAACTCAAAATCTTGTGGAAGTAAATATTGAAAACTGAAAATAAATAAATGTATATATTAAAAACAAAAAAGAAATAAACTTTCAGGTCACATACTAAGCAACTTCAAATGATTCCATCTAGAAGTGATACAGTGGGAAGAAGCATGGGCCATACCCCTGAAGACTTTTGTAATCAATTAACTGAAAAACTAAGATCTTCCTATTTTGCATTGCACGTGGATGAAGTAACAAGTGTAAAGATGCTTATTTGGTTGCCCCTACAACATGTTGTTGAAACTGACGTTAGGAAAGGTGTCTTACACTTTGCAAACACAGTGATGGCAATGTCACGTTGGGAAATTCTCAATATAATGGATAGATTTTATTCTTAAATGAAACTGAGATATGTGGAAGAGCTATAATGTACTCTGAATTGATGGAGCTGAAGAGACAGACCTGTCAAGATGAAAAGGCCAGTCCACAAGCACCAATGACAAGTGAGGGTCTGTGGGCAATTTGGATATATTTCATGCTTCACAGACTCAGATCAGAAACTAGAATAGTGAGCCATATAAAGATTCAAAATAATGAAGTTTCTATCATTAAAAAGTTAGGACTTCTAATAGTGAATGCACAAAATGATATTTTGATCTGTTTCTAATTTGAATTAGGAGTGAAACCTGTGTTTGCTAATTAATCACAAGCATTATGGTAACTATGTCCATAGTAATTACAGGTAGCACCAACATTTGTCTTAGTTATAGCAGCAACTCTTATTTAAAAATCTGAGCATTTCTAAATACAAAAAGCTAAGGAACCTATCTGCCATGGACAGGAATATAAATTTGGTTTTATCTTATTTGAATCAGAACAGTAGGTTTGTCTTATAAGCATCTATTAAAAGTTATTTGAACATGGAACTCTAAGTTTTAGCTAAAGAGTTTGATTTATAAAACAGTTCAATGCATATTTTACTACTGTTTATAACTTTATTTTTGCAAAACAAGGTTTCATGCTGTAGCTGTTATAAAACTGCAAGGATTTCAAAATTTTATTTGAATATAAGAAATTCCAAGTCACTAAAAATGAGAAATACACACGAAAGCAACCTTGAAGATTCTACCTCATACTCATCAGACTGTCAAAAATGATGGAAAAGGAAAATGACAAATGTTGCAGAGGTCGCAGTGGGAGAAATCACATTAATGTACTATTGGCAGAGCTGCAAATTGGTCCGTTCCTTTTTGAAAGCAATTTGGAACTATGATCCCAAAGCAAGTAAATTGTATTTCCTTTGATCGAATGATACCACTACTAGAAAGAGGAAAAGGATCAATGTGTACAAAAATATTTATACCAGTTCTTTTTGTAATGACAAAGGACTAGAAACTAAGGAGGTGCCCAATAATTGGGGAATGGCTTAACAAGTTACAGTAAATTAATGTAATATTGTATCATAAGAAATGACAACTGATATCATTTCAGAGAAACCTGGGAAGCCTTACATGAACTGACAAGGACTGAGGTAAGCAGAATCAGGAGACTAATTTATGCAATAATAATAATAATAATAACACTATAAAGACAGATAATCCTTGATAGACTTTACAATGCAAGGACCGACCACTATAAAGAAATGACGATGAATTACGCTATCAACTTTCAGCTAGAAAGGGTCAAGATGCAGAATGAGACATGAATTTGTTGCGCTTGCCTATACTTATCTGTTACAGGGGTTTGTTTGTTTTTTTACTGAGGGTGTTGGAGAAAAAAATAATGCTAACTGAACTTTGTTAACTGAAAAATAAAGTAAAATTAAAGACTTTAAAAAGTCGGGAGAGTTGTGGAAATATGGGAACACCAATACAACGATGATGGAGCAAAGACTCACTCCAGCGATTCTGGAAAGTAATTTGGAACGAGGCTAAGAAAGTGACTACAATGTCCATACCCTCTGACCTAGAGACTTCACAGCTAGGTTCCTACAGAAATCAAGGGCAAAAACAACAGCACTTTTTGTAGTAATGCAGAATTGGAAACAAAGTAGATGTCCATCAACTGGGGAGGAGATAAGCAAGTTGTTAATGTGAATGTGATGAAATATTACTATGATGTAAAAAAATGGTGAAAATTATGAATAAAGAGAAACAAGGAAAGGTGTAAGCTGCTATAAAGTGAATTACGGAGAACTAGGAAAACAAAATAAACAATGAGTACAATAATATAAAACAATCAAAACCAGATGCTGTGAAATTATAGTTGAAGTTTCCTTGATTCCAAACAACAGCTATGAGAATACATCTTCCCCCCCCTTTGTGAAAGCGGGGCACGACTGGTGTAGAACACTATCAGACTTCATTGATTTGTTGGTCAATTGCCCTCAACTATTTTTTTTCTTCTTTTATTATAAGAGATGGTTCTCTGAGAGGAAGAGGCAGCAGAGTTATATTGGGAAAGGCAAGCGATCTCTGAGAACAAAAGATAACAATAAAATGTTTTTGAAATTAAAAAGGAGGTCACCACCATATAAGGTGTTGAATCCACTAAACTCAGTTTCCTCATTTTTTAAAAACCATTTTTCCCAACTGCATGTAAAAACAAATTTTTATATTTTTCCTTAAATTTTGAGTTCCAAATTCTCTTCTACTCCTCCCCACTTCCTGAGATGGTAAACAATTTGATATAGGTCACACATGTGCAATCATGCAAAAGTCATGTTGTAACAGAAAACACAGACCAAAAAAAAAAACCATGAAAAAAATGAAGTGAAAATAGTATGTTTTCATCTGCATTCAGACTCCACCAGTTATTTCTCTGGAAGCAGACAGTATTTTTCATAATGAGCCCTTTGGAACTGTCTTGGATCATGTATTGCTGATAATAGCCAGGTCACCCACAGCTGATAATCATATAATATTGCTGTTACTGTGTACAACGTTATCCTTGTTCTGATCACTTCATTTTGTATCACTTCGTGTAAGCCTTTCCAGGTTTTTTTTGCAATCCTCTGCTGGTCATTTCTTTTTTCTTTTCTGTCCTTTTTTAAAAAATTATTTATTTTGTTTTCAACATCCACTTCCACAAGATTTTGAATTCTAAATTTTTTCCTCATCTCTCCCCTCCCCCCACTCCAAGATGGCATGCATTCTGATTACCCCTTTCCCCAGTCTGCCCTCACCCCTATCACTCCCCACCCCCCCTTCTCTTATTCCCTTCCCCTTCTATTTTCCTGGAGGGTAGGATAGATTACTATACCCCACACTGCCTCTGTATCTTATTTCCCAGTTACATGTAAAAAAAGATTTTGAACATGTTTTTAAAACTTTTGAGCTCCAAGTTCTCTCCTTTCCTCCCTCCCCACCCACTCTCACCGAGAAGACAAGCAATTTGAAATAGGCTGTACATATGGAATCATGCAAAACACTTCAATGCTAGTCATATTGTGAAAGACTAACCATACTCCCTCCATCCTATCCCGCCCCACATTTATTCTATTCTCTTCTTTGAACCTGTCCCTCCTCAAAAGTATCTGCTTCTGATTACTGCCTCCCTTCTATCACTTCTCCCCCTACTCCCCTTCCCCCCTATTTTCCTGTAGGGTAAGATAAATTTCCATACCCAATTGAGTGTGCATGTTATTCCCTCCTTAAGCCAAATCCGATGAAAGTAAGGTTCATTCATCCCCTCTCATCCCCCCCACTTTTTCCTCCATTGTAAAAGTTTTTTCTTGCCTATTTACCCCATTCTACTCCCTTTTTCTTTCTCCCACTATATTCCTCTTTCCTGTTTACCTTTTCATGCTTCTCTTGAGTCTTGTATTTGAAAGTCAATTTTTCTATTTAGCTCTGGGTTTTTTTTTCTCTCAAGAATGCATTAACTTCCTCTATGTCACTGAATATCAATTTTCCTCCCTCACTGATTACACTCAGTTTTGCTTGGTAGGTGATTCTTGGTTTCAATCCTAGCTCTTTTGGCCTCTGGAATATTATATTCCAAGCCCTCTGATCCCTTAATGTAGAAGCTGCTAAATCTAGTGTTATCCTGATTGCGTTTCCACAATACTTGAATTGTTTCTTTCTGGATGCCTACAAATATTTTCTCCCTGACCTGGGAGCTCTGGAATTTGGCTATAATATTCCTGGGAGTTTTCCTTTTGGGATGTCTTTCATGAGGTGACTGGGGGATCCTTTAAATTTTTATTTTACCCTCTGGTTCTAGAATATTGGGGCAGTTTTCCTTGATAATTTCTTGAAAGATGATGTCTAGGCTCTTTTTTTTGATCATGGCTTTCAGGAAGTCCAATAATTTTAAAATTCTCTCTCCTGGATTTATTTTCCAGACCAGTTGTTTTCCCAATGAGATACACATTATCTTCTATTTTTTCACTCTTTCAGTTTTGTTTTATAATTTCTTGATTTCTCATAGAGTCATGAACTTCCATTTGCTCCATTCTAATTTTTAAGGCATTATTTTCTTCAGGGAACTTTTGGACTTCCTTTTCCCTCTGGCCAAGTCTGCTTTTTAATGCATTCTTTTCATCATTGCCTTTTTGGACCTCTTTTGTCATTTGGTCTAGTCTATTTTTTAAGGTGTCATTTTCTTCAGTATTTGTTGGGGTCTCCTTTAGCAAGCCGTTGACTTGTTTTTCATGATTTTCTGGCATCACTCATTTCTCTTCCCAATTTTTCCTCTACTTCTCATACTTGATTTTCAAAATCCTTTTTGAGCTCTCCCATGGCCTAAGACCAATTCATATTCTTCTTGGAGGTTGTGGATATAGGAGCTTTGACTTTGTTGTCTTCTTCTGATTGTATGTTTTGATCTTCCCTGTTACCAAAGTAAGTTTCTACATTCTGGGTTTTTTTCTGTTGTTTGCTCATTTTCCCAGCTAATCACTTAAGTTTTTAACTCTTTGTTAAGGTAGAGCTCTGCTTCTAGTGTGGAGAATGTACTATCCTAAGCTTCCAAAGTTTCGCCCAGCTGTTTTTGGAGATACTTCTAGGGACCTTTAAGTTTTCAGTTCTTCCAAGGTGGTATGATCTAAGGACAGGTGTTTACTCCTCTCCTGGCTTGTGCTCTGGTCTATGAGGGACCACAAGGGACCACAAGCACTCTTTTCTGCCCTGGAACTGTGAGGAGAGTTCCAGTGATCCTCTTCACCCCAGGACTGTGACCCAGATCCAAGTGTGAGCAAAGCAACAGAATCCTGCCTCGGTGCCAGCAAAGAGACCCCTGTAATCTCCTTCTGATCAGTTGTTCGATCCTCTCACCATCTGTTGGCTGAGAGATAAAGAAGCAGCTGCAGCTGCCACTGCCACCGCCCCCCGAAGGCTGTGCTGGGACCAGGACTGGACAGTGCTCCTCTCTCACCCAGGTCTGACAGACCTTTCCTGCTGACCTTCTAAACTGTCTTTGACATTTGTGGTTTGAGAAGTCTGGAAACCACCAGAGCTGCCAGTGATTCAGTCTCCAGAGGCCTGCTCTGGGCTTGCTGGGGCCTATTCTGTACTGGTGCGTCTTGTGCTGGACTGCGCTCCTCTCTCACCCTGGGGCAACAGACCTTTCCTGTTGACCTTCCAGACTGTCTTGAGCTGGACATTTGTTTCACGCTGTCTTTTTGTGGTTTCTGCTGCTCTAGAATTTGTTTAGAGTCATTTCTTCACAGGTATTTGGAGTTTGGGAGAGAGCGCGAGAGAGTCCCTGTCTCCGCTGACTCTGTCCTCTTGGCTCCGCTCTGCCTCCTGCCCTGCTGGTCATTTCTCACAGCATAATAGTATTGTATTATAATCATACACCACAATTTGTTCAACCATTCCACAACTGATAGACATCCCCTCAATTTCCAGTTCTTTACCATAAAGAGAGATACTATCAATATTTTTGTACATATGGATCGTTTTCCTTTTCTTTTTTTAAAGATCCCTTTGTGACACAGACTAGTAGTGATATTGCTGCATCAAAGGGTATGTACAGTTTTATAGCCCTTTGGGCATAGTTTCAAATTGCTCTCCAGAATGGTTGGATCAGTTTACAACTCTACCAACAGTGCAGTAGTATCCCAATTTTCCCACATACCTTCCAAAATTTATGGTTTTCCCTTTCTGTCATATTAGCCAGTCTGATAGATATTACCTCAGAGTTGTCTTAATTTGTATTTCTTTAATCATAGTAATTTTTAGAGCATTTTTATATGACTACAGATATCTTTGATTTCTGTTTGAAAACTGCCTGTTCATATCCTTTGACCATTTATCAACTGGGGAATGACTGGTATTTTAAAAAATCTAACTGAGTTCTCTATATATTTGAGAAGTAAGGCTTTTATCAGAGATACCTGCCATAAAAAATTTCTCCCAGCTTTCTATTTTCCTTCTAAACTTGGCTGTATTGGTTTTGCTTGGGCAAAACCTTTTTAATTTAATATAATAAAAATTATCTGTTTCACATCTTATAATGCTCTCTATCTCTTGTTTGGTCCTAAATTCTTCCCTTATCCATAGAACTGAAAGGTAAATTATTCCATGCTCCCCTAATCTATCCATGATATCACTCTTTATTTATGTCTAAATTGTGTGCTCATTTTGACTTTATCTTGGTATATGGTATGAGCTGTTGGTCTTTACCTAGTTTCTGCCAAAGTTTCCTCATCTTTAAAAGAGATGTGGGGCAGCTAGGTGGCGTAGTGGATAGAGCGCCAGCCCTGAAGTCAGGAGGACTGAGTTCAAATCCAGCCTCAGACCAAACACTTGACACTTACTAGCTGTGTGACCCTGGGCAAGTCACTTAACCCTAACTGCCTAAAAATTAAAAAAAATTTTTTTTTTAAATAAAGAGACGTAAACTAGATGATCTCTAAGATTCTTTCAAGCAATACAATTCTATGATTCATTCCATGTAGCCAAGTTACTAAACCAAGTCATGGCCCATGTTCAACGTTTATACGTAGGAATAAGCTAAGCAGTAAGGGTTCGGAAAGCCTGAGGTTGAGTCTTGATTGCTCTGATTCTGGAGCCCATTTAATCATTTCCTCTACCTCAGGTTACCATCCCGTTATAGTCAACAAGTTTAGTATAAGTTTGGGAGCCTATGGACTTTACTCCTCTCTACCCAAGAAGTGATGGGGATTGGAGAAAGGAATGCTTCCATCCCAAAGGCACATGTTTGGAACTGATGCAGAGAAACATTGCTGCACAGGGTGAAAAATAAGGAGCAAAGATGGCTGGCAGACCCCAAACCACAAAGGGTTATGAAATAGGTGGACGAAGTGTGTTGGGTAAATTAAGAGACTAAGGAAAGAGGAATAAATGGTAAGCTATAACACCAAAGAAGATAATTACTGCAACAAGAACACCATGCCTAGAAGAAGAAAAAAATAAGGCCCCATAAATACAAACTCTTGACTTAATCACCAAAGACACAGTACCTGTGATCACTTATGTGCAAAATCTGAAAATCATCTAAGGATTCGCTTCAAACTCTCCTTTTTACTTCTTCTCCTCTCAATACCTGCATTCCCTTATTGGGGGGTGGGGGGGACACACAAATAACCCTGAAATGACAGGCAGATGAGGTTCCACAAAAGGCAGCCTGTCGTTCACAAGAACCAACCCAGAAGTTGGTGTGGGCTGTGACTTAGTGAGAAAGGTCTTCAAGGCATGCACTTTTATGCTGCTGATTCAGAAGCTTGCCTTTGAAGGAAGAAAGTCTTGAGCACAGTTAATGCCCTCTCTCACAGATTTTAATCACATAGCTCCTAAAATACGTGGAAAATGCTTAGAATGAGCAGGCCTCCTTCTCAGAATTACTTCCCCACTCATGATAAGGGAACAGTCTGTAGACAGGATGATTCCCCCAAGAAGGGGTCTTGACCTGCTGTTGATGCAGTCAAACAACGTATGGTTCTCATACTCTGGAATACAACTACCCTGAGGGAATTACTTTATGTTGTTGTGTGGCTAGCTGGCTGCTGGACACATTCCAGCATCAAAAGCAGGCTGCTTTGAACAATGCTGACTGTGAGAAACTGAAATACAAATAAGTTCCAGGATTGTTCAATCTATAAGGAGACCACTCATAACCCAGAAATTTGGAGGTTTAGGTGTTTTAGAAAGCTTCATTGGTTAAGTAGGCTTGCACTAAAAATGCAGAGTTAAGTGTTTATTTAAAACTATCCATGCAATTCGTTGCGTGAGTTCATTTGGTCTGTGAGGATGATGTCATGAATTTAATCAGGGCATGAACAAGACCAAACCCTGGTCTGCTGTGGGTCACAAGGAAGAAGAGAGCAGACAATACGGATGGATTGATCCAACTTTTCCAACACATGCTGTAGTTGGGGATCATGAATCATCACTGACAACAATCAAACTCAAACACAGTCTGACTCTCTCTCTATGCGCATACACACACACGCACGCACACACGCACACGGGGGGGGGGAGACAGAGAGAGAGAGAGAGTGTGAGAGTGTGTGTGTGCGTGTGTGTGTCTGGATGACAATCTGGAGGACCCATTTTCCAGCAGATTATCCAGATGATGACAAATGATATTAGAAAAACTTAAGCTTAGTAGATGGTCCCTTTCACTGGGGAAAGAAGCCATTTCCTTACCATGACCGCTATCCAATACTTCCTAGTAAAGTGTCAGGAAAAAAGGCGGTCCAGAGTGAGGTTTTTTCCTATATGTAGCATTTGTATAAATCAATATTACTAAAGGTTTATGACCTAAATTAGCTCTAGAGACATTCCTTTGGAATAATAAACATAAATAAAAAATTAATAAGTAATTTTTGAGAAAACTACGAAAGTTGTCATATCGAGTCTGCAGCAAAGTGAGGATAAGAATTCCAGACTTTTGGTTCTTAGATCTGGCCTAATTTTGAATAATGGGAGGTAAAACACCAATTGACAGCCAGTGAAGAATCTTAATAGTTACATTTTGCCTAGAAGGAACAAATCAGGAGTATAACAGGAAGAGAAAAAAGTGTTTTAGACTCTACATCAGCTTTGCCAGTGAATTAAAAATCTATTAAATTCATATATTTATTAAATACATTGTTATTTGAAATGGAAAGCAAAGGAAGCATTTCTTTTAAAAAAATTTTATGAGTTTAAAATCAACAAACATGAATATTTCAACATACAACAGGCAGAAAAGGATTGTATATGAAACAATTTGTTACATGTTTTTAAAAGTGCCCGTTAAATTTAACATAATAATAACAAAACTTCTCTGCTTTTCTGTGTCCATTTCTAGACTTCCTTCTAAAGAAGTATTTCTTCCCCTCTCTCATACACTTAGAAACAAGAATCACATACAGTTTTCGGAGAGCCTGGAACATAATGTGATTTGACTTGGGAGATCACTGACTATAATGTCCAAATACAAGAGGTCAGATGCACATCTACGTACATGCATTCTGTTCCTTTCATTAGGGATGCCGTATTAAGAGTGGGACACATTTTGGATTTGGCACATTCCATCTCAGAATTCAAATTCAATAATCATTCTACAGCTACACAGGCCAGACTACTTCACTGACATGAAACAGAGAGCAGGAAACCTAGCCACTAGGCCAACAACTTTTCTTTTCATCTAATGTAGCTGGCCGTGCAGTGACACTGACTTGTCCAGGTACTGGACTATAGCAGACACTGATATCCTTCAGACTCCTAACTGGTTCAGGTGTCAGCTTCAGCTGGGAGAACAGGAGCGGGGGTGGGGGAGTGTTAAGCAAAGAATGATTGTCTCATCTATATTCCTCATCATTTTCTCATTTCTCCAAATTTCTCTCAATTCATTAAACTTTCTAGCAAGGAGCCATTCCACTAATAATACCCCATTCTCCCACATGATAGTTTTCTCTAATATCCCACACCCCTACTCTAAATTGCTTTTTATTCTCTTTTATTCCTTAGCCCTCAAGTTACACATTCTCTTTGGGAAGGCTAGTCCATCAGCAAAGATCTTTTTTTTTTTTTAAAGGCAACTGGGGTTAAGCGACTTGCCCAGGGTCACACAGCTAGTAAGTGTCAAGTGTTTGGTCTCAGGCCGGATTTGAACTCAGGTCCTCCTGACTTCAGGGCCCGTGCTCTACCCATTGCGCCACCTTTGCTGCCCCTGCTCTTTTGCCGGCTGAATGTTCACGCAAGGCTGACCTCTCCTGGTTACAGCGCTAATGTAGCACTATAGCATGCAGCACCATAGAACTTTCAGTGAGGCCAAAACACATGAACTGTCACTGATCAGTGCATTTTTACAAGACTAATTACATTAACACAATTAATGTATTACTAATTAATACAAACAAACCGCTACTTCTGGATAACTGAACTGAGAATTCAGACTCAACATTCCTGTACAAAGTAACTATTTCTCCTTCCCCTATACCTATTCTCTGTAAACGTCATGCAACAAGCCTTGAATAAGGAAAAATCACTACAATTGCTCAGTCCTCATCCTTTTTGACATCTCCGCAGCAGATGACACTGTTAACCATCTTATCATCCTGGATGCTCTCTCCTTCATCTTTTTTTTGTTGTTGCTGTTGTTTGTTTTTTTGGCTAGGCAATGGGGTTAAGTGACTTGCCCAGGGTCACACAGCTAGTAAGTATCAGCCTGAGGCTGAATTTGAACTCGGGTCCTCCTGACTCCAGAGCAGGTGCTCTACCCACTGTGCCACATAGCTGCCCCTCTCCTTCATTTTAAACTAGATGTACTATAGGCACCTCAGACGCAATCTGTCCCAATTGAACTCACCTTCCTCCACCTCAAAAGCCTTTTTTCTTCTAAACTTCCCTATTACTGTTAATAGTAACCATCATTCTCCCAGTCTTCCAGGTTTGTACTTTTCAACTGCTCCTTCACTCTTGCCCTGCATATTCAATCAGTTGGCAAATCTTGCCATTTACCTTTATAATCTCTTGTATAGCTCCTCTTTTCCTCCCACACAAATCAACCCAGATTGAACCCTCATCGCTTCTTGCCTAGACTACAGCAACAACCTATACCAATGTCCATGCCTTGGGTCTCTAACCGTTCCAATCCATTCTTCACTGAGCATGTCATGCCCTGCTCAAGGAGCTCCAGTGCTGGCCCATTAGCCCCAGGATCAAATAAACTGATTTCTGTTTGGCATTTAAAGCTCTTTTCAACCTGACTTCTTCTTACCTTTCCAGTCTTCTTATACTTTACTGTATGGTCTAGCTACATTGGCAGTTCCATGAACATGACACTCCATCTCTTGACTTTGCACTGGTTGTCCATGCCTATGATACTCTGCCCCCTCTTCTCTACCTCTTGGTTACCCTGACTTCCTTCTGCAAAACTCAGCTCAAGTCCCACCATCTGAAGGAAGGCCTTCCTAGATCTCCACACATGCTTGCTCCTTCCATTTTCAGATTGTCTTCCATCCACTCTGTCTTTATCTTGTTGCTGTGTTACCATTTTACATATTACCTCCTTCAAAACCATGAGTACTCCATGAAGGCAGGGATTGTTTTTTACTTTCTTTGTGATCACTATCATGTAAGCACAGTGCCTGGCAAATAGCAAACGTTCAATAAACGCTTACTAACTAGCTATGGATGCAAGTTTTCAGTCAAAAGATACTAACCTTCTGGAGGGCAGAAAGGATAGGTTTTCTACTGCATTTGAAAAAGAATCTTGCAGAATACTAAAGATTCCTGTGAATCCATGGACAAAGGTAAACAGCTGTTTACCTTAAAGTCTCTTCACAAATCTGTCACTGTGGATGGGAATTCTTGTCAATTTTTCTCTGCATAAATGTTTACACAGTGGTTTAACAGTAGCTGACAGAGAAGGAAGCCTATTAGTTACTGTTCATTGCCAAATAGCTCTCCAAAGGCCCTTTCTATAATAACTAATTAATTATCTTCCAGTGACATGCCTAATTAATTGTTTAGACTTGAAAAGCCTGATCGCTCTGAAGCAGAGACTCCAGGAACAGTAAAGTCTATGCCATAAAAATCAAATCAGAGTTCTTTTATTCCTCACCACCCTGCCTTTCCTACCTTACTTTGACCTTTTCTCAAAAGCAAAAGCAAACAAACTACAACTGGGAGCAGCTAAGGGGGACTATCAGGGCTCTGCTGACATCTTGGAACAGAGTACAAGGACCAAAGCTACTAGTTGTACTCACTTGCTTTAAGGACTGAAGGAAAGTTCCAAAAGGTCTACCCCTTTCCTCCATTTTTCCTCCTTGTGTCTGTCCAGTAACAGGCACTCTGCTCACTTCTTCTGCCTAAGTGTTTACTGTATCATGATTTTGTCCCAAATAAAGAAGTCAGGGGTTAGCCGTAAGTACAAAGAATTTAATTAGGCACAGAGCCAAAATTCTGTCAAAATGTTAGGAATCTTCCTAACTAAAGACTCTGGGCTATTGGTACTATGCTGTATGAAATTTTCTGTCTGACATAAACTTCATAAAATAACAGAAAAAAAGACACATGGACCTGAGGGCCATTATAATGTCCCAGGCTAAAAGTGAGCTAATTGTAACAGGACATGGTTGATTTAGCCTCCTCCCTCTGCTTTCCTCCACGGAGAAAGTAAGGGGAACAGCATAGAGACGGCGGGGAGGCCTGGGCAGAAGTCAGCTCTGCCCCTTCCAGAAGGGAGAAAAGGGCTGAAAGCAACACCACCCATCATTATCACACTGTGATTCTATGATCTTGGAAGGTATGAAGCAGAAAAAGCTCTACTGCCAATAAAAGAAAGTTCCGTAATAGACATATAGTTATCTTTAGTGGCAGGAGATATGAGAGGAAAGGCCCAAGAACATTCTCACATCCTGACAGCTGCTGGTGACAAGGAGGAAGCCTTCAAGGTTAATCTGTACTTGGCAAAACTCCTTTCAGAATACGGGGAAGGTGAGGGATTTACAACTTTCTCTAAGCATGCCTCTAAAATTGCAGAAGGAGGGAGGTATTTTTGCCTCTTTCAATGTTAAGAATGCATATTTAATGGGAAGGCCCCCATCTCTCATCAGGAGGCACTAAAGGCTGGAGATCACGATAGGGCAGGCAGAGTTTTTAGAAAGCTGAATGTTGGAGAAGAGTGGAGGTGTACAAAGTCCACCGGGACTTGTAAAAAATGGGACTGCGGAAGTGGGAAGGAGGAGGTGGAGTGGAGAGCAGTGGTGGTTACAGAAACTGGCAGAGGTCAGGCTTCAGATTTCTGCTAATTATGGCAGTGCAGCAGCCCTGTGAATAGAACACTGGGCCTGGAGTCAGGAAGACCTGAGTTCAAATCCAGCCTCTGATACTTACTAACTGTGTGACTTTGCATATAGCATGAGACCTGCATTCAAAATGAACTCTTTGCCTATGTTATTTAACTGGCTGGTCAACCATTTGCTTCCAGAAAAAAGTAGAGAGTCCAAACAGTTATAAAGCTGATCCAACCCACAATTTCCCCACAGAACATACTATAAACATTTCACAGCCCAGCTCTTAGTATTCTGAAGGCAATGAACTGCTATGTGACAATATGTACTTCTTTTTCTCCTTTCAAAAACCAAGACCCTAAAATACATAACTCTTGAATTACTTGTGTAGAAAGGGAGATTCCTGATAAATCTCACAAATCTTATAAAATATCACTGTCACTGCTGGTATTCAACACTCATCAGAGACCAAAGCCACCAAGACACAGCTTCTCTATAACACAGACAGGAGCATATCTGTAGGAAAGGCTTGGAGATACTGATGGAGGCTATAGTGTGTAGTCTTAAGCACACATATCTACTTTGTGCCTTGCCTTCTTCAGCTGTCAAAAAGCGAAGGTAGTTGTTCTACTCCTAAGAATCAAATAAGATAGTAAATGTGAAAGAGCTTTGAAAACTAACAAAAACCTACACAGATACAGATCAATGACAGCCCATAAGCTGAAGCTGGTTCTGCTGACAAACTTGTCTCTCGTTCTGATAGTGCCTGTGTGTGGCAAGGGGGGATGGGAGTGGGGAAGGGGTGTGGAATCTGAAGTGCCAGGCCACAAACTGAGCTAATTCCTAACCAGTACCATGTTATGTGGTAAGGTAATAAACAGAAGAAAAGCCATTTTATTAGGAAGTTTCAACAGCCTTAAGAGCAGTGGGTGGTGAATTCCTGAGCCCCTGGCTGTACCCATGTAATATCAACAGAAAAAGGTTGGGTGGTGATGTAATGTCTGAGGCTGTGCCATATTTTCAAGGCCATTTTTATTTGACTCACAGGATACAAGTTAACCCTTTGTTAAACAGGTTAAATCCAAAAGATGTGGCAACCATGAATCCCTGGTACCCAAATACCGAATAGGCTTATAGGCTTAAAAGAAAAAGCCTTGTGTGCACTTCAAACAGGTCTGAGGCACTCCAGTGATCAATCTCTTACACAGGAAGCTCAATCAATAAGCATGTATTAAGTACCTACTATACTCCAGGTACTGGGCTAGGTGCTTGGAATGCAACTACAAAAACCAAGACAATCCTTTCACTAAAGGAGTTTATATTCACTGGGGGTGTGGGGGTGGAGGGGGAAGGAAGCACGTACTTACAGAAGCATCTATAGAATAAATAAATAAATAAAGACAGTGATTAGCAGATGAAGCCAGGGGGAACAGACCAACAAAGGCTTCCCATGGTAGGTGATGCTTTAAGGCTTTTCTTGGAGTCAGAGCAGAACTGAACGAGGTGAGCAGAGCATTTCATGATTGGGGTATAACCAGAGAAGAGGAATAACGTGCAACGGGACTGGAAATATAGGATGTGGACAGACTGTGAAAAAGCAAATATTTATATTTTGTTCTACAGACAATAAGAAGTCACTGGAGTTTACTGAATGGGAAGTGACACCGTCAAATCTGATTACTTTCCACAGGGACATGGAAACTAGTAGGCCACTATGAGATAGGTTCAAAGTACAAGACATCAGAATAATTGAGCTACGAATTTCCTCTCATCAAATACCAAATTTCCTCTCACACCTGTTGATGGAATGATATTTCACAGAAGCAGAGGAAGCCCATCTGCTGGTTTCTCACACCACTAAAGCAAATGCTTGGAGGGGCTGAGAGTACTAGAACAGCCAGGGACCTCAGGGATCATCTAAGAGCATCCAACCCTCTCATTTACAGACAAAGTGATCGGTGGCAGGCAGGTCTCCTGACGTCTAATAAAGGGAAAAATCCTGAAACACACTTACAATGCGTATACTAGAAAAGCCTGAAATCATCACATTCTTTTCCAGGGCTTCAGATAAGTTGCTGTTATTTCTCCTAGGAGAAGGGCTATTAGAGGAAACACAAATTAAACCTCCAAAATTTAGGGAGAGAGAATACCTTGTTGTGATTCAGGGGGACATTAAGAATGACAGACATGTTAACAGGAAAGAACAAACAGACCCCTAAAGATCATAATCTCTAGCCCATGAGTCAAGGGATAGTAATTCACAATGAACTTCCCTTTCCATTACTGCCTCCCAGGCAGCTAGCTAGGTAGAGCTAGGATAGGGCCCTGGGCTTGGAGTCAGGAAGACTCACTTTAATGAGTTCAAATTCGGCCTCAGATACTTACTAGCTGTGTGACCCTGGACAAGTCATTTAACTGTTTGCCTCAATTTCTCATCTGTAAAATGAGCTGGAGAAGGAGATGGTAAACTGCTCCAGTATCTTTGTCAAGAAAATCCCCAAAATGGGGTCACAGAAAGTAGGACATGACTGAACAACAACAACAGACTGTGTTATTGCTATGTAGAAAGGCAACTGATTTTTGCGAGTATTTTGTAGCCTGCAAGTTTAATCAAGTCAATAAACATTTATTAAGCTCTTACTAGGAATCAGGCACTATGCTAAATGCTGATGACACAAAGAAAGACAAAAACAGTCCCCCTACCCGCAAGGATCAAAAACGTATTCTGTTGGGATAGATAACGTGCAAATAACTAATAGATGTAAATAACTGAGTACACACAAGGTATGTACAAAATACACAAAAGGTAATCTGAAAGGAGAAGGAACTAGCATCTGAAGGAACAGGGAGATGTCTTCTGCAGAAGGTGGGATCTGAGCTGTATCTTCAGGGAAGCCAGGAAACCAAGAGGTGAAGGTGAGCGGACAGAGAATTCCAAGCAAGAGGGACAGCCAGTGCAAAGGAATGGACAAGGGAGATGGAGCACCACGTTCAGAGAACTGCAAGAAGGCCAATGCAGCTGGATCACAGAGTGGGTGGAGGACAACGAAGGGTAGGAAGAATGGAAAGGGGGAGGGGCTAGATTATGCTTTAAATGCTAAACAAGATTCTTTATTTGGTCCTGTAGGTAATAGGGAACCAGGCGTGGTCAGAGCTATGCTTTTAGAAAAATTACCCTGGCAGTCAAGTAGAGGGAGCTACTTACTGTCTCAACTAGTTTCCTAGCTGATTCCATAAAACTTTCTAAGTAAATTAGGATAGTTTTAGCTCTTCTTTGACTATCTTTATGTCCTTAATTTTCTTCTCGCTACCAAGATAGAAATAATATTAATAATAATAATAATTATTATTATATCAAGTAGAAGCAGGGGAAAAGTAACTGTTTTGTTCCTACTGAGAACGTGTCTAGTGTATCTCACTGAATTTAACGCTTGCTTTTTGTTTCAGATGTTTTCTATCATATTAAAAATGATTCTATTGTATCTTCTATGACTATATTTGGGAGGTTTCTTTTTTTTAATCTTTGCTAGGCAATGGAGTTAAGTGACTTGCCCAGGGTCACACAGCTAGTAACTGTCAAATGTCTAAGGCCCCAGAAGTTTTTTTTAATAGCATAAATAAATGTTACACTTTGTCAAAGGCTGATTTCGCATTTATTGATATAACTATTTTTTTTAAAAAATATATTAATAATGTTAAATGTTTTCTTAATGTTGAACAATTCTTGCATTCCTGGTGTCTGTCCAATGTGATAACAGTGAATCATTTTTGGGAGAAATTTGTCACTTTTTTGCCAGGATTTCACTAGAAATTTTTGAATCAATAGTCATTAATGATATTGGTCAATAATTCTCTTTCATTCTTTCCCCAGTATAAATATTAGGGTTATAACCATCTCTTAGAAAAGGACTCTGGTCATGGTTCCTTTCACAGTAGGTTCTAAGAATTTTTTTTAATTTCTTCTCTGTTCTGATTTTACTTTTCATTTTATACTTTATATAAAATCATTTTATATTCCTCTCTCTTCTTTATAAACCATTAGCAATCCAATAAAAAAAGAACATTGTTAGTTTTTTTGAAGTATCAGCTTTTCGTATTTTTAAATTAGATTTTTAAAATGCAGTATTGGTACTCTTTTAAATTTACCATTTATCAGCTTCTCTAGTTTTCAAGATTTGTTCTTTGCTTTCTAATTTTTAAAACTCCATTTATACTCTTTAATTAATACTCAGCAAATTTCATTAATACTCTTAATTCATTAATTTCATTAATACTCTTAACAAATACCTAATAGCTTAATAACGGAACAAATAACAAACACTTAACAAAATAATTAATGTATTTAAGAATATAATTTTCCCTTTGATGACTGTTTTAGCTGCATCTCAGAAACTCTGGCATGTTGGTTTTTCATTATCATCGTCTTCCACATAGTTGTTTTTACAATAGTGTGTCATTATTGTCCACAGTTAAATCTGAGAAATTTATTATCTGACAATTTTTAAAATTGCTATGGTTTGTAAAGGATGTTTAGTCTTACTGCTATTTTAGTTTTTTTTTTCAATTTCTGTGACATAATACAGAGTGTATTTTTACAAAAATGCCATGTATGTGGTACTGAGAAATTTATATCTTTAGTGGCCCCAATCAGAAAACATCATAAATCATTTAATCTTAAATGATTCAACAGTCTGTTTAGCTTCCTATTCTCCATTTTGTTTACCTTTTTGGTAAATACGTACAGGTCTAGCACAGGAACGTTAAAATTTTTTACAATTAATGTGTTATTGCCTTTTTGCAATTCAGTTACTTTTTTCCTTTATATATATTTAGATATTATATCAATTGGTACATGTGTGTTTAATACTGACTGTTTAATATCTATGGTTCCTTTAAGCATAAGGCAATTTCCCTACTTCTCTGTAATGATAGTTTTTGTTTTAATAGAATGATTCCAACTCCAGATTTTCTGGATTCATCTGATAAATAGTAAATTTTACGATAGCTTTTCATTTCAATTTTGTGTACCTCTTTCCTTTTTAGATGTGTTTCTTGCAAGTGAAGTATTAATTTCTTATCCATTCTGCCACTGTCTTTTATTATATTGTTATATATTATATTGGACTGTTTAGTCCATTCATATATGAAATTATGAGAGAGGTATATGTTTTCATGTATTTATTCCTCTAGTATTATATTTTAAAGATTTTTTTAAAAATTTCCTTCTTTGGGGAGCTAGGTGGTGCAGTAGATTAACTGACCCTGGAGTCAGGAGGACCTGAGTTCAAATCTGACCTCAGACACATAACACTCACTAGCTGTGTGACTCTGGGCAAGTCACTTAACCCCAACTGCCTCACCAAAAAAAATTTTAAAAAAAATTTCCTTCTTCTTTTAAGTCCCTAACTACAATGATGCAACCCTATTCTCATGGGCTCTTTTACTCCATTCATAACCTCCACTATAATTTGTCAACCCTTTGGCTAATTTGAAGGATTTATCCTTTTTGTTTATTTCTATTGATGCATACTCAATACCTGCACAGATACAATTAAATAATTCTTTAAAAAAAAAAAAGGAACTTAAATAACTGGGGGAATTTTCAGTGCTTGTGGCTGGGCAGAGTCATTAAAATAAAAATGGAAAAAATATCAGAGTTAATTTTCAGATTTCACTACCAATCAAATTACTAAAGAGATGCTTTACAGAGCTAGATGAAATAATTATAAAATTAATTTGGAGGTACAAAAAGATCTAGAATATCAGGGAAATAGTTAAATGGTAGTAGTGATACGGCTGGTGGCATAGTAGCTTCGACTGTGAGCCTGGAATCAGGAAGATATGAGTTCAAATCCAGTCTCAGACACTTACTTAGCTATGTGACTTGGGACAAGGCATTGAACATCTATCTCCTTCAGTTTTCTCAACTGTAAAATGGGGATAATACCAGCACTTACCTCTCAGGGTTACTGTGAAGACCAAATGAGTTATTATTTGTAAACAGTGCTTAGCACAGTACCTGTAACACAGGTGCTATATAAATCCTTATTCTCTTCCCTTCTCCCACTGCAGAAGGAATAGTACTTCCAGATTTCAAACCATATTATAAGTAATAATTACCTGCACTATTTATTTAGTGCTGGTTAAAAATAGAAAAGTGGACTAGTGGAACAAACTACACATGGATGAGAAATAACTGAACTCAATTTCATATTCAATAAACTCCAAAACACAAATTACCTAGGAGAGAACTCCATATCTGGCAAGAATTGTTGGACATGGTAGAAACTGGGCTGAGACCAGTATCTTACATCATATAACACAATAAATAAATACGAATGCATAATCCCAATATTAAAAATGATGCCATGAAGAAATGTGAAGAGAAACAGATCATATTTTTTACAGCTCTGGGTGAGGGACAAATTTGTAACAAAGCAAGTGATAGGTGATTATAACAGATAAAATAAGACAGTTTTGATCACAGGACATTAAAAAGCTTCTTCATAAACAAAATCAATGGATATGATCAACTGAGTAAAAAATATGTGTATTAAAGCCTGAAAGACACTGGAAGGATGGTGATGCCCTGAACAGTAACAGGGAAGTTAGCGGGGGGGAGGGTTTAGGGGGAAAGCTAATGAGTTCCATTTTGGATATACTGAGTTTAATGTCTATTGGACATCCAATGTGAGTGTCTGAAAGGCAGCTGGAGAAGTGAGACTGGAGGTCAGCAGAGAGGTTAGGGCAAACGAGGCAGGTCTGAGAATCATCAGTTTAGCAATGGTAATTAAATCCATGGAAGCCGATGAAGTGAAGCAGTACAAAAGGAGAGGAGAAGAGAATCCAGGACATAATCCTGAGGGATACTTGTGGATTAGCGGAAATGATCTGGAGGAGAATTCAGAAAAGGAGACAGAGAGGGACTGGTCAGAGATGCAAGAGAGCCAGGAGAGAGTGACATCCTGAAAACCTAAAGAGTATCAAGGAGAAGAGGAGAATCAATGGTGTCAAAGGCTGCACACAGGTTAAGGAGAATGAGGACTGAAAAAAGGCCACTGGATTTGGCAATTAAGGAATCACTGGTAACTTTGGAAAGAACAATTTCATTGGAATGACAAGGCTGCAAACCGGATTGTAAGAGGTTAAGAAGAGAAAGAGTGGAGGCACTTATCATAGATGTTTTTTCAGAGAGTTTGGCTACTAAGAGCAGAAGAGGTGGAGGAGGATAGTTAATGGGGACAGAAGGATCAAGTGAGGGTTTTTTTCAAGATGGGGGCTGGAGGGGTGGGGTGGAGAGGGAGAGAAACATGGGCATATTTACAAGCAGTAAAGAAGCAGCCAGAAGAGTGGGAAAGATCGAAAATAAGTGACAGGATGAGAGAGAGGGCAATCTGTTGGAGGACATGGGATGGAATGGGATTGCTTGAGCAGGTAGAAGAGTTAGCCTCGGTAAAGAGCAAGCCTTCCTCTTCATGTGAGAAAGACAGACAGTGGTAGATAGCATATGGACTGACAGAAGATAAGGAAGAGGGGGGGGAAGAAGGGAGAAGAGGGAGCTCCTGGTGAATGGGCTCTTTTTTTTGGTAAAATATGAAGCAAGATTCTCAGCTAAGAGGGTGGGGGTGGGGGTGGTGGAACCATAGAAGGTTTGAGGAGGGATGAAAAGGTTTGGAAGAGCCACTGTGGACAGTGGGATAGTGATACAGGATTGCCTAGCAGCAGCGAGGACCAGTCCAGGTTGCGTAACATAAGTTTGCAGCAGACCCACTCAGAACGGTTGCATTAGTTTCCCTACCTTCGGTCAAAGCAAACATAGGGGATGGTGAGAGTGATCTGAGACTAAGGCTTGGCAGGATGCAATCAGTGATATAATAAGGGGGCTGGAGGGGTTAGGGATACAAGAGAAGAGGACAGTGTAGAATTCAACTGGTTCACCAAAGGGTCAAGACACAGAAAAGAGTGGCTAGTGCAGGGGTGACGGCCTGAGAGAAAACTGAGGCAACAACAGATTTGAAAGTCACAGTGTGGACAAAGAGCAGGCTTTGGTAAGGGAAGGCAGAGGGAGAAGTGGAAAATCAACAGACTACAGTCAAATAAGATGATTTAGGAATTCTTGAACACAGAGGGGGTACACTTGTAGGTGATGGCAAGATCAAGAGGAATGAACATCTCTGCGCATGGATGAGTTGGGGCATAGGAATAACTCATGGGAAAAGAGTAGACCGATGAACTGAGTGGTTATGATGTTTTAAGGAAGACTCACCATGTATGTTGGCATCCCCAAATATAAAGGCAGGAGTTAGGAAAAAATCACGAGCCAGGTCCCAAACTCATTGAGGGCGGAAGGAAAGTAACCTGGAGGTCTTTAGATAACAGCTATGCCCTAAACCCCTCCAAACACCTGTAAAAAAATGGCTCTAGACAATAGCTACCAGGATTTTGATAGGGTGGTAGATATGAAAAGACTAATGAGTGATGGAGACAGGGGGAGAACCTGGAAGAGGCAAGGTGGAGAAAGGAGTATTCCAACTCCCCTGCCTTGACCAGCGAGCCAAGGTGAATGAGCGAAGGTGCAGCCAGTACTGGAAAGGGTGGCTAGGGAGGCTGTTTCCTCAGGGGAGAGACCAGGTTTCAGTAATAGCTAGGAGATGGAAAGGACTGGGAGAGGAAAAGATTTAGGATCAAAAGAGGCTTGCTGCCTATGGAAGACGCATTCCAGAAGGGACAATGAAAGGGGTGGGTAGGTAGTTGGTTAGAATTTTGGGATGGGAGAGTAGAGGGGGATGGGAATAAGAAGTGGGAGGGGGAATGGGGTTTAGATGATGACCCACAGGAGTTCAGAATAAATAGAAATATTACTATACAATAAGAAATGAAGAACAGGATGAATGCAGGGAAAGGTGAACTTGCACTTTTTTAATGCAAGCTGAAGTAAGCAGGATCAATACACGCAATGACTACAACAACATAACTACCACCAAATCAAAACTGAAAACTGCACAATTATAATGACCACGCTTGGCCCTAAAGGAGAGATATAAGAAGACAACTTTTCCCTTAATTCCCCAACTTCTTTGAAGAGGCAGAACACAATAGTTATGATATTGGTAAATTTTTATGATATTTATGATATATTTATTTATTATGGTAATTCAAAAAAAATTTTGGTTAGTTTTGCTGAATTTTTTTTCTTCCTCTTTTAAAAATTCTTTATTATAAAGGATGATTCTCTGGAAGTGAGTAGAGAAAAGAATACTATGGGAAATGGAGGTAATTAAAAATGTAAAGAATGAAAGACATCAATAAGAATGCAATTTAATTCAAAAAGTTATGATAGACAAAAATAATGTTAATATTATAAGAATACTCTATGCAGCCTAGACAGAGAGCGGCCTGACGCAAACAAGCAAGGACTAATTTATTTTTTGTATCTCCTTGAAGCGCTGTGGAGCTCAGTGTCACTGGCTAACAGAGCCAGAATGCTACTAATAGTTTGCTTACTTTAATATGATCTGAAGATGGAAGCTATTAAACCTGGAATAACTAATGAATTCTAATAAGAACAATCCCGAAGCTGTCCTTGCAAGCAACAGTAGGAGAGTGCGCTCCTGATGAAATATCACTATTTGTAATGCCTCATGGGAGAATCTCAACAGGGAAAACTATTCTGCAGCAAGCCATAGTCTCTCTTCCTCCCTTAAAATGATAGGAAACAGGAAAAAGGAAGTTGTCCCTGGTGGTCTAGAAAGAATGCTGGAAGGGAAGCGTCAGAAGACCTGAGTTCTGATCCTCATTCTGCCACTACCTAGCTTTGTGACACTGGGCAAGTCACTTTTCTCATGTTTGATTAGTTAGATGAGCTCAGATATCTTTAAAAAGCTCTTTTAAATGGAGACAATTAAAGTGGGTTCACTAAGCTTTGCTTATTTTATACTTCGTGTCTGGGTTCCAGTTTCTCCACATCAATTTCATTTTTTGGTAATGGACTGTTAATTTGTGAAGTGTAAGAGGCCAACAAAAGAACTGGCAATAAAATATGTGTCAGTGGGTCTCCAATGTGACTATTCAGTAGTGCATATCACAGCCCATCCAGGCCTTCTTCACTACGTCATTTGTGCCATGCCCTCCCGCAATTCCTTTATAAAGGATCTATGCAGCTTGTTAGAAATCTTCTAAGTCTCTTAACATTCTGTGACAAGGCAGCACTTAGGCCGTCCATCTTGTTATATGATATACATGACCAGTAACATCTCCTTTGTGTGATCAAACATTTCCTGGATGTAAAGTTTTAGATCAATTCTTGTATGCATATAATTATTAGTGATAAGCTGAAACCTATGTACACCTGTGCCTTTCCACTGCTTGAGTTACCTGCAATTCTGCTTTTTTTTTTTGTGGAGGCTATAGTGTGTTTCATGATCTGCAGTAGTAAAGGCCAAGAAAAAATGCAAGAATCCCCATACATTTTTAACCAACTGGCAGTTCAGAGCTGATGTGCTGAAATTTCCCATAAGAATGTGAATATAAAAGCTCACAGGCTGGGTTCTCTCTGAATCAAAGGTGCTCACAGTTTATGTCAACAGGAGAAAAAAAGGTATCACCAACTTGTGTTACACATTTCTTGGACTGCAGTTGGGGTATTTTATCATTGCATTTTCTGCCTGAGTAAGAAACTTCTCATTGATAGGCTATTTTTTCAAATAGAGTCCCCTCATTCATTTGCAACTTCATCTCAGAATCATGTACTTCACTCATTAATCCACAGTAATGTAGGCTAAGAAGGTTCAAGATAGTGCCTACCATCTCTGGAGCACTTTTTCCTCTTCCTTCAAAAGTGGCCTAATCAGAATTGGATAGGATGCTAAAAGGGCCAAAGATCAACGAATAAACAAGGGACACATGGAGGAATTAGGACTGAAGAAGCAGAATGTATTTTCTTTACCTGGTCACGATCTCCGGCAAAACAGCAGCTTTTCATGGTACATGAGTTGAAATAACCTTGGTTGTCAAACTGGAACACGGGTAGGCGGGAATGGATATCATACAGAACGGGAGGCAGGCGGCGCCGAAGGGCCAGCAGCTGGGTTCCATTGCTGTTGAACCGGACACTCATTGCACTTTGGAGGGACAAGTTACCACCATAGCGTAAGAGGGAGCTGAAACATAAAACAAAACAGGAAAAACATTAGACGTTGTTGATGTCCTCATCAACATGATGTCTAAAGAAGAACCTATGATCATTTCTACATAGCAAATGCCTAAGAATTTTCTGTGAAAGCCTTAAAAGGAAATTCAATAAAGTGCTATTTCTATGAGTTGAACTAGGAGAAACTGTGGTGAAGCCAAAAATATCTCCTGGATGGCCCTAGGCTCTAGGGTGTTGCAGAATGAGTGCTGGATTTAGAATCAGAAAACTTGGTTTCAAATCCCAGCTGTGACACTCAATATCTGCGTGACCCTGAGCAAATCACTTTACTTCTCTGAGGGCCAGGTGCCTCCACCATAACTGATGGAAATGGACTAGATGATCCCAACATCTCTGAATCTATATTCCTACCTGACTATACTATGCCTTGCTTCTTAACTTCCATTTCATATTTGGGAGATGAATAACAGAAAAGGGGCATCTAACATCCAAGGAGAACAGGAATGCCCTTGTGTTCTGGTTCACTGATAAATCAGTGAAAAAAATCAGTGAAAAAAAAATGCATATATGGGATAATATATATAATAATTAATATAATATATATATATATATATATAATAAGAGAATATGGGATAATCAATGTCCAATTTAACTGGTTAATAATAATGGATATATTTGCCCTCCTCCCATTAGAAATTTAATAACCATCATTAAAAACAACACACATTACTTGATCAAATGAAAACAACATCTTTATTATGTAAGAAAAATAGAGAAAAAAGTATGGCATAGAGAGCTAGCCTCAGAGGTGGAAAATCCAAGTTCAAGGCCTCTCTTTTACTTCTACTAGTTGTGTGACAGTCAGACATTTAAATCTCTTGGTGTTCCCAGGCAACTAGAAGTTACAGACGAGTTGCCAATCGTCATCAGTGGAAGCAGTTTTCACACTAAGAGTTCCTCACACTGGTGAAATCATAGCCCTGAGCCAAAATATCAAATCCAATCCAGGATAATCAATCAATCAACAATCATTTATTAAGAGCCAGGCACTGGGGACTAAGACAAAGAATGAAACCATCTCTACACAAGAGGAGTTTATATTCCAATCAGAAAGACAACAAGAACACACATTAAGTATTTATGGAATTTATAAAAGCAAGGTTTTTAGAGGCTTTAAGAGCTCAACAGAAATTACATTTGATCCTAGAGGCAACAGAAATCTACTTGGAGTTTTCTGAGGAATAACATGGTGAGCTTGGTGCTTAAGGAAAACTATTTTGACAAGAGTATAGAAGATGGACTAGAGGGGTGAGAAATTTGGGGTAGGGAAATCAGTTAAGAGGCTGCATGCGAGAGGTGAAAGGGCTTGAACTAAGGCGACGGCTGTGTGAGTGGGCACAAAGAAAGGGTCAGAAGTGAGAGGCAGAAATGTCAAGATTTTCTCTGGATACATGGTGTACGGGAAAGGAAGGAGTTAAGGATAACACCAAGATTATGCACCTGGAAAACCAGAACAATGTGGTGCCTTTGGAAGAAATAAAGAGGTCTGAGGGGCAGCTAGGTGGCACGGTAGATAGAGCTCCAGCCTCGGACTCAGGAGGCCCTGAGTTCAAATCCAGCCTCAGACACAGGACACTTACTAGCAGTGTGACCCTGGGCAAGTCCCTTAATTCCTACTGCCTCACTAAAAAGGAAAAAAACAGTTTGAGAGAGGTGAGGGTTTAGGGGAAGGACAAGGAGCTCAGTTTTGGACATGTTAAGTTTGAGATGTCTTCAGTCTAGTTTAAAATGTCCAACAGGCAATTGGTGATGTAGAACTGAGCACTGGGTTTAGAGGTAATGGGCCTGGCTCACAAGGGGGCTGGAACAGGTGACCTTTAAGGTCTCTTCTAGCACTAATATCTTACAAACACAATAAACTTAAAAATACTAAGTTACAGAGCATGTCTTTATATTCTTATGCAAGGAGCTTATTTATTCATACATTGGAAAAGAATAATCTACCACTACAAATTTCCAACTACTCTAAACTTATGACTGTTAATATATTAAGTTCCAACTAAATAAGAATAATCCTCTATACTACATATGGACTATCAATTTCTGCCACATTTAAAATTTTTCAATATAATTAACATTAAAACTATCACAAATATAACTTTGTCGAAGTGATTTCTGAAGGGATCTTCAAGGTCCTTCAGTGATCAGCATCATCATTATGAAAATGAATTACTGCTGTATAATTCTATACCCACACCCTCTTAGATCATTTGACCTTTTTGTATGTGTGGTATCTGGATTAATCAGAGTTTATTGTATTTTGGAAGGATGATATAGGCCATCTTTCTTCACCACATAAAGACTGAGAAAAACAAATGCTTGGTACTGTCACACAGGCAGAAAAAAGTACTTTTCTGTGAAGAAATAAATCAGCTTAGGAAGAATATTCATGCTCCTTTCATTAGGTAGCAGAAAGGAACAGGAAAAAAACTAGCATTTAATAAAATCTTCCACAATCCATACATAAAGAAACCCAGTTTTTCAGATGGGATGTGAGCAGTTTGGTTTCTAAAAGGAGACACAAAAGAACTTTTGCATCAATAAAAAGAGTTGTCATTCCCATGCAGATAATTTGCATGTTCTTCATCCAAATTCTAAAAGAGAACTTGTTCTATTTCCCACCACACCCTACCTTGTTCCCAGCTTCCAAATTACAACCATCCTTCCCAGTTACCTAGGCTCAAACCTTTGTGTCAACTTGCACTCCTCATTCACACTCACCCCCAAAATCAAATCTATCGTTTTCTTGACTTTTCTACCTTCAGAATATACAACCATCTATCCTGGTGCAAGCTGAAATCACTATTCACCTGGATTAAAATAGCCCTTTTGTTAATGTGTTGGCCTCAAGTCTCTTCCCACCGATACTTCATCCTCTGCTCAAAAGGGTAAGCTTGACCATATCAAACACTGGCTCCTCTTACTAACATCTTCGTAATACTCTGAATAATAAACTCTCTCCTCTTACTAACAGACTCCAATGGAAAACTTCTGGGTTATGTGACCAACAATATGGAGGCCTAGGTATTTTCTGTGAACCTCAAGACCTCTCAAACCTCTCCAAAATGGTCATTATATGTGAGAAATAAAGCAGTTTCAGCTGTCTCTATGGTCTACTGCCCCAGTAATTCAAATAATGTAAAAACATGATGAACCATTAGCAAATAAACCCAATATCTTCTAACTCCTAATGAGCACTCAATCAACATGCACCCCTCATTCAAGCTCCCACCAACAAGACTGTAAATACCAACAAGCAGTCTTTACCTTAGAACTTAGCTTTTCACTCCAGCCCCCCCCCCCCCCCCCCGTGCTTTGGAGATCCAAAGTCCAAAGTGCAGACATTTGCTCAGGCTGCCAATAGCAGTAAAGCAGTATTCTGCGCCACCGAGGAACACACATGGGGTTGTGTGGCATTCTATTAAGCTTGAGAAAAAGACAGGGTCTGTCCTTTACCCTTAGAAGTCAGCTGGGCCAAAGACCTAGACTAGTAAACTGTGAACTGTCCAGTATAGGAAGAGACTTTAGGATCCAGCCCCTAGAGAAAGCACCATCAGTGGGGAGGGAGTCAGAAAATGAGTAGTTGTGGACAATAAGGAAAAAAAAGACTAAAAATTACCAATGATCTTGGGAGGACGAATACTCAAAGACCTTAAGCACAAGCACACAAACCAATATGGAAGACATTAACAACAGAAAGAAATATGGCCTCCAGATTCAGTAAAAGAGTTCAGAAATTTATGAATAAATACTATAAGATAAAGGAAAATGATTCAATGCCTGATGAGGCAGACGATCATGCGGATTCTGAAGAAAGCATGGGACCACACAGCATACTATTCCCTGAATGGTTAAAAACAAATATGAATGTGAGCAGAATTTATGGCCTGCACAGCAGAAATAACTGGCAGAATGGAAACATGTGAACTCACAGTGACAAAGAAACAAAAGGGAGGATATCTGATTGGGAATGCAAACACACAGAAGTGAAGGACTAACTGGAAAAAGAGAAGAAAAATCAATAAAACTAAATAAATAAAACTAAAAGAAAGCACGTTCTCCATACAAGCAAAATGTATTGATCTCAAAGAAAGAATGCATAGCAATAACTTAAGAATTATAGGTCTCCCAGAACATGACAAGTCATAAAACCTGAACACCATAATGCACGAAATAATACAAAACTGCTCAGAACTTCTGAACACAGAAAGCCAATTGCCAATCAGAAGAATCCATGTCGCCTCCAGAAAAAAAAATCAAGACTGCATACTCCAAGATACACAGTGGTTAAATTTAACTATTCCATTGAGATAGATGCAAAAAAAAGCTTGACAAATTACAAATTCCGTTAAAAACATTAGAAAGCATAGTAATAGAGCTTTCCATAAAATGATAAGCAGTATATTTAAAACCAAGAGCAAACATTATCTGTAATGGGGATTAGCTAGAAATCTTTCTAATAAGATCAGTTTTCAATGAAGAAAGGATGTCTGTTATCACTATTGTATTAGAAATGTTACTCACAGCAATAAAATAAAAGAAATTGAAGGAATAAGTATAAGTAAAAAAGAAACAAAACTATCACTTTATGATGATATAATGGTTTGCTTAGAGAACCCTAGACAGTCAACTAAAAACTAATTAAAACCTCAGCAAAGTTGCAAGATACAAAATAAATATAAACACATCATCAGCATGTTAAAAACAAACAACACTGAGAAACAACAAATTTTACATGCAACCAGAAAGACCATCAAATACAAAGGAGAGGAAATTAAAATAACACAAGACTATTCTGAACTCACTAGAAAATGCAAGAGGGAACAGAATAATATGTTCCAAAGCACAATGGAACTCAAGATACAGCCCAGGTTGACGTACCTGAAAATCTGAGCCTGATCATAAATGAAAAAAGATGGACATTCAATAATAAAGAGAGATTCAAAACATTTGTGGAAAGAAAACCACACTCAAAGAGACTATTTACTTCCCCAATACCCTAGACAACAGAAATATAAGGGTATGCACAACAATGCAGGATGATAAAAATATAATAACAGAAAGATCATGAAGAGACTTCTTTCTAAATGCACATAGGAGACAAGCATGAAAGCAGAACTTAGACCGAAGTGAGGGTGGTGAAACAGGCCCGAAATATCATGCAAATAAATGATAAAAAATAAACCTCAAAATTCCCAATCCAGAGGTGAATCAATGGTTTTTCTTTGTTTATCTTTTTTTTTTTTGTGAGACTAAATTACAAAATGAGACGGTACATAAAAAGGCGGAGGGGAGGAAGAAGATAGAAGGGAATATGGAATGTAACCTAATCAAGTCAAAGATTAGCAATGAAGGGAAAGTAACTTCTGCGAGCATTCAGGAAGAGAGTCTACAGGAAAATGAGTGAGGAGGCAAAAAATGAGAGACAGAGAAAAAAATCTTTTCGGTGGTGGGAGAGAGTACTGCGGATGAATGCTCCTCCTGTGGAAGAAGAGAGTTACTCTATAAAGGAAAATAGGGTCTTTACAATAGGTTTTATCGGCAGGATTTGGTGCTTAGAAAAACCACTTAGTCTATCTACCTCAGGTGAAAAGGAAATCAGAACTCCGGGAAAAACTGACACCCAGAGGAACACGGATTCAGGAAGAGATTTTGAGGCAAATGAGAGGGCAAAGGTCAATAATGAACTACACAATCAGGGACAAAGGAAAAGAATCCTACCATGGGGCAATATCCACCCTATCACCTACAGGAATCAGTATTTTTAACCGTAAAACACCAGGGTAAAAAGGGAAACCAGGGGGTAAGATCTATAAGGCAAGAAAATGTTCAAGAAGACAGAACTCAAATAACAACCTCATAATACAGAGAATAAAAGACTAAATAAATATAAGGACCATCAATCAAAGAATAAAAGTCTAGAATAGAAAGGAAGATAAATAATGAAGAAAATGAGGGAAGGAAGGAGAATCCTACTTGATTACTGAGAGGGAAAAAGGCAGGGAAGAATTAAACAAGTCGATAAAAGCAAGCAAGAAAAAGGAACTAATAAGCAAAACTAAAAAATGGGACAAATGAAAGAAATATAAACTTATCTCTCATAAGTTTAAATATTCAACAATCCAATAAAATGAAAAATGAGTGACAGATTGGATATGAAAACAAAATCCCACAATCCGCTGTTTACAAGAAACACATTTAAAAAACAAAGAATTAAACAGAATTAAAATGAAAGGCTAGAAAACATTTTACTATTGTCAAATAGATCAACAAAATCAAGGGCTGCAATCATGCTATCAGACAAAGCAAAAGCAAACATTCAAACTGCAAAAAAGGGATTAACAGGGAAACTGCATTATGCTGAAAGGAAACTTAAAAACAAATAAATTTAAAAAACTGAACTTATAAGCCCTGAATGCTGAGCATTAAATTCATAAAGGAAACATTAATCGAGCTATAGTGACAGGAGATTTCAATATCCTTTCAGTTTTGTATAAGTCTAACTGAAAAATAAACTAAAGGGAAAATACAGAATTAAACTGCTAGGGAAACTATAGTTAAAAGACTATACAACTTCTAAATGGGACTGTAATATATATTTTATATATGTATGTTTTATACATGTGGATGTATATGTATACACATAAAATATACATATTGACCATGTATTAGGGCACAGAGATATTGTAAAAAAAAGCAAAAAGACAGAAATAGTAAATACATTCTTTACAGACATACTAAAAAGAGTAACTGATTCAGAAACCACAAAATGAAGACTCAGACCCAATGGAGACAACTAATAAACCCCACTGACCATCACCTCCAGGATCAAATATAAAATCCTCTGCTTGCATTCTAAAGGCCTTCGTAATCTGGTTCCTTCACACCTTTCCAGCCTTTTACACATGCTCTCATTTACACACTTTCAGTCACACCAGTCTTCCTACAGTTCTTTGAACATGACATTTCATTCCCTGATTCCATGCCATGGTTGTCCCTGACTTCCACACCTGAAATGCTTATTTCTTCTCCCTCTGCTTCCTGGTTTTCTTCATTTGAGGCTCAGTTCAACTTCCTCCTCATGCAGGAGGCCTTTCCCAATCATCTAATCCTATCCTCCCCCTTCTCTTTTCTGCCCACTCTCCCTTCTCTCTCTCTTTTTGAAAGCAAGGACCATATTTTTGTTTTTCTTTGAATCCCCAGCCACCAGGCACAGTAGCTAACATACAGTAAGAGCTTAAGAACTACCAGCATGTTGACTGACTGAAAAGAACACCTTGATACCCCTTTGGCATGCGAACAGTTCAGTGGCTGAAAGTGGAAGAGAACTTTCATTTAATAAAAATTATAAAATGGGGGCAGCTAGGTGGCATAGTGGATACAGCACTGGCCCTGGAGTCAGGAGGACCTGAGTTCAAATCCGGCCTCAGACACATAACACTCACTAGCTGTGTGACCCTGGGCAAGTCACTTAACCCCAACTGCCTCACCAAAAAAAAAAAAAATTATAAAATGTAAGTGTGAAGAGACAGTTTTCAGAGACCCAAAATCTGCTGGGCATTATGGTCCTTCAGCTCATTGTTATATAACTGTTTGGGCTTTAGAGACTAAAACTAACAAAATGGCAAATAACTTCTAATACTATGGGGGGAAGAAATAAGGACTGTTGGAAATTGGAGCTCATAGATTTTCATCTCATAATGGAAAGGTGAGTCACTAAGGATCAGGAGGCACTGATGTGGGTCTCTGAAGGTTGGAGTGGTCAAGGTGAGGCAGGAGTGGACAATTGCAGACTGTGTAGGAAAACAAGGCAGGAGGGAGCCAGCAGACAAGAAGGCTTTAGCTGCTAGCTCCTGCCTGGCCCCTCTGGGGCCATCTATAGGGTGAGAGAAGTGAAACTTGGTTGTCTGTTGTTACTCTCTCCTATTCTTTCTGATATGAGAGGGAAATGAAAAAGGGGGGGGGAAATAAAAGGTTCTGAAGCTGATTTGTTGTTGAATTCCCTGGGATGACAACTGGTTGGTGAGTAGAAGAGCTGGCTGGGCTTATCCGCACTGCCCAGAAAGCCAGCCTGATGACCTTGGCAGTTCTTTGTTTTAAAGGGAACTGCTGCAGATGTAACAGTATAATGCTGACTCAATGACTGTTTAAGGGTGAGTGTTAGTTAAGAGAGTCACGGCATCATCAATTTCTGAGTAGAGGTAGATTGGCCCAGCAGTAGAGTGGGGAGGAGCGACTAAGCAGAGAAGAGAAGCAGCTTCACGTAGTGCAAATGTTCCTAAATGAATCAATAATACACAACCAGCCGTCGGCCGTGTACCCACTCTTCTCACCCAGTGTGCTGGAGGGGAGAACATGGCTGAAGTTTATATGGGAACTGTGATACATCGATTACTTCTGCACCACCTACACTGAATACCTGGTAACTTCATTTTAGTGACTAGCTTTGCTTTGAGCAGAGTGGCGGCTTGAGAGTAACTGCGATGAGTAGGGATATTGTACTTCCTTACAACATCATTCCTTCTGGTTACTTGGGAGAATCTGAGTGTAACAAGATCACAGAAGGCAGTTTGCATTGGATTACTTATAGTTTTCTACTAGAGATTACAATTCAAATTCTTTATATAGCATTCCAGCATCCCAGTCATCTCAACAAAGATGATTCACTGATCAATATGTTGATACCCGATTTCTGCCCTGAGTTTCAGTCTCACATTGTCAACCACTGACCATTTCAAAATGAATGTCCCTGAGACATCTCAAACTCATCATATTCAAAACCGAGCTTTTTATCTACATACCCAAACCCACCCCCTCAAATGTGTATAACACATTAAACACTTATTGATCCATTGAAGAATCTCGTCCTTCCATCTCATACTACTCTTTTCCAAATACTTTGATCAAGCCACCTTAGACAACTCACTACCCCCATAAAAGAACCACTTTTATTGCTTTCATAACTTTGCTCGTGTAATTTCACATACCTATTAATCAAGAAACATTTATGAAATGCTTACTACGTCAGGCACTATACTAAGCACTGAGGACACAAAGAAAAGCAAAAGGTAGTGCCCTGCCCTAGCGGAGCTCATGATCTAATTGTGGAAACAACAGGCAAAAACTATGTTCAAACAAAGCTACATGTAGAATAAAAAGGAAGTAATCTACAGAGAGAAGGCACTACAACTAAGAGGAGCTGGGAAAGGCTTCCTACAGAAGATAAGATTTCAGCTGAGACTTAAAGAACTGTGGGAAGTGAGGAGGCAGAGGAGGAAGAGCATTCCAGGCACGGGGGCCAGCCAGTGAAAACGCTCAAAGCTGAGGGAAGAGCACCTCATATTTAAGGAACAGTAAGGAAGGCAGTGCATGGAGGCAGGGAGGTAAAAATGTAGGAGGAGGGCCGGGTTATGAAGGGCTTTCAGTGCCAGAGGATTTTATATTTAATCCTGGAAATGACAGGGAGGTGCTGGAGTTTACGGAGTAAGGGAATGACATGGTTAGGTCTGAGATTTAGGAAAAGGACTTTGGCAGCTGAGTGGAGAATGGACTACAATGGGGAGAGACTGGTGGCAAGTACACCCTAGTCTAGAGGTGGGATGAGGGCCTGTATGGGGGGGGGTGGCATTATTAGAAGAGAGACAGGAGGCATATTCAGAAGATTTTGCAAAGTTTGAACTTTGAAACTGACTGGAGTTGGCAACAGACTGGATATGGGAGATTTGAGAGAGTGAAGGGTTGAAAATGAATACTAGGTTGTGAGCCTAAAGGACTGGGAGGATGATGGTGTCAGCAATAATATGCAAATCTGGAAGGAGGAACATAACACAAAGGGGGAAGATAATGGGTTCAAGTTTGGAACATGCTCAATTTTATTTCTCCCCCCCCTTTTTTTTTTAAGGCAATTGGGGTTAAGTGACTTGCCCAGGGTCACACAGCTAGTAAGTGTCAAGTGTTTGGTCTGAGGCCACATTTGAACTCGGGTCCTCCTGACTCTAGGGCCAGTGCTCTATCCACTGTGCCACTTAGCCGCCCCAGGAACATGCTAAATTTTAGATGTCTCTGGGACATCTGGTTTGAAAAGTCCAACAGGAGTTGGAAATGCAAGACTGGAGGTCAGCAGAAAGGTTAGGGCTAGATAAGCAGTTGTGAGAATCATCAGCATAGAGACAACTGGATCTGATAAAGTCACCAAGTGAAAGCCTAGATGGAGAAGAGAAACAGTACAGAACCCTGTGGGGGTGACTTGGATGAAGATCCAAAAAAAGAGACTGAGAAGGACTGCTCAGATAGGCAGGAAAACCAGGAGACAGCAGTGTCTGGGGAACCTAGAGAAAAACAGTATCAAGAAGAAAAAGGTGACTGACAGTGTTAAAAGGCTGCAGAGAAGTTAAGAGGGATGAGAATTATTATCATGATTAGGAGACAATTAGTAACTTTGGAGAGAGCAGTTTCAGATGAACAATGAGATCAGAAGCATTGTAGATGGCCATCTCAAGGAATTTAGCCACAAATGGCAGGAAAGACATGGTACCAAAGTTAGCAGGGATGGAAGGTTCAAGTGAGGTTTTTGAGGATGGGAGACATGGGAGTGTTTGGAGGCAGCAGGGAAGCAGCCAGTAGAGTGGGAGAAATTGAAGATAAATGAGAGCGGGATGATGTGAAAAGGGCAATCTCCTGGAGAAGACAGGATAGAAGGGGATCATCTGTACATATAAACAGATTAGCCTTGGCAAGAAGAAGGGCCACCTCTTCGTGTGAGATGGGTGAAGGAGTAGATAGTGGTAGAAAGTATATAAGTGATATGAGCAGAAGGGAGAAAGGGGAGCTCTCAGACAACGGTCTTAATTTTTTCAGTAAAAATAAGGTAAAGTTCTCATTTGGGAGGCTGGGGGAAGGGGAGCCATAAGAGGTCTGAAAAGGCATAAAAAAATTTGGGAGAGCTGCTGTGGAGAGTGGGATTGTGAGTTAATTACAGAGGTGTAGGAGAATTGATTAGCAGCAGTTAGGGCCCAGTTGAGGTTACATAACAAATCTGTAGTGGACCCCATCAGAATAGTTGCAAGATTTTCTCCACCTTCGTTCAGCAGCCCAAGTGTAGAAGCAAAGGCAATAGCTAAAAAAACAGTCCTTACCACTAAAGAATTACATTCTAATGGAGGAGACACAGATCAATCTGCAGTTCTCCTAGTATGATCTGAGGAATCTGGGAGTCCAGGATACCAGAAAAGGGGGTTTGTGAAGTCAAAATTATTTTTATAATACAAAAGCATTATTTGCCTATAAAACAGTCCTGCCTTTTCCACTTACATATTTGTGTGAGACTAAACTTTCTACAAAAACAACATACAGCAATAGATTGAATACAGAAGTCAATATGACAATCCAGCTATTTTCTATTAAGATAGATATTAATGAAATTGGCAAAAACATGCAAAACAATGCCACTCTGCTCATCAGTTATTTTTGTTTTCGGAAGTAGTTATTTTTCTTTTCTTTTCTTTTCTTTAAGGCAATTGGGGTTAAGTGACTTGCCTAGGGTCACACAGCTAGGAAAGTAGTTTTTTTTCCATAAAAATGTTATTTCTGTTAATGTGTAATGGGTCTACTATTACTTTTAATGAACTAAGAAATAAATATTTTTTTTTAATTATCAATTTTAATTTATAATATGATAAACATCAACAGATACAACCAACATAAACAAAAGCTCTTTGGAATCATCAGTTATTTTTAAGAGAATAAAGGGTCTTGAGAACAAAAAAAGTTTGAAATAATTAGGTACAAATAATATATATAAAGAGTGGATATTAGGTACAAACAAGATATGTAAAGAGTAGATAGAAAGTAGCAGCCTGAGTGACTGGGAAAAGGCTGTAGAAGGTTGCACTGAAGTTAAGTCTTAAATGAAGCCGAGAGTCAAAGAGGCGCAGCATTTCGGGCAGACAACAGCCACTGTAAATGCATGGAGACTGGAGATGAAGTTATCGTGTGCAAGAACAGCAAGGAGGCTGGTATGGCTGAATGGTAGGGTATGCACGTGAAAGGAAGCAACGTACAAGAATACTGGGAAGGTGTTGAGGTTGTGAAGATCTTTAAAAGTCAAACAAAGGAGTTTATATTTCATCCTGGAGGTGCCAGGGATTGGTCACTCGAGTTTAGAGGGAAGGGACTAGGGGAGAGAGGAGAGAAAAGATCAGATCAAAGCTTTAAAAAAATCACTTTGGCAGCTGAATGAAGGATGGGTTGAAGTTGGAAAGAGACTTAAGGCTGGCAGACCCACCAGAAAGCTATTATAATCCAAGTGAGTGGTGATGAGGACCTGTATCAGGGTGGACAGTTGTATGAGCATATAGAAGATGTCATGAAGGTAGAACTGATTCCCTTTTGATATGGAAAAACCTCTGAGCTAGTCTTTCCCTACCATGCCACCTACTTCTTAGCTATGCCCCCTTCTCCAACCTAGTAGCCCTTCTCTTGTACCCTGTACCTTCCATGACATAACTTGCGCCCTTATCTACAACCTTTGATTCTACAGCAGGAAATAGCTGATTGACAGTTCCCTGACTGTGACTTCAGGAGTGAGAACTCATGATTGTTTTCTTTCAGGACTTGCCAGAACAGGATCCTTCCCCTGATGATATAACAAATAAGTTACTCTGAATCACAGAGCTGTCATAATTCCCTGAACTGCCCTCAAAAATGGACCCAGGAGTCCCAAAGAGAACTTAATGTTGCTATGTACCAAGTCCTAGGTACAATCTCTACTAGATTATTGTAACCTCCAACTTCCTGACATGGTCGGAACACTATCCTGTTCAGGGCTGTCTGGTAATGTAGCATTGTATTCTTTCCCATTTTGGAGGTGTTGCTTCCAGCCCAGTGGAGGAAGAGGCTGATGAGCTAACCTGGTTTGGAGGTCTCAATCCAAGTCCCACTGAAAGGGTCTAGTACGGTGTATGCCCGACTACTATGCTTGCCTGGGTGTCTTCAGTTTAGCCATCTGGATTTTCCCGTAAACACGCTAAGTAAAAAGGCCTACTTACAGCACTGAAGTTCATCTAAATCTTCTGCAAGAATTCTGCAGGTCCTTACAGATTCCTAGTGAAAGATTTTTGTTCCATACTGTTCTAGGGAGTATGACTGGCTGCGACTGGCTTTTAAAGCCCTTCACAAGTGGTCTCAACCTATCTTTCCAGATTCATTATATACTACTGCTCTTCTCATTCTCTCAGCTTGAGCCACATAAGTCTTCTCTCCGTTTTTCACAGATGGCAGCCCATCTTCCCGTGTCCATGCCCCAGTGATGACTGTGCCCAAACCTGGAATGCATCTCTTCTTTGCCTTTACCTCACAGAATCGGCTGAAGTAAACAAAGAAAGAGGAAAGGACACCTAAAGACAAAAAATACTTTTAGTAGACAGTTTCGGAGAAACCTGGAAAGACTTGCATGAACTGATGCAGCATGAACTGAAGAGGAATCAAAGCAGACGAACAATATGTGCCAACAACAATATTGTAAAGACAAACAACCTTGAGGGTCAGAAGAAAGCATGCCTCCTGGCAAAGACCTGAAAGGCACAATGAGACACGGCCAAAGTGGGAATTGGTTTTGCTTGATAATGCATATATTATAAAGGTTTTCTTTTTCTTTTTCTTTTTTCCAATGGGGAAAGGAGGTGGGAGGCAGAGACAAGAAATGGTTGTTGAATGAAGGGGAGAACAATACGTAGTTGAGTTACTACTAGAGCCTCGGCTGATCCACTCAAGGCCTGGTGCCATTCACTCTCCAACTGCTTTGTGTTTCTTTTGCATTTAGTTTGTATATATCCATACATGTACACAGCTCCCCCAACAGAATGTAAGCCCCTTGGGAAAAGAGATTATTGTGTTTTTCTATCAGTATCTCCAGCATTTAATACATAGAAAGCAATTAATCAGCGCTTGTTGATAGCTACCTGATAGGGAATCTCAAGCCTGGAAGGTTATTTAAATTCAGCCTTGCAGATTTATTTAAAAGTTCTTTAAGTTACTATTAAGAAACTGAAAAGGTTATGGCACACCTGAAGAGAATTAATCCTGAATAACGACAGTATCCTGGTAGGGAGTCAGGGAAAATCAAAGCATATTGTGAGTATTTAATCAGTTTGTGAAACAATGAATATTTGTAAATGCTCTACTGTGTTCAGAGTGATGGGCAAGAGAAAACATGTCTCACTGGGAACTCATCTCAAACCTCTTCTGACATCACTATTTCCTTTCTGTTCCTACCAGCCTCCTGCTTTTCATGTGCGGTCTTGTCACCAAAAAAAAAAAAAAGCCAGCTGCCCTTTAAGCCAATCACTGCTATCTTCTAAGGCTATGATTAAACCAGGATTCCACCCCAAAAAACAAGTCTCCCCCTTATAAAACTCCATCAACAAGGTTACACTAATCTTAGAAATGTGAACAAAAAGCATCTTAGTGCCCACCCTAAAGCCCTGCCCCACCCATCCACAGTTTATCTTTAGAACCTTGTTATGTACTTTCCCCTCCCAGCCCTAGAAAGAGGTAGAACTCCTACATACATAAACTCAGTAGATCTCTCTCTCCTACTACTTTTCTAAACTCAGAAATATACTCTATACTCTATACTCTCAGAACTACCTCCAATCATCTAATTGGAAAAAGTTCAGTTTGCCACCCCTCCCCAAGGTTACTTTCATTTTAAGGGTCAACAAAAACTCAGGTCAAAATATAAATCTCTATAATGGTAAAATGTTTGATACAAACTAATCTAAGGGAATAATTTTATTGGGCAGGAGGAACCTTTTCTAGGGCTTCTGAAATCACAACAAAAAAAAGGACCTATCTATTTATTTTACCTTTATTGAAAGCTGTCCCTTAGCCTACTACCAGCCAATGTTGTCACTCCTTTAATTCCTAGGCCAGTTTCTATTCAAGGTATCTCTCCCTTAAATGGGCTCAGCTGGCAGAAAATAGGATACACTAATGTTCTCTCTAGCTCTAGAAACAACACAGCCCCTCCTTTCCCTGTCTAAACTTGCTTTTACACTTCATATGACTGAAAAGAAAAGCACCGAGGAAGGGAAATATATTCTGCCAATGGATCCAGTCCACAGTCTAGACTGTGTCCAAACTCAGTCCACAGCCACGTGCAGGGAATAAACAATAGAGAACAGTAATTTTCTTAGGGGAGCATCCTGATACTAAAGAGGCAAAAGGTATTATTCAAATACAGTACTAGCCACAATAACTCAAGTCTTTCAGTGTAAGATCAGTCACTTATATGCAAACTGACCACTGGTCATCCCAGGGAGGGGCAGGAATAACAGAGAACAAAAACAAATTTAGCTTCTGAAACAGCATAAGTAAACTCAGTTGGAGCTAACCTTCCAGAAAAGAAAAGGCCACTGGCAAACACTCCTTCCATTTGTTAATAAGCTCTTCTACTCCTAATTCCAAGCAAGCTAAAGAGAAGCCAAAATTTGTCCAGGACAATCATATGGTTACAGCCCAAGGCTACTCATATATGTGCTGTTCCCTTTATTTCACCCCATCCATGGTCAGCTGGAAGAAGTCTACAGGTTTCAAGGGATTTTTCTTATTTTCTGTTGACACAGAAGGGAAGAGAATTTATTCTACCTCCCAAACAAAAATAGTTCAGAGCAATCTTTTTTCTTGACAAGCCTATAGGGACCCTGTCTCAAAAAGACTGGCAGTCCCCACCACCTGAATTTAAGAAATTTATTCCTCTCAGAGAAAAGTTTGTCCTTTGCTCTCAAAGAGGACCATGACATCAGGGAGATGATGACATGACTTGCAGTTGACTTTGATTTGAGTGAGGGAGGGCTGTGCAAAGTCACCACCTCACTTTCTCCAGAGCCATCTGGGTCCAGTGGCCTTATATCAATCGGGACAACTGGAGATGACCCAGGATGCAGTGGGAGACCCTGGCCCTTTTAAACTAAGGTCTTCTCAGGTTCTCACTTTGAGCAAGGCAACGCCCATTTAGTGAATAGGCCTCTTTAAAAAGTAAGTCAAGGGCTGACCCCTTTAATCAAAAGAAAAAAAAGATATCAAACTAGGACAGGAAGACCCTCAGGGTTGCTGGTCAAAAGAGAAACAAGTTACTATTTGCATTCACTCTGAGCCAAGAGGGCTCAAAAATGGACTGGACAGAGAAAAGAAGCTGGGTGCCAGAGAAAAGTACTCTATCCATCTTTACCTGTGTTCCTCTTAACAGACTGTCTGCAGTTGACTACTCCTACAATTTAAGGTCAGAGTAGGCACTTAACAAATTGTGACGCCCTAAACAGGGATGTGTATGTACCAAAGTGTTTCTCATTGTCAGGAAGGGTGTCTTGTACAGAGATGAGGTGAAATTACTTTGATGTTCCTAGCTGCAGCTGGCATTATGCTTATTTGCATCAAGCCATTCCATCTTGGAATATTTTCTTTTTCTGTTTTTTAGGTCATAAAACTGAAGATGATGATTAACAGGGTGGGATGGGGTGGGAGTGGTGGAGGGCTTAGAGAAGTCCAGCGAAAATCTCAGGTAAATGACAATGATATATTCAGCCCTCTGTGTCTCAGTTTCCTCACCGGTAAAATGAGCACATTGGCCTGAATGGCCTCTGGGGTTCCTTCCAGCTATGGATTCACAACTCTGGGATTTCAAGCCCATATTTGCTTTATGGTCAGACTCACATTCCAGAAACCATGCCTGAAATTATTTCTTCTCTTCTGTCCTTCTCAACACTTCCTTTGGGAGAAAAGAAAATCCCTCGTTTCCTCTTAGAGAGAGAAGGATACTATTGTTCAGCAGCATTGCCTCAGTGTGTGCTCAGTTGCTTTTCTTTCATTTGAGGAAAAGAAGAAAACAACAGCTATCAATCCCCCTTGTCAGTGTCTACAGGCCTACAAGTGTCAGTGACTGGTCAAAATTAATTTAAATTAGGTTATTTCTATGAAGAATAAAAGCAATAAATCCATTCACTTCCCTTCCCCACAATATCTGGTGGGAAAATCGTTTTTTGTGTTCCTTTCATGCAACCACACATTAAAAGAGCATTAGAAAATCACTTGGTGCAGCAATCCTCTCAGGGGAATAGGTGTTTTCTCCCTTTCGTAGGAAAGTAATGAAGACTGAATTTTAGGGAAGCTGAGGAATATGAACTTGTCTGCTACAAGGCAGAGAATCAATGGGAGAGCCAAGAGGCTCATGAATTCAGATTCTCACACCTATGACAGACTAAGTAACTCAGGTGATGCAAAATCCAATGATATGGATTTTCTCAAACTTTCTGGGTTAAAGGGTTTATGAAATGCATGTGTAAAGGAGAGAAAAGGAATAGTAGGGAAAATTAACACATTCTAACTCAACAGATCAGTCAAATGTGAAATTGCCCAAAGGCCAAAAATTAAAGACAAGGCAAAGGAGGGAATGTCTTGATGTCAAAACTTCAAATCTTCTGCTTTATCAAACTCTTTCCAGGAAAGAATGGGAGAAGAACCAAATATGGAGTTTAGGGACATTGCAAATCTTAAAGGGCTATATAAAGAGGTGTTAGTTATTATTATTATTACAGAGAATGAAAAATGTTAAAAGTACTTACTGGTAGACACCAGTCCTCACCAATGGGAAAAAGTATCTAGTGGTATGCAAGGCATCATTGTGTTCCCATGACTATTTGGTCTAAACTGAGCTGGACAAGAAGCAAGGAGTTTAGGGGATCCAGATTATCTTTTAAGACATTTAGGACAGATAGTTTTTCCTAGAAGTACACAGTCTACTTCATGCCTAAAACGGAAACTTTCCTGGGAAATAAGTCATTTGGTGACTTGTGACACTGAATGAATCCTGTTGTGGTACATTTTCTCTAGGGCATGATTCACTGCTAAGGCTTTCTAACTATAATCACAGTCACAGACTATGTGGTAAACACTTTTCCAATCCCAGAGAATAAGACTTCTACAGTCCTTATTGCTTAAGCTTGACTGGGGTCAGCTATAAGGCTTAACCAAAATTCAAAATCAAAATAACTTTAAGTAATGTGACTCAGTCCATAGCACAGTCACACAAGATTGATAGATACCAGGATACCATTAACATACTGTATTAATCTTCATACCATCACCCATCAGAGGAAAGCTAAGACACAGGCAGGCAAAATGAGCTGTTAATATGGGGATGATAACGGCACCAACCTTGTCGTTGAAGAAGATCAAATGAGACAGTTAGTATGTACAAAATGCTTTACAAACCTTAGAGAGATTTCTAAACATTGGCTATTAGCAATATTGTTATTATTTTCATTTACTTTCATTTTTAATTTACCTCAGAGCCCTTCCCTTGGCCCAGAGACAACAAACTCAAGCTTCGTCTGAGCACTTCGGTGTCTTCCGTGGGGCTGAAGACGAGTCCATGCTACCTGGGCAGGCACAAACATTTGGCCCACAGGTCCTGACTGCTCAAGTAGTCACCCTCTGAAGCTACTGTCCAATTGCTTTCTCTTTTGCGGGGTTCTTCATCCATGTTACACTCTCCAACTAAGGGACAGTCCCTGCCTGGGCTGTCCTGAGCCCCCTTGTCTTTTCACTCTACATTATCTTAACTGGTGTTCTCTTCTGCTCCCATGGATTCAGTAATCATTTCTATGTAGATGATTCCCAGATCTAGATAACCAGCTTTGAGCTAGTCACATATCTCCAACTTCTTCTTCTTCTTCTTCTTTTCTGGCTAGGCAACAGGATTAAGTGACGTGCCCAGGGTCACACAGCTAGTGTTATGTGTCTATATGAACTCAGGCCCTCCTGAATCCAGGGCCAGTGCTCTATGCACTGCGCCACCTAGCTGCCCCTTCAACTGCTTCTTGAACACCTTGAATTAGATGTCCCGTGGGCATTTCCAACTCACTATCTCCAAAAGAGAATTCATTATCTTTTCCCCCAAATCCATCCCTTTTCTGATAAGAATCAGGCACCACCAACCTCTCAGATACCCATGCCCCAAATCTGTGTCACCTCATATATTTAATTTAATTGTCCATTAAGACCTTCTCGGCTTCTTTTGGATACATTCCCTTTTCCCCACTCACACAGCTACAGCCCCAGTTCAGGCTCTCATCCCCTGTTGCCTGGACTTGCAACAGCTTTCATGTTGGTCTCCCTGCCTTATGTTTCTTTCCACTCCAACCCATTCTCTGATCAGCTGCCAAGGTGATTTATCTATAGCAGAGAGCTAACCATGTCATTATCCATGATCAATGAACTCCTGTATCAAATATGAAGCTCTTCATGACCTCTTTTCTACCTTTCCAGTTTCTTTTACACCTTATTCCCATTCACTACAATTTAGCGACACTAGCTTACCTGGAGGACACTCCATCTCCCCTCTTTGTGCCTCTGCACTAGCTGTCCCCTATCCCTGTCAATTGTACCTTTTAATTTCTCTGGATTCCTTCAAGACTCATCTTGAACCCCAGATCTCCCAGCTATTAATGCCTTCCCCCTTTCATGTCACCTTCATCTACTCCGTATGTGGTCTCCCTCATTAGAATGTAAGCTCCTTGAGGGCAGGGACCTGTCTTCTTCCTTTTCCTTTGCCGCCCTAGCAATCAGCACAGTACACAGCCCATTACAGGCACTTAATAAATGTCTGTTGACTGTCATCAGGTCAGGTGACGACAGGAAATGAGAATGATAACAAGTAGCTAACTACCATCAAAACTCTTCGGGTCCTGCCCTCGGAAGACGTCACAAATCACAACGGCTCTGACTGCAGAGTCAGCATTAAAAACCAAACCAACAAGCAAAAACCAGGTTGCTGGGGATTAGGGACATAGTTGGGCCTGGAAGGGAGAGGGGAGAAATTAGATGGACAGAGAAGGAGTAAGACAGAAGGTTGGGAAGAAAGGCAAAAGGGCTGAGAAGACCAACGAAGGTAAGAGGTTAGGTCCCAGAGGCAGTGGAGGGGAAAGAAAAGTAAGCACATTGTGTGTTCTGGCAGTTAAGAAGCAGGACTGACAGGACTGGATGGCAGGGGATGAGAATGAAGCCTGAAGAAAAAAATAACAACAACAAAACAAAACCTAAGCAAATTCTGAAGAAAAAGAAATTCCAAATGGCCAGACAAAAAGTTGGTAGTATAGTAGGTACCAAAAATAAAATAGGAATTTTAATTAAAAGGTTTCCAAACTAGAGAAAGGAAAGGAGGATAGGTTAATTACTGAACAGGGAAAACAACAGAGAAAAATGAAAACATTTCTTACAGATAAATTCACTGAGAATGTATCACAAGTGGGAAGACATCTTTAGGAAACATAACATAAATAAATCATAGCACTTAAGTTTTTACAAAGGTCTACACTGCTAGTGACATTTATCTGACTGTCTCAGAGGAATCTAATGCCAAGAGGCAAGAGCTCAGAATAAATAAAAATTTATCTAATTAATAATTAAATGGCAATCTGATAAGAACGGACAGTTAAAACAGATTTTGTATGCTGACAAAACAACCTAAACCTGTCTCATGTTCTTCTTCTTTTATTTATTGACATGATTTCTAAGGATACTTTTTCATCCAGGACTGTTTTCTAAACTAGGTGTACTGCAGTGAATGGGTAGATTTTTTTTCTTTTAGTGGCAACCAGCAATCTTTGATATACATGGCAAGTACCACGTCTATTTTCAAATGGGGTGTGACAATAATTCTACCACAGAAAAAAAATCCTGATTAAAAAGCCCCAAATGGAAAAGCTTTGGTAATCTGCTAAGTGCAACAGCTTTCTTTTTCTTTTCCTTTGGCCTAGAAAGAATGTCAGGGCAGTACAAAATAAAACCCTACATACAAAAATGTTCTTTTATTACGCTACATCTATTTAAAACTACACATGATTTTTAAAACCCATGACTATCTTCCACAAGCATTTTGACAAGCAAAAATATCATCAGAACACTTAACCTCATCAATTAATTAACGTAAGCAACCTAAAACGGGATTTATGTCATCCCCTTTCCCTCCCTCCTCCCTTTGTTATTTTTCAGAGGCAGCTAGCTGGCGCAGTGGCTAGAGTATTGTATGTGATGTCAGCAAGACCTAAGCGGAAATCTGGACTCCAGCACTTACTGTGTGACCTTGGGCAAGTCACTTAACCTCTGTTGGCCTTAGCTTCTCCATCTATCAAACTGGTACATAATAACCCTTACTTCACAGGGTTTCTGCGAGCATAAAATCTGTAACATTTTTTGCAAACCTTAAAGTGCTACATGGCCTCCTATATGTAATAGGTAAGAGAGATGCTTTTGCCTGTTTGTGAATAACATTCTGATGATTGATTAAGGCCCTAAAACGGTATTTGTTGTTCTTTAGTCATTTTTCCACCATGTGTGACTCTTTGTGACTCTTGACAAAGATACTGGAGAAGCTTGATTTTTTTTCCTCCAGCTCATATTACAGATGAGAAAACTAAGGCAAACAGAGTTAAGTGACTTGCCCAGAGTCATACGACTAGTGTCTGAAGCCAGATTTGAACTCAGGTCTTCCTGACTCCAGGCCTGACACTCTTTTCACCGTGCCACCTAGCTGCCAGGAACAGGGTGCTGTTGCAAGTGTTCAGTACTGTGTGATTCTTCATGACACGGATTGTCTGTGGGGTTTTCTTGGCAAAGAAAACTGGAGCGGTTTGCATTTTCTTCTCTGGTGTGTCCCCATTTTACAGATGAAAAACTGAGGGAAACAGAGGTTAAGTGATTTGCTCAGGGTCACACACTTATCTGAGGCCAAATTCGAACTCAGGTCTTCCTGACTCCAGGCCTGGCACTGCACCATCAGCTGCTCTGTTACACAATACTCTGATGAGGCTAACATCCTGAACACTGGGCAGAAAACTCATGGGAAGACATGGATGAAATTCATAGAATCAGCAGGAAAATGAAGGACTACGACCTACACCATGGGTGGGAATATCCAAATTATGGCATGTCAATATAAAGGACAAGTCAAAGAAACCCGATTAGACTTGCATGAGTTGAAGCAGAGTGAGCAAAATCAAGAGAAGAACAATTACACAACAACTATAAAATTGTAAGAACTCTGATTAACGCGCTGAGCTATCATGACTCCAGGAGATTACTGGGACAGAATGAGACATGCATTTTCAGACGTGGTCAATACATGAATCTCTTGTTTGTTACAAGGAAGGATTTCATTTTTTTTTATTTGGGAGCAGAGAGGGAGATGTTATGGGGAAGAGTGAGGTGCAGGTGGGGAGCAATACAAAAAAAGGCAAGAATGAGAAAAGCAACCATGAGACATTTTAGAAATACACACAACGAAAACAGAAAGAAGTTCAGAAGGGGACATAGACAAGCAGGGCAGTGTTGGCATCGCTGTGTACTAAATTTAATAAATACTCTTTAACAAACTTCGTGTAATAGAGATTCATGGTTTCATATACAAAATCCGTTTTCTATTCCATGAAAATGTTCATGTTTGTGAAGTCCATAATAAAAAAAAGAAAAAACACAAAAGAAGCATATGAAGAGAACAAGAAACGGCAATCTTAACAAAAACGTTCCTTCTTTTTTTTCTGATGATTAATACCACTATATACTGGTATAATTAATATTTTATAAATCACTTTCACATACACATCTGCTTTGTTTCTCTAAGAATCCTAAGAGATAAGCAGGACAGATACTCTACTACTATTAGAGATAAGGAACAGACAAGGCTCAGAACTACAGAGGCTGATCTTGGGGAGAGCAGGTTATAAACTGAAAACCTAGGTCTTTCTGTTTATACCTTGCAATATAACTCAGACCCACAATGGAAGCCACCACCCTAACTGTACTGAATAAGATGAGCCCTCAGCATTAACTTGCTGAGTAAAGCCCCAATCCAGGGGGGGGAACCTGCAGCCTCGAGGCCACATGAGGATTCCGTCAAAGGGCCCAACTTGAGGGCCTAGAGGGCCACGTGGCCTCAAGGCTGCAGGTCCCCACCCCTGGCCCCAGTCCCTTCTGATTGCTCAGGGTTTTTGTTTTATCCACCATATGACAGCAGCAAACTCCACCAGGACACTTGAGAGCCTGTGTTCAAAACTGACTGTACAGCTCCACCTTGTGGCAGGCTTATTTTTAAGCCTTGTAAAGGCATTTGTAACGTCCTCTCCACATACTTCACACCTATAGCAAAGAACTCTGACAACTTACAACTCTATCACTGGGGCCAGAAAAGGGAAATCTGAGAATTGGGAGGATAGTCTCTAGCTTCCCTGACACACTTTGGCACTGCTGATCACCTCCCCAAATCATTCTGTCCCCTTAGCTTCTAAAACTCCAGACCTAACTGCTACTTCTAAAGCTTCCTTTCCTGTTTTAAAAAAAAAAAGTTTTATTGATTTTTTAAAAACCAAAGTGCTCCAATTCCTCATTTCAATCTGTAAACCGATTGACTGATATCCCTTAAGGTTGTGTCCTTCATCTGCTTCCCCTTCTCTACATACTCTTCTTCCTCTCATTCACTAACAAGCATTACAGCATCACTTCTACACAGGTAATGTCTAAATCTCTGGCTTTGGCCCTGACCTGTCTTGGAACTTTCAAATGCCCATTTCTAACTTCCTGTTGGACATTCAGTTCCTCCCCCCAACCATGTACTTGCAGCATCTCAAATTCAACATGTCAAAAACAATTTCCCCCATCCCCCAAAATTGACATTTTTTTCACCTCTTCTATCAATGGTACCACTTCTTTTGGTCATCTATGGTTGAAATCTGTTAGCTTAAATCTTCCTTCACCTCTCACACATCCTGATTCAAAGATATCTCGCACAGTTGTCTCTTCCTTTCAATTCCCGTTGCTCCCATTCCAATTAGAGTTCCTCATTACTAATCTCATTTCCCTAGCCTCCTCACTCACCCCCTTACCTGGGGGCTATCACACCACTACTAGATTAATCTTTTTTATGCACAAATTCTGATAATATTACTTGTCTGCTCCAAAATGAATGAATTCAAGAGAACTGGCATCACATATCAGTTTTAGACCTCTAAAACTATATAGTACCCTAGATACAATCCATTCACCGTCCCTGTATATGCCTGTACTTTCCTGCCTTGACCTTTAGTCTGAAATACTCTCTTCTTCTTCACCCCCATCTCTTCCTGCTGAAAACCACTGCATCCTTCATCATCCAAATTAAATGCCAACCTCTTTACAAAGCCACCTCTAATCTGACCCCTGTTAGAAAGCATCTTACTTTTGTGGTCTTGCATAGAATTTTGCATCTTTCTTGGGTACTTATATTCTATTTTGTACTGTCTGTTTATGTCTACATCCTGTTGTCATATTTAGAAAGCAAAGGTTCATGAAGACAAGGGCTATCATTTGTCTCTTCCCCCAGCACACGCTCAATATAATATGCAAGTGCTAAGTAAGTGTTCCTTGAATAGATAATGCGAATTTTGGGGGTCAGTTTCGTTACGTACATAAGATATTGCTTTGTACTTAAGTTGGTTTGCAAAGAGTTAATGAGACAGGCAGCTATTATTTCAACAGATCCAAGATCTCACTCTTTTCACTGGTACAGACTGCAACCTATCCATGCTGCATGACTGTATATTTTCAAAATTTTAAAATAAAAGATCTACCCAATACACTCAAGACCTTTTTCCAGTTTTCTTGATATTTTTTAGCTATATGTACAACATTTAATTTGTCCATGTTATCATTCTCTCTTAAAAATAACTGTCACCTTGCCCGTTCATATATGTCCTTGACGATGGCTTTACTTGACTTCAAGAACAAATCACTATTGGTAAAAACACTTCAGCCTACTTGCATCAATCATATAGCTTTTAATTTCCCTTTAGCTCATCTATAAATTTAATTCAACTGAGTTCATGGTGTTCTATCAGTCACAGTCATGTTATTTCTGGGAGAACAATTGTGTTTAAAAGGTAGGGCTTTCAGACAAGGAGTAGTCTGGGATCACTAATAGTACAATGTAATTTTCCAAATGTGGTCCAGTCTGAGCTCTACCTTCTATTCAATTATGGAACTAGTCCATAATTGACCCCTTAGCTCCTCCTTAAGATACTTTTACTGATGGATTAATTTAATGAGCTCTAGGTTTTTTTTGTTTGTTTTGTTTTAATTAGCATAAGCATAAGAAGCTCTTGGTCAGGCCCAGTACCAGAGCAGATTGACACCTGAACAAAAATTTAAATTCTTAAAAAAGTTGCCTGGGGCACTGAAGTTTAAGTGACTTTCCCAGAGTCCCAAGTACATGCCAGAATGCCTGCCCCAGTTCTCAAATCCACTATGCCTGGCCTCTAGGCTTATCTCTTCAGCAAACAGTCATTCTACAGGTCATACAGGGAGCCTTTCTAACTCAGAAGAGCCTGACGGAGGTTGTGGTCTTCTAACATTGCCCTTAAGAACAAAGGAACACCTTTAATAAAAGAAAAATTAGATCACAAGACACTCAGAAGTTCAGAGGAAACAAAAGTTCAAGAAAGGGGCCAGAAGCAAAAACCTACGGTCTCAAAAGTCAATATACAAATGCCCAAAGTTTATAAAACAAGCAGGGATTAACCAGAGGCCCTAAATACAAGAAGGTTAATTTGATCTCAAAAGTGAGATTTAGAGACTTGGTACACACGTGTGGAACATGACTCTTTATGATACTGTATCTAAGAAGACAAGACAGACAAGGGAGGAGAATATTGTACATTAAGAAGGTATATTCAAATGATATCAGTTCAAAGGAAGTTGAACTTAGATTAAATACAATGACCAATCTGAGTCCCTGGAATTGGGATGAAATACATTTTTCTCCTCTAGGTTGAGAAGGGTGATAACAGCTACAGAAAATTGCACAGGCGGTCAGCCATGTTCTTTGTGTTGGTTGATTTTGCTCGATGTTTTCTTTGTTACAAGACAGGGTTCTATTAGCAGGGAAGTTACTGTGGTGTAAAAGGCAAAAGTGAAATTTAAACGTTATCAAGGGCCTTGGGTCAAGAAAGAGGCTGCCAGACCACTTACTGGGGATACTGTAAAAGCAACCCTTTCTCAAGAATGAGTTGGATGAGTAGATGATCTCTGAGAGACGTGGGATTCTCGGCTTAGTCAGCCTAAGACAGTGTAACACAGCATGACATCTTTCTTACTAAGAAAAAACTGCAGAATCTATTTCAAGGTGCTATTCCCTGAGAGATATAATTATAAGAGATATTCAAACAAAAAAATGATCAAGAAAACAGGAGGGAGAAGCATGAGGAAGAACATTAGGGTGATGATCAATGAAGGGAGAACTAGAAGTAAGTCTGCCACTGCATTTCTGCCTACCGGTAGGTGGAAAGAGGAAATAGAGGAGGAGCATTCAGGAAACAGAGCACAAGCCTGGCACAGGACAGGGACACACCACTAATAAGGAATTCTAATTATCCACAGATGTGCTGGAATTCCCTGCCAAAAGCAGCACCCCAATAACATCACTGACCTACCTGGATAATAGCAGTCTCCTCCACTGCCAGGAGGCGTAGTGGACAGAGTACGGGCCACTGAGTTCAAATGCAGCCTCAGACGTTTCCTTGCTGTGCGACTTCAACAAATCACTTTAACAACAAATCCCCATTTTATACCTGAGGATGATAAAAGCACCCCCCTGGCAGGGTTGTTTTGAGCACAAAATGAGATCTATGCAAAGCACTTAGCATTATGCTTGGTATATAGTAGGTGCTTGGTATATAGTAGGTGCTTAATAAATGGTTATTCCTTTTCTACCAAATGGTAGAAAAATCATGAAAAGGAAATTCTGTTCTGGATCTAACACTCAACAGCAGAAAGTAACTGGCCGCTTAGGTGGAAATTATGACAACCTCGGTGGAAGAAGCACCAAAGTATTCAGAAAAAGGACAGGACAGATCCCATAGACTAAACGTCTACAGGGGAAGTCAGCACAGGAGGGATGGAAAACTCCCAGAACAAAATTCTGATATATAGGGAAATAATTCCAATGCGAAAGAAAAATGAGAACCATCTGAATTGTAAACACAGAAACTCAACAACTGTCTGAGATTTTTTAAAAAAAGGTATGTAACAAAAGAATCAAGCTAAGACAGTGGCACGGTGGAGAAAGCTCTAAGCCTGGGGCCAAGAAGACCTAAGTTCAAATCCCAACTTCAGACACTTCCTAGCTGTGTGAGCCTGGGCAAGTCACTTAACCTCTGTTTGCCTCAGTTTCTTCAACTATAAAATGAGGATTGGACCTACCATTTGTTGCTGTTAGGATCAAATGAAATCATGTTTATAAAAAGCACTCAGCACAGTGTCTAGCACATACATAGCAAGCCCTTTATAAATGTTAGTTATGATGATCATAAAAGAGTCTGACTACAGAATATAAAGGATCAAGGTACAGTACTGTAAGAATACGGTCTGGACAGTTACACAACTAGAAAAGCTACAAACAATAAAGAAGACAATCAAAGAAAGGGTCGGAATACTGCTCCGAGTGGACAGTGACAACCTCAAAGCTGTGCAGCTCTTATTCTGTATCTGTTTTTTCTACAGAGAAGAATGGCCTTTGGATGGGAAAGAATAGGACAAACATGGCTAACGTTGCAGAGGAAGTGACCAGGATATACAAGAAGGAAAACGTCTAGGCAGCCTTAGTGAATTCAGTCCATCTATCTCAAATGAGCTCCATGTTCAAGAATTGAAAACCAGCCGAAACGATTACTAAACCAAGAAAGAGTAGAGAGAGTGGCAAAGAAGTGCATCATGAGTGGGAAAGTTCACATGTCCTCATATCCAAACAAAAGGAAGAGAATAATCTGCAAGCTACAGACCAATGAACCTAACTTCAATTCATGGAAATATTCTGGAAGGGGCTGAAGAGAATGTTAGTGAACATCTAGAAAAGGAACAGGAGGCCACAGGAAACAGCATCGTATCATCAAGCAGAAGTCACTACAGGAACCCTCGTCCCAGCCAGCCAAGGAAGAGACACGTAGGGCCCATCTTCTACAAGATGTGCTGACCCTCTGTGGTGAAAGAATGCATCCACACTGGATTCAAGAAAGAATCAGCGACTGACCAGATGACAAGCTTTTCCTCGAAAGCTTCTTTATAAGTGAGTATTAGAAATAAATGAAAAGATTAAAGATTTGTCTGATATGAAATGGTAGTGGAAAGTAGTGAAGCAGTAAATACGCTACTCAATGTTTCTGGGATTCTGACAGATACACTTCAGGTTTTTATGAATGGCAGGCTGTTCTGTGCTGTAGCTGCGCTGGGTTATTTCTTCTATCTTGATCCTCTGAAGAACAGGACAAGGAACTGATTATGAAAATATGAATTTTCTTCTTCAATTATATTCTATGTCTGTAATTTAACAAAAAAAATTTATACATATTTTATTAAAATAAAGACTGATGGAAAGTTTGGTTAAGGCAGAGAGCCTTTTATTTCTAACCCTTGGATTTTCCCATGTGCTGCTAGCATTTCTATTTGCTGTACCCTTTCAACTGACCTAAGTTTTATACAAAACATACTTAGCTCTCTCAAAGATATTTACTAGCCTATACACTGCTAATTAAAATGGGAAAGACTGGGTTGTCTAAATCCATTAATTCTGTTTTGTTCAATTATGGAAAGCAAAATGGATAATTTTGATTACATCAAATTGAAAAGTTTTTGCACAAACAAAGCCAATGCAACTAAGATTAGAAGGAGGGTAGAAAATTAGGAAAGAATTTTTACAACCAGTCTGTCTGATAAAGGCCTCATTTCTAAAATATATAGAGAATTAAGACAAATTTATAAGAACACAAGCCATTCCCCAATTGATAAATGGTCAAAGGATACAAACAGATAGTTCTCAGATGAAGAAATAAAAGCCATCTACAGTCACATGAAAAAAATGCTCTAAATCGTTATTGATTAGAGAAATGCAAATCAAAACAACTCTGAGGTACCACATCACACCTATCAGATTGGCCAAGATGACAAAACAGGAAAATGATAAATGTTGGAGAGGATGTGGGAAAATTGGAACGCTAATACATTGTTGGTGGAGTTGTGAAATGATCCAACCATTTTGGAGAACAATTTGGAACTGTGCCCAAAGGAATACAAAAATGTGCATACCCTCTGATCCAGCAATAGCACTTCTAGGGCTATATCCCAAAGAGATCAAACAAATGGGAAAAGGACACACATGTACAAAAATATGCATAGCAGCTCTTTTTGTGGTGGCAAAGAACTGGAAATTGAGAGGATGCCCATCCATTGGGGAATGGCCGAGCAAGTTGTGGTATATGAATATAATGGAATACTATTGTGCTGTAAGAAATGATGAACAGGCTGACTTCAGAAAAACCTGGAAAGACTTACATGGTCTGATGCTGAGTGAAGTGAGCAGAACCAAGAGAACTTTGTACACAATAACAGCCACGTTATGCAATGACTAAGATTGTTAAACTGAACCCTTCTCAGCATTACGAGGATCTAAGACATCTCCAGAGGCCTCGGGATGGAAAATGCTGTCCACATCCAAAGAAAGAACTATAGAAGTCGAATCGCTATCATGTATTTTTACCTTCTGTTGAGTTTTGTTTCATCTTTCTGATGGTTCTTCCTATTGGTTTTAATTTGTACTTACAACTTCACTGATGTGAAAATATGTTTAATGGGTATGTAAATGTAAAGCCTATATCAGATTGTGCGCCGTCTTGGAGAGGGTGGGGGGGAGGAAAAGGGAGAAAAATTTTCAACTCAAAAGCATATGGAAAAAAGTTTTTAAAAAATTCTGTTTTGTTCATAGGAGCAAGTCCTGGAAATATAATGGTCACAATAAATATTAAATGATACCAATGGTGACATATTTTTCAGCTAGACTTTGCAAAGGGAAAGTAATACAGAGTAATGAAAAAAGGCACTAGATAAGGAGTCAGGACAACTAGGTTTTGATCTTCCTTTTGTCACTAACTAGCAAACATTAGCAAAGTCACTGGATTTCTCTAGCCCTAAATTTGTTAGTTTAAATCTTAGCTAAATTCTAAGGTATATTTTTAAACACTTTTATTCTGAACTAAACAAATACCAGGTAAAATGAGCATTTTGAGACAGAGTAGAACAGAAAAAACGAGGATTCTTATCTGTGATTCCTTTTGGTGAAGTGTATTTTGCAGTGCTTTTTTAAAAAATTCGTTGGTTTCTTCTATATTTCATCTTATATTTGGGCATTTTATTTTTCTAATCTAAAAGTATTACCTTATGCTTATCTTTGTTGAGCTTCATTCTGTTTGTTACATTGTATTTGGTGTGTGTTTGATATAATCTTGATAAGCTATTAAATAGAAAACAAATTAAAAAAAAGACATATCAAACTAACCTTATTTGTTTTTTTGACAAAGTTACTAACCTGGTTGATCATGGCAATGCTACAGTTTTCCTAGATTTGATTTTATGCTATTATTGCATAAATAGTTTTATTGGTTCTACTCACTTCATGCTATCATTTCATATAAATCTGCCCAAGTTTCTCTGAAACTATTCCTTCTATGATATCTTGAAATACATTGATATTACATTACAACCATATGTCACGGTTTATTCAGCTGTTTGCAAATTGATGGGCACCATCCCCTAAATTTCCAGTTCTTGTCAACTACCAAATGAGAGGCTATAAAAACTCTTTTGTACATATGACTCCTTTGTGCAGATAAGTCCTTCCCCTTTTTCCTTGAACTCTTTGAGGAAGAAGCAACAAGTATTTATTAAGTGCATATGCTGTGTCATATACTGTGTTAAGCACCGAGGATACAAAAGACAAAAACATTGTCCCTGCCCTCAAGAAGCTCGCAGTCTAATGAAGGAGACAACATGCAAACGACTACATACAAACAAAATATATAAAGAGTAAACTGGAGGTGATCTCAGAAGGAAGGTGCTAGTAGTATTAAAGGGGAACTAGGAAAAGCTTCAAGATGTTATTTTAGCCAAGACTTGAAATGACAGACCTGAAAGACTGAAACATCAATTCACAGCTCCACCCCAAACACCTTTTTTGTTATCTCTGCCAACTATATGAGTGCAAGGTACAGCCTCAGAGTTGCTTTAAATTGAATTTTCTATTTGTGATTTGGAGTATTTTTTCCTATTTCTGTTGGTGCTTGAATTTCTTCCCTTGTGAACTACCTATTCATATGCTTTGATCATGTTACTTAATGAAGAATTATTTTTATTCTAATATAGTTGAATCAAATCCTTATGTATCTTAGATAGCAGATCTTTAGCAGAAAAATATTTTTCCCCCCAGTTAACTGTTTCCCCTTCTTGTATCAAAGTGTTACATTTGTGCAAAAGCTTGGTATATAATCAAAACTGTCCATTTTATCTCCTGTGATAAGCTTCGGTCTCTTGTTTGGTCATGAATGCTTCCCCATACTGAGGAAACAGTCAAAAAGAATATATGTTTATTAAGCCCCTAACACATGCCAGGCACTGTGCTGAGTGCTGGGGTAGAATGACGGGAAAGGAAATAAGTCTTCATATAGCACCTACTAAGTGTTTTTTACAAATGGCTTTTTTAAAGATCCTAACAACCCCGTGAAGTAGGTGATATTCTCATCTCCATTTTACAACTGAAAAAAAACGGAAGCCAACAAAGAGGTCATGTGACTTGCCGGGGTCAACAGAGTCGGTAAGTGTATGAAGCTGGATTTGTCAGGTCTTCCTGACTCCAGGTATAGAGAGCTTTGTGCCATCAGCTACATCTGATCTAAGTAGAAAGACAATCCTGTAGACAGCTTGCTTTGTCTGAATTAGTCTGCGTGTTGTCTCCTCCACTAGATTACAAGCTTCCTTTGCCTTTCTGGGTATCCTCCAGGGCTTGGCACAGTGCCTGACACATAGGAGACACTCAAAAAATATTGATTGTTTGACTGGTCCTCTCTCATTGTTAGTCAACTTATGCTTATCTACTTCTTGGTTCCCTCTCCTCTGCTCCCCCTTTTAAAGAGATCTCTATTAAAAAGAAATGGAATTACTCCAGTTGGGTACGGGTAGGATGTAGGGTTGTTGTAAGGATAAAATGAGATAATATTTGTAAAAAGCTTTGTAAACCATATAGCACTATATAAATTCTAGGTGGTAGTAGTAGTAGTATAGCATGCTGCCTTAGGCTCAAAGAGGTTAAATGACTTATCCACTATCACACAGCTACTTAGCAGCAAGAGGGTGGATTTGTACCTCAATCTTCCTGATTTCAAGTAAAACAACTCTCTCTAATATATTGTGTTGACTCTGTAGGCTAGAGTGACATAAAAAATTAAAGGACTTTTTAGACTGAGGATCTGGTGAAAATTGTCAGCTTATCTGAGGGAGATGTTTCTAGCCCCTTAAATTATAAAATAATGTTGTAGTAGAGAAATGCCGAAAAACCTGTCTAGTGAAATGCAGAGAAAGATCTGTCTTGAATATATGCGAAGGCTAACATCCAGCAGCCACTTAATACTCTAGGTTGTATCTACTTTTCTCTACTTAATATTTATTTTAACAAATAATGACTTTTTCCATTTGGGACACTTAGCATATCAAAATATTGATCACTGAGCCTTGCAGTGTAATAAATTATGTTTGTATTTATGCCCTAACTCCTAAGCTAATAGTACCCCTTGGATATTAATAGAACTCCTAATGAAGACAATTATAAAAATACAAACCATTAAGAAGTGTCATGGCAAGAACAGTGTACTAATCTGCAAATCAGCTGATACCTATGTATTTACAATCTACATTTCAACTCGTTCAATAACGAACCGAAACCAACTTTCTAAATCAAATATACTCATCCTTAGAAGTACAGGAGCTGTGAAATAAACTATGAGTTACAAAAATATACGCTTTGCCTCCCCATGCACCTATATAATGAGAATCTTACGGGAATTCCACTATTGATGAAAACTCCTGAAGGCTTCTTCAAAAATCAGTATTAAACTCAGCATTTAGGATCATGTTTGAAGGATGGCAGAGAGATGGAGAAGACAGGAGGGAAGCCAGAGCTAGGCTAGAAAACAGCGATGAGAATCTGGATCTAAATCTTTCTGTAACTCCCAGCACTGTTTCACAAACCTAGAACAAGAACCAGAACCAAGAACTCCCCTACTCTGCTGATGTTACTATCCCATATCGCCTACTTTTCTTCATAAGAAAAAAAAAACTAAAAGAGCACACACAAAATATTAGCACATTGGTGAATATAATAGGACAAAATCCACCACTTTTTTTGCTTTGAATTCAGACTCTACTTCTAATTTTCTTACAGCTTCTCAATTTCTCTTTCATTACAGCTCATTCTCAAAGATTCAGATTCTTGTTTCTTCTAGTCACTGTCATCCTTCAGGAACTGTGGGCCTCAAAGAGTACACCAGAACCTGGTTTCACAGTGGTCTTAGATTTTACTTCACCTGGTGCAAAGTACAAAAAACTCTACCTAAGTTTTCTATGTTTTGGGTTCACTACAGTTCTGCAAAACTCATAGGCAGCCTTCTTCCTGTTCTTTGAATCTCCACCATAAACAGGAGTGGACAAGCCTTCCCTGTGAACCTATCAAGTTATATTGAGCATCGTCTGTAGCCAAGCACAGGTTTTCATTTCACTTTGAAAGTTTCTGTTCTATATCCTCACAATGGGTTCAGAAACTTTGGACTCCTTGCTGTATAACACAATGTAGGGACCGATCTACTGTTATTTCTTGATCAATGTTTTATGCCCATGACTCCTAAGCCTCCCTTTTAAAAATTCCCTCACCTGGGTACTCTCCTGCTGCTCTTACACTCCAGAACCTGAGTTACCCTGGAAGAGTTAGATAAGACTTATAAAGCAGAAGCCCAAACCAGAGGGAACCACCACATCCGCACCACCAGCTTTGCCAGAAGAGGGCGCTCCATCTCTCTTTTATGAGAAGCTGCCAACAAGCTGACAGCCTTCCTCTCCATTGACAAGGGAATGAAAAAAGAAACCTCAGGAAGCTACAGTCTGGCTACCTCTTCTCCATAAACTTAGGGCAGAACATGTAGCAAAGTATCGCCAATTTATAGTTTAATATAGCAGCAGAAAAAAAAAAAGAGAAGAGTACTATTCATCCCACCTCTGTTATGCCTGCTTACATATGCACCATGTAATCCCCTTCTTGAGGCAAGGGGCCATACTTTATTTATCTTTGTATCTACCTATCTGCCTCAATGTCCAGCAAAACGTCTTACAAGGAATTTGCTGATTCTAAGAATGATGGCCCCAGCCGTCTAACTCCCACACACCCGGAACAGAAAACAAGAAGGCAGGCAGCCTTCTGGTCAGTATCCCTCTGTAGCAGAGAAATCACCATCTTAAACACTTGTGGACTGATCGACTGACTGAAAGTTAAACGGATGGCCTCACCTAACAGACCCTGTACAGTTACCCAGGAACCTCAGGCTGAGTGACTAGGCCTAAGCCCTTTGCTGCTCATCATCTGGGAAGGACTTCACTTCTTAAACTGTTCCTTCCTCAGGCCAGCAGGCCTCCTAATGTTCTTAATCACCGGATCAAATCCAGATGAGGAAAAACCTACTCAAGGCCCAAATTATGCACAAGATCGAATAAGCTGGGATTCAAATGAGATCTAGAGATCATGAAGGGCTATAAAGGAAAAGTTCCCTTTGGAGCCTAGAAGACAGATACTTCCAATTCCCCTTTCCCTAATTCATGTTCTTTATTCCCTTCCCTCTCTATAGTCCAAACGTGCACACCACAAAAGTTTATGTGGAAAGCCTTGTGTGTCCTTTTGGTATGCCTTTAGTGTGTGTGATAAAGATGATAACCAAAAAACCTACACAATTCACAAGAGGAAATAAAAACCTTCTTCCACATCCTATGGGGAATAGCTTCATCTTTTTTTTTTCCCAGCTCTCAAATGCCCCAAAGACAATTTCACACATTAAGTGTAAAGACTTTTTCAGTTAGCTCTCCTAACAGTGGACAAGGAATACTGTGGTTTGTAATGAACACAGCAGTTCAAACCTAATTAAAAGACCTGTTTGGTAATTATACAATAGGGTTGGGAAGAAAGAGAATGACCTCACTCTATTTCAAGTGAAGATGAGCTCAGCCAGGGATAGAGGGGAGTTCGCCCAGCTCTAAGTATCAAATTAGGGATCTAGGAAGGTGAAAGGTCAGAAAGTCATAATTGTTGTTTTCTTTCAGAAGTCCCAGGAAACATATTCTTGTTAACAATACTGGTCTATGAAGTCAAGAGATCTACATCACACCCATACCCAACTGGAATAATTCTATTTCTTTTTAAGAAAGATCTCTCATCCAGAATGCCATGGTACCACATGCCCTCAAAGCTGCCACCCTTGGAGCTGGAAGATGATACACGGGCATGAACTATGATACAACACATTCAGGTGATGAAGACTGAATACTCTCAAATTTGGCTAAAGCAGCAACAGTGTCGGAGGGCCTTTAAAGGGAAAAAACAATCTCTTTGAAAGGGGCAGCAGAGGACAGAGCACCAAGAAGCGGATAAGCCTAAGATGACTAAAGATGAGAGAGAACCAATTAAACAATTAATATTTATTAAGTGCCTACCACGTTCCAGGTACTGTGCTAAGTACTGCGGGTACACAGAAAGGCAAAACACAGTCCTTGTCCTCAAGCTTACAAGCAACTGGAAGAGACAACACGCAAACAAATATACAGATAAAGCAAGCTACATTCAGGATAAACAGAAACTAACTAATAGAGGGAAGGCACTAGAATTAATACACTTTTAGAAAGTGTATATTTGTTGATATCTGTGTTAAGCTCATAACAGTAAAAAGAAAAAAATTTTAAAGAAATTAAATGGTCTGTTACAACTCTGCAGTGAACTCTGAAAGAAAAAGCAGCATAAGCACCAATGAATTGTTACAATCAGAATTTACAAGTTTAACTTCATGTACCTCAGGAAGCCATAAGCTCATAGACTTCATTGGGTTCCTTATATTGCACCTAGAAAACCTAGGAGAATCTTATAAAAAGCCCCCTAACTCCCACTTTCCCTAATAGCCAAAAAATTCTAGTCTCCTAACAATGCATTTTTTTTATTCCGAAGAAAAGTTCAAGTTTTCCATCAAACTTTTTACATAAATTATTAGTCTTCTCTATGGACCTACATAATAGATTACCAAAGACAACAATCTATATGCAAATGAGGGGCCAGTAAAAGGAAGAGAGTCAAAACATAACATACTGTAAGAAACCAGTTAAGAAGGATGAAAGAACCACAATTTTCTCTTCTCAGTGCTGGTGATAAACCATTCAAGCTTTAATAGTTCATTAAGGCTGCCAGTTGCTCATTTCATCCTTGTGATGCCAAGAGATATGTATACATTTATAGGAGTTGGGAGGTATTGGGGTGAGAGGAAGCAATGGGAGGGAGAACACATATAGCAAATAAAAGTCTAACCTTTAACATGTTTGCTTACAAAAGCAAAGACTACAAGACAAAGAAGACTAAAATCAAGTGAGGGGATCTCACTGATGAAATACAAAAAAAACACACTGAGAAGGGAAGAAGGGGTCTTCCGGTAAAACCACGGAGTCTTGTTGTCTCAAGGATGAAACAAGGTAACATCGTAGAGTGCTTATCACAGTGCCTGGCATGTGGTAGGAGCCATATAAATGCTCATTGCCTTCCCCTTTCAGCTTCAAGACACATCCAAGAGATAAAAATAAGAATTCATACGAGCCAAGATTTAAAAGTGGAAAGGACCTAACAGAGCATCTCATCCAATCCCTTTAGGTAGAGAAGGTCAAGGACAGACCTGGGTGCCTAAGAACACTAGCAGAGAGGACAGGTATTCAATTCCAACTCCACACCATGTTAATTCCCATAGAAGAGTGATCGGTTTGTCGGGTCTGTCATTTTCACTTTAGAATCACAGAACCCAAACTAATCAGACTAATTTTTACCATGCCAATCACATTTCCTTAAACCCTAGCTAACTTACTGGATGACAAAAGGTATGGATGGATGTTGAAAAAATACTGAAGCTACCAATGAAATCATTTTCCTGAACTGGATTTTTCAAGTTTCACCATTTAATGAAAGAAAGTATTTTATTCGGAAATACTCCTTCTAGCCATCTCCCTTGGTAAGAGCTGGCACATCAACGGGAAATCTCTCCAACAACCTCCACGAGCATTTCCTACATGGTAAGGACTGCTACAGTGGGTCCTTCAATGGGCCCTACCTAACACTACGGAGTACTGCATTTTAATAGTCCCATGATCACCGTGGTAGTGAAAACTGGTATATCTTAAGAACTTATCAAGCAACACAGTGCCTTGTACTCTAAAGCCCCTTTCATCCAAAACCCAGCTAACTCAGAGTTAATTCACTTTTTTTTCGGTAATCTTCTCTGAAAAGCAATGCAGAAAACCCTCAAAAAGAGAAGGTAAGGCAAATAGAGGCCACAATTTTTGAATAAGACACAGGTGAAGACAAGACAATATCAGGCCAACTTTAAATAATGTGAAGTAACAGCTCATTTATATAACAGAATTGAGGAACACCAAAAAAGCCCCCAGACAAAAATATCTCCTCCCACGCAGCCTTAAGTTCCACCGTAAGTGTTTTATTCTGTTGGGTAATTATTAAGTATAGCTTTTACAACACAAATACTCTTGTAACACTAAATTTCCTCCTCCACAAGTAGGGATTTAAATTTTCCTGTTTTCTATCTCTTCTTAAAACGCTGAACTCCCCAGGATTTAATGACAAAGGTTTTACTCTTGGATGCAGAGGTCTCAGCCAGTGAGGCTTTCACAAAGATGCTCTCTGGCTGAAGCTGATCATTTCATCCAAGAAAGGAGGCAGTCGGATAATTCTCAGGCCTGGTGAAGGAAGACAGCTTACCTCTGAGGTTTCCGAATATCCCAGAGTCCCACTCCTTCCTTTGAGTTGGCTGTGGCCAATAACCTGGGTTCCACAGGGTTAAACATGACACTATGAAAGGCTGATGGATAGTTTGCCAAGCAGAAGGGCTCTGTAGAAGAAAAAGCATTTTGTTCAACTGGTTTACATGCACCTTGGGCTATACAAGGGCGAATAAAGGAAGGTGAATGGAGCAACGCACTGCAAAGCAAATGTCCCACTGAGTGAAAATTCTGGCATGGCAAATAATCTCTCAAGAGGAGCACGCTGGGGTTTTTACACTACCCGCATACACTTCTAAATGTTAATTTAAATTGTTAGATATTGTTTCTGTTAATATGTATAATTTTAAAATAGTTTTTAAAATTTGGAACAATTACATTACACAGTTGCATGTAGTGGATCCTCACCTTCAGATACTGGGGAAAACAAAAATTACTGCTAAAGCAAGGAAAACTATATAATATGGTTAGGAAAATTAAAGCACTACATCAGTTGGGGGGGGTGGGAGAAATGTGCAAATCATTAACTGGAAGATCCAACTGCTGTAGAAAGAACATTGGATTTAAAATCAGAAGACCAGGTCTAGAACCCTGACAGTTATTTACCACTCATGTGACCTGAAGTTAAATCACTTAGCTTTGTCGGCTCTGTTCTCATCTGTACAAGAGGGAATTGAACCAGATGACCTCTAAGGTCCCTTCCAGCTTTGATCTTATGACCCAAGTTATTAAATTTTTAAAACTAAGAATTTTAAATTGAATAATAACTTGGAAAAGACCTCATAAGTTTTCCTTTGTTGTTTAGATGATTTTGCCCATCCAAAAAGGGATGGAAGTGAGGGGGGAAAAGCTCACATTAAAACACTAGAATTTGGTTTCTAGGTAGGAGAAGACAAGGGGGAGAAAATGCATTTGACACCTACTCTTGTACTCAACCAATTCCAAACAGGCACTATCTAGATGAAATTCGTCACCTCGTACCTCTCAAAGTAGGAGAGAAAAGTCAAATTTCTGTTGGTCAGTTGTTTAAGCTGTGTCCGACTCTTCATGACCCTATCTAGAGTTTTCTAGGCAAAGATCCTGGAGTGGTTGGCCATTTCCTTCTCCAGCTCATTTTACAGATGAGGAAACTGAGGCAAACAGGGTTAAGGCAACTTGCACAGTAAGTATTTGAGGCTAGATTCGAACTCAGGAAGATGGACTCCAGGCCTGCTGCTCTATCCACTGTACTACATAGACGGAAAAAAAACTACTTCACTGACCACGGCTCCAGGAAGGTGCAGAGCAGGCAATTCCAGAAGTGAAATTCACCCTCCATACCACAGTGCTTTGCCTGTACATTTCTGAAAATGTCTCAGGTTGGGTATCAGTCAGGCAATTAATACTTTTAGAGTCCATAAAGAATAACAGGTGTTTCAAACACAGATCAATACACAGTCCTAGAGTCACACTATTTTAAAGCAGCAAGGAACCTTAGAGTTCAACTGCTTCAGTTATCAGAGGAGAAAATAAAGCTCTCTGTTAGCAACCAGCCTATAATAGGGAGGATATTTCATCTGACCAGCACAAAATTGGAGAACAGGAATAAGGAAGAGAGAGGATGGTTGGTCAGAGATCGTGGAGAAATGTTGAAAAATAGGGAGAGTTAGTAAAACAAGGAAATATGGACTTTAAGTTTCAATTAAAAAAGCAAGAAAAGATGCAGTATCACACAAGAAGAATGGGCTTGCTAAAGGAACTTCAGGAGAGAGATACAGACTGCTCCACGCTAATATATTTTTGCCTCAAATTCTAGATAAAAATTATCAATCGGTGAACAAAGATTTATGTGGCAACACATAATGGAAAGAATGTCGGATTGGGGTCAGAGAACTTGGGTTCCAATCCTGGTTACATTTCCTCTCTATGTGATCCTGGAGAGTTCTCTGGGCCTCAGTTTGCTCATATGTAAAAATGAGGAAGCTGAACTAAATGACCTCTAGGGCCCCTTTCTGCTTTAAGTCTATAACCTTTTACATACCCATACCACGTGCCAGGCACTGGGCTAGGCTGTAGCCCAGTGGTACATTACCTACGTAATGTACCACAATAAAAGAATTCTCTTTAAATTTTAAGTCTCATAGATCTGTGTGCAAAGCAGAAAAGACTGGGAATTTGGGCCTATAGGAATGCACTGAGCCCCTGCATTCTTTACAAATAATTTAGGTTGTAGACAACTTAGAAGTCATAGTACTGATTCTGTAGGTACTATGGACCTATATCAACTGGGTTATTAGGAAGCTATTGATTTTCTCCATTGGTATCACTAACGTCTATGGTAGAACTACTGTCCTTTCAGTGACAGGATGTTTTTGTAACATGCATCATCTCTGTGCTGATGATTCTCAAATACAGGGGGCACAGGGCCTGGAAACAGAAAGACTTGAGTTCAAACCCAGACTCAGACACTTCCTAGCTGCGCAATTCTGAGCAAGTCACTTAATTTCTGTTAGCTTCAGTTTCCTCACCTGTAAAATGGGGATGATAATAATAGTGTCTACCTCCCAGGGTGGTTATGAGGATAAATAATATTCATAAAATGCTTTGCAGTCCTTAAAGTCCTATATAAATGTTATATGAAGTGCTAGATAAATATATAAATTTATGCGATATAAATGCTAGCTATTGTTATTATTACTTATCTAGCACTAACCTCCCTCCTAACCTCCAGCCACACATCTCTCTATTGAACTAGATGTCCAGAAGACATCTTAAAATCAAAATATCCAAACCAGAACTCATTATTTTTTCCCTCTTCCAAATTCCCCCATTAGTGTTGAGGACTCCCATCATCTTCCCAGTCCCCCAACCTCACAACATCCTCGATTAGTCATTTTCTCTCACCCCTCATGTCCAATTTGTTGTCAAGTCCTATTGATTTTTACCTTCAATAACATCTTTCATGTTCACTCCCTTCTCAACCACAGGAATGTAAGAACATTACCATCCTTCTGGTATATACCCTCATCGCTGAATTACCGCACAATTTTTCTAGTTGATTCCTTGCCTCAAGTCTCTCCTTACTCCAGACCACTCTCCACCCCACTGTCAAAGCGAACTTCCTGAAACAAAGGTCTGACCACGTCTTCCTACTTCCATCCCATTCAATAAATTCCAGGGGCTTCCTGTCACCTCCAAGATCAACTAGAAAACTCTCTGTTTGGGAACAAAGCCCTTTATAACCTGGCCTCTCTTACCTTCTTAGTCTTTCCTCCACCCTACTTCTCCCCATCTCCATATACTCTATGACCCAGTGACACGGGCCTCCGTGCGATTCCTAATTCATCTCCTGACTATACGCATTTTCACTTGCTGTCCTTTATGCCTGGGACTCCCTCCCTCCTCATCTCTCCCTCCTGGCCTCCCAGAAGGCCCACCTGAAATCTCACCTTCTTTAGAAGCCTTTCCGGATCCCACTTAATGCTAATGTCTTCCCTCCATTCATTATCTCCAGTTTATCCTGTGTATATATATCTTGTTTGTACCAGAGTTGTTTGCATGTTATCTCCCCCATCAGATTGTGAGCTCCTTAAGGGTTAGCATTATCTGCGGCCTTTCTTTGTATCCCCCAGTATTCAGCATAGCACCTGGCAAAAATAGTAGGTACTTAATGCTTGCTGACTTACTGACCCATGCCAGGTTACATGTGGAACATATATGGATATTTAGGAGAATGAGCAAAAGGGGGGTTGGGGATGTCATTCAAGCTGACTACTTCTTAATGCATATCCTAAGGAGATATATGTGTGTGCATATGTATATGCACATCTATATACATCTATATCTATCTATCTATCTATAGCTCATGCCGGCTATCCTATCTAGTTGGCACTAAAACACTTCACCAAACTCCCAGCCATCTTCTTGACCACACTGCTGCCATATGCACATTCATCCTTGCCACCCCCCCTCCTCCTTCCCACACATGCACTCACACTCTCTCTCTCTCTCTCTCTCTCTCTCTGGAAAATGTAATCACATCACAATCACATTATTGTTTCTGGAACCTCAAGTCCCCAGATTCCCCATGGCTTCACTCACCTTTCCTGTGAAATCTCAGATCAAATATTGCCCAATACTCCCCTATATGTGTTTTCTCTCCCATTAGAATATAAGTTCCCTAAGGGCAGAGACTATCTCAGTTTTGTATTTTTATCCCCATCACTTAGTGTGGAGTTTGGCAGCTCCATACTATTTATTCATTGATAATAATTTATTTTTATCATAAATAAATTATTATTTCTAATTTATATTCATTTACTTTCAAAAACATACTAGTTATTTGTTTGTTTCCTCTCCATGGGGAAATCTTTTGTCTTTCTGCCCTTGACGTTACTCCCCTCTCTGAGGTCTACCAACTGACAAAAACAGGGCTTTTAAAAAAACTAAAGAATATTCACCCATGGGTGCTCACCTCCATGAGGAGACTCCCGGATGTCCCAGATGAGAACCCGTCCATCATCTGATGAGCTGGCAAAAACGTTATCATTCACAGGGCTCACAGAAAGGCCATAGACTGCATCTTCATGGGCGAATACATCCAAGGTCTCGCTGCTGAGAGACAGAGCAGAAGAAAGAGAGAGACACACACATACGCAGACTTCTACCCTTCTGGCACACATGTTTTGTTTGTGAGGGAAGTTACCAAAATCTAGCAATTATATGATAACTGTTGTGGCTTTTTTCCTTTGGACTGGACCTATTATTTCATTAGTGAGTGAACTCCCCAAAAGGAAATTCTCTCTGTCAATCCAGATCTGAAACAGCTTATGGTCTCGGAGGGCCGTCTAAGGTACTGAAAGGTGAAGATTTGCCCACACAGATGGTATGAGTCTCCTTTTTTTCTAAGAGGCATGTAAGTGTTATTATGACATGAGAAATGACAAACAGGAAGATTCACTTTGGAAGAACTGAATGAACTGATGAACAGCAAAGTGAGTTGAGCTGGGAGCACAGTTTGCATAACCCCCACAAGAATGCCAAGAACACCACTGAAAGGCTCCAAAATGCTGATCAAAGATGTAACCAATGGTGAGCATGCCTGGTCCCTCTCAGAGAGGTAGTGGACAAAAGCTGCAAAATGAGGCACATGTTTTCAGCCCTGGACAACGTTATTGATTTGTTTTATTTGACTACGACTTATTTGTTCTACAGAAAGAAGGTATAGTATCACTGGGAAATGACAGTGATGTTCTTCGATTTTTTAAAAAAATTCTTAAAAATAAAGGATATGTTACAGTATTTTAAAACTTTCTTAATATGCAATGATATTATTGGTTTGCATTTCCTGTTAATTGAGCAAAGTCACTCAATAGACCAGCCTGACTTTTACTTTTCTGAAATCTTATAAAACAACAATGTTTGGTTTCTTTTATTTTTTTCTTTTCTTTTTTTTAAGGCAATTGGGGTTAAGTGACTTGCCCAGGGTCACACAGCTAGTAAGTGTCAAGTGTTTGGTCTGAGGCCGCATTTGAACTCAGGTCTTCCTGACTTCAGGGCCGGTGCTCTATCCACTGTGCAACCTAGCTGCCCCTAATGTTTGGTTTCTAACAAGGAAAGGAGGGAAGGCTTTTAAATTGTCAAATCTGACTGTGATTGGGGGTTTAAAAAAAAATGCTAGAAACTGATTTTACTTAAGTTTCCTCCTTCACCCTTTTAAGTTTTCTCCTAAAAATAATTTTATGGTGACTCTCAAAGCAATATAAAGTCATAAAACTATAACAAGTTCCCTCTTTACAAGAGGAATTTTGTAGCTTTAATTTTTTTAGAGAGCATTATTTTGGCCGAGAAGAAATCTGCCTCAGTGTTATAGAAGCAATCAATCACCTTCACACACAAACAACCTATTTACCTTTCAACATCATGGAGGATAACTTGTTCATCATTTCCTATAAGGAAGAAAAACAAATGGCTAATAACAAAAGTTTTCTCCATGCACAGTTTAAGTTAGCACTTAACAAAAATTTCTTATAAAAATCATCTACTTTGATCTTAAATAGAAGAGTCAACTGGAAAAGTTTTTAAAAATAAATTTAGAGGAGGGATAAGAATGCTATAGTATGTAAAAAGGTCAACAGCAAATAAGGATGACAAAATAATGTTTTCAAAATACATAATCTAGTGAGTTAATTTTAAAAATAAAAAGAAAGTTTCATCTGCAAAATGAATTGGTTGAACTATATGACTATATGAGTCCCTGACAGCTCTCATGTTTTATGATTCTAAATATGTGGGAACATTAGATCCAAGTTTCTCTATATGCAAATCCCATTTCTTTCTTCTATCAAAAGATATGTGAGTATTTTATTAACATAAAAATATTTAGTAAATCCTTTTTGTGTGTAGTCCTACCTTTGAAGAGTTAATCTGGATGTAAAAAGACACATAATAAATAATTTCCCATTCTATAATCAATGTGTGAGCAATAGTTGCCTAAAGAGGCAGAAGTCATAGCAAGTATATGGCTCAAAAGTCATCCTAGTCTCAGCTCTAGTCATGGCCTCCAGCACTGGTAGTAACTAGGGAGCAAGGCTGAATCTGCTACTCTAATTAATTCACCCAAGATTGAGAAAGTTAGGCCCAGGTTGGAAGCGGTTTCTATTTGCCTCTTCTGGTAAACACAACTTCACAACAAAATAGTACAACCTGTGCCCAGGAGAAAGACTTTAAGCAGCCAGTAACTTCCTAACATGATAACAGGACATTAAAAAGGTCTTCATCGGGCTGTCCCCTCCTTCAGGACCCTGGCCACAATGGCTTTCACTTCTTCTTACCTCCAGAAAACACTTTAGTGTTCCCACTGTTGAAAGCCAGGCAGAAGATGTTAGAATGATGCTCTCCCTTCAACTGGACAGGCTTGACTCTGGAGTGGATGGCTTGTTCCATATGCCACAGCAGAACCCTTCGGTCATCGCCTCCTTGGGGAAGAAGACAGGGGTCTAGGGTTATGGCGAGAATATACATTATGCAAGATGAATAGGACAAACAAAACTAAACTAAATGGGTTCGCTTGGAGGTTCCTAGAGAGCGCACATTTGTATACCTTTTGCCTCTTTGTGAAATACAGGGAGAGCAGAGGTTGGAAGTCAGAGCAGCATCTACTTTCATACATCTACTTTCTCTAACTTCTCAACTCATTCCTCACACCCAGAAAAATGTTGTCCAGCTTCCAGTTTCTTCACTGGCTTCCCTCAAATTCTACTTTTCTGTCCAGAAGATTAACTTTGATCTTTCCCTTAAAGTATTTCTTTTCCTTCTTTATTTGCATTTTGGTCTATTTCAATCCTTAAGAGGTTTAAGGAAGACTTAGTTTTTATTCCCATTTATATCCAACAAAAAATTATATATTTAAAGTGAATGAGGCAGACATGATTGAAAGTCTAAAATATGATTTCCTACCCTGCAAAATTCTAAATCACACAGAACACAAATCTACAATGAAGGGGAAGGATATTAACAATAATAATGATTCACATTTACTTAACACTTTCCTCACAACAACCTTGTAGAAAAGGTATTCTAAACATTAGCCTTAGGAATGAAGTTCAAAGAGGTTTAAGTGACTTGCCCAATCCCACAACTACTAAGTGTCACCCCTGGGTCTCTCCCCTAAGTCTACAAGTGGCATGTGCTCTTCCCACTGAACTGGCTGCCTACCAGACAACCTGGCTCCAAATCTTTCTTCAGGCATTTGCCAGCTGAGGCACCCTAGCAGTCACTTAGCCTCTCTCAGTCTCCATTTCCTCAGCTGTAAAATGAGAATAATAACAGAACCTCCCCTATGGGGCTGCTGTAAAGACTGAATGCACACACATCTATAAAAAGGTATATTAAGGTTAGCTACCACTATGTTTTGCCAAAGATGCCTCATTCTAAAACACCAAGTTGAAAATAAAAGCAAAAAAAGCAAAAAAAGTGAAGGAGGAGGAGAAGCATTGAGATTCTGTAAGAAAGGCCACGTTCCTGAGATGAACAACATCCATAACTGAGAGCGTCACTCCGTTTAAACCCCAAATCAAATGCAACCACTCTGGATTCAGGGAAGCTTTGCAACAGCCTAACTTAGCACAAAGGAAAATAACTCCCAGCCCAACTGCCCTTGCCTGGTCCCCCACCACATCATCATTCATGTTTAGTACCAGACATTCACACGGTGATTTAATTTTTCAAAGTGAGGCTCTCATAAAGCGTCCTAGGATCACATGAAATCAACTAACGTCGATATTAAGCATGCTGAAGACAATCTGGGTTTAGTTTGAACTACCTGAGGCAAAAAGAATTCTTCTGACATGACTTGTTTAAACCCTCAACTAATGAGGGGCTGACTTACATCCTTTAACCCAGCAACACTACTGCTAGATCTATGCCCCAAAGAGATCAACTAGACAAGGAAAGAACTCAATCTACAATACAGTAATCGTTTTCTTATTGGCAAAGAACTGGAAGGTCCTGTAGGAAATGATGAAAGGGACAGTTTTAGTGAAACCTGGGAAGAGCTATTTGAACTAACATGGAGTGAAATAAACAATTCCTTCTCTACATTACCTTAGAGAAGGAAGCCCTGTTCAATAGGAACAATTTGGGTAGCATGGAGCAAATACAATAGATGCTCTGAAAACCACAAGAGTATCACTGTCTGAAACTTGTGTACAAAGTTTTTCTGTCAGACCCTTTAAAGCCCTATCACTCTCCTAAAGAAGTGAAAAGCTGTTCTCTATGCTGTATTGCTTTAAATCCAGCACCAAGAGGCAGAACAATTCTGTCCGAAAATACAAACAAAGTTTAAAAAGGTCAAATGTAAAACAGGAGGAAGGTCAGATACTTAAAAGTCCTATTGTCCCCTGCAATTCACCTAGCAAATTCATAGATTTTTCATATCATTGTTCAAGGGGGTAGCCAGGTGGGTGCAGTGGGTACAGTACTGGGCCTGGAGTGAATTCAAATCTGGCCTCAGACACTTAGTAGTTGTGTGACCCTGGGCAAGTCACTTAACCGTGTTTGCCTCAATTCCTCATGTGTAAAATGAGCTGGAGAAGGAAATGGAAAACCACACCATTATCTCTGCCAAGCAAACCCCAAATGGGGCCATGAAGGGTTGAATATGGGAAGCAGAAAGCTGGGAAACAATTTTTATAGCCAGTGTCTCTGATAAAGGCCTCATTTCTAAAATATATAGAGAATTGAGTCAAATTTAAAAGCATACAAGTCATTCCCCAACTGATAAATGGTCAAAAGATATGAACAAGCAGTTTTCTGAGGAAGAAATTAAAGCTATTTATAGTCACATAAAAAAACGCCCTAAATCACTATTCATTAGAAAAATGCAAATCAAAACAACTCTGAGGTACCACATCACACCTATCAGATTGGCCAACATGACAAAACAGAAAAATGATAAATGCTGGAGAAGATGTGGGAAAATGGGAACACTAATGCATTGTTGGTGGAGTTGTGAACTGATCCAACTACTCTGGGGAGCAATTTGGAACTGTGCCCAAAGGACTAAAAGACTCTGCATACCCTTTGACCCGACATTACCACTTCTGGGTCTGTATCCCTAAGAGATCTTAAACTGGGAAAAGGACCCACTACGTACAAAAATACTTATAGCAGCTCTTTTTGTGGTGGCAAAGATTGAGGGGATGCCCATCGACTGGGGAATGGCTGAACAAGTTGTGGTAGATGAATGTGATGGAATTCTATTGTGCTCTAATAAACGATGAGCAGGCAGAGTTCAGAAAAGCCTGGGAAGAACTGCATGAACTGATGCAAAGTGAAATGGGCAGAATCAGGAAAACGCCGTTCACAGCATCAGCAGCGCCGTGTGATGATCACCGTAAGCGCCTCAGCTCTTGTCAGCAGCACAATGATCCAAGAGAAGTGCAAGGCGCTCGTGAATGGAAATGCTCTTTATTCGGATGAGGAGCCAACAGGCTCTGTATGCAGCTCAGCGCACGTTTTCCCCTTTTGATCTGTTCCTTCTTTCATATTGTTACATGACAGCATATGCATAAACTATATCAAACTGCCTACCATTTTCAAGAAGGAACAGGGAGGGAGGGAGACAAAACGGAAACTCAAAATCTTATAAAAATGAATGCTAAAAACTTTCTTGACAAGTAACTGGGGGGGGATTACTATTAAAAAAAAGAGCTGGACAAGACTGAAACAAATAAAGCCAAAAAACAGGTTCGAGTCTCCAGCTGCAAAAGGATAAACTGTTTCCCCCATAACATTCAACTCAAGTGAATACTAAAATCAAACAGACAAGCTAACCAGAAAGCTCTGAAGTCTGTGCCAGAATATATATTTCCAAAGAGCCAGAGATTGAGACCTGACTCCACGAAGGCAGCTTCCCAGGGTGTACACTAGGACCCTAGATCTCCGCGTCACCTTCACCAAGTAAGCTACAGGGAGCAGTCAGTTATTCTGGGAGCAATATTAGGCAAAGCCAGGTCATTCTAAGTCTTTCATGACAATTCTGTTCAACTTTGATAATTTTCTTTTTATTAATTTGTATCCTGAATATAATGAACACCAAATAAAATGGGCACTTCCATATATGTAATAGAACAGAAAAAGAATGTTGTACACAGAACATGGATCTCATTATGTATAACTTCTTTTTAAGTATCATAAAATCATCATGTAATTTTCAAAGACACCCTACTTGTCGGGTTCTCTCTGGTCTTCTGTTCTTTCTGTGAATTGTAAAATACGCTTCAATGACATTCTATTCTTTGCTTTTCTTCTGGCTCCTCTATCCCTAGTACCTGTCTGTTACCAGCCTATTCCCCCAAACTGAAAAAAAAAATCAAAAGGAAAAGGAAAAGAAAGTCCTAGTTACAAATGCGAGTAGTCACACAAATTCCCTTACTGGTCATGTTTGAAAACATATGTCTTGTTCTGTACGTTGGGTCAATCACCCTCCTTCTGTCAGGAGATGGGCCTTCCATTTCATCATCAGTCCTCTGGAATCACGGTTGATTACTACACTGATCAACCAGTCTTTTAAAGCTGTTTTTCTTCATAATATTATAAATTATTCTGGTTCTGCTCACTTCACTCCACATTTGTTTGTACAACTCTTCCCAGGTTTCACTAAAACTATCCCTTTCATCATTTCCTACAAACATCCCAGTTCTTTGCCACTAAAAAAACAGCTGCTATAGATACTGCTGTACACTGAGTACTTTTCTCCTTCTCTTATCGATCTCTTTCAGATACAGGCCTAGCAGCAGTACCATGAGATTAAAGGGCATAAAGTCAGCCACTTGGTTAACAGGCATTTATCGAATTCACTCTGTGCCAGATACTGAGCCAAGGCACGAGGGATTCAATGAAAGGCAAAAATGCAGTCCCTGTCTTCAAAAAGCTTAATTTCTAATTCTGAAGACAATAGGTTAAAAAAAAATTGGACCTAGAACATATATACAGTTTAGTGGGCCTCGGGGAAGAGTTCCAAACTGCTTTCTAGAAGCAACAGACCAATTCACAACATCACCATTTCTCAATTACTGACATGGAGCTTTTTCATATGATTATTGACAGCTTGGATGTCTTCCTTTGAGAACTGCCTATTCTTCATTATGAAATGCAAAATGGATGACTCTGATTACCCTAAATTGAAAAAATTTTGTACAAACAAAGCAATGCAACTAAGAGCAGAAGGGAAGCAAAACGCTAGGAAACAATTTTCACAGCCAGTGTCTCCGATAAAAGGCCTCATTTCTAAACTATATAGAGAGAACTGAGTCAAATTAATAAGAATACAAGTCATTCCCCAACTGATAAATGGTCAAAGGATATGAACAAGCAGTTTCCTGAGGAAGAAATTAAAGCTATTCATAGTTATATAAAAAATGCTCTAAATCACTATACATTAGAAAAATGCAAATCAAAACAACTCTGAGGCACCACATCACACCTATCAGACTGGCTAACATGACAAAACAGAAAAATGATAAATGCTAGAAAAGATGTGGGAAAATTGGAACACTAATGCATTGTTGGTGGAGTTGTGAACTGATCCAACTACTCTGGGGAGCAATTTGGAACTATGTCCAAAGGACTAAAAGACTCTGCATACCCTTTGACCCAAACATTACCACTTCTAGGTCTGTATCCCAAAGAGATCTTAAAACTGGGAAAAGGATCCACCACGTACAAAAATACTTATAGCAGCAATTTTTGTGGTGGCAAAGAATTGGAAATTGAGGGGATGCCCATCAATTGGGGAATAGCCGAACAAGTTGTGGTATATGAATGTAATGGAATACTTTTGTGCAATAAGAAATGATGAGCAAGCTGACTTCAGAAAAACCTGGAAAGACTTATATGAACTGATGCTGAGTGAAAATGAGCAGAACCAGGAGAACGTTGCACACGGTAGCAGCCATGTTGTGTGATCGACTAACTTTGATAGACTTAGCTCTTCTCAGCAATGCAAGGATCTAAGACAACTCCAAAAGACTCATGATGGAAATGCTATCCACATCTAGAAAAAGAACTATGGAGTCTGAATACACATGGAAGCGTACTATTTGCTCTCCTCTTCTTTTGCTGTTTTGATTTGTTTCTTCTTTCTTGTGATTCTTCCCATTAATTCTAATTCTTTTTACATCATGACTAACGTGAAAATATGCTTAATATGAATGTATAAGTAGAACCTATATCAGATCGCACGCAGTCTTGGGGAGAGGAGGAGGAGAAAATTTAAAACTCAAAATCTTATGGAAGTGATTGTTGAAAACTAAAAATAAATAAATTATTTTTTAAAAAAAGAAAACTGCCTGTTCTTATCCTTTGATCATTTATCCACTGGGGAATGGCTGCTATTCTTACAAATTTGAATCAGTCGCCTACATATCTTAGATATGCAACCTTTGTCAGGGAAACTTGCTAGAAAGAATCCTTCCTATTTAACTATTTCCCCTCTAATATTAGTAACACTGGTTTTGTTTGTGCCAAAAATCGTTAATGTTGTGTAACTGAAATAATCTTTTTATCTTTTGTCATCTTCCCTATTCCTTGTTTGGTTATGAACTCTTTCACTATTTATAGTTATGAAAAGTATTTTCTTCCTTACTCCTTTAATTTATCGTGTGACATAAGTGTGATCTAAGTCATACATCCATTTGAAGCTTATCTTAGTATATGGTATGAGATGTTGGTCTATACATAATTTCTGCAAGACTGCTCTCCAGTTCACCCTGAACTTTTTGTCAAACAGTGAATCCTTACCCCAGCAGTTGGTGTTTATAGAATAATACATTCATTTTTGTATTATGTATGTTGAGTACCTAATCTGTTCCACAGAGCTCTTTTTTAATCAGTACCAACTGATCCTGATATAACTGCTTTGTAGTACAGTTTGAGATCTGTAACTGATAGGTCCCTTTTTCTTTACCATTTTTCTCCATTCTATTCTCTTTAAGATTCTTAAATATCTGATTCTCCACATGAATTTTATTATTTTTTTCTAGATATATAAAGTAATCCTTTGGTAGTTTGATTGGTACAAGCTAAATAAATTAACTTTCATTTAAAAAAAAATTGGCCCAGTCCACCTAATCAACAATTAATATTTCTCCAATTATTTAATTCTGGCTTTTTTTTTCTTTTCTTAAAAATTTTTTTAAAATATAAATTTATTTATTTGTAGTTTTCAACATTCATTTCCATAAGATTTTGAGTTCCAGATTTTCACCCCATCTCCCCCTCCCCCCACCCTAAGATGGCATGCATTCTGAATATCCCTTCCCCTAGTCCGTCCTCTTTCCTTTCTCTCCCCCCTTCTCTTATCCCCTTCCCCTTCTATTTTCCTGTAGGGGAGGATAGACTTCTGTACCCCATTTCCTGTATTTCTTATTTCCCGGTAGCATGTGAAAACATTTTTTTAAACACATGTTTTTCAAACTTTAGGTTTCAAATTTTCTCTCTTCCTCCCTCCCCACCCACCCTCATTGAAAAGGCAAGCAACTCAATATAATAGTTGTACACGTGCAGTTATTCAAAACACTTCCATAGTAGACTTGTTGTGAAAAACTAACGCTATTTCCCTTAATCCTATCCTGCCCTGCCATTCATTCTATTCGTTCTTTTGACCCTGTCCCTCCTCAGAAGTATTTACTTCTGATAACCCCCTTTCCCAATCTGCCCTCCTCTCTATCATCCCCCTGCTCTCTTGTCCCCTTCTCCCCCTATTTTCTTATAGGGTAAGACAAATTTCCATACCCAATTGAATGTGTATGTTATTCCCTCCTTAAGCCAAATCCTATGAGAATAAGATTCACTCATTCCCTCTCACCTTTCCCCGCTTCCCCTCTACTGCGAGAGACTTTTCTTTTGGGGTTTTTTTTTGTGAGATAATTTACCCCATTCTACCTCTCCCTTTCTTCTTCTCCTAGCATAATCCTCCCTCATCCCTTAATTTTATTCTCCAGATATGACCCCTTAATCTTCAACTCACACTGTGCCTTCTATCTATCTATCTGTCTATACATATAATTTTTTCCTCCAACTACCCTAATACTGACAAAAGTCTCATGAGTTATAAATATCATCTTTCCATGCAGGAATGTAAACAGTTCAATCTTAATAAGTCTCTAATGATTTCTTTTTCCTGTTTACCTCTTCATGTTCCACTGGAGTCCTGTATTTGAAAGTCATATTTTTTATTCAGCTCTGGTCTTTTCATCAGGAATGCTTAAGAGTCCTCTATTTCACTGAATGACCATTTTTTCCCCTGAAGCATTATATTCAGTTTTGCTGGGTAGGTGATTCTTGGTTGTAATCCTATCTTCTTTGCCCTCTGGAATATTATATTCCATGCCCTGCAGTCCTTTAATGTAGAAGCTGCTAAATCTTGTCTTATCCTGATTGTGTTTCCACAGTACTTGAATTGTTTCCTTCTGGCAGCTTGTAATATTTTCTCCTTGACCTGGGAACTCTGGAATTTGGCTATAATATTTCTAGTTTGCCTTTGGGGATCTCTTTCAGGAGGAAATCAGTGGATTCTTTCAATTTCTATTTTGCCCTCTGGTTCTAATGTATCAGGGCAGTTTTCCTTGACAATTTCTTGAAAGATGATGTCTAGGCTCTTTTTTAGATCATGGCTTTCAGATAGTCCAACAATTTTTAAATTCTCTCTCCTGGATTTATTTTCCAGGTCAGTTGTTTTTGCAATGAGATATTTCACATTGTTTTCTAATTTTTCATTTTTTTAAATTTGTTTTACAGTGTCTTAATTTCTCATAAAGTCACTGTCTTCCAATTGCTCTATTCTAATTTTTAAGGAAGTATTTTCTTCAGTAATCTTTTGGACTTCCTTTTCCATTTGGCCATTTTTACTTTTTAGGGCATTTTTCTCCTCATTGGCTTTTTGGACCTCTTTTGCCATTTGGGTTAGGCTATTTTTTAAGGTGTTAATTTCTTCAGTATTTTTTTGGTTCTCCTTTAGCAAGCTGTTGACTTGTTTTTCATGATTTTCTTGCATCACTCTCATTTCTCTTCCCAGCTTTTCCTCTGCTTCCCTTACTTGCTTCTCAAGATCCCTTTTGAGCTCTTCCAAGGTCTGGGACTGATTCATATTTTTCTTGGAGGCTTTGGATGTAGGAGCTGTAACTTTGTTGTCTTCTTCTGGTTGTACATTTTGGTCTTCTTTTTCACCAAAGTAAGATAATACAGTCTGACTCTTTTTGCGCTGCTTGCTCATGATCCCGGCCAATTACTTGAGTTAAACTCTTTGTTAAGGTAAGAGTATGCTTCCAATGTGGAGAATGTACTGTCCCAAGTTTCGGGGGTTTGCACAGCTGTTTTCAGAGATACTTGTAGGGACCTGTAAATTTTCAGTTCTTCCAAGGTGGTGTGATATGGGGCAAGGTGTTTACTCCTTTCCTGACCTGTGACCACAAGTATTCCTTTCTGTCCCGTAACTGTGAGGAAGGGTTCCTCTCCACAGCTACTCCAAGCTCTACCATGCCAGCACTCCTCCTCATCCCAGCACCGCAGCCCAGAACTGTGGCCCAGATCCACACACAGGCAAAGCAAGAGATTCCTGCCTCAGCACTGGCAAAGAGATCCCTGCAATCCCTCTCTGATCAGCCACTGGATTCCCCCTCAGTCTGTGGGCCAGAAGTTTGTGAAGCAGCTGCGCCCCCCCCACCCCCCAGGGCCACACTCTTGGGGAATGAAGCTGAGACCCGCCTTCCTTTCTCAGCACCAACAGAAACAGACTTTTCCCACTGACCTTCTAAGTTGTCTTTAGCATTAGTGGATTGAGGAGTCTGGAAACCTCCACAGCTGCCCATGATTCAGTTCTCTGAGGCCTGCTCCAGGTTCACTGTGGCCTGCGCACCCATGCTGCGCTCCCAGCCCGGTGCAATACACCTTTCTGATCAATCATCCAGGTTGTCTTGGGCTGGAAATTTGTTTCACTCTGTCTTTTTGTGGGTTCTGCTGCTTCACAATTTGTTTAGAGCCATTTTTTATGAATATTTGGAGGGGTTTGGGGAAGAGCTTAAGCAAGTCACTGCTTTCACTCTGCCATCTTGGCTCCGCCCCCTCTGTCTTTATTTGTATAAAGATCATTTTGTAGTTGTATTTACATAGTTCCTGTGTTGATATTTATACATAGGACTCAAATATTTTATATATTCTACAGTTATTTTGAATGGAATTTTTCTATCTCTTTTTGCAGGCTTTTACTGGTAATATAGAGAAATGCTGATGATTTATATGGATTTATTTTATATTCTGTGATGTTGTTGAATTTGTTTTCAATTAATTTTTAGTTGGTTCTCTAGGGTCCCTAAGTAAACTCTGTGTGTGTGTGGGTGTGTGTGGGTATACAAAATGTGATTGTTTTGCCCAGTCTATTCTTGAAATTTCTTTTTCTTTTCTTATTGTCATGGCTGGTATTTCTACAAAATATGATACATAGCAGTAGTGATAATGTGTATTCTTGTTTTATACCAATTTTAGTGGAAAAACCTTTAACATTCTTCATTACATATAATGTCTGCTAGATTTAAATAAATACTGTTTACCAGACTAAGGAAAGGTCCATTTATTCCTGAGCTTTTGGGTGGTTTTTAGCAGGAAGAAGTATTGCATTTTGTCAAAAGCATTTTTAAGGGGCAGCTAGTGGATAGAGCACCGGCCCTGGATTCAGGAGGCTCTGAGTTCAAATATGGCCTCAGACACCTAACACTTACTAGCTGTGTGACCCTGGGCAAGTAACTTAACCCCACTGCCTAGCAAAAACAAAAACAAACAAAACCAAAAGCATTTTTAACATCTAATGCTATAACAACGTGGTTTTTATTATGTGGATATTCATTGTTATGTTTATACTTTTCCTTATATTGAACACCAAATTCCTGCTACGAATCCAAACTGGGCATATCGTATAATCTTTTTAACATGTTGTAAACGTTTTGCAAATACTTTATTTAGTACTTTTTGTGTTGATGCTCATCGGGGATATTAGTCTACCGTTTTCCTTCCGTGCTCTGTCTTATTCTGACTTAGGTACCAAGAACGTATTTGTATCAAAGAAAGAGTTTGAAGAGTCTCTTCCTTTCCTATTTTTGCAAAGGGTTTATGTAATATTGGAATTCTTCTCTGAATGTATGATAGAATTCACTTGAAAATATATTTAGTCTGTTGGAGAAGATGTGGGAAAATTGGAACACTAATGCATTGCTAGTGGAGTTGTGAGAGCAATGTGGAACTATGCCCAAAGGGCTACAAGAATGTGCACACCCTTTGACCCAGCAATAGCACTTCTAGGGCTATATCCCAAAGAGATCAAACAAACAGGAAAAGGACCCACATTTACAAAAATATTCATAGCAGCTCTTTTTATGGTGGCAAAGAACTGGAAATTGAGAGGATGCCCATCAATTGGGGAATGGCTGAGCAAGTTGTGGTATATGAATGTAATGGAATACTACTGTGCTATAAGAAATGAAGAACAGGCTGACATCAGAAAAACCTGGAAAGACTTGTATGGTCTGACGCTGAATGAAGTGAGCAGAACCAGGAGAACATTGTACACAGTAACAGCCATGTTGTGCAATGACTAAGATTGATAGACTCAATCCTCCTCAGCAATACAAGGATCTAAGATGTCTCCAAAGGCCTCATGCTGGAAAATGCTATCCACATCCAAAGAAAGAACTATGGAGTTTGAATGCAAATAGAAGCATACTATTTGCTCATTTTTTTTCTTCTGTTGTGTTTTGTTTCCTCTTTCTGGTGGTTCCTCCTATTGGTTCTAATTCTTCCTTACAACATCACTAATGTGAAAATACGTCTAATAGGAATACATATGTATAGCCTATATCAGATTGCGGCCTTCCTGGGGAGGGAGGTGAGGAGGGCGGGGGAGAAAATTTTAAAACTCAAAAGCTTATGGAAGTGATTATTGATAATTCAAAATAAATTAATTAAAATTTAAAGAAAAAGAAATATATTTAGTCCTGAGTTTTTCCCCTCTTTGTGAGGCCATTTGTCTTCTAATACAGGGCTTCTTAAACTTTTTCCACTCCAGACCCCTTTTCAGGTTCTCAGCATTGGTTGGTGCTGCATGGTCTGAGGGCATGCTTTGTATTCGGAACCAAGGATGCAGTGAAGTTGTGGATGCAGCACTGGCAAGGGCTGCCATAAACACTTCACATTCCTTATGCGTTTGATTTTGAATTAATTTTTGGTCCTCGCATGCTCAGAAACCTTTTACTGTTGCCAAATTTTTCAAGACCTCATATGGGATCTCGACCCTCAGTTTAAGAAGCGCTGATTTAAATTACCTATCTCTTATTCTTTTAATCTGGCTATTTTCTATTTTTTGCAAATACTCATCCACTTAGTTGCAGTACCACTCCACCACTACTCAATAAACTTCAGTGGCTCCCTATCACTTTCTTTTCTTTTTCTTTTTTTTTTGGTGAGGCAATTGAGGTTAAGTGACTTGCTCAGGGTCACACAGCTAGTAAGTGTCAAGTGTCTGAGGTCGCATTTGAACTCAGGTCGTCCTGACTCCGAAGCTGGAGCTCTATCCACTGTGCCACCTAGCTGCCCCTCCCTACTACTTTCAAGATCAAATACAAAATCCTCCATTTGTCATTTAAAACTTTTCATAACCTAGCCTCCATCTATCTTTCCTGTAAGTCTTCTTATATCTTACTCCCCCCCTTCCATGTACTCTCCAATTCGGGCACACTGGCCTCCTTTCTGTTCCACAAACAAGACACTTCACTGTTCAACTCTGGGCATTCTATCTGGCTGTCCCTCGTGCTTAGAATGCTCTTTCTCATCTCCTGGCTTCCTTCGAGTCCTACCTAAAACCTCACCTTCTAAAGGAACCCTTTCCCAATTCACTTCTGGTGCCTTCCTTCTGTTATTTTCTTTTTATCCTGAACATAGCTTGTTTGTACATATTTGCTTTGCTTGTTATGAGCTACTTGAGGGCAGAGACTGTCTTTCGCCTCTTTGCGTCTCTAGCACTCAGCACAGTACCTGGCACATAGCAGCACTTAATAAATGCTTATTGACTAACTGACCATTTAATCTATCAGTTTTATTGACATACAATTGGCCAAAATAGTTTCTAATACTTTTCTTTATTTCATCTTCAATTGATGTGAATTCTTTTTCATTTTTATACAATTTGGTTTCCCTCTGTTAAAAAAAAAATCAAGTGAGCTATCTGTTTTATCAATTTTTTCAGAAGACCAACTTCCAATCTTATTTACCAACGCAATGGTGGTTTGTTTTGTTTTGTTGGGTTTTTTTTAAGGGGGGGAATACTTTCAATTTTATTATCTTTCTTTGCTTTTCAGAATTCTGTTTTTATATTTAGAGTTTTTATTTAAATTTATTTAACTTTCCTACTTTAAACAAACTGCATGCCTAATTCATTTCTATCTTTTGCTGAAGAGTGTTTAGAGGCATATATTTTCCCTTAAGAACTACTTTAACTTGCATACCATAAGTTCTGGCATATTGTTTCATTGTTATCATTTTCTTTGATGAAATTTCTATTATTTGTGGTTTGTTCTTTGGTCTACCAATTCTTTAGATTCCAATTAGTCTCCAATGAATTTTTAATCTTTCCTTCAGGGGCCTTTTATTTAATATATTTTTAATTGCATTATGATTAGTGGGTTTATTTCTGCTTTTCTAATGTCCCAATACATGACCACTTTTTGTAAAGGTACCAACCAAGCACAGCTAAGAAATACTCCACTCTTTTCTGTTCCCATTCAGTAATAACCAGAAATAGATCATCAATCAATCCACGAGTATTTATGAAGTGCCCATTACACGTCAGGCACTGTGCTTGGTACTGGGGATACAAGCACAAAGAATGAAATAATCCCTACCCTCAATGAGCTTGTACTTCATGAGACAAGTGCCTATGAAAAATACATAACATTGCATGTTTGCAAATGTGCACGCATGCACACACACAAAGTAGGTCGTTTGGGAGGGAGGATAAGGACAGGAAGGCTTCATGCAGAAAATTATGCCTGAGCTGTATCTTAAAGATATGGATTCTGTGAGCATGGGAGAAGACCAGTGTAAAGGCACAGAAACAGGTGTCTTCACAGTGTCACTCATGAAGAAGAGAGAAAAAGCTACTAGTACTCTGCTGAGTAGCAGAGTTCAGGAACAGAAGTATCAGGAGGCTGGAAAGATAGGTTGGGCAGACTGCGTAGGGCTTTAAGACAGAGATAAAGGAATTTATATTTTATCCTAGAAGAAGCCATCAGAGCAGTCTGAGTACTGAAGGCAGATCTGTGCTTAAGGCCTTGGCATCAGTGTGGAGGCCAGACTAGACCAGTGAACAGAGAGTAGGTGACAAGGATACGAGAAGGCTGTTACAATAAGCTAGGTGAAAAATGGTGAGAACCCAAATGTGCTAGCTATGAGTGGATAGACACACCTGAAAGTGAGAGACGTTGTGAAGGAAGACACAAACAGCAAAATTTGGCAACTGACTGGATATGCTGGGTGAGGGAAAGTGAGACATCCAGGAAAATATCAAGCTTACCAACGTGTGGGACAAGTGAAAGTTTCTCATATGAAATGGAAGCTATGCACCAAAATTTAGTTAAGGCTTTAGCATTAGCCGGGCCTAAGTTTCATTTTCCTGTAAATCATGTGATCGGGTCATACATCTGTTGCCCACCCCCTCCCTTGTTTTGTAACCACCACCCCAGCCTTATCTACCACATAAAGCAATCTTCTAGCTCCCAAGCTTGCTTTGGGTAAAATGTATCTTAGTCTCTGGGTAGAATGTAAGGTCTCTTACCTCAACCAATGGGGATAAAGAGATTCAGGTTAAAAGGTGGGAGGGTGGGGTTTTCTTAGAATTTGTTTGTCTAGGGGTATATAACTGCTTGCTGCTCTGCATCCTGCCTCCCTACTCCAGTCTGCCGTGGGTAGGTGATGCCCAGTTCTTGCATGAGACTTGCTAGACTAAAACTTCTGTTTCTACTGAGAGAAAGCTCTGAATTTTTATTTGGGTAGGTGGTCTCAATCCCACTCACCAACCTGAAACACTGGAAAGATGGTGGTAGACAGAGGTAGAGAAATTTGGGAGGGGAGAGGGCTTTTATGGGGAAAATAATGAGTTCAGTTGTAGACATATTGAGTTTAAGATGTCTCCACAACATCCAGTTTGAAATGGATGATTCGAGACTGAGCTAGAGAGAGAGACAACAGAGAGCAAAGAGTATTCTGACTCCCCATCTTAGTTCTCGTCAAGTCTTTAATGTCTTTCTCTCTTGCTTATCTTTTAATTGGATCTGTCTCACCTTGTTAATTCTGTTCTTCAAAGGCAGCTGAACCTTCCTCTGAAAAAGGCCTTTCTGATTTTAATGATTTTGGATCCATTTCTACACTAAAGTTAGCCACTCAATCAGTAAGCATTTATTAAGCACCTTCTATGTGCCAAGCACTGAGGATAAAACGAAAGGCAAAAATGTGGTCATTGCTTTCAAGAGGCTCATGTTCTCATTTGAGACAATATGAAAAAAAAAATGTACATTCAGGGACACATACATAGCTTAGTGGCTTTTGGGGAACAGCTCCAAATTGCTTTCCAGAAATATCAGACCAATTCACACCACCATTTCTCTAATTACTAGTGATTTGGAGGATTTTTTTTCATATACTTATTGATAGCTTAGATTTCTTCCTTTGAAAACTGCTTGTTCCTATCATTTGACCATTTATCTATTGGAGAATGGCTGTTATTCACATAAAGTTGAATGAGTTAACTATATATCTTAAATATGAGATCTTCAAAGAAACTTTCTACGACAATTTCTTTTCCCACTTAACTGTTTCCCTTCTAATATTAACAACACTAGTTTTGTTTATGCCACAAAGGTGCATGCTCTAAAACTGTTTTTGTCAAGACACTATTTCTCAAAAGACTCAAAGTCAAAAGGAGACACTAGCAAAGTCCTAAGGAATACTACCATGAGACAAGTAAGATATTTCTTACTGTCTTACTTAGCCTCCCATTTTACAGAAAAGGGAAATTAAGGCACAAAGACTAAAAGCCTTTGCTCTACACTTTTCAATGAGCACCTGCATACAAAGCTGTCCTAGTGGAACCTAAACTCTTTAGCTACTAGAACAACTCCATAGGAAAAAAAAATCTTTTGGTTCTCTCTTATAAGAACCTTTTACTCATTCAAGTTGTCCCCTTTCTCAAGTTCTATTATGTTCTACTAATTTTTTTCCTTCCTAGGTACAGACTACCAGTTTCACACAGGGATAGAAAAAGGTTTTGTTTCATTTCCGGTACCATTCCTAACAATAACTAACACTGTAATTGCCTTTCTGGTCACATTGGGATGATGCCTTCAGACAACAGTCTATGATGGCTATCATGGCCTTTTTCCGGGCCAGAAATAACATCCCTAAGCACAATATCCTTATGAATTACCTTGAACTTGCTTACAATAAACTCCTTTATCACCTTTAATTGCACTCATAATAACTAGATATTTCTGTAGCTTCCCTTCCATAAGCTTTGGCATTTCACCACCCAGAAGAGCTTAGTATCAATGGCAAAATCTACTAGATTTCTCTTTATTCTATTTCTCACAGCTCATTTATTAAAATGTTTTTAAGGGGCAGCTGAGTGCACAGTGGATAGAGCTCTGGCCTTGGAGTGAGGAGAACCTGAGTTCAAATCCAATCTCAGACACATGACACTTACTAGCTGTATGACTCTGGGCAAGTCACTTACCCCTGACTGCCTCACCAAAAAGCAAAAAATAAAAAATAATTTTTTTAAAAAGATCAGTTCTTAACACTGATGTGTGTATTAATCATCTGCTAACTATTCTAAGTCAAATAAAATCGGAATAACAGGCATGGAGCAGAAAAGTAGAAGCAGGTCACATTGGCTATATTTTTCTCTAAGTGTAGCTAAAGGGAGCTCAATGCTGCTTAATGCTCTAAGTAGGAAAATATATTCAGTAGATGGTTACCTCCTATAAAATACTAAAATCATTTTGTATCCTTCCTTTCTTGAGCCTGTTGTACTTTCCTACCAATGAGCTCATCTTCAAAATGTCAAAAGGAAGTCAAAGTCTCAAAAGAAGAATTTTATTTTTGTTTTGATGATTCAAAGATGTGCAAATTTCATTCATGCGGGGGCTTCCTTACTAATGAAGAAAGCTGCACCCTCTGTCGTAGCAGGTGTTTTTAAGAGATGGTAGAGCCAACAAATTCATTATCTTCAGCTAACCTGGTGATAAGCCTCTCCAAACTTGGCTAAGCTGGTCCTTGGACTGTAGGCAATAGTCACTAAGATCCTACTAAGCCATTTTATAGAGGTGGAAACTGAAATACTGGGAGATTAAAAGATTTGCCCCAATGCTGTGGTGGAGACAAGAGCCCTGGCATGCTGACTCTGGAATTAGTACTCTTTCCACTAAATTACAAGTACTAAAGCAGCAGCAGCATCTCTAACAGCTGAGAAACTGAGGTAAAGAAATTTAAAGCAGCTCACCCACAGATAATGAAGGCATTGCAAACAGTAAGCAGGGGTCTTACATCACGACATAATATGCTAACCCCTAAGCAATGTTTCCTCCACAAGCTGGAAGAGAGAAGAAACTAGAAGGGACAACTTTAACTACACAAGGTTCTAAAACTGCAGCAGGGACAACAGCTGCCTGGCATATAGTCAGTGCCTAATAAATGCTCAACTAATAGATGGCTAGACTGGTTGCTCTCTAGAATCTAACAAGTATCTTTTCCCCCAAAAGAAGCTGCAATCTGAGAGGCAATCCCTTGTGGGTGTGACACTTGGGACTCTCTAAAGTCACTTGACCTCTCTAGGCCGTAATTTCCAGTAAAACGAGGGGATTGGGCCAGAAGGACTGTGAGGTCACACTCAGCTCTATAGCTATGGATATTAGCATCTGGATTTCATCAGTGTGATTCCTACATTTCGCAATCCCTCTAGGCCTTCTTATCCTGTTAAGTTTTCATACAGGTTTTCTCAAAAATCCTCCTCAGATGATCAACATACTAACCTTCTCTTATTCTTTCAGTATCCCAGGAACACCATACCCATCTATTTAATTTCATCCTTGATCCCTGACCACTTCCTTTTACAAATCCACACTATCGGTGATGATGACTTCTACGACACTTCTTGTAAGTAAATCCTCCTTAGCCTATCCTGAATCTTTACAATGCCCTTTGGGTTACTTGGAAATTTAACTCTTCTGAGATTCCAGTGTTCCATGACTTATAATCATATAATATTAATAAGCATATATCAGTGTTCAAAAAAAAAAAAGGATGAGGTGTTTGCTGAATTGAGTGGTTTGGAATCACTGAAGACTCTGCGTAGTTTCATAAATGAAATTCCACTGGATATCCTTCTACTATTCAATTCCCAGCACAACTCATTATCTATAGTGCTTATACAATATAAATGGATTTAAGCTGGGAAGACTTGTATGAACTTATATAAGGGTGAAGTGAACAGTATCAGGAGGATACTTTACACATAACAACAAACAACTTTGAAATACCTAAGAACTCTGATCCATGAAACAACCAACCACACTCCTGACAGAGTGATGGGCTCAGGGTGCATAATGAGACATATTTTTTTAACATGGCCAATGCAAGAACGTGTTTTGCTTGGCTATACATTTGTTATGAGATTTATTTTTTATCTTTTCTTTTTCCAGTGAGGGCGGAAGTTGTAGAAGGGACAGAAGATAGATTTTTGTTCACTGAATAACTGAATTTACATTTAAAAATGAATAGGCTGATGAATGATTTGATGCACTGTCCATCCAACTGCACGTCAACTGAGCAAGATGTATTTTTCTTTTTTCTTTTTTTTTTTTTTGGCTAGGCAATGGGGTTAAGTGACTTGCCCAGGGTCACACAGCTAGTAAGTGTTATGTGTCTGAGGCCGCATTTGAACTCCGGTCCTCTCCTGAATCCAGGGCCGGTGCTCTATCCACTGCGCCACCTAGCTGCCCCAAGATGTATTTTTCATCCACTTTGTTTTTTCAAGGCGAATGGTTAATATCAACCTTTTTCACATTACTATGGATTTCATCCTTGATACTGTTAGAGCTTTTCATCTATGACTATGAAGATTTGAAGCATCTTGCCATTAATAAGGAATTTTTCTTTTGCTTGAATTTTATGTAGGATATCTATGACATGGCAGGCATCCACTAAAGAACTATTCTACTGCATCAGTGAAATGCTCCCTACCACCAAGGAACTCACATTTCATTGAAGGGAAGACAACATGTGCACCAATAAATATTAAACATATATAAATACAAAATAACTGGGGTGGGAGGATAGCGATAATACCTGAAGTAAATTAAGAAAAGCCTGTACTAGAGGTAGCACCTCCAACTGGAGCCTCCAAAGGAACCGGGGATTTCAGAATGGAACAAAGAGGTAGAAGATCCTGGGTGGGAAATGACAAATAGGCTAGAAGTGCATGAAGGAGAGAAATGTGAAATCAGACTAGAAGACGGGAACCGAATCGTTGCTTAGTCGTTTTTTCAGTCCTGTCCGACTCTTTATGGCCCTATATTTTCTTGGCAAAGACACTGGAGTGGTTTGCCATTTCCTTCTCCAGATCATTTTACAGAAGAGGAACTAGGACAAACAGATTAAGTGACTTGCCCAGGGTATCTGAGGCCAGATGTGAACTTTGGAAGAGCACTTCCAGATGCCAGGCCCCGCATTCTATCCACTATGCCACCTAGCGGCCCGCACAACCAGATTGTGAGGAGCTTTAAGTGTTAAACAAAGGAGTTTGTACGTTGTCTAGAGGCAACAGGGAATCACCAGAGCATCTTAAGCAAAGGAATGACCTAAGTCATTAAGTAAGGGCCATGCTGAGGGAACAGAGCTCTGTAGAGTTACTTACAAAGAGAACTTTTTAGAAAAATTGAGTTAAAGGAGGTTAAAAATCCAGATAAGTTTAATTCAGGGTACATGGGCCATCAGACTAAGAACAGAACAGAAGGAAAATAAGACAGGAAGAATACAGCTAGAGACACCATAATCTGTAAGGGCTGATGAAAAGGCAGCACAGTTTAGACATCATTTGCCTAAATGATGCAGCTAAATGCCTTTTACCTGAAGGCCTAGTCAGATGTTCCTGCAGGCTGGGACACTGGCTAAACTGATGAGATAGGAAACAGGTTTTAGTAGGAGCCAAAATAGTAGTGAAAAGGGTCTGGACTACTACTACTACTACTACTACTGAGACAGAAAATGGAAGGACCTTTCTCTTCCAGAGATCAAAAGGAGAAGTCAGAAAAATAAGTCTGGGAAATAAAAAGTATAGGTAGACTGGCAAAATTCAAAAGTCCATGTTTGGACACCACAGAATGAATTTATAGAACAAAAAAGAGGAGAAACAAAGGACACCTTTAATGCATTAAACTTATGCCAAAGCAAGTAATACAAGACTATGTGTGATCACTCAGCTATCATGTGAACCCTGAAACTCCTTCATATCATTCTACAGTTGTACACCTGAACCCATCATACAAGCTCTGCTACTGTGGACAGGGCAGAGAATCCATTAAAGAAGAGAAAACAGAAAGATGAATAACCCAAAGGGATTTGGTGTTTGAAGGAAACTTCCTTATTCTGTTTTAAGTAGTAGAAGCCTTGCTTTGTCACGACTCTCATTAAAGCACCTTTCTTTGTTCAAACAAAAAACATCTTAATTCCTGAATATTATTTTTTGCCTGGATCTATCATTTCACTGGTGTAGAAACTCCCTCTACCAATGAAGATGGACTTAGTCTTAGAGTTTTAGAGGTGCCAAGAGCACTCTATAGTCACACAGTACGTATATGTGTATCAGATGTAGGACTTGAGGTATTTCTGATTCCAAGGCTAGTCTTCCAACAACTATGCCAGATTGCTTTTCTCCCAAAGAATTTGGGAGGTGGCTGGGGGGAAAATTACAAATGCTTGGAAAAACACTCATGGTCTTCCAGTCTATATCAAGTGAATTAACATGTAAAGAGCATTGCAAACTTTAAGGGGCTATATAAATGCTAGCTATTATTATTATTTATTATTATTATTTATTATTATTATTATTATTATTATATGGTCCAGCACCATCCATAAATGGCTCAAAAAGTCTAAAAGGCAAAACAGATCACCTTACCATATGTGTTAAAGTTTGAAACTGTCTTCTTAACAGGAAAAGAGGCTAGTTTTTTCACAGAGAATAAGATTCTGGCTTTTCAGAGACAGTTTTCTACACTGCCTCTTAGCAGATAACCATTTGTGCTAAAGGGAAATAGTCCCTTTAGGAGGCGTTATAGAAATCCTATAAAACAGAATCTCCTAATGAGAGCTAACAGTTTATATGACAGATAGAATTTCCAAATGAAGGGCATCCTTGGACTAGGGAGACCCCAAATATCAAACAATGGATAGCAGGCCTAGAGAGGATAAGCAGGATACCGGGAAGGAGTTTCTACATCTCCAAAACTAGCAAGAGACTAAAAGGATCATGAGTGAAGAGATCACGTCATTGGTGGACATCTTAATTCTCAGTCCTACATGATAAAGGGATCCGCTTTTTCACAGCAGGAAATAAGGTCTTTTGACCATAAATTTCTCCCATTTATAGTAGGCTCTCATCTATACATGAAGGCATATTTACCTAGCTCTTGCAAAGCTCCATAAAATAACAGCTATCAGCATAACACAGCTCTCTACTTGTGAAACAATACAAAGTTGTCTTCCCTGGTGGAAAGCTTATATTGATTGGTTTAATCAAGTCACAGTTGGACATACCAGGCCACTTTGTATCTCTGCAAAAGGGGACATATTGCAGAGAGGTCAACTCTGTGGATAAATGGGGAGTAGAAGCTGGTTAATCATCAAGATTTCTGCCACTTTTCCATAGTGTATCTAAAGTAAAACATATGTTCCAGATAGTTGAGTATAGTGATTAGAGATACCTGCACTGGGCCAAACTACTACTGAGAGAAACATAACAATCCCTGAGGCTTGGAGGAATCACTTGCCTTTGAGTGGTAGATATAACGCAAGATATAACTGGAACTTGAGTCTCCAACATCTGGACCTGCAAATAATTCCTTCTCCTGGAAAATATTCTTGACACAAAGAGCAGATTTTCACTCCCTATTCCCCAGACATGTTCACAATATGTTCAACATCTTCCTTGACATCTAGCCCAGAGATCATGTCCTGAAAATTTTTAACCAATACTACTCTGGAGCCCCAGTAACTGTCCTAGATGATGACTGCCACACCTGGCTGCATATAAGCATGTCTATCCCCTAGTCATCACATTCACAATCTAGCTAGCCAACTTACCACAGCCTACCCCATCCCTACTACCTCACTCCCCCTTCTCCCTCCATCCCCAATTCTGGAACTACAATCAAATAAAGTTTTCCAGCTGCACTTGGAAGGGGTATATCAATCTCTTCCCAATGGCTATAAACCATCCAAAGTAGCCCCTCCAAAGCGCTCCATTGCTTGCTACTACTCTTCTAAGTACTATTGCCTCCCTCTATCAGAAATGTTAAGTGCCTTAGGGGCGCAGACAAGTTTTGCTTTTTTATTTGTACACCCAATGCTTAACACATTGGGTTAAAAATGCTTAATAAATGCTTTTTCATTCATTCATTTTTCAAGATAAGAATGGGCCAAGGATGGACTCAAATGAGCTGAAGAAATCATGACTGGACCTTAGAATATAAATTCTAATCTCATCTTTGCCCATGAATTTGTTTCTTCATCTATCAAATGAGACTAGACTGAAATGAACCCTTCTACACATGAACCTTCTATAATCCTGACACAAATCCTCAACAACTCAAAACTTTTATGACCTCACCAAAAACCTCTTCCTTTTATCTCAAACCTACCTTTCCCAACCCTCTCTGGCCTATACTCTTCCTCCACATAGGTGCATGGCACTTTCTAGCCACCACAGCTTTGCTATCCTGCCTTACTTCGTTACACCCGAAACCTTCTCTTCCTTCGCTGGTTGAAATCCTACCTTGTCTTCGAAATTTCATTCAATTACTGTATCCTCTGTAAAGCCTTCCCTGAAGTCACCCCAGCAAGAAATGATATTTACATTCTATGAACTCAAAACGTTATGTTTATATATCAGTGTTTTGGGGGGAGGGAGAGGGAGGTGAGGCAATTGGGGTTAAGTGACTTGCTCGGAGTCACACAACTAGTGTTATGTGTCTGAGGTGGGATCTGAACTCAGGTCCTCCTGACTCCAGGGCCGGTACTCTATCCGCTGCGCCACCTAGCTGCCCCTATATATCAGTCTTAATGAGTTTGTCATATTATATTTTGTTATAATTATTTAAATACAGGTTTACCTTCCCTACTAGGATGTAAGCTCCTTAAGAACAAGAACCATCATATCCTATTTAACTTTCTACCTCAGCAACTAAGTGTTGTTCTTTTATACTGATGCTTTTGTTTCTGTATTACATTTATTTCCAAATATATTTGCCCCCCTATCCATTGAGCTTTCCCTTGCAACAAAAATTCAAAAGGAAAAAATAAAGTTCAGTACATTCTACCCCAAGACTACCAAGATACACAATATTCCGCACTCACAGTCCCCTGGCCCTGCAGCGCAAAGACGGAAGTGCATCTTCTCAACTCTTTTCCAGGGCTTTCAGTTTCATTTCATTTTTCCTTCCATTTCCACTGTAGTCACTGTGTATTTGGTTGCCTGGTTCTGCTTACTTCATTCCATATCAGCTCCTATAAGTCTTCCCACATTTCCTCTGTCATATGGAGCAATAATATTCCATTCCACTCACAGATCACAATTTGCTTACTCAATCTCCAAGTGATGGCCACCCACTTTGTTTCTAGTTCTCTGCCCTCACAAAAAAGTAGTATGATGTTTTATGTATGGTATATGATGTACAAGTATTTGCTCATTTTTCTGGGATGTAAAGTCTAATATTAGACAACGGCTGACCTGGGAATTTAACATAGGTACTTAAGACAGTCCAGCAATCATATCTCATCATGCTATAGAATGAAATTATAGCTCTAATCCAGCGTAGCTTTATAGCTGAGAAACCACAACTTTTATAAACCCTTTTTAGAACAAGCCAATTAAAGCTCCTTGAGAGCAGGGACTACTTAATATTGTCACTATTTTCCACAACACTTAGCACAGTGCCTTTTACACAGTAGGCACTTAATAAACATTGTTGTTGCATTCAATATTCTCTTTTTCTAGATACATTCTGAATGTCATGTGGATACTCCAAGAAGCAAAACAGCTAAATATAATTTGGATAACTGGACATTTTCTTTTTATTAAGAAAAAAAAAACCTGAAGATTGGAGTAGGGAAAGAAACACATAATCAACATGCATTTATTAAGTGCCAATTCTTTGCCAGGCTCTATGCAGATATGTTACTTCAGAAGTATTTGCATTCGATTGAAGCATACAATTTGCGCTCTTTTTTTGTTTCTTCTTTCTTGTGGTTTCTCCCATTGCTTCTATTTCTTCTCTACAACATGACTAAAGTGAAAATATGTTTAATATGAATGTATATGTACAGCCTATATCAGATTGCACACTGTCTTGGGGAGAGAGGAGGGAAGGGAGGGGGAGAAAATTTAGAATTCAATCTTATGGAAGTGAATGCTGAAAACTAAAAATAAATTAAAGAAAAAAAGTACCTTCATTCACTATCAACTCATGAGTTTGTTTTTATTATTATTATTATTATGTTTATTATTATATTTATTTTAGGGGGGGGAAAGAGGGACACAACAAAGTAAAACAAATACACAACAGGATAAGCCCTCAATGAAACTGTATATGGTAAAGAACCCTGATCTCTGGAGGCACAGCCTCTGGTCCAAGAAATTTTGTTGATAATCTTGGGTGTCTTTTTTTTTGTCTCTTCATGGAAATAAATAACCAATCTGCCACTCAATCGGTGGGCCTAAAATTGATAGCCAGCAGATTCAAATCAAAGGGAATACATTTAGCATCAAAAATATGAAATTTCGGTATCGCATTACGAAAAAAATGGATGAAAAGGAACTCGGTTTTCATTTCGACCCTGAGTAGCTGCAGCCTGGTCAGATTCTTCATAAGACTGATAAAGATGCAAACAGAACTGAACCCCAAGAGATGCCCGTACTCCCTTGCCTTGGCACCATCCCAACTAAGATGAACTAATCACTTGTGGCAGAGTGGAAGAAGAGTTGGAAGCTCCTTTCCTGCCACTACTACAACTACAGCTGTATCTCATCCTGGCTCTGCCTACTTTACCCTTGGCTACCATATATTCCAATCCTCTGGAATGTATTTGTCACTTTTAAGCAATGGAAAAGTATGATTCAGCTTACAGGGTTTTACTTTATGATCAATTAGGCTGGAATGTATATATTCTGTCTATCTCATCATAAACAGCACACTTTTAGCCAGGACGTTCTAGAAGTAGAGTGTCAGCAAGGATAACATAATCTTAATACTGTAAATACTGCTTACTCTTAGAGAAATCTTAATGCTGTAAAGACTTTTATTTAATCTAATAAAGCAGTTCTTAATTTGCAAATACTCAAATTTACAAACAAACCTAAACAAAAAGGCAGAATGAAGTCTGAGTCCAGAATTTCTAGCCTGGGTTTCCATAGTGGCAAATATCTGTTATTTGGGAATTCTGAATACCTAGGAAATTCAATAACATTAAATGTGTTATATGTAGATAAAGAAAAGGGTCGAGTTTAGTTAATATTGCCCAGAATTATCCATCTTATTGGTCTGAATATAGCCTATACCTCTAAAATGAGATACTACTGAAAGGGAGATAATGCTCCTATAAACAAAGAAAAATAATCCAGGTTCACCTAACACACCACAGTGAGGCACCACAGGAGGCCTGTGGCAGAGATAATTGTGACATTAAAATTTTTTACTTTGGAAGGTTTTGCCTATGAACTTAAAACTTTCTATGGGAAAGTGCTCTTAGAATTTCAGAATAACTCTGAAACTTTTGGAACATAACCTGCTTATTATAGGGACTGTATTTATACCTTCTTCCAAAAAGCTCAAGGCATTTCGCTGCCCAAATTTTAATTATCTACACTAAAACATAGTGCATTAATAGTCAATCCTCAGACAATGAGTAAAGAAACCTGATTTTACAGTTTAAATTAAAACAAATCTGCTCAATCAATATGTTCTAAGGAAGTAGACTGTATTTACAAATACAGACTTTCTGCCAAGATGGCTGTCTTAAATAGGAAGCTGACCATCACCTCCCACAGACCTTCTCCAGAAAAACTCCACAATGTTCTCACCAGTCTGAAGAATGATCAAGAAATCCACTGAGAACTATGATAAATGACTTGCACACCATAACTGCACACATATTCAGTCAGAAATCTTAGGGCTATAGAAAAGGGGGTACACACGTGTAGCCTACAAGGCTCTTTACCAAAAGGCTCACTCCCTAAGGAAGACCCACAGCGGTGACTTTGGAAGCCCCTGAGGACAGCACTAGGCAGCAAAGAGCTTGGCCAAGCTTTCCCTGGTGGAGCAACAGTGCTCAGAGAAGAGCAGCCCCAGCCCAACAGCTCAGAAGTCTCTATTATACTGTCCTGACATGCCAGACAGATCATTGAAGGTCAGGTGTTCTGAACCTCAAAGACTGGGCAGGACGTGGAGTGATCCTTGTAAGACTCTAAGGGACTCATCACTCCACCAAAAGCAGGGCAGGGGATGTGGCCCTGGCACAAAGCCCCAAGGAATTAAGCCTAGAGAGAGGAATAAACTAAAGACAGAGACTAGTACAAAAAATCACTGTACATCTAGCAATATCCATAAGAGAGAGTAACTTCACAACCATTCCAAGCACAGACTCAAACAAGAACAGACGTTACCCAAGAACCATGTAAATTTTCCTAGAAGAAATGAAGCAAGAAGAAAAAATATTACAGCTCAGAAAGGGGAAAAAAATGGAAGTAGAATAAGAAGCTGGGAAGAGGAAGTGTTAAACTTTATCCAAGAAATGGCTACCCTGAACAAACTAGACTAGGCCACATAGAATTCAATTCAATTCACATAAGAGAATAAGCAATATTAAAACAAAACCAAAAGACTGAAAAAAGCTTTTAAAATGTAATATATCTGATATAAAAAATGACCTGAAAACCATTAAGAACCACTAGACCTCCCCAAAAATGATGATCTAAAAAAAAAAAGCCAGACTATATTTTATATAAATGAAAACTACCCAAATCTATTAGAACCAGAGGGCAAGGTACAGATAAAAAGAATCCACCAATGGGCTCTTGAAAGGAATTCAAAAGGGAAAATTCTGAACAATGTCACAGCCAAAACCAAGAGCTTCCTAAAAAAAGGGGGAAAAAATGCAACTACTCAGAAATATACAAACATGGAGGAACAACAGGGGAAATGGGCACCAGATTAAACCACACTCTTACCTGAAACAGACAAAGGAAGACTGAAAACACATAGTTTAGTGAAAAAAAATACATCAAATTCAACAAGAAAACAAATGGGGATGAAGGAGGGGTTTAAGAGGTAGGATAAAATTGGAGAGGGAAAAGTTACAAGCAATACAGACTTGTTAAAAGGGAGAGTTAAAAGGGAGGGGAAAAGAAAAGAACTAAACTCTAAATGGGTGCCTCAGATTGCCTCTTACACAACTGGGGAATAAATGAACAAATTATGGTATATGAAAATAATTATATTATTCTGCCACAAAAAGCTATGAAAAAATTCTGAGAAAGCTAGGTAGTATGAACCGAAAGCAAGCGGAACCAATATATAAAATATAAATAATAATAATAATAAATAATATATAAAAGGACAGCAACACTGTTAAGAAAAACAACTTTAAGACTTAAAGAATTCTATTCAATGAAACGACCAATCACGTCTACAGAGGACATATCACGAAGCTCATCACTCACCTCCTGACAGAGAGGCAAGGGACAAAAGGCACAGAGACATCTATTTGGACATGAGCAGTGCTTATTTGTTACAAAGATTTTTTTTCTTTTCTCTCTTGCTTTTTAATCAGGGTGGGGGAGGAGGAGGAGGAGGATCAGGAAGAGGGCAGGGAGAGAGCAGCAATAGTGATAGCAAAAAGAGGGCCGCTACGACATTTTTTAAATGCACAGAAAATAACAGAAGTCCCAGGAGACAAGCAGGATAGTTTTGAAAGTAACATTTATTATGCATAAATAAATATCTATTTTAAAGCAAGCAGTATGAAACAGAGTTCAGGGCTTCATAGGGAATTTCTATGTTCTGCGCTGTGTAAGGAAATACTTTTTTTGGTGTTTAAATTCAGAATGTTAAAAATATTTAAAGAATTTACAAATGCAAAGTAAATACAGCTCATTTAAGCTGGCCTCAAAAAGTAGGTGACCTAGGGCAAGTCACTTAACCTCTTACTGTCCCCAAGCAACTACGTTGCAAGGCACGTGTCAGTCTGAATAGGTACAGGAAGTTCCTAACAAGGAGATCTTTACACTAAAGAAGTCACGGGTCTTGTTCCCCCCCCCAAAAAAAAATTAATGTAACATGAACGCAATCAATAAGCATTTATTAAGCACCTATTACGTTCCAGGCACTGTGCTAAGCAAGCAATGGGGCAGCTAGGTGGCGCGTGGATAGAGCGCAGGCCCTGGAGTCAAGAGGACCTGAGTTCAAATCTAGCCTCTGACACTTCATACTAGCTGTGTGACCCTGGGTAAATCACATAATCCCATTGCCAAGCCAAAAAAGAAAGGCAAAAGACAGTCCTTTCGCACTCCTAGTTGGGTTAGGGAAGAACATTCTAGCATATCATTTGGACCTGGGGAAGTATGGAACAGAACCCTAGAAAGAGAAGCAGCGCGGTGGGTGTATTAGAAAGAAGACTAGACTTGGATTCCAGGAATCTCAGCGGTGGAAGAGATTGCAGAGATTATCTAGCCAGGGTGTGGAATTTGTGGTCTCGAGACCCCTGTGTGGGGTCTTTTGACTGGGTCCAAGTTTTACAAATTGAATCCTTTTATGTTAGGGGATTTGTTCTGTGAAGTTTTGGATTCAAAGGGCCGCCCTTGAGGACCCAGAGGGCCACACGTGGCTTTGAGGCCCCCCTGATCCAGCCTACCTCAAACTCTACACGAATCCCCTCCACAACATAACTGGTGAACTGCCTCTCCAGCCTTGGCTTGAAACCCTACACCTAAGGCAACCTGCGCTATTTTTGGGTAGCTCTAATAATCAGCAATCACCAAACACTTGGGTGAGTCAATGACAAGTACCCCACCATCTCACAGCAGAGACAAAGACACACCTTTTACAGAATAAATGTAAGCAAAACCACACAAATGCAAGGTGTTTACTGCAAGGCAGTTTGGGGAATCAGGAGAGGTTTCTTCATACAGAAGACAATGCTCGAGTTGCATCTTTAAGGAGAAGAGGGTTTACGTCAGACAGATGTGAGGAGCGACACCACAGAGACCGGTCAACACAAAGTCACAACGATGGAAGAAAAAATGTGGTGCGAGGAACAAAGGATGACCGTTGAGCTGGATGAGAACGCAGGAGGAGTGACGTCCATGAGACTGCAAAGACAGACTGGGACCAGACTGCGAAGGGCTTTAAAAGCTCCACAGATGAGCTTATGTTTGATACTGGAGGCTACAGGGAGTTGACTGAACAGGGTAGGGACATGGTCAGAAGCACACTTAAAGATGACTGGGGGAACCAGTGGATGGAGCACTAGCCCCAGAATCAGGAAGACCTAAATTTCAATCTGGCCGTGGAAACTTACTAGCTGTGTGACCCTGGGCAAGTCACTTCACCTCTGTCTCCTCAGTTTCCTCATCTGTAAAATAAGGATTATCCTAGCACCTACCTCCCAAGGTCACTGCGAAGATAAAATGAGATAAAATTTGGAAATCAATTAGTAAATCTTAAAGTGCCTTGTAAGTGCTAGGTGGTATTATCATGGCAGCAGTTTTAACGACATACCCGAGTGAAGAGACTTGAGACAGGTGCAATAATTCAGGTGAGAAGCGATGAGAGCCTGAACTAGGCCAGGAGCTGAGTCAGGGGAACGTGATCAGAAAGAAGCAAGAGAGGCTATGGAGTGAGAAATGGCAAGACCTGGCAAATGACTGGACAGGCGCAGTAAGGAGAGTAAGGAGTTGAGGCTGATGACAAGGTTAGAAACCTGGGAGGCTGGGAGCAGGATGGGGCCTTTGACCCAAAAGGGAAATCTGGAAGAGAGTTAAAACGGCGAACTCTCATTCTCCAATTGATAAATGGTCTTAGGATATGAAAAGACAGTTTTTAAAAAGAAATCCAAACTATCTGAAAAAAATGCAGGGCAGCTAGGCGGGGCAGGGGATAAAGCTCCGGCCTTGGAGCCAGGAGGACCTGAGTTCAAATTCGGCCTCAGACACTTGACACTTACTAGCTGTGTGACGCTGGGCAAGTCTCTTAACCCCGACTGCCTCATCAAAAAAAAAAATGCTCTAAATCACTAATAGAGAAATTAAAAGAACCCTGAAGTTCCATCTCACACCCATCAGACTACAAAGATGACAAAAAAAGAAAATGACAAATGTTGGAAGGGCTATGGGGAAACGGGTACAATTGGCCTCACCATTCCAGAAACCATTTTGGGGCTCTATCCAAAAACATCACCGAAATCTGTGTACCCCTTTGTGCCACTGCTAGACACGCACACACCTCTCTCCCCTCCCCAATATGGATGACAGATATATCTATAATAGCTCTCTTTTGTTGTAGCAAATAACTGGAAACCAAGGGGGCGTCCATCAGTTGGGGAACTGCGAAACAAATTCTGGTATATGAATGTAATTATAGGAAATGACTAAAGGGATAGTTTTAGAGAAACCTGGGGAAACTTATATGAACTGATGCAGAATGAAGTGAGAAGAACCAGAACGATTTATACCATAACAGTAACATTGCAAATGAACACAATTGGGAACAATTTAAGAACTCTAATTAGTGAAACAACTTTAGTCACTGAAATAATCAATGAAATAAGACGATGTACCATGCTATTCATCTCCCGATAGTGAAGGAAGAGACTCAAGACGAAGAATGAGACATACCTTTCTGGACATGGCCAACGCAAGAGTTTGTTTTGCTTGACTACGTAGATTTAATTACTATCTCTATACTGATAATTCTCTAATCTACCTTTCCTGTCCCAAACATCTCCAACTGCCTTTCAGACATCTCAGACTGGATGGTCTAGTAGACATCTTAAGTTCGATATGCCCCAAACAGAACTCCTTATCCTTCTCCCTAAACCCTCCACTATCCCTAGCCTCTCTATTACAACAGAGGGCAACACCCTCTTTCCAGTCACTCAGGCTCCCAACCTAGGACTCCTCCTGGATTCCTTAACACTTCTCCACCCCCGATATTCAATCTGTTGTTACCAATAACGGTTGGTTTCATCTCTCAAACACGCCCCTCTCCTCCCCTCTGATGCTGCCGCCCTCATCACCTCACACCTGAATTACTGGAGTAGCCCACCTCGACTCTCTCTCTGCATCCACCTCTCCTTCATTTAGGCAGTGAAGTGATTTTCCTAAAGCCCAGGTCTGACCACATCACACCTCCTACTCCATATCCCCTCCAGGATCAAATACAAAATGCTTTGTTTGGCAGGCCAAGGCCCTTGTAACCTAGGCCCCTCCTACCTTTCCAGTCTTCTTTCACCTTGTTCTCCAACAGGTATGCTTCAATCAAATCAGTTTTGCTGCTGCTGTTTAGTCATGACACCCCTTGGGGTTTCTTGGCAAAGATACTAGAGTGCTTTGCCATTTCCTTCTCCAGCTCATTTTACAGATGAGGAAACTGAGGCAAACAGGGTTAAGTGACTTGCCTAGGGTCACACAGCTACTAAGTGTCTGCGGCCAGATTTGAACTCAGGACTTCCTGACTTTAGGTCAGGTGTTTTATCCATTGAGCCACCTAGCTGCCCAATCAAATTAGTATTTTTCATTTATTCAATAGTCATGGGTATCAAGACTCTTAAAATATGAAAATTTTAAAAAGCATCTAATGAAACCAATTTCTCTCTATGGCGCAATCTCATAGGGCCAACGTAGCAAACATTGTAGATGCCTGAACTATTACTGATCATTCTTCATTTTAAGCAGAAATAATGAATTCCAATTTCTTTCTTTACCATCATGCTCAATAAATTTCCAGCATTACAGGTCATTACGAAGGTGACTTAACATTAAAGTAGGCAGGTAAAACTAGGGCATTCCCTATACACTTAACACACTCCTTCCATTAGAAGGTTAGCTCTCTGAAAGTAAGAACTGTCTTTTTACCTTCCTTTGTATTCCCAGATTAGCAAAGTGCCTGGCACATGGCAAGGACTTAATAAATGCCTACTGACTTAAGTTCCCCGAGTTCCAGTTTCCTCATCAATAAAATGGGTATAACAATATTTGTCCTCCCTACATCATCAAGCTATTGTAAGGAAGTGCTCTGCGAATTTTAAAAAGCTCCATGCATAAAAGTTATTATCTTCCCACATTAATAAAGGTTTTTTGTTTTGGTTTTAGGCAACTGGGGTTAAGTGACTTGCCCAGGGTCACACAGCTAGTAAGTGTCAAGTGTTTGGTCTGATAAAGGTTTTTATATATAAGAAAATAAGATACAGAGAAAGAAGAAAAACAGGTGTTCAGGTAGAAAAATAAATAAGACATGGCTCTTGTTCTCAAGAGAGCTTATTGACGAGCACGTGCACAAATAATTATAAAACAGAACATGATACATTCATAAAGAAATGTATAAATTGGATGCTGTGAAAGTTCACAGAAAGAAGAGATCCATTCCAGGATGTATTCTAGGTGATTCAGGGAAGGCTTTCACAGATGATGTGGCATCTGAACCAGGTTTGGAAGGACAGGTGGGAATTTCAAATGGCCAAAGGAAAGCAAGTTTAGTGAGCAACATGAGCTGAGGCAGGAGAGCAAAGGCATGGAGGCTAGAGAGTCCCACACACAACTGTGGAAGAGCACAGAGTATAGGCAAAAGGTTGAAAGATAGGTTGGAGATGAGAGACGAGAAGGAGTTTTTGGTAAAAACATGTCACGGAGCATGTCAGAACCACAGCATGTTAAAGTGAAAAGGGGTCATTTCAATACAACCTTTTCATCTTATATATGAGGAAACAAATCCAGGAGCAAAAATGACATGAGAATGTTCACAGATTGAACTTTTTTTTTAGATTGAACTTTTAAAATCAAACAATTACAATTTTAAAAAAAAGTAAACTCAACCACAATTTATCACTTTCTCAGATCCAATACCTTTTTGTTGTCCTTGAGAAGTCCGACAGCTACCAAACAAACAAAACCTTGACTGTGTTTTTTAAAATAGCAGGGCTAACAATGAACTTGCTGATCATGGAGTGATGGACCAGGTAGGTCAAACACACAGGAGCATCTCTGTGCTAACAGTCTTTGAATTCGGCACAGAAATGCTCTCCAAGATCACCACTACAGAGCGGCCCCAACGCTCCCAAATTTCCTACAGAGAAACGACAATGGCAAATTGCATCTTAACTCTAGACTTAAACAAATCAGCCACAACCTCTGATTTTTGGTTGCTCCTATGTAAAATGGGGTTAGATTAAATGACCTCACAGGTCATCTCTAAATACGATTACATTATTTCTTTTTTTAATTAATTAGTTTTAGTTTTCAACATTTGCTTTTATAAAATTTTGAGTTCTAAATTTCCCCCCTCCCCAAGATGATATGCAATCTGATTTACACTATACATGTATGATCATAGTAAACATTTCCACATTAGTCATGCTTTGAAAGAAGAATCAGAACAAAAGGGGAAAATCATGGGAGAGAAAAAACAAAAAACAACAAAACAAAGAGAAAACTTTGATCTGCATTCAGACTCCATAATGGTTCCTTCTCAGGATGTGGATAGCATTTTCCATCATGAGTCTTCTGGAGTTATCTTAGATCCTTACATTGCTGAGAAGAGCTAAGTCTATCACAGTTGGTCACTGCACAACGTTGCGTTGCTGTTACTGTGTGCAATGTCCTCCTGGTTCTGCTCACTTCAGTCAGCATCAGTTCATGTCAGTCTTTCCAGGTTTTTCTGAAGTCTGCCTGCTCACTATATCTTATGGAATAATAGTATTCCATTGCATTCATATACCACAACTTGTTCAGCCATTCCAATTGATGGGCATCCCCTCAATTTCCAATTCTTTGTCAGAGCTGCTATAAATATTTTCGTACATATGGGTCCTTTTCTCTTTTCTGATGTCTTTGAGATACAGCACTAGAAGTCGTATGATTACATTATTTCTAACCAATAAAGAATTCCATTGTAAAACATTTGAGAGAAGGGGAAAACTACAAGGATATCATCCCTTAATAATGAAAATTATTAAAGAGAAAATAGTACACCATATATCCCCCAAACCCAGAAGGGAATCCAGAAAATCGACTTCCAGGTTTGCTAAAGATTTGTATACCAAAAATATTAGGCCCTTCTCCTTCTAGCCTACCATTAGCTGTGTTTCCTGCTATCAAACTAATAGAGAGAGTGGTATTAAGACAAAAAGGATTTGGGGGTTTTAATAAACCTTTCCAGCAAGGTTTAACCAAAAGTTTTTAACTGACATATAGGCTTAAGACAAATATCTTACCTACAAAAAATTTAGCTGTAATTGAATATACAGTCCAAAGTATCCATTGTGGTTGAAAGTACCCATTCCATAAAATTGAAGATAACAAGTGAATGGGTAGTGGCAGGCCGGGAGCATGCAAGACTTGCCTTTCTGGAGTTCAAATCTGGCCTCAGATCAGCTGTTTAACGTTAGGCAAGTCACTTAACAGCCTCAATTCCTCCTGTAAAATGAGCTAGAGAAGGAAAAGGCAAATGACTCCAGCATCTTTGCCAAGAAAATCCCATATGGGGTCACGAAGAGTTGGACCCAAGTGAAGAAGTGAGTGCAGGAGGAAGAAACTCTTAATTAACAAGGTCAGATTACAGGAAGCACACACGGATACTGAATACTAGAATTAGGTGATACAATATTGAGGTTAAGCTAATTAAGCATGCTGAACCAAAGAAACTTTTGTCTAATTGGGACCTTTCTCAGTTTCTTCCACTGGCTCCTTTATTTGTGTTGTTGCCTGAGCAAAGTGGGTGCTCATTTATTGTAGATTCAGATGTGTTAATTTTATGTTAAAGTACTAAGTAAACTATAAGGTATGTCACAACATGTATCAAGAGACCTACATATATATATATATATATATATATATATATGAGAGAGAGAGAGAGAGAGAGAGAGAGAGAGAGAGAGAAGAGAGAGAGAGAGAGAGGAGAGAGAGAGAGGAGAGAGAGGAGAGAGAGAGGAGAGAGGGAGGAGAGAGAGGGGAGAGAGAGAGGAAGAGAGAGAGAGAGAGAGAGGAAGAGAGAGAGAGAGAGAGAGAGGAGAGAGAGAGAGAGAGAGAGGAGAGAGAGAGAGAGAGAGAGAGAGAGAACCCTGTCCTTTACCATACTAGCATCTTTCTGGTCCTGGCTCTCTCACCAAGTCATGTCACCTTGAGCAAACTGGGCCCCTCAGTTTTCTCATTTGAAAAAAGAAAGTGAGGGCAGCTAGGTGGCGCAGAGGATAGAGCACCCGCCCTGGATTCAGGAGAACCTGAGTTCAAATCTGGCCTCAGACACATAACACTTAGTAGTTGTGTGACCCTGGGCAAGTCACTTAACCCCACTGCCTAACCAAGAAAAGAAAAGAAAAGAAAAGAAAAGAAAAGAAAAGAAAAGAAAAGAAAAGAAAAGAAAAGAAAAGAAAAGAAAAGAAAAGAAAAGAAAAGAAAAGAAAAGAAAAGAAAAGAAAATGATATTTGTGCTACCTACTTCACAGGGCTGCTGTGAAGAAAGTGCTTTGCAAAACTTAAAAGTACTGTACAGATATGAGCTGTTTTAAAACAATTACACTTGCATTCAGGAAATCGCAGAGCTCTTTTAATTGCTCCAAATTCCTCTGAAAAACACAGGTCTACTTTTTTTATGTCTGTGTTGCAGTAGGACTACAAGATGTGAAACACTACAGTTTTAGGGAGAATTAAAAATGAGTAGCACACATGAGATAATGGAAAAGCATGTCATAGATGTACATAGGTTACAATGTATAACAAATAAAAAATTGTGTAGAAATGGAGCAAAGGATATAATCACAGAAATGTACAATTAAATAAAAAAAGGCTTGACAGCAGTTCAAGTGGTACCACAGAGATGCATATCATGGACAAGTCAAGAAAGGCCTCTTTTCAAACTTGTGGAAGGATATTGAAAATAGTTACACAGGATGGTCAGACACATTAAGTTCTGCATCAAGAGAAGGAATATCCAACCCAATGAGATCACAGATCCAAATGAGTATCCTACAGCATATTACCCATGCCAATATTTCATAGATATCAGCCACCAAGAAATGTAAAGTTAAAAAAAAATTTTTTGTAAGACAGGAGGCCTTAACCTGGGGTGCATGAACATGCTTTAAAATATTTGGTAATTGAATTTTAATATAACTGGTTTCCACTGAAAACCTACGTATTTTATTTCATGCATTTAAAAAATTTATTCTGAGAAGGCGTCCACAGGTTTCACACAGCTGCCGAAGGAGTCCATGACACTAAAAAGGTTAAGAACTCTTTTCCTCTTCCTCTCTGGAAGGACAGACAAGGAAGGATACAGGGAGATATTTAGATGATACAAAAACAAAAGATATCAGTAAAATATATTTTTTAAGCTGAGAACATATCTGAAGCTAAAACAGTTTAACATACTTTAATATCTTAAGCCTCAAAACAACCTCAACCCTTGTTGCTATCACCAACTATTTCACTTTCTGGCTGTGGATTACTGATTATAGTAACCCATGTTGTCACTTCTGAGGTAGCCTGGTATCCCAGAAAGAGCACTAGACTTGCAGTCAGGAGGTAGGGTTTGAACTCTAAGCTCTATGTAAACCTCTCTAAGCATCAGGTTCCTTACTGGTGAAATGTGGAAATATCTAGCCCATGGGGTGATAGTGAGCCAAGTGCTTTGTAAAACTTTTAAAAACATGGCACTGTGGATAAAATGCTAGACCTGGAATCAGAAAGACTTGATTCAAATTCCAGCTCCCATACTTACCGTGCAACCACAGGTAAGTAATCTAACTTCTTTGTACCTATTTCCTCATTTGCAAAATGGGGATAACTATATTGCAGGGTTATCATGAGGTGAAAATGAAACGCAATAAAAACCCTCTGAAGCCCTTAAAGCACTATGTCAGATATTATCATTAAAACATTATTACAGGGGCAGCTAGGTGGCTAAGTGGATAGAGCACCAGCTCTGAAGTCAGGAGGACCTGAGTTCAAATCCGGCCTCAGACCAAACACTTGACACTTACTAGCTGTGTGACCCTGGGCAAGTCACTGAACCCCAATTACCTTAAAAAAAAAAAGTTTAAAAAAACCACATTATTACAGAATTTGAAAATTGGGGAAAAAAACACAGCAGCCAACTAGTTCAACACATACATGCAAAGAATCCCCTCTATATAACATTCCTGATCTATAAGACTTTAAAGGAAGGGGAACCCACCGTTTCCAGAGGTAGCTAATTTCATTTTTGTACAGCTCTAATTTTTAGGAAGTCCCCCCCCCAACCCGCCCCATCAATTCTAAATTTATCTCTCCACAACTGCTACCCATTCTGCTTCTGGTTCTGCCTTCCAGGACCAAACAGAATAAGAATAATTTCTCTTCCACATGGGAGCCCTTCAAATATCTGGAGAGCTACCACATATTCCTCCAGTCTTATCTTCTCCACGCTAAACATCTCTAGTTCCTTCTACTGATCTTCCTATGACATATACTCAAAGCCCTTCACACCATGCTTACTGACCTTCTCTGGACACTTTCCAGCTTGTCAGTGTCCTTAAACCGTGGTACCCAGGATTAAACACAATACTCCAGATGAGGTTCCATGTGGCCAGAATAAAGTAGGATCACCACCTCTCTCTCTCTTTTTTTGCAGGGGGGGGCGGGCGGGCTAGGCAATGGGGTTAAGTGACTTGCCCAGGGTCTCACAGCTAGTAAGTGTTATGTGTCTGAGGCTGGATTTGAACTCAGGTCCTCCAGGGCCGGTGCTCTATCCACTGCGCCACCTAGTTGCCGCCACCACCTCTCTTTTCCCCTGAGCTAATGACCCTCTTCAGGCAGTCCAAGATCAAATTTGGTTATCTGGCGACACATCACACTGTTGATTCATACTGAAGTCTGCACTCCACTAAAACCCCAAATCTTTTTCAAAACAACTGCTGCCTATCCATGCCTCCCCCACATTAACTTGTGAAGTTGATTTTTTTTAATCCAAATTATCCCTACTGAATATCATCATATTAGATTTAACCCAGTGTTCTAGTTTGTCAAGATCCTTTTGGATCCTGTCATCCATTGGGTTAGCCTACCCTCTCAGCTCTGTTCTCTGAAAAAGTGATGGACATGTCATTTAAGCCTTTATCCAAATCTTAATCCAAATATATATACATGTATGTGTGTGTATATTAAAAAAAAACACATATGTAAGGATCACAGGGCCAAGCAAAGATCCCTGGGATAGGTCCTTGAAGTCCCTACCTTATTGACGTTGCACTGTAACAACTATTCTGAGTGTTACATCCAACCAGTTTGGAATCCATCTGATTGCATTATTGTCTAATCCTTATTTCTTCATCTTTTCCACAAGACTAGAATGAGTACTTCATCAAAAGCTTTGCTGAAATCTATCCACAATACATCCCTCATCTATTAGCTTAATAATCCAATCAAAAAAAGGAAATGTGGTCTGGAATGACCTGTTCTTGATGAAGCCATACTGACTCTTTGTAATCACCACTTCCATATCAATATATTTGATAACTGTCTCTTTAATGATTCATTTAGAATTTCTCCAGGAGTCAAATCAAGCTCCTTGCCCTACACTTTGCAGACTCCCTTCTCTTTTGTTTTTGTTGTTTTTTTTAAATCAGGATGTTTGCATTTCTTTAACTTTGTGATACCTCGTTCTCCTGTTTTCCATGAGCATTTAGTTCTTTGAGGACTCAAGGACCCAAGCCAAATAACTTCATCCCGGGCAACTCGATGCTCTCTTGCAATCTCCTTATATGTACCATGCATCACCTCCCTGTTAGGAATTTTTGTTATCATTTCCAATGTAAAACTCATTTTCCTTCACAGATAAAACAAAAAAGTGAGAACTAAATAGCTTTGCCTTCTCTCTCTCAGTAGATCTCACCCCTTTATACCCACAGCAAAAGGTCCTATTTCTTCTTTAGTCCTCCTTTTTCTCCCTATGATAAAAAAAACTTTTTATATTGTCCTTAGCTTCCCTTGCCTGCCTCAACTTACCCTTAGCTTTAGTACTCTGGCACTACTGCCATGTTCTCATCTACATTCTCTTACGCTCCCATCTCCCACAGATTTCTTTCAGAAATCTGATTCAGCTGATGAGTTCCTTGCCCACCCAACGACAACCGACACCGGCATCTTTAGACGAATCCCATGTTTCCTCCCCACAGCCTCCCACCCCATCTCTCTTGCTGTACCTCTCCCTGAAGCATTTTACTCCATGGGATCCTATCTTTCCTCTAAACCTTTTGAAATATGCTTTCCCAAAACCTAAGGTACATCTCAAATCATGCCTAGATTTCCTCTCCTTCTCTATCATAGATCCTGTGATCAAGTGGTCACTTCCTCCTAAGGAGGAATTTCCACTCCAACATTCAGCTACAGAATTTCCCCTTGTTAATTACTCCACCTTTCGAAGGATGAAATTATTACGAAGGCAAGTCAATAAGCTTTAGCTGCTCTACTTTTGGCAGAGAGAGAATGCCAACAGATGTCTGAATTAATGAAGTCCCATTACTACAATATCATGGCTCAGGGCTAGGCTTGCAATGTTTCCCCCAACTCATCTATTTCCTCTCTCCCCAGGTGGTCTTTAGTGTACTCTGATAAAAAAAAAAACCCACCACCAAAAAACTAGGGTTGTCCTCCTCTGACCTTCACCCAAATGTTCTCCATCATGCTTCCCCCAGCTCCAGGTCCTAAGATGATATACAAAGCTGCCCCCCGCCCTGTACCCCCTTTCACTTCTTCCCTCAGATGAATAAGATACTTTATTTTGCCTTAACTAATGAACTCTTACACTACTTATCACAGTACCTATGCCGAAGGAAATCAATAAGTTCAATATTTCCTTAGATTCCAAGTCAAAGCCCCCAAATAAGCTGTGTCTGAAACAAATTTGGATCATGCATTGAAGACAATGCATTTGGGCAATCAACTTGGGTTAAGCATGGAAGATGAAAAATTAGCATCCTAACTGTACAATTTGAAGGCCTTAACACAAAACACAGTACCAAATGCATGATGGATCCCCCAGGGGCTAGTCCTTTCTACCTCTAAACCCAGTATCTTATTTCCTTACTATTTATAAAATGGTAAAAAAATTGAAGATACAGGTGGTATCTCTCCTAAAAATGCCCCTTCAAAGGAGAACCCCAACTTGACATGATTACACATTTTAAAATGTGTAAGAAAAATCAATGAAGAGCTACCTAGGCAAAATTAAAATGATCTTTCACACTGTAATGAATATTTGGGGTCCCTCAGCAGAAGCAATGGAGTCCCAAGCTCAGAAGAAAAGCACTCTAGACTAAACTGGGCAAAACTGTGAAAACCTAAAGGATGCTTTTTAGTGAAACACCAAGTCCAGAGAAAAAGATGAATGCCAGGATGAAAAAATTCAGTTTTTGCACAAACAAAATCAACGCAGTAAAAATTAGGAGTGGCAGAGCTGAGGAAAGAACCTGCTAGAGAAGACTTAAGAGCAAGGGGAGGAGTTGACAGAAAACAGGAAGAACATAGCAGAGGAGGAAAAGAAAATCCAGGAAGTAATGATGGAGAATTCCTTTCCCAATCATGGAATGTGAATAGGGTGTAAGTGCCTATCACCAAAGGAAAGGTCTGTCAGAGATTTTCCTATGAGCATAACCCAGGAGACATACTAGCTGAATTGTTGAGGCAGGTGGCTATGAAGGCAGCTGTTGTAACCAGAAGCCAAAAAACGATGAACCTGGGGCCCCAGTAAGCCAGCAGACTGAAAAAAGTAGTGACAACAGGGAATACCAGGAAGATACAATGGAATATTTTAAATCTAAATTAAGCCGATTAACATAAGACTATACTTGAAAGATTTCCCCGCAAGTATGTCTGGTAGCCTAAAATTCCCTCACAGTAGTAAAGGCTTCTTATGTTTTTGAACAGTATACGTCAGACTGCAGAGGACAGAGAAAAAGAACTCAATTCAATAAACATTAAGCACCCTTCGACTTGCCAGACACTGGTTGAAAAGCTCATAAACTTAGGTGAAAGGCCACAAATTCAATCTTTGAAGGAGAAATCTTAACCACTAAATCTTGGATGATAAAATTATAGCAGCTAAACTATCTGAGGAAGCCTTCAGTTTGGAAGTTGTTCTTAGGAGAGGTAGGTACAAGGCCACCCAGTTTAACACCTCACATTTCAAAAAGAACAAGAGTAAAATCAGTTCCATTTTCATTAACATTTCAAATCAGCTGGAGTCAAAAGTTTTTGGGGTTTTTCTTAAGCCTACTCTCTAAAACACCCCCAAAATATTCTCTCTATCGCTGTCACCACACTCCCAAGCCAGATCCAAGTTCTGACATTGGGCTGGGGGGAGTGTCCAAACATGACCCTGGCAGAGGCTCTCTGCAAATTTAGACCTGTCACTGGTCATCCGTGCATGGATTGCCATGTCAGGCCAGTTTCTTGCCAGGGGCTGGGTCATTTAAAAAAGAAAAAAAAAAAGGCCATAAACAACGACTGGGACACCACTTAAGGAGAAAGGCAAACGGAAGGGAGGTCGGGTCCACGACCCACCTAGCTCGCCTGCGTCTCCCACATGCCATCCCCCCCCGCCCCCCGCCCCGCGGCTGACACTGGAAGAGAGATGGAGGAAGGAATGGGGCACGAGCCGCGTAGAGACACCCGATCCCCCAACCCTCATTTCCTTCGTGTGCCCCTCCACCTGCCCCCTACTTTGGCCTCTTTTAACTGGGGGAGGGGAACAGAGGTGGAGGCGGCGGAGCCCTCCCATCACCCCCATACGGATCTAGACACCTCTTTCTCCCCCCCCCCTCCACCCCGGGTTGATCCAAGACTAGGCGGGCGGGCGTCCAGCGCGAGCCAGGCCGGGGCCTCCCTGGTGCAATAGGCTATCGATTCAGCCGCCTGTCGCTAGGAGCCCCAGGAGAGCGAGGCCTACATCTCCCAGGCCTCGATTTCACCTCTTTCCCCTATACCCGAGGGGCAGCCCCGGGGCGAGGGGAGCGTGGGTGGGGAGGGAGGGCAGCGCAAGCCGCAGCTTGGGGAGGGAGAGGAGGGAAGAGGAAGAAGCCCGGAAGGGCAGAGGGTCCACCTGCAATGGCAGCCCCCCTCCCCTACGGAGACGGAAGAGGCCGAGGGGGCGTGCAACCGAGCCCAGCTCGGCCGGGGAGGGGGGGCGGCGGAGATGCGAGCGGCCGCCCCGGCCCGGCCCCGACCCGGGGCCTGCCCGGCCTCTGCCGCCGCAGGCCCCGCGAGTGCACCTGGGGAAGTAGCGAGAGGAAGAGTTTCCCGTCAAACTTTGTCAGGGACGGGGCCCCCCCCGTGGCCCGTCGGCGACGCAGTCTCCCGGCACCCCGACGCCCAAGGGGGCCGAGCTCGGGAGCTGTCAACCATTTTAGATCTTTTTAGACCAGGCATCGCCTCCCTGCCCCGGGGGAGGGCCCCCCACCCGGGAGCCCGGCCCTAGCTTTGCGGGACCCCTCCCCTCCCGCCGGGGCAGGAGGAGGAGGAGGGAACCCCGCGGAAGGGGGAGGGAAGCGAAGAGGTCGGATCTTACCTGAGACCAGCCACTGGCCTCCATTGTTGGAGAACTCGATGGCATTGACACAGCCGAAGTGGCCGAGCAGGTCCTTCTTGTAGAGGTTTCTGCAGCCCCGCAGGCGTCTCCTCTGGAAGTCCTGAGTGAGCAGCGGGTCCCCTTGCAAGCCCCGCTGCGACAGGAAGCCCACCACGGACCTCATGCTGCTGCGCCCGGGGCCGGTTCTCTTCTTCATGCTGCGGCCCCGCTGCTCCTGCCCGCGGCGGCGGCGGCGGCTGCGGAGGAGGCTGAGGCTGCTGCGGCGGCGGCGGCGGCGGCGGCTGCTGCTGCTGCTGCTGCTGCTGCTGCTCCGGCTCCTCCCGCTTCTGCCGCCGCCGCCGCTCCCTCCGCTCGCCGCCCCGGCCCGGCCTCACTGCTTTCGCCGTCTCTTTCTCCACCCGCGGCGTCGCCCCCCTCCTCCTCCTCTCTTGGTTATGATTATGATGATTTTTTTTTTTAACCAGCCATGGCAGACAGAGCGAGAGAGAGGGGGTCTGGACACTGCGAAGCTTTCGCTGCTTCCTGATCTTCTCCCCCTCTGCCCTCCTCCCTCCTCCCTCCTCCCTCCTCCTTCTCCTCCTCCCCTCCCCCGGCCCAAACTCCTCCCTCCTTGGATCCCCGCCTCCTTCGCAGCTGATCCTCAGCTGCAGCCTGGCTTCCTGAATACACCGCTTTTCCTGGTGGCTTTCATAGTGACGGCAACACCTTCCTTTCCGCCCCTCTCCCTCCCCCTTCCACTCTCCTCCTCCTCTTACCCTCCTTCTCTTCTCCCTCTTCCTTCCATTGCCGTCCTCCTTCTACCCCCTCCTCTCCTCCCCCTATTCCTCCTTCCATCCTCCTCCCCCGAACTCCCCTCTTTTGGGGCTGGATCTGTGATTTCATCAGGATAGGAAACTCCCGGATGAGGAAGCGCCCCCTCCCAAAGCGTGTCTTCCCCTTTCTCGGCCACTTACAATCCCAGAGAGAGTTGCCTCGGTCGCAGGGATGGTTCAAGTGTTTTGCCCAGGACCATCAGTGGAGACTTGAACCCAGGACTTCCGGGCTCTCGGTCCACGCCTCCCTGTTCAACTGTTCTCGGGCAGCGAATCATTTCTTTGGTATTTCTCTTGCAACCCTGGGTGCCCGCCTCTCCGGGTTGCAAGAGGAGGGGGTTCCGCCTTCCTCTGTCAAAGGAGCGGTTTATTACTGAACGGGTGCGTGTGTTCCAGCCAAATGGAATAGCATCCAGGCCCTTCCGGGATCCGGGTTCCAGGAAAGCGTTTTATTCCTCCTAGCCTCCAAACCCCGACTCGAAGGAGCGGGAGGCCGGAGATGCTCCCCGACCTTGCTGCACCCGGCTCCGCGCCGCGGCTGCTCCGCACTTTGTGAAGTTGGGTGTACGTAATAATAACAGGTCCTCTGGTTTTCCTGCCCTGGAATATTTACTCGTTTTACTCTCTGAACCCGAGAGAATACGTTTAACAGCAACGCATTGCAAACTTAAGGCCAAACACGCAGTGACAGGTTCGATTCTTCGGTCAATTCCCAGGCTCAACAATTTGGTCTGTTACCCGGCCCCACCCCCTCTTAGAAGGAAGGAATGGCTTGGGGCAGCCTCTGGCAGTCCAATATCGGTAGATATTTTAAAAAATAATAATAAAGTTGCTCGACGTTCCTGATTTCTAGACTCAAGGACGAGATGCTCTAGAGTTTTGCTTATGTATAAACATACCTCTCTCCTACCAGCCTTCCCCAAATACATCCTTAGTTCTCTCTCACCCCTATATTTATCCATACCAAATAATAATGAATCTTTGAATCTGGTGATCCCAGAGGTTTATAGAAATAATAATAATAATAACAATAAGTGACACTTAAGAAGTGAACTTCAAAATGCTTTCAGATACCCTACAAAGCAGAGGTGCTAAGCTCTGCTGGGAAACAGACAACACTCGTAATTAATAACTGATTTTTTGCAGCACACAAGACCTATCCTTCCAAAACACCCTTAGTTCGATGCTCTAGGTTCCTATTAAGATTCCAAGTCAGCAAAAGCCTGTTGCTGTGCAGCAGCTAGCTGTACATCCCAGGAGGAATGGATACAGTTTAATTGATGGCGGCCATAACTGATAACAGTGCATTATAGTAAGCGATTATTTTTTTAAATGGATTTTGGTCCTTCTAGAGGATGTCTTCTCTGTTTCACAAAATCATTTGTCTGGGTCAGTTTTCTGGTAGTTTCTTCCTTTTTTTTTTTAAACCAATTAGCAGATCCTCTGTATATTAAGTTCACTGGTCCAAGCCCCAATGTCTATTACTTTCTGTGTGCAATTGTAGCAAACATAAAGGTTATTATTAATAAGACAAATAATAGAGGGGCAAGGTTTCTAGACTAAACTTTACAGAAACCCACCAAATCCCAGAGGTCACATTTTTAGTGGGACATTGTCCCTTCTAAGTAAAGATGGCAATAAAACTTTGTTAGAAAAGTTTGCATATTTGTCAAAACTGTGTTTTTTTCCTATTTCTTTTTTACAAATTTTTCCTAGGCAACAGAAGGGGAAGAATTATATTAAGAAATAAATGTGACATAAAGACAAACATTATCAGTAAAAATAAGAATTTTTAAAATACATCAACAATCCATAAAAAAGAAATATCTATAGAGTAAAAATTTGCAATGCTCTCCTAAAATGCACTTATATTTTTGAGCTCCAATTACAAACCTTTCAACAAACATTTATTAAGTGGCTAGGCACTGAGGACAAACAAAAAAGAAAGGCTCCTTCCCTCAAGAAACTTACACTCTACTACAGGAATGCAAACTATACACAAGTAAATACAAAGTATATATATGAACTACTTTCAGGAGGGAGATAGTGCTAATGAGGGGGAGGTGGGAAATCAGCAAAAAAATTAATGTGGGAATTGTGCTTTGAAGGAAGCCAGGGATTCTATGAGGTAGAAATGAGAAGAAAGTGTGTCACAGATGTGGGGAACAATTGTTCCAAGATATGGACATGGTAGATGAAATCTCATATTCTGGGAACAGCTGGCAGGCAATCAATTTGACTGGAATGGAAAATTTATGAAGAAGAGTAGTAAGACTTGTTGGTATTCAGATTGTGGAGGGCTTTAAACGCTAGACTGAGGATTTTGTATTTTATTCTGGAGGCAAGAGGGCACCATTGAAGGTGATTTTTAAGTAAGAGGCTGTGGCATAGTCAGATTTTATATGTGTGTATATGTGTGAATATACACACGTATAAAATCTATATTATATGTGTGTATATGCACATATATGTAATGCAGATTTTATACATATATATGTGTATATATTTATATGTGTACATATACACATATGGCTCTAGCCTGTATGACGGCCGCCAGTTGGTTACTGACTCCAGTAAGATGGAACTGTGTGGGCTTTAGGAGCCATTATATCATCCCCTAGGCTTCAAATGAGCTAATTATTGTAACTGGGTGTTAAACTGTGTGTATATATGATGAGATACCATCCCTGGCTAACCTTTCTGATACTGGTTGAACTTGCACTCCTAATCCTGACTCACTGGTTATGGTCAGAGGGAGTTGGAATACTCCTTGCTCCCCTCTTAAGCTCTTGTTCTTCCACTATCACTGCTAAACTCTCTTCCTTTAAGGTTAATGCAACACGTAAGACCCAATACGATTCTGGTAGTTGATATCTTCGAGACAACACCTCCAGGACAGATCTCCAAGACACAGGCTTTTCTTCCTCAATGAGTGCACTGCCTGGTTCACAGTCTTTCTCTACTCCTTGCCTCCTGACCTCATACTAGGGGACTTCAACATGTGTACTGATAGTCCCTCAAATAACATAACCTTCCAGTTTCTCAACTTACTCATTTTCCAAGACCAGTTGCTCTTTTATTCCACCTCAGCTGCACACAGTGATGGTCATAACCTGTATTCCACATGCATGTTTATGAGCTCCGCAATTCACTGATTATGACCTGATGTCATTCTAAATGTTCATCTGCCTTGCAATTCCAAATCCTGTTTTTCCTCCTTACCATGACTTCCAGTCATTCCACACTTCCCAAGCCATCACCCCTGCACTGGCTACATTTGCTTCCCCTTCCCATCTTGACCCCCCCCCAATCAGTTCAGCTCTACAGTAGTCCATTTCTCTTGCTTGCCCTTTAATCTGTTGAAGATCTTGCCCTTCCGAACATAGCTTTAGATTATTACCCTCCACCCTTTGCTTTTGCTCCTACTCACATTCTACTGTCTGAAGAAGAAAATCAAGAAACTGTGCTGACTCAAGCCACTACAAGTATATGTTACATAATCTCAACTGGGCCCTCATCTCCCATTCATCATAGCAGCTTTTCCAAACCTTTTCATCTCTTCTCAAATCTCCTTCATTTTCTACACCCTCACCTGAGAATCTTGCCTTATATTTCATTGAAAAAAATTGAAACTATTTGCCAAGCGTTCCCTCTTCTCTCCTCCTTATCTCACATCACTTAAATCTTTCTGCCACTATCTCCTCCTTTACATCTGTCTTATATGAAGAGATGGCCCTTCTCTTTGACAAGGCTAACCCCTCTACATGCACAAATGGTCCCATTCCATCCCATCTTCTCCAGCAGATTGCCCCCCCCATCATCTTTATTCTTTCATTTATCTTTAATCTCTCCTTCTACTGGCTGCTTCCCTTCTGCCTACAAACATGCTCATGTCTACCTCATTCTCAAAAGTCCCTCACTTGATTTCTCTACAAACACTTATCATCCTTTATCTCTCCTCTCTTTTATAGCTAAACTCCTTAAGAAGGCTACAATGGTTGCCTCCAATTTCTTTCTCCCTTCTCTCTTCTTATCTCTGTTATCTGGCTCCTGATTTCATCATTCAACTGAAACTGCTCTCTCTAAAGTTACTGTTGTTCAGTTGTTTCAGTCTTGTCTGACCCTTTGTAACTCTATAGACCATACTGTCCACGGGGTTTTCTTGGCACAGAAACTACTTGACACAAACTACTTGAATAGTTTGCCATTTCCTTCTCCAGTGACAAACAGAAGTTAAGTGACTTGCCCAAGGTCACATAGCTAGGATGTTTCTGAGGCTGGATTTGAACTTAGGTCTTCCTGACTCCAAGCCCAGCACTCTATCCACTTTACCCCCTCTCTAAAGTCACTAATGATCTGCTGATTGCCAAATCTAATGGCTTTTTCTCAGTCCTCATCCTTTGTGACCTTTCTGTAGCCTTTGACACTGTCGATCACCCTCTTTTCCATGAGATTTTGGTGATACTGCTCTCTCCTGGTTCTCTTCCTACCAGGCTACTCCTGTCTTCTTTGCTATATCTTCACACCCTTTGGATATCCCACAGGGCTCTGCCCTGGGCTCATCTCTATTCTGATTACTCAGATCTCCTTTTCCAGCCCTAATCTCACTGCTGATCTCCAGTCTCAAATCTCCAGATGTCTTTTAGACACTTACAACTAGATATCCCATGCACATCTCAAGCTCAACACATCCAAAACTGAGCCTATTTTCTTTCCCTCAAAGCATCCCCTCTTCCAGACTTCTCTATTACTGTCCAGAGATCCTTGAGAGCAGAGACTGTCTTTTTTCCCCTTTCTTTGTATACCCAGCATTTAGTGCCTAGCAAATAGCCTACTTTATAGTACTGATTTTCATTCTGACTGATCGAGAGTACCTTCAGGCCACTCTTTCTCACCCCCTAAATCCAATCAGTGGTCAAGTTCTATCATTTCTATCTTTACAATGTCTCTCATCATATTTGCCTCGTCCTCTCCTTGATACTGCTACCACCTTGGTTCAGGCCCACTTCTCCTCATGCTTGAAATATTGCAATAGTCTTCTGGTTGGTCTTTGTTCCTCAAGTCTCTTCCCACTCCAGTCTATCCTCCACTCAGCAGTCAATTTGATCTTTCTAAAATGTAGGTTTGATGGGGCAGCTAGGTGGCGTAGTGGATAGAGCAAGGACCCTGGACTCAGGATGACCTGAGTTCAAATCCAGCCTCAGACACATAACACTAGCTGTGTGACCCTGGGCAAGTCACTTAACCCCCATTGCCCAAAACAAAACAGCATAAAATGTAGTTATTCAATTAACTCCAGTGGTCTCTATTATCTCTACGATAAAATATAAAATCATCTTGTCAGCTTTTAAAACTCTTCATAACCTGGCCCCTTTTAATTTCTTATACCTTACTGCCCTCCATGTACTCCATGTACAGTATTTTCACTGGTTTTCTCCCATGCATGGAATATTCTCCTTCCTCATCTCCATTTCCTGGCCTCCCTGCATCTCTTCAAGTATCAGCTGAAGCCCCACCTCCTATATTTCCCATTCTTCCTTAACATCAATGCCTTCCCTATGTTGATTATTTCCAATTTATTCTCTTATTTGTACATAGTTGTTTGCATGTTGTCTCCCTCTTAGACAATGAGTTCCTTGAAGGCAGGGACTGGTTTTTGCCTTTCATTGTATCCCAGGGCTTAGCACAGTACTTAGCAGGTAGTAGGAGTTTAATAAATGCTACTCATTACCACATCTGACAAGATCAGATTTGGGATCTTCCTTGTTTCCCTCTGTAGATTCAGTAAAGAAGAAAATAATTTGCCCAAAGTGACAAAGGAGATTAGAATTCATAGTCCAAAGGGTTCATCCCTTTGAAGGTTATTGTTTGTATATGGCCATTAGGTAGTAATGAATTTAAATGTAGGCTATATATGCATATATGTCTGTCTGTCACAGTGAAATTATAGTAACGTGGTGCCAAGGTCTGATCTGTATCTCAATATTGCTTTGTTTAGCCTGCTCCATTTATACAGTGTCTAAATCAAATCCTTTTGGTTCCTTCCTATTGTTAAGGGAGCCATTAATATGTTCTTATAACCTACTTTTTTTTTGTCCCTGGGTGGGGAGAATGATGGAGGATTCTCCTTGCTCAGACTTCTGGAAGCCATCCCAACCTCAGGTATCAGAATGATGTAACTGACCGACCTAACAGAAGTAATGGGTTCATACAAGAATAGGTTTACTCAGCTTGTAAGAATAAAGTTGTCAAACAAATGGCAAGGCTATATCCTTGTTCTGGTTCAGTGGAATTCAAATGAACTGAGTGCTAAGACCTCCCTTTGTCTCCTCTTTTCTCCACCTAGACAACACTCAGATGGTGGAAGCATAGAGTGGTGAATCCTCCAGGTCCAAGAATCCTCAAGAATCTGGCTTTGTGGGTGTTTTTTATAGGTTCCGGAGATGCTAGCACTCTTTATTTAGTGCAAAGCCTTCTGGTACTTTTGAAACAAAGAAACCTTCATGCTGTAGCTATCTAAGGTACAAGGGCTACTGTCAACACCCTCTAATTCTCTAATTTTCTATATTGTCTACAGTCTAGGGCCTCCCCACCACCACCACCTTGAAATCTCATCTGCTTTCCATGACCTTCTTACTCTCTTCTTTATAATGTGTCCAGTGCTAGCCATAGCTCACTGCAGTGATACCAAGGGGATAGATTGCTTACAAAATGTTAAATACTAATGATAGTAGGGGAACTGTATCTTGAGTATTGTCTTTAGGGTTTAAGGCAAGATGCAAAAAACAACCCTACAGATCTGGCACCACGCAGCATTCCAGTATGGGGAGAGGCTGGGCAAACAGGCAAAATGTGTGTGAACAAGGAAAATTCAGAATCAATGCATCAATCAATCAATCAATCATTATTAAGAACCTATTATGTGTTAGGGATTGTGCTAAAGGATGGAGATACAAAAAGAGGAAAAAGAGTCCCTGCCCTTAAGAAGCTTACAGTCTAATGAGAGAGACTACCAGCAAACAAACACAAAACAAGGGTTTGGTTTTTTTCAGGATAGGAGAGATGTGGCATGTTGTAGGCCATAGCTGCACGACTGGGGAGTAGGTAGGGGCCAAAATGAAAAGAGGCTAAACATCTTTGGGCTGCAGATAGGTTTGTTTTTTTAATTAATTAATTAATTTAGTTTTAGTTTTCAACATTCACTTCTGTAAATTTTCTCTCCCTCCCTCCCTTCCTCCCTGCCTAAGATGGCATGCAATCTGATATAGGCTCTACTTATACATTCATGTTATACATATTTTCACATTAATCATGTGGTAAAGAAGAATCAGAACTAATAGGAGGAACCAGGAGAATGAAGAAACAAAACAAAACAACAACAGCAACAAAAAAGAGCAAATAGTATGATTCCATCTGCGTTCGGACTCCATGGTTCTTTTTCTGGATGTGGACGGCATAATTCCATCATGAGTCTTTTGGAGTGGTCTTAGATCCTTGCATTGCTGAGAAGAGCTAAGTCTATCAAAGTCAGTCATCGCACAATGTGTCTGTCGCCGTGTACAATGTTCTCCTGGTTCTGCTCATTTCACTCAGTATCAGTCCATACAGATCTTTCCAGGTTTTTCTGAAGTCTGCCTGCTCATCCTTTCTTATAGCACAATAGTATTCCATTACATTCATATACCACCACTTGTTCAGCCATTCCCCAATTGATGGGCATCCCTTCCATTTCCAATTCTTCGCCACCACAAAAAGAGATGCTATAAATATTTTTGAACATTTGGGTCCTTTTCCCACTTGTATGATCTCTTTGGGATATAGACCTAGGAGCGGTATTGCTGGGTCAAAGGGTATACACAGTTTTATAGTCCTTTGGGCACAGTTCCAAATTGCTCCCCAGAGTAGTTGGATCAGTTCACAACTCCACCAACAATGTATTAGTGTTCCAATCTTCCCACATCTTCTCCAGCATTTATCATTTTCCTGTTTTGTCATATTTCCAATCTGATAGGTGTGATGTGGTACCTCAGAATTGTTTTGATTTGCATTTTTCTAATCAATAGTGATTTAGAGCATTTTTTCATTTGACTATAGATAGTTTTAACTTCTTCATCTAAAAACTGCCATTTCACAGCCTTTCGTCCATTTATCACTTGGTGAATGAGTGGTATTCCTATAGATTTGACTCAGTTCTCTATATATTTTAGAAATAAGGCCTTTATCAGAGACACTGCCTATAAAAATTGTTTCCCAGCTTTCTGCTTCCCTTTTTTTTGTTTGTTTGTTTTTAATTTTTAGGCAATTGGGGTTAAGTGACTTGCCCAGGGTCACACAGCTAGTAAGTGTTAAGTGTTTGGTCTGAGGTCAGATTTGAACTCAGGTACTCCTGACTTCAGGGCCGGCACTCTATCCACTGCACCACCTAGCTGCCCCTCTGCTTTCCTTCTAATCTTGGTTTCATTGCTTTGTTTGTGCAAAAACTTTTCAATTTAATGTAATCAAAATCATCCATTTTGCTGCAGATAGGTTTTTAGCATCCCACTTTCCAAGAAAAGGTATAATTAATGATTAAACTATTTTGCAAATAAACCATATTTTAATAAGGGGAAATTTCAATGAATTACGCTTATTACTTAAGATTTTTATTTATCATGAAATCACATTAATGTAAAAAAATTACTTTGCTAAGCAGTACAAGTTTTAATACATTTTTCAGGTTTTCTTACCATTTACATTTAGTTAATGGGATGTGTTACATTTCTTGTCAGCAATCAGTTTATTGTCCTCTGGAATCATGGTTGAAATTGATTTCTTTAGAAATCTGAAAACTAACCTCAGTAGCTGCCTCATTTTCTGAGTTTACTTTCTCAAAAAACCATTGTCCCCCACTGAGATTTTTCAACAATTTAGACTCCTTAATTTGTTTTTCATTGGTGTCCCATTTGCTTAAGTCAGAATGTTTTGATTCAAAATGTGATGAAAATCGTATTCTTTCGGAACGGCTGTTACTTCTCAGCGAACGAGGCATAATATGTTGTCTCCTGTGTAAGTAAACAAGTATCGATTTGTCCACTCTGAATTAAACACTACATTGATTCGATCTTCCGTTTCTTTTTATCACCCATTTTACAAAGTCACCCCGAAAACTTTAATGTCAGAACCAAAAAATCTCCGCAGTAACTGCTTACGTACAAAGAAATAGTGAACTGAGTGTCTCACCGTGGAGAGAGTGCCAGACACTCATGTAACTTGGAGGTTGGCATTGCAGCACAGAAGGGGAAGAAGTCCTTGCATGGTTGCCTCTCATCGCAGAGTGTGGTCAGCTGCGTTGGCTCGTGGCTGCACTCACTTTGTCCCTGTTCAATGCAAGTAATGACCAAAAATGACAATGGTTGGTTGCTGCAGGTCACATGACAGACAGGAGATTGTAAAGTGGCAACTCACCCTCCAAGTTACGTGATGGGTGAAGAATAGTGACTAGTGGAAGGCAGGTTAAGTGGGGCATGGACCAAGCACTCATTACATCTTTACTTTCTTTCACATCCTCTACATTTTTTATGGGCCACCCAAAATCCTTTGGCAGGACACAAATGGCCAGTGGGCCATATGTTGTGCAGGCCTATTTTAGGCAGTAGAGAATGAGTGAGTAGAGAGAGAAAGTGAACATAACTGAAAGAGTGGGGATAACTGACAGAGGGGGCAAGGAGAAAACCAGTTGGAATGGGATCAATTGAACAAGTGGGGGGGTCACCCATGGTAAGGAGTAAGGCCATCAGGTGAGACAGGGGTGAAGGAGGAGAGAGGGACAGAAAGCATCTGAGGACAAAGGAAGAAGAGATAGTTCATAGTAAATCTTTTTCTAGGCATTTTTTTTAAATAATTGCTTTCAGATAGTCCAATAATTTTTGTTTTATTTTATTTTTAGCTAATTGGGGTTAGGTGACTTGCCCAGGGTCACACAGCTAGTAAGTGTCAAGTGTTTGGTCTGAGGCCACATTTGAACTCAGGTCCTCCTGACTTCAGGGCCAGTGCTCTATCCACTGTGCCACCTGCTGCCCCAAATAATTTTTAAATTCTCTCTCCTGGATCTATTTTCCAGGTCAGTTGTTTTTCCAATGAGATATTTCACATTGTCTTCTATTTTTTTCATTCTTTTGGATTTGTTTTACAGTATCTTGATTTCTCATAAAGTCACTAGTTTCCAATTGCTCTATTCTAATTTTTAAGGAAGTATTTTCTTCAGTAAGCTTTTGGACTTCCTTTTCCATTTGGCCAATTTTTCTTTTTAGGGCCTCCTTCTCCTCATTGGCTTTTTGGACCTCTTTTGCCATTTGGGTTAGGCTATTTTTTAAGGTGTTATTTTCTTCAGTATTTTTTTGTTTTGCAATGAGCTTTAGCAAGCTGTTGACTTGTTTTTCATGATTTTCTTGCATCACTCTCATTTCTCTTCCCAGTTTTTCCTCTACTTCTCTTACTTGCTTCTCAAAATCCCTTTTGATCTCTTCCAAGGCCTGGGACTTATTCATATTTTTCTTGGAGGCTTTGGATGTAGGAGCTGACTTTGTTGTCTTCTTCTGGTTGTATATTTTGATCTTCTTTGGGAAAAGATTCTATGGTCTGACTTTTTTTGCAGTTTGCTCATGATCCCAGCCAATTACTTGAGTTTTAAACTCTTTGTTAAGGTAGGGGTCTGCTTCCAGTGTGGAGAATGTACTGTCCCAAGCTTGGGGGTTGTGTAGCTGTTTTCAGAGATACTTCCAGGGACCTATAAGTTTTCAGTTCTTCAAAGGTGGTATGATCAAGGACGATGTTTATTCCTTTCCTGGCCTGTGCTCTGGTCCATGAGTGACCACAAGCACTCTTTTCTGCCTTCAACTGTGAGGAGGATTTCTTCTGCATTGCCACTACAAGCTCCACTATGCCAGCACTCCTCCTCACTCCAGGATTGCCACCCAGAACTGTGACCCAGACCCAAGTACAGACAAAGCAAGAGAATCCTGCCTCAGCACCAGCAAAGAAAGCCCTGCAATCCTCCTGTGATCAGCCACTCAATTTCCCCTCAGTCTGTGGGCTGAGAGTTCTGGAAGCAGCCACTACTCCAAGGCTGTGCCAGGACTGGGGTTGGGACTGAGCTTCTCTCTCACCACAGTCACAGACTTTTCCTACTGACTTTCTAAGTTGTCTTTGGCATTTGTGGGTTGAGAAGTCTGGAAACCACCACAGTTGCCTGTGATTCAGTCCTCTGAAGCCTGCTCCAGGTTCACTGAGGCCTAGTCTTTCCCTGTGCGACCATGCTGAACTGCATTTCTCTCCCATCCTGGTGTGATGGACCTTTCCAATCAACCATCCAGGTTGTCTTGGGCTGGAAATTTGTTTCACTCTGTCTTTTTGTGGGTTCTGCTTCTCTACAATTTGTTTAGTGTCATTTTTTACAGATATTTGGAGGGGTTTGGAGGAGAACTCAAGCAAGTCACTGCTTTTACTCCGCCATCTTGGCTTCTTCCCCCTGAATCTTTTTCTATAAACTATGAAGGAAGGTTCTCAGCTGAGAGAGAGTGGTGAAGGGGTACTAGAGGAGGCTTGAGGAAGGATGAAAATGCTCAGAAGAGCCACTGTAGAGAGTGGGATAGTAAGTCGATAAGGGAAGTATAGTAGGATGGCCTAGCAGCAGTGAAAGCCCAGTTGAGATTGTGTAACATAAACATGTAGTGGACCCAGTCAGAATGATTGTGTGATTTTTTTGTTCAACAAGTAAACAATCTTTGTTAAACAACATGTGTACAGAAGAGAAGATGACAAAGAATGCAAGCAACAGTTGTGTGGTTCTGACCCCAGGAGAGGAGTGAGGGCTCAGTTCCACCTGCCAGACCAATCTCTACCCTGCAGAGGAATAGCCGGGGCAGGAATCCCAGACTAAAGGGAAGCCAGGCTTATGGAGTTTTCCAACTGACTGATAGTGGCCAAGTCCAGTAATAATCTACTGGAACTCCACACCAGGCAAGCCCTCAGACATGTCAAGAACAATTAAGAAAGTTAAGACGGTTAAGAAACTGGCAGAGTAGGGCAATGACCAGACTTTGCCCTGAGCACTTTGGGAGCATTGTGAGCTTGTAAGTCCCCACCTTGAGCTGTTTTTGAGATCATAGAATAACACAAGAGCCCAAAAAAGGAGCAGCGAGGCCAGCCAAAACTCTCCCTCCGGTGCAGAGCCTGGCTCTAACCTAAAGTCCAAAGTCAGGAAATAGGCTGAGAGAATGAACAAACACACGCAAAAAAATCTTATCTTAAAAGGCTATTTTGGTGACAAGGACGCCCAAGAGACAACCTTAAAAGAAGAGAATGACTCCAAAACACCTAAAAGTAAAGCCTCAAAGAAAAACAGTTTGGGAACCAATTCAAGTAGAATTCCTAGAATAGACAAAGCGAGTGTTGTTTTCTTTTAAAGAGTTAAAAATGAGGGGCAGCTAGGTGGTACAGTGTATAGAGCACTGGCTCTGGAGTTAGGGAGACCTGATTCAGACACATAACACTCACTGGCTGTGTAACTCTGAGAAAATCATTTAAACCCAATTGCCTCACCAAAAAAAGAAGTAAAAATGTTTGTATCACTTAAATCAGAGCACTAGAGAAAAAGTGGAAAAGAAATGAGATCTATGGAAGAAAGAATTTAAAAGGGAATTGACAGTTTGGCACAAAAGGTACAAAACCTTGCTTAAATATCAAATTCCTTGAAAATTAGAACAGACCAAATAGAAACTAATGACTCCATGAGACAAGAAGAAATATTTTTTAAAAGTCAAAAGACTAAAAAAAATTAAAAGAAAATGTAAGGTGTCTCGTAGCAAAAACAACTGAACTGGAAAACAGATCAAGAAGGAAAATTTTAAGAATTATTGGGCTACCTGAAAGTCATGACCAAAAAAGAGAGGCTAGACTTCTTATTTCAAGAAATCATGAGAGAAATCTACCCAGATTCCTTAGAACCATAGTACAAAGTAGAAACAGAATCTACCAGTCACTTCCAAGAAAACCCAAATGAAAACACCCAGAAACATTATAGCCGGGGCAGCTAGGCGGCTCAGTGGATACAGCACCAGCCCTGAAGTCAGGAGGACCTGAGTTCAAATCTGGCCTCAGACCAAACACTTGACATTTACTAGCTGTGTGATCCTGGGCCAGTCACTTAACCCCAATTGCCTTAAAAAAAATTATAGCTAAAATCTAGAGCTTCCAGGTTAAAGAAAAAAAAATACTGCAAGTAGCCAGAAAGAAGAATTCATTCAAATACAGCAGAGCCACAATTAGCATCACACAGGATTTATCAACCACATAGCAAAGGAGTGAAGAGCTTAAAATATGATATTCTAAAAGGCAAATGACATATGCTTACAACCAGGAACAACTTAACCAGCAATATTGAATATAATGCTTCAAGAGGGAAAAAATGGATCTTAAATGAAATAGTGAACTTTCAAGAAATCTTAATGAAAAGAGCAGAGCTACCTAGCAATTCTAAGTGCAAACACAGGAGTCAAGAGAAACATGAAAAAAAGTAAACATGAGTAAAAATGCGCAGGGACTAGACATGTGACCCCTCTGAACCCTATCATCATGGGGAGTCATAGAGAGAGTCTAATCAGACACAGGGCCTGAAATTGATTCTATTATGTCTCAATGATCATAAAAAAAAATAGAAAGGGAAGTCAAGGAAAAGGATACTTAAGGTTAGATTAGGGGAAATTATTTCACGTCATTGGAGTATACAAGTAGATATCTGTAAAAACAAGGAGAAATGGGTGGCAGGGAGCAATTAATACTTGAACTTCACTCTCATCTGGACTGGCCAAAGGAGGGAAGAACATACACAGACACACAGTTGGATAGAAAAATACATTTCACTAAAGAGGGAAAGAGGGAAAGGGGAGAAGGGAAAATAAGAGGGAGGATAGATTAGGTGAGGTATTAGTCCTAAGCAAAACAAAGTCTAATTAAGTATGTACAAAAGTATGTATAGCAACTATTCTGGCGGTGACAAAGAATTGGAAATGAAGGAGGTGCCAATCAATAAGAGAATAGCTGACTCAGTTGTAGTATATAATGAGGTTTATTTATCCTATTGTGTTGCTAGAAATGGTGATGATGATGGTTTCAGATGGTCAGGCTGGATACCTGGTGGTCATCATCTCTACTAAAACATTCTTTGGGGCTAACCCAGGTTGAGGGTAACTAATAGGCCTCAAACCCTTTGGTGAGTTAGTTAGGGGGATGTCCATCCCAGCCATGAAGACTTCCTCTGGCAGAATGGGCAGATGAGAACAATTTGTTCCAACACCATGAAGGCAGCTGAAACAGGTGCTGTGGAGTGCCTAGAGCTTAATCAGACATTGAAGATGCCAAGGTCATCTACTGTATTCCAGGCCATCATCAATTGCCATGACTTTTGTCATGCCACTGGACTTTGATGACGCTGGAGCAGAGAGTGAGGCTGAAAACTTTGTGCAATTCTGCCTCACTTATACCCAATTCAAGATATCACCCATCATCCACTATTTTACCCAACATCTTGATGTCATTGGTCCTCTCTGAAAATGAAGGAGGCTAAAGCCTGCTGTTTACAATGAAAGGGAACATGGTATAGTGAAGAGCAGTCTGGCTTCAGACTCAGGAAGATCTAGGCTTAAATTCCACTTCTGATTCATACTACTCTGGGCAAGTTACTTCTCAGATCCTTCCTAGCTGTGTGACCCTAGGCAGGTCACTTCACCCTCTCTGCCTCAGTTCCTCATCTGTAAAATGAACTGGAGAAGGGAATGGCAAACAACTCCAGTATCTCGTCCAAGAAAACCCTAAACGGGTCACAAAAAACCAGATATGACTGAAACAACAACTCAGGCAATAACCTCTCAGTACATACCCTGGGCAGTTTTCTAGGGCTGTATTTGTAGAATTGTTACCATTCACGTGATTGGGATGGGGGTAGGTGGGTAGGGAAGTTTTCCCATATTAATACAATTTTATATCTGGACTACCAAATGAGGAATACCTATCCATGGTCTCTGCTAATCTTTAGATTTCCTGGAAACACTTTGACCTACTCTGTCTAAGTGGGGGAAGGGGTTCAGATAAGATATAGAACCCATTAAGGCTAGATAATCCTCAATTTATCAATGTCCTCCTTATAACACCACACTCTGCTTTTTGTTTCTGTTTTTGTTTTTAATTTTTAGGCAATTGGGGTTAAGTGACTTGCCCAGGGTCTCACAGCTAGTGTCAAGTGTTTGGTCTGAGGCTGGATTTGAAGTCAGGTCCTGCTGACTTCAGGGCCAGTGCACTGTGCCACCTAGCTGCCCCAAAACGCTGCACTCTGGGGGGCAGCTAGGTGGCGCAGTGGATACAGCACCGACCCTGGATTCAGGAGGACCTGAGTTCAAATCCGGCCTCAGGCACATAACACTTACTAGCTGTGTGACCCTGGGCAAGTCACTTAACCCCATTGCCTAGCCAAAAAAAACCCCACCACACTCTGAACTGAACACAATAGTCCAGATCTGCTCTGACCAAAAGAGAGAACAGTGAGACAATGACCTCTGTAGTCCTGAACACAATGTCTCTATTAATCAAAGAACACATTAACTCTTCTGATTACCCTGTATTGATTCATAATCAGCTGTTACAGGTCATTAAACTGCACCCTGCTCCCCTACCCTGTCTTTTTCAGATGAATTGCTGTCTACCCTTGCTGACCTACCTTGTACTTGTGAAGTTGATTTTTTAACCCAAATGGAAGTCTTTTCTTTTTTTCTTTTCAGCTCTCAAGTCTTTTCAATTACATGTTGTAGTGCCTAGCTAGAGGACACTAGGTGGCGCAGTGGATAGAGCACTGGCCCTGGAGTCAGGAGGACCTGAGTTCAAATCCAACCTCAGACATGTTATTAGCCGTGTGAACCTGGGCAAGTCACTTAGCCTCTGCCTTAATCCACTGGAGAAGGAAATGGCAAACTATTCCGGTATTTTTGCCAAGACAACTTCATGGACAACATTGTCATGCTATGGTTCACAGAGTCACAAAGAGTCTGACGGGACTGAACAACAACAATGACAAAGTGCTTGACTAGAATGCAAGCCTCCTGAAGGCAGGTACTATATGGCTCTTCTATTTGTATCCCTAAGCGCCTAGCACTGTGCTTGGCACAGTGTAAGTTCATGATAAATTTTTGACTGCTTGATCACTCCCTATAAAATAAAATTTCATCTTACGTTAAACCCAATGTCCTGAGATAATTTCAGATTCTAATTCTGCCTTCCAGCATGTTAGCTATCCTATCTAGCTTTCTGTGAATTTGACAAACATGCTATCTGCGCCTTAATTCAATGGATAACAGCTGATAACAACTTTGTATAACACATATCATCACGTATCAAAGTATATGTTGATTTCATTTGGAGGCTCTATCAAGTTCTTCATAGAAATTTTCTATCTCCTCTGAAATGGATATTGGTCCATTTTCGTCACTGAGTTGTTTTAGTTGTGTCTGACTCTTTGTGACCAGGTTTGGGGTTTTCTCCGAAGAGAAACTAGAGTGGTTTGCCATTTTCTTTTCTAGCTCACCGTACAGATGAGGAGCTGAGGCAAACAGGGTTAAGTGACTTGCCCAGAGTCACACAACTAGTAAGTGTCTGAAGCAGGATATGAAATCTTCCTGATTCCAAGCTCAGTGTTCTATCCACTATGCCACCTAGCTGCCCCCATATTGGGTACGTAACACTCACAGTATTTAAACGCTGGTCTTTTCCAAATACTTGTCATTAGCACTATAATAAGAGATGATCAAACGTCCCATGAAGAAGTGTTTCTTATTGCTTGTAGATAAGTGATAAGGTCAACTCTGCCAGTTCCTTTACCTCCAGAAAGAGATAAATAAATAATTTTTTTCATTAAAGGGAAGCTGTAAGCCATCTTTCCATTTTACTGCAAGTTTTTGTCTTCTAGTTTCATTTAAAGCAAGAATGTTAAGATTGATACAATTCACTTATTACAGTACAATTTCCACTTGGTGACCGGACAACGGTCTCATACTTCAGAGGGCCAATAGCTAAGTTAGCATTTATATGCGGTCTAAAAGCCAAGATTCTTAACAATCTCTGCTTCTTTTTCTATTTGGTATAAAGTAATCAGATACAGTAACTCAGATTTGAGCAATTATGATTGCTGGAGATGTCAGATTAAATTCCAGCTTACTTTCTTTTTTGGTCTTGGTTTGATAGAAAATGCATGGGAGGATCTGGGTTCAAATCCCACCTTTGAAGCACCAGTCTGACTTTGGACAAGTCACTTTTTGTCCCTGGACATCAGTTTCCCTATCTGTCAAATAAGGGTGTTGGACTAGTTGACCTTTCTAGCTGAAAGTCCTTTTCAGCTCTAATTCTGTAGTACTATGGGCTTATTGATGAATGAAAGGAGGGAAGAAGGGAATAAGCATTGAAGTGCCTGATCAAGCACCGTGCTATATGCTTTGTAAATACTCTCTCTTTTGATGCTCACAGCTCTGGGAAGTAGCTGCTATTATTATCCCCATTTTATATTTGAATAGAATGAGGCCAACAGAGGTTAAGTGACTTGCCCAGACTCACATAGCTAGTAAGTATCTGAAGCTAAATTTGAACTCAGGTCTCCTTGGCTCCAGGCCTAGGGCTCTATCCATTATGGCACCTAGCACTGTAGGAAAAGAGGAATATTGTTTAAAATAATTTATGAGTTACATATTGTAGGTAGGGCACATTTTAATATCTAGAATAATATTATTCAGTTGATATTTGCTTACTGGCATACTTTCATAATCTTCTCTACCAGACACGTTAAGGATTTTGGTTTTTGTGTATGTTTTTTTAGTTTTGGTGCTTTCTTGCCAAAAGTCACCCATGTCAGCTGCTTTTATTTATTTTTAATTTTTGTTTAACTGCATGAATAATCCCTTACATTGTTATTAAGAGGAATTATTGGAGAGATCCATTGTTGCAAGAAGTTTTACAATAGCTCTTTTTGTGGTGGCAAAGAATTGGAAATTGAGAGGATGTCCACCCATTGGGGAATGGCTGAGCAAGTTGTGGTATATGAATGTAATGGAATACTATTGTGCTATAAGAAATGATGAACAGGCTGACTTCAGAAAAACCTGGAAAGACTTATATGGTCTGATGCTGAGTGAAGTGAGCAGAACCAAGAGGACTTTGTACACAATAACAGCCACGTTATGCAATGACTAAGATTGTTAAACTGAACCCTTCTCAGCATTATGAGGATCTAAGACATCTCCAGAGGCCTCGGGATGGAAAATGGTGTCCACATCCAAAGAAAGAACTATGGAAGTCAAATCACTATCTCTTATTTTTACCTTCTGTTGAGTTTTGTTTCATCTTTCTGATGGTTCCTCCTATTGGTTTTAATTTTTACTTACAACTTCACTAATGTGAAAATATGTTTAATGGGTATGTAAATGTAAAGCCTATATCAGATTGTGTGCCATCTTGTGGAGGGTGGGGGCAGAGCAAGGGGGAGAAAAATTTTCAACTCAAAAGCATATGGAAGTGATTGTTGATAAATCAAAATAAATTAATAAAATTTTTAAAAGAAGAAGTTTTGCAATTATGACACCAAAGGTTCTTCTTTGGAAATTCTATTGTAATATAGTACCCTCTCCAAACTACGTCCAAACACTTGTGGATTGAGTGCCCCATGGAAAGACTGCTTTAGCTTTAAGGTACATTGTGTGTCTGCACTCCTAAAAACTATAGCTCAGGAGCTCCTACTGGCACATTCTTTTTACTAGTCCATCAGTTGAAAAAATTAGCTCAAAACCAAGGCATTTATTGAAATGTCATAGCACAAACAATAGCAGTAAAATATTTCCCACATAAGCCTTGGGTGCACTCTATCACAAATACACACAGTATCAATGGAAAGAATAAAGATACATGTGGAAACTACTAGAAAAGAAGCAAACATGGAGGTTATGATCACAGCCAGGACAACTCATACCACCAGAAATGCAGGGCCTTGGTATCCCTTATCCTTCATGTCTCCATGTTGCTTCTTCTGGTTGCAGTATTTCTTTCTTTTCTTTCTTTTTTTTTTAAATTAATTTTTAGTTTTCAACATTCACTTCCATGAGTAGGTTGCAGTATTTCTGCTGGACAGGCCACTCATCTGGGCTCCTTGGGCCTGCTACTTTCTACAGGTCAATTATCAACTTATAGGGCTAAGTCTTTCTCACCTCCACAGCTGGACTGCTTGGGTGAGCTGGACTCCCTCTTTATCAGGCGAGGAATCTCCTACTGGTAAAGGTGTTTTTCTGCAAAACATTATGGACCCTGCTGGGGTGGGGAGGGAGGAGAGAGAAAGTCCACTTCCCCCAGTATTTACTAGCTGCACTTTGGAAGAGACGCAGGAGAAAAGACAGAATCCAATTCTCTTTCAGTAGCTGGGTTCTTCCTCTACAATTGATTCTCTTCACTGCCTGACATGACTTCCTTACAGTGTGTCTATAAGGTCTGGCCACTAGGGGCACAACTGATCCTTTAGCCAACACATGGCTAGACATCCTATAATTGCATCAAGGAGGTGGAGGAAAAAATTTCAAACCTCCTAAAGGAGCACATACCTTTTTATACTTCCTTTAAAAGCTGTGAATGGGTCACTATCAGTTTGGCACCTTCTACAAGTCTGCTAATAAACTAATCAGGGTGTGGAGTCACTCAAGGTCTCACATCCTTTACAAGGAATAAATTCAATAACTCTTAGTCTGAAAGTGACAAAACCTCAACACATTGTCTCTTTTCTATTTCATCAAGTGGGTTGGAGAACTCAGGTGATCACTATCAACCTGCTATAGATATTTAACAATATTAACATCAGCTAAATGTTATTAGAATATTAAATTAGGTACTGTCTCTGCCCCAAAGGCTTATGAAAGAAATTCTATGGAAAAATTAGATTAAAGGGAAGGAAAGTGGTTTCCTGATGCACAGGTATGATTATGTGTTATTAATTATTTAATTTAAATTGTCTTCAGAGATCTTATAATGAGCCAAGATGTAATTCCTTAAAAATACTATATAATGAACTACACATACACACACACACATGTATATATGTATATGTGCGTGTGTGTGTGTGTGTGTATGTATGTATATGAGGCAGCTAAGTGGTACAGACTCATCTTCCTGAATTCAGACACTTACTAGTTATGTGACACTGAGAAAGTCACTTAACCCTTTTTGCCTCAGTTTCTTCATCTATAAAATGAGCTTGAGAAGGAAATGAAAACCATGCCAGTATCTTTGCCAAGATAATCCCAAATGGGGTCATGAAGAGTCAGACATGACTGAAAAATGACTGAACATATGTGTTTATATGAGAACTAGTTCTCCTTTTCCTTTGATTAAGCATTCTGAATTACATACTTCAAATATCTGTGATTCTGTCAACACAGGTTCTATTTCCATTGACACATATTGTAAAACTTCTGTGACATAGCAAATGGTCTTTAGGAGCTGCTGTGGCCAAAATGTTCCTGACTCTGTAGCCAACCTGGTGAAATTAATGAGGCTGGGCCTCAGATAGCAGATTTGAGATTTGTACAGACTGTGCAAAAAAACCTCTCTGATTTGGGGGGGCCTATCCTTTCTGAGCTCTGCTGGAAATATACCACTTCCTGCCCTGCCCTTTGCTGGAAACGTTGATGCTTTATGTTACGTCAAACAGATGTAAGTCCCAAGCACCTCTTGTCCTATGACATCAGATCCACTCAGATGTGCCTGAGGGAGACCTCCCCTTTGCTCCTCTCTCTTCTCAACAGGATTTGGCAACAGATTGAATACGATATAGCTTCACACACTGCACAACTCACATATTGGCTTAGTGCCAAAGCATTCATGAACCATCAGGCTAGAGAAGAGAGAGGCACTTCATAAATGTTTATTGACTGAATCATTGGTTGATAATTTTAGCCCATTGGCCTTGCATATGGAGCTACCCTGTGTGGTGTTGGCCCATGACCCTAGGTTATAGCTGGCGCCTTGAATGTCACTTGCATGGAAGAGACAGAATCCAGTCATCTTCTAGCCCATTAGGAGGAATGACTGGAGAGCTGGTGAAGCAAGGTACATCAAAGTCAAGGAATATCCTCCCCTCAAGACCATTATTGTACTTTATTTTATTTTAATTTTTTGGTGAGGCAATTGGGGTTAAGTGACTTGCCACACAGCTAGTGAGTGTTATGCGTCTGAGGCCGATTTGAACTCAGGGCCTCCTGACTCCAGGGCTGGTGCTCTATCCACTGCGACACCTAGCTGCCCTGTCCCACAAGACCATCATTGAGCTCTTTCTTCCTCCTGCCATAATTTGAAGACCATTGAGACAAAGTTCCAACAAGCTTCCTTATTTTATCTTTTATGTTTTGCCCTTGGCCACTCTGTGCTTCCACCTTGGTTCCTTTCAGTCTTCCTTTTTTTTCATTTTTTAAGTAAAATTTTGCATTGATATCTTTTGTTTTTACATTATTCAAATTTCTTATTGTGTCCCTCTCTCTTCCTTCTCCCAGAGAGCCAACTCATGTAACATAGATTCCTCATTTTCACCCTCCCAATATATTCAAATCATTGCATGATATTTTCCTTTGTACTTTCACAATGTACTCTCTCTGATACGTTCATTTTTCTCTACCCACACGAGCCACCATCCCTTATATAAACCGTCATCACTTTTCATCTGGATAAGTGATATCTCATCCTCAGTTCTCTATCCCAACCATTTCCAAATCAGCTGTCAAAGTGATTTTCCTAAAGTACAGCTCTGACCATGTCACTCCCTTCCCCTCCTACTCAGTAAATTCCAGTGATTCCCTTCCTCCCTTCAGGATCAAATATTAAGTTCCTTGCTTGGCATTTAAATGTCTTTACAACCTGGCCTCTTCCTACTTTTTCTCTCTTTTTATACTTTACTCATCTACAACTATACTATGATCCAGCTACATTGGCCCAATTGCTATTCTTACATACAGTTCCATCTCTCATTTCCATGTCTTTGCACTGGTTGTCCCCCATCCCTGGAATGTTCTCCTTTTTTACTTTTGCTTCTCAAATCTAAGAATTCCCTTATTTTCTTGAAAACTCAGTTCAAGTCCAACATTCTACAGGAGGTCTTTCTCAATCCCTCTGTATGCTTTCCCTTTTGAGATTACTTTCTATTTGCTCTATATATAATATGTATGTACTTCATTAGAATGTAAACTCCTTGGAGACAGGAACAATGCCTTTCTTTGTATTTCTAGTGCTTAGCACAGTGCCTAGCACCTAGTAAGGCCTTAATAAATGCACATTGATTGATTGATTGATTGATTGATTGATTGAGTGGATCTTTTCATTCATTCAACTTACACTAAATTATATGCAAAGCGTTATAGGTACTAGAAGAAATAAAGAGATAAAGAATAATAAAACTATCTCACTTTTATATGGTGTTTTAATTTTTCCTTAAGGAGCTTATATTATATATTTTTCCTTAAGGAGCTTATATTATATTAGGGAAGAAAAGAGACATATACTAATAATCAATCAGCCAATAAACAATAATTTAATTCATTAACCAGCAAGTATTTACTAAATGTCTACTATGTTCCAGGCACTGTGTCAGATAATAGAGATACAAATGTCATAAATGAAACAATCCCTTTTCACAGGGGTGACATCTTTGTGTATATATATACACACATATTATACTAAGTCTGAATGCAAATCAAAGCACACTATTATCACTTTCTGTATATTTTTCATGTTTTTTTCTTTTGGTCTATGTCTTTTTTCCTAACATGACTAATATGGAAATACGTTTTGCATGATTGCACATGTATAACCTATATCAAATTGCTTACTGTCTCAAGGAGGGGGGAGGTAAGGGAATGAGGGAGAAAATTTGGAACTCAAAATTTAACAAAAACCCAAATGTTTAAAATTACCTTCACATGCAATTGGGGGAAAATTATTTAAAAAAACCATTATCTGCCATTAACCTGAGGTACACTTTCCCCAAAATATCTAATGGGAAGAATGGGCTTAAACTTAGAGTACAAATGGTAGGATCTTAAATACATGTAGGATACACACATGGCAAAGGCAGTTTAAAACTCTTCATACTGTAGACTGTAAAAGTTCTTTCTTTCTTCATAGAGTCCTCAAAAAGTTCCTTTTTCGTACAGCATTTCTGCTAGGTGGGCCAAGATAGTTTCTCTGGTTTGCCTCTCCATAGTTTGACTCTCTATGCTGCTAGAGGTCAGATGCTCCTTAAAGCTCCTTCCTTCCTTGGGTAACAGTCTTGCTATATTTGTGTCTGTCTGGAACTACATCTCTCCTCTTTTATGGATCTGATATCTTTTTAAGGTTTAGTAGCTCTGATTCAAAGAGACTTTGCTGATGGTGAAGGGGAAGATAGAAGGATTCCCTTCTCCTTTCATGAAGGGTTCTTTTCCATTAGCCGTTCCCAGTTTGTCAGGCTTACAGTGAATGTCTCCAACTCGAATTGCTGAAATTTCCTCAAGGGCTTAGCTATTTAAGGGCCATGTAGGATGGGACCAGTTGTTCAGCCAGTCATATTATTCCCTCCTTGAGTTAGGGAGATGTTGTACCTGATAAAGGGATCAAAGAGTGTTAGACTTTGTTAACACATTAATTGAGATATTAACAACACCTTATCACATGCAAATATATTCTATGACTATATCAACTGAACTGGTAGGGTGATGTGTGTAAATCATTTCCCCTACACTTTATACAAGATAACCTTGGAGGCAAATGTACTAGCAGCTTGGGGACCAGGAAAATCCTCACAAAGTAGGTGATGCTTAAGCTGAGTCTTCAAGGGACTCCTAGTCATCCAGTCACTTAGAACATGCCAGTTATTGTGCTAAGCACAGGAAATAATAAATACAAATGTAACCCTATCCACAAAGCCCATTGGTATAGAACTTTCTTCTCATTAGTGGAGATCAATGCTCCACTCTGGTGTGAGAGGAAGAGCAGAGTTGGTGAGAGCAAGAGAGAAGAGAGATCTGATCTTCAGTCTCATTGGGTTCTTTTGGCTTCCAGCTGAGAGAGAGTGAGAGAGAGAGAGAGAGAGAGAGAGAGAGAGAGAGAGAGAGAGAGAGAGAGAGAGAGAGAGAGAGAGGATATCCATGATTCCACCCTCTTCAGGTCACTGAAGGGAGAAAAATACTCTGAGACATTGACATGAGAGGAGATGGCAGACTCCATCTTGCCCCTATCCCCAGCTTGCTACAGTAGAAACTTCAGAGAATTTCCCCCTTGAGTAAGATTTGGGGCTCTTTCTCACGGTTGAACTCAGTTAATTTGCTTCCAATCACAGAACTACTTCAATCTGTATTGCTTAGTATATATTTTCATGGTATACTTACTTCTGATTCCTCTTTTGCTAATGACTTGGAAAAATTAGTTTCTTTGCTACTTTCTATCTGTGTTCATTTTGGTGGAAAGGGAGTGAAGCTTTGCATATACAGATTGGTTTCTCTTTTCCCATTAAGACATAGCAATCAAAAGTTTACCTGGAACCTGAAAACTGCATATATTCAGCTTTGGTCTTTTCAAAAGGAATATATGAAAGTCTGCTATTTCATTAAATGTTTGTTTTTACCCTGTAGGATTATACTGAGTTTTGCTAGGTAAATTATTCTTGACTGTAATTCTACCTCCTTTGCCTTCTAGCAATCATATTCCAAGCCTTCTGCTTCTTAATAGTGGGAACTGCTAAATCTTGTGTGATCCTGACTGTGGTTCCACAGTATTCAAATTATTTCTTTATAGCTTCTTTCAACATGACCTGGGAGCTCTGGATTGTGGTTGTAATACTTTGGGGAGTTTTCATTTTGGTAGTTCTTTCAGGAAATGACCAATAGATTCTTTCAATTTCTATTTGGCCCTCTGGTCTTAAGATATCTGGTAGTTTTCATCTACAATTTCTTGAAATATGATGTCTAGGCTCTCTCTCTCTCTCTCTCTTTTTTTTGTTCATGGCTTTTAGGTAGCCCATGATTCTTAAATTATCTCTCCTCAATCTATTTTCCAGGTTAGTAATTTTTCCTTTGAGATATTTCACATTTTCTTCTATTTTTCAATCTTTTGATTTTGATCTATTGTTTCTTAATGTCTCATGGAGTCATTAGTTTCTACTTGATTAATTCTAATTCTTAAGGAGTTATTTTCCTCAGTATTTTTTATGCCTCTTTTACCAAGCTGTTAATTCTCTTTTCACAATTTTCTTACATAACTCTGATTTCTTTTCCCAATTTTTCTTCTACCACTCATATTTGATTTTTAAATCATTTTTTGGCTTTTAAACATCTTTCTTTAGCTTTTCTAGGAATTCTTGTTGGGCTGGTACCCAATTTGTATTTTTATTTGAAACTTTCCTTATAAATATTTTCAAGTCATCATCTTCTTCTAAGTTTGTGTCTTGAGCTTCCCTGTCACCATAGTTGCATTTTATAGCCAGATTCTTTATTTTTGTTTGTTTGCTCATTTTTTCCAGCCTACTTCTTGATTTTGGACTTTATGTTAGAATTAGGCTGGCCTGAGCTCCTGTTTATTTTTTTTTTTACACATTTATTTTATTTATTTATTTTTAGTTTTCAACATCCACTTCCACAAGATTTTGAGTTCCAAATTTTCTCCGAATCTCGTCCCTCTCCCCACCCCAAGTTGGCATGCATTCTGAATACCCCTTCCCCTAATCTACCCTCCCTTCTATCTCCAACCCCCTTCTCTTATCCCCTTCCCCTTCAATTTTCCTGTAGGGCAAAATAGATTTCTAAACCCTATTGCCTGTATATCTTATTTCCCAGTTGCATGTGAAAACAATTTTTAAACATTTGTTTTTAAAACTTTGGGTTCCAAATTTTCTCCCTTCCTCCCTCCCTCCCCACCCTCATTGTGAAGGCAAGCAATGCCATAAAGGTTATACATGTGTAGTCATGCAAAACACTTCCATAGTAGTCATGTTGTGAAAAACTAAGTATATTTCCTTTAATCCTATCCCACCCCTTGGCAAAGAATTGGAAATTGAGAGGATGCCCATCCATTGGGGAATGGCTGAGCAAGTTGTGATATATGAATGTAATGGAATACTATTGTGCTATAAGAAATGATGAACAGGCTGACTTCAGAAAAACCTGGAAAGACTTATATGGTCTGATGCTGAGTGAAGTGAACAGAACCAAGAGGACTTTGTACACAATAACAGCCACATTATGCAATGACTAAGAATGTTAAACTGAACCCTTCTCAGCATTATGAGGATCTAAGACATCTCCAGAGGCCTTGGATGGAAAATGGTGTCCACATCCAAAGAAAGAGCTATGGAAGTTGAATCGCTATCACTTATTTTTACCTTCTGTTGAGTTTTGTTTCATCTTTCTGATGGTTCCTCCTATTGGTTTTAATTTTTACTTACAACTTCACTAATGTGAAAATATGTTTAATGGGTATGTAAATGTAAAGCCTATATCAGATTGTGTGCCATCTTGGGGAGGGTGGTGGGGAGGAAAAGGGAGAAAAATTTTCAACTCAAAAGCATATGGAAAAAAAAATTAAAAAATAAAAATTAAAAAAAAATCCTATCCCACCCCTGATTTATTCTATTCTCTTTTGACCCTGTCCCTCCTTAGAAGTGTTTCTGATTACCCCTTCCCCCAATCTGCCCTCCCCTCTATCATCTCCCTGCTCTCCTGTCCCCTTCCCCCCTATTTTCCTGTATGGTAAGATAGATTTTCATACCCAATTGAGTGTATATGTTATTCCCTCCTTAAGCCAAATCTGATGAGAACAAGATTCACTCATTCCCTCTCACCTTCCTCTGTTTCCCCTCCACTGTAAAAGCCTTTTCTTGACTGTTTTATGTGAGATAATTTACCCAGTTCTACCTCTCCCTTTCTCCTTCTCCCAGTATAATCCTCTCTCAAGCCTTGATTTTATTCTCCAGATATAACCCCTTCACCTTCAACTCACCCTGTGCCATCTATCTATCTATCTATCTATCTATCTATCTATCTATCTATCTATCTATCTATCTATCTATCTACATATAATTTTTTCCCCTCCAACTACCCTAATACTGACAAAAGTCCCATGAGTTAAAATATCATCTTTCCATGTAGGAATGTAAACAGTTCAACCTTAATAAGTCCCTTATGATTTCTCTTTCCTGTTTACCTCTTCATGTTTCTCTTGAGTCTTGTATCTGAAAGTCAAATTTTCTGTTCAGCTCTGGTCTTTTCATCAAGAATGCTTGAAAGTCCTCTATTTCACTGAATATCCAATTTTCCCCCTAAAGGATTATACTCAGTTTTGCTGGGTAGGTGATTCTTGGTTGTAATCCTATCTCCTTTGCTTCTCCTGTCTCTTAATGTAGAAGCTGCTAAATCTTGTGTTATCCCAATTGTGTTTCCACAATACTTGAATTGTTTCTGGCTGCTTGCAATATTTTCTCCTTGACCTGGGAGCTCTGGAATTTGTCTACAATATTCCTAGGAGTTTTCCTTTGGGAATCTCTTTCAGGAGGTGATTGGTGGATTCTTTCAATTTCTATTTTACCCCCTGGTTCTAGAATATCAGGGCAGTTTTCCTTGATAGTTTCTTGAAAGATGCTGTCTAGGCTCTTTTTTGATCATGGCTTTCAGATAGTCCAATAATTTTTAAATTATCTCTCCTGGATCTATTTTCCAGTTCAGTTGTTTTTCCAATGAGATATTTCACATTGCTTTCTATTTTTTCATTCTTTTGGTTTTGTTTTACAATGTCTTGATTTCTCATAGTCACTAGCTTCCAATTGCTCCATTCTAATTTTCTTTCTTTCTTTCTTTCTTTCTTTCTTTCTTTCTTTCTTTCTTTCTTTCTTTCTTTCTTTTAGGCAATTGGGGTTAAGTGACTTGCCCAGGGTCACACAGCTAGTAAGTGTCTAGTGTTTGGTCTGAGGCCAAATTTGAACTCAGGTCCTCCCAACCTCAGGGCCGGTGCTCTATCCACTGAGCCACCTAGCTGCCCCTGTTTTTTTTTTAAATCTTTTTCTTTTTTTTTTAATTTTTAATTTTTTTATTTTTGGGCAATTGGGGTTAAGTGACTTACCCAGAGTCACACAGCTAGTAACTGTCAAGTGTTTGGTCTGAGGCCAAATTTGAACTCAGGTCCTCCCGACTTCAGGGCCGGTCCTCTATCCACTGCGCCACCTAGCTGCACCTTACATTCTAATTTTCAAGCAAGTATTTTCTTCAGTGACCTTTTGGACTTCCTTTTCCATTTGGCCAATTTTGCTTTTGAAGGCATTCTTCTCCTCATTGGCTTTTTGGACCTCTTTTGCCATTTGGGTTAGGATATTTTATAAGGTGTTATTTTCTTCAGTATTTTTTTGGGTCTCCTTTAGCAAGCTGTTGACTAGTTTTTCATGATTTTCTTACATCACTCTCATTTCTCTTTCCAGTTTTTCCTCTACTTCTCTTACTTGCTTCTCAAAATCTTTTTGAGCTCTTCCATGGCCTGGGACCAATTCATATTTTTCCTGGAGGCTTTGGATGTAGAAGCTTTGATTTTGTTGTCTTCTTCTGGTTGTATGTTTTGATCTTCTTTGTCACCAAAGAAAGATTCTATGGTCTGACTTTTTTTGCAGTTTACTCATGATCCCAGCCAATTACTTGTGTTTTAAAATCTTTGTTAAGGTAGGGGTCTGCTTCCAGTGTGGAGGGTGTAATGTCCCAAGCTTGGGGGGTTTTGTGCAGCTGTTTTCAGAGATACTTCTAGGGACCTGTAAATTTTCAATTCTTCCAAGGCGGTATGATCAAGGGTGAGGTGTTTACTCCTTTACTGGCCTATGAGTGACCACAAGCATTCTTTTCTGCCTTGGAACTGTGAGGAGGATTCTCTCTTTACCACTACTACAAGCTCCACCATGCCAGCACTCCTCCTCACCCCAGGATTGCCACCTAGAACTGTAACCCAGATTCAAGCATGGGCAAAACCAGAGAATCTTTTCTCAGCACCAGCAAAGAGATCCTTGCAATCCCCCTCTGATTAGTCACTGGATTCCCCCTCAGTCTGTGAGCAGGAAGCTCCAGAAGCAGCCACTGTCCCAGGGCTGTGCAAGGACTGGCGCTGGGACCAATCTTCTCTCTCACTGCAGTCACAGATTTTCCTACTGACCTTCTAAGTTGTCTTTGGCATTTGTTTATTGAGAAGTCTGGAAACTGCCACAGCAGGTTCACTGAAGCCTGGTCTTTCCCTGTGCACCCACACTAAACCGCATTCCTCTCCCTGCCTGGCGCAACCATCCAGGTTGTCTTGGGCTGGAAATTTGTTTCACTCTGTCTTTTTGTGGGTTCTGCTGCTTTAGAATTTGTTTAGAGTAATTTTTTACAGGGATTTGGAGGGATTTGGGGGAGAGCTCAAGCAAATCACTGCTTTTCCTCTGCCATCTTGGCTCTGCCCCCTAAGCTTCTGTTTTTTAAGTCCTTCTGCTCCTTTCATAGCTCAGTTTGAGGGGCTGCAAATTTTTGGTACTTCCAACACGGTATGATATGGGAAGAGGTCTGTTCACTCACTGTTTACTGCCCTCCTGGTTTGTGCTCTGCCTCTTACACAGGTAGGGCCCCTGCTCCCCCATGACCATGACTACTCCTTTCCACAATGGGACTATGACCCAGAACTGGGTAATGGGCAACACAGCTGCCAAATGGCACCTGATCCTGCTCCCAGTGCTAGTAAAGGGGTCTCTCGGGATCTCCTTCTGACCAGGAGTTCCTTACTATCTCTGGCTGTTGGGCTGCTCCCACAGCTGCTGCTGCTTCTGTTACTGCCCTGTGCTCCTGACCAACCCCCACCCCAGTGTATCTGCAGACCTATTTATCTATCTTTCTAAGCTGCCTTCCCCTGGAAAAATAACTCACTGTAACTTTTTCTTGGATTTTCTACTCAGAATTATGTTGTTGTGGAAGAGTTTTTGAGGGAATTGAAATAAAGTTGCTAGCTCTCAGTCCACTATTCTGACTCTACTCCAAATAATATTTAAGAGAGTAGATAGATATAATTCTCCAATACTCTCTCTCTCTCTGAGCAGAGCAGAGCAGCCTCTGGCTCTAACCTTCTTCTTCCCTTCCTTGTAGAAATAAAAGTCTCCCCTAAAGAAGGGTGGCAGAAAGATGCCAAAAATGCTATATATTTTGGCCTGTCTTTAAGCTGTGAGCCAAACTGAGATAGTCTCATTACACAAGCAAAAGGAAAGACAGTCCTTGTCTTCAATGAGCTTATATTCTAGTGGGGAAAGACAAAAGTGGTGCTGGAAAAACAAGGGGAGGAAAGGGGAAAGATGTACCTGTGGGAGCATGGCTCATAAAGGTTCCAGGAAGAATTCACCAATAAGAGGAGCTCATAGGAGTGGAGTCGGGAGGAAACGGAGCATGGGGTATTCCAGGTGGCAGAGTAATGAAAAGTGAGCGCTTGAGACACAAGGAACCATTAGTGCAAAGGCACAAAGATGGAAGGTGCAGCATCATGTATGAGGAACATGTAGGCCAACATGGCTAAATCAGAGAGGACATAGAGGGCAGCAATGTGGAAAACTAGGGAGCAGCTAAGTTGTGAAGAGATTTTAATGCCAAATACAGGAGTTTACACTTGATTCTAGGTATAATAGGGAGGCACTGGAGTTTATAATGTAGGGGAGAGAGATGGCCATACCTCTGCTCAGTTGTGTGGTGGATGGATTGGAGGTAAAATGTGGTAAATGCATGAGCTATTTCACTTACAGAATACTATGAGAGAGAGAGAGACAGAGAGAGAGAGAGAGAGAGAGAGAGAGAGACAGAGACAGAGAGACAGAGAGAGAAGAGAGAGAGACAGAGAAAGAGAGAGAAAGAGAGGAGGGAGGGAGGGAGAGAGCAAAAAAGAGAGAGAAAGAGAGAGAGATCATTTCTAGATGTAGGCATCAGAAATGCTTCAAAGAGGTGGCACTTAGGCTAAGCCTGAAAGGGTAGGTAGAATGTCAACTTGTTCATGCATGGGAGAGATAAGAAAAATACTAACATATGACACTAAACAATTCAAGCTGCTTGAGAACTTGCAATCCTGCTTCTTTAAAATTTTCTATCCCTTGTGCTTTGCACATAGTTTAATAAGTATTTGCTGGATTGAATTTGTGCCAAACTGAGTGCGACAGAAGGCAAATAAGTAAAACCAAGTCAACAGGCATTATGAAATGCTTACCATGTGGGAGGCACTCGGCTAAGCACTGGGTATACAAAGAAAGGCAAAACAACAAATAACAACAGCAGCAACAAAGCAGTCTCTGCTCTGAAGGAGCTCACAGTCTAATGGGGGAGATAACATGCAGAGAAGATAGAGCCAACAAAGATAAATATACAGGATAAATTAGAGATCATCTTAGAACAAGGCATTAGCCTTAAAGGGGATTGGGAATGTCCTCTGGCAAAAGGTGAGACTTTAGCTGGGACTTAAATGAAGCCCAGGAGGCTAAGAGACAGAGATGAAGAAGGAGAGGACAGCCAGTGAAGTCTGGAGATGAAATGTTTTGTGCAAGGAATAGCAAGACGGTCCGTGTCACTGAAATTTCAGAGATGTGAAGCGGAGTAAAGGGTAAGAAGACCAGAAAAGTTAGGCTATAACCAGCTGGTTATTGCAGTAGTCCTGGTGTGAGGTGATTGAAGCCCTGCAAGAGGGTGGTGGCAGTGCTAAAGGAGAGAAGGGGGAACAGTTGGGAAATGTTATGAAGGCGGAATTGATAGGACTTGGTGTCTAATTGAATACAGAGTGTGAGGGAGCAAAGAGTTGAGGATGATACTGAGGTTCTGAACCTGGGTGCCTAGAAGGACGGCAATACTCTAGACAGCAACAGGAAAGTTAGGAAGAGAGGAGGGCTTGGGAGTAAAGCTATAAAGAGTTCAGTTTTAGTGGGTTTGACATGTTGATAGGACATCCAGTTTGAGATGATATTTGTGGTGGATATTGAGCTATATGAAAGTATGAAGGGGATGGTTTGAGAAAAATGTGGGAAGACTTTTATGAATTGATGCCAAGTGAAGTGAGCAGAACCAGAAGAACAATGTGAGAATAATAATGTAATGTCAAACAACTTTGAAAGACTTGAGAACTCTGATCAACACTATGGAACCAACCACAGTTCCAGAGGCTTCATGACGAAAAGTGCTTTCCACCTTCAGACAGAGAAAGAGTTGCAAATTATGCTTGACGATACATATTTGAAATGGCTTTTGTTTTTCTTGCTCTCTCAATGGGTAGGATAGGGAGAGGTGGGAGGGAGAGAATTCAAAACTGAAAATTAAATTAAATTTTAAAAAAAGAGTACAGTGGCTGGTTCACAATCTTTCTCTCCTCCCCAACTCCTGCTTATTATAAGGTACTTCAACATATTTTGATATTCCCTCAAACAGCTTAACTTACCAGTTCATCAACTTACTAATTTCCTGTGAGCTACTCCTCCACCCCACCTCAACTACATAAAGATAGTCCTGTGTTTGATCTTGCCCTAACCAATGAACCCACCATCTCCAGGTTCATGAACTCTGAAATGCCCTAATCTGTTCACAATCTATGTTGTTTTTAATTTCAAATGTTTTATTTTTCCAATTATAGTAAAAACATTTTTAACATCCATTTTTTAAAATGCTGACTTCCAATTTTTCTCCCTCCCTCCTGCCCCTCTCACCTCATTGAGAAGGCAAATAATTTGGTATAGGTTATTCATATGTAGTTGTGCAAAACATATTTCCACATTATTCATGTTTGAAAGAAAACACGCACAAAAAGCCCCCCAAAAACAAAGAAAGTAAAAAAAAAAAATAAAGGATGCTTCACTCTGAATTCAGTCCTTCAGAATTGTCTGAGATTTTGTATTGCTGAGAATAAGTCATTCACATTTGATCCTTGTACAACATTGCTGTTATTGTGTATGATGTTTTCCTGGGTCTGCTCACTTCACTCAGCATCAGTTCATGTAAGTCTTTCCACGTTCTTCTGAAAGCATCCTGCTCACCATTTCTTTTTGCACAATAGTATTCCATCACAATCATATACCACAACTTGTTCAGCCATTTCCCAACTGATGGGCATACCCTCAATTTCTAATTCTTTGCCACCACTAAAAGTGCTGCTATAAACATTTTTGTACATGTAGGTCCTTTCCCCCTTTAAAAAATTTTTTTATTTGGGATACAGACCTAGTAGTGGTATTACTGGGTCAAAGAATATGCACAGTTTTGGGGCAGCAAGGTGGCGCAGTGGATAGAGCACCGGCCCTGGATTCAGGAGGACCTAAGTTCAAATCCGGCCTCAGACACAGGATACTTCCTAGCTGTGTGACTCTGGGCAAGTCACTTAACCCCAATTGCCTCACTAAAAGAAAAAAAAACCACCAAAAAAACCCCCCAACCCCCCCCAAAAAAAACCCCCAAAGAATATGCACAGTTTTATAGATAGCCCTTTGGGCATTGTCATAAATTGGTTGGATCAGTTCACAACTCCATCAACAATGCTTTAGTGTCCCAATTTTCCCAACATCCTCTCTAACATTTGTCACTTTCCTTTTCTGTCATATAAGTTAATCTGATAGGTGTGAGGTGGTACCTCAGAGTACTTTTAATTTGCATTTCTTTAATCAATAGTGATTTAGAGCATTTTTTAATATGATTATAGATAGCTTTGATTTCTTCATCTGACTACTGCCTGTTCATATCTTCTGACCATTTATCAATTGGGGAATGACTTGTTTTTCAGTCTGATTATTTGTGACCCCATTTGGGGTTTTCTTGACAAAGATACTTGAGTGGTTTGCCATTTCCTTCTCTAGTGGATTAAGGCAAACAGAGTTCAAGTGACTTGCCCAGGGTCATATAGCTAATGAGTGTCTGAGGCTGGATTTAAACTCAGGTCTTCCTGACTTTAGGTCCAGTGCTCTATCTACTAAGCCACCTAACTGCCTCAAGTGACTTAGATCCTTATAAATTTGACTCCATTTTCTATACATTTGAGAAATGAGGCCTTTATCAAGAAACTTGCTATAATTTTTTTTCAGTTATGATTACTGTGTATTTCCCTCCATTCTTCCATTCTATCCCCTACCCCATGTGACTCCCCCTTTAACCTCACATCTTTCCACTTTCACCTGTTGCTCCTCAAAAGCATTTTGTTTCTGCCATCATTTTCCCCAATTCACCTTGCCTTCTCTCAGCCCCTCCCCCCTTCTTTTTATCCTCTTTCCCTCCTACTTCCCTGTAGGGTAAGAGAGATATCTATACCCAACTGAGTGTGTATGTTATTCCCTTTTTGAGCCAATTCTGATGACAGTAAGATTCAAGTGTGGTCTGCCATCCTCCTCATCCTTCCCTTCACTTCAAAAACTCTTTTGTGCCTCTTTTATGTGAGATAATCCACCCTATTCTACCTCTCTCTTATCTCAGTTCACTCTTCTTTCTCATCTTTTAATTTTATTTATGTTAAGCATCATCTCAGCATAGTCATTCTTTAATTTTTTTTTTAGATATTATCCCATCATAGTCAACTCATACCCATGCCCTCTGTCTATGCAGACTCCTTCTAACTGCCCTAATACTGACAAGGTTCTTAGAAGTTACAAGTATCATCTTCCCATGTGGGAATGTAAACAGTTGAACCTTATTGAATGTCTTATGGTTTCTCTTTCCTACTTACCTTTTTATGCTTTTCTGGAGTCTTATATTTGATATTCTATTCAGCTCTGGTCTTTTCTTCAAGAATGTTTGAAAGTCCTCTATTTCATTGAATATCCATTTTTTTCCTCTGAACAATTATACTCAGTTTTGCTGGGTAGGTGATTCTTGGTTGTAATTCCTAGATCCTTTGCTTTCTGGAATATCATATTCCAAGCCCTCCACTACTTTAACTTGGAAGCTCCTAAATCTTGTGGCTCCATGATATTTGAATTGCTTCTTTATGGCTGCTTGCAATATTTTTCCCTTGACCTAAGAGCTCTGGAATTTAACTATAAAATTCCTGGGAGTTTTCATTTGGGGATCTCTTTCAGGAGGTGATCAGTAGATTCTTTCAATTTCTATATTATCTTGTGGTTCTATAATATCAGGGCAGTTTTCCTTGATAATTTTTTGAAGTATGATATATAGGCTCTTCCTTTGATCATGGCTTTCAGGTATTCCAATAATTTTAAAATTATCTCTCCTGGATCTATTTTCCAGGTCAGTTGGTTTTTCCAGTAAGATAGTTCACATTTTTTTTTCTATTTTTTCATTCTTCTTTGTTTCATTGTTTCTTGATGTCTCACAGAAGCATTAGCTTCAACTTGCCCAATTCTAATTTTTAAGGAATAATTTTCTTCAGTGAGCTTTTGTACCTTCTTTTCCATTTGGCCAATTCTGCTTTTTAATGAGTTCCTTTCATCAGAGGATTTTTGTGCCTCTTTTACCATTTGGCCTATTCTGTTTTTTAAGGCATCATTTTCTTCAGTATTTTTCGTGTCTCCTTTACTGAGCTGTTGACTCTTTTTTCATAATTTTCTTGTATCACTCTTATTTCTTTTCCTAATTTTTCCTCAATCTCTCTCATTTGACTTTCAAAATCCTTTCTGAGCTCTTCTAGGAATTCTTTGGGGTTGAGACAAATTCACATTTATCTTTGATGCTTTGGATGTAGATGTTTTGACTTTGTTGTCTTCTTCTGAGTTTGTGTTTTTATCTTCTCTGTCACCATTGCAACTTTCTACGGTCCAGTTCTTTTTTTGTTGCTTGCTCATTTTTGCAACCTATTTCATGACTTTTAAATTTATGTTAAAGTTGGGCTCTGCTCCTGGAGTGGAGGGACCACTGTCCCACACCTCTAGTTTTTTGTGCTGCTGTTTTCAGAGCTAGTTGGGGGTGTGTGTGGTCACTTGTCTCTTGGCCTGTACTCTGGTCTGTGATCAGCCATAAGCATTCTTTTCTGCCCTGGAAGTATGACCAGGGACGATACTCCCCTGCAGCAGCATATGCTAATGTACTAGTGTTCTTCCTCACCCTAGGATTTTGACCCAATTTAGTATGGACAATACAACAGTTATACCAAGTGCCAGCAAAGGGTTCCCTGTAAACTCCTTCTTACCCCCTTACTGTCTAGAAGTTGACAACTCCTGAAGTTGCTGCAGCTGCCACTGAGGGACTGCCTCCAAGGCCTGCTGCTAGCACCCTTCTGTGCACGGTCTTCACTGGGCTCCATGTCTGACCACCACCCTGATGAGACAGACCTTTTCTGCTGACCTCCTGAGTTGTCCTGGGTTGGCAACTTTTTCACCCCATCCTTTTGTTGGCTCTGCTGTTCCAGAACTCATTTTGGGCACTATTTTAAAGTTGTCTGGAGGGGAATTTGGGAGAGCTCAGCTGAGTTCCTGTCTTTACTCTACCACCTCTCACAATCTATTGTTATTCTATCTCTCCTTCCACCTTCCAAAACCAAACCCCCTCCTTAGACTACACTAGGACCTCCAATCTCTCATCCCCTATTATCTCCTAGACCATTATTCCTGCATTAGCTACACTATCCTTCTTTCCTTGCCTTAATCCTTTGGTGGACTAATTCCATTCTACACTCTCTTCTTCTCTTGAGTCCTTTCACCCCTCATTATATTGCCAATCTTGGCCTGCCAAGCTTCAGCCTTGGATTACTTCCACCACCTACAGCATGCTCCTGAACATAAAGGGAGAAAAATCAAGAAACTGCTGACTGGGTCCACTACAAATTCATGTTACATAATTTCAACTGGTCCCTCACGGTGACAAGGCAATCCTTTTACATCTCCCTAATTAACTTACTATCTCTCTCACCACAGAAGCTCTTCCAGACCTTTTTATTCTTCTTTAAGCTGCCTATGGCTTTCTACCCTCCCCCACGACCCCTCAGTTGAGAACCCTGTTTACCTTACATTTTACTGAAAAAAAACTGAGGCCATTTGCTGAGATCTCCTTTCCTCCTTGTTCCCCCTCACATAACCCAGATGCCTTCTGCCACTATCTCCTTATTCAATCCCATCTCACATAAAAATGTGGCTCTTTTGCTTGCCAAAGTTAACCCCTCTACATGCATACGTGATACCACTCCACCTCATCTTCTCTAGCAGATTGCCCCCTCTATCAGCACCTCCTCCAACACACACTTACCTTTGATCTCTCCTGGTCTACTGACTGCTTCCCTACTTCTTACAAACATGCCTATATCTTCCCCATCCTCAAAAACCCCTCACTTGATCTGTCCATCCTCACTATTGACTTTTGGGACAAACTTGAGAAGGCCATTTACAATAAATGCCTGTATTTCCTTGTCTCTCACTCCCATCTTAATTCTCCATTATCTGGCCTATGAAATCAGCCTTCAACTCTATTCATTTACTAATGATTACTTAATTGCTAAGTCTAAGGGCCTTTCTCAGTCTTGCATCCCTCTTGACCTCACTGCAACCTTTGACCTTAGCTCTCTTCTCCTTGATAACTCTTTTCTAACTTTTCATGACACAACTCTTTCTTGAGTCCCTTCCAACTTCTCCTTCTTAATTTCCTTTTCTACATCTTCATCTAGGTCACACCCTGTGGATGTCCCGGGGGGCTCTGTCATAGGCTGTCTTCTCTATATACTATTTTACTTGGTGATCTCATTAACTCCCATGGATTCAATGATCACTTCTATGCTGATGTCTCTCAAATCTACTTAACTGGTTCTAAATTCTCTGCTGACCTCCAGTCTACCATATCCCAGTGCCTATTGGACACCTTAAACTATATGTTCAAAGACATCTTGAACTCGATACATCCAATGCTGAACTTATAATGTTCCCCCCCAAACCATTCCCCCTTTCAAACTTTCTTTTTCTGTTGAGGGTGCCATCATCCTCTTAGTCTCCCAAGCTGGCAACCCAGGTATCATCCTCAACTCCTCCTTATTTCCCTGGGGACCTCCTTCTGGTTCTCCCTTCCCACCCTGCCCACATTTGTCACCATGGCACGTTGATTTTTTGGAGTATCCTTCTCTCCTCTGACACTGCAAGCACTCTGGCACAGATCCTCATCACCTCATATTTGGATTATTGCATTAGCCTGCTAGTGAGTTGGCCTGCTTCAGGTCTCTCTCCACTCCAGTCCTGCCTCTTCTCAGCTGTCAAGTGATCATCCTAAAGCATAGGTCAGACCACTTAAAACCCTTTCCACCCCAAACCCCCCCACTCCCCATTCAACGCCTTACCTTGCCTATTTGGTAGGGAGTCACTAGAGTTGATGCTTATATCCCATCCAAATGCTCTGATGTGCCTGTTTTCCTATATACACATATAGTACATGCTGTACAAATGCATATTTCCCTCCTCTCACGACACTTCCCTTTAGGAGAACGTTGCTGTTTCTCCTCCTCCCTTTGTTGCAATTTCATAAATATGCAAGCTTCTGTTTGGATTGTGAGCTCCTTGTACCTGGAGTTCCACATGCATGTTCATTTCTCTTGTAATAAATCCAGTTGCAATGCATGTCTCACACACCTGTGATTTTTTTTGGGGGGGTTAACAATATGCACCTATGTGTCTAGATACCTGTGTATCTATATTTATATTCATAACCACATCTATATATCTATGTCTATATCGCTGTATATCTATGTCTATATATTTATGTCTATACCTATGTCTATATCTCTATGTCTATGTTTATATTTCTACCTCTAAGTGTACATCTATGTATAATAAAGCCAAGATCATAAACTAGCTTTTAAACCTTAGCAGCAATCTTTTCAAGCGTCTTCTCCCTGAAAAGAAAGCCCGCATCAGAAAAATCTGTGCGTTTGTACTTAAAGCCCCAACTTAAGCTCTTCCTGTAGGTCACGGCACGCGGACTGCACGGCGAGGCGGGAGCGTTGCCGTACAACATGGCGCCGCCCAAGGGCGCGGAAGATGCGCCGTAAGTACCGCCTCCGTCGCCCCGCCTCTCTCCCGAAGCCGGCCAGCGGAAGTGGTTGCAGCCGGAGCGGATGCCGGGGGGAGGCACGCGGAGGCAGAGGTTCCAGCTGTCCCGCCACAAGTCAGCCTGACGTCTCGGCGCGCTTCCTACCGGTAGGTGACTGCGGTCTGGAGCCCGCGCCGGCCGCAGCCCGCTGTGTGGGAGGAGACAGGGGATGGGAGGGCCGCGGGCCGGCCGCCTGGAGGGGGACCCGGCCCGCCCTTGGGGAGGGCTCCCTCCCTCCAGTCCGCCGCGGTACCTCGCCTGCCTGGGACGGTCACCGGACATCTGTGCCCCCGGCCCGCATCCCGCCCCTGGCCGGGGGGGCGGGGCTTCTCGAACACCTGGAGTACTCCGCCCCTGCCTGGTGCGCGGGGCGTCCCGTGCCAGGGGTGTGCCCTCTCTATCCCCCCGCATCCCTCACTCACACGTTAACCACCCGTGTCTGCCGAATCTCCTGGATCCCCCCTCCCCCCAGCTTAGGAAGGGACACGGGATACTCGAACACCTGGAGTCATCTGTAACTAGGACATAGGGAGTTCTGTTCCAGAGGTGCACCTTGTTCTTTCTTCTGCGCCCCGCGCTCACACATTCACCATTCACGTCTCCCAAATCTGGTTCTTTTTTTTCCCCAAGTCCGGGGAGGGAAGCTGGGTCCTCCGACTCCTGGAGTCGTTTCTACCTGCCAGGGATCAGGTCATCTACACTTGGGATGAGCTCGGGAATTCATGTTCCAGAGGGGTACCCTGTCCATTCCCTCGTGCCCCTCATTCACACAACACTCCCGTCTATTTTTCCTGGATCTCCTGGATCTTTTCCCATGCCCTAGTCTTCATGACTCCCTCCAGTTCTTGACCTAATTAAATAGCTGTATCTCGGCAGCGTTCCAGTTTGCCCTCCTAGCCCAGATTCGATGTTGTTGCTCATTTTAAGTATTCCTCACTCCATTATCCTTGGGAAAGAGAACCGTCTGTGTACCCATTTCCACATGCTGGCATCCCGTACGTCTTTATGCTGTATTTTCAGGGGATAGAAAAGTGGGCATTTTATACATGATTTATGCCTATTTTTTATACACTTTGGGAAATGACAGAAAATTCCGATAGGCTATAAGCTCCTCTGTGGAATCGGGACTTTGTAATTGTTTAAGGTTTGTTGATTGACCGCTATGTAATAATCATAAGTACATTTTAAAGGGGCACTGAATTTAGAGCCAGAGGGCCCAGGTTCATATCCTTGGCTCTGCCACTTTGATAGTTCTTTTGCTTTGGGCACTCATTAGGCTCTCATTTCTCTGACAGTCAATTTTCTCATGTGTGAAGTGAAAGGGTTAGACTAAATAACTTCCAAAGTCTCCTTTAGTTATAAAAACTAAATAATAATTCTAATTACTAAGCAAGTAATTGGAATTTTTGTGTCATTGGTGTTTTTGTCAATTCTGGTGAAAAGTGGATAGAGCACCGGCACTGAAGTCAGGAGGACCTGAGTTCAAATTCGTCCTCAGACCAAACACTTGGCACTTACTGGTTGTGTGACCATGGGCAAGTCACTTAACCCCAATTGCCTTTAAAGAAGAAAGAAAGAAAAAAAACTGGTGAAAAGATTTGGAACTTCTCAAAGGGGAAAATAGTAACTGTGATTTAAGTATAGCTAAACAAGGCATACGAATAATTTTAATTTGGGATATGTAACAGAGATAGCTTTCTCTCATACCCCAGTGAAAAGACAAACAGATTTAGGGTCAAAAGGTTCAAATCCTGACTCTGCCATCCCATAGACTGTGATTTTGGGCCTGTCACACTTTGGACCTCACTTTCCTCAACTGTAAAATGAAGGCGTTGAAACATGATACTTAGCTCCCTTCCAGTTCCAAACTTATGATCCTATGATTATCTTTTTTTTTCAATTAACAAGCATTTATTTTCTCTTCCATCCATCTTCATTGAAAAGAAAAAAAAAAAGAAAAACAAAACCGTTTTTAACAGATACTCAGAGTCAAGCAAAACAAATTCCCACATTGTCCTCATTCACACATTATGCTTCCTTCTTAAGCTTGTAAATATAACCTTTGTTAGGAGGTGGATAGTTATCCTTTGATTTTTTTACCAATAGTCTTTTGCTCTCCTTTCCTCATTCAGCATCACTGCATACAGGTGTTCTCATGTTTCTATAAATTCTTTGAAAAAACATTTTATTGGTGCTCTTTTTGCACATCATTGTTCTTTCCCAGAGACTGTCCTTTCTCCCTCCCCCATCCCCCAATTGAAAGCTCCTTTGGATCAAAGAAATACAGTAAAGCAAAACAACTCTACATATTGGTCTGCTTGACCATATAAGCCTCATTCCTAAGATATAGTATTCTACCACTTATGTTGTGAGTGAGACGATCTTGTGATAGTGAGTAAATTACTGTTCTGAAGGCTAAATTAGTCACTAGATGGATCCAAGTTTTGAAGTCCAAGTTGTTTTCTTTGTGTTTTTCGTGGAAATTTTTCTTCAGGCTCAACCTACTTTCATCTAGTTCATACTGGTCTTACCAAAGTTCTCTGCATTCTTCCTTTTTCATAAAACAAAGTAATGTTCCATTATATTTATATAGTTTGTTGAGCACATTTTCCCAGTTTTTTTATTATTGCAAGTAATCTCTCTGAATATTTTTGTTAATAGATATATTTTCTTGCTGTTGGTAACCTCATTGTGGCATATTTTCAGTAGTGGGATCTTTGAATCAAAGCTTATAAAATTTAGTAACTTTTTCTTAGAAAATTCCCAATTATTTTCTGGATACACTCACAGCAACAGTGAATAAATGTGTTGGTCTTCTTACAATGTATTTTCCCTTTTTTTTTTTTTTACAAGCTTTGCTAATTTGTTTGATGTAAGGGATACTTCTGAGATGAATTTAATAAGTTCAGATTCAATAAGGATAAAACTGAAGTACTATACTTCAGAGAGTCAATTGTACAAAAAATTGGCTACAGGAAGCATAGCTAGAAAACAATTTATGTGAACAAAATCTGGGGGATTCAGAGGACTTAAAACTCAAGGAGTCTGCTGTGGCATAGCTACTAAAGGAGTTAATGTGAGAGAAAAAGGTGTTAGTGATCTTAATCAATCAGGTATTTATTAAGCACCAACAGGGTGCCAGGCACTGTGCTATAGGCTTTGGAATAAAAACAAAGAATCAAACAACCCCTACTCTAAATGAGCTGGCGAGGAATTGTGTCAATCGTTAAGAATTTATTGAGAACTTGCTGTGTGATGGGCACTGTCCTAGAGATACAAAAACAAAAATGAAACAACCCTTTCCCTCAAGGAGTTTACCAATCTAGGCAGGGAAGAATGTTATTAAGAAGGCTAGTTTGATTGGACTGTAGGATCCATGAGAGGGAGTAATTAGTCTTGGAAGGGTAGTTTGGGCCAGATCATGAAGGGCTTTAAATGTTGTAAACGGTGGAGTTTATACTAGATCCTGGAGGTTACATGGTCACGTACATGTGTTTTAGGAAAATCAGAATGGAACATGGTGAAGGATGTATTGATGAGAGGAGAGACTTAAGGTAGGGAGGCCACTTGAGAGGCTATTGCTTCCCGGTAAGAGGGGGTAGATGAGGAGCTAGGCTCAGAGTAGACCACAAGAATAGTATGAAATACTTTGTGAAATGTGCTGCTGAAATCTAGATATACTATATTTGTGTCACTTCCCTTATCTTCCATTCTGGTAACCCTGTCAGAAAAGGAAATGAAGTTAGTCCATTATTATTTATTCTTTTTAAAAATTCTGAACTTAAAAAAACAAATAAGATTATTTCCATATTCAAAACAGAACAGGAAGCTGAGTCTATAATTAAGTACAGTTTGCTTTTCAAGTATATAATAAATTGAACATCTTATTTTCTTTTTCTAAATTAAAAAATATTTTCAGTCAGCAAAAAAAACCTCACCTCCATTCTCTAATTGAGAAAGAAAAACAAAATCCCTATTTAAAAAAAAAACACGACTAGGCAAAACAGATCTCTGCATTTGCCAGAGTAAATAAATAAGTAAATAAAAATCTTACCCTGTACTCTTGAGTCTTTTTTAATCTTTCTATCAGGAAATAGCATCTTTTATCATAATACTCTGGATTTGTACTTGGTCATAACACTGATCAGTTTCTAAGTCTTTCTAAATTATTTCTCTTTGCAATATTATTGTAATTGGATAAATTGTTCTGCTAATTTCATTTTGTATCAGTTCATGCCAGCTTTCTTTGAAATCATCCCCTTCATCTTTTCTTATAGCACAATAGGATTGCATCACACTGATATTCCACAACTTATTCAACCACTCCTCAGTTTTCAGGTCTTCGTCACTACAAAAAGATCTGCAGTGTTTTTGTTTTTTGTTTTTTTTTTTTAACATATAGGTACTTTCTTTCTTTGATTTTTTTTGAGATTTAGGCTGAGGCATGGTCTCACCAGATCAAAAGGCATGTGTAATTGAGTGACTTTTTAGGGACAATTCCAAATTATTTTTCATAATGGCCATTCAGAATCTCCATTCACAGTTTTAGTATGTCTATTTTCCTGAAGCCTCTCTAGTATTTGTCGTTCTCCTTTCTAGTATCCTTTGCCAGGGGTGTGAGTTAGAACTTCATAGTTGTTTTAGCTTGTAGTTCTCTAATTATTAATGACCTGGAGCATTTAAAAAAGAATGGCTAACTCACTTGAATTTCTTCCCTTAAGAACTTCCTTTTCAAGGGCAGCTAGGTGTTGCAGTGGATAGAGCACCAGCCCTGAAGTCAGGAGGACCTGAGTTCAAATGTGGTCTCAGACCAAACACTTGATACTTACTAGCTGTGTGACCCTGGGCAAGTCACTTAACCCCAATCGCCTCAAAACAAAACAAAAACAAGCAAAAAAAAAAAAAAGAACTGCCCCTTCATATCCTTGGCCCATTTATTTATTTATTATTTATGAAGTCGTGCTGACTCTTAGTGATAATTGTTTTCCTTTGAAAATGCTCAGAAAGGGAGTCAAAAGTCAAGCTCACAAGCCTGTAGTTTGAAGATACCTCCCTTCCCCTCTCCACTTTTTTTTTTTTAAACAATTAGGACATTTGTAATTCCCGGGCCTGGGGCACTACTTTCATTCTGATTTTGGCTCAGCAGTCATGTTCTCCAGTTCTTTTAGAGTTTTGGGATGTTTGGGGCTGTTTTGGTGTTTTGGCCTGTGAATCTGGTAACTTGATCTCATTGAAGTCAGATGTAGGTTTTCCTTCTAGCATTTAGTACAGTCCCCGACACAGAGTAGGTACTTCATTGGGACAATTAGTTGGTTGATTGATTCTTAAGATCTTCTTCCTTATTTTAGGTTTCAACCTGATCTTAACCATTTTTGATTTAACTTTACCAAATCAAAGATCGTTCTTGGTAGGGAAAACTACTGCTAAATAAGAGTTGAGTAGTTGTATCTTCTTTTTGTCATCCGCTATCATCCCCAACTCTTGTCTTTTATTTGATCTTCCTTTTTTTCCCTATGTAGCTAAAAAGTCTCTTTATTATACTTGGCGTTCATCAACTTATACTGAATTTTAGCCCTCCTGACATTTTTCTAATAAATCTGTGCCACCTTTTTTGTATTCTTTCTCCATTACCACCCTACATTTCTGTCTTCTATATGGATTTTTAAAATCTAAGTTGTTAATGAGTCGTCTGCCTCTTTAGGTTTTATACAGCCATCATTTACCATTATACTTTGTCCATTGAACCTTTCCTCATAGCAAAGAAGAGTTAAAACCAATTGCTGCAGCAACCATAACTGATAAGAGTATGCAACATTTCTGTACCTGTAGTCATTCCCTTATCGACAGAAAGATGGGAAGTGCTCTCTTAGACATTTGGTTTGGCCTCTATAGTTCCTCAGAGATTGGTTGTTTTCATTTACATTGTTGTAGTTAATAGTATATGCTCTTCTTCCAGTTTTGCTCATTTTACTTTTCATCAGTTCGTACAAGTCTTCCCATGCTTCTATGAATTCCTTATAGTTTTTTCTCTTATGGTTCAGTATATTCGTATATTATACTTTGTTTAACTGTATCCTAGTTGAAGGATGCTTATTTCATTTCCATGTAATCATTTGTTTTATTACTCTTGGCTCTTAGCTACATAGAGGTGTATCCTGAGCATGGTGTGACCCTTATTCTTGATCTCTAGCTTGTTCACCTTCAACCTGCCTTCATGCTGAAAGGTCTGAAGTTCTCAGAGTGGGGCCACCATAACGTGTTGTGCTAGGGTTGTCTCTGTTGAGAAGTCCAGGGGAAGGGAAGCCTCCACTTCTACTGCTTTGCTACTATGTACCTCTATTCCCAACTGGTATGCTTACCATTTATTTAAAAAATCAGTCACCATAATACCGTTAACACAAAACATTTACTAAACAGTAATAATCATAACATTTACTCGGTAGAAGGCAAGTGCAGTAATGATTATATCAGTCTGTGCATAAACTTGGGTTACTTTCCCATCCTTTCTGTGGATGAGAGTGAACACACATGATGCCCATGGTTAGTCATTGACAACTATGTTCTTGACAGTAACTTCTGAACCTTTCTTTATTCTCTTGAGTATATCTATACTAGAGATCATGGGACCTTAATATTACTTTTGTGATTCCAAACTAATCATTTTTGAGCTTTTTCTCTGTATGAAGGATTCACCAGATTTCCCTTTCTGATCTTCTGCCACCTCTCATTAAAGTACTCATATTCAAATTTGCTTTCATGCACTATATAGGTGGAATAATGTGATTTCTTTTTTTTTTATTTTTTGCTTGACTAAACATCTTTCTTTCTCTCCCTTCCTTTTCTTTTTTCCTAATTAATTAATTTATTTTTAGTTTTCAACATTCACTTCCACAAGATTTTGAATTCCATATATTCTCCTTATCTAGTCCCTCCCCCCACTGCAAGATGGCATGCATTCTGAATAACCCTTCCCCTAATCTGCCCTCCCTTCTATCTCTCTCCCCTTCTCTTATTCCCTTCCCCTTCAGTTTTCCTGTAGGGCAGGATAGATTTCTGTACCCCATTTCCTGTATGTCTTATTTCCCAGTTGCATGTGAAAACAATTTTTTTAACATTTGTTTTTAAAAGTTTGGGTTGCAAATTTTCTCCCTTCCTCCTTCCCACCCACCCTCATTGAGAAGGCAAGCAACGCCATACAGGTTATACATGTGTAGTCATGCAAAACACTTCCATAGTGGTCATGTTGTGAAAAACTTAAGTTTATTTCCCCTAATTCTATCTCACCCCTCATTTATTCTATTCTGTCTTTTGACCCTATCCCTCCTTAGAAGTGTTTGCTTTTGATTATCCCCTCCCCCAAACTGCCCTCCCCTCTATCATCCCCCTGCTCTCTTGTCTTCTTTCCCCTCTATTTTCCTGTAGGGTAAGACAGATTTCCGTACCTCATTGAGTGTATATGTTATTCCCTCCTTAAGCCAAATCCTATGAGAATAAGATTCACTCATTCCCTCTCACCTTTCTCTGTTTCCCCTCCACTGTAAGAGCCTTTTCTTTTCTGTTTTATGTGAGATAATTTACCTTTCTCCTTCTCCCAATATAATCCCCTCTCATCCCTTAATTTTATTCTCCAGATAGCACCCCTTCACCGTGAACTTACCCTGTGCCTTCTATCTATCTATCTATCTATCTATCTATCTATCTATCTATCTATCTATCTAATCTATCTATCTATCTACATACATATAATTTTTTCCTCTCCAACTACCCTAATACTGACAAAGGTCGCATGAGTTAAATGTCATCTTTCCATATAGGAATGTAAACACTTCAACCTTAACAAGTCCCTTATGATTTCTCTTTCCTGTTTACCTCTTCATGTTTCTTCTTGAGTCTTGTATTTGAAAGCCAAATTTTCTATTCAGCCCTGGTCTTTTTATCAAGAATGCTTGAAAGTCCTCTATTTCACTGCATCTCCATTTTTTTCTTCTGAAGGATTATATGCAGTTTTGCTGGGTAGGTGATTCTTGGTTGTAATCCTATCTCCTTTGACCTCTGGAATATTATATTCCAAGTCCTCCGGTCCCTTAATGTAGAAGCTGCTAAATCTTGTGTTATCCTGATTGTGTTTCTACAATACTTGAATTGTTTCTTTCTGACTGCTTGCAATATTTTCTCCTTGACCTGGGAACTCTGGAATTTGGCTATAATATTCCTAGGAGTTTTCCTTTGAGAATCTCTTTCAGGAGATAATCAGTGTATTCCTTCCATTTCTATTTTGCTCTCTGGTTCTAGAATATTGGGGCAATTTTCCTTGATAATTTCTTGAAAGATGATGTCTAAGCTCTTTTTTTGAACATGGCTTTCAGATAATCCAGTAATTTTTAAATTATCTCTCCTGATCTATTTTCCAGGACAGTTGTTTTTCCAATGATATAATTTCACAGTTTTCTATTTTTTCATTCTTTTGGTTTTGTTTTACAGTGTCTTGATTTCTCATAAAGTCATTAGCTTCCAATTGCTCCATTCTGATTTTTAAGGAATATTTTCTTCAGTAAGCTTTTGGACTTCCAGTTTTGCTTTTGGAGGCATTCTTCTTCTCATTGGCTTTTTGGACCTCTTTTGCCATTTGGGTTAGGCTATTTTTTAAGGTGTTATTTTCTTCAGTATATTTTTGGGTCTCCTTTAGCAAGCTATTGACTAGTTTTTCATGATTTTCTTGTATCACTATCATTTCTCTTCCCAGTTTTTCCTCTACTTCTCTTACTTGCTTCTCAAAATCTTTTTGAGCTTTTACATGGCCTGGGACCAATTCAGATTTTTCTTGGAGGCTTTGGATGTAGGAGCTTTGTCTTTGTTGTCTTCTGGTTGTATGTTTTTTTTGTTAGTTTGTTTGTTTTTGTTTTTGCTAGGCAGTGGGGTTAAGTGACTTGCCCAGGGTCACTCAGCTAGTAAGTAAGGTGTCTGGTCTGAGACTGGATTTGAACTCAGGTCCTCCTGACTCCAGGACTGGTGCTCTATCCACTGTGCCACCTAGCTGCCCCCTGGTTTTGTCATCAAAGAAAGATTCTGTGGTCTCACTTTTTTTTTTTTGTACAGTTTGCTCATGATCCCAGCCAATTACTTGAGTTATAAAGTCTTTGTTAAGGTAGGGGTCTGCTTCCAGTGTGGAGAATGTACTGCCTCAAGCTTGGGGGGGTTTGTGTAGCTGTTTTCAGAGATACTTCTAGGGACTTATAAGTTTTCTCTTCTTCCATGGTGGTATGATCAAGGGTGAGTTGTTTACTCCTTTCCTGGCCTGTGCTCTGGTCTGTGAGTGACCACAAGCACTCTTTTCTGCCTTGGAACTATGAAGAGGATTTACTCTGCACTGCCACTATAAGCTCCACCATGCCAGCTCTCCTTTTCACCCCAGGATTGCCACCCAGAACTGTGACCCAGATCCAAGCACAGGCAAAGCAAGAGAATCCTGCCTCAGCATCAGAAAAGAGATCCCTGCAATCCCCCTGTGATAAGCCACTCAATTCCCCCTCAGTCTGTGGGCAGGAAGCTCCAGAAGGAGCTGCTGCCCCAGGCCAAGCTGGAGGACTGGAGCTGGGACTGAGCTTCTCTCTCACCTTGGTCACAGACTTTTCCTACTGACTTTCTAAGTTGTCTTTGGCGTTTGTGGATTGAGAAGTCTGGAAACCGCCATAGCTGCCAGTGATTCAGTCCTCTGAGGGTTGCTCCAGGTTCGCTGAGGCCTGTTTTGCCTGTACGCCCACGCTAAACTGTGTTCCTCTCCCCACCTGGCTTGATATATACCTTTCTGGTCAACCATCCAAGTTGTCTTGGGCTGGAAATTTGTTTCACTCTGTCTTTTTGTGGGTTCTGCTGCTTTAGAATTTGTTTTGAGCCATTTTGTACAAGTATTTGGAGGGGTTTAGGAGAGAGCTCAAGCAAGTCACTGCTTTTACTCTGCCATCTTGGCTCTGTCCTGGGATATGTGATTTCAAAGAGAACACGTAGGTCCCCTCCTTTGTTTCTTCTTGATCTAACCCATTATATCTTCCCACCTGACCCCAAATGCCTATGATCCCTTTTAATTAGGGCTACAAACTTTTATGCCGCTAATCTCCTTTGAGAGCAGGAGAGATTTTCAGTTTTTTCTTTGTGTCTACTCTGCTTAGCACAAAGTCAGATATAGTAATAAATGGTTGATTAGTCTGAGATAGAATTAGAGTGGGGGGACTGAGGCTCTAACCAGAATGCTAGAAGCACTTATAGGTAGAAACAGTGAAGCTTAGCACCTAGTTAGTAAGAATAATTATGTAAAATTGGATGAAAGCTTCTTTGTACAGCTTCTGCTCCTATGGTATCTTTCCAGCTGCTTCATTGTATAAAAGGTCTCTCTTTCCTTTTGACACAAGGTGGTTCTCCCTGGCCCCCCCCCCCCCCCCCCCGGCTGCATATCACAAAGTCAGAAGTTTCTTCTTTGTCCTTTAACTGAATTCATCTCATAGTTGATTTGACACTGCTTTTCATGCTGGGGGTATGCCTGGTTTATGGTTGTGAAATTTTCCCTAGATGACAAAATTACAGTTCTGACCAGAATTATATTAAGGTTTAAAATGCAAATACCTAGCAGTGGTCCCATTGACTGCAGCTCATCCCCTGATCAATATTATTGTTGTGGTTAGTTTAAATTTGTGGGGAACTTTAAAAATACTTTCATCTACATCATGTCATTTAATTTTTACAGATATGTAGTGACAACACTGCATTTGGAGTCAGGTGATGTGTTCAGATCTTTGCCCTTTTACTCACTATTGTGTGAATTGGGGCAAGTCACTTAACCTCAGTGACACTAAGTTTTTAATCTACAAAATGAAGAGATTGAACTAGGTGATCTCCAAAGCATCTTCCACTCTGGATTCTGTGATTTATGATATAATAACATTTCCTATTTTGAAGGCACTGGGTAATTGAAGTGAGTGAATGGTGGACAGGGGAGGGGAGTATACCACCAATGGTGGGATAGGAAAGGCTAAAGAAGAAGAAGAAGACCAACATTAACTACTTGATAATTTTGTCTAATACAGACCCTGGTTACCATCAGCTTTGGGTGGTCAAAGAAGAAAATGTTTTTTGTTGTAGGTATTCAGGCCCAGTTTAGAGGAAATGATTCCTTCAAGTATGCTGTCATTTTTGTTCTCTTTTTTCCCGTTTGTTTTGCAGTGTGGGGTGGTAAGGAGTGGCAGGAGACAAGAAGATGCCCAAACACAATATAGTTGCTATGGCGGTGGCCACCCTTCTGGGCACAGCAGTGGGAGGCCTGATCATATGGAGAGTTTTCCGACGTTGGAGGGGCAAAACCAGCTGTGCCAGAGAGGAGCAGGAAGGAGCTGACAGCCAAGAACTGGCCTCAGTGAAACCAGACCCCCTGTTGTCATCCTTGGTTGTTCCTAATGTCTCACGAGTGGAAAGGATCCTTGGAGAGAAGGTGGTGACTGTGTCTGAACGAGAGGAATGGGAAGAAGTTGAGTCTTTACTCAGGAAGGAGTTGGAACAGTGTCCAGTCCTTGGAATTGACTGTGAGTGGGTAAGTGATAAAGCAAAAAGAAAAAAAGCCCAGCCTTCCAATCCCCCACAACTTCCCTTTCTAACTAGTCTTTTCAGAGAGTAGATGAATAAGATTAGAGGGAAGCTAACATTGGATTTAGACCGAAATGGGTTCTTAGCGGAGTAGTTAGCTACTAGTCACTTACCTAGTATCTACATAGGTACAGTGATTAATATAGTAGGAAATCAAATCACTGAAGACACTCAGCCGTCCGGAGGATGGCCAGGCCTGGGAAGTAAGCAGAAAGCATCTAAGTAAAACCAAAACAGGTTTAATTCAGTAGATATTTGTATGTGTGCTATGTGGGAGGTACTATATTTCTTTTTTTTTAATAAGGCAATTGGGGTTAAGTGACTTGCCCAGGGTCACACAGCTAGTAAGTGTCAAGTGTTTGGTCTGAGGCCAGATTTGAACTCAGGTCCTCCTCATTTCAGGGCTGGTGCTCTATCCACTGCACCACCTGGCTGCCTCAAGGTACTGTATTTCTTGATGAGCCATTTAGGCTTATTCAGAAATGATTTACTGTTCCTCTATTAAAAACTGTAACGCACTTTTATTTGTTTTTGTGGAACCATGAGTAAGAATTTTGGCATCTGGAGTAAATTCAATTCAGCTGCTAGAGGTGGGCAGAGAAGGAGTGTTTCAATTATTACTACTCTTATATGGTTCGGGTATATTGGAGAAAGAGGTAATAAGAATTTAGAAAGTTGAACTAGGAGCCTTGGCTGTTTTAGAGAGCAGGGTTTGGGATGGAGAAAAAAAACTGTTAGCTGAGTACTGGACGAGGGCAGCTAGGTGGTGCAGTGGATAGCATGCTGGGTCTGGAGTCAGGAAGACTAATCAAATCTGGCCTCAGACACTTACTAGCTGTGGGACCCTGGGCAAGTCACTTAATTCTGTTTGCCTCAGTTTCTTCATCTGTAAAATGAGCTGGAGAAGGAAATGGCAAACCACTCTAGTGGTTTCTTTGCTAAGAAAACTCCAAATGTGGGGTCATGGAGAGTCAGACATGAATGAAACGACTGAATAATGACACCAAACTTTTTGTGGAAGAGAGAGTGTGACCTGGAGATCTGTAGGTGGCAGCAGCAAGAATCTGGATAGGATGAATGAACTTCAAGGAGGTGAGGTGGTTGCTGATGATGGTGGCAGAAGAAGTGACAGGGAAGCACAATAAGTGTGTCAACTCTTCTTGGCCCTGTGAGTCAGGGGGCATGGGATGGTGCAAGGGATGTAGTATCTTCAGGAAAAAGCTAGGTTTCCCAGATCCTAAGAAGATGGGAGGAATATGGAAAGAAGAGCTCTAGGGTCATAGATCTGGAAAATCATCTAATCCACTTCCCTCATTTTAGAGTGAGATTAAATGACTTGTCTGAGGTCACATAGGTCACATGGAAGAAGCAGGATTTGAATTCAGGCCCTTTGATTCTAGATGCACCGCAGCACAGCAGAGGAGGGTTCTCAGAGGGTACAATGGAAAGGAAGGGCAGAGGAGGATGGGCACTGGGGAGGGTTAGGACTCAGGTTACTGTTTGGGCAAGGTGGTGGAGAGTGACCCCCAGGGAGCTAGAAGCAAGGTGCCTTCTTGCCTCTTCAGCCCAGCTTGTAGCAGAGGCACAAGCCCCCAGGCAGGTGATTGATGGGGATGAGGCTAAAGAGGGCAACCACAGTCAGTCCTGCTGGAGAGGGGACCTGTAGCTATGGGCCGGTACCTCAGGTTAAAAATTAGAGTGAAATGGAATGGATATTCCCTATTCCACCCAACAGCTAACAAAGGGAACTCTTCTTACTAGGCAAGGGAAGGCCATTCACAGCAGGGAAAGGATGTGGCATTGATTGAGCTGGGCACAGTGTGGGTCAGAAGCAAGGGGGGCTTTTAAACCTAGGGCACCAGGAAGCTATGTCAAATGCTTGAATCTTTAGTGACCTGGGCCACTGAAATCTTTAGGACTGTTGTAGCTTCTAAGGAAAGGAATTAGCTTAGCCCACGTGGCTGACATCTCCCCTACCATGTCACAGGACGCTGAAGGTGTGGCAGCTTAGGAAGACACCTGCTGCCGGCTGGTGTTGACTGCACAGCCCTGTTATCTGGGAGTTAGCCCCCGTGGGCCCAGGCTGGTTGTGGCTCAGGGTTTGCCCAGCCCACAGTGGATTAGAAACAGCAAATAGAAGGGGCAGAGAGGGGAAGTTGTGTTAGAGGCAACTGCATTGGAAGCACTAAACGATTGACAGCTTGACAGTCTGGCAGTGAAGAAAAGAAAAAAAAACAACCTATAAAAAGCCGAGGCAACAACTTAAATGGCGTGGCAGTCTAGATGGATTTGTTACTGGAGCAGACAGCCTTCTATTTTGGTAGCTGTTGAGGGCAGCACAGGACAGGAATGGGTGATACCGTGGGTAATCAAGAAAATAATAGCAGCTGTCATATTGGTGTTCTACAAGTTACATTCTGTTAAATGTAATCTATTTTAGAGACGGGATTATGTAATTTATTTTAGAAAGATTCTCATTAAAATGGGCAAATTTTTAAAAAAAATTGGTGTTTCAAGAGATATTAGAAGAATTGACTGGGGAAGAATGTCTTTCCTGACTAGGGGTAAATGAGGTAAAGATTGTAAGGAGTTGTTGATTTTAAGATAACACACTTAAGTTACTATTGTGTATATTTCTTAGTAGTCATCACTAATTGAAGGAAGCCAGGATAATCCAAAATAACACATAATTTTAAAAAAGTAACTTCTATTTGATTTTAGAATGTGGAATACAAGGTAACCAAAAGTCTTAAGTATAGTTTTAAGATTTAATAGCTGCAGTAAGATTTTTGAGACATCCTGTATAAGTCTGTTATGCTTTAGGAATTAATTTCATACTGAACAGTAAAGTCATATTGAAAAAACTTCATTCTGAAAGATATTGGAAAGTCTTCTTTCTGTCCTACAACATTTTGAATCCCTTCCTTTTCAGCTTCTACTCTTTATTCAGCCTCCTCATGTCCATATTAGAAGAGAAACTTTAACTCTTGGACAGATAACAGGGCAGCTTAGTTTAAGGCTAATAGTTTCTTCCTTTCTCTTATACACCCTGGAGTACAAGAATAAGAATCAAAGGTTTGAGTATCAAAAGGATGGAGATGAGTGTTACATGTGATGGAAAAGTCTAAATGGTCTTTTTTGTCAGCAAGTACTGCAGTGTGTATGTACAGTGCAACAGAGGATGTAATCAATCAATAAATAAACATTTGGGAATACAAAAAGAGGCAAAAGACAGTCTTTAAACTCAGCACCTTGAGATACTGTGCAAACAAATATATGCAAAGTAAGACAAATGCATGATGAATAGGAAATAATTAAGAGAGGGAAGGCACTAGAATTAAAGAGAATTGGGGAAGGCTTCCTTTAGAAAGTGGGATTTTAGCTGAGACTTAAAGGGAACCAGAGAGGTCAGTAGTCAGAGTACAGAATGTAGGCACGGGGGACAGCCAGAGAGAATACGTTCAGAGCCGTTAGATGGAATGGTTTGTTCAAGGAACAGCCAGGGGGCCAGTGTCACCATCGGAGAGTAAGGTGTAAGAAGACTGGAAAGGTGGGAGGGGACTAGGTTATGAAGGACTTTGTGTTGTCTTTTAAAAATTTTTTTTAGTATTTTATTTTTCCCCAGTTACATGTAAAAATAATTTTTAACATTTGTTTTTAAAACTTTGAGTTCCAAATTCTCTCCTTTCTCCCTCCCCTCTCTCATTGAGAAGGGAAATAATTCAATATAGGTTATACATGTGTAGTCATGTAAAACATTTCCATATTAATTATGTTGTGAAAGAAAACAGACAAAAAGAAACCCTCAAGAAAAATAAAGAAAGTAAAAAAGTATGCTTCAATCTATTCAGACACCATCAGTTCTTTCTGTGAGGATGGATAGCATTTTTCATCATAAGTCCTTCAGAGTTATCTTGGATCGTTGTGTTGCTTAGAATAGCTGAGTCATTCATGGCGTAATTATCTTATAATATTGCTGTTACTTTGTAACACAGTACATTTCACTTTGCATCAGCTCATGCAAGTCTTAGCCTTTTTCTGAGAGCATCCTGCTCATCATTTTTTTAAATATAAATTTATTTATTTTTAGTTTTCAACATTCACTCCCACAAGTTTTTGAATTCCAAATTTTCACCCCATCTCCCCCTCCCCCACCCCAAGATGGCATGCATTCTGAATATCCCTTCCCCTAGTCTGTCCTCTCTTCTATCTCTCTCCCCTTCTCTTATCCCCTTCCCCTTCTATTTTCCTGTAGGGCAGGATAGACTTCTGTACCCCATTTCCTGTATTTCTTATTTCCCAGTAGCATGTGAAAACATTTTTTTTAACATATGTTTTTAAAACTTTAGGTTTCAAATTTTCTCTCTTCCTCCCTCCCCACCCACCCTCATTGAAAAGGCAAGCAACTCAATATAGGTTGTACATGTGCAGTTATGCAAAACATGTCCATAGTAGACATGTTGTGAAAAACTAACTCTATTTCCCTTAATCCTATCCTGCCCTCCCATTTATTCTATTCTTTCTTTTGACCCTGTCCCTCCTCAGAAGTATTTGCTTCTGATTACCCCTTTCCCAATCTGCCCTCCTCTCTATCATCCCCCTGCTCTCTTGTCCCCTTCTCCCCTATTTTCCTGTAGGGTAAGACAGATTTCCATACCCAATTGAATGTGTATGTTATTCCTCCTTAAGCCAAATCCTATGAGAATAAGATTCACTCATTCCCTCTCACCTTCCCCCGTTTCCCCTCCACTGTAAGAGACTTTTCTTTTCTGTTTTTTTTTGTGAGATAATTTACCCCATTCTACCTCTCCCTTTCTTCTTCTCTGAGTATAATCCTCTCTCATCCCTTAATTTTATTCTCCAGATATGACCCCTTAATCTTCAACTCACCCTGTGCCCTCTATCTATCTATCTACATATACATACATATAATTTTTTTCCTCCAACTACCCTAATACTGACAAAGGTCTCATGAGTTATAAATATCATCTTTCCATGCAGGAATGTAAACAGTTCAACCTTAATAAGTCTCTTACTATTTCTCTTTCCTGTTTACCTCTTCATGTTCCACTGGAGTCCTGTATTTGAAAGTCAAATTTTCTATTCAGCTCTGGTCTTTTCATCAAGAATACTTGAAAGTCCTCTATTTCACTGAATGACCATTTTTTCCCCTGAAGGATTATACTCAGTTTTGCTGGGTAAGTGATTCTTGGTTGTAATCCTATCTCCTTTGCCCTCTGGAATATTATATTCTATGCCCTGCGGTCCTTTAATGTAGAAGCTGCTAAATCTTGTGTTATCCTGATTGTGTTTCCACAGTACTTGAACTGTTTCCTTCTGGCAGCTTGTAATATTTTCTCCTTGACCTGGGAACTCTGGAATTTGGCTGGAGTTTTCTTTTGGGGATCTCTTTCAGGAGGAGATTTGTGGATTCTTTCAATTTCTATTTTGCCCTCTGGTTCTAAAATATCAGGGCAGTTTTCCTTAATAATTTCTTGAAAGATGATGTCTAGGCTCTTTTTTTGATCATGGCTTTCAGAAAGTCCAATAATTTTTAAATTCTCTCTCCTGGATCTGTTTTCCAGGTCAGTTGTTTTTGCAATGAGATATTTCACATTGTTTTCTAATTTTTCATTCTTTTGTATTTGTTCTGCTGTGTTGTGATTTGTCATAAAGTCACTATCTTCCAATTGCTCTATTCTAATTTTCTTCAGTAAGCTTTTGGACTTCTTTTCATATGGCCAATTTTGCTTTTTAGGGCATTCTTCTCCGCCTTGGCTTTTTGGACCTCTTTTGCCATTTAGGTTAGGCTCTTTTTTAAGGTGTTATTTTCTTCAGTATATTTTTGGGTCTCCTTTAGCAAGCTGTTGACTTGTTTTTCATGATTTTCTTGCATCACTCTCATTTCTCTTCCCAGTTTTTCCTCTACTTCCCTTACTTGCTTCTCAAAATCCCTTTTGAGCTTTTCCAAGGCCTGGGACTGACTTGATATTTTTCTTGGAGGCTTTGGATGTAGGAGCTTTGACTTTGTTGTCTTCTTCTGGTTGTATATTTTGATCTTTTTCACCAAAGTAAGATTCTTTGGTCTGACTTTTTTTGCACCGCTTGCTCATGATCCCGGCCAGTTACTTGAGTTTTAAACTCTTTGTTAAGGTAAGAGTCTGCTTCCAATGTGGAGAGTGTACTGTCCCAAGCTTAGGGGGTTTGCACAGCTGTTTTCAGAGATACTCGTAGGGACCTGTAAATTTTCAGTTCTTCCGAGGTGGTATGATAAGGGGCGAGGTGTTTACTCCTTTCCTGGCCTGTGACCACAAGTACTCCTTTCTGTCCTGTAACTGTGAGGAAGGGTTCCTCTCCACAGCTACTTCAAGCTCCACCATGCCAGCACTCCTCCTCACCCCAGCACCGCAGCCCAGAACTGTGACCCAGATCCACACATGGGCAAAGCAAGAGATTCCTGCCTCAGCACTGGCAAAGAAATCCCTGCAATCCCTCTCTGATCAGCCACTGGATTCCCCCTCAGTCTGTGGGCCGGAAGCTCGGGAAGCAGCTGCTCCTCCCCCCCCCACCCTGGCTGCGCTCTTGGGGAATGGAGCTGAAACCCCACCTTCCTGTCTCAGTATTGACAGAAACAGCCTTTTCCCACTGACCTTCTAAGTGGTCTCTGTCATTTGTGGATTGAGGAGTCTGGAAACCTCCACAGCTGCCTTCAGTTCAGTCCTCTGAGGCCTGCTGCAGGTTCCCTGTGGCCTGCGTGCCCATGCTGTGCTGTGTCCGCGCAATACACCTTTCTGATCAATCATCCAGGTTGTCTTGGGCTGGACATTTGTTTCACTCTGTCTTTTGCGGGTTCTGCTGCTTCACAATTTGTTTAGAGCCGTTTTTTATGAGTATTTGGAGGGGTTTGGAGGAGAGCTCAAGCAAGTCGCTGCTTTCAGTCTGCCATCTTGACTCCGCCCCCTCATCATTTCTTATAGTACAATAGTATTCCATCATAATCACATACCATAACTTTTTTAGCCATTCCCCAATTTTTAAAAAATTTTATTAATTTATTTTGATTTATCAACAATCACTTCCATATGCTTTTGAGTTGAAAATTTTTCTCCCCCTTCCTCCCCCCACCCTCCCCAAGATGGTGTACAATCTGATATAGACTTTACATTTACATTGCTATTAAACATATTTTCACATTAGTGAAGTTGTAAGTAAAAATTAAAACCAATAGGAGGAACCATGAGAAAGAGGAAACAAAACTCAATGGAAGGTAAAAATGAGTGATAGCGATTCGACTTCCATAGTTCATTCTTTGGATGTGGGCAGCATTTTCCATCCCAAGGCCTCTGGAGATGTCTTAGATCCTCGTAATGCTGAGAAGGAGTTCAACAATCTTAGTCATTGCATAACGTGGCTGTTATTGTGTACAAAGTCCTCTTGGTTCTGCTCACTTCACTCAGCATCAGACCATATAAGTCTTTCCAGGCTTTTCTGAAGTCAGCCTGTTCATCATTTCTTATAGCACAATAGTATTCCATTACATTCATATACCACAACTTGCTCAGCCATTCCCCAGTTGATGGGCATCCTCTCAATTTCCAGTTCTTTGCCACCACAAAAAGAGCTGCTATGAATATTTTTGTACATGTGGGTCCTTTTCCCATTTGTTTAATCTCTTTGGGATATAGCCCTAGAAGTGCTATTGCTGGGTCAAAGGATATGCAAATTTTTGTAGCCAGCCATTCCCCAATTGATGGGCATCGCCTCAACTTCTCATTCTTTACCCCCAGAAAAGAGCTACTATGAATAGTTTTGTACATATTGGTTCTTTTCCTTTTTGGTTTTTTTTTTTTTATCTCTTTTGTGATACAGACACAGTCGTGGTATTGCTAGGTCAGAGGGTATGCCTGGTTTTACAGCCCTTTGGACATAGTTCGAATTTGTTTTATAGAATGGTTGAATCAGTTCACAACTCCACCAAGAGTAGCACAATAGTGTTGCATCATAATCACATACCATAATTTGTTCAGCCATTCCCTAATTGATGGACATGCCCTCAATTTCCAGTTCTGTGCCACTACAAAAGGAGCTGTTATGAATATTTTTGTACATATATGTCCTTTTCCTTTTTGTTTGCTCTACAGAAATAGTTGAATTGCTTTATAGAATGGTTGAATCTGTTGACAGCTCCACCAGCAGCGCACTAATGTCTCATTTTCCCCACGTCCCCAACAATATTTGTCATTTTCCTTTTTTTTCCTTTTAGCCAGTCTAATAAGTTTGAGGTAGTACCTCAGAATTGTTCTCCAACCAGTGTGGGTTAGAGCGTTTTTTTCACATGGCTATAGATAGCTTTGATTACTTCATTTGAAAACTGTTCATACCATAAATTTCATTTATTGCTTGGAGAATGGCTCTTATATTTTTATAAATTTGACTCAGTATGTTTGAGAAATGAGGTCTTTATCAGAGAAACTTGCTTCAAAATTTTTTTCACAGTTGCTATTGCCAATTGTTATTTCCCTCTATCCTATTTCCCCCCATTTATTCTATTTACTCTCTTATTTCATCCTGTGCCTCCTCAAAAGTGTTTTGCTTCTGACTACTGCCTTCCCCAATTTGCACTCCCTTGTATCACCACTCATACCCCTTCTCATATCCTCTTTTCCTTTTACTTTCCTGTAGGGTAAGATAGATTTCTGTACCCAATTGAGTGTGTGTATTGTTCCCACTTTAAGCCAGTTCTGATGAGAGTAAGGTTCCCTCTCTCCCCTTCACTTTCCCCTTTTTCCTCTCCACTGTAAAAGCTTTTTCTTGCCTCTTTTACCTGAGGTAATTTACTCATTCAACCTCTCCCTTTCCTTTTCTCCGAGTGCACTTCTCTGTCCTTAATTTTATTTTTTTAGATATCATCCTTTCATATTCCACTCACACCCATGCCCTCTGGCTATCTATACTCCTTTTTACCGCCCTAATAATGAGAAAGTTCTTATGAGTTATAAGTATCATCTTCCCATATAGGAATGTAAACAGTTAAACATTATTAAGTCCCTTATGATTTCCCTTTCCTGTTTATCTTTTTATGCTTCTCTTGAGTCTTGTATTTGCAATTCAGATTTTCTGTTCAACTGTGGTCTTTTCATCAAGAATGCTTGAAAGTCCTCTATCTCATTGAATGTCCATTTTTCCCTCTGAAGGATTGTACTCAGTTTTGCTGAGTAGTGACTCTTGGTTGTAATCCTAGCTCCTTTGCCCTTTGGAATATCATATTCCAAGTCCTGCAGTCCTTTAATGTAGAAGCTGCTAAATTTTGCGTTATCCTGACTGTGGCTCTATGATATTTTGTTTTTGGCTGCTTGCAATATTTTCTCCTTGACCTAGGAGCTCTGGAATTTGTCTGTAATATTCCTGGGAGTTTTCATTTGGGGATCACTTTTAGGAGGTGATTGGTGGATTCCTTCCATTTCTGTTTTACCCTCTGATTCTGGAATATCAGGGCAGTTTTCCTTGATAATCTCTTGAAAGGTGATATCTAAGCTCTTTTTTGGGTCATAGCTTTCAGGTAGTCCAATAATTTTTAAATTTTCTCTCCTGGATCTGTTTTCCAGGTCATTTTTTTTTCTGGTGAGATATTTCATTGTCTTCTATTTTTCATTCTTTTGGTTTTGTTTTATTATTTCTTTATTTCTCATAAAGTCATTAGCTTCTGTTTGCTTAATTCTAATTTTTTTTTTTAGGCAGTTGGGGTTCAGTGATTTGCCCAGCGTCACACAGCTAGTAAGTGTCAAGTGTCTGGTCTGAGATTGGATTTGAACTCGGGTCCTCCTGACTCCAGGGCCAGTGCTTTATCCACCTACTTGCCCCTATTCAGTTCTAATTTTTAAGAAAATATTTTCTTCAGTGAGCTTTTGTATTTCCTTTTCCATTTGGCCAATTCTACTTTTTAAGTAGTTTTCTTCAATGAATTTTTGTGCATCTTTTTCCATTTGGCCAGTTTTGCTTTTTAAGGCATTCTTCTCCTCATTTGCTTTTTGTATCTCTTTTACCATTTGGCCTAAACTGTTTTTTAAGGTGTTATTTTGTTCATTATTTTTTTGTTTCTCATTTATGAAGCTCTTGACCCATTTTTCATGATTTTCTTGCATCAGTCTCATTTCTCTTCCCAGTTTTTCCTCTGCCTCTCTTACTTGATTTTCAAAATCCTTCTTGAGCTCTTCCATGGCCTGAGACCAATTCATATTTTTCTTTGAGGCTTTGGATGTAGGAGCTTTGACTTTGTTATCTTCTTCTGAGTGTGTGTTTTGTTTTTCCTCATCACCATAGTAACTTTCCATGGTCAGAATTTTTTTCTGTTGTTTGTTCATTTTTCCAGCCGATTTTATGATTTTTAACTCTTTGTTAAAGTAGGGCTCTGCTTCCAGTGTGGAGGTGTACTGTTCCAAGCTTCAGAGGTTTTGTGCAGCTGTTTTCAGAGATACTTCTAGGGACCTGTAAGTTTTCAGTTCTTCCAAGGTGGTATGATCTAAGGAGAGTCATGTGTACTCCTTTTCTGGCCTGTGCATGGCCACAAGTACTCTTTTCTGCCCTAGAACTATGACAAGGATACCCGCTCCACTACAAAATTCTCCCCTCTTCTCTCCCCCAGCCCTTGTCCCCCAAGCTCTGGTGTGTTAGTGCCCCTCCTCCCCTGGGACTGTCACCCAGGACTGGGACCTGGATCTGAGTGTGGGCAAAGCAACAGAGTTCTGTCTCAGTGCTAATAAAGAGACCCCTGCAATCTCTTTCTGACCAGTTGTTCAACCCCCTTACCGTCTGTGAGGTAAGAGCTCTGGAAGCAGCTGCTGCCGCTGTTGATTCAGTGGCTTCCAAGGAGTGCTTCTGGTTTTCTGGGTCTGTGTCTGTGCTAGACTGTGTTCCACTCTCACACAGGTGTGACAGACCTTTTGCACCTTCTGACCCTCTGTGTTGTCTTTGGTTGGAAAATTATTTCACCTGTCCTTTTGTAGGTTCTGCTGCTCTAGGAATTATTTCATGGTATTACGTTTCATGGTGTTTGGAGGGGTTTGGAGAAGAGCTCAGGTGAGTTTGCTGCCTTTTCTCCACCATCTTGGCTCTGCTGTGAAGGACTTTGAATGTAAAACAAAGCATTTTGTACTAGCTCCTAGAAACTTTAGGGAGTCACCAGAGTTTATTGAGTAGGAGCTAAGAAAGTAATTAGAGTTCTTTTTTTGGGGGGGGGTTGAGGCAGTCGGTGTTAAGTGACTTGCCTAAGGTCACACAGCTAGTAAGTGTCAAGTGTGTGAGGCCAAATTTGAACTCAGGGAGCAGCTAGGTGGCGCAGCTGATAGAACACCGGCCCTGAAATCAGGAGGACCTGAGTTCAAATCTGGCGTGAGACCAAACACTTGACACTTACTAGCTGTGTGACCCTGGCAAGTCACTTAACTCCAATTGCCTTAAAAAAAAATACCAGATTTGAAATCAGGTCCTACTGACTCCCAGGCTGGAGCTCTATCTACTGTGCCACCTAGCTGCTCCTAATTGGAGTTCTTCAGGGACCGTCAGTAACCTTGCAAGGACAAGTGAAATTTACCTAGAAGAGGGTGAAATTCTACAAGATGTTATTGGAAAGCTGAGAGAAACCTGTGCTAATTGCTGAATACTAACAGCACTCCTGGTACTGCAGAGTACGTAGGCTAGATGTACCCTTTGTCCCTGACTGCATCAGCACAAAGCGAATACAAATTCAGCAAAAGTAATGTGTTCAAAAGATTGCTAACCAGGCAGACAAATGGACCATTCTGTTGTCATGTTAACCTTTTTGGCTGGGTGGTGCAGTGGAAAGTTCCTGGATTTGGAGTCAGAAAACTTAGGTTCAAATCCTTCTATTTAGCTAAGTTTCCATCCTCAGCATTATCCTTCTTCACTCCTTGCTCTCTCCCACTTTGTATGTCCTACTAGTTGCCAAGTGTTGTTAATTCTGCCTTTATGATACCTTTTACATTTATCCCCATCTCTCCATTTCCATAGCCACTATTCTAGATTAGGCCTTATACTACTGTAATAGTTTCTTTTTTTAAAAAAAATTTTATTACTATCTTTTTTTAAAAATCACCTATGTTTCTCCTAATTTCTCTCCCTCTCCCAGAGAACTATCGCATGTAACAAAGAATATTTTTAAAGGAGAAGAGGAAAATTGATTGATCAGTACATTGAAAAAGTCTGAAAACACATGCATTGTTCCATGCCCATGGACCTTCCACCTCTGTAAGAGCGTGGGAAAGGGAGGTGTTGCCTCATTCCTTCTTTGGGGGGCGTGCTTGTTCTTTGTAATTCTGCAACATTCACTTAAAAAAAAACACTTTTAATTGATATCCTTTGATTTTTTGCAACTCCAGGATTTCTGCTGCTATCTCTCTCCCTCCACCTCCCAGAATCATCCATATAACTTTTTTTTTGTTTAAAGAAAAAGAGGTGGAAGGGAAAATAATCAGGAAAACTGATCAACACATCGAAACAGTCTGACGATATATGCAGTTTTCATACCCATGGAACTTCTGCAAAGGAGTAGAGTTGGGTGTTTTCTTATATAGTATCTTCTTTGGAGCCAGGCTTGTTCCTTACTATTTTACAATATTCACTTTTTATTGTTTTATGGTCATTCTTTCCATTTACATTGCTGTCATCGTATATATAATTTTCTTGTCGCCTTTTCTTCGTAAAACTTCATTTAAGTCTTTGTGTGTTTCTTGGTATTCATGATGTTTATCATTTCTTAGAACACCATAATAATCCATTACATTCACATACCACCCTTTGTTTATCCATTGCTCAATCAATGGGCATTTGCTTTGTTAACATCTAGTTCCTCTGCAACAGCTTTCTGTTTTGTCTCCCTGTCTCCAGTCTCTACCTTCTCTAATCTGTACCAGATCAACATCCCTGTAGCACAGATCAGAAAGTGCTACTTCCCTGCTCAGGACACTTCTCCAGGATCAAATGCAAACCACTCTGACATCTAAAGCCCCTCCCAATCTCACTCTTTCTAGACTTCTTCAGGTACTCTGTAAACTAACCTCCTTGTTTTTCACAGGACACGTTTTATCTCACGCCTTGATACCTTGGCCCAAGCTGTCCCCCGTTCCTGGAATGTACTCCCGCTTCCCCTTCCCCTTCAAGTCTCTAGCCCCCTACAAAGATCCAGTCAAGAGCCACTCCCACATCTTCCCCCAGCTCTTAGTGTCTCCTCTCACCAAAAACAAAACAAAGCCCTAATATTAATTAATTAATACTTAATAAGTGTACATGTTGTTACCTCCGCCCTTCCCTCCAGTCAGGTGTAAGCTCTTTGAGAGCAGGGCCTGTTTTATTTTTAATCTTTGTATCTCTGCCACCTAACACATTGTCTGGTATATAGGTGCTGAATAAATGTTTGTTCCACTGAAATCCTGGATGCGCTATTTATGAGCTGTGTGATCCTGAGTAATTTTGTCCTCAGCCTCAGTTTCCTTATTTCTATAAAGAGGGGGTTGTACTAGAGTAGATCTCTAAGATCCCTCCTTTTAACTCCAAATCCTACCTTAGCTTAGAAGATGGCTTAAGAGCCTTCCTCATATTTTACCCTCTGCTGCCATCAAGTGGCTGTTCAGAGTAACAAACTTTAAAAACTGGACTCTTCCTGCTGCTTAAAGACCAAGTCATTACAGACAGCTTCTTGACCGTAGACCCAAAAGTAGTTTGTTTCAGAGGTTAAAATATGGAGTTCATAGGATCATGAAATTTGGTTTCTTTGAGGTCATATAGGTCAGTCCCTTCATTTTTCAAAGTAAACTGAGGTTTAGAGAGATTAAGTGACTTGCCCAGAGACACAGAGCTGGTAAATGCCAGAAGCAAGATTTGAACTCAGGTCTCCTAGCTACAGTTCCAGCGTTCTATACATTCTATGCTATATTGCCATCTTTACTTTTTAATGAATATAAACCAACTAAAATGAGCATTTTCACGTATACAGTAGGGCAAGAAAAGAAGGATTGTACATGAAACTTTGAATCTCTGTCATGTACAGCTTGCTTATATATGAGCTTACATAGCTCGTATCATAAACTCAGCATTTAACTTTCAAAGTAGTCCTGCTTGTCTTTGATTCCTTTTCTTCTCTTCTATGAATTATAAAAAATACTTCATTGTCCCTTTTTAATTTTTTTAAAGCCCTATCCCTAGTCCCTTCTTTCTACCCCTTCCCTCTCAAAGAAAAAAGAAAAGAAAACAAAAACAAAATCATTATAACAAATATGCATAGTCAAGCAAACAAATTTCTCATATTGTTGGTATCCAAAACTCTCTCATTCTGTGTCTTGTTTTTGAGTACTTGAAAGGCTGTCATAGATAATGAGTAGACTTTTTTTTTGCTTGGCTCCCAAAGCAAAAGTTTGGAGTCCAAATTTGAATACATGGAATTTTTGTCTTGGAGCACCTTTGTCTAGGATATTGTCTCAAATGGCAAGCAGAGTTTAGTAGCTGAGGCTCATTTAACTTTTTCCTCCTCAACAGTTAAGTGATCTGCATAGAAAGCAGAAAGTAGACTGTCTTCTCTGTGTACTTAGTGTTATACTGGAGTGATCATTATATCCTGGCTTTCTCTGTTGCAGGTGAATATAAAAGGCAAAGCTAGCCCTGTTTCACTCCTACAAATGGCATCCCTAACAGGCCGCTGCATCTTACTTCGTCTTCCTAAGCTGATCTCTGGTAAAGCAGCACTCCCCCAAACCTTATTGGATATATTGGAAGACAGAAGAATCTTAAAGGTTGGCGTTGGGTGTCGGGAAGATGCCAGCAAGTTGCTTCAGGACTATGATCTCACTGTTAGAGGGTGTCTTGACCTCCGAAATCTAGCAGTGAAACAGAGGTATATGTACTTGTGTTTGCTGCTATTCCTGTGTATAGTCAGGGGGACAGGTGTATAAGCAGAAGCAATGGTATTTTGAAGATGATTGCTGGAAGATCTGAAAATCTCTTTTTTAAAATTAATTAATTTTTAATTTTCAGTGTTCACTTTCACAAGATTCCCAAATTTTCTCCCCCGTCTCCCCCCCACCCCAAGATGGTGTGTATTCTGAATACCTCTTCTCCCAATCTGCCCTCCCTTCTATCATCCTCCTCCCCTTCTCTTATCCCCTTCCCCTTCTATTTTCCTGTAAGGCAGAATAGAATTCTATACCCCATTTCTTGTATATCTTATTTTTCAGTTGCATGTAAAAACAGGTTTTAACATTAGTTTTTAAAACTTTGATTTCCAAATTCTCTCCCTTCCTCCCTCCCCACCCACCTTCATTGAGAAGGTAGGCAATTCGATACAGGTTATACATGTGTAGTCATGCAGAACACTTCCATAATAGTCATGTTATGAAAAACTAACTATATTTCCTTCCGTCCTATCCTGCCCCCCCCCCCATTTTTTCTATTCTCTCCTTTCAGAATAGAAATTCTCCTGTTTCCAGAATAGGAATATTCTATCTGTCCGTCCTCAAAAATGTTTGGTTCTGATTACCCCTTCCTCCAATCTGCCCTCCCCTCTATCATCCCCTTCCCCTTTTATCCCCTTTCCCCCTCTTTACCTAAGATAGATTTCCTTACCCAATTGCATGTATATGTTATTCCTTCCTTAAGTCATATCTGATGAGAGTAAGATTCACTCATTCCCTCTCACCTCCCCCCAGCTCCCTTCCACTGTAAAAGCTTTTGCTTGTCTGTTTTATGTGAGATAATTTACCCCTTTATAACCTCTTCCTTTCTCCTTTTCCCAGTATAATCCTCTCTCACCCCTTAATTTTATTTTTTAGATATCCGTTCATATTCAACTCACCCTGTGCTCTCTGTCTCCCTGTCTCTGTCTCCCTCTCTCTGTATATGTGTGTGTGTGTGTGTGTGTGTGTGTGTGTGTGTGTGTGTGTGTATTTCCCTCCAACTACCTTAATACTCAGAAAAGTCTCATGAGTTATAAATATCATCTTTCCATGTAGGAATGTAAACAGTTCACCTTTAATAGGTCCCTTATGATTTCTCTTTCTTGTTTACCTTTTCATGCTTCTCTTGAGTCTTGTATTTGAAAGTCAGATTTTCTATTCAGCTCTGGTCTTTTCATCAAGAATGCTTGAAAGTCCTCTATTTCATTGAATGTCCATTCTTTCCCCTGAAGGATTATACTCAGTTTTGCTGGATAGGTAATTCTTGATTTTAATCCTAGCTCATTTGACCTCCAGAATATCATATTCCAAGCCTCTCCGATCGCTTAATGTAGAAGCTGCTAAGTCTAGTGTTATCCTGATTGTGTTTCCACGATACTAGAATTGTTTCTTTCTGGCTCCTTATAATATTATTTTCTCTGGAAGCTCTGGAATTTGGCTATAATATTCCTAGGAGTTTTCCTTTGGGGATCTCTTTCAGGAGGAGATCAGTGGATTCTTTCAATTTCTATTTTGCCCTCTGGTTCTAGAATATTGGTGCAGCTTTCCTTGATAATTTCTTGAAAGATGATGGCTAGGCTCTTTTTTTGATCATGGCTTTCAGGTAGTCCAATAATTTTTAAATTCTCTCTCCTGGATCTATTTTCTAGGTAAGTTGTTTTTCTAGTGAGATATTTCACATTGTCTTCTATTTTTTCATTCTTTTGGTTTTGTTTTATAATTTCTTGATTTCTCATAGAGTTATTAGCTTCCATTTGCTCTGTTCTAATTTTTAAGGCATTATTTTCTTTAGTGAGCTTTTGCACCTCCTTTTCCATTTGGCCAATTCTGCTTTTTAAGGCATTCTTCTCCTTATTGGCTTTGTAGACCTCTTTTGCCATTTGGGTTAGTCTGTTTTTTAAGGTGTTATTTTCTTCAGTATTTTTTGGGGTCTTTAGCAAGCTGTTGACTTGTTTTTCATGATTTTCTTGTATTACTCTCATTTCTCTTCCCAATTTTTCCTCTACTTCTCTTACTTGCTTTTCAAAATCCTTTTTGAGCTCTCTTGTAGCCTGAGACCAATTCATATTTTTCTTGGAGGCTTTGGATGTGGGAGCTTTGACTTTGTTGTCTTCTTCTGGTTGTATATTTTGATCTTCTTTGTCATCAAAGTAAGATTCTCTAGTCTGAGTTTTTTTTTTTCACTGTTTGCTCATGTTCCCAGCCAGTTACTTGACTTTTAAACCCTTGTTAAGGTAGGGGTCTGCTTCCAGTGTGGAAGGTGTACTGTCCTAAGTTTGGGGGGTTTTGTGCAGCTGTTTTCAGAGATACTTGTAGGAACCTGTAAATTTTCAGTTCTTCCAAGGTGGTATGATCAAAGGCGAGGTGTTTACTCCTTTCCTGTCCTGTGCTCTGGTTTATGAATGGCTACAAGTGCTTTCTTCTGCCTTGGAACCATGGGGAGTATTCCCTCTGTACAACCACCACAAGCTTTGCCATGCCAGTGTTCCTCTTTGCCCCAGGACTGCCACCTAGGGCACTCACATCCAAGCATGGGCAAAGCAAGAGAATCCTTCCACAGCATCACCAAAGAGGCCCCTGCAATCCCCCTCTGATGGGCCACTTGATTTCCAGAAGCAGCCACCACTGTTGCACCGCTTGAGGCCTACTCCAGGTTTGCTAAGGCCAGGTCTTTGTCCGCTTGGCCCATTCCTCTCCCAGCCTGGTGCAACAGATCTTTCCCATCAACAATCCAGGTTGTCTTGGGCTGTCTTCTTATGAATTCTGCTGCTCTAGAATTTGTTTAGAGCCATTTTTAACAGATATTTGGTGGTATTTGGGGGGAAAGCTCAAGCAAGTCGCGGCTTTTACTCCACCATCTTGGCTCTACCCACCAACATCTGGAATTCTGTTTAATAGGAATTCTAGGAAGATTGGAAAGTTCTGGCCAGCATATGAGAATTTGAAAAGAAAGAAATATTCCGTCTTCCAGGAAAGCCTCAATTACCTTAGAAGTAACCCTACTTAATGAAGTGGTAGAGTGTCAGTTTAGTCCAGTTTAGTCAGTTTTTGCTAGAAAATCTTGGCCTTGATGTGGATAAAAAAAACTTTTTCCTTTCCATTGGAATTTCTTTTTCTTATAGAATTTCTGTTCCAGCTCTCTCTTTGATTTAATTTCTTCCTGGTCAATGGAAATATGGAAGCATGCCTGTCTTGATGGTAGCCAAGAGTTGGGCAACCAGCCTCTCCTGCACTGATTGTAACCAAGGAGGTTGGATTTAATTTACTAAATCAGTGCTTTCTTATTTTTACATAAATGTAAAATGTGAGATCCTGCATTTCAAATCTTATAATTTGGTTTGTGTGGTTGAAGCTCTTGTATTTTTGTATTAATTTTTAATCACTGAAGGATACCTTTTAATCTATATTGGATTCCACTCTGTTTTTCAAGTTAATTACATTTCTTTTTTTTTTAATATATAAATTTATTTATTTTTAGTTTTCAACATTTACTTCCACAAGATTTTGAGTTCCAAATTTTTACCCCATCTTGCCCCTCCCCCCACCCCAAGATGGCATACATTCTGAATACCTCTTCCCCTAGTCTGCCCTCTCTTCTATCTTTCCCCCTCTTCTCTTATCCCCTTCCCCTTCTGTTTTCCTGTAGGACAGGATAGATTTCTGTATCCCATTTCCTGTATTTCTTATTTCCCAATTGCATGTGAAAACATTTTTTTTAAACATGTGTTTTTAAAACTTTGGGTTCCAAATTTTCTCCCTTCCTCCCTCCCCACCCACCTCATTGAAAAGGCAAGCAACTCCATATAGGTTGTACATGTGCAGTTATACAAAACACTTCCATAGTAGACATGTTGTGAAATACTAACTCTATTTCCCCTAATCCTATCCTGCCCCCCATTTATTCTATTCTTTCTTTTGACCCTGTCCCTCTTCAGAAGTATTTGCTTCTGATTACACGCTTTCCCAATCTGCCGTCCTATGTATCATCCCCCTGCTCTCTTGTCCCCTTCCCCCCTATTTTCCCATAGGGTAAGACAGATTTCCATACCCCATTGAGTGTGTATGTTGTTGCCTCCTTAAGCCAAATCCTGTGAGAATAAGATTCACTCATTCCCTCTCACCTTCCTCCGTTTCCCCTCCACTGTAAGAACCTTTTCTTTTCTGTTTTTTTATAAGATAATTTACCCCATTCTACCTCTCCCTTTCTCCTCCTCCTAGTATAATCCTCTCTCACCCCTTAATTTTATTCTCTAGATATGACCCCTTCATCTTCAACTCACCCTGTGCCCTGTATCTACCTATCTACATATACAGACATATAATTTTTTTCCTCCAACTACCCTAATACTGACAAAGGTCTCATGAGTTATAAATATCTTTTCATGCAGGAATACAAACAGTTCAACCTTAATAAGTCTCATATGATTTCTCTTTCCTGTTTACCTCTTCATGTTCCACTTGAGTCTTGTATTTGAAAGTCAGATTTTCTATTTCAGCTCTGGTCTTTTCATCAAGAATGCTTGAAAGTCCTCTATTTCACTGAATGACCATTTTTCCCCCTGAAGGATTATACTCAGTTTTTCTGGGTAGGTGATTCTTGGTTGTAATCCCATCTCCTTTGTCCTCCTTGTCTCTTAATGTAGAAGCTGCTAAATCTTGTGTTATCCTGATTGTGTTTCCACAATACTTGAATTTTCTTTCTGGCTTCTTGTAATAGTTTCTCCTTGACCTGGGAACTCTGGAATTTGGCTACAATATTCCTAGGAGTTTTCCTTTGGGGATCTCTTTCAGGAGGAGATCGATGGATTCTTTCAATTTCTTTTTTGGCCTCTGGTTCTAAAATATCAGGGCAGTTTTCCTTGACAATTTCTTGAAAGATGATGTCTAAGCTCTTTTTTTGATCATGGCTTTCAGATAGTCCAATAATTTTTAAATTCTCTCTCTCCTGGATCATTTGTTTTTCCAATGAGATATTTCACATCGTTTTCTAATTTTTCTTTCTTTTGGATTTGTTTTACAGTGTCTTGATTTCTCATTAAGTAGCTGGCTTCCAAATGCTCTAATTTTTAAGCAAGTATTTTCTTCAGTAATCTTTTGGACTTCCTTTTCCATTTGGCCAATTTTGCTTTGTAGGGTATTCTCCTCATTGGCTTTTTGGACCTCTTTTGCCATTTGGGTTAGGCTATTTTTTAAGGTGTTATTTTCTTCAGTTTTTTTTGGGGTCTTCTTTAGCAAGCTGTTGACTTGTTTTTCATGATTTTCTTGCATCACTCTCATTTCTGTTCCCAGTTTTTCCTCTACTTCTCTTACTTGCTTCTCAGAATCTCTTTTATGCTCTTCCAAGGCCTCAGACTGATTCATATTTTTCTTGGAGGCTTTGGATGAAGGAGCTTTGGCTTTTTTGTCTTCTTCTGGTTGTATATTTTGATCTTCTTTGTCACCAAAGTAAGATAATATAGTCTGACTCTTTTTGCAACGTTTGCTCATGATTCTAGCTAGTTACTTGAGTTTTCAACTCTTTGTTAAGGTAAGAGGCTGCTTCCAATGTGGAGAGTATACTGTCCCAAGCTTCGGGGTTTGTGCAGCTGTTTTCAGAGATATTTCTAGGGACCTGTAAATTTTCAGTTCTTGCAAGGTGGTATGATAAGGGGCGAGGCGTTTACTCCTTTCCTGGCCTGTGCTCTGGTCTATGAGTGACCACAGGCAGTCTTTTCTGTCTTGCAACTGTGAGGAGAATTTCTGCTCCACCACACCGGCGCTCCTCCTTGCCCCAACACTGCCATCCAGAACTGTGACCCAGATCCAATCACGGGCAAAGCAAGAGATTCTTGCCTCAGCTCTGGCGAAGAGATCCCTGCAATCCCTCTCTGATCAGTCACTGGATTTCCCCTCAGTCTGTGGGCCAGAAGCTCAGGACACAGCCATCGCCCCAGGCCGCACTCACTTGGGAACTGATGCTGAGACCTAGCTCCTCTCTTGCCACGAGCGCTTGTGTCTGTGGCCGTGGTCTGATGCCGGCAGAGTATGAAGAGAGGAAGAATCAGAGGCCAGGGGGAAGATGTGAAGAACAAACTCCGTTTATTGATCTGAGGGCTCAGGCTTATAGAGTACTGGATCAAGCAATAGTAACATTGTTATTCACGAAAAGTACAAATCTAATTAGGTGATTTCCTCACTTCCTTGTACCTTGTGTGTTACTTTCTTTCCTGCGTCCTATCCTGTATCCCGTCCGTTTCCTCCCTTCCTGCATCCTGTTCTCAAGAGACGGAACAGGGGGGTGGTGAGCCGACATCCGGAGTTTCACAGCTGTTAGGCTTAGTACAAGCTACAGGTAAGACCCGGGCTGGCCTAAGCCCTCCAACTCCCCAGAGCCGGCCCTCTACACTCTCTCACCACAGAAACAGACTTCCCACTGACCTTCTAAGTTGTCTTTGGCATTTGTGGGTTGAGAAGTCTGAAATCACCACAGCTGCCAATGATTCAGTCCTCTGAGGGTTGCTCCAGGTTCGCTGCTGCCTGTGTGCCTACTCTGAGCTGAGCTCCTCTCCCTGCCCAGCGTGATACACCTTTCCAATCAACCATCCAGGTTGTCTTGAGCTGGAAATTTGCTTTACTCTGTCATTTTGTAGGTTCTGCTGCTTTAGAATTTGTTTAGAGCCATTTTTTTTTTTACAGGTATTTGGAGAGGTTTGGGGGAGAGCTCAAGCAAGTCACTGCTTTCACTCCACCATCTTGGCTGCGCCCTCCCCATGTCCAAGTTAGTTACATTTCATAAATTCATTTACTAACTGGAAGGCTAAATGGCTCTTTTTGTAATAGTTTTCTGCTACCACCAGCCTTATTTTGGATGTATTGTAGTGGGAAGTGGGGACAAATGATACTGACCCTATTTTTCCATAGCGAACTGCATATTAAGTTTCTGAGGGGATAATTTTTAAAATTTTTATAACTTTTGACTTTTTGTACATCACTTTCTCAAAAAATTTACTCTGAATTAAGATACGCAGAAAAGAGTGTCACAAAACATAAGAGGATTGTATACAAATCAAAAATCTTGATTTCATACTACTTGCTTTAAAAATTATGTAATAAATTCTGCGCATTACTTTCAAAACTGCCATGTTTCTGCTTCCTTTCGAACTTCCAGTTATTTTCTTCTGTGCATTTAAAAAATGTTTTAGTGGCCCTCTTTGGCTAACCCTCTCCATTAAAAATTGAGGTAAAAAAATCACCCTTGTAACAAATCAGCATAGTCAAAACAAATCCACACAGTGGCCATGTCAAGAGATATATGTCTCTTTGTGCACCTTGAGTCCGTTACCGGTGTCAGGAAGTGGTAACTCAGTTGTCGTAGGGTCCTCTGGAGACATAGTTGGTCATTACATTGATTGGCGTTCTTAAATCTTTCAGAATTGTTTTGCTTTACAGTGTTTTTATCATTATCTAAATTCTCCAGGTTTTGTTCACTTTGCTATGCATTAATTAGTACTACTCAGGATTCTCTGTTTTTGTCATTTCATATAGTGCAGTAATATTTTATTGTGTTCATATATGTCACCGTTTGTTCAACTACTCTCCAATTAGTGGGAATTCACTTGGATTCTAGTTCTTTTATTTCCCCAACCCCCTTTTTTGAGTGTTTCCTTCAGGACCAGGAAGTTTGTTTCACTTGTGGCTATTTACCCCCTCTCCCCCAATCTTCCTCCTTCTGAAATGCCCCCCTCCATGTCTCTGATTGTTTTGATGTTGAATTTGGTGTATTTCTACACTAAACCTCTCGTGTATAGTATCTCTTTGCTTGTAAAACTCTTTATTCAACCCCTCTTTGTCCATTTCAGGTAAGAGTGAGATTGCTCTCCTCACCTCTTCCTCCATGGTTTTTTTTTTTGTATACTCTTTTCTCATGCACTCCAATTAAGAGAAATAGCAAATTCAACCCCTTTCTTTGTGCTTTGTACACTAGAATATTTCTTTTACCTTCCCTTCCCTTTCCCCTCTTAAAACCCTCAGACCAGAACCAAACTCTTGACACTTAATGCTTTTCATAATTCCTTCATTATGTTTTGAAGACATTAAGATTCTAAAAGGACGCTTGTTTCTTCTCCTCCATTAGAATGTTAGCACTTCAGCATCATACAGCCTCCTGTAATTATTCAAAAAAGAAGAAGTTTTCGAAGCAGCACCGTTTTAATTTCAAAGGGCTAGAAACATTACAAGTCCAATAACAAGGGAATGGTTAAGTTGTATTATGTTAATGGAATGGAATGTACTGGAATGCCATTAAGACCTATCACTGTGAGGAATACAAAGATATCTAAAAACATGTTTATGAAATGATACAAAGTAAAAAGAAATCTACTAAGAACTGGGTAGATATTATGACCACATAATAGGAAAACATGAGTGAAAATGAACAGATAAACATAGAATCCTGTTGTGGACTTACTGAGAGTGACTGAAAAAATAGTATACTCCATGCTTTGAAATCAACATATTTAAATACAAATAAGTTTAGTTTGCATTCATGTTAAATCTTAAATTTTTAGCAAAAAAAAAATTTAATTTTTTTAAAAGATAAAAAATGAGAATTTACCCCAAACATCCCTTCTTTTAATTATCCATTATGGATCTGATATTCATCCACTTATCTAAATCTTTTCTGAACCTGTTTCTTTTATCCTGTACTACTCTTGAGGTAATGTGTCCCAGAAGCATATTACCTTTCATTCTCAGCTAATTTCATTTTCTAAAGTACCTGAAATTGAAGGGCAGCCAGGTAAGTACTTTAGAGAGTACTGTGCTTTATAGCAGTCTTATTAACTTACCTTTAAACTTTCAGTTTTCGGTCCTACAACTCAAGGGCTTTGTCCAGGAAACTGAGAGATCAGCTGTAGTTACTTCGAGTTGGAACCATTAGCACATTGACCTCTAGACAGGAGATTGATGATTGGAGCTTCACGTTGTGGAAATTCTATTCAGAAGATCTTCAGGAAACATGAAGAGACCAGGTGGCACTTTTATTTGCTGCTGGGTGCTTGGTCCCTGGTTTTTATTTACTTCATCTCTTTCAGGAGAGATTTACTTCAGAATGGGCTTAGCCTGAAGTCCCTTGCTGAAACCATACTCAACTTTCCCCTCAACAAGTCTCTTCTTCTTCGTTGCAGTAATTGGGATGCTGAAAAGCTTACTGAGGAACAGGTAGGTTATATTCCAACACAGTTGAAAAGCGAATGATGTATGACATCTGGGCATGCTTTTATTGAACTGTTTTTCGAAGTATAATCCAAGCACTGGGTTTCTGAGAGACCCAAATCACTCTGATAATGCTCAAGATAAGGATTTCCTTATTATACATGTGTCGTTTAGTAAAGTATAAGATCCCCCTTTCCCTCATTTTTCTGCTTTTGCTTGTGAAATTTGTGTCACTTGCTGAGGGGCTTAATTAGTTACTAAATGTCTACAGCCTAAAAGACAGCATAGTCTTGTCAGTAGAGTACTGCATTGGGAGCCAAGGAGTTCGGGTTCAGTTTCTATAGAAGGACCATAATTTAAGAAAGACCAAACTGCATCAGCTGACACAGTGCATTTTTTTAATCCATAAATATAGTAGGATGAACATTTTTATTTCAAAGTAAAGATTTTTATGTCAGTTGCCACACTTGGCAGAAAGAAAATTTTTATTTTAAAGTAAAAGTTTTTGCCTTTGTTGATGTACTTGGTTCTTCTAGTGCTAGCTCCATCACGTATTTTTTTCTTACCATGTGCAAATACATCATTTAACTTTTCTATACTGTAGTTTCTCCAATTGCCATTTAAAAAAATTAATACTTGTAAAGCACCCAGATCTCAACATTAAAATGTGCTTTTATCCTGAGAAGGGCAGCCTGCCCTCAGATGCTTAAAGGAGTTGGGTCTGGAAGGAAGAACATTGTACTTGTTTTATTCTAACCACTATAAAATATCACCAGTGCAGAATTCTAGGGAAAACTTTACTTTGACTTGATGAAAGGTCTGGATTATGAAATATTTTTAAAGGAGGATATTTTAGTACTTTCAAATTAGAATATATATATAAACAGGTAGAATGGTAGATTCAATGTTGGAAGAGACATTAGAGGCCATTTTTACAGATGAGGAATTTGAATGAGAGATGTTATGTGATTTTCCCAAAATTGCATATGTAGTAAATAACAGAGCTAGGATTCCATACCATGTTCTCTGACTTCAAATCCAGCATTCTTTTCACCATAACAAACTGTATCTTAAAATAAAAGTAGATATTAAAATATGAGGCAAAAGTAGGCAGTAAAATAAATTAATGGAGATAATGAAGCCTGTATTACACACTACTGTTAGAAACATGAAAGTCTCTTAATAAGAATTAATTGCTTGATAAAAGACCTAGATATTGAAGGAGTCCTGAATTGCTAAAATCCTTGGTTTGTAAAAGCTACTGATTCCTTTAAAAAATTTAAGGAGAGATTATTTTGACCTTTTAAACTCCCTCAGAATCATGGCTATTAGAGCTAAATTTTTACAGATTTTGAACAAAAGCCCCTAATTTGCTTTTTCAGTTGTGTCCGATTCTTTGTGGCCTCATTTGGAGTTTTCCTGGGAAAGATACTGGAGTGATTTGCCATTTCCTCCTCCAGCTCATTTTGCAAATAAGGAAACTGAGGCAAATAGGATTAAGTGGCTTGCTAAGGGTCACATAGCTATTAAGCATCTGAGACCAGAGTTGAATTCAGGAAGATGAGACTTCCCTGACTCCAGGCCCGGCACTCTATCCACTGTGCTGTGTAGCTGCCCTAATTTGCTGTGTTTACCACTTCTGTAAAGGTGGCTTTGTTAGTAGTTTCCTCCCCTAGATTTACCTTCCTAATTGCTCTGAGTGTGGCTTTTCTCCTTAGGTTGCTTATGCTGCTAGGGATGCCCAAATTTCGGTTGCTCTTTTTCTTCATCTTCTTGGATGTCCTTTGTACATGAATTCAACCAAGAATGAGGATGTGGAAACCAGCTGGGGAAAAGTCTTGATGAAGTGCCAGGACCTTGTGGATCGCCCTTTCCATAGTAAAGGAAACAGGAACATCGTGGGAGAAGAAAGTATTGGGGAAACAGAGTCCCCAAAGAAAGCAAGAAACCAGAAGTCTAGAGCTGGTGGGATGTCTTTGGGCAATCAGCAAGGAAGAGATCCCAGGAAACAAAAACAGAAGCCCCTGGGCAAGGGCTATTCTGCACGGTAATTAGACATGGGTCTTTTTCTTTGGGTTCCTCAAACTAGAGATTAGATGGCATCATTTCTAGCAAAGACAGTGGTGTTTAACATAGAATCTGGACAACAGTCTAAGGATAAGAACAGGAATAAGAGCTGTAGGGTCAAAATTCACTTATATTTTTCCCATTGGTATTTTAGGTTCCTTACAGGATTTCCCATTTACAGGCATACTCTTGTATTACATTGTCCTGAACAACATTATTTGACAATAATGTAATTATAACCTCTGACTAAACTCAGTCCGTTTGGTATAGAGAACTGGCCTTTGAATATGGAAGACCTCGATTCAAGTCCTGCCTCTGATGTGCACTGGCTGCATGAGGGACCCTGGGCAAATCACCTAACCTCTCAGTGTCTCAGGCAACTTAATACAATATATTAGGCAAAACAGTTGTCTCTCTGTATTGGAAGAGGAATTTTCCTTATCAGGATTTCCTAGGACCAATGAAATCACAGGTCTGGTTTAAAAAAAAAAGCTAGCATGTATAGAGCACTTTAAGGTTTGCAAAGTGCTTTATACATTTTTGCTTATTTGATCTTTCCAGTAACCGTGTGAGGTAGGTGCTTTTATAATCCTCAGTTTGCAGATTAATAAACTGAGACTGAGAGAGGTTAATTTGATTTGCCCAGGGTCACAACCCGAGTCAGGTCTTCTTTACTAGAAGTTAAGTGCCCTCTTAGCTATCCCACCAGTCTGCTTTGCAAAAGAAAATGAAATTAAACTAAATAGCACCAAAGTATTGTGGCACTCCGCTATATCATTTGGCAAATTGATAGTATAACAGTGGAACTAAATGTTCCAAAATCACTGTGTCACTTAACCTACGATTTTGTGGAATCAATTAACAATAGGCTCTCCATCACCATCATCATCATGATAGTAATTCTATAATAAGTATAGTTACATTTTACCTACATTATTAACTTATTTTATATTACCTTATATTTATTAAAAATTCTATAATAAACATTTATATAGCTTGTCAGCATTTGCAAAGTGTTCTCTATTTGTCATCTCGTTTGACAAGAGATGTTCATGATACTGGTATCCAGGTGACTTTAATTTGCTTCCTTCTTCTGCCACTTGATTTTGTTGTGACCAACCTCCAATTTCCCATCTTTAAAATACTGAGTGCAATACTTATCCCTCATCTGTCTGCTGTGGAGATAAAGGGACCTATGTTTTTCAGGAGAAAGGCACATGACTTATATTTGTTCTGGGCAGTATCTAACTCCAAACAAATGCTGTTTCCCAGTCAGTAAGAGTTTTCCTGTATAATTTGTATAGCTAATGCAGTGAAATGGCTAATAGGAAATTTGGAGTGGAAATTTGGTCCCCCTCGTATATAGTGCCTTTAGGAATTGAATGATTAATTCAAAACAAGCACTGCAAATCAACCAAAAGTAAATCCACATGATTCTCATTATTTTAGTTTGAGCCCTTTTAATTTGAATTTGCTGTGTTTGGATCTCCTGAATTGAAAAGAAATTATATTTTACCCTGTATGGCAGAACTGTTATTATAGAGGGCTTAATTACTTTACCAGTAAAGCTGTGTTGATACTTATCATTTTTTTTCTTCAGATCTTTCTCCCAACAACCCAGTGTAGCAAAAGTAACACTTTTACTCCATTGTATGTTTACTCTATAGTCTTTCTCTAATCACAATTGAAGAGGACACAAAAGCTAGGAGTCATAGCTAGAACTTGGAATGACAGAGTCAGAATCCCCACCTGACTAGAACCGTGGTGTCAAACTCAGATAGAAACACATCCTTGTGGACTGCATATTGACTTAGAAAACATTATCAATTTTGTAGTATATTTTCATTTGTTTTATTAAACATTTCCCAGTTACATTTTAATCTGATTTGGGATACACAGGATTTTTGTGGGTCAGTGAGTTTGACACGTCTGGGATTGGGCTGAATCTAAGATGAAATTCAATATGAAAGTCTTACACTGATGTTCAAGAAATTGGCTTCAAAAGTACCAAATGGAGGAGGTATGGTTAGCCAGTAGTCTCTCTGAAAAAGATGTAGGGGTTACAGTGGACTGCAAACTTAATATGAAGCATTAGCAGATGTGGCAGAGAAAAAACTCACAAGAGGCATACTGTCCAGAACAGAGTTCTTTTATATTTTTCTTCAGTCAGACCATATCTTAAGTTTAATTTTGGATGCCACATAAGAAGAATATTGGTAAGTTGAAGAGTTGTTCAGAGGAGGGCAATCAGGATAGGGGAGAGCTTCCAGTCCAAGTCATAAGAGGATTAGCCTACATAATAGAAGAGTGGTGGGGTGTGGGTGGGTGTGGGAGGAGACATGATAGACCAGTTAAAGTATTTTAAGGGTTCTCTTATGGAAGAAGGATAAGGCTTGTTCCGTTTTGTCAAGGAAGAATGAGTGGGTAAAAGTTGTAGAGAGGCATATTTGGTCTCAAGGTTAGGAAAAACTTGCAATTAGAGTTGTCCAGAAGTGGAATTGGTGGCTTCAGGAGGCAGTCAGTTCCTTCTCCTTAGAGGTCTTCAAGCCTCAGAGGACAGATGAGCACTTGTCAGGTATTTTATTTTAAGGATTCCACTTGGGTATGAGTTGGACTAGATGACTGCTGCAGTCCCTTCTCTTAAATTCTGTGATTTTGTGATAGTATATAGAAGCAACCCATGTTATTCCTAGCAGTCCATGCAAAAGCAACTAAATGTTTACCTAGAATGTGGTTTTTAGTAGGTGCCTTTTTTTGTTCTTTCTTGCAGAAAATCTCCCCTCTATGATAATTGCTTCTTACATGCTCCTGATGGACAACCCCTTTGCACTTGTGATAGAAGGAAAGCTCAGTGGTATCTAGACAAAGGCATTGGAGGTAGGAGATCCAGGTGCTGAGTCGGTACATAACCCAGGAATGCGGTGTGGGGCACGGGGATGGTCCTGAGTCACATTGTTGAAAAATGAGGAAGGAAAAAGAAATAGGGAGATATATACAGAGGGGTCCTGAAATAATTGAAGGAATTGCTAATGTGGGCTTACTTCTGTCCATCTTGTTTAGCTATATTCTTTTTGGTCCTTGTTGCTTGTTTTATGTGAACCTGTCCTTAAGAGTTATGAAAAGTTTATTTGACCTTATGATATCTCATCTGGAAAAACTGACTGAAGCACCTGAAGAGGAGTGTTAGTTGTTAGTTAATGGATAGTTGTGGAACGCCTGACTTCTGTAGAGTAAGGTCCAGGCAACTTCAGTAAGAAAATATCCCTGGAAATGGGCAGGCCTGGAACTTCAGAACCAGATATGGGCTCCTGGCTACCTTCAGGGATATGATCTTTTATGTCTTGTGCTTTTCACGGGGCAATGAATCAGCACAGTGTGTCAAGGACTGTGTTAAATGATAGGGATACAGAGAAAAAGGAGGGGTGGTCCCTGCTCTGCAGGGGCTTGTGCCTGTGAGTACATAGGGTATGTTAATCAGCAAGTCAGATGGCAGTGCCTAGGAATCCGAAGGGTGTCATGGTAGTGCCGATGGTAATGCAGGTAATTGAATTCTAAAGCTTTTTTCCTCTCTCTTTTTGAAGAGCTGGTGAGTGAAGATCCTTTTGTGGTCAAGTTGCAATTTGAGCCATCAGGACGGCCTGAATCTCCAAAAGATTATTATCTGATGATTAAGGAGAACCTTTGTGTAGTCTGTGGCAAGAGAGAATCCTATATACGGTGAGTCTGGGACCTCCTGGGCCATGTGCTTCTGATCACCAGATGAAGTCAGAAGTGTGTAGTAGGAGTGCAGACTTGTGACCCTTTCCCCAAGATAGCTGATGATAATCTTGGCCCGCTGACATCCAGATCTCTATAGGAAACTCCCTGCATCTGGGGAGCTAGCTAGCTCCTGACTCATGTTGATGTCACTTTTCTTGAGTAGAAGGCTTCCACCATGGGGAAAGAAGTCTTTACTATTGGAATTAGATTAGCCATATTCCTTAAGGTTCCCTTCATTCAGGAAAGAAATAATGGATAGCTTCCCTCTGTATTGTCCTCTTCCTCTAATCCTTTTCATCTGCCTCTCTTTGGATTGATCCTGAGAATATTTGGAGTTTTGAATTTTGTTTTCAAAAAGGTTTTCCACATTACTTTAGTGTATTCTTGGTGGTATGTCTTTTGGGGTTAGAGTTTTTATATATCCTTTGGCAATGAAGTTGAGTCTGGCCATCAAAAGATGTTGCTTCTTAGCTTTGTGATATGATCCTCCACAAATCATTTTCACCCTACCTGAAAGCTGGTACAAAAATTTGGGGCTATTACAGAATTTCTCAAAAGATAGTTGATCTTAGAAAATAACAGTGAATCTTAATGAATGAGTAAAATCTTCCCCAGATGACAGAAACTTACTTTTTTGAAGACACCAGGGTATAATTGCTTCATAGACTCTTAAAGTTAAGAGAGATATTGGAGTTTGAATTCCATCTCTGTTTGGAGCATGAATTCCCCATATGATATCACCACCATGCAGTCTTCACCTCCATTGATATGGGGCATGTACCAATTCATGAAGTAGCCTGTTGAGTTTTGAAACAATGCCAATCATGAGCCCAGATCTTCCCCCATGTAACTTCTGCCCATTAGTTCAAGTTCTGCCCTCTGGGGCTAAGCAGTCAGGTATTCTCTTTTCCAGGAAGAGATTTACGGTGTGGTGCTCTGAAAAAAAGTGATTTTTAAAAAGGAAACTCAAGATGCGGGTGTTAGCCTTGTAGTATGTTCCACATAGCTATATCTGGCCACTGGACCCAGATGGCTCCGGAGGGAAAAGTAAAGCTGGCGACTTTGCACAGCCCTCCCTCACTTCAATCCAGCTCACTTGCAAGTCATGGTGTCATCTTCCTGAGGTCTTGGTCCTCTCTGAGAACGAAGGGCAAACCACAACCACAGCATACCATAGAGCTTCTCACCTTTCTTCCCTAAATGTCAAAGGCCATTAGAGAACATCGTTATTCCCCAAGTGTCTTCTCTAATTCAGCCAGCATTTATTAAGTGCACACAAGGCACCGTGTTTAGCCAGTGGGGATAAAAACACCCGGAAAACCAGTCAGCCTCTGCTCTCAAGGAGCTATTTTGTCACTGGCCTATATAGCTCTCCTATAATTAATGAATGAAGTCAGAGAGGATGTTATTTATAATTTAGGACCAACCTGCTGGTAGGGTAGATATAATTATATCTGAAATTTTAGGGGCAGCTAGGTGGCACAATGGATAGAGCACCGGCCCTGGAGTCAGGAGGACCTGAGTTCAAATCTGGTCTCAGACCAGAGACTTGACGCTACTAGGTGTGTGATCTTGGGCAAGTCACTTAATCCCAATTGCTTTGCCGAAAAAAAAAATTTACAATATATTAAAATTTGCAAAACGTTTAACATAATCATCTCATTCTTCTCCCTCACAATCCCGTGCTGTGAGGTAAATGCTACAGACATCATCCTTATGTTACAGATGAGGCAAGTGCCTTGAGCATAGTTGCCTAGTTACTTGATGTCAGTCAGGATCTGAATCCAGGTCTTCCTGGTTCCAAGTCTGTTTCTCTCTTTTCCACAACCCCATACTGGTTCTAGACATGTTGAGTAGCAGTTTGTTGCCTCCATTAGGTGAATTGCCCAGGGCCTCTTTGTGAGATAGTCAGAGCTCAGAATAGTGTCCATTCCTCTAGATTGTCTTTGATCCCAGCTACAAATGAGGAAATCCAGGATCCTGGCATTGTAGTGTTCCACATATCAATGGTGGATGTGTTTGGGAATGGGGGCCTCATTTCAGGAAGAATGTAGTTCCCCATGAGTACCGGAGACACTTCCCCATTCAGATGAAGGACCACAACTCCCATGATGTGTTGCTTCTGTGTACCTCCTGCCATGCCATTTCGAATTACTACGACAACAACTTCAAGCAACAGTGGCTGGAGAGTGTGGGGCCCCCCTTGGCTCTGAGGAGGGGTTACGCTTGCTGGAAGATCCAGTCCGCCGTCAAGTGCGCTCTGGGGCCAGGGCCCTGCTCAACGCCGAGAACCTGCCTGCTTACCGCAAAGAAGAACTCCTACAGGGGATCAGGGAGTTTTTTAACACGGAGGTTGTCACGACCTGATACTTCAGAAAGCAGCAAGTTTGGAGACCAGGTACCATTTAACATTTAAAGTTGTGATCAGATGGGGGAAGCACTTTCTCAAAGTCAACCCTTATTACTTAAACCTGCTCTAATTTGCCTTAAACTATAAGGGAAAGGGAATTATCCACACAAGCACATGTAGATTACACCGAATATGTGTGTCTAGATGCTCACACTATTATCTTATACTATGAAGAGAACCATTATTATAGCTCATATGAGGCTGGAATAGATGCTGGATTTTGAGGATCTCTTTTCCATAGGACCGCCATGCTTCCAAAGAGGCACCACACGGCACCATGAGAATCTTGTCTACTTGTACCTGATCATGTTGTTGACTTAGATGAGATTTCAAATAAACAAGAATTTACTTAGGTTTTTTTTTATTTGTAGATCTTAGAAGTATTTCAGTTGGTACAGTAGGTCAAATTAAGTCGAAATTCTTCCAGGTTAGTTACTGGCTTTCCCTTCTGAGTCGTATTGTTCAGTACCACCAAATATTTAAAATTATTACATTTCTAAGCCTAATGATGCTTCTGCTTGTTTTTTAGTGTTTCCTTTTTTCTTTTGCTGCTTGTTGTTATTATTTCCTCAAATAATAACATCTTACATCTACACAGTCCTTTTTCTGTTGATGTTTCAGTGTTTTTTCATCTATTGTCTGATTTTTAAAAATTTTCACAACAACCTATAAATAGCTTATGATGGCATTACCATTGTATGGATAGATAAGGAAAGGCATTTAGAGCTGAGGTGACTTAACCAGGTGATAGAATATAGCACAGCTACTGGGACTGAATCAGAGCTACTGAGAATGAGGGAGCCGCCCTCCGTCACTTCTGAAGAGGTGGAGTACTTTGGTTGTGGGATGTTGACAGCCTTGGTTGTTGGTTGCGCTCAAATACTTTCTCCACCTCCCCCTCTCTTTTTCTGTTACAGTGGATGGCTCTCTGGGGAGGGGAGAGAGGAAGAGGATGTATTTGGAAATGAAGGAGATGAAAAAACAAAAGATGTCAACAAAAATTTTAAAATCATTGAATGCTTTTGTTTTTCCATAGAGATAAATAGGATGAAGAACAGGCTTCTTTTACTGTTTATGACATGTTCCATCATAAAAATTTCTTCCGTCTATAGACTTGTCCCCCAAATTCATCTTACTGGGCTTGGATGGTCAAGATATTTACAGTTCAGAAGAACAGCTGTTTGAGAAAAGACAGAAATGATTTAGCGGGTAGCTTTGAAAGAGACAGAACAAAATATCTACAGAAACTGTGAGGACTTTGATTTTTCCTAGACTTGCGAATTGAAGGAGTGTCTTGCTTGAGGAATAGCAAGGAGATTAGTGCTGCTGGGTGAGCGGTATGTTTGGAGTGGGCTGGGGAGGGAATTTTGTATAACGTTTGGGAGTCTGCAGGGGAGGCACTGTATTTTGGGTTTGAGAGTGCTTCTTTGGGGAATTCTTTTGAAGGAAATGGAAACCCTTCTCAGGTAGCACTTCATTAATCTTTAAGACATTCTTGTAAGGTAGGAAAGTGGCAGGGATTATTCTCTCCATTAAGTAGCACCTGCTGTGATCAAAATGCTTCTTATGTATACGATTTATGAACCTGTATCTGAGGAAGAAGGCCATATAGAAGTGGGCCATAATTTTGTCCCCTGCATAGGCTACTTTCTTGTCCAAAGTAGATTCTCAGCAAGGTATCTGTAGGCAGGATAACAGCTCATAGAGTATTGTCCAGAATGGATAGACTATGGGGCTGGTGGGCTGGCATCTTCCTGGTCTGAAAATCCACTGCAGAATGAAGATAAACATTTTTATTAAAAAGCATAATTTATTTCTAAAAGTTTTATTGATCTCTTTTGTTTTTATGTCACTTTGATTTCCAAATATATCTCATTTCCCTCCCCTTCCCAGAGAATTGTCCCTTATAACAAAGAATAAAAAAAGAGGAAAATAAAAGCAGTTTCAGTAAAACTGACTGACACACTGCCCAGGTTTCACCCTCCAGTCCAACCTCTGGTTAACATGGTACCCTAGCATGCTAGCTTTGTGCCTTGTGTCTTGGCAGGATTGCCAATGAGAGCTATGTTCCCCACGGGCTGAAGGTGGTACAGTGCCATGCAAAAGGTGGGCTGCGCTCCCTCATGCAGCTGGAGAGTCGCTGGCGCCAGCACTTCTTGGACTCCATGAAACCCAAGCATCTGCCCCAGCAATGGTCGGTCAACCATAATCATCGAAATCTGCTCCGGAAACATGGGGATAATCTTCTGGTGGAGCTGGCAGGTTAGCTTCTCTCCTGTCAAGAGACAGAGGGGACAGGAAGAGACCTTGGGACTGTGTGGGGGAGTTGGGGAGGAAGGTGTCTTCTCCTTTTCTCCGTCCTAATGCCCCATTTTGGGGCAGCACTAAATATCCGAGCTTCCTCTGGTGAAACTCAGAAAAATTAATCTGCACCTCTTATGAGCCAGCTGCTGTGGCTGAGCAGGGCTTCCTAAGGATGGCGGGAGGGTTTTTGAATACTCGTTGGGCGAGGTCAATCTTGTCTTTTCTTGGCTCTTATGTTAGTGGACAAGGGAGGCTTTTATTTGAATTTTTCTTGCCTTCTTCTTACCTCCTGGAGACAAGAAATAGAGAATGCGGGACACCTGCCCGTAGTTTTGAATCCATTTATTCCCAGTCTGGTTCCTTTGGTCCTTATACAGAGGGGGCTGTCAGGTATAGAAAGTTGATGACTTCACAACTGAAAGGGAAGAAAAACCTTTTCCTAAGGGATACAGATTCATTGTCTCCAATTCAGTCTTGAAATCAAGCAGCCCATTCTGAATGGGTCTTATGTGACCCCTCAGTGTGCCATAGATCAAAATAGTAGCTTCTTGTAAACTTATTCCATCTTGGTGCTAGAAGGGAATTATTCTTTGGCCAGAAGTTTTTCACTTGGGAGAACAGGAAGGAGGGGTAAGAGTCATGGGTATGGCTCCTTGCAGACATCAGGAAATAACCTAAATACTTTTCTCTGCTTTTCTTATTCTGCTGTTCCCTGCATGCATGACCCAGCCAGGTTTATGATGCAGCCCTTTTCTGGTAGAGAGACTTCCCCTTTTAGGATCAAGGCACGAAGTTCCTGCATCAGTCCTCATCCTTCACCCCCCCCCCACCCCCCACCTGCAACATTGACGTCTTTTTAACCTAACTTATCTCTAAAGCTGTTTGGTCAGGCAGCAAATGTTTAGAACCCTAAAATGACTTCATGTGATACGGATAAGTGTTCAAAATACAACTGATTAATGACTAGATAGTTTTCTAATTTGCCAAGAAAGCTTGTTGCGTGCTTCACTGGCTCCCAGCAAGCTTAGAAAGAAATATGTGACCAGCATCCTACAAAAAATATGATTTTGTGATTGTCTTCATGTTGGTGATGGTTGCTTTAACATTGACAAATAAAACTTTTTCTAAATTTAAGGCTAATAGAACATAGATTTCTTAATTTTTAAAAAGTTTGTAAGTAAATTTCAGGGGGGTAGGGGAGTTTGAAATCCAGCCCCCAAGACGTTCACCACAACTGCATGTGTACATATACAACCACTGCTTTAATAGCATTCTTTCCCAAAGTGCTCACACTTAACTGGATATTTGCATATAAACAAATGCATGTTCATTTTCCCTTTGTATTTCTGCCTATTTCTGAACACATTCTTTAGCCATAAGAAGCCAAGCAGGCACTTCCAGGGCCCTGAATGGGAAAGCCTTGAAAAAGGATAGTGTCCATCACTCTGACACTAGCGTGGTTAACCAAATAAATTACTCAGATCCTCGTTACAGTGGGCATATTGTCTTAGATGAGTGTATGGAGAAGAAGGGAATTGGGGCAGAAGTGATAATTGAAGGTAGCGGGGAACAATGGGGAGATGGAATGAATTTGTGTTCCTTACCTCCAGAAGGGATTGCTCCTAGCCATAGGGAGAGAGAAAAGCTAGGTCTGTATCCTATACGACCTCTTTTCTTCAGGACGATGGTAATTACATGGATTTGCAGCCCTGATTCAGTAAGTCTATCCTGAGTCACCTTAGCAACCTGTCATTCAGATTGACATTCCATCACTCCTGCTTCCATGACCAAACCAAGTCCTCCATGAAACAGACCAGGACTTCTTACCTAGCCCACACATTTTCCACACCGACAGAAAAAAAAAACACTTAATGGGGAATTGTCTCCTTGGTCACCATTTTTGTGGATTCGGAGCTTTTCCTTCTCTCCCCTTTATATTTTGTCTTTCCTCCCATCCCTCTACCTCTTCCCATTTTCATGGCTTTTGAAATTTTGATTTTTGCTTTTAAATAAAGGACAAAGCTAGGTTCTCTTTGACAGAAGCAATGACTAATTTTCCATTGTGGGGTCAGAATAGTATAACACCAATAGGTTAGTAACTGTTCAGGAATATAGCACTCATAATTATTTATCTTTATTCATGTCACAGACAGAGTATCAGATGGCAAAACCTGTTCCACAAGAAATAGCCATTTTAATCCATTCCTGATTTTAGGCTTTATGTACCTAACAAGTACCTAACAAACTTTTCATTCAGTTTCCTGTGAGCATATCTTATTTTCTTGGTTCTGATTTTGGTTTGCCATTTATTTTCTTCTTATGATTTATTTCCCATTGCCTCCCACTTTATTAAGAGATTCAGGAGAAGCCCCAGATTTTTAATTACTTGTGTCATGCCTAAATATGGCTCATTTGTTCTAGTAAAAATCTAAAAATGAAATGAGAAGATTTATATAAAGCATTTTATTAACCTTACAGCACTATACAAATGGGCACTATTTTTATTATTACTACTACTAGTAGTGGTGGTGGTAGTAAATAAGAAAAATAGGGTTGAATTTGGGTTCATTGCTTCAATAGCTATTATGTTGATTTGTAACATCATTAAATGTAATGATGTTACATTACATGCATTTACATTACTCCAATAAATTTACAGTATTTCATTTAGTCATTATTCATAAAATTACAGGCTTTTAGAGGTGGAAGTTGTCTTAGCCCAGTTCATACCTAAATAGGATGACCCTTTACATAGTCCCTGATGAAGTCATCCAGCCTCTACTTGAAGACCTCCAGTGATGGGGGTTCACTACCTCATGAGGCATTTACACTTTTAGACAAACCTAATTTTTTGGAAGTTTTCCTCCTCATTTCTAAGAGAAATCTACCTCTCTGAAGGCTCTAAGCTTCAGTTTTGTTGTGTGTAAAATGGAGAAACAGACTCGGATTGTGACTTTGGCCATGGTCACGTTTCCAGTAGATGTAAGCTGGGACTTGAACCTGTACGTCCTGACTCCAGAGTACAATGCTCTTTACATTGCACTAGACCAGTGTAATTTGAGGGCTGCTAGAAGGTAATACAGATGCTCCTATTACTCACTTCTTTGGGTTAAGACATTGGAAATCTCTATTTAAATGCATTTTGTTTTCCTGGCATGATAGCACACCACTTCCCTATCACTCACCCCAATATCTTAGGAAGAATTTGTTTATCCAACTATCCAAGGACTGTGTAGGCTGTAATCGGGCATGGGGCAGGTTAGTTTTGCTGGAGTGCAGAGGAAGGAAAATCTAGATTGCAGGGACTTGGGCATTTAAGGGGCAGTCAGGTAAAACTGTGAGCCTCTATAGAGCTAGGGAACGAGATTGGTAGTTGTGGTGAAGAGAGTTGTCGAAAAAGAAGTGAGGGGAAATGAAAAAGATTAGAGTTATGTTGACTTGTGAGTTTTGCAGTTTTCCCAGGGCTAGGCCTAACAGGAAGTCTCGGTGTAACTGTGGATAATCTCCCAAGTGGATAGTACTTTTAGTGATAATTGAAACGTTACAATGATATTAGCTAACATTTATATAGCGCTTACTGTGTGCCAAGAATTTTACAAATGTTATCTCATTGGATCCTCACAACAACCCTTTAAGGGTAGGTGTTGTTATCTCCATTTTACAGATGAGAAAACTGAGGCAAAGGGAAGTTAATCGACTTGCCCAGGGTCGCAGCTAGTGAGTGTCTGAGGCCAACTTTGAACTCATATTTTCCTTACTCTAGGTCCAGAGCTCTATCCACTGTATCATTCAGCTTCCCCAATCCATCAATATAAGTCAGTTGGAGAATCATTCATTCAGTCAGTCAATAAGCATTTATCAAGCACTTACTGTGTGCCAAGAATGAGACAGAGTCCAGTTTGTGGGTTGATAAATCAGGTTGTTCCCTCTGTCTGCTTTCATTTATTCAGCGAGTACTTATTAAGTACCTGCTGTATACCAGGGACATTGGTAGGCTCTGAGGATACAAAGTCAGAAAAAAAAAACCAATTCCTAATATAGCATGTACATTTGTATAAAACAAATACAAAATACAGGTATTCAAATAAAGGTGGTTGGGGGAAGGCATGCACTAGCTGTTGGGGGATCAGGGAAGACTTCATGTAGGAAGAAGGTAGAGTCTTAAAGAAAAAGAGATTTTATGGGGCAGAGGTAGGGAGTGTATTTGCAGCTATGAGGAGTAGACAGGGCGAAGGCACATAAGACAGTGCTATTTGTGAGGAACAGAAAGGCAGTTTGGCTGGATCATAGAGTGTAGGTAAAGGAAATGGAATAATGGGTTATGAGAAGTTGAAGGAAAAAATATTAACATTGTTCTCCGCATTTAGACACCAGTCTGCCAGAAACTATTTTCATTTACTATTATTCTAGTATCTAAACATATCTCTCGTAGAGAGAGATGGCCAAACTGGTGTAATCCCATGTCAGCTACCCCACCCCTGATGCCCTCAGACAAGACTGCCCCAAGAAGATTGAGGCACCATTTATAGGAACCTTGAACAAGGAAAAGATCATAAGGGTTAAAATAGTTTGGGAGTTAACATTCCAAAACAAGAGTTACTGCTCTACTCCTTCTTTGACTTAAGGGATGGAAAGAAAGGACCACCTTCCTTCCATCATTATCAAATATCACAATCTCTTTGGAATAACCAAAGAAGGCACTTCTGATGCCTGGGGGTTCATTCACAAGAGTTAAGATTAATTATCTTTCTTAATCCATTTTCCTAAGAAAGGCCTATTGTTCTCTACCGAATCCATTTTCAAACAGGGAATTCTGGAAAGGACTTTTTGACCAGAGAAAATACTATTTATATTTTCAGTTTTGCTAAAAAGAAAGGTTTTTTGTTTTTGTTTTTTAATATGATTCCACAAAGGCTAGAAAGATAGATTGGGGCCAACTTGTTATGGGCTTTCAAAGGTGTACAGAAAGTCTTTGGACAGTTCAGGGAAAATGGAACGGGTTCCCTTGCTGACAACCCCAAGTTTGTTTTTCTTCCATGGGTGTGTTCAGCCCTTTTGGCAGTAGCATATGACTCAAGGCCTGTGTGTCTTCCTGGGCTTAAAAATGGGACTCACTGGAATGTCTAGGAGTTACCCAGTTAGCAGACTTTTGGGGAAGTCCAAGCCTCAAGGTAGTTCTATAAGGCTAGGTTCCTGTATTCTTCTCTGGGGTAAAAGTGGGATATATCAAGGTGTTGGGGGAATTGGTGTGTCTAACAAACCCCAAATTCATTTTCTTTTTGAAAATAGTCCAAACCACAGGATAGTCCTCTAATCCTGGATGACTATATAAGACCCTGGGGAAAGAAGGGATTCCTTAGGAAAAAAGAATTATATCAATTGTATATGGGGAGGGGAAAGAGGGAGGGAATAAGCATTTATTATGTGCCAGGCTTTTATTGTGCAAAATGCTGTAACAAATATTATCTTGTTTGGTCCTTACAACAATGCTACAAGGTAGGTACCATTATTATCTCCATTTTACCGTGGAGGGAACTGGGGCAAATAAAGGTTAAATGACTTCCACACAGCTACTAAGTGTCTGAAGCCGGATTTGAACTCGGGTCTTCTTGACTCCAGATTCGGTGCTCTTATCTGCTGTACCACCAACTGCCTTCTGTGACCTACTGTTAATTGTTTATGCATTTTATGAATTTCTTTGGGATGAAATAAAGGCTACTCTGTACCAATAAAAAAAAATAAGAGCCATACAAAGGAGTTTGTTTTTTTCTTGTCAAAATAACTATGGAAATGAGTCCAGTCAGCAGGACAGGGTGTGGTAACTTGCTTCATCTTGGGATGGCTGACCAATCTGAAGGACCCTGATCCCATGTGAATAGACCTTTTTATGCCCTTAGATGACCAGGATGAAGGCATAGTCAATAGTGTCAAATATAGTAAAGGTGTCAAGAAGGATGAGGTCTAAGAAAAGAACATCAAATTTGGCAGTTAAATAATCATTGGTTAACTGGAGAAAGCAGTTTCAGTTGAGTTATGAGATTGGAAGCCAGATTGTAAAGGGATGAGAAGTAAGAAAGATAGAAACGAACATTTATTAAGCACCTAGTATGTACTATGTACTGTGCTCAGCACTTTATCTCGTGATTCTCATAATCACCCTGGAAGGGGCTATTATTATCACTATTTTACAGTTGAGGAAACTGAGGCAGACGGAATAGGGTCATAATAACTAGTGATTGTCTGAGGCTGGTTTTGAACTCGGGTCTTCCTGACTCTGTCCATTGCATCATCTGACTGTCTCTCAGAAGCAGGAGGAAGTGTACAAGGGAAGACAAAATTTTTGAGGAGTCTGGCTGAGAAAAGGAGGGGAGATGTAGGACAATAGATTGAGGGGATGGTAGGGGCTAGTGACGGTGTTTTAGGGATAGGGGAGACATAAGCAGTTGAGAGAGAAAGGGAGGGAGAAATCTACATGAGAATATGTAAGTGGAAAGGCCACCTGATTAGAGGAAAAGTGAGAGTGGAGTGTATTCTGAGAAGAGAAGATCACGCTGAATGAGCTCAATTTTCTCCATAAAATAAGAGGCAGGGTCTTCAGCTGGCGAAAAGAGGTGGTTAAGCTTTCTGCACACATCTATTTATGCTCCTTTGGGTTCTTTATTTGCTGCTATTTCTTGAATTTTTCTGTTAAAGGGCAACCCTATTGTCATTCTGGTAACATGAGCTTTAAAGTTGCCCAGCAGAGGCCTGGGTCAGCATTATTCAACACGATTTGTGATGCAGCAGCTTTCTGCATTTGATACTTATTATACGTTCCTCCTTGTTCCCAAAAAAAAAAAAAATTGGTGTTCAGGTCAGAGTGCCAGGGCAGGGTTGGGATTCTTGCAGCTCAGGCTGATCCATTAAATCCTGGGTAAGAATCAGAAATATGAGCTTAGTTGACCAAAGGGATAGGGAGGAGACTCAATTGTGTTTTTCTTTTTGGGTCACTGAGCTTCACTTGGTTATATTCTCTTTGGGTCAGCATTTCCCTGTTTTGCAGGACATTAAGGCTGATATTTCCTGCCTCCTGCCTCCCCCTTTTTCTTTTTACTGTGGCTACTCTCCTAGGGGTTCTCTGTACACCATTTCTGTCAGAACTTCTCCCATCATCATTCCATCTCCACCCTGCCCAACCGAGGGAATAAAGTGCAATGAGACGAGGAGGAGGAGGAGGAAGAGAAGAAGGGAGAAGCACCATAGTCATCTCCTTTAAGCTTTCTGTATTATGTATCTGACATGTAATTTCAGTAGTGGAGTCTAAAGATTTCTACCTGTCAGAAAACAGTTCTTGTCTTAACTCAGTTAAACTTGGGCAAGTCAGTCTCCTTAGTTAAAAAATAGGGGATGAGAGGAATAGAGTCCTGACCTTTCACTTCTTACATTATAAGACTGAATAATAGAGGTCTAGGGTGGGAAGGATGCAGATATGGCCCCATTTTAGGATAGGAAAAATGGAGAGAAGACAAACTGGATCTATCAGTGTTGAGGAATGAATAACAGTTAAGTACCAAAGAAATGGTAAGTAGTAGTTTAAAATATTACCCACTCCCATACCTTTTTTTTTTTTCACCCATTGTGTCCCTGAAAGTACTGGTAAAACTCAAAACGGTAAGCTGGTACTCATGCTTTATCATTATTTAGTTTTCCTGAAATTTATTAAAAATTGGACTTGGTATCCAGTCATTTAAGAGTACAAAAGTTTGGTGACCCAGATCCATGCATTTTGAAAAATAAGCTCTCAAGTGAGTTTGTAAACCATGTGATGATTTTTTAAAAAAATTATTATGAACTTGACAAACATTAACAAACAGGAATATTTCAACTACAGTCAAGAGTAGAGGATTCTATCTCAAACTAGGAACTTCTGTTTATAATTTTTTAAAGTATATATTGAATCTAACGTAACAGTAGTACAACTTTCCTGCTTGTCTCTATCCTTTTATATTTTTAAATGTTTCATTGATTTCTTTTTTGCATTATTACATATGATAACTTACATTTATATGGTGTTTTAAGGTTTGCGGTGTACTTTGTATTATCTTAGTTGATCCTCACAGTACTCTTAAGTATTACAGATACTATCCTCATTTTACAGATGAGGGAACTGAGAGTAAGAGAAGCTAAGTGATTTGCCCAGGGCCATCTACCTAATGAGTCCAAGGCGGGATTCAAACCTGTGTCTTCCTGACTTTTAAGTCCAAAGCTCTTCCTACTATGCCATGATGCCTTTTATTATGCAAGGTGAATCCAAACTGAATAGAATACATATTGTCACTAGCAGCATCTAAGCCATAACAAATCAGCTGTGATCTTAGTTTTGTGAATTCTCAAACCGAAATTTGGAGACTCCTCTAACAACCTGAAGTTGCACACATCACATCACACGGTTCCTAGGTTACTATCAACTGTCCTTCCATGCTGAAGGCACTTGTGGATTAGTGTCAGAAACCTTCAGAAAGCACATAGCTGAATAGTGTCTTGGGCAGCTAGATGGTGCGGTGGATAGAGCGCTGGGCCTGGAGTCAGGAAGGCTCATTTTCCTGAGTTCAAATCAGGCGTCAGACACTTACTAGGTGTGTGACCCTGGGCAAGTCACTTAACCCCGTTTCTCTCAGTTTCTTCATCTGTAAAATGAACTGGAAGAGGAAATGGTAAACCACTCCAGTGTCTTTGCCAAGAAAACCCCAAACGGAGTCATTAAGAATTAGACGTGACTGAACAACAAGAATAGTGTCTTATTTCTTTACATCACAATTTAATGACTATTTATTCTCACTATTAAATACAGTCAAGCAATGGTATAATTTATGTGTCTGTGAATAATAGTAATGTATTATACTATATATAATGTACATATATAATATAATAGTCAACTCACGATGTATACCACTATATTAATGAAGAAAAACATTTAAAAAATATTCTGTTTATAAATGACCTCTGATTTCCCCCCTCAATATAATGACCTGATGATGATGATGATGATGATGATGATGATGATAAAAGCTATACAAACTGTAATTAAAAAGGAAAATGTTATGAGATGGATAACTATGAGAAAATTCAGTCACAGGGTGAGAGAATGAATTAAGAAAAAAACATAGGATTAATACTAACTTGAAAGTATAAATATACTTCTACTCATTTCTGTTCCTGTATATCAGTACCATGATAGGAATGTCCATGTAAGAACCATTTCCCTCCAACAAGTTGTAGTTAATCTTGTAGTGTACATAGGGAAAGTGTTCCTGCTTGACACTTATATCTTGATTGTCTTTCCTGCTGTCCAGATGTTAGTATAATTCACACAATACTTGGGATTTCTTCACCGTTTTCTTATTGGGCTGAAGGAGCTTAAAAGTTCACTGTTAAACCAGATCTTAAAAACAGACTCAGCAAAAACTCTTAATCCTTTCATGTGAATCCATGCAATAGAAATTTTTGCTGAAATTAGAATTAAGTGTCCTGAGATGAGGGACTGGCTTACTTTTGTCTTTCTATTCCCAGCACTTAGCACAGTGACTGGCATATGGTCAACATTTACTAAATGCTTGATGATTTATTTGAAATTCACTTTCAGCAACCAAACTAGCCTGCTTTTTCTTGTCAATGGAAAGCCAAGTTATTTTCTCTTCTTTGCTTTCCTCTTCATTATACTGGAAATTATAGACAATTCACTTTCAAGGCCTTTGGGTCTGAAATTATCCACTGCTGTTCTAAACAAAGTAGCATACGCAGGTAGCTGTCTTCCTTGGTTTCTGAATGAACTTTGCTAGAGCAGGAGATTACCATCTCAGCAAGTATTTCATGAGATTAACTTGGTCGTTGTGGGGAATAGTGTAGTAGAGTGAGAAGTATACTGAGTTTGGAATTAAAGGACCTCAGTTTGAATCCAGTTCTGCCACTTACTAAGGCTGTGTGACCATGTTCCTCATCTGTAAGATGAAGAGGTTGGACTAGATGACCTCTAAGACCCCCTCTAAATTTGTGATCCTATGGACTTTAGACATGAAAATAGCTAACATTTATATAGTGCTTACTATTTGCTAAGCATGTTACAAATATCTCATTTGATCCTTGCAACAACCCTGAGAGGTAGATGCTATTATGATCTCCATTTTACGGATGAAGGGGGCATTTTACCGAGGCAAACAAGTTAAGTGACTTGCTCAGGGTCACACAGTACATGTCTGAGGCGGCATTTGAACTCAGGTTCTGAGTTCAGACTTCTGACTCCAGGCCTACTGTGCCACCTGGCTACTTTCCATGATATATTCTGAATCAAGAACCAAGTCCTATTTCTTACTTCCACTAGACTTCCATGTAACAAACATCATTCTTTTCAAATTAGAAAAATTGCCTTTAAGATAATTATATAGAGATGCGTGGGATTTTAGGTCATTTTTCACTCTGACAGTCCCTTGCCAATTATTTCAGAAATATTTTTCAGGGGATATTTGGCCATATTGCTTTGAAACTGTTATATAAGTAAACAGTACAACTCCAGTGGTCAACAGGTTTTCCTGAGGTTTATCTTTTATCATCCTCCATAATATCAGGTTTGTATTGGACCACTTTCCTGATGAACCTTTCTACAAATGCATTAGTTTGATGACAGTTTATCTGTTAGTCCCACCAAATACATCCAGTGTGTTAACCTTTGGTGGGCATGTTGAATTGTAAATTAGTAAAGAGATCCCTCTTTGTTCCAGTTGTATAATTATAAAAAAGATCATTCTGCCTCTTTCCTATTATAACAAAGCACCTCCTAATAATTTTTCCCCTTCATTTTCCAAAGCTCTTATAAGAAAATTATTCAAAGTATCCTAGGATAAAGATAACTTGCCAGCTAAGGGGGACCTGAAATTCTTCCATAGGTTGTATCAATAGTGATGTCAGATTCAAATAGGGATGGATCCCTATGGGATGCATATTGACTTAGACACAAATTAACATTATCTATGTTGTATTTTAAAATTATTTAATTAAACATTTCCCAAATACATTTTAACCTGGTTCAGCCATGCTTGGAGTTTGACACCTCTGGATAGAACCTTCTGAGGGAGCAGAAACCTTAAGGATCAGGTAACTGAAAATAGAATAAGAAAGGGTTGGAGGGGGTTAATGGGGACATACCCCAAAGTAGTCTGTTATTATTAGGCCATCCTGATGACCAGATCCAAGAAACCCTTGGACTGGAAGCCCCACCCTGTTCTTGGGATAGCACTGATTGATCAAACACAGTCTCTGGGAGTTGGTAGACCCAACCATAATAATTGGGTGTGATGATGAAGTTATTGTTTTAAAAGTCCATTCCATTTTTCAGTGATACCAGCTGCCTGAGAATGATAGGGAAGATGAAGAACTCGGTGATTGTGATGGCTGCTGCCCCAATCTTGGACCTTATTTTCAGTAAAATGGGTACCTTGCTCAGAGGCAATGGTGTAGGGAATCCCACAGGGGACTGTAAGAGCTCTCGATGATAACTGCTGTGGACTTATATGACACTGCAATCCCATATTGTGATTAAGTATCAGCTGCAATGGGGGAGCACTTTGCTCGGAGACGGCAGAAGAGGGCCAGTGTAATCAATTTGCCACTTAAAGGCAAGTCTTGAGAAATGGGATCATGCCATACTAATCTTTCAAAGGTGGGTGCTCTGATTGGCATGGGAAACATTATTGGGGGGAAAAAGCTACAATGTAACCTTAGTTATGGGGATCCCATGATCATCTGTCCACCACAACATAACACAGTGACCTGTATATCCAGATCGAATGATGGACCCAGTCCTCAGTCTCTGCCATTCTCATAAGAGCACTGACTCAATTATTCAGTTCAGCCTAGGGTATATGACACCCACTAACATGCCCTTCACACAGTGTTTGTTGTAGGAGGCATCAGCAAAATTCCTCCTTTGGTCCCAGTTCCCCAAATTGGGAAGGGGTTTTATGTACCTCAGGCCGCTCAGCCAGACTCCATGGCCACTATGTAGATATCATTATAAATAAAAATCTTGTCTGTTCCACCTGCTATGTGCCAATCCCACAGCTTATAGCTCAGCCCACTAGAAGGACTGTTATCCCTCAGGGTGTCCCCCATTATCGGATTAATTGCTACGGAGGTCTTGTTGTATATACATCTCTCAGAATCATCAATGAACCCAGCAAAACAATGCCCCTCAATAGCTAAATTTCATAGATGGGAGCCCATTGGACTAGTGGAGGAGATAAAGTACTGGGCTAGGCTTAGTTGGTCTTAGCTTCTGGCAAAGTCACTACCTGTTTATGAATGGTAAGTTATACTTGAGGGGCAAGGGTAAGCATGACGTAATACCATGTAATGGATGTACCAGAGACATCTCAATCTGAATGTGTTTATAATTCATCTTCCCCCTCAAACCATGCTGTCTTCCAAACTTCTCTCTGTCAAAGGCACCCCATTCTGCTTGTCTCTTAGGTTTATAACCTCACTCTTCTTTACCCCATGTGTCTAATTGGTTCCCAGTTCTTGCCATTTCTGCCTCGTTAATCTGACCTCCCTTACTCACACAACTACCTTAGTTCAGGCCCTCATCACCTCTTACCCGGATTCTAGCAAATGCTTCCTGCCTGGTTTGATTGCCTCAGGTGTCTCATCACTCCATCCTGCACATTGCTGCCAATTAGATTTTTCAGAAGGTTTTCCTTCTGGTCATGCCACTCCTTTGCTCTAAGAACTCCAGTGGCTATCTGGTACCTTTAGAATAAACACAAACTCCTCTGTCTAGATTTCAAAGCCCTTTACAACCTGGCTGCAGCCTATCTTTTCATCATCATTGAAGGCTGCTCCCACTCCTGTACTCTTATTATCTACCTGAATGGGCTTCCACTGTATTCTTTCTCTGTATACTTTATACTCTGTCTCACATCTCTTTGCCTTTGCCTCCATGCCTGGAACTCACTCTTTATCTCAGCCTCATAGAATCCTTCTGTTTCTTCAAAATGTAGTTCAAGCACCACCTTTTTTTTTTTAAATTTTTTTAAATTAATTTATTTTGATTTATCAAGAATCACTTCCATAAGCTTTTGAGTTTAAATTTTTCTCCCCCTTCCTTGCCCCCACCCTCCCCAAGATGGCGCACAATCTGGTATAGGCTTTATATTTACATACCCATTAAACATATTTTCATATTAGCAATGTTGTAAGAATTGGAACCAATAGAAGGAACCACAAGAAAGGAAAGAAAACAAAATAGAAGAAAAAAGGCAAATAGTATGCTTTGATCTGCATTCAAACTCCATAGTCCTTTCTTTGGATGTGGATAGCATTTTCCATCATGAGACTTTTGGAGATGTCTTAGATCCTGGCTTGCTGAGAAAGGCTAAGTCTATCAAAGTTAGTCATGGCACAACGTGGCTGTTACTCTGTACAGTGTTCTCCTGGTTCTGCTCACTTCACTCAGCATCAGTCCATACAAAGTCTCTCCAGGTTTTTCTGAAGTCAGCCTGTTCATCATTTCTTATAGCACAATAGTATTATTCCATTACATTCATATACCATAACTTATTCTGCCATTCCCCAATTGATGGGCATCCTCTCAATTTCCAATTCTTTGCCATCACAAAAAGAGCTGCTATGAATATTTTTGTACATGTGGGTCCTTTTCCCATTTGTATGATCTCTTTGGGATAGAGCTTTAGAAGTGCTGTTGCTGGGTCAAAGGGTATCAAGCACCATCTTCTTTCCTGAGTCTCCTAACCCTCCTTCCTCAACTACCTTACATCTTAATGATTTAATTTTTTAAAATTTATTATCTTTTTATTCTGCATCTACTCATATATCTATTTATGTGTATATTTGCATTTGTTGTCTTCTCCATTAGAATCTAAGCTCCTTGAAAGTAGTAATTATTTCATTTGATATATTTTTATTCTGATACCTAATACAGTACCTGATACATAGGAGATACTTGATACTAATTCTGTAAAAATGAGTGCTTCCTGTGTCCTACCTGTTTTTTCAGAGGGACCATGTTGCATTATCCAAATCATAATGGGCAGGTCTAGAGAAAGGGTAATGGTGTAGGCCTGTGTCATCTGTTCGCTATAAACTAGGGCCCAATAAAAAGCAAACAAAACGAATTCTCGTACTGGTTATGTCCAAAAAATATGTCTCATCAAGCATTAAGCAACAGTTTTTCAAAAGTGGCATATAGCAAGTGACTGCTTCAAAGATGTTAAGGCTCCAGAAGCCCAGTGATGTTTAGCCTGACTACTCTTTGGTGCCTGCCAAAGGCTTTATTTAGCCTGGTCCTTTTAGACAGAGATCTCCAAGAACATGGGCTCCGTAAGATCATAAGGACCCAGAGGCAGACTGCTAAAAGACTCACTTTAGGTCTTCTGAGGCTACGTCGCTCATTCTGGGCCCCACTCAAAAGAGGTAGACTTGAGGGGCAGCTAGGTGGCGCAGTGGATAGAGCACCAGCCCTGAAGTCAGGAGGACCTGAGTTCAAATGCGGCCTCAGACCAAACACTTGATACTTACTAGCTGTGTGACCCTGGGCAAATCACTTAACCCCAATTGCCTTAAAAAAAAAAAGACAAAACAAAAGAGGTAGACTTGCACTCAACTCAGTAAATGGGGGTCATCAAGATACCCATGGAGGGAATATGGTTTTTTCAAAGAATCCAATAAACCTCTGAATTTCCTTTTTAGACTGTGGGTTAGCAGGTGTCAATAATTTAATATGGACTCCATCTAGGTTCTCCCCGTCCAGTATGTTTCCCCTAAACTTTTAACTAAGCAGGTTGAATCCCGAATTTTTTAGGCTTGATCTCCCACTCCTTGCCCCTTATATAACTAAGGGCTTCTGCAACTGTGGCTGCTTCTGCCCAGTCAATATTACATCATCAGATACCAACTAGGTAGATATCAATGCCCTCAGGAAATGGGGCCTCTTTCAGGTCTCTACTCACCAAATGGTGACAACATAAAAGAGAATTCAAGTAACCCTGAACCTGAAGGCTGGGGGGGACATGCAGAACTCTTCCAGTAAAAGCAAAGTCCTCCTGACTAGTCTCAACCATGGGGACAAAATAAAAAGCAGGGACGAGGTTAGTAGCCCCTGGGGCCAGACTTCTAGGTCTACCATATAGACAAGATCATAGAGTGTAGCAATCAGCCTAAACAACTCTATTTGGCTCCTAATCATCTACCATATGATGACAAGTGTCATCCATCTTCACTAGCCACAGAGGATTATTATAAAGGTAGTTTGGAGCAAAGTATTCTAGTCATCTTCATTTCCTCCCGTTACTAGGGAGGAAATATTGCACACACACATACACACACACACACACACTCCCTCCCCAATCCAATATTATTTAATGTTAACTATATGAGATAGTTCATTTGGTCCTTCTCACAATGCCTGGCACAGAGCGCCTGGCACAGAGCACCTCTACAGGTACTGACTCCCAAGAACTCATATAAATCCCCATAATACATTCCTTCTGATTAGCCATTCCAACCAAACAGGACTTCTACCCACCTCCACCTGAGAAAATGGTCCTCCTTTCTTCCCTCAGTGGTCTTTCCCTTTAAACCCATGATGGAAACTGAGATACCCCCATGGACTCATTGAGGGTCCCCCTGGTATAATAATAACAACCTGGCTTGCAGGTATCTAGCACCTTCTTCTATATTTGGTGATTCCCTCTTTCTAAGTCACACTGTCTGGGTCCTACAATTAAAATAGAGCCTCAAGGTAAACTTTGGCCCTCTAGATTATTGTTCAAACTTCTATAAACTCTCCAGTTTTTTAGTGGTAGAGAGGAAAGAGTATCTCAGGGGGATAGGAATGGGGCAGGCCTATTTGTGAGTAAGAGGACAAGCCTATGGCTTCTTTCCAATTCTCATCCTCACTCCTATTCCTATTCTCTTCCCTTCCATGTGTGTAACATGTAACCCTCTGAGTCAGAGATCATGCTTCCCATCTGTAACCTATCAGTCACCATTATTACTAGACCCATAGGTTGCTCTTCTGCCTTCTAGATATTGGTACTCTAATTGCCAAACAGAGGAAGGAAATTTATTAGTTCATACCATCTATGATTCTTTAATCTGTAATCTTTATTTTCCATAACACTGGTAATCCAGTTTTTCTAAAAAGCATTAATAAGGTTCAAGAAATATTTAATTTTGTTATATTTTATTTTCTCTATCAAGCGCCTTAAATATATATTGCATTAAACCTATGGAGTTAGTACTAGCATCTTCCTTATCCTATTAAAAGGGGTTGGCATATACCCTTCACAGCTATGGAGTTCTGTATCTGGCTATTTAAGTAGCTCAGGGGCCATTTCTTCCATGTTACCCTCCCTGCTCTTTCACAAGGAATTTAACCACTAAGCTATTGCAAACAATCCCTACTAACTACACCAAATATTCAGGGACAGGCCTAACTAGGGCCAGTCCAGTGCCTTAGGCTCAAGATTGAAATGAAACTTCTGTGAACCTAAAAATGCAATAAAATGTTTTTACCCTAACAGTTTTTAAGATTTAAAAAAGTAGTAATTTGGATAAAATGACTACTACTTTCTACTTCTGTATTTACCATGCTAGATCTAAATGCTAGACATTCCCACTGGGCACAAACCTCTGATCCCCAACTCCCCATTGGCTGGACCTTTTATGCCACAGGTGACTAGGAAGCCAAAAAAAGAAATGATGACCTTGAGAATAAATTATCCTATCCTTTAAAAGGAAGGCAGCATAGTTTATATTAAACTGTTGCCACCCTTACCACAGGCAGTATCCTGAACTTGAAGCATTTTCCATATCAGATAGCTAAACTCAGATCCAAGCTCTATTCTTTCCTTATAAATTAGAACATAGTGAATTTTTCTGAAAAATACATATTCAATTAGGCATCTTAACGTGGCATACTAGCACATAAATTCACATGTCTTTATTTTCTACTTAATAAAGCTTATTTTTGTTTAAAAAAGGTAAAGTTTTGTTGAAGCCTTTTTTGGTTTTATACCACGGTCTTTTCCAGATAAATGCCTACCAAGCAAATCTTTCCTTGTAACAAAAAAAAAAAAAAAACAGTTAAGCAAAACCAACTTACATAGAGATCACGTCTGGCAGACCATGCATGCGACATTCTGCACCCATAGTCGCCTTTCCGAGGAAAGTAGGGAAATATAGTTCCTCGTCTCTGCTACGATGCCTAGATGGGTCAATGCCCTTACACAGTGTTTGGTTTCATTTTAGTGTTTTTAAAAAAATGTTTACATCATTGTAACCATGTACTTTTTGTTTTTTGTTTTGCTTAACTCAGCTCATGAAAGTCTTTTCACAATTCCCTAAATTCCTCTTATTTTTTGCACAATAATCCATTCTATCGATGTAACAAATTGTTAAGCTGTCTCTCAATCAATAGGCACCTGTTTTATTTTTAGCTTTTTGCTACCACAAAAAATGCTGCTATGATGTCTTTTAAATACATGAAACTGTTCTTTGATCCTTATGGGATTTCTAGGTCAAAGAAAATCAACATTTTGATGATTTTTTTCTTTCATAATTTCAAAATATTTTATAGAATGGATGGATCAATTCATCGCTCCAGCAAAAGTATATTAGTATGCCTATTGGATAGAGGTTTTCTAGAGTGCCGAATATCCCTTGGCTACATTACACAGACCTGACCCAGTCTTAATCAGCCATTTCAACTGATTGGCCTTTCTTTTAGATCAAGAGTTGTCATCTTAAGTTTGGAACAAATCTAAATAGACAGTCTGTGTCTATTATAAACTGTAGTTCCTCATAGTGGCTAAACAAACTCCTCTCTGACTCCTTGATATTTTGCAACAGGACTGGAGTTGGCCCAGGAAAAGAGCCCAAATGACGTGATTTAGAGGTTAGGTTTTGAAAAGGCTTATCTCCCTGTCAAGTTCCACTCCCTGAACCATCCAACTTAGCTTGATCTTGGCTGAGTTTTTACTGCTTCCTCTCAGCCTTTCAGCATAGAGCTACGTTCCAGTTATGGAATGCTTAACCAAAAGCACATGCACTGGGGATGGTTTCCAAAGAGCAAGACAACGAAACCAAAGTCTGTACAAAGTTGTTTTCTGAAAACAGCAATATGCTCTGGGACATCAGTCCAATCTCCCAAATGTCGATTCTCTAACTATTTGTGCACAGAAGTAGAGGGGTTTTTTAAATGACTTGGTTTCTCTTGCTAGCTCACTACCTAGGGGAAAAGTAGTAGTCTGGAAATGATGGCTATATACTAAAGCATTTATGTAACTGAGCACATAGTGTTACACATAACAGGGAGAGGATGATGGAGGAAGGGTGATGGGTTGCCTCTCTGGTGGTCTAAGAAGATGGCCTTCTCACCACTCACTATCTTCTTGTCTTTGTTTTCCTTGTGCTTGGGCTTCTTAACCTCTCTATGGTTAATGGCTTAAAAAACCCCACAGATCTTTTCCTTGGTTGTCAGCCAAAATTTCATTTCCTGATCCCTCTTCACAATCAAAGGTAATTTTATTAGAGTATGATCATTTATTTTACTAAAGGATCTTTTACTTTGCAGAAAGATTTACCACAAGTTTCTTTTAAAAAGCTAAATCCTCTAGTGCATTTAAAATTTGATTTACAGTTAATTTTAGGAATGCATCTATTATGTAAAATGGATTATATTTTCACTCAACCTTATTAAATCATATCTAAGTCATCATAAGAGCACTAGTCCCAAATCAGAGAGTACCTATTATTCTTAATCCTTTGAGCTGAAGTTGGGAAGAAGTATCCCTTCAAGCACTTTAATGCAATGTAGAGTCTCTGGATCCACGTTCTTTGATACCAAATCTTAACCCTATTTTATAGGAGACACATGAGAGACCTGGTTTCTGAATTAACTCATCTCATGGATTTATTTTTGTCTTCTTTCCCTTTCTGATTGGTACTTCGCAAAGATCTACTGCACTAGGGAAGAAAGTATGGCCCTTGGTGTTATTATCCAGTTCAGGTTTTAAATGAATTCCCTTGGGTCCTAAAACTTTGACCATTCGTGTCCTTCACTCTGTGTCCCATGTCTAATGTAATTAAATAACCAATTCCATCCCAAATCATCAGTCAGAAAAGCATCTCCCTGGAGCAGCTCATACATTTGGGCAGCATCTGCTTTCTGACTGGCTCAGAGGAAGCCAGGAGCCTTCATCAGCATGAAGGGAATGAAATGAGTAACCAGTTCTCAGAGCTGCATCCAATATTGCATTAATATATTCAGAAGCTTAGTTAAGCAGGTGGGGGGTGGGGCAGGGAAGGAACTTCTACTGCTTCAGCCCTTTGGTCCCTGAAAGATCTTAGTGCTGGAACAATATTCCCTTGGCTTTCAGCTCTAACCTCTCTTGTGCAAAGAAATAAGAGGAATTTGAAAACTAGTGTGTTATTCTAATTGTGGCTGTCGCCATACTGGACCACTATAGGGAGCTGCTGCATTTGAGGTTCCTAGGCCCCAGCTAGAAGCTTCTTTCCCACCTCCGTCTCAAGTTATTTATGTTTTCATGTTTTTCATAACTATTTGAAAGATCTCATCAGTACAAAATTCCTGAATGTAATATGGGGTGCACAACCCCTGTAGCACTAGTGTGGCAGATCTCTGAACTGTCAGTGAACTTAGGAGCTGAAGAAGCAGCACAGAATACCAGGACGGGGGCCAGTTCTGACCATCCAAAAGTCACTTGGGGCAGAGAACTAGACTGGTGAACCATGAATTGCCTAGCAGGAGAGGATTTGAGATGGAGCCCCCAAAGAAATTATCATCAGAGTCAGAAAGTGAACAGAGAAAATCAGGAGGAAAAAAAAAAGACTGAAATTAACAAAGATCTCAGGAAGAAGAAAACTCAAAACCCTTGAACATTAACAGATAAATCAGCAGGGAAAACATTAACAAGAGAAGGAAATATGACCTCTAGATCTAGTAAACAAATTCAGATCTGTAGATAAGTACTGCAAAACAAAGGAAAATGATCCAACACTTGATGAGACCAAAAATTGTGTGGAATGTGAGGAAAACATGGAAACACAACATGCTGTGACTTCAGTAGTTCAAAAGAGAAATGAGTAGTGTGAGAACATAATTTATGGCCTCCATACAAAAATGATGGGAAGAGTGGAAAAAACTAGAATCTGCAATGGCAAGTCTCACCAAATAAACAAAAAAGGGAACAATCGATTGGGAATGCAAATGTGTACACAGAAGTGAAGGGCAATCTAGAAGAGAAGCAAAAAACAAAACAAAAAAAAACCCAACTTTTTATGTTTTTAGCAAAACATACCAATCTCTAAGACAGGCTGTGTAGAGACAACCTAAAGATCGTACGTCTCCCAGAACATGGCAGGACAAAAAAACTTTACCATAAGGCAGGAAATAATAGAAGAGAACTAACCAGAACTTGACATAGAAAATGAAATACCAATCCAAAGAATTCATAGATCACCTCCAGAAAACAAACAAATAAACAAGGCTTCAAACTTCAAGACACATAGTGATTATTTAACAATTCAATTCAGAAACAAGTTCCGCAAGCAATCAGGAGAAAGACGAGGAAAAACACAAGGAAATTCAAATAACACAAGACTATTCTGCACCCACCAGAAAATGGAGGAGGGAATGAAATAACATATTCCAAAAAGCAATGGAACTTAGGATGCAGCCCGGGGTGACCCACCCTGCAAATTTAAGTTTAATCATAAATGAAAAAAGATGGATATTCAACACTACAGAGGGATTTTAAACATTTTTATTTTTTTCTGGGTAATTTAATAATTTTATTAATAAAGCCAACATGTTATTCATAAAAAGAGTTATTTGGTCATATCTCTTAGACCAAAAGACCATCATGGCAGCAGGCTCAGAGCTTATATGTTTGACAATCAACTCTGATTAGTTAACACAATAGGAGATGGACAATATTAACATGGTCTAAGAGTGACATCATATCACTTTTGGACAGAGAAACTATATATCCAGGCCACCCCCAGCCTTGGGCCATCTATTTTTTTGTTTGTTTTTTGTTTTAGGCAATTGGGGTTAAGTGACTTGCCCAGGGTCTCACAGCTAGTTGAGTGTCTAGTGTTTGGTCTGAGGCTAGATTTGAACTCAGGTCCTCCTGACTTCAGGGTCAGTGCTCTATCCACTGCACCACCTACCTGCCCCCTTGGGCCATCTATTCAAAGAATGCATACCCTACCCAAGTTGGAGCAGAACACAATGGCTATCCCATCAGGGTGGGGTCTTAGTCCTATCTCATTATCAGACTGAACTTGTAAAATCAAGACTTTAGAAGAAGGTGTTAGAAAAATCTGAAACAAAAATCTACTACAGGAGTGAGTGAAGGAAAGCCTTTATTAGCTTCTTGAGAGAGAAGCGAGCACATTGCACTCTAGTAGCATGTGGGCGCTGGTTCAGTGGTAGAATCAACTTTTAAATAGTAAGATCAATACGCCACCCACCAGAGCTAGGATTGGTCTAGTTCATCTAAAGTTCTCTTCCTGAACTGCCCATCCCATGTTCCTCCGTGTTCTATTAACTCCTCCCAATTCATGCCTCCCATGTTCAAAAACGGCAGCTATCTCCACCCTTGGGGTGTGTCAGTTAATATTTAATAAGCTTATTAAGCAAGTTCAGTGGAGAAAAGCTTTTGCCCTGTCAAGGCCCAGTCCTTGACCCCAGCCAGTCGCAATCAATTTATCCTCTTTAGCCAGGGCTCTTTCTTAAGGAGCTACTTGTTTGTGGAATGTTTGGGGCACTTTCTGATTGGTTGAGGGACAATCCACAAGATCTTGGAAGTCTTCAGAATCCCCTTGTTCTGTTGTGGAAGCCTGACTTCTAATCCTTTTTCACAAAGGGGAGCATTCTGGATCCCCCCAAATTATCGGTTATTAATAATCATTTCTCTCAGTAATGAAGCAGTACTTGCCCTGTTTATTATCTCTGTTGGCTTTTTCATATGCAACTGAGCTACTCAAAACCTTATATTCCCTAATTGGTGTGGAATGCCTTGTTTTTATCTGTATCTATCTGTCTATCTATATATCTATCTATCTGTCTGTCTGTCTGTCTATCTGTCTATCTATTTTTAGGCTTATTTATTTATTCATTCATTTATCTATCTATGTATTTTTAGTTTCATTTGAAATATTTTTAGAAAGAAAACCATAATTGAAGAGACTGTTTGCCTATCAAAAAGGGACTGAGGTGGTAGAGAGTTCAGTGTGGCCCCAGGTATTGGGATGGAATGGTTCACATTTCTATTCTTGCTGTATCTTCTCAGTAAATATCCCTTTGTAAAGCTAATTGGTGGTAATTAGTTAAATGGTACTGGGACATTCATCGTTCCAGCTGATATTGATGAGTAATGTTCAATGGCATGAAAGAAGAATCACTCTAACCCCTCAATAGACCCTTTAGAACCCTGAGGGGAAGATTATACTTAATACGGAAGTTCCTTCTTCAAGGACCTCAGCTCATCTGTGAGAGTGGACGTTGGGAAAAGGATTCTCAGAGCATATTCTATTTCCCATAACCCACAATTCTGATGTCTTGCTTTTGCAAGTGACTTCTATGCGATTTACATTGTACCATTCCTCCTCTCACTTTCCCCTGCCCTATACCCCTACACTATCAAGATTAACCTCATTTGCTCTCTGCTTTCCATTAAGGTCTTCTTTTCAAGACATTCTGGTTTCACTTTTTTTTCCCTTTTCTTCTTTCCCCCCTCACTTTCCTGAAGATGATTTCTCTCTATTTTTATTTTATGTTTTCTCACTTGGTTTTTGTTCATTTTACTGTGCACATAGCATTAGCCTTCACTTTTCCTGTCCCTATTGTGGTTTCTGGGCAATTCTTTTCCCATCCTTTCAACTGCCTCCTTTTGCAGAATGGCCTGGTTCCATTAATATTCTAATAATGCACACATGTATGATGGGGAATGGAAGTTGTGATGGACCCCTAAAAGGAAAAGACCAAAGCCCCTGAGCCCAGATCTCTGGTGCCTGAGGCAGCTTGCCTATCTTAGTCAAAATAATCCTTTTAACTTCCCTTTTGGTGAGGCTCTCAAGGTCTGCTCCTGGCCAGCCACAGGCCATTTGCTACTCCTTAATCCTAACTAGACCCCTTCACTGTTACCTCCCAGTCACATCAGCCAATCGGCCACTCCTAGATCCCACCCAAATCTTCCCACAAATTTTTTCCCTTATAAAAACAGTCTCATCTACCAAATGCACAGGTTCTTTAAAATCCCAACCACTTCTATTGGCAAAACAATAAATCTTATCTCTCTGACTGAAAGAAGGCTAGAGTAGAATTCTTTCAAGGCAGGACCTAGACCACAACATAACACCCACTCACACACGCGCGCACGTGCGCGCGCGCGCGCGCACACACACACACACACATTATATATATGCATACATATATACATTATATATACACACATGCAATACACACACACATTTACATCTGCGTAGGTGAAGAAGATAGCCGATTTAAACTCTGGAACAGCAGAGTTCATGATCAGGAACACCCCTAAACAATGTGAGTGAATACTTTGCTGTTTCACCTCTCAGATTGCATAGGTCTGGGTAATCTCTCCACTAGAACAAGGTTCTCACTCCATGCTTCTTCATCTTTTGTGATTCTTGTCCATACATAATGCTGTGAGAGTTAGGCAAGGGTTGTTTCCACAAAGGTAGAATAGTGCATAAAGTTATAAAAACAACTCAAGGAAGCAGTTACACTGCAGGTGGGCTTAGCCAATAAGAAGTAAGCTGATGGTTCCGAGAAGACCCCAAAAATCAAGATAAGGACCGATCCAGCTCAAACCAGTCGGGTTCAATCAGGGGACAAAGTTAAAACACTACTGAGCATGCTTAGTGAACCTCAGGCATAGTAACTTCTCCTCTAGTTGTCCGCACAATAGGGTGGGAAAGGGGGGGGGGTTCCAGCGGCCTTCCAGGACAAATGTAACCTCCCTTTCATTGTGGCTCTCATCTGCTGCACCTGGCCACACCCCAGGCTATCTGCCACTCATTAATGCCATCTAGACCCCTTCCTTCTCTGTTACCTCCCAGTTGTGTGGGACAGCGACCCTAACCCAAATTAAACTCAGAGACTTCTCAAGGTGGAAAGCAAAGGTTACCTTTATTACACTCTCCTGAGATGGCTGTCTGCTCCTTCCATACACATGGAGAGAGAGACCGAGTAACAGGGGCCGCCTTATAAAAGCAAATCCCCGCCCACCATGCAAACAAGTCTCCACCCACCACTATCCCTTACCCCCTTAACTGGGGGTGGGCTTACATTCTAGGGGCAGAATTCAAAGACAAGGAAAGAGGCCGGAAGCCAAGGGCAAACAGCTCAGGTTGGGGGTGGGGCAGGGCTTATTCTTTCTGTTACGTGCTTAAAAACAGGGTTTGAGTCGGGGAGGATTTTGAAAGTAGTAATCAAGAATTATTTGACCCTTCGAGGAACCTTCACTTCTGAGAGTTCATTTCTCACACTACCTTCTGAACTCATTACCTTAATTACACTGAGAAGTCTTCACTGGGACATCCCATTCACAGTCACACCAGCCACTCCTAGATCCCATCCAAATCTTCCCACAAATTTTCCCCTTATAAAAACAGTCAGTCTCATCTACCAAATGCACAGGTTCTTAAAAATCGGACCAATCCAGGCCTAAGAAGTTTCGCTTTTGTACTCAGTGCTCTCTCCTCCTGAAGGGGGGTAGAGCCTGCTTCTGGCCAGAAATGTCTAAATCCTCTGGACTTTCTCTATAATAAACTTTTCTTGGTACTAAAATTTTGGTGTCAAGCATGTTTCTAACAATGCAGTTGAACAAAAATTTATTAAACATTTACTATACCACAAGACAGTGCTAAATACTAAAGAAGCAAATATGAAAAACCACTAGACCTTCCCTCAAAAAGCTTGTAATCTAATGAGGGGGTAACATGTACACAACAAGTAGTATATAAGAGATCCAGACAAGGTCCTATAGAAAAACGTTTTAGGAGGAAGGGTATCTACCCCATACCTTTGTGAGCTTTCTCTTCCTCTTTTAATACCTCAGGATTACTATTGACCTATTATGACTTCTACTACATGATTACCCTGCCTCTTTAGCTGGTCAGATATATCCTCAGGAGTGTCTTGTATACCCACCAGACATCTTCCCATCATCTTTCGAGTTATATGTCATTTTGATTCTCTCTATTTCATAATGTGTGGGATGCCACTCAACTTAAAGAACACACAGAGTTATCCAAGGAGAAATAGAAAGTGAATTTATTATATTATTATTATCATTTCAAATCTCAAGATTTGGGTGTCCCTCCATCAGGATGATCTGATGAAAGGAGACAGAGTATTTCTAGTAAATCAAAACTTAGGCCTGTCGGGCTGCCATGCCTGTCTAATACAATTTCTATTTATTCTTCTAAGAAGTTTTCACAGGACCCCTCATCCCACTCAGCCTTATCCCAAACCTTAATTACACTGAGGAGTCTTCCCTGGGACATCCCATCCAATAATGTCCTCTAATTCCCAGTCAGATTGTTGGTGTTAAGCAGACAGGCTTTCGTAGCCATGAGTGGTTTGGAATCATTGAAAACACCACGTTACTTTGCAAATCCAACCCAGCCCAGTCTTCTCTTCTTACTCAGTTCTGAGCTCAGTTGTTTGTCCATCTGTAGCATTTGTCTCATGCATACATAGTGATGGACCTACTTTGAGAGTCTTTCTGTCTAGCTATGTGTCCTGATTTGGGTTTCAGAGCACATGGTTGAACCTCTGTTTGCAATGCTGTGAATTTCGCTGAGGAAGTTTTGTGTGGTTTAAAGTGTCAGTGCAAGCGGTACGTTGTCTCCTGCAAATTGAGGTATTTGGAAAATCTCACTATTGGGAAGGAGAGAACAAACATTTATTAAGTACCTACAATGCGCCTGCTAAATGCTTTACATGTATCGTCTTATCTCATGTGCTGATCCTCATAACAACCCTGGAAAGTAGGTGCTTATTTTACCCATTTTACAGATAAGTGAGTTTTCCAGAATCACACAGCTAAAGTTTAAAGCCAAATTTGAACTCAGATCTTCATGACTCCAGCCCCAGCATTTCTGCACCAACTAACTGCCCATTGAAAGGTAATCCTTTTGTTTAGGAAGACTTTGTGGATCCAGTGGAAAGAGGGCTGGACCAAGAGTCACCATTAATATATTTAGAGCTGCTCTATTTTTCCTGTCATTCTCTCCCATCATTTCTTATCACAGCTCTCATATGATATTCTCTACTTCTCATAACTGGATCCACAAGGGGCCATAATAGCTATTGTCAGAAATGTGAAGAATTATTGTCTGTTAGAGGAATTAGATTTATTGTGCTTGGTTTCTGCTACCACCATATATAGTCTAACCCCCTTGAGGCCCAGAAAGATGAAGTTTTTGCCCAAGGTCATACAGATAATAAGCAGCAAAGTCAGGATTTGAATTCAGTTGCTCTGGTTTCAAATCCAGTGATCTTTCCACCTGAACCAAGAGGCTCTGAGTTCAAATTCTGCCACTGTTGCCCACAACCAGTATGACTTTGGGCAAATCACTTCCTGTCCCTAATACTCAGTGTCTTCACCATAAGAATGAAGGGTTTGGACTAAATAATCTCTAATTAATATCTTTCCCAAGTCTGAATCTATCAGGTAATGTAGTAGATACAAGACCAGGCTTGTAATCAGGAAGAGCCAGATTTGAGAAGCTACTTGACTCTGGGAAAGCCATTTAACCTCTTTCCCTTTCAGTTTCCTCATCTGTAAAATGGCAATATTCATAGCACCTACTTTACAAATGAGATGATCTAAACAAACAAAAAAAAAAAGGGGGAGGCAGCTAGGTGGCGAAGTGGATAGAGCACCAGCCCTGAAGTCAGGAGGACCTGAGTTCAAATTTGGCCTTACACCAAACACTTGACACTAGCTGTGTGACCTTGGACAAGTCACTGAGCCCCAATTGCCTAAAAAACAAACAAGCAGATGAGGTGATCTGTGTAAAGCACTTTCCACGTCTTTAAAGCAGAAGCTCTGAGTCACTGGCAAGCACCCTAAGCGAGCATGCATCTTCCAGTTTAGTACCTTGCTTCGTGTTAGTCTTAATGAGTTTTAACAAAATAATTGTCGTTAGCAGTCATAAGATTTTTTTCAGATAAGTTTTTATTGATGTCTTTGCTTTTTTTTTTTAATATTACCATGGTTTCCCTGAGTATCCCTCCTTCTCCCCTTCCCAGAGAGCCATTCCATGTAGCAAATAGTATTTTTAAAAGATAGAAAAAGAGAATGAGAAAAAGAAAAAATCAGCATAACCAATACATTTTTTAAAAAATCAGTGAGGTGGGGGTGTTTTCTCACATCTTTTCTTCTGAGCCATGCTTGTTCTTTAAACTTCACAGCACATTCACTTTTAGGGTGTGTGTGTGGGGGGGGAGGTTGTTCGTCTCATTTATATTGTTATAGTAACTGTGTATATTTTTCCTTGGCTCTGCTCACTTCACTCTGCATCAGTTCATGTAGATCTTGCCATGGTGCTCTGTATTTATTACACTCATCATTTCTTACAGTGTAATAATATTCCAGTACACTCACGGACCACAATTTGTCTAGCCATTCCTTCACTTAGAGGATTTTAATGTGCATCTTACATAAGCAGAGCTTTCAAGGCTACATTTTCTTCTACTAAGTAAAATGCTTTTTTAGAATCAATAAACAATAGACACAGTGGGAGCTTATATTTTTCTACATGTCAGCATATTATATGACTGTAAATATGTGGTTTGCCATAGAAATATCGTTTCCGAAAATCTATCTATTCTCATATTTTTGTGCACATCCTTGATGCATACATAGACCATTCTCATAAAAATTTAACAGAGATGAGGAAGTAAGCTTTTGGGTAAATGGTAGCCAGTATCATCTGGGTACCATCTGTGAGATTTTTTATTACTCTTGGAATCTTCTCTTTGATAGATATTGAAAATTCATTCCCAAGTGCCTTTTTTTAAAAACTATTTTATTTGTTTTAATCGGTCAAAACTTTGCCTTCTTACCCACCCACACTTGATGCCCCCCTCCTCATAATTAAAAATACAAGAAAAACAAAACTCTTTAAAAACATGTATAGTCAATCAAAACAAATTTCCACATGGGCCATGTCTAGTCCTTTCCTCACTCCTCTTTTGCTTCTGTTTTCCTGTTGAGTGAAATTTATTTCTGTACACACCTCTATGTGTGTATATTTTTCTTTCTTTTGACCAGTTCAGATGAGAGTGAAGTTCAAGTGTCAGCTGTTTCCATCCACCCCCTTCTGCTTATTTGTATTGATATCTTTGTATAGATGTCTACTTATAAATCCAAATTATGTAAGACAATTTTCCCTAACTTTCATTTCCCTTCTCTCCCTCCACAAGTGTATTCCTCTTCCTTTCTTTTTCGATTCTCAAGATCAAGACCTAAGAAAATCACTCCCAGGCCTTGTCTCATTGGACTCACTCTATGAACCCTGATGATGGTAGAGTTCAGAGGAGCCACATGTATCATTTGTATGGATCCCCATATTTGAATGTAAATAGTTTATCCATTAGTCCTTTATCAGTGTTCATTCATCTTTACCTTTTTATGTTTCTCTTTACTCTTGTGTTTGAACTTCAAAGTTTTTCTGCAGCTCTAGTCTTTTTATCAAGAATGTTTGGAGCTCCTCTAACTCATTAAAGGTCTATTTTCCCTCCTATAGCATTATAGTCAGCTTTTCTGAGTAAGTTATTCTTGGCTGTAAGCCAGGCTCCTTTACCTTCTATAATATCATATTCTAAGTTCTCTGCTCCTTTATAGTCATGGCTGCTAAATCCTGTGTGATCCTGACTGTAGCTCGTTGGTACTTGAACTAATTTTTTCTGGCTGCTCGCAGTATTTTTTCTTTGACTCAGAAGCTATGGATTTTGACTATGATGGCAGTCCTGGCAGTTTGTATTTTGGGGTTTGTTTTATGAGGTGACTAGGGAATTCTTTTATTTTCACTTTGCCCTTTGGGGCAAATATTTTAAGATTTATTGAATACTCCTTTTTTGATCTTGGCATTCAGATAGTCCAATAATTCTTAATTTGTTCTTCTTAATCTATTTTCCAAGTCAATTCTTTTTGCTATGAGATCCCTCACATTTTCTTCCAATTTTTCCTGCTTTTTGGACTGTGTTTTAATATTTCTTAATACCTCATGAAGTCATTGACTTCTATTTGATCCATTTTAATTTTCTTTTTTTTTTTCTTAAGTGAGGCAGTTGGGGTTAAGTGACTTACCCAGAGTCACACAGTTAGTGAATGTTATGTGTCTGAGGCCTGATTTGAACTAGGGTCATCCTGACTCCAGGGCCAATGCTCTACCCACTGTGCTACCTACCTGCCGCCATTTTAATTTTCAAAGAGTTTATTGCTTGAGCAACACTTTGTACCTCTTGTTCCAAGCTGTTAATTCCCTTTCCAGTGCTTTGTTCCATACTTGTTATTTCTTTTCCATTTCCCCCTCACACTCTCTCATTCTGCTTGTAAAAATATTTTAAATTCTTTTTAAAACTCTTGCTTCATTTTTTCTAGTAATTCTAATTGAGCTTATACCCAAACCATGTTTTTCTCTGAGACATTGCTTGCAATTGTTTTGGAGTCATTTTCTTCTTTTGGTGTATTAGCATTTCTGCCACCATAGTAACTCATTATAGTGGGGTTCTTTTTTTATTTACTCATTTTTCTTTTTCGTTTTTGTTTTTTTAGGCAGTTGGGGTTAAGTGACTTGCCCAGGGTCACACAGCTAGTAAGTGTCAAGTGATTGATCTGAGGCCAGATTTGAACTCAGGTCTTCCTGACTTCAGGGCTGGTGCTCTATCCACTGCACCACCTAGCTGCCCGTGTTTGCTTATTTTTCAAGGCTACTTCCTGACTTCAGACTTGATGTTAAGGCTGAGTTCTGCCATACTTTTGGAGGGAAGATTTGGACTGGTCCTGTTGCTGCTTTCTTGGGGTATGGAGTGTTTTGTTATTTCAGGATCTTGGGGACATGCAAGCTTTCAGTGCTCCCAAAGTGGTCTGATCCAGGGCAAAGTCTGATTTCTACCTCCTGACCTGGGCCCTGCAAGTTCCCCTCCTACCTTTGGGTCATTACAAGAGTAGATTGCTGCTAGACTCTGCCCCTCTCAGCCAGCTGAAAGGCTCTGTTGGTTCAGAGTATCAGAATTGTCAGCTTTCCTTTGGTCTGGGATTCCTATCTTGGTTATTCCTCTGCAGGCCAGCCAGATGTTGGAAGTGAGATCCTGCTCTGAGCTTAGGGTCTGAGTCATACCATTACTGAACTCCATCCTTTCTCCATACACAGCCCAGGGTCTCCCTGCTTGGCATTACCACCCCTGTTCTTGGGTCCCCTCATTCCATCCTAGATCTATGACCCAAGAACTGGAGAGTGGGCAACAAAGCTGCCAACTGGCCCCTGGCACTGTCATAGTGCCCTTGTATGAGTCTAGTGGGGCCCCAGTATGGTCTAGGACTTTTTTTTTTTTTCCTCTTTGAAGGTCTCTTTTCCTGGGCCTTGAAGTGTTCTTCCCAGCATGATCCTGCCTCAACTGTCCCCAGTGTCTTGAGATCTCCCAGTCTTCTACCCTGTGCTGAGCTGGGCTGGGCAAATGACTCACAGTGACTTTTTCTGGACTTCCCCACCAGGATTTGGTCCCCATCAGGGTTTACATTTTCTAGATCTGCTTGGAGGAGTTTGTGGAGGGGAGCCAACACAGTGTTTACTATCACTTTGCCATCTTCACTCTGCCTCCTCCCCCTCCCCGGTATCTTTTAAATCATATTACCTACAACATAAATTTATTCAGTTTTATGTATTTGGTCAGATCTTCTCAGAGCTATACCGTCTTTTGACACTGAGTTGGATATCAGTGGAGTATAGGGACTGTCCACTGCTTATTCTACTCTTTCTCTACATAACTGACATCTTTCTTTGGTCATACATCTCTCTGACATCCTCTACTTCTGACAGTTCAACCCACGAAGGAACATGATAGCTGTCTTAAAAAATGTGAGAGATTATTATCTAAAAGAGGAATTAGATTTACTATCTTTAGCTCTGGCAGAAAAAAGTCATGTAGGACCAATGTGTGGAAATTTCGGGGAGGCATCTTTCAGTTCGATTTAAGGAAGAACTTAGTGATTATGTCTGTTAACAATGCAATGAGCAATTATATGAAGTGCTTTGTTCTTTGCTAGTAGAAGTGTTTAAGCTGAAACAGAGTAACCATCTGCTAGAAATTTTATAAATGGGATCCTTTCTTATATGAAGTAGAAATTGTTATAGGTGACCTATAAGATTCCATCCCAGCCTGTGATTCCATGAGTCACAGGCTAAGCCAGAATTATGGGAATCCATCCCTCAGCTATTCTCAACAGATGGGCATGCTATGAAAGACATATCCTTGTTATATCGTGTTGCATAGGTGCATATATTTAGAGGTGGGAAAGGTAATCTAGTCCAACACCCTTGTTTTACAAATGAGAAAATACAGAGGTTAATAGAGTTGTCCAAAATCTGCCAGGTACCAAGTAGCAGAATTGGGATTTTAACCCAGGTCCTCTGACTCCATATTCTATGCTTTCTGCTTCACCATGCTGTCCTGACTTTCCTTATTCCTTGACAGGAAAGGGATGATGGAGGGTATCACTAAATAGAAAGAGGAGAGGAAGGCTAGGACAGCTTAGTGGCACAGTGCATAGAATCCTGGACTCAAGATGAGGAAGATCTGAATTCAAATCTGGCCTGAGACATTTACTGTGACCCTGAGCAAGTCATTTAACCTCCATCTGCCTAAGTTTCCTTATTGGTAAAATGGGAACAATAATAGCATCTAATTCCTAGGGTTGTTCTGAGGGTAAAATGAAATTATTTTCGTAAAGGACTTGGCAAACCTTAAAGCACTATATAAATGCTAGTTATTATATATCACATATGTGTGACATATAGGAATAGATAGATAGATAGATAGATGGTTGAAACGGTAGAATGGGGGACTAGGTGAAATATCTTTTTTGTCTTATAATTTAATCTAATCTTAAGGAAGTTCACTGACCTGCAGAAAGTTAAGGAATACTCACCGTTTACTGAGTTTGTAGCCTCTTACTTTTATCTGTTGCTCATCCATTGTTTTGAAGAGGACCAATAGCATCTTGATTTGCTCATGAATTGGATTTAACTGAGGCAGAGTTATACAAAGTTGCCAGCCTCCCTCTTCCAGAGTCGTCAAAGTCCAGTGGCAAGACAAAAGTCAAGAAGATTGGCAGTGGTGCAGGATGCAGCGGATGGCCTTGGCTTCTTCGATGCCTGACCAAGCTCTAAGTGCTCCACGTCCCCTGCTTCAGTTGCCCTGCCTTCAGTGGCTGCTGGAACAAATTATTCTCATCCATCCATGGTGAAGGGGGAAGTCTTCACATGCTCGGGGTAGACACTCCCCTAACTCACCAATGGGTTTGAGGCCTGTCGCTTACCCTCAGACTGGTTTAGCCCATCTGCCAAGATGGTTTTACTGGGGTGTGGCTGCTATGGCTACATTTCTTAGAGCCTTAGATAAGAGTTGGGTGAAACAGGTGGACACTAAGGGTGGATGAGCAGCCCTGAAAAGGGCTCAGTACGCACTCATACCAAAGGGGCTAGTCCTCCCTGAACAACCTATATAGCCTTACTTTTATCTTTATCTTACTTCTATCAACTAACTACCCCAACTTCTGTCTTTTCTCTATTTTCTTTCTTTTCATTTTAGTATTTTATTTTCCCCCAGTTACATGTAAGAACTATTTTTAACATTTGTTTTTAAGACTTTGAGTTCCAAATTCTCTGCCTTCCTCCCTCCCCACCCCACCTCCCATTGAGAAGGCAAGCAATTTGATGCACATGGGTAGTCATGCAAAACATATCCAGAATAGCCATGTTGTGAAGGAAAACATAGACCAAAAAAACCTCAAGAAAAATAAAGTAAAAAAAAATTTTTTTTGCTCCAGTCTGTATTCAGACATCATCAATTCTTCTCTGGGTATGGATAGCATTTTTCATCATAAGTTCTTCAGAGCTGTCTTGGATTGCTTCTCTCTATTTTCGATATTGACTCCTCCAAGCTTTTTTTTTTTCACTAATGATGTTCACATGTTTTTCATACTTCTTTATATTTGCCTCAAGCAGAATTCTCTATGGTTATTTCTAGTCAGTCTCTCTGATAAACTAGATAGCTACAGCAGTGGGAAAATGTTCAAGTAACTTAGCTTAATATTTTGAATTCAATACAACCACAAGCTAGTTCCACCCTTAAGATATCCAATATCACTTGCATCACTATTTTTTTAAATGAATTTAAATTTTATTAATCACAGCAGCATTTACATATTCTTTGGAAAGTAATTCATATACTTATGAGAGACTTTCTGCATACTGAATACAAACACTCAGACATCTCACAAAGATCCATAGCACACAGGATGGAAACCACTAGATTAGATGATCATTAATAGCCCTTCTAACTCGAAATCCTATTGTAACCCACTTAAACTTCAAGCATTTGTGTCTCAATTTCTACTCCCAAAGATGAATCACAGATCTTTGGGCAATGCTACATCTTCCCTTCAGGATTCTAGGGATGCCTTTGAGCGGTTGGTTAGGATTCTCTGAAGTAATTGGCTTGAGCCCCTATCATTGTGCTTCCCCCCAAGATTGTTAGTTGAGAATCATTTTAGTTAGCTGGCTTTAAGATATCTTTTTTATTTTTTTATTAATTTATTTTGATTTATCAACAATCACTTCCATAAGCATTTCAGTTTTAAATTTTTCTCCCTCTCCCTCTCCACCTCACTCTCCAAGATGGCACGCAATCTGATATAGGCTATGCATATACATTCCTATTAAGCATATTTTCACATTAATCATGTTGTAAAGAAGAATTAGAACCAATAGAAGGAACCACAAGAAAGAGGAAACAAAACAAAACAGAAGAAAAAAAAGAGCCAATAGTATGCTTCAATCTGCATTCAAAATCCATAGTTCTTTCTTTGGATGTGGATAGCATTTTCCATCATGAGTCTTTTGGTGATGTCTTAGATCCTTGCACTGCTGAGGAGGGCTAAGTCTATCAAAGTTGGTCATCTCACAACATGGCTGTTACTGTGTATAATGTTCTCCTGGTTCTGCTCACTTCACTCAGCATCAGTCCGTACAAGTCTTTCCAGGTTTTTCTGAAGTCTACCTGCTATCATTTCTTATAGCACAATAGTATTCCATTACATTCACATACCAGAACTTGTTCAGCCATTCCCCAATTGATGGGCATCCCCTCAGTTTACAACTCTTTGCCACCATAAAAAGAGCTGCTATAAATATTTTTGTACATGTGGATCCTTTTCCCATTTATATAATGTCTTTGGGATACAGCCCTAGAAGTGCTATTGTTGGGTCAAAAGGTATTAACATTTTTATAGCCCTTTGGGCATAGCTCCAAATTACTCTCCAAAATGGTTGGATCATTTCACAACTCCACCATTGGTTTACCAATTTTCCTACATCTTCTCTAGCATTTATCATTTTCCTGTTTTATCATGTTAGCCAATCTGATAGGTGTGATGTGGTACCTCAGAGTTGTTCTGATTTGCATTTCTCTAATAAATAGTGATTTAGAGCATTTTTTCACATGACAATAGATGGCTTTAATTTCTTCATCTAAGAACTGCCTGTTCATATCCTTTGACCATTTATCAATTGGGGAATGACTTGTAGTCTTATAAATTTGACTTAATTCTTTATATATTTTAGAAATGAGGCCCTTATCAGAGACACTGATTGTAAAAATTCTTTCCCAGCTTTCTGCTTCCCTCCTAAATCTTGGTTGCATTGGCTTTGTTTGTGCAAAAACTTTTCAATTTAATGTAATCAAAATTATCCATTTTGCATTTCATAATGTTCTCTATCTCCTGTTTGGTCATGAATTCTTCTGTTCTCCATAAATCTGACAGGTAAACTATTCCTTGCTCTCCCAGTTTGCTTATGGTATCAGCCTTTATAGCTAAATCATGAAGCCATTAAAACAACTTTTTAGAAAGGGGTGTTTACTAATGTAGTACAGTAAGAACAGTAAGCACAATAAGCTAAGTAGTACAGTGGATAGGACATTGGGCCTGGAGTCAAGACCTGAGTTCAAATTCATCCTGACATTTACTAGCTGTGTGACTCAGGGCAAGTCACTTAACCTCTGTTTGCCACTGGAGAAGGAAATGGCAAACCACTTCAGTATCTTTGTCAAGAAAACTCCATGGTCATGCTATTGTCCACAGGGCATGCTATTGTCTACAAGGTCGTGAAGAGTCGGACATGACTGACCAACTGAACAATAATAACTTCAAGAAGAGTGGACACAAAACATCCCCAAAAGGTCTGTGACCCATTTTCCCACAAGTAGATAAACCTCCTAGGGGAAAGTGACAAAAGGATGACTCATAACTTGTGGTTGTTGGAAGTCCTTTTTTTCAATTTTTGGAGCATTCAAGAAATTACTCATTGCTGGGCCCGTCACAGAACTGTGAATCTGCATTGAATCTCTCCTTAGCTCCCAATTCAAACACTGCCATCCATTGATCCCAGGATGCCACTAAGACATCAATGGGAAGATGGGAGGTCCAACATTCTCCAGACTCTTCTAAACTTGCAATCGGTTAGTGAGTCAATAAACATTTAGTAAGTGCCTACTATTTGCCATGCACTGTGCTAAGAATGGTGATACAGAGAAAGGTAAAGGACAATCCCTGCTCTCAGGGAGCTCACTATCTAGTGAGGGAGACAACAATTTAAAAAAACTAGGTAAAAATGAGATATTTATAGGATAAATTGGATGTAATGAGCAGAAGGAAGGCACTAGAATTAAGGAGGATAGGAAAAGGTTTATTGTAGAAGGTGTGGTTTTATCTGGGACTTCAAGGAAGCCAAGGAGGCAGAGTTGAGAAGGGAGAGAATTCCAAGCATGGGGGACAGCCAGTGAAAATTCCTGGAGTCAGGATATGGAGGGTCTTGTGTGAGAAACGTCATGGAGACCAGTGTCACTGGATCACAGAGCTCTTGGCTGGGTGCAGTGGGAGAAGGAATAAGTAAAAAGACTGGAAAGGTTGGGTGGGGGAACTGGTTATGAAGGACTTGGAACACCAGAGGACTTTATATTTGATCCGCAAGGGGATGGAGAGCCACCGGAGTAGAGGGGTGATATGGTCAAGCCTGTGCTTTAGGAAGATCATTTTGGCAGCTCAGTGGAAGATGGACTGGTGTGAGGAAAAACTTGAGGCAGGGAGACCAAATAGAAAGCCATTGCCATAGATCTCCTCTGGCCAAAAGAGGAGAGGAAAAGGAGACCTAGGCTGAGGCTGGAACCAAGGCCTCTACTTTCCCTTTTTAGAGGTTTAGAGGTTCCTTTTTAAAGGGGTTAGCTGGAATATCACACTTGATCCAAATTCTAGAATGACTCTGTTTCTGAACTAGCTTGTTAATTGGCGGATAACCACATTTCCTTGGCCAATCTGAATAGATTCATGTACATGTCACTTCAGTTTCAAGGATTTTTTCATATTTAGTCCAAAGAGAGCCTATGATTGAAAATGATTGATTGATTGATCTTATCACTTACTTTAAATGGGGTGGAGGTGACTTGGTTTATTTACCAGAACATCGGGAAAATAATGTCATGACTTGCAAATGAATTGGATTTAAGGGACGGAGGGCTGTTGAAGGTCATCAGCCTCACTTTCTTTTCTGGAGCCATCTGGGTCCAGTGGCAAGATATAGATCAGGACAACTATATATATTATGACCCTGCTTATATTATGATAGCCTGCTATGTGATAGTTTAGGAAAATAGCCCTCCTGGCTCAAGTACTCAAAAAGATCTCTGGTCTCATTGATTTGAATGTTCCCTTCACTAACCAGAGAGAAACCCTGTCCATCCTGTTCAGTTCTTATACATGCCCCGTCCCCCATAAGTTTGCCACAAAGGATCCACTGAGCCTACTCTAGGCTTTTTCCACTTTCTCCTGACATTATGAGAGTACCAGGGGAATATTCAGACTGTCCTTCTGGCCTCCCTCACTCTTGTTATATGACCAGCCCTTTTTTTTCTATCACACCTTTCTCTGGTGACAGATTTTGCTTCTGTTCTTCTGTGAGGTTGTTCATGGGCTGTATGTTGCATTCCGTTCACACCTGCTATATGTCTTTCCATCACCCTTTGTGTGATAATCATTTCCAGTTCTTCAGATGCTGTCGTGTTCTGTTTCCCAACCACAGGACAACATTGGTAGAATATTAATAATAAAAAGACAGACTTCTTGTTTTTTTTGGTGGGGGGCAAAGTTTTGGGTCATTAAAAGGGCTCCGCAATTTCCTAAAGGCAATCCATTTAGCTGAATTCCTCTTTTTAAAATTCTGTGTCCAACTCATTGTACTGTCTGTCCCACATTTATGTACTGATAGACAAGCTAGATTTAAAAAATCTAAATGTGTTTTATAATTTGACCAGTACATACTCTTCATCTACTTGGTGTTATCTTTGTAGATGGTCAGGCAAAACTTTTGAGTAGTCATGGATCCTTTCCAGAAGGCTCTGCAATCTTCATGTGGCTTAATTTGTCCAGACATTCTCTAGTTTGTTTCCTTTTTTTCCACCATTTTTGACAATTTGCAGGGTGTGAAGTGAAACCTCAGGGTTGTTTTGATTTGCATTTCTCTTATTAGTAGTAATTAAGGAAAGTTTTTCACATGATTAATAGTTTTCAATTCTTCTTTTGAGAACTTATTTATATCCTTTGATTTGGGTCTATTTTTTTCAATTGGAATTCTCACTTGCCTACTAACTTCTTCTAAGTCTTATTTAGTCCCTCCCTTCCTCCCTTCCTTCCTTCCTTCCTTCCTTCCTTCCTTCCTTCTTCTTCCTTCCTTCTTTCCTTCTTTCCTTCCTTCCTTCTTCTTCCTTCCTTCCTTCCTTCCTTCCTTCCTTCCTTCCTTCCTTCTTCCTTCCTTCTTCTTCCTTCTTCTTCCTTCCTTCTTCCTCCTTCCTTCCTTCCTTCTTCCTTCCTTCCTTCCTTCTTCCTTCCTTCCTTCCTTCCTTCCTTCCTTCCTTCCTTCCTTCCTTCCTTCCTTCCTTCCTTCCTTCTCTTTCTTCCTTCTCTTTCTTCCTTCTCTTTCTTCCTTCTCTTTCTTTCTTTCTTTCTTTCTTTCTTTCTTTCTTTCTTTCTTTCTTTCTTTCTTTCTTTCTTTCTTTCTTTCTTTCTTTCTTTCTTTCTTTCTTTCTTTCTTCCTTCCTTCCTCCTCCCTCCCTCCTCTTTCTTTCTTTCTTTCTTTCTTTTTTTCTTTCTTTCTTTCTTTCTTTCTTTCTTTCTTTCTTTCTTTCTTTCTTTCTTCTTTTCTTTCTTTCTTTCTTTCTTTCTTTCTTTCTTTCTTCTTTCTTTCTTTCTTTCTTTCTTTCTTTTTCTTTCTTTCGTCTCCTAGTGCTAATTTGCATGGCTGAATAACTTTTCTCAGATGACGGAGTCAAGGGGCTAGAACTGCTGCTCTAAGAATGCTCTTCTGCTGTCCCTTTGTGTAGAATCCTACCTTGCAGGCTGTGTCTGTCCTTTCATCTCCAGGTCAAGAAGTACATTTTGCGCCTCTAAAAGGATCCATGCTCAGGCTTTCAGCAGATGCTTTTTCTGTGGCCCTCAGTAAGACTGGACTACCCTCCAGAAAACAATTGGTCATTTTCCTGGTAACTTTTGCTTTTGTACTTTTAGAAGAGGTCAGAGGAGGGTAGCAGTGGCCCAGGATCCAGAAGCTCTGTTCAGTGGCAATGTTGGCATTCTGTCTGGTGTGCTGCATAGAACTTTGCCTTTTGAGTTTGCTCCACGGCCCTGTGTAAGAGTTCTTGAGGGTTTGGAAGAAGAGGGAAGTGGAGGGGGGAGAAGTTGGGACGAAACCAAAGCTTAGAAACATTCTCTATCGCTATTTCTACCGCTCCCCATGCGATTTTACTAATGCTATCTCCGTTTTTATTAATTGCTTGCTTTTAATAAAAGCATTTGCCACATTTGTAATTGTCCTGTGCAATTCCATTCATTATTCCCAAATATGACAGCTGGATCATTTCATGATCAGTAGTAGTGTTTACAGTTCCTGAAAGTAGGCACCCAGGCTCAAAATAATTTAAATCTCTGGCCTCTGTCAGTGGCCTGGTGGCCTTCAGGAGAAGGAATTTTTCCCCCTTCCCTCATTATTCCCTTGACCATTCTGTTTAATTGGCCGTTAGCCCTGTGACTAAAGGAAGCCGTTTAGAGGAAGGGGGCAAAAATCTGGGTGTTAGAATACCTGGGCTTCAACTCTTCGTAATTTGACAGACTTCTGGGCATGTCATTTCTCTCTCTGTGCCTTAATTTCCTCATTTATAGAATGGGTTGATAAGCACCTGTCCTTAATCAAGTCTGTGAAGGGCCTTGACCTCTTCAGAAGTAAATGCTAACACAGAGGTGGTTCCACACTTGCAGAAAATCAACACAAAACTCCAAACCTGCAAAATGGATAAATTAAGGGAAAAACAGTTTATAAGAATAAGATTCAGCACAGATTTTCTTAACCAGCTCCTATGTTTCAGTTTGCGAATAACTGGTTCAGCAATATAGCTCTTGCTTAAAATGGGGCAGACCTCCTATGCATCTCTCTGTCCCTGATCATGCCTGATTACCTTGTAAAAACATGAAGAAACAAAATAGACTCAGTCCTCTGTCTTCCAAGGATCTGCTCTGGCTGCAGGCAGAATGCTTGGTTTATTAGACACATTGAATATGGTTTTAAGTGAAAGTCTTTTGTAAAAAGAGGATAATTAAAAGCGAATTAGACAGGGCAAAGGTGTCTCCTTCTTACTCTTTAGTTTCCTGGGAGAGGAAAGGGAGAGTCTTTCTAGATAGAAACAGATGTAAGTAGAGAGATGTGGGTACAATCCATTTTTGTTCTTATCCCCACTGTGGTTAGCTGTGGTTGCTGGCTATAGGAGCTGGTGGAAAGACAGGGGTGTAATTTATTCTACTTTGTGGCCAGCCTGATCAATCCCCTGGGCCAAACAGCAGAGAAAGCAACCCTGGATTTTTAGGTGGTCCCAGAAACTTGTCTGGTCCAGAACCTTCCCCATATTAAAAAACAAGTAGCTAGTTAATACCTTCCAGTCCCCAACCAAAATGGCCTTCCCAGGCCCAGGGTTCTTTTGATTCACAAACAGTTAATTATCTTGTAGCATTCCTTTACACAATTCTCTGTTCTGCACTTGTGGTGCTGCAGAACCAGACACTTCTTCAGTGTTTGTTTTGATGTCTATGCCCTCAGACTTTAGTTCTAGTGCCTAGAAGGAGCAGTCAGTGACCATTCACCTATAGGCTCAAACTGAGATGTCCCAGGAAAAATGGACCTGAACAGAGAAAGCATTCTTTTAAGAATACCCTCTTTGAGATGGTAAGAAGCTATGTCTAAGGTTTCAGGCCTAGAGATGAGAAGATCTACTGATAAATTTCTGTAACATGGTAACATTTGCTTTTTGTGCACAGGACACGGTAAACCAAATTGGTTTGTGCCTAATCCTTGTCACTTTTTACAGATACCCATAGAGATTAGGGAAAAATAGTGCCCTAGTAGCTCAACCACAGTGATTTGAGACTACAAAGATGGCAGAAAGCTCCCTTCTGCTCTTCTGTATTCTCTCATTGTCCCTCAACCTACAGTGGAACCAGTGGAGATTTTTAAAGATTAAAAGAGCCCTTTAAAATAAGGTGTCCTGAGGCAGAGTCAAAAGTAAGCATTTTTGCCTAACTCATCCTCTATACCTCCTCCACAACAATCTAGAAAATGTGCCAGACTGAGTTCTGATGAAGAAAGCCAAGAAAATGTCATAGAGAGTCATTTTTCTAGCCCAGGACAGCTGAAGGAGATAGTCAGAGCTCTGCTGATACTGAGATGGACAGTGCCAGGGAGAAACATTCGAGAGCCCTGAAACTTTTTAAAGGGTTCAAGGCAAAACACATGAACAGCTACACAGAAGAAGAAGCATAGGGTAGAAGAAGATGCCCTAGGATCCCTGAACTACCAGTAAGTTCAGGAACGGGTGCCATCTGGCAGCTCTGTTCCTGATCCAGGGTGGAGATGAGGGCCTTAGATGAGCCCTGAGCAAGGAACAGGTCTTGAAATGGCTATGTGGCTTTGAACCCAGGACAGAGCACCATTCAGTTCTAGCTTTTAGCCTAGCATTTAAACTTACTATAGAATGACAAGGACAGAAACCCAGACCAAAGGGGAGCCAGCAGTTCATTAGCTTTGAATCTGCAGAAACTTCCAGAGGGCTAACAATTACTTAGTCCAGCAACAGTCTAATGAAATTCAGCTATACACCTGCAGCAGACCCAAGCCTGGGTCAGGAACTTTCAGTACTCAGAACCAGGAGGGCAGTAAATAGACCTCTCCCCAGATCCTATCACTTTGGAAGCACTGAAAATTTGCAGGCCTCCATACTGAACTGTGAAAGCAACAGAATGACATAAATGGACAGAAGCTCAGGTCAGATATTCTGCCCCACTCAGAAGTGCACAGATCTCAATATTAATATGAAGTCCAAAGTCAAAAAGTAAACTGGAAGAATGGGCAAACAGACAAACAAAAACCCAACCATTAAGAGCTACTGTGAACATAGGGAAGCTTAAGTCACAAATATAGACGAGGATAATGTCTTCAAAATATCTATAAACAAAGCCTCAAAAAAATGCACATCAGACACAAACCCAATAAGAATTCCTAGAAGTGGTAGAGAAAGTGTTTTTTTTAAAAAGGGGAAAAAATGGTTTTAAAAACCAAATAAAAGTGATAGAGGGGAAAAAATGGGGGAAAAAAATTGAGAGCTATGTAAGAAAGATATGAAAAAAGAATTAATAGCTTAATAAAATTGGTATAAATACTGAAGAAAAGAACTCCTTGAAAATTAGAATTGGCTAAATGGAAGCTAATGACTCTATGAGATATCAAGAAAAAACAAAACAAAGTTGACTGAGAAAATAAAAATATATGAAATATCACATAGGAAAAACAACTGACCTGGAAAATAGATTGAGGAAAGATAATTTAAGAATCATTAGACTACCTGAAAACCATAAACAAAAAAAAATAAAAGGCCTGGACAACATATTTAATAAATTATAAAAAGAAAACTCTAGATATCTTAGAACCAGAGAACAAAGTAGAAAAAGAAAGAATCCATTGGTCACCTCTTAAAAGAAACTACCAAATGAAAACTCCCAAGAACATTATAGCACAAATCCAGAGCTCCCAGGTCATGGAAAAAATACTACACACATCCAAAAAGAAAGAATTCAAGTACCATGAAGCCACTATCAGGAACACATACAATTTAGAAGCCACCCATAAAGGAATGGAGAGCTTGAAATATGATATTCCTGAATGCAAAGGGTCTAGAACTACAATTAAGAATAACTTCTGGGGGAGGCTGAGGCACGAGGCCATTACCTGGGCCGGCCCTTCCCTGCCCTGCCTCAGGCTTGGCCTTCTCCCTTCCCTCGGTCCCTCGGGCCTCAGCCTCTGCTTCTGTGTCCCAGCAGTTGCAGTCACCACCACGCAGCTGTTTGTCTGTGGATGCAGGCTCTGCACACCCTCGAGGTGACTGGGCAGGAGACTGTGGCCCAGCTCAAGGCCCATGTGGCATCCCTGGAGGGCATCACTCCAGAGGACCAGGTCCTGCTTCTAGATGGCTCCTGGCTAGAGGATGAAGGCATCTCGGGGCAGTGTGGGGTGGAGCCTCTGTCCACTGTGGAAGTGGCTGCTGAGATGCTAGGAGGTAAAGTCTATGGCTCTTTGGTTCGTGCAGGAAAACTGAGAGATCAGACTCCCAAGGTGGCCAAGCAGGAGGAGGAGGAGAAGAAGAAGAAGAAGAAGAAGAAGAAGAAGAAGAAGAAGAGAAGAAGAAGAAGAAGAAGAAGACGAGACGACTGGGCATGCCAAGAGGAGGATGCAGTACAACTGATACTTTGTCAATGTAGTGCCCACCTTTGGCAAGAAGAAGGGCCCCAATGCCAACTCCTAATCCCCTAGTACTTTCTGTCTGTCCCCAATAAAGCTGCTACAACTCTTAAAAAAAAAAAAGAATAACTTATCCAGAAAAAAACTGAGCATAATTGAGTATAATGCTACAGGGGGAAAATGGACCTTTAATGAAACAGAGGACTTTGAAGCACTTCTGAGGAAGAGACCAGAGTTGAGTAGAAAATTAGACATTCAAACACAGGACTCAAAAGAAGCACACAAAGCTAAATGTAAATGAGAAATCATAAACTGCCTACGTTCCTATAGGGGGAGATGATATATGATACTCAAAGTTTTATCATCACCAGGGGCCTTAGAGGGAGTCTAATTAGACAAAGGGTTTGGGTATAGTTCTGTTGTGTTTGGATGATTTCAGAAAAAAGAATGGATGAATGGGGAAGAGGAGTGCATTGGGAGACAGAGGAAGAGAGAGAAAGAATAAGGGAAATTACCTCACATAAATGAGGTGCAAAAAGAGGAATTTATACACCAAGGAAGGAGTAGGGAAGGGAGGAGAGAAGATGACATTTGGACCTCACTCTCATCTGAACTGGTTAAAAGAGGAAAGATATATACACACACACACACACACACACATTTTGGTATAGAAATGCATCTTATCTAATAGGGAAGTGGGAGGGGAAGGGGTTAAGAGAAAGGAAGAGGGAAAGAAGGTGGGTAGATTAAGGGAAGTAGTGATCAGAAGCAAAACAGACTCTTAAAGAATGGACAGGGAAAGAAAGAGAAGGAAAAGTATAAGATAATAGGATAGAAGGAAATACACAGTTAGCAATCATGATTGTGAGTATGAATGGGATGAACTCATCCATAAGATGGAAGAGTATAGCAGAATGGATTAAAAAACAGAATCCAACAATATATTATTTGCAAGAAATTCACTTGAAACAGGAAGATACACATAGAGTTTCCATAAAGGACTGAAGCAGAATCTATTATGCTTCATTTGAAGTAAAAAAAAGGCAAGAGTAGCAATCATGATCTCCGACAAAGTAAAAGCTAAAATATACCTAATTAGAAGAAATAAACAGGGAAACGATGATCTGATAAAAGGTACCATAAAGAATAAATATCAAGATTAAACATATATGCACCAAATGACATAGCATCTAATTTTTTTTTTTGGTGAGGCAGTTGGGGTTAAGTGACTTGCCCAGAGTCACACAGCTAATGAGTGTTACGTGTCTGAGATCTCATTTGAACTCAGGTCCTCCTGACTCCAGGTGGGTACTCTATCTACCATGCCACCTAACTGCCCTTAAATTTTTTTGAAAGAATTTGTATTTTCAGTTTCAGGCTCTCTCTCCCCTCTACCCTTCTCCCACTTATTGAGAAGGCAGTAAATGCAAAACCTATTACAAATATGATGTCATGCAAAACAAATTTCTGTGTTAGTCATGTCCTGAAAAAAAAGCAAAAGAGAGAAAAATAGCATCTAAATTCTTAGAGGAAAACTAAGTGAATTATAGGAAGAAATAGACAGTAAAGCTATAATTTAACCCTTCCAGACAGAAGTAAATCTAAACATAAAATAAACAAGAAAGAAGTCAAGGAAGTAAATAGAATTTTAGAAAAGTTAGATATGGCTTAGACATAGACTTCTGGAAACTATTAAGTGGAATAGAAAGGAACATACTAATATCTTGGCTATGCATAATAGTCACAAAAATTGACCATATATTAGGGCATAAACAACTCACAAACAAATGCATAAAAGCAGAAATATTAAAAGCATCTTTTATGACCATAATGCAACAAAATTACATTCAATAAGGGGATCTTGAAGAACAGATTAAAAATTAATTGGAAACTAAATAACTTAATCTTTAAAAATGAGTGACTCAGAACAAATCATAACAATTTTTTTTAAATTTCATTAAATGATAATGAGATGATATGATACAATTTTTGAGGTGCAGTCAAAGTAGTACTTAGGGGAAAATGTATATCTTTAATGCTTACATCAATAAAAGAAAAAGCAGATCAAGGAATTGGGCACATAACTAAAAAATGACAAAACCGACAAATTCAAAACCCCCAATTAAACACTAAAATAGAAATCTTGAAAATAAAAGGAGAGATTAAGAAAATTGAAAATAATCATTGATCTAATAAGTAAAGCTATAAGCTGTTTTGTAAAACATTTAAAAAATAGATAAGCCTTTGCCTAGTTTGATTTTTAATGAAGAAAAAAGAAAACCAAATTACCAGTATCAAAAATGAAAACAAGTGAATTCATAACCAATGAAGAAATTATTAAGAAAAAGGCAAGTATTAGCAGCTCTTTCACCCAATTATATGTCAATAAAAGTGACAATCTAAGTGAAATAGATTAATTTTTTACAAATATATAAATTGCCCAGGTTAACAGAATAGGAAACAAAATACTTAAGTAATCCTATTGTAGAAAAAGGAATTGAATAAACCATACATTAACTTCTGAATGAAAAAAAAAAGTGATTGGATGGATTTACAAGTGAATTCTACTAAACATTTATTTTTATTTATTTATTTGCTTTTTTAAGGCAATTGGGGTTAAGTGACTTGCCCAGGGTCACACTGTTAGTAAGTGTCAAGTGTTTGGTCTGAGACCAGATTTGAACTCAGCTTCTCCTGACTTCAGGAGAAACCTAAATAAGTCTGATTTGTACCCTAGATGGTAGTAGGGGAATAAGTAGGATCCTGTGATCTAAAATGCTAGAAGGGAAATTAGCTAAAGTAGAATGGGATGCTCTTAAAAATGAAATCCTAATAATAGAGCTGGAAAAAGAAGTGTTGTTTTTTTTTAATTTTTAAAAATTTTATTAATCTGTTTTGATTTATCAACAATCACTTCCATATGCTTTTGAGTTGAACATTTTTCTCCCCCTTCCTCCCCGCCCCAAGATGGCACACAATCTGATATAGGCTTTACATTTACATTCCTATTAAACATATTTTCACATTAGTGAAGTTGTAAGTAAAAATTAAAACAATAGGAGGAACCATCAGAAAGATGAAACAAAACTCAACAGAAGGTAAAAATAAGTGATAGGATTCAACTTCCATAGTTCTTTCTTTGGATGTGGACAGCATTTTCCATCCCGAGTCCTCTGGAGATGTCTTAGATCCTTGTAATGCTGAGAAGGGTTCAGTTTAACAATATTAGTCATCGCATAACGTGGCTGTTATTGTGTACAAAGTCCTCTTGGTTCTGCTCACTTCACTCAGCATCAGACCATATAAGTCTGGGAAAAGAAGTGTTGAAAGAAACTTACATGGTTACACCGGGAGGTCATTGACCAACTCATTTAAAAAGGATATTTGTTGAGATCTCAAAACAAGGACAGGAAACCAAAATTAAAAGTATAATGTGTGGACATTTAGAAAAATAAGTGGTGAAGATATTTGGTTAAGATGGTGATGTGCGTGAAGGCTAGCTTTTCCAAATATACTCCAACGAAGGCCAAGAAATCATTCTTCCCACCCGGGATTATATATAGCCATAAATACAGAGAGTTGTCCCACCAGGGAAGCCAGTGTGAATTCATGTAAATAGTCCTGAACCTCTGCCAGAGTTCTTTAAATTTCTGGCATGTGAAAGCTTTATTTGAGAAACTTGCTGCACAGAATTTTTATCTGTTAACTGTCCCTTCTAACTTTAACAACATTGATTTTATTTATACAAAAAAGTTTCAATTTTATGTAATCAAAATTGTCTGTTTTACCTAATGTGATCCTTCTTATTTCATGACTGGTCATGAACCTTATCCAGAGATCCAAAAAATATTTTTCTTCCTTCTCCAATTTGTTTATAAAATGATCTTTCATATATGTCATATATCCATTTGAATCTTATCTTGGTATATGTTATGAGATATTGGTCTATACCTAATTTATGCCAGACTCCTTTCTAGTTTTCCCAGCAGTTTTTGTTGAACAGTGAATTCTTACCCCAGTATGTGGGGATCTTTGGGTTTACCAAGCACTGAGCTAGTATATTCATTTTCTTCCATATGTTATGATTTAATCTTTTCCACTGATTGACCTCTCTATTTTTCATCCAGTACCAAATCCTTTCGGTGATTACTAATTTGTAGTATAGGTTGAGAACTGGTACTGTAAAGCCCTTTCCTTCCCTCTTTTTTCCATCATTTTCATTGAGATTCTTTATCTTTTATTTCTCCAGGTGAATTGTGTTATTTTTTCTAGCTCTATACTGTAATCCTTTGTTAGTTTGATCATATGATTGGGGATGTCGCTGAACTAGAGAATTAATTTAGGTAGCATTACACTTTTATTAGATTGGTTTGGCCAACTCAAGAGCAATGAATATTTTTCCAATTATTTAAGATTGCTTTTATTTTAGCAAAGAGTATTATAGTTCCTATGTGTCTTGGTAGGCTCCTAAATAATTTATATAGTATATAGTTATCATTAATGGATTTTCTCTGATTCTTTCTACTAGCTCTTGTTCGTAAAATACAGAAATGCTTATGATTTATGTAGATACCTTTTATATCCTGCAAATTTGCTGAAATTATTATTTTAGTTAATTTTAGTTGACTATTTTAGTTGCTCTAGAGAGACCATAATATAATCCAAAAAATCCATAGTTTTGTTTCCTCTTTGCCTACACTTTTCTCTCAATTTTATTTTTTTCTCTCATTAGCACAGTTAACATTAGTAGCAGCCCCTGTGTTGATAATGGACTTTCTTGCTTTACCCTTGATCTTATTGGGAAGGTCAATTTATGCCTATGCTTTCTAGTCCTCTTAACAGAAATGAGTGTTAGATCTTGTCTAAGTTTTTTTCAGTACCAATTGATAGAATCATGTGTTTAACAAAATTATTTTTATTATTGACATAGCCTGTTATGCTCATGCATTTCCTTTATTGAACCAACCCTGTATTCTTGATGTAAACGTACTTGGAGTATTCAGTCTTTTTTAATATATTGCTGGAACTTCTTTTCTAATTTAAAAAATTTTTTTGTGTTGATGTTCATTAGAAATATTGGTCTATAGTTTTCTTTCTCTGTCTTGTCTCTTTTTGGTTTAGGTTGTAAAGTTACATTTGTATTGTAAAGAGTTTCTTTTCTTATTTATATGATGTTGGTATCAATTATTCTTTTGTTTGTTTGTTTATTTGTTTTTGTTAGGCAATGGAATTAAGTGACTTTCCCAGAGTCTCACAGCAAGTAAGTGCTATGAGCCTAAGGCCAGATTTGAACTCAGGTACTCCTGACTCCAAGGCCAGAGTTTTATCCAGTGTGCCATCTAGCTGCCCCCACAATTATTCTTTTAATGTTTAATAGAAGTCACTTATAAATCCATTTAGTCCTGGGTTTGTTTTTTTATGGGGGTAGATTTTTATAGCATGTTCAATTTATTTTTCTCACACTGAGTTATTTAAATAATCTGTTTTATTTTAGTATTCTGGGTACTTTGTATTTTCATTATGGTCTATTTCATCTAAGCTATCAATTTTGTTGGCATATATTGGTCAAAATAGTTATTGATAATTTCTTGTATTCCATTTTCAACTGTGTGTTCTCCTTTTTATTTTTAAATACAATTTGGTTTATTTCTTTGTAAAAATTTAGACTTTAATTAGTCTAAGAAATCTGGTTTTATCAATCAAGTGTTCTATGTGGTTTGTTTTTTTGCTTTCAATTTTGTCAACCTCTTATAATTTTCATAATTTATATTTTAATGTTTACTTGGGGCTTTTATCTATTGCTTTTCTTTTATATTTTATAGTTGTATGCCCAGTTCATTAATTGTTCTTTCTCTCTTTTGTCGATGAAACTGCCTTGGATGCATTTCATAAGTCTTGATGTGTTTTGTCTTTGATTTTTTTGTTAATAAAATTTCTTATTTTTCTATCATTTGTTCTTAGACTCACAAATTCTTTAGCATTAAATTTCTTATTTTTCAATTAATTTTAATCTTTTCTTCAAAAATTATATTCAACACAACTACCATATTGAAAACAATTTCTATATTGTAGTCAATGAAAACATGTTTACCAATTCTGCTTTTCTACAATAGTTCATGAAGTTTTTGTGCCCAAATACATGATCAGTTTTTGTACAGATGCCACATATTTCAGAGTTATATGTATACTTCTTTCTGTTCCCATTTAATAATTACAATAGATCTGTCATTTCTAACTTTTCTAAAATTCTATTCAGGTTCTGTTTATATCCTAGAAGTGTGTGAAGATATAGATGTCCCTTTAGGATCTTACTATCTTCAAGGGTTACAGAAGAAGTAGAGAAAGATGAACATAGGGCTTGGTGGGGGTGGGATTGTTGTTCAGATGTGACCATTTATTTATTTATTTATTTTGGTGAGGCAATGGAGGTTAAGTGACCTGACCAGGGTCACACAGCTAGTAAGTGTCAAATGTCTGATCTGAGGCCAGATTTGAATGGATGTGATAATTTTAAGGAAAAAAAATGATGAGGAAAAGAAATACACTAAAGAAGAAATGAAGGAGAAGGGGGAGGGGCTTACTATTTCTCACAATTGAGGTTCATGAGAAGAAAAGTATAAGAATATGTAGGATGTGGGTGGAGGGAGCAAACTTCACTCTTATATGAAAGGGACAAAGGAGAGTTAAACACTTACAGAAACACGAAGTATTTGCTGTGGAAATTCATTAAATTCATCTGGGAAAAAGGCAGCTATGAGGGAAGACAGAGTTTAAGAGATAGGATAGAATTGGAGAGAGGAAATAGAAACAAGAAGGATGAACTTTAGTTTTAGGTTATGGATCATAAAATGGGGTTGTTGTTTTTTTTTCAGGAAAGAAAGAAAATATGAGAACCAGTAATCAGAGTCTAGGAAAGATGAATGGGGTGGCAGTAGATCACTTTAATTGTAGGTTATTAATGTGGATCACATTTCCTCATTTTTATCACCTTCTTGAGAACTCTGAACATGAATGGGTTAAACTCACCCATGAAATGGAAGCAGAATGGATTAGAAAGCAGAATCCAACAATTTACAAGAAACATACTTGTAACATAAAGCTTAATAGAGCATTAAAATGTAGAGCTGTATCTGAAATTATTATGCCTCAGTGAACAAAAACAAAACTGGGCTAGTAATCATAATGTCAGATAAAGCAACAATAAAATTAGACATGGTTAAAAGAGTTAAGCAAGGAAACTACATTAATCTTGCAGAAGTACACTAAGTTGCCTCAGCCCTACCTCCTCTCCTCTCTTACAAATACTAAGAAATCATTTTTTCTCCTCTGCATTCTTTTTTTTTGTTGTTTGTTTGTTTTAGGCAATTGGGGTTAAGTGACTTGCCACAGCTAGTAAGTGTCAAGAGTTTTGGTCTGAGGTCAGATTTGAACTCAGGTCCTCCTGACTTCAGGGCCGGTGCTCTATCTACCACATCATGTAGCTGCCCCTTCCCTCTATGTTCTTGTCTAAAGCCTTTAGACCCATTTGAATGAAGTTTTCAGCAGTTAATCAAATACCAAGGAGACTAAATTCCTTTCGTAATATCCTTTTCAAAGACCTAACCAGTTTCTAAATGGAAATTACATTAAAGTTCACAGGAAAACTCTGATCTCCCTGAAGATAGAATTAGAGTAGTTACCAAAAAAGGGCAAAAACCTTTTGACTAATCCACAATTAAGAGCAACCTTCCTTTCCCCTTCCTCACTCCTTATATTATTTTGTTTTTCAATTCATATGCATTTATTTTTCCCTCCCAATTTAAAAGAGGGGGAAAAAAACACTTTTAAGAAATATACAGGGGCAGCTAGGTGGTGCAGTAGATAGAGCACTGGCCCTGGAGTCAGGAGGACCTGAGTTCAAATCCAGCCTCAGGCACATAACACGTACTAGCTGTGTGACTCTGGGCAAGTCATTTAACCCCAACCGCCTTGCAAAAAAGAGAAAGAAATATAGTCAAGGAAAATAAATTTTCATATTGTCTGTGTCCAAAAATCTATGTCTTGTTCTGCATCCTCAATCCATAACCTCTCTGTTAGGAGGTAGGTAGCATAGTTTATTATTAATCCAATGGAATCATGGTTGATCATTAAATTGATCTGAGTTCCTAAGTCTTACAAAGTTGCTTTTCCTTTCAATGTTGTTTTTATTATATAATAGTTTCCTGATTTTGCTCAACAGTCCTCCTTTCCCCATGCTTTGACCAGATTAGGAGAATGATTCTCCGGGGTGTGCCAACATTTTAAGTTACTATTTTTCTGTTGAAAAATCAGAGATTATCACTAAACTCTGAAGCCTTGCTTTATCTTGACTGTGGAATTTTGTCTTTATTCCTGAATACTATAAAATATATGAAGACCTTACTTAAAAAAGGAGAGTTTCAATCATCAGAGGGTAATTCTGTTCTTTGAATCTTCTTCCAAGCAGCAATGCCTGTAAACATATAAATAATATTTCTGACAGTCTTAAAATCTAAAGAACAGAATACTAAATTTTTTCTTCCATAGCTTAAAGGCAACATAGATAATAAAACAGTATTAATATTTTATATATGTGCACTAGATTGTGTTGCATCAAAGTACTTAAAGGAAAAGTTCATCAAATTATAGGAATATAAAGACAGTAAAACTGCACTATTTAAGGAACTGTGTGCTCCTTTCAGACCTAGACAAATCTGACAAAAGAGTAACAAGAAAGAAGTTAAGGATCTGAATAGAGTTTTAGAAAAGTTAGATATGATAGATCTCTGGTAATTATTTCTCAGCTGTTCATGGTACCTTTCCAAAAGCTGGCTATGTGCTAGGGCATAAGCAACTCACAAAAATGAAGATAAAAGGAAATATCCTTTACTGACCACAACATAATAAAAATTATAATCCATAAAGTACATTTGAAGAAAAGAGCTAAACTTAAATGTAGACAAAATAATTAAATCCAAAAGAACCCACAGGTTAGAGATCTCATCATACAAACAATAATTTCATCATAGATAATTACAGCAATGAGGCAGTATACTAAAAAGTTTTGGATCTAGAGGAAGCAGTTCGTTAGGGCAAATTTATATATTTTAATACTTTCATTAACAACAGAGAAAAAGAACAAATTAATGATTTGGGCTTTCAAGTTTAAAAAAAAAAGCAACCTAAAAAAACCAAGAAATCAAAAACCTAACTCTCATGGGTGTAGTCTGACTCATGCCAGGCCCCTGGTAGCTTAGGTCTGAAATGAGAATGAAATAAAACATTCATAATCCATCTAATAGTTGATATGAGAAAATTTACTCAGTGTAACTGGTTTCTCAAAGTTCTTTTGCATAAGACTCTCCTCTTTGTTGGAGACTGATTACCCAATGTGAGCCCATATGAGAGACAGAGTTGGTGAGAGCTTAGCAGAAGAGAAATATTGATCTTCTAGCTTCCAAATTTGAGAAAGAAGATGCATTGTTTCTGATTCTCTTTAAGTTTATGAAGGGAAAGAAGGACTTTGGGGAGAAACCACTATGTAGAGGAGTTGGCTCCTTGATCATGTCCCTGTAGATTCCCAGCTTACTTCACTAGAGACTTCAGTGAATTTTCCTTTGGGTGAGATCTGGGACTTTCACTTGGTCATACATCATTCTCAGTAGGAGGATTCATTCACATTATGTATTATCTAGTACATTCTCATCTGTATACCTTTTTTGATTTCTGCTTCCTATCAGCTTTAATTATTATTATTATTATTTTAATTTTTAGGCAATTGGGGTTAAGTGACTTGCCCAGGGTCACACAGCTAGTAAGTGTCAACTGTTTGATCTGAGGCCGGCATTTGAACTCAGGTACTCCTGACTTCAGGGCCAGTGCTCTATCCACTGCGCCACCTAGCTGCCCCTCCTATCAGCTTTAGATAAATGTGTTTTTGTTTTGCTATTTGCTATGTGTGTTCATTGTGGATTTGGCATGTGCTGGGAAAGGAGCCAAGTCTTGGCTATATAGTTTGGGGCAATGGTGTCAAACTCAAATAGAAACAGGGTATATTAATTATATCTAAGGATACTTGCAGGCACATATTGACTTAGAAAACCACACATCAACATTATGTTTTATTGTATTTTTATTTATCTTGTTAAATATTTCCTAATTACATTTTAATCTTGGGACAGCTAGTTAGCAGAGTAGATAGAGTGCCAGGCCTGGCTACAGAAAGATTCATCTCCCTGAGTTAAAATATGGCCTCAGACACTTACTAGTTATGTGACCGTGGGCAAGTCACTTGACCCTATTTCCCTTAGTTTCTTTATCTGTAAAATGAACTGGAGAAGGAAATGGCAAATCATTCCAGTGTCTTTTCCAAAAACAACAGCAAAAACAAACAAACACAAAAAAACCAAACAAATTTCAAATGAGGTTATGAAGAGTCAGACACAACTGAAAATGACTGAACAATGATAACACATTTTGTTGTAGTTCAGGCCACACTCAGGGATGTTGTGGGCTTCATGACCTCTGAGGGCCACATCTTTGGTTTGGGGCACTTCTTCCCCATGAAAGAATAGTGACCAGGAGCTCAACTTAAATCTAAAAATTGTCACCTCTAGACTTGCAATATTGGGGGGTGGGATAAGAGAGATATAATTTTAGCCTAGTACCCTTTGCCAGAGAGCAATGGCCAGCTTCTGATCCAAGCTACCTGCTTTCCCTCCTGGCAGGAATCAAAATCAAAGAGCATGCAGAGGAGACTTTAGAAAACTCGAGAGGTGTCTATTCATGCCTTCTGTGAATCAAAATTAGACAGACTCATATTTTAACACACACATACACCTACCTCTACATTAGCCATAGCAAGGGAAGGACATTCAGAGCAGAAAAGAGATGTTCATTCAGGATAAAACAGTAATTCAGTGGAACACAGCTTCTCACTGTTCATGTGTCTGTGCTCCCAAACCTGAGGGAGGAGCTCCAGTCTCTTGTATCCTGGCCTTTTAGTAATAAGACCAGGAAACTATGTCAATGGCCCTAATCTTAGTTCCCTGAGTCAATTAAATCTCAAGGACTGTTTCAATACCTTTTAATTAAAAAAAAAACCCAGCCTAATTTATATGGAAGAGTATAGCACATTGTTCCCACCACATCAATTAATTATAAAAATAGAAATTCTGAAAAAATAAGAAATAAGCAAAAAAATTAGATTGATAAATAAAATTAGAGGCTCCAAAATGAAAAATCATTAACTAATCTGGTAAAAAGAAAAAAACCAAATTGCCAATCTCAAAAAATAAAAAAGAAGAATTGGTAACAAATGAAGAGGAAGGTATATGATTCTATAACAGGCAACTTAAGTGGAATGTATGACATATTTACAAAAAATATAAACTACCCAGATTTATACAACAAGAAATAGAGAATTTGACTAATCCAATCTCAGAAAAATAAATTTAACAAGTTGTAAAGGAATTCAAAGGAAGAAACCACAGGATCAGACAAATTCACAAGTGAATGTATATAACATTAAAAGAACGTGTCTGTAAAATCCAAAGGCTAGAGTAGATAACCCTTAAGCTCCCTTCCAGCTGTAGGCCTAATCATAATTCTGATACTGTAGACATTATTTGCAAAAAGAGGGGAAGAAGGGATCCTACCAAATTACTTTTGTAAACATATGGAGTCTTGGTACCCAAACCAAGGAAAGACAAAACAGAGAAAGAAAACTTTAGACTAATATCCCTAATACATACCAACACAAACATATTGAAAAAATGTTCTCAAAGAGGCTTCAGAATCGGCTGACTGTTGTTAGCCAACAGAAAAGCTCAGCAACATCTTAGGAAAATTGTTATGACCAGGTTAGTTCAATACAATTCAATATTAGGAAAACTGTGAACAAAATAGATCATATTAATTATAAAAATGGTAAAAAAAAAAAACCCACATGATTTTATCAATAGATGCAGAAAATGCTTTTGATAAAACATTAATTTATGTTGAAAAAAACATTTTAAAACATAGGAACAATGGACTCTGTTAACAGTAAATATATACATATACATAAAAGTGTGTGTTGTGTGTGTGTGTGTGTCTAAAACCATGAACTAGAATAATCTGTATTGGAAAAATATTAGAGACATTTCTAATAAAATCATCATTATTATTTGTTATAGTTCTAGAAAGGCTACCTATAGTAATAAGATCAAGAGAGGAAATAGAGGGATTATATGTAGGATGAAAAGAAAATAATTATTGCTTTTTGCAGATTATATGATAAATTATTATATTATTTAAAGTGCCCTAGGAATTCAACTAAAATTAATTAACATAAATTATTTCATCAAAGTAGTAAGATATAAACTAAACCCACAAAAATCATCATTTTTTATGCATATTATCAACAAAGATACCTAGCAGGAAGAAATAGAAAGAGAATTTCATTAAAAATATCTACGTAACAAATTAAATATTTGGGAGACTATCTTTCAAGAAACACAGGAGTTATATGACTACTACTAAAAACATTTTTTATTGAAGATTAAAGGGACTAGCTCTTGACTAGAATCTTGACTGTTTCTGGCAGTTTTCAGATGAAGAAATTAAAGCTATCTATAGTCATATGAAAAAATGCTCTAAATCACTATTGATTAGAGAAATGCAAATCAAAACAACTCTGAGGTACCATATCACATCTATCAGGTTGGCTAACATGACAAAACAGGAAAATGATAAATGTTGGAGAAGATATGGGAAAATTGGAACATTAATCTATTGTTGAATTGATCCAACCATTTTGGAGACCAATTTGGAACTATGCCCAAAGGGCTACAAAATGTGCATACCCTTTGACCCAGCAATAGTGCTTCTAGGTCTGTATCCCAAAGAGATCATACAAATGGGAAAAGGATCCACATGTACAAAAATATTTATAGCAGCTCTTTTTGTGGTGGCAAAGAATTGGAAATTGAGGGAATACCCATCAATTGGGGAATGGCTGAACAAGTTGTGGAATATGAATGTAATGGAATACTATTGTGCTATAAGAAATGATGAGCAGGCAGACTTCAGAAAAACCTGTAAAGACTCGTATGGACTGATGTTGAGTGAAGTGAGCAGAACCAGGAGAATGTTGCACACAGTGACAGCCATGTTGTGCGATGACTGACTTTGACAGACTTAGCTCTTCTCAAGCAATGCAAGGATCTAAGACAACTCCAAAAGTCTCATGATAGAAAATATTATGCACATCCAGAGATAGAACTATGGAGTTTGAATATAGATTGAAGCATACTGTTTGCTGTTTTTTTCTCTTCTGTTTTGTTTTGTTTCTTCTTTCTTGTGGTTCCTCCTTTTGGTTCTAATTTTTCTTTACAACTTGACTAATATGAAAATATGTTTAATAGGAATGTATATGTAGAGTCTATATCAGATTGTGTGCTGTCTTGGGGAGGGAGGTGGGAAAGGAGGGGGAGAAAATTGAAAACTCAAAATCTTATGGAAGTGAATGTTGAAAACTAAAAATAAATTAATAAAAATAAGAATAAGAATCTTGACTGTTTCCTGTTAGCTTACCGCATGGTGATGAAAAGCCTTTTAATGGCTACTGTTGTTCATCCTTCATTTTTGAAGAGGACCAATGACATCACAATATTGGGGCAAAATAGTAGGTGTTGGATAATGTCTTGACATGTATGTGAATTGGATTTAAGTGAAGCAGAGCTGTGTAAAGTTGTCAGCCTCAATGCCTCTTCTAGAGCCATCAAAATCCAGGGGAGAATGAAAGTCAAGACAAGTGGTGATGGCCTGGGATGCAGCGGATGACTTTGGTGTCTTCGATGTCTGACTACATCCCCTGCTTTAACCACCTTCGTGGCCCTCGGAACAAACGGTTCTTGTCTGTCCATTCTGCCAGGGAAAATCTTCCCGTGCTTGGAGGAGACATCCCCTAATTCACTGATGGGTTTGAGGCCTGTCAGTTACCCTCAACCTGGTTTAGCCCATCTGCCTAGATGGTTTTACTGAGGTGTGGCTGCTGAGCATGCTGCAGCTTCTTAGAGCCTCAGGTTAGAGTTGGATGAGAGGTGGACACCAAAGATAGATGAGCACTAGAGGTGCTTGTCCTCCCTGAACACTCCATATACCCTAGAGATTCTGTAAGGTAAAGCTGAAGAGAAAATGCAACTCTGATAGGTGGACCACTTGTATGAAAAGCATGGAGACAGGAGATGGAATGGAATGTATAGGAAACATTTTAGCAGTCAATTTTAACTAGACTGGTGAGTGCAGTTAGGGAAATGATGAAAAATATGACTGAGAAGGTAGGTAGAACCCAGATGGATAAGGCTTTAAATGCCAAGTTGATGATTTTGTATTTTATCCTAGAGGCAATAGGGAGTCATTAAAGATTTTGAGCAAATGGCTGACACAGTCGGAATTATGTTTCAGGAATATTAATATGGCAGCTGTGTGGATGATGGTTGAAAAGAGTAGATACTGGGGGCTAAAATACTACTACTGCTACTACTACTACTACTACTAGGAGCAGCTAGGTGGAGCAGCGGATAGAGGAATAGAGTGCTAGACCTAAAGTCAGGAAGGTTCCTCTTCCTGAGTTCAATTTTAGCCTTAGACACTTACTAGCTATGTGACCCTGGGCAAGTCACTTAACCCTGTTTGCATCAGTTTCCTCATCTGTAAAATGAGCTGGAGAAGGAAATGGCAAACCACTCTAGTATCTTTGCCAAGAAAATCCCCAAAACAGGTCACAGAGAGTTGGACTCAACTGAATGACAACAACAAAGAACTACTCTGATGAAATGGAGATATCCCAAGGTTCTTGAAGACCATATAAGCCCAAATAGAAGATGTGGCAGGTCATGCCAACATGGAAAGTCTTCACTTATAGATCTGATGACAGACCAAATGTCTGTTGTCCAAGGTGCGGCCTAGCTAAATGTAGAGAAGCTCATTATCATCAGGTTGATCATGCATGTGGTGAATGTTTTGGCCACAGCAACTCATTAAGATGGTCTTCTAAGACTCTAGAGGATAGTGGGGAAGGTGAAATGTGTCAGTGGAGAGCGCACACCTACACTGACAAAATCACAGGATGGATATAGGACTCTAGGACTTGTGGGCTTTCCTTCTGTTTATTATTTCATTCCCCTATATACTTCCCCGTGGTGCAAACTCTTGGAAAAGACAATCAAAGAAGAGTTGTGTGCTTGGATTGGGGGTAGCCAGAAGAAAAGAAAGAACCTGCATTCTTTACCCTTAGAAGATCTGGTGCAAGTGGGACTCAGTCCAAGGGAGGGTTTTGATGGCAGCTCCAAAACTGAAAAGATCACTAACAGCAGACCAAGACCTGGCCTTGCAGGCAGAAAAAAATATTGTTACAGGGGATAATAGACCTGTGGTATACCACATGCTGGAAGAGGGAAACTAATGGTCCACACAGAGATATTAATTCAGTTGAACATTTATTGAGTTCCTATTGTGTATAGAACATTGTACTAAGCTCTTGGGGAGAGACAAAGAAATTTTTTAAAAAACTAATTAATTAACTTTTAGTTTTCAACATTCACTTCCATAAGATTTTGAGTTCTAAATTTTCTCTCCCTCCCTCCCTACCCCCTCCTCAAGACAGCATGCAGTCTGATATAGGCTACACATACACATTCATGTTAAACATATTTTCACATTAGTCATGTTGTAAAGAAGAATTAGAATCAATAGGAGGAACCACAAGAAAGAAGAAACAAAAGAAAACAGAAGAAAAAAAGAACAAATAGTATGCTTCGATATGCATTCAAAGTCCATAGTTCTTTCCCTGGATGAGGATAGCATTCTTCATCACAAGTCTTTTGGAATTGTCTTAGATCATTATATTGCTGAGAAGAGCTAAGTCTATCACAGTTGTCATTGCACAGTGTTGCTGTTACTGTGTACAATGTCCTCCTGGTTCTGCTCACTTCACTCAGCATCAGTTCATGTAAGTCTTTCCAGGTTTTTCTGACGTCTGCCTGCTCATCATTTCTTATGTAAGAATAGTATTCCATCACATTCATATACCACAACTTGTTCATCCAACTGACGGGCAGTTTCCAATTCTTAAGAGCTGCTACAAATATTTTTGTACATGTGGGTCCTTTCCCTGTTTTTATGCTGTCTCTGGGATACTACAAGTGGTATTGTTGGGTCAAAGGGTATGCACGGTTTTATAGCCCTTTGGCCATAGTTCCAAATTGCTCACCAGAATGGTTGGATCAGTTCACAACTCCACCAACAACACGTTAGTGTTCCAATTTCCCCACATCTTCTCTAACATTTGTAATTTTCCTCTTTTGTCATGTTAGCCAATTTGATAGGTGTAATGTGGTACCTCAGAGTTGTTTTGATTTGCATTTCTCTAATAATAGTGATTTAGAGCATTTTTTCATATGACTATAGATAGCTTTAATTTCTTCATCTGAAAACTGCCTATTCATGTCTTTTGATCATTTATTAATTGGGGAATGACTTGTATGCTTATAAATTTGATTCGGTTCTCTATATATTTGAAAAATGAGGTCTTTATCAGAGACACTGGCTGTAAAAATTGTTTCCCAGAACCATTCCCAAAGGGCTATAGAAATGTGCATACCCTTTGACCCAGCAATAGCACTTCTAGGGCTGTATCCCAAAGAGATCATACAAATAGGAAAAGGACCCACATGTACAAAAATATTTACAGCAGTTTTTTTTGTGGTGGCAAAAAATTGGAAATTCGGGGGATGCCCATCAATTGGGGAATTCCTGAACAAGTTGTGGTATACAAATGTAGTGGAATACTCTTGTGCTATAAGAAATAATGATTGTGGGGACTTCAGAAAAACCTGTAAAGACTTGTATGGACTGATGCTGAGTGAAGTGAGCAGAACCAGGAGAATGTTGTACACAGTAACAGCCACATTGTACGATGACTAACTTTGATAGACTTAGCTCTTCTCAGCAATGCAAGGATCTAAGACATCTCCAAAAGACTCATGATGGAAAATGCTATCCACATCCAAAGAAAGAACTATGGATTTTGAATGCAGATCAAAGCATACCATTTTTTCCTTTTTTACTTCTGTTTTGTTTTGCTTCTTCTTTCTTGTGGTTCCTCCTATTGGTCCTAATTCTCCTTTACAACATGACTAATGTGAAAATATGTTTAATAGGAATGTATATGTAGAATCTATTTCAGATTGCATGCTGTCTTGGGGAAGGAGGTGAGAAGAGAGGGGAAGAAAATTTAAAACTTAAAAGCTATGGAAGTGATTGTTGAAAACTAAAAATAAATAAATAAATTTTAAAAATATTGTTTCCCAGCTTTCTGCTTCCTTTCTAATCTTGGTTGCATTGACTTTGTTTGTGCAAAAACTTTTTAATTTAATATAATCAAAATTATCCATTCTGCATTTCATAATATTCTCCATCTTTTCTTTGGTCAGATATTCTTCTGTTCTCCTTAGAGCTGACAGGTAAACTATTCCTTGCTCTACTGATTTGCTTATATCAGCCTTTATATCTAAATCATGTACCCAATTTGACTTTATCTTGGTCTATGGTATAACATGTTGGTCTGTGCCTACTTTCTACCATACTCCTTTCCAGTTTTCCCAGCAGTTTTTGTTAAATAGTGAGTTCTTATCCCAGAAGTTGGAGACTCTGGGTTTATCAAACAGTAGATTACTCTAGTCATTAACTACTGTGTCTTGTGTACCTAACCTATTCTACTGATCCACCCCTTTATTTCTTAGCCACTACTAAGTAGTTTTGATGATTGCTGCTTTATAATACAATTTAACATCTGGTACAGCTAGGCCTCCTTCCCCTACATTTCTTTTCATTAATTCCCTTGATATTCTGGACCTTTGTTCTTCCAGATGAATTTTGTTCTTATATTTTTCTAGCTCTATACAATAATGTTTCACAGTTTGATTGCTATGGCACTGAATAAGTAAATTGATTTAGGTATAATTTTCATTTTTATTACATTAGCTTGGCCTACCCATGAGCAACTGAATTTTTCCAATTATTTAGATCTGACTTTATTTGTGTGAAGTGTTTTGTAATTGTGTTCATATAGTTCCTGGGTTTGCTCTGGCAGATTGACTCCCAAATATTTTATATTGTCTACAGTTACTTTAAATGGAATTTCTCCTTCTATCTCTTCTGTTGAGCTTTGTTAGTGATATATAGAAATGCCAATAGTTTATGGGGGTTTATTTTATATCTGCAACTTTGCTAAAGTCGTTTATTATTGCAAGTAATTTTTTAGTTGATTCTCTAGGATTCTCTCAGTATACCCTCATATCATCACAAAGAGTGATAGCTTTGTTTCTTCTTTGCCTATTCTAATCCCTTCGATTTATTTTTCTTATTGCTAAGGCTAACATTTCTGGTACATATTGAATGACAGTGGTGAAAATGGACCCACCCCTGATCTTATTGGAAATGCTTCTAGCTTATCCCCGTTACATATCATGCTTGCATATGGCTTTAGATACATGCTACTTATAATTTTAAGGCAAACTGCATTTATTCCTATGCTCTGAGACGAAGATCTTTAGATAATACGTGATCCCAGTCATTAAGGAGCATGCATAAAACTTCCCAGAAGGTTTTCCAGATTTTTCTCTGTCCCTTGGAAAGTGGTTTCATGTTGCGATGGTGTCATGACTCAACGCACATTTTATTGTTACAGAAGCAGAGTTTCTCTGCCCACTTCCCCTGTCCCCGTGACCGGGCATCAAGAGGATCAGCCAAGGCCAGGCAACATGCTTTTATTACCACGTATCACTGGCTAAGCAGGGAAACACAAACGCAGGCAAAAGGAAAGACAGTGCTTTCCATCAAGGAGATTAAAGTCTAATGGAAGAAGAAAACACGCAGATGGAACTAGAAGGGGAGGGAAGTAAAGGGACCTGGCCTGGGGCAGGTTGAAGTTCAGAAAGTCAGAAGCACAATGGAGAAGGGAATGCAGGTTGGCCAACCTAGGCTCTGCACAAAATGGAAGTGGGAAGAGGAGCTCCCAAATGGGAATAGGGGGCCTGCCCAGCAGAGGGAAGTTCCGGGGTAAAATGGCCACAGGGACAGATGCATGTTCCTGGGTGAGACTGCAGATGGTAGTGTTAAAGCCTGGAAAATCAAAAGCACAGCCGGGAGGGAAATGAAGGATCACAGGACTTTTGGTGGGGGAAGGGGGACATACCTGTACTTCATTGGTGTTAAGGACTTCCAGTGGGAAACTTCCTCTATCAGAGCAGATCTGGCATCTTCTCTGCTATATATAGGGTTAGATAGTTGCCTGGGGCATCCAACAATCAGTAAATATTTATTAAGTGTCTACTATTTGCCAGGCACTGTGTTAAGCATAAGAGATACAAAAAGAGGCAACAGACAGTCACAATCTAATAGAAGGAGTCAGTATGCAAACAAATATATACAAAGCAAGCTACATAAAGGATGAATAGGAAATAATAACAGTGAAAAGACACTAGAACTAAGAAGATTGGAGAAAGCTTCCCGTAGAAGGTGGGATTTTAGTTGGAACTTAAAGGAAACCAGGGAGGTCAGTAGGAAGAGTGGAGGAAGAAGAGTGTCCCAGGCATGGGGGACCACCAGAGAAAATGCCAGGAGCCAAGAGATGGAGTATCATTCTAGACACAGACAGGAGGCCATCATCACTAGATAGAAGGGTATGTGGTGAGGAGTAAGATGTAAGAAGACTGAAAAGGTAGGAGGGCTATGAATGCCAAACAAAATGCCAATGCATTTTGTATTTGCTCCTGGAGGCAATAGGGGGCCACTGGTGTTTATCGAGTAGGGAGGTGACATGATTGGACCTGAATTTTAGGAAAACTATGTTAGTGGCTGAATGGAGGATAGATTGGAGTGGGGGAAGACTTGAGCCCAGAAGAGCCTCAGACAGGCTATTGCAGTAATCAAAGCGTGAAGTGAGTGGCACGTGTCAGAGTTGGTGGCAGTGTCAGAGGAGAGAAGGGCATGTCTGAGAGATGCTGCAAAGGTGAAATTGACAGATCCTGACAACAAGTCAGATAGGGGAGGTGGGGTGGTGGTGAGAGATAGTAAAGCATCCAGGATGATTCTTAGATTGTGAACCTGAAGGACTGGGAAGACGGTGTTGCCCTCTAGGGAGGGTTTGGAGGGGAGGCTTTTTAGAGGGAAAGAAAATGAATTCTGTTTTGGATGCGTTGAGTTGACGATGTTTTCTGGACATTCAATTTGAGATGCCTGAGAGGCAGTTGGATATGAGAGACTGGAGGTCAGCAGAGAGGTTAGGGCAGGAAAGGTATTTGAGAATCATCAGTGCAGAGATGGTAATTAAATTCATGGGAGCTGATGAATACACCAAATGAGGTAGTATAAATGGAGAAGAGAAGAGGACCCACAGCAGAGCCCTGTGGGACTGGAGGAAGTAATCTGGGGGAGGATCCAGCAAAGGAGGCTGAGATAGGTAGGAGGAGAACCAGGAGGGAGTGGTATCCTGAAAACCTTAGAAAGTAGAGAATATCAAAGGACAGAGAGTTGTTAACAGTGTCAAAAGCTGCAGAGAGGTCAAGAAGAATGAGGACTGAGAAAAGGCCGTTGAATCTGGCAGCTAAGAGAACATTAGTAACTTCGGAGAGAGTAGTTTCAATGGAATGATGAGGTTGGAAGCCAGATTGTAAAAGAGAGGAAGAGGAAAGAAAGTGGAGATACCTATTGTGGACTGCCTTTCCAAGAGTTTAGCCACTAAGGAGAGAAGAGTTATAATTTGATAGTTAACAGAGTTGAAAGGATCAAATAAGAGTATTTTCAGGATGGGGAAAACATGGACATGCATGTAGGAAGTAGAGAATGAGTTGATAGAAAGGGAGACACTGAAAATAAGAGACAGAGTGCAGATGATAGAGGGTTGGTTGGTTGAGATCTGTTGGAAGAGATTGAGAGGTAAATGACACAGAACGCAGCTAGGTGGCACAGTGGATAGAGCATGGCCCTGAAGTCAGGAGGACCTGAGTTCAAATCTGACCTCAGACCAAACACTTGATACTAGCTGTGTGACCCTGGGCAAGTCACTTAACCCCTATTACCAAAAAAAAAAAAAGAGAAAGAAAGAGAGTTAAGTGACACAGCCAGTCGTGGCCAGGGTGGAACTTGAACCCAGGGTATGATTATCTACCAGAATTCCCCTCTCCTCCTTGCAACATGAATTAAACTAGTTTTTCTTTTAGACTTCATAGATCGCCCAAGACCTCAAATCACCGTACCCTGCCCTGCTGACCAGATGTATTTCCATACAGAAAAAAGGGGCCTCCTCTACTGTAACCAAGTGCTACTGTACCCTTGTTTACTATCTTTTCTATGTTAGAGCTAAGAAAGCCTTAGCTACTACTGTTAATGTGTTAACTGTTTGATGACTGACTAGTGCTTCATTTCATCCCAATATCAGAACCTCAACTAACAGGGTGCCAGCCTGAGTCAGGCCCACCCCTAATAACAGGTCTTCTTAACCTGATGGCTGTCTCTTCATCTGCCATGCCATCCTTGTGCTCCGTAGAGTCATAAGGACATAAATTTAGAGCTGAGTGAGACCTTCGATGGTCAAACTTAAATAGGAACAAGAAAGATGTGGGCTACATATTAACTAAGAAAACCACAAATTATCATCATCTATATTGTATTATTTTTAAATTTATTACATTTTAATATGATTCATGCAGCACTCTGGAGTTTTGTGGGCAGTATGCAGCTACAGGTGAATTTGATGCCTCTGATCCAGTCCAATTCCTTCATTTATAGTTGAGGAAACATAGAGGCCTCAGACTTAACCAAGGTCACATAAGAGGCAAAGTCAGGATCTGGACCCGATCCTCATGATGCGTCTCAAGAACTTTCAGGAATAATAAATAGCCTTCGCTCATCTCTGACACCTCTGGGAATGTTCACATCTGTCCCTTGAACTACTCCGATGAAAAGAGGATGAATAATCCAGTATGTTTCAACAGTTTGGTGACTTAAAGATTTTCCCAAGGCTTCCCTCAGACTTGGAACACCCAAGTCTTGCCAAATTATTTCACTCTAAGTATGGGACACATATCTTTAATCTCCTCAAAATCAGGGTAGATTAAAGCTGTGGGTTTAAAGGAGGATAGGTCACAGGCAGATTCTCAACTGATTAATTTCCTGTTTGATGTTAGAGTTGGGAAGATAGTAGGGATTGTTCAGTGAATCAAATAGGGAAAGCAAGAGTGGGTATGGAAGTTTCCAGAAAAAAGAAGGGGTTAGAGTCAGGAAGACTCTAACATAAGCTCAACTGCAACTCCAGACACTAACTGTATGTCACTGCATAAATCACTTAACCCTGTTTGCCTCAGTTTCCTCATCTATAAAATGAATTGGGGAAGGAAATGGCAAACCATTCTAGTATCTTTGCGAGGAAAACCCCAAATAGGGTCAGGAAGAGTCAGACCACTGAAAAGCAACTCAACAATAAACAATCGGGCAGAAGGGCATGGGCTTAGAGCAGAAGCAGTAGGCCCTAAGTGAGATGTGAATCTCAGTACCCAAAACCTTTAGGGTTTTTCTTTTAAAAAAAAACTAATATAATGTCAGCTCCCTAGGGAGAGGCAAGATTTTGTTTGTTTGTTTGTTTGTTTTTGGGTGTGGTTTGTTTGTATGGGTTTTTTGGGGGGTTTTTTTGGTCTTTGTAGCTCCCTCAAGTGTTTTGCAAATAACTATGGGTTTAATACATTTTTGCATAGTTGAATTGAATTGAATTGAAAGTGATTTTCTCTATAGAGCAGCTTGATATAGCAGATTGAAGGCTGACCTCAGAGCCATCTCTGACATCTGGTGGCTGAATGATGTTGGTTGAGTCATTTAACCTCTAAGTGTTTGGGGCAATTCTAGTATTGTAAACTGCTAAGGTGCTGACCTACACTGGTAGAAGGAGTTTCCTCACCTGAGAGTTCATTATACCAACGAACTCTCAGGTTCGGTCCCTATATCTGCCCTCTTTCTCTGTCTATTCAGTTTGCCTGGGCTTGATCAGGTAGGACTTTTAACAGTGAACCAATCAGCAATCACTTATTAAGTACCTGTTTTGCTGTGACAAGTACTGAGGATACAGTGACAACAAAAATAGTCCCAGACTCATGGAATTTACATCTTAGCCCCAGCAAGGTGGGGGGTGGGAGAGCTGGTGGGGTGGTAAGAAGACTTAGGAACCACGCACAGGTACAGGTGTAAACAGACAATATATATACATATATATGTGTGCGTGTGTGTGCATACATACATACACACACATACACATATACATACAGATACAGATACAGATACATACACATACATACACACACACACACACACACACACATACACACCAAGTAAATATGAGGGGAAGGGGCACTTGGGAATGGGGGGATCAGGGAAGGCTTATATAGGCCAAATACCCATGAGTCCTATGGTTTATGAGACTTTAGTTCAGATGCATGCACTGATCCTTGCTTAGTTTTTCCTTATGGTTCACCCAGCAAATGGTTCACCCATTATAAAAGATTTGGGGGTAATTAGGACCTGAAGATGTAGGACAGAAAAGGAAAGAAAGTGATAGTGAGCTGGGGTGTTCTAGCTAGTAGGTAAGAGAGCATAGCATAAATCCAATGCTATTCTTGGATAAACAATTTAAAGCTATACTCTGCTGATGACTTTGTTGATTCAGAGCATCATTTTTATTTGCAAAGGACAATTCATACATTATTTTTAAAATTTTATTTTATAATAATAAATTTTATTATTTTAAAATATAGTTTTATCACCTTCATTTCCCAAAATATCTATCTCCCTTCAGTTCCCCCAGACAGCCATCCCTTATAACTAAGAATAAGTAATAGAAAACAAACAGGTCATCAAAACTAGTTAACCCATCAAAAATTACTAATATTATAAGTAGTATTCTGCACCCATAATCCTCATCAACAAAGGGAGTGCTTTCCCATGTCTCTTCTTTGGGACCAAGTTAAGTGATTACTATTTCATAGAATTAAGACAAATCCTGTGAGAATAAGATTCACTCATTCCCTCTCACCTTCCCCCATTTCCCCTCCACTGTAAAAGCCTTTTCTTGATTGTTTTATGTGAGAAAATTTACCCCATTCTACCTCTCCCTTTCTCCTCCTCCCAGTATAATCCTCTCTTACCCCTTAATTTTATTCTTCAGATGTCACCCCAAATCTTCAACTCCCCTTTATCTATCTGTCTATCTATCTATCTACCTATCTATCTATCTATCTATCTATCCATCCATCCATCCATATATATATATATATATATACATATAATTTTTTTCCCTCCAACTACCCTAATTCTGACAAAGGTCTCATGAGTTACCAATATCATCTTTCTATGCAGGGATATAAACAGTTCAATCTTAATTAGTTCCTTATGATTTCTCTTTCCTGTTTACCTCTTCATGTTTCTCTTGAGTCTTGTATTTGAAAGACAAATTTTCTATTCAGCTCTGGTCTTTTCATCAAGAATGCTTGGAAGTCCTCTATTTCACTGAATGTCCATTTTCCCCCTGAAGGATTATACTCAGTTTTGCTGGGTAGGTGATTCTTGGTTGTAATCCTATCTCCTTTGACCTCTGGAATATTATATTCCAAGCCCTCTGGTCCCTTAATGTAGAAGCTGCTAAATCTTGTGTTATCCTGATTGTGTTTCCACAGTACTTGAATGGTTTCTTTTTGGCTGCTTGCAATATTTTCTCCTTGACCTGGGAACTCTGGAATTTTTAAAAGTCTATATTAAATCTAACATGACAGTAACAGAACTGGCCTACTTCATTGTCTTCTGCTTTCCTCTGTATATTTTTAAATGTTTCATTGATGAAATTTTCTTTCCTTTATGAACATGGGATGTTTCATGAACCTTTGTAAGTCATCTTTGTTCAGAAGTCATGCTAATTTACTTTGTATCATTATGATTTTTGTGTATGTGGCTGAATCAAGCCTAGCTTTCTTGTTTCTTCTTTGAGTGAAATTGCATTTTTCCTGCAGTCAGCAGGGGATGGGAAGTGGTAGAGATAGGTTAATTTTTCATGCTTACTCAATAAATAACAATAATTTCTTGTGTTTACATAGATTTGAACTTAGGCCTTCCTGACTCCAGGTCTAGCACTCAATCCACTGCAACACTTAGCTGTTTCTAAAGATTTATTATGGGCTTACTATGTGCAAGGTCTTATGCCAGAGGTTGGAGACACAAGTAAAAAAATTCTAATAGTCCCTGCCCTCAAGGGGCTTATATTTTACTGAAGGAAACAACATGTACACAGATATGTACAAAATACATACAAAGTAAATACAGAGTAATTTCAGGGAAGGGAAGAATTGCTAACAACTGGGAGGACCTAGGAGTTGGTACTTGAGATGCCTTGAATATTTCAAAGGATTCCAAGAGTCACAGGTGAGGAGCGAGAGTATTTCAGGCATGGTGGACAAACTCCCAGATTGTTGTTCATCCTTCATTCTGGAGGAGGACAAATGACATCAGGAGGGTGATGTCTTGACTGTCAAGTGAATTGGATTTAAGTGAGTCAGGGCTATACTGAGTCATCAGCCTCTCTGTCTCCTCCAGAGTCATCAGAGTCCAGTGGCAAGACATAGGTCAGGACAGTTGGTGATGGACCTCTGGACAACCTATGCAAAGGAGGAGATGGAATATCTTGGTTGATTTTTGTCCTTCCTTTCTGAAGAGGACCAAAATGACATCACTATGTTGGAGTCAAGGTACGGTGTGTCTGACTGTGGGATCAGACCAATACAAGCTCGGGAGGCTCCGTGACAGGTGGGGCACGAATTGTCCATATGTACATTTGACGGGGAGCACCAGAAGGGGAGACACCCAGGGAGCTGCTGAATCCCCCTGCTGCTTCCAGTGAGAAGACAACCCTACGGCCTGGGCTGCCCAAGAGCAGGGTTGTGACTACAGCTCCTAGTGCTGCTGCTTCATCACTTGCTTGTTGCCACAGGACTTTGAGATAGGTATGAAAGATTAAATATGAGTGATTTTTTTGATTTGCGAGTAAATTGGATTTAAATGAGACATAGTTGGGCAAAGGTTAAGTGACTTGCCCAGGGTCACACAGCTAGTATGTGTCAAGTGCATGGTCTGAGTCTGGATTTGAACTCAGGTCCTCCTGACTTCAGGGCCGGTGCTCTATCTACTGCCCCACCTAGCTGCCCCCTTCTTCCTTTTGATTAACCTGTCAGAGGGTTAGAGGTTACTCTTTGGCCTCACTTTCCAATTAATTCCTTTTGTGCTCTTTGCTTTGAACCTGAAGGCTTTTATCCACTTTCCGTATTATTTTAGTTCATCCCAGCGGAAAATGGAGTTGAGACCTGGTTGGCTCTGTCTACTAATTAGCTTTGTGTACTGGTATGCCCAAGGAAGTAGCTAGGTGATCTACTAGTTAGAGCTGGGCCTGGAGTTAGGAAGACCTGGATTCAAATACAGCCTCAGACACTTACTAGATGTGTGACCCTGGGTAAATCAGTTAGCTTCTCTGTACCTTAGTTTCCACTTCTGCAAAATGGGGATAATAATGGGACCTACCTAACAGGGCTTTTATGTGAATCAAATAAAACAATATTTGTAAGCCACCTAAACATATAATGGGGGTTCAATTAATGCTCATTTCTTTTCTCTAGTAAGTTATTCATCTTTTCTGAGTCTTCTTTCTGTATCTGTAGAATAGGAATATTGATAACTACTCTAGCAACCTAGGATTGTCAAGAGGGGAAAAAATGAGATCATAAATAGAGGAGCATAATAAAAATATAAAATCACTATTATCATTATTCTGCCTCTAAGGTTACTTAGCTAGTAATGATAAGCAGCCAGGTGGTAAAGTGGATAGAGTGCTGGGCCTCAAGTCAGGAAGACTCATTTTAAGACCTGGGTTCAAATCTGGCCTCAAAAACTTACTAGCCTGGGCAAGTCACTTAACCCTGTTTGGCTAAGTTTCTTCGTCTGTAAAATGAGCTGGAGAAAGAAGTGGCAAACCACTCTAGTATCATTGCCAAGAAAATCCCAAATGGTCTCCGCAAAGAATCAGACATGACTGAATGACAACAACAACATAAGTACTGGTTTTTCAAGTGCTTTTTTAAAAATTTCTTTTATTTCAACTCTGTGACTGGACCCCACAGGAGGGTTGGAGCCCCAAGTAGGGAAGGGTTATTTGGCAAGCTCATTACTTTGACCTTTGTCCTACAGCTTATCTCATCCCAAGATTATGGCCGAGGACATTTTAATTGGTAGGCCATGGAACACTGAAACTCTTGAAATACTAGTTAATGAATTCAAAGCAGTGCATTAAATTACGTACAAGGTGAAAGAGATAGATGGCGAGGAGCAGGCATGAAAGAGAAGTTACCTAAGGGTGACTACCTCTAAACTCAGAGTTGCTCTCTGTAACTTTGTAGGGAGAGCAAGGCTGATGACATATACCAGTTTGTCCTGGATAGCAGGAAGAGAATGAATAGGTTCTCCAGGCCTAGAGATGTTGCCCCATGCTATTCCATTGTGCTGCTTACATTGTTAGTCCTGCCATGTCTCTTCCCCTTTCCCTCGGTGCATCGTTATTTCTCTTGCTTCCCATATTGAGCTGCAATTTCTGAGCTGTGCTAGGCCTCTCAGCATGACTTTCTCTGAATGGCTGACTGGAGTCTCCTTACATCTCCACCTGAGTGAAAACAACAATGCTTCCTGTGGAAAAAGACAGATGATATGTGCGTGTATAAATATGCACTCAGGGCTATATTTCTACCAGGTGCACATTTATTACCACTTACACATGTATAACCAAGTATATAAATACAATCTCCATACCTGTTAGGTATCTAAGTAGGTACAGACACATGTAGGTACTTAGAAAATGCAGAGGTCTGGAAGAAGTCTGTCAGAGGTTTTTCTGGTTCCTGTGACAGGGTAAAGTGTCCCTGAGAGCCAGCAAATACTGTAAAGGAAGAGCTATTGTTTCTTTCTGGAGGCTCAGTATTGCAGCAATGTGGACTGATGACAAGTGTGACATAGTAGGAAAAAGTATGAGAAATCAAGGCTCAGCTCTGTGATTAAGTACTTGTGTATATCCTTGGATGAGTCACTAACCTCAGTGGGCTTCAGTTTCCTCATCTGTCAAATAAAGGGTGTTTCCAGTTTATGTCCGGTCATAATTCCATTATTTGTTATCATCCTGACATCGTGGAAACACAGAAAGCAGGGATATTTTCTCCAGTATGTCTAAGGTAAGATGAAAAAAATGGGTTTCCCCAATGATATAAAGGTACTATGAACAGAGAGTTGGCCTAGATAATTGAGCTAGCTTCAATGGGCCCTCAGTCTTCTTGCTTTGGGTTTCTGGCCTTAGCAATATCTAGGATCACATGCTATTGTAGGGCTGGACTAGTTCTCAAAGCTACTATCTTTGTGGCTGTCCCTCTGTGGTTTGGGACAAGGGACTGGTCCATTAGCCTAAGGAGCTCTATGGGTACAACCCCAAAAGAAGCCAGTGTCTGAGGAGAAATCATGAAGATAAATGAAGGACCTGTATCTGCTGCTTTTGAGTAACTTGAGCTCTGAACTCTCCCTCTTAGCTGGTGCAATCTCCAAACCACAAAGTGTAGCACCAAGTGTTGCCCTGGCCAGCTCCGTTTGGGGTAGGATGAGGAATAGCGCAAGGCAGAAGAGTTTGGAAGTGTCCCTGAGACAACCTGTCAAACAGGAAAAAGAGTAGTATCCCAGAAAGTAATTGCCTAGGCCTTGAGTCTCAGTGGACTTTCTGGATGTACTAGCCTAAGCATAAATGCTTTTTTTATGTCCTATCCCCTTCCTATTATCACCAGTTTAGAAATGGAGGGGCAAGGAGGTTGGTCCAGGTGTTAAGTATGATCCTGATGTGATTTAAGAGGTGTAAAGGGGAATTTAGTTTCCCCCTAGCTCAATTGATAATAACAGAAGTAATGGGGTGTTAATTTGTTAACAAGGTATTAACTCCTGGGTGATCCCTTTATGAGGCAGTAACGGGTCTCTTGAGAGAATAAAAGGGAGTCAGCTCATTGGACAAGCAAAAACTGGATATGCCTTTGCAAGGCTTTAAATATCTAAGTCCTCAGGACACTTGTTGAGTTTGAAGAAGTGAAGGTTTTCCTGAGTGCTAGACCCCTGAGGGGTGGGGCAGGGACGTGGATTTCTCCTCCACCCCAATTAACTATGGTGTTTAGCAACTAGCTGTCTAGACAGAGAAGTCTCGCCTGGAGAGTTCATCACTTTGAGAGTTCAACATAGAGTAGAAGCTAACACTTACAAGTAGAAGCTAACACTTAAATCTCATTCTAATCTGAACTGATCAAAGGATGAAAGAACACACCAATAAAGCTGGATACAAAAATATATTTTACTCAACAGAGAAACAGGATAGAAAGAGGAGAAGGGAGAATAAAAGGGAGGGTATATTAAAGGAAGGGAATAGTCCTACACAAAACAAATTCTAAGGATATGCAAAAATATTTATAATTCTTTTTGCAATGGCAGAGAACTAGAAAGTGAGGAGAATGACTTAATTGGCGTCAATTGTAGAATGTCTAAACAAATTATAGTATATAATGGTGATAGAATACTGTTGTATTCTAAGAAATTATGAAGGAGATAGTTTCATAGAAACCTGGGAAGACTTGTATGAGTTGATGCAGGGTGAGGTGAGCTGAAGTAAGAGAATGATTTATACAATGACAGTAGTGTTATAAGGACAAACAACTTACTGTTGAAGGAGCATAATACCTTACCTTCTGGGTGGTGAAAAGAGGTGAAAGAATAAGAACGCAGATTGAGACATATTGGACACAGACAACGTGGAAAAGAGGGATGAAGGAATACGAATGCAGAATGAGACATTGGACATAGACAATGTGGAAATTTGTTTTGTTTGACTATGTATTTGTAACAGGGGGGTTGTTTTTCTATTCTTTCTCATTTAGGAGGTGGTAGAGGTGTGGGATGGAGAGAAGATGGATTTTTACTAATTGAAAAATAAATAATATTTAATTGAAAAAACCTCATTTGAAGGAACAAGGACATACACTCCAGACAGACATGGTTACAGAAATTCAATCTTTCAAGGGAGAAAGCTGCTTTAATGAATAGGACTCTCAGTAGCAATAGTAAAAAGCTGGCTATAGACTCAAGACAGAGACAGTTCTGGCAAGGGAGAATTGAACTGTGGAGAGGAGCAGACGGGGAGCCCATTTGAGCAACCCATGCAGCAGAGATGCAGCACCTGACTGGAAATTTTGTGAAGATACAAAAAGGGAAAGGACTTTTAGGCCCTGCAGTACCAACACTTGTGAGTGTCCCACTACCATTATATTTTAAATTTGTACCGATTTGAAAGTGGTTTGCATGTATTTATAGGAAAATGAGCCTCAGGTTTATGTGGGAGTAAGGTTTGACAGCTACTGTTCTTACATATTTTCATGAATACCTTTGCCAAGAATCAAATGATTCCCCCCCTCCCCTTACCTGATTGTTGAGGGGAAGGACACCAGTAGGGATTTGGGAGCTATGTATAGTGTTAGGAATGGAGCCTCACAGGGTTACCTCCTGAGAACCTAAGAATGGCAACCACCTTCTGGGAAGGGGTGCTTCAGAGGCTGAAGTTTATTGAAGGGGAGGGAAAGTAGAGAGGGGCAGATACTGGGAACATTTTCTAAATGGAAGGAGTAGGAGCTTGGAGGTTGCAGCAGGAAAGAAGAGAAATGAAAAAAGGCTAGACTGTTTTTAAGAATTATACTTAAAGGAGGAGAGAGAGAAAAGAAGGGGAAATTATTGGTGGTATGGTTCTGGGATAGATCTAAAAACTAAGTTTGGGTTCTGAGATAATGAGCCAAGTTGCCAGTTTCTCACTTCAAATCAAAAGGGCCTCAAGTAATCCCAGGAGTTTAGGCAAAAGTTTTTCAGGCATAGGGCTATGTCCTCCCCTGGAACAAGAAAGGTGATAAGAAGGGATTTTTACAAGAGTGGAGGGGGGTGGGAGAGATTCATGGTTGGAGGGGGTGGCAGAGATATGGGTCTAGAAATGTTGGGGCTCTAATTTCAGCTTAGATTCTTACATTTTCATGTCCTGCAAAGCATGTACATTATTTAAACCATGAGGCTGTCTGGAAATGGGCTGAGGGGTGAAAAGTGGGGGGAGGGTTTTCCAGGAAATTTAAAGGTAAGATTAACCAGAAGGGTAAAGTTAGGGGAATGGGAAATGAGAATCAGGATGTGTAAAAGGGAGAAGTTACTGTAAGGTGAGTTTCCCTAGATTCCTGATCTATCCTTGGTGTAGAGCCTATTATACTTTCAGGCATACCAGTATACCCAACCTCAGTCTGGCTTTCTAATGCCCTCCCATAGTTTTTAAGAGTAAATATCAGAACTGATAGACCATGCTGTTTCAGTATAAAATTCCAGAGGGGGAGGAGGAGGAACCCGAGCCAAGTGTGACTAAAACAACACCATATCTGATGGGAGATTTAGGAATCTCACTTAACTGGCAAATCTTCCTGGTATTCTTCAACCTCCGTGGCCCTCTTCATCCTTCAGAGAAGCATGATATGAAAGAGACTGCCTTGCCTACTAAGGAAAGAAAAGCTCCTGATCTGATCCCAACCAGAAAATTCCTCTGGCAAAGTCGGCAACCTATCTCAGTCACTTTTGGACCTCAGTTATTTTTCATCTATTAGTAGATGGATATTAATAAAATAATAAAATGAATTCAGATGCATTTATCAACCATCTACTTTGGGCTAGAGCCTGTACATTCAAAAACGAAAACCAGCCTAGTGCCTGACCTCCAGGGTTCCAGTCTTACTGGTGTGTATGTGACTTGTACACCAATTAGAGTACAGTAGATAAAGCACTGAGACTGAAGTTAGTAAGAGCTGAGTTCAATTTCAGCCTCAGAACTTATTAACTGTGTGACCAGGGGCGACACTTAGTTGCCTCCGTTTACTCAACTGTAAAATAGGAATTAAAACAGCACCTACTTGGTAGGGTGGTTATGAGAATCAAATGAAATAATATTTGTGAAGTGCTTAACAGTGCCTGGCGCCTAGTATGTGTTGTATAAAATGCTTATTCTCTCCTTCCCCAATAATAAGTGTAATCAAGGTAGAGTACAAGCAAGGAAGAAGTCCTGACATAGAAGTCCCCAAAATTAGGGGGTTGGAAGAATTCAAATCTCTGAGGTATTTTCCGGCTCTAACATTCTATGGCTCTATAGACATTAACACAGTGCCCCAGAAGCAGCCCGTCCAACCACCCCATGAAAACTTTGCTCTTTGTATAAGGAACCTCTCCTTGCCACCTGTCTTGCCCCTCTGAGGGACCATGGGAAACTAAAGGAATTCCCCCTTCTCCAGACCACAGGGTCTTGGGGAGAGGGTTCGGAGATGATATACTCCTTTGTAAGGGCCAGACTCGTGGTCTGAAGGGCATTAGGACCGTGAGGATCTCTTCCACTCTCCTTCTATCTCTTCCCCCCACCCCCTCCACCTCTCTCCTTTTTCTGCTCTGCAGGACTGAGCAGTGAGACAAGAGCTAAAACAAACAGCTGTGACTGAGAGAGCCAGCCAAAGCTCGAAGGGAACAGAAGACCCTATCCATACTGCCCCCCCTCCCCCGTTACACCATCCACCCTCTCCTCTCCTTCCCTCCCTCCCAACTCCCTCTACCCCCCCCCGCCCCTACTCACCCTAACCTAGCAAGCCACCTCTTCTCTAGTTTACTCCAGCTCCCAGACAGCACTGGGGTTCTCAACATGAGAAGGATCCGCGCTAATGCCATCGCAATCCTGACTGTCGCCTGGATCTTAGGCACTTTCTATTACTTATGGCAGGACAACAGATCCCATTCAGCATCCTCCAGCCGATCTCCTAGCAGCAGCGGAGGTGGCAGGAACGTACAGAGACCAGCTGGTAGGCTGGAACTCCACAGAGAAGACCGGACTATCCCCCTCATTGTGAGTAAGACCTGGTTGGCAAGAGGAGGAGAGACAAGAGCTGGGTCTCTCTCCTCCCTCCCCCTCTATGTTTATTCCATTCTCAGCTCCTCCCGCCGCCCCCCACCCCAGAATCGCTGAGAAACTGCATAGAGTGGGGCGGCCCCAGAGCGAGGTGCTATCCCGAGGGACAGCCGGGCCCCGTTTGACAAGAGAGCTAGTGTGGGCGGGGGCAGCTGCGAGCTTTGCCTGGACATCTTTGTATATATTGGAGAATTCCTGTCCGTTGTTATGGCAACATTTACAATGATGGAAAGGGGCTGGGCCTGCGGACGGGGAAGAAGGGAATTGTGTGTGATGTGTGTGTGTGTGTGTGTGTGTGTGTGTGTGTATTGGGGGCAGGGGGTGAGGGTGGCTCAAACTGCCACCGGTTTTGAAGGGAAAAGTGACAAGAGAATGGGGGTAGGGGTAGGAGGAGAATTGACGGCTGTAGAGAAAAGTGTCTTGTGAGTTTGGCGGGCCAGGCTTGCGCGGGTTGCTGCTGCTCGGGGTGAGGGATGTGGCAGCTCTCCCAGGCGCAGAGAGGAGGGAGGGGGAGACAGGGGGACGGACCGGGTGCAGCGCGCCTCCTTGGCCGCCGGCTGGATTTTGGCTGGGCCCGCTCTCAAGCTGTGGCTGCAATGGGGCGAGATCCGGTGGAGACCGCGGCAGACCGGGCCCTAGTCCGTAGGAGGAGACGGATGTTCTGTGCGTGAAGTTGGCTCCGGGCTCCAGCACCCTGGCGCAGAGGCCCTGCCAGACCGAGCGGTTAGATCGCAGCCAGGATGGCATCCCGCTAGCCGGCTTGGTTTGGGTCGCTAGGACGCTTGGAGCCCACAGTTCGCTTGTTTGCAGGACAGAGCCCTGCAAACTCGAGCATCCTTTTCTGGGTCCTTGTCCTCCCAAGCATTCCCAACTTTTCCCTGTTTCTGCAAAGAGACCTGATCCTCAACATTCTTCCTTCACCCAAGTGCTGTGTGTGTTGTGTGTGTGTGTGTGCGTGCGCGTGTATATGTGTTTAATGAGGAGGGTGGGAGGCTGAGGGTCTCTTCGTGCTTATCCGCCTTTCCTCCAGTCTCCCAGTTAGATGGAATTTCTGGCTTAGAGGACTTTGCATCCTCGACTCTCCGTGGCCTCTCCCGTCCTCCTCTGCGAAGCCTCTGGGGGCGCCCACGGGTTGCAGCAGTGTGTGTGTGTGTGTGTGTGTGTGTGTGTGTGTGTGTGTGTGTGTGTGTGTGTGGCCCCTCCACATGATTCACTCCACTGGAGGTCAGACCTGAAACGTCAAAGGAAACTTAGAAACAAAGCGGGGTCTAGGCTGGAGGTACTAGGCGGCGAGGGTGAGTCAGGACTTCGAGGGGATGCTGCCCTAGCTCAGCCTCCTCCGCCTGACGTAGCTCGAGGCCCTTTGTTAGTGCAAAGCTCTCAGTTGACCTGCTGGAGGGAGTCCATTGACTGCCTCGACCCCTTGGACTCCGTGGTTGGTGTGGTGTGCTGGAAGGCCAAGCACACTTGTGGAAAAAGCAGGATTTGCGGCCCCCTACCCCCACCCCCAGCCATTCCGAAGTTGTGGGCACCTTTAAGGCGCTTCCAGTTCGGGAGAAAGCTTTCAGACTCGAGAAGTAGAAGAAATGGGCTGGCCGGCTGGAGTGGGGGTGGGGATGGGGTTGGAGCAAAGAGTAGAACCAGAGAGATATGAAGGGAAAGTATCAGGAAGAGGTAGGGAAGGGAAGAACTAGAAATACGGCGAATCTGAGAAGAGCATTTGCTATAAAAGGAAGGGAAGAAAATTGGAAGGGGGATTCAAGAAATTTACCCGAAGCCCGAGGTTGAGGTGTCTCCCCTAGGGAACAGGAGGGACAATTAAAAAGTGCTTTGAGCGCCTTTCCTTTTCCACAGCTGCTGTAGGTGTTTTTCCATTTAAACAAATAATAGCAACCGAGATTTTGACTTGGGAGGCATGGTGGACAAGTACTCTGAACGTGATTCTCCCTTCATAGCTTAGTTCATCTGCTGTCTCTTCTGTGGGTGACTTGTTACCTCTCTGCGTCCCAGTTTTCATACCTGTAAAGTAAAACGATGCTAATGACGATAACCCTTATCTAGTCCTTGGAAAAAAGTTGCTAAAGGAAAAATTCTTCATTTTTAGGATCAAGGATAAACTCCAACAGAATGAACCAAAATAGCCCCCAAAGTGCACTAGAATCATCTGTCTACTCTAATTTTCTTGAACAACATTTGGATCTGCTCTTAAGCCCTGGAGGAGGGGGGAGGGGACACGACTCCTGATCTCTAGTTCTCTCAGCATACACTTTCCATCGGATACGATAAATAATATTAGTGAGTGATGTGCAGAGAGGAGGAAATGGACTAAAGAAGGAAAGAGAAAGAGAAATGTTTCATCCTTGCTGCTTAGGGTCCTGGGTCTGGGTCTTGATAAAATTCTTATTCTTTCAGATTTCCTGAATCTTGGGAGGATTGGCCTCTTATTCTTCACTTTGTCCTCACTCCCACCCCTACCCAATGCTTCTTTGAGTTTCCTCTGTCAGGGCAGCCTGATATCTTGCCCAAGTCCTGCTGAAAGTCCCTAGAGATGCTGTGCTGGATTTTTGATTTCGCCAGATTCCTTTTTAGGGAGGGATTTTCTCAAATTCCTATAGGTTAGGGTCAGCTTGGAGAAAGCCTTAAATATATTGTTATAAGATAGATATAGAGGGATGGTCTGGAAAGTGGGTTTTTAAAATCAGGTCATTGGAAATATGGTTGAGAGAAGGAGTCAAGGGAAGAGGGAGGCTGAATTTAAAGGAAATTGGAGAGCCTTCTCCAAGCAGTAATCTCTAATGTTCTCTGAATTCATTCATTCAGTCAATAAATATTTATAGCATTAATTGTCTATACCACTCTTTTGACACAGGTTATCATACTGCCTCATCACATCTCCTGTATTGTCTTGTTTTGCTGTTCAATTTCCATGGATAGAGACCATGTGTCCTATTTATTATTTATCTCACCAACTCCAGTTCTCTATGCACATAGCAATATTCAGCATTTGAGTTTTTTTAATTTTTTTATAAAGGAAACCAATTTTTGTTGAAATGCAGTCTTCTTTTTTTGTATTTATTTTTAGTTTTCAACATTCACTTCCACGAGATTTTAAGTTCCAAAATTTCTCCCCATCCTTCCCCTCCCCCCACCCCATGACAGCCATGCATTCTGATTCCCCTTCACCCAATCTGTTCTCCCTTCTATTACTCCCCTTCTCTTATTCAGCATTTGTTAAATTAATGGAATAATAAAGTCCCCAGAGACTTCACTTTCTTTGTCAAAGTGTGAAGTAGAGAATGAAAGTTGGAGTTAGAAACGGGGGCAAATAACAGGCAAATGTGAGATATTCACAGTAGGAGGGGAGGCTTTGGGTCAGTTAAATGAGATAGCAAGCACTCCTTGGTGTGCACCTTTGATGCCTCACTCTCCTTCTTCTCTGGCCCTCTAATCCATAGGCCATGTTACTCTGCTTTCCATTTCATGCCACCTTAGCCTGAGCTGATTTTATGAAGCACTTTTCTCTGCTTCTCCTAGAGCTGGGATCTTTGGAGTTAATCAAATATATAATACCAGCACTCTCTCTTGGTATTAACAAGCTCTCTTACAAGTTACAAATGCAGCAGAAATTTTCCTCCCTCTCTGAAGTTTGGAAACCATCTGATCTCATTCTCTCTGTTTCCAAGTTATTTCCCTGCCTAGTTAAGTTGAAATATTTTATGAGGATGTTTCAGACCTATTTACTGCCAGCTAATGGGGAGAGGCAGAGAAAATGTAGCAGAGTCATCATTGCCTTCCAGGAAGAAGTACAAAAATGTGCCAAATACCTAGGAAGAGAGAAAGCTTATCTTGTATCTCTTCTAGCTTCTAGCAAGGTACGTCATACAAAGTAGGTACTTAATAAAAGTTGAATAATAAATGAATGGATAAATAAGTCACTTGAATGTGCAACCTGTTTTTTTTTTTTTAACCTAATAGCGTGTTCCAGGAGTCTGGGTTCCCATTTTCTCTGTATAGTTCTTTTATATTAACTGGGCTATATAACCGCTGTCTGACTCAGTTTCCTCATTTGTAAAATGGAGGTAATAATAGCACCTACCTCCCAGGGTTATTGTGAGGATTAATGAGTTTAATATTTGTAAAGTGCCTAGCAGAGTACATGACACATAATGAGTGATTAATATATATTTGTTTTCCTCCCTCTGACCTCCACCCCACCCCCATGTGAAATTACTAACAAGATTTGGTGTCTATATGAGAGCCAAAGGGAGATACAGGGTTGTTTCTTTGGGGACAGTTCAAAATGTTATGGTATTTGGGACTTTGATGTAACATAATTTGCAAATTAATTAGGTAGCTAGATGGTGCAGCAGATAAAACAAAGGACTCTTGGAGTCAGGAAGACCTGAATCTTGCCTCAGACACTTAACTAATTGTATAAGCCTGGGCAAGTCACATAATCTCTCTATGACTCAGTTTCTTTATTTGTAAGATGGGTATGATAATAATAGCACCTGCCCCACAATGCTGTTGTTAACAGTAACATGATTTAACATATGTATGGTGCTTTGCAAACCTTGAAATGCCATCTAAATGCTAGTTATTATTATTATTATTATTATTATTATTATTATTATTATTATTATTAAATTATGGTATCTCTATGTTGGAAGGGACTCGAAAGTCACCTAGTCCCATCCATATCTGAGCAGGAACTCTTTTTACAATCCCTGAGAAGTGGTCACCTAGCCTCAGCTTGAAAAATCTCTAGTGATGTTGGGAAACTTGATACCAGTTGAAATCATTCCACTTTTGTATGGCTGTAATTGGTTGTTGTTTTTTTTCCTGATGAAATCTTAACCTCTGCAACTTCTATCCATGATTCTGTTCTGTTTGTGGGGTCACATAAAATACTTTCCCACATGGCAGTGCCTTGGAGAAAGCTATCACATTGCCCCTAAATCTTCTCTTCTCTGGGCTAAATGTCTCCATTCCTTCAACCATTCCTCAAATGGGGCATGATTTATAGACCCTTCCCCATTCTGACTCAACTCTTCTCAGGATTGGCACACTATCCTCAGGATAGGTCTGAATGTAATAACTATCATGGTCTGACCAGGGAAGAATACCCATGAGTACTTCTCTTGTCCTGAAACCTATAGTTTTAGTAATGTAGCTTAACCTTATACTAGTTTCATTAATTATCAAGTCATTTGATTGATACATACTAGGCTTATAGTGCACTAAACACTTGGGACTTTTTTTAGATGTGGAAATCATAAACCAGAACTGAAGTTCTGTCTTTTTATGGACTGGATTCAATCTTAGGGGTACCCCTTGAATGTCTTTTTTATTTGTGCTCCCTACTATGATTTCCTCTGAGAGCATCCTAATTTGAATTGTTTCATTCTCATCTATCATCTTCCATGGGAATATCAGAATATAGCTCATATTTGGGTCTGTATGAAAATGGTAAAAGGCCCTTCAGTTCCCATGCAAGCACTCAGGGTAATAACACATTAAATATAGGACAGGCCCAGGTCTAGTACTTTGTTAACACCAAGGGTTGTGTAGACTGTGAAATAAGGCTGGGAAGATTGGTTGGAGTTGGATTGTATAGACAATAGGAATACACTGAGCAGAGAAAGGACACAGTTCTATACATTAGAAATATGATTTTTGGCAGCCCTGCCTTTTGAGGCAAACTTATTTATTCATTCTAAAAGAAGTATCTGCATTTAGGAGCCAGACAATAATAACAAAAGTTTCCTGTGCTTCTGTTTATAAAATGCATTGTCTTATCTGATCCTTGCAACAACTCTGTAAGGTACAAGAGTGCAAATATTTGTATCCTCATTTTATAAGGCAGAGGCTCCCTTATTAAGAGGTAGAGCCAGGATTTGAACTTGGCTTCTGATTCCAAGTTCAGTGATCTTTCACCATGCCACACAGACATTCAGGAAAAAAAAAGTTATAGACTTGAGCTAAGGAAGGAACACAGAGGACGTTTGTCTTCTTTGGGAAATAGTAACTTTTAAAAGTAGTGTGTTATTAGTTTTTTAAGAGCTGTGCTGATTCCCTTCTTATTAAATGAAACAGAAATTTCAGCAACCCTTCTTACCCTATCCCTGCCTTCCACAAGCTTTGTTGTTGAACCTAGTGAGTTCTGGAAGATCCATGCTCTACAGAAATGTACCTCCAGAGTTTCAGTTTTGTAAGTTTCTAAGCTTTCAAACTAGGAATGTTTTAGTCATATAGGATTGAATCTACACAATGTGGGGGCACTTTGGAAGACTGTCTACTCTGGAATTTACCTTGATTTGTGAAGACTCAGTGTTTCATAGAATAGTGTTTCTTAGACTATCATTTTTAATAGTATTTTATTTTTTTCCAATTACATGTAAAGATAGTTTTCAACATTCATTTCTGTAGAATTTGGAGTTCCAAATTTTTCTCCCTCTCTCCCTTTTCTACTCCCTCCATAAGACAGCAAACAATCTGATAGAGGTTGTACATGTACATGTTAAACATATTTCTACATTAGTCACATTATGAAAGAAAGATCAGAACAAAAGTGAAAAACCATGAGAAAGAAAAAGAAGTGAAAGCAATATGCTTTAATCTGCATTCAGACTCCATAGTTCTTTCTTTGGATGTGGTTAGCATTTCCTATCACAAGTCTTTTGGAACCATCTCAGATCATTGCATTGCTGAGAAGAGCTAGGTCTATCATAGTTGATCATCTGACATTGTTGCTGTTACTGTGTACAATGTTCTCCTGGTTCTGTTTACCTCACTCAGCATCAGTTAACATAAGTATTTACAGGTTTTTCTAAAATCCACCTGCTCATCATTTCTTATAACACAATAGTATTCCATTGCATTCATATACCACAACTTGTTCAGCTATTCCCCAACTGATGGGTATCCCCTCATCTTCTAATTCTTTGTAACCACAAAAAGAGCTGCTATAAATATTTTTGTACGTGTGGGTCCTTTTCCATTTTTTATAATCTCTTTGGGATACAGACCTAGCAGTGGTATTGCTGGATCCAAGGGTTTGCACAGTCTTGCATCCCTAGTTAGATTAAAGTCCCTTAAAGGCAAGGACCACATCTTACAGCCTTTCATATCTTTAATAGTATCTAGCATCTTTCCAGGCATATAGTACATTCTCATCAGAATTAACAATAAAAGCAAAAATTCAGAAGAGCCAGTAAAGAAAGGGATCAAGGACACAAGTGAAATAGTAATCATCATCATTATAGTGGTATCAAAGTTTCAGAGAAGGCAGAAGGGGATAGGATCAAGGGCACATGTGGAAAGGTTAGCCTTAGCGAAAAGGTTCTTGCCATCACTTTTGAGGAAGGTGGGGAGGAGGCCAGATGGGTTAAGACAGAGAAGTTTTGTATAAAAAGAAGAGGAAATAAAAGAGCTTATGTTCAATGGCCTTGATCTGAGTAAAGTAGGAGATAAAGTCATCTGCTCAAAATGAGGGTTTGGGGTGAGCCAAGGATGGAGGTGCTAGGTGGCATAGTAGATAGAGTTAGAGCCTGAATCAGGAAGACTCGTCTTCTTGAGTTCAAATCCAACCTCAGACACTTCTTAGCTGTGTGACCCTGGACAAGTCACTTAACCCTGTTTGCCTCAGTTTCCTCTTGTATAAAATGAGCTGGTGAAGGAAATGGCAAACCAGTTCAGTATCTTTGCCAAGAAAACCCCACATGGGGTCATGAAGAGTCAGACATGACTGAAACAACTGAAGAACAACAGGGGTGAAGATGGATAAACAAGAAAAGTGAAAAAGTGAAAATGTTGTGAATAGGCTTATGGGGAATGGGATCTGCAGTCTCAAAAAAATGAAAAGGATTTCACTGCGACATTGAGATGCTTCCCCTCTACCACCACCACCTATCTCTAGAATGGCATGAATTTGTGGCAGAATTAATCATTAGAACTCAGGGACTTTTCCTAGTAGGGCTATGTTTCTCCCAAGCAGGATTAAAGAAGGAGGGTGGTGGGTGTTACAGTAGTATTGAAAACAGCTCCGTATTAGAGTTGAAAGATTTTAGGGTGTGCAAACAGTGGATTTTTTATTGGCTTTTTATAAGTTGTTCTGATAAACTAATTCTCACTAAAGTATTGATGGAAATAGAGAATTCACATTAAGGAGGCAGTATGGTACAGTGGAAAGAGCTCTTGTTCCAGAATCAGAGGATCGGGATTCAAATGCTGCCTCTTTCATGCACTACTTGTGCAAGTCACTTCAACACTCTTGATCTTAATTTCTTTATCTGCCAAAATGAAGAGCTTCCACTACAAGGTCTCTGAGTTTCCATTTCAACTCTAAATCTATGATCCTATTTTTAGTAGCTCATTGAAGTACAGTACTACCATTCGGGGTACTTTTCTTAAGTATAAATCTGTCATTGCAGGAAGGAAGAATTTCTTTTTCAATCTCAGTTTTCTGATATTCTCATGAATGACACAGAGTTTCACTGAAAGGATTCTGACACTTCTGGGATCTTGGGTATGTTGCCTTCCCCGCCCCCCCCTAAGATTAAACACTTAGTGTGTTTAGCTATCGAGTTCTTTCTTTTGATTATATAGTATACAATCTTTGATGAGTAACAGCACAGCTATAACTATTTTTGATCTTTTTGGATTAACTACCAATAATATTAAGCATTAATGCAACTAGATCAACATACTTTGTAATGATTCTGGTGCATAAAATGTCATAAATTTTCATTCAATCAGTCAAAGTTTTCATCAAAATTCTTTTTCTATTCATTCTTCTTCCCTTTCCCCCTCATATGGTCATCATTAGTGTGTATTTTATTCTCTTGGCTCTGCTTTCCCCCATATACTTGTAATTACAAAAAAACTAGAAGCATTATTTTTATATAGTTTTGTTTTTTATTCCTTTCACTGAAGGATGAAATTTATTTCAGAGCCATTACAGAAGCTATCTAAATCTCCCATAGGATCCTGTTCTTCCTTTTATTCCTGTCAGGCTTTCAAGAAAAGGGATCTCAAACTTTCCTTTATTCTCAGAACTAGACTTTTCTTTTTGGATGAAAGAATATATAAATGTTAAGTATAAATGTGATAAAGGGATATACAGATTCCCAGGAATACATATGTCCTGAAGAATATCAGAAGGAATATAGAGAAGCATTGGAAGATTTATTTGAATTAAATGCAGAGGAAAGAAAACAGAACCAAGGGAACAATATATATAATGACCACTGTAATGAAAAAGAAAACATTAAAAGACATCACAATTCTAATTAAATGCAATGACCAATCTTAGCTCCAGAAGAATGAAGATAAAACACATTTCTCTCCTCTTGGAAGAGAATTGGTGGGCTATAAATGTAAATTATTGCGAATGTCATCAGTTCTTCTGTTGATTTGTTTTGCTTAACTATTTTGCCTTCTTACAAGAGAAAGTTTGTAAGTTCATGAGTGTGTGTGTGTGTGTGTGTGTGTGTGTGTGTGTGTATCAAGGATAGAGGGAAAGTAAAAAGCAAGGAAAGGTGACATAAAAAGCAAGAAAAGCATCAATAAAAGGTTTGCAAAATTCCAAAACAAAACAAAAAGATTCTCTGAATAACTTGTACAGATAACTTAAAGACATTATAATTACATGGGCTCTTTGGCTGATTATTTAATTATTAAAATTTTATGACAAAAAAAATTGATTTAATGGTAGGGATTACAGCCAAATTAATTTCAAAGGGATTCTGTTTTTTAACTTATGACTCATTCTTAGTAGAGTCTTATAGTATTTGTCTACTTCTAAAGAAGTAGATAAGCATAGGCATGAAGCCTCATAGAGAATACTCATTTTTACACAGACAAAAATAATTGCCACATTCTATCTAATCCAAACTTTTAAATGATTTTAATCATGTTTAAAAAAAAAAAGAATAGTTCAAAGCTTCACTGGTGAATTCAATATGAAGTTTATACTCACATTTAAGGGATAACCACAAGCTTTTTATGCAATTTTATCTATTTTATAAAGTAGACAGATCAGATGTTTTGTTATTCCCCTCTTACAGATGAAGAAACTGAGGATCACACAAGTTAAGTCATTCACCCAAGATTATCTGTCTTACTAGGTAGCAGAGCAAAGATATCAGGTTTTTTGACTCCTTATTCACTTGGATTTCTACTACATTGTATTAAACTTTGATACAAAACTTGATATGAAAAATAATGAACATATAATTGATAAATTAGGATACTATTTTTGATGTTATTTGATATCTTGAAGTTTAGAAATTTCCCAAATGGAATGTTGGAAGGTTACTGCGATAAAGTATGTGATAAAGTATCCTTGTTCTCTTAGGTATCATAAATATGCAGACTGAAGAAGGGCAAAGCTTTGGAGCAGCAAGTGGGGGTTGGGAATTCCTTCCTTAATGCAGGAGAAATTCCCATGGATATGCATGGGAAATGGAATGGGAGATTGTGAAATGAGGCAAAAGTTGAATGACTGAAATGCTATCTGGGGGCTACATTGTGCAAAAGATGCTTTATTGCTGGTATATATCCATTATACCATGGACTGATAAATTAATCATTTAAAAACATATGGAGAGGCAGCTAGGTGGTGCAGTGGATAGAGCACCAGCCCTGAAGTCAGGAGTACCTGAATTCAAATCCGGTCTCAGACCAAACACTTGATACTTACTAGCTGTGTGACCCTGGGCAAGTCACTTAACCCCAAATGCCTCAAAAAAAAACCATATGGAGCACCTACCACATATAAAGCACTCTGCTAAGTGCTATAGATCCAAATGATAAAAGTGAGTTTATAATTGTATTAGGTATCATGCTGCCTCCCAGCTACATACACACACAAACACATGACAAGAGGCATCAAGGAATACTGGATAGAGGGATGGCCTTGGAGTCAAGAAGACCTTGATTTTAAACTTGCCTCTTCCACATATTAGGGCAACTAGGTCATGCAGTGGAAAGAATACTGGGCCTGGAGAAAGTAAGACCTGAATTCAAATAGAGCCTCAGATACTTAATAGCTGTGTGACCTTGGGCAAGTCACTTAACCCTGTTTGCCTCAGTTTCCTCATCCGTAAAATGAGCAGAAGGAAATTGAAAGCCACTCCAGTATCTTTGCCCAGAAAACCCCCAAATGAGGTCACAGAGAGTCAGACATGACTGAAATGACTAAACAATAATAACTGCCATACGGTAGTTATGGGACCGTGGGGAAGTTAATCAACCTTTCAGTTGCCCATGACAACTCTCTAAGACGGAAAATCATACACAGGTTGCCAGTCTGCATTGGTATATGGAGCTTCCATGTGTTCAATTTCCTGCACTAATAAAATTACAAGTCTGAACCAAAAAAAAAAAAATTCCACTATATGTATTTGTGGGTATGTGGTAGAGCATTCCTTTTTTTTTTTCCCATTATTTCTCTTGAATTTCTTGACCTTTTGTTCCTCTACATGGATTTTGCTGTTATTTTTTGCTAATGTAAAGTAATCTTCTTAGGTAACTTGATTGGTATGGCAAGTTGGTAATTTTATTGGTATGAATAAGTGAATTAATTTAGGTGGTATTGTTATCTTTATTATATTAGCATATCCTACATGAGCAATTAATATTTTTTCTAATATTTAAGTCTTTATTTTTTTTTTTAACATGTTTTGTAGTTGTATTCAGGTAGTTTTAACATTTGTCTCAGTAGATAGATTTCCAAATATTTGGTACATCATATAATTATTTTGAATGGAATTTCTCTTCTATCTTTTTTTGGTAGTATTCAGAAAAGCTAATTATTTATGTTAGCTTATTGTATACCCTGCTACTTTGCTGAAGTTATTGTTTCAGTTTTTTAGTTGAATCTTTAATGTACTCTAAATCAAATCTCATATAAAAAGTTGTAGTTTTGCTTTCTCTTTGTCTATGTGTATTCTACTAATTTCTGTTTCTTGTCTTATTGCTTTAGCTAGCATTATCAAAAAAAAAATGGTGATGATAATGGACATCCTTGCTTTTCTCCTAATCTGTTGGAAAGGCCTCTATCATGTTTTCATTACAAATAATGTTGGCCCTCAGCTCAGATAGATACTGTTTACTATATTAAGGAAAGATTAATTTATTCCTATGCTTTACATTTAAGAAAAATAGAAATGGGTGATATGTTTTGTTATGTGGTTTTTATTTTTGTTATTAATAAAGTCTGTTATGTTCATAGTATTCCTAATATTGAACTAATCCTGAATTCCTGGCAAGTTAAAATGGATCTTTTACATAATCTTTTTGATATGTTGCTATGACCTTTTTGCCAACATTTTATTTAAAATTTTTGCCTTGGTGTTTTTTAGGGATATTGGTCTATAGTATTTTCCTCTGTTTTATTGCTTCTTGGTTTAGGTATCAGGGTCATATTTGTATCATAAAAGAAATCTAATAGGATCCCATCTTTTTCTTACTTTGTAAACAAGTTGTGTAATAATGGAATTAATTGTTCTTTGAATGTTTGGTAGAGTTCACTTGTAAATCCCTTTGGCCATGAAATTTTTATTTCCTTTGGTAGTTTACTTAAGGCTTTCCCCTCCCCTCATGGTTGGGTTATTTAAACCTTTTATTTCTTTTTCTGTTAATCTGAGTATTTTATATTTTTGTAAATATTCACCCATTTCATTAAATTGTTGGCATATAATTTTAACTCCCTGAATCTATCCTTCCTCTTAATTTCCCTGCTCCTCTGTCCCTGTTTCTTTCTGATCTTTGTTGAATTGAATATATTTCTACACTAAACTCTGTTTGTAAGAGTGTGTCGGGCAACTAGGTGCTGCAGTGGATAGAGCACCGGCCCTGAAGTCAGGAGGATCTGAGTTCAAATCTGGCCTGAAGCCAAACACTTGACACTTACTAGCTGTGTGACCCTGGGAAAGTCATTTAACCCCAGTTGCCTTAAAAAAAAAAAGAGTGTGTCCAACCTCCTTTGTCAGGTTGAGATGAATGTGAGGTTCATGTTATACCTATTCCTTCTTCCTCCATATTTGTTTAATCTTCTTGTCATGTACCCTGATTTTATCAGATAATTGGCTTCATTTCCTTCCTCCTCCTTTCTTTCCTAGCATATTCCTTTCTCCTTCCATTTTCTTTCTTCTTTTAAGAGCATCACAACATAACAAATTACTCCTTCACCTGTTATTTAGCTCCCTCTATAGCCCTTGAAATTATAAGGTTCTGAGAGGACACTTGTTTCTTCTCCCTGTATTAGAATACAAGCATATCATCATCATTATATAGTCCCTTCTAATTGCCTTTCTTTCTATGTTTTGCACAATTCCTGTGTTTGCATTTTAAAGTTTCCACTCACCTCTGGTCTTTTCATCAGGAATGCTTTCCTCAGGAAAACCTCTATTTTAGTTAAAGGTCAATTTCTCTCCCATAGGATTACACTCCATTTTGCAGGCTGTTATTTTTGTTTGTAAACCTTTATCTTTGGCCTTTTGCAATATCAGGTTCCAACCTTTCCCTTTCCTTATAGTGGTAGTTGCCAAGTTTTGTGTGATCCTAAATCTGGCTCTCTGATACATAAATCTCTTTTGGTTGCTTGAAGTATTTTTTCTTTGACTTGGAAGGTCTAGTAGATTTGAAACAAACTGGAGATGACTGGTAGATTTTTTTTTCTCTTTTCACTTTGTCTTCTAGTTCTAATAGGTGGTGAGGCAAGGCTGGAGGCAGTTGCAATGGAATACTGTTAGGTGAAGAGATTTAAGACAAATTATAATGTTGCCTTGTTAATACTTTCCAAAAAACTTTTTGAAGGGATTGGGGCACATAGGATACTAATGTCCTAAATTAGAATGGTGTGTGTTATATGTGTGTTGGAATAGGAGAATTTATCTGAATGAACCTGGCAAGCCCTTTGTTTTCTCCTGCCACTTTTTTCTGTTCCATTTAACTGCAATCTGGATTCTGGAGATTATAGGTGCTCTAATACTGAAAAGATCTCAGAGCTCTAGTCCCTCAGGCAATGCCTATTTCTGTCTTTTGCCTCAGGTTCTCATCCATAGAAGAGCAATAGCTTTAGTGCCAGCCCTATTAAGACTTACCTGATTTTTTTCTTTTCTTCATGTCCCCAACAACTGAAAGTATTTTCTTTCTCCTCAAATTTTCCATGACTACTTTGTATCTTTCTTTTGCTCAAATCTCACAATAGCTTGTAAGATAGTTATTTGTGCATACATATTCACAACTGGTAGACTACACACTCCTTGGAGGCAAAGATGATGTTGCTTTTTCAGCCTTGTATCTCCAACACTTAACTCACTGCTTTGCATGTGGCTGGCACTTTGTTTTAATTTTTGTTGAATTGGATCTAGTGTGTGAGCTTGAGGTCATAGTGGCCTTTAGACTAGAATAAGTCAGCAACCAGTTAATGGTTTTCCCCCATCTCTGAAACTTTCCAGTGATATTTTCTTAATCTCAAAGTCTTCCTAATGTGCAGGTCCAACCGTGCCATTCTCCCTGGCCACCCTTGCCACACACACACACACACACACACACACACACACACATACACACGCACACACTCCAGAGGCTCTCTCTATCACCTTCAGGATCAAAAGTAAAACCTTTTGTTTAGCATTCAAAGTCCTTTGTAACAAAGCTCCTCCTCCCCAACTTTCCTTTTTTTTTTTTTAAATCCTTACAGCCTACCACATACTTTTAAATCTAATGATATCGGTCTCCTTGCTGTTCTTTGAAGAAGACACTCCAACTCTTGGCTCTGGGCATCTTCTCTGGCTATTCCCTTACGCCTTGAATGATCTCCCTGCCCTGTGGCTTGCCTTGCTTCCTTTAAGCCCTGCCTAAAACCCCACCTTGTATAGGAAACTTTCCCACCCCTCTTAATTCTAGTTCCTTCCCTCTGTTGAATTTGTCCTGTATATCTTAGGTTGTTGGTATATAGTTGTTTGCATGTTATCTCCCTCATAAGAGTGTGAGCCCTGGAATGGAAAGGTGTTTGCGTCTTAGAACACCATTCCTTTATAAGGTTGTTAGAAGCCTAATTATTATCCCATCTGTTCGTGCTTATCTTCCTAATAGACTATATGCTACTTGAAGGCATGATCTATGTCTTGATCATTTTTTCACACCCCAATTGTGCCAGGCAGCTCTTTAATTCTGTGAATTACAGGCAAGCTGCCCACCTGCAATCAATGTATGAAGTTTCTATACTGGGAAATCCCCACATTGATGAACTCATAGGTCAGGGCCAAAAAAAAAAGTTCCCCACAATGCCTTGTATATAGTATGGGCTCAATAAATATTTGCTGAATGAATTACTAAAGTGATTTGAAGTTATCACCTAGAAGTTCTGGTATGAAGCAAAGAAATAAGATCAATAATTCCAGTTTACCACTCATTAAAGGAGGAATTACTTTTCAATGCAGTAGCTGTTGGGTCATTTGTTACTAACGATAACTGTGAAAACTGTGTAGATTTCCAGGTGCGAGACCTAATCACCGCACTCTGCTTAAAGCCAAGGTCCTTGCCTCATTTTATCTTTTCAAAGTCCCTTCTGAATTTTCATTGGTTTTAAAAATGGATTTGTAGGAGAGGGGTCAGAGCACTGAGAGAAGGTACAGCAAGGAAAGAACAGATGCTCTCCTGACTGCATGACTTAGTCTTACCTCTTGCTTTTCATATGGGATTTGTCTCATTTAACCAGTTCTCTCCAGCATTTAATCAGTTCCTTCTGAGAAATCTGGTCTGTTTTAAGATAGTTAGGAACTTCTGACAGTGGCTGTGCAGAAATGGGGTTTAGTCTGAGTCTAGGAGTAGGCAGGAGAGATTCTGAGGCCTCTGAAAGCTTTGATACTTGGGGTGGATTTGGTGGAATGTTTGACATAAAGGCTCTCAGAGGCCTGAGCCTTGTGCACAGCCTTGTTAGCCTCACCAACAGGTCTGACTTGGCCTCAGACAGAAGAACCAAATACCATGGGTGGAAGTGGCAAAGAGATTTAGGCCTTGACGTTAAGACAAGCTTCCTAACAATTGTACTTTTCTCTATTCTCTCTAGGATCAGTTTTTACTCTTCTGTCTGACATTTAAAGCTTTTCACAGCCTTGCTCCTTCCTACCTTCCTAGTTCTGTATTGCTTATCAAAGCAGTCTAGCTCGCAGCCAAATGGCTATTCCTCCCATTTCTGTTGCTTTGCACTGTCTGTCCCTCATGCCTAGAATGTCTCTCTCCTTTTCTCTACTTCTTGTAACCCCTGGTTTCTTTAAAAAAAAAAAACTCAGCTTAAGAACCACCTTCTACATAAAATTTTCCTGCTCCCTTAGCTGCTTCCCAAAACTACTATGTATTAATTCCTTATATATTCTGGTTATACATGTGTGTGTGTGTGTGTGTGTGTGTGTGTGTGTGTGTGTGTACTGTTATTAACAAATTGTTAACATTAACATATTGCTATATATAGGCTCTTGAAAAAAATGAGGCCAAGTTTGTTGTTGTGAAGTCGGTTTTCAGTCATGTCCGATTCTTTGTGACCACTTTTCTGAGAGGGAGGGGAGGGGGTTCTTGGCAAAGATACTAGAGTGGTTTGCCATTTCCTACTCCAGATCATTTTACAGATGAGAAAACTGAGGAAAGCAGGGTTAAGTGACTTGCCCAGAGTTACACAACTAGTATGTGTCTGAGGCTGTATTTGAATTCAGATCTTCCTGACTCCAGGACTGGAGCTCTATTCACTGTACCACCTAGCTGTCTGAGGCTATGTTTAGCTGGTATAAAGTTACATCTTCTATCCTTTAAAATAACAGTAGCAATACTGTAAGGTTGGAGGAGGGACACAGACTGGTCTTTAAATAACGTTGTTTAGTCATTTCTCAGTCGTGTCCAACTCTTCATGTCCCCTTTTTGCAGTTTTCTTGGCAGAGATGCCTGAGAAGTTTGCCATTTCCTTCGCCAGATCGTTTTGCAGATGAGAACTGAGGCAAACAGGGTTAAATGACTTTCCCAGGATCTCAGGGCTAGTAAGTGTCTGAGGCTGGATTTGGGATTTTAACTTAGTTCTTCCTGACTCAGTGCTCTCTTTACTGAGACACCTAGCTTTGAATAATAGGTAGGTTTCACACATTCACTGGAGTGGGATTCTAGATGGAGGTCAATTAGAGAAAAAAAACATTATACAATCAAACACTACATTGTATCTTATAGGCTTTTAAGGGCTGGAAATTCAGAGAAGAGTTAATATTAAAAGAAAACTAGGAGTAGAAAATAACCTCTAGGCTATAACTTTATCCAGCTCCCCACCTGCTTAGTTTCTTGTGTTTGAGCTGGGAGCATTTAGATTGTCTGAGAGGTCAAGGCTTGTTCTGTAAGACTGCTTCATCATACAGCAGCTGGCTGGTTGTGGTTTTCCATTTCCCTATTTGCCAAGATATTACTCTTATGCCACAACATATCATTTTTCAAGTGGGTGCCCCTGCTGTTGCTACGGTGGTGAAGGACAGCTACAGTATTGATCGATGCCCATGCAGTGAGTGACAGACAGCTTGATCCAGTGATTCTAAAACTGAGGAGTGAGACCTAAATAACTTTTGGAGCCAGCTGCTAAAGATCTGAGTGTGATGCTTCTGGTTAAATACAATTAGGATATCACTGAGGGGGAAGGCTCATATATATAGATGGGCACTTGAAAAATATTTCCCACAGTTTGAGGTAGTTTCGAAGCTGAGAACTATATAAAACAAAAAAGTTGGAAAGTTTCTACCAGTTCAACTCAACCTCATTTTTAAAAAGCCCTACTTAAATTTTGTGAACTCTAATAGCACTTCTATTCTGTAGTGTCAGTGATGGCTGAGGATTATCACCTTTCATGGGAGAGGTGAGTTGGGAAAAGCAAATAACACCCAGTAACCTATGAGCAAATAAGCATATTTCTCTGTTGTCCTACTGATTCCATTCTGGCTTCTTTGTATCTTATGCAATTCTTTGACCATAGCCTGACAAGTTGTTTTATGCTACTGGTTTGAGACTCTTGATATTTCATGCCGTATGGACTAAAATCCTGGCCAAAAACAAAAAATAAAAAACATGGCTTGGATTTAGTGAAGCCCTATTTTGCTTCTCTAGATGGTACCTTTCACTTCAATAGTCAATAAATATTTATTAACACCTATAAGTTGCCAGGCAGGGGAGTTAAGTGGCACAATGAAAAGAGTGCCAGACCTGCAATTAGGAAGACTCATCTTCCTGAGTTCAATTCTGGCCTCAGACTCTGGCCTCAGTAGCTTTGTCACCCTGGGCAAGCCACTTGACCCAGTACACTTCAGTTTTCTTATCTATAAAATGAACTGGAGAAGGAAATGGCAAACCACTCCGGTATCTCTGCTGAGAAAATCCCAGATGGGGTCCTGAAGAGTCGGACACAACTGAAATGACTGCACAACAACAACAAATACCGATGCCTATACCCGTTTTCCACAACACTCCTCCCTCTGCCCCCTCCCACAGCTGGCCTCCTATTAGCGAAGAAGCTCCTAACCATCCCCTGCTTCCCCATGAATGGGTCAAGCAGGGTGGTTATAATGTAATTGTGACTCCAGCACTTGCAGCAGTCGCACAGGGGAAATTTCCCTACCTGCTCTGCCCTCCTCCAGTCACAAACTCCTTACACTGTCCCTCATGACTGTGGCAAGCAACCCTTAGCAGGAGTGCAGTGAATTGTAGGACAGTGGCTGGTGAGTATACACCATCCTTGTTCTTCTCTTTTCACAGACTCATAGCTCTAGGGCTAGAATGGATCTCTGAGGCCAATAGTCCCATCCTTTCCCTTTTATTTATTTATTTTTTAACCAAAATTTTCTCAATTAACAAACATTTGTCTTCTCTCACTCCTTCCTCCCTGCCCCTCACTAGGGAAAACAAAAAGCAAAACAAAACAAAAAACCCTTAACACAATAAGCATATAGTCAACCAAAGTAAATCCCCACATTTCCTTTTCCAAAAGTGCATATCTTATTCACATTACTTCTCCATCACAAGGTGGGTACCAGTCTTTCTCATCTATCTTCTAGAATAGTTGGCCATGGCACTGATAGAGTTCTTAAGTCTTTCAGAGTTATTCATTTTTACAATATAGTTGTTTTAGTATAAATTGTTCTCCTCAACTCCATTTTACAGATGGGGAAATTGAGGCCCAGGGAAGCCTCAGGTCACATAGGTAGGAAGCATCAGAGGTAAGATTTGAACCTAGAGTCAGTGTTTTTCCCTTTGTACCACACTGCTTCCCCACAAGGAAGGAGTTGGCATGGAGAGCATGGGACCACATCACAGATCTTTACATTGTCTTTCTCCCCAAACTCACCCTTAAATGTTCAACTCTGAAGGGTCATAACTTCTTTCCTTGTCCTTCCACCCCTTCCTCCCACCAAAGATACTCATTTTGTAGTAAAATTAAAGAAACTAGCAGCCCAAAACAGCAATCTCATCCTGAAAAGTGATTGAGGCAGTTTCATCAGATCAAGCTGATGAAATTACAGATGTAGAGTGAGGGAAAATCCATAAAAAAGTCAATGGTTTTTATAAAGAAATCAGCTTAAAGAGAATGTCAAGAATAAAATTATTTGCACGTTGCTCTTTCAATAATTTCAATAATTTTCTTCCTTGGTGTATTTCTCTTTTGGTTTGGTCTGGCTTTCAAGTTGGTAAAAATGACTAACGAGCGTCTCAGTTAGGTGGAGCTAGCAGCAGGATTCCTGCCTTGGAGAGGTCCTTTGGACTTTAGTTACTCAAAAATAGCTGGGCCTCTGGGAACAAGGAAGTTCCTTAGTATTGCTAATCCTAGAGAGTTTTCCTGAGTCTATGGATTTATTCCACCCAACTGGAGGAAAAGCTACTACCCCTGAGGTCATTTAATTTTAGCTACATATAGAAGGAGTTGGGGAAATTGGTAGCAGGAATTTTTCCCACCATCCCCTTGGCACAATTGAAACCTGGCTAGATAGCAAAACTATCCTCAAATCAAGCAACAAAACTTGAGAATAAGCCAGAGTAAGGCAAAAGCAAGCTGAGAGTATGTGGGGATGCTGTGTGAAAGGTTATGGGAAGTGGAGAAGCAGCATAATGGATAGAGAACTGGCGCTGGAATCAGCTATGTGAACCTGGTCACTTAACCTCATAATTGCCTCCTACCAATTCTCAACAGCTCCGAGTTGCAAAGTAGGTACAGAGTTACATTGGTAGAGGGAGTTTCCTGACTGGGAGACACCAATGTAATCAGTCTGGTCAAAATAAATAAACAAAAAGGGAAAAAAAAGTTATGGAAGTAGCTAGAAATCTGGGAAGGATTAGAAAAAGATAAGGAAGGAATGTGGATAGGAAGTTCAAAGCCAGGAACTATATTAGAGGAGTCACTAAATTTACTATTCCTTACCTGTTAAGCCATAAATCTCATTATTGGGTGTGTGCTCCAAGGATAGTGACAGGAAAAAATAATAATTTTATGTGTTAACTGAAGTAGGGGAAAACCCCCGATATTATATAACAAAACATTCATAGCAACCCTCTTTATCATGGCAAAAAACTAGAAACAAAGTGGGTAACCTCTGATTGAGGAATGCCCTCAGGATTTAACCCTTGACAGGCAGTCCACTTTTACATAGTAATAGATGACAACAGCATTGAAAGGTATTGAAGTTCTCATGCATTGCAACAAACAATCTCAATCCTCAAGAAATAATTATGAAACACACTTCCCTTTTCTCAAAGAGCTGAAGCTTAGAAGTGGAATGTAGTTTACCTGCAGTCACTTTGGCACCTCCCGTTACGTGAGCAACAAGTGAAGAACTGGACATTTTCTTTGATTCCTGTGGCTTCTCAAATGTCTCCAAAACAGAAATTATGCACTGAAGATAAAGCACTGTTAGCTGTCTCCATTGTCTAGGACTGGAGGGCATGGCTTTTAATGAAGGTAATGATTTTGATAGTATGGTGAAGCACGACATCTAACTCTGATGATTTTTTTTTTTTGGCTGCAGTGACTAAAAGTGACATGTTCACTGCCACCAGCTTTAACTTTTGCTACAAATACAACAATTCTTGCCCATCATTGCTCCAGCACCATCTGTCCAGACACCAAGGCAGTTTTTCCATTCATCTGTGAAAAATTCATCAGCTTTAAGACATATATCTTCCCCTCTAGTGTGCCCTTCCAAAGGGTGACAAAACAATAAATCCTCCTGTATGCTTCCTTCATAAACATATCTTACATAAAATAACAACTGCACCATGTTAGAAAAATCAATTGTTTCATCTAACTGAATTGCAAACTTTGAGCTGCCAGAATTGGTCATTACTAATTTCAGAAATTCTTTTGGAAACAGTATCATTCGATAAAGAAATTTTATGAATTTCATCCCCATACTTTTCCCCATGAACTATTTCTGGCATTTTAATAGCAGCAGGTAACAAGAGATCTTCTTCTATTGTGTAGGGCTTTTTAGTTTTTGCAATTGAATAAGAACTTTTCATTGACAGCAACACATTTCTCAAAACATTGTTTTTCTTTATTTGAAGATTTTAAAAGTCATCCAAAATATTCTTCTGGTTTATTGCAATATGCTGCATGCGTGATATTAAGGTGTCATTTTAGTTTGGCTGGTTTCATGCTGTTCACAGCCAAAACTTCATTACAAATTAAGTAAAGAGGTTTTTCCACACCATCATCATTAGTAGAAGTAAACCCATATTGCAAAAATGATTCAACATATTTTCTTTTTTTGTGTTAATTTAGGTATACTACAACCTGGCAGCAAAGACTCTGCCACATTGTCATCAGTATTTTTATGTCTTCTGTGTAAATTTGGCCACTTATCCATAACTGAAAAATATTTTTGTCCTAATATATAAATATTGCTAATAATTTCTCAAATAAATACTAGCATTAGTATATGAAATTGCATCTGTTTGTATTTAATTTTAAAAAATGATGCTCACACTTCCACATACAGTGGTGATGGTGGAGAAATATTTTTAAAGGGCTTTTATGTTGCTGCAATCAAACACTTATGTTTCTGTTTTATTTATTTATTTTTATTTTTTTAGGCGATTGGGGTTAAGTGACTTGCCCAGGGTCACACAGCTAGTAAGTGTCAAGTGTTTGGTCTGAGACTGCATTTGAACTCAGGCCCTCCTGATTTCAGGGCCAATGCTTTATCCGTTGCACCACCTAGCTGCCCCAGACATTTATGTTTCTATAAAAGAAGGAGATAGCAGCAATTTTTAAGATCAAACCTTCTAACACAATACAGTCCAAAGAAACACTGATTTGATACTTACATGTTGAGGAATGACAGTAGTCTTGATTTTCTATAATTAAACTATTATGTTCCTGTAAGAGCAGAAAACTTTGTATGTACAGTAAAAATACTGCGATTCATAACATACAATAGTCTCAAATCTGAGCTGAGGTATTTCTGGCAGTGTTTGTTAGCGTTTTGTGGCATGATGGCATGCACAGTGCAAAGTGTGCATGTTGTGTGTTCAGAACCAAGGCTGCAGTGAAGTCCCATGATGCAACATGGGCAAGCAATGCTAAAAATACCTCTGACTCATTCTGCATTTGACTTTGAATTAATTTTTGGTCACTGCACATTCAGGAACCCTTTACTATTGCCAAATTTTTTGTAACCCCCACATTCAATTACTCGACCCATATGAGGCTGCAACCCATAATTTAAGCTGGTCTAAGACACTCTGAATCCAAAAGAAGGTTAAAAAGACAAACAATTCAAATTCATGACCCACTGATCGCTGGTCCTAACCTCAGTCAGCTCCCCTTACCCACCTTTGATGCTGCCAGCAGTGAGGCTATACTAGCAGACCCAAAATCCCAAGACAGAATTGCAACATAACCCATCCCTGCAAACCCCAGCTTCCCCTTCCCTTTACCAGTCTCTTGTCTCTTTCCAAAGACACTCTGGCTCTTGTCTCTGGAAATTTTCCTTGATCACAATAGTCAGTCAACATAGCCATATCGCTTCAGGAGCAAAAGCCTGTTGCAAACCCCCAGTACTACCACTACAATGCTCTGAGTTGCCAGTGCTGAGTACTGAGGGAAAGAGGGAACAGGACAGGACACCAGATAAGATATCATGTCTGTTCTGTGGGAAGCTATACAGCACTCCATCAAACCTAAGGGAAAGAGCACAGCATCCAACTGGGTTCTGACCACCCAAAAGTAACTTGAGCAGAGACCTAGACTGGTAAACCATGTATTGCCCAGTATGGGAGGAGGCAAAGATGCTTTGAGATCTAGCCCTCAGGGAAACCACTTCAGAGGGGGATAGAGTCAGAAAGTGAACAGGGAAAAATCAAGGAGGGGGAAAGACCAAAATTACCAAAGATCTCAGGAAGAAGAAAACTCAAAAACCTTAAATGCAAGCAGATAAGTCAACAGTAAAAACATTAACAGTAGAAGGAAAAATAGTGTCCAGATCTAGTAAACAACTTCAGGCATGTATTAATAAAAAACCACAAAACAAAGGAAAATCCTCCAACATTTGATGAGACAGAGGACCCCATGGGTTGTGAGGAGAACACAGAACTACAATATGCTGTATTACTTGAGGATAAGAGATAGTATTATTTTACTATTATATTAATAATCAATTATTAGATGGATTATTAATATAATAATTGATTATTAATATAATAATAATAACAATAATCAATTATTAGATTGAGATCCAGGCTTTTCACCTCTGTTTCTTCATTGAGGCCTAGCTCCTGTAGACCATCAGCCTCCGAAGGACATGACTGATTGAGATTATCCCTGACCCTCAGGGAACATGCCCTTCAATCTTGGGCCAGATCCCACCCAACTAAGAAACCTTACTTCTGTTCAGAATGTAACCAGAATCCAGTCTAGGTGAGCTCTAATCCGAGGAAAAGGAGCCCTGTCTTTATGCCCCTCCATTAGAGTTTAGGGTGACCCAGCTCACGAAGGAGAAAACCAGACAGAGTAGTCTGGGTGGAGATGGATTCCCTTGTCCAGATTACTGGAGGCAGCTGAGTCTCTTGATCAAGCCATGTTCTCAGCAGGAGGAGCTGAAGAGTTCTAGCCTACATATTCATTAAATGTCCACCAATTAGGATTGATTTTCAGTTGTCAGGAGAATTCTCTTTCAAGGATTATTTAAAGCTTTCAGGTTCTCCATGTCTTTTGTCTTTGGTTGCTGAGAAAAAATACTGGTCATCAATTTATTGATTATTAGCTAGTCTAATCAATAAATTGATTATAATTATCCAGAAACTCTCTCTCTCTCTCTCTCTCTCTCTCTCTGGGTTTTTCATTTGTCTCAAGTGGTACAAAAGAGAAATGAAAATTGTGAGAGCAGAATTTATGATCTCCAAGGCAAAAATGATGGGCAGAATAGAAAAACTGAAATCTGCAATGGCAAGTCTTACCAAAGAAACAAAAGAAAGAATACAGAAGTGAAGGGCAATCTAGAAAAAAAAAAGCAAAAACCAATGACATTAAAAGAAAATATGCTCACTGTGCAAGCAAAACATACTGATCTCAAAGACAGGATGCTTAGAGGCAACCTGAGGTTCATAAGGTCTCCCAGAAGAACATAGCAGAACAAAAAGCCTTCACACCATAATGCAGCAAATAATAAAAAATAACTGTCCACAACTTCTGAATGCAGAAAATGAAACACCAATTGGAAGAATTTACAAATCACCTCCAGAAAAAAACCAAGGCTGTAAACTCTTAAGACACAGAGTAGTTTAAATTTAATAATTCAGTTCAGAAACAAGTTCTATGAGTTGTCAAGAGAATGATCATCAAATACAAAGGAAAGGCAATTCAAATAACTCAAGACATGAGGCCCAATGGAAAAGGAGAATCCATGAGGCAAGTTCTACAAGGCAATGGCAGAAACTGCCTAAGAGGGGAGAGCCTTGAATGGATATCTTGGGAGCTTTGATTGCATGAGGAATACAGAGAATAGAGAGAGGTAAGGTAATTATTGGAGTCATGAATCAGAGAATGAGACTACAGTAGGTAGAAAGAGAGGATGGATAATAGAGTGAGAGAAATCCTTTTTGGAAGAGGATGAAAAATTGAAAATTTAAAAACTAATGAGCAAGTCTAATTGAAGGAAAGGAGAGGAAGGGGGAAATCTACTTGTCTGAGAGGAAAAAAAGAGGAAGAATTACATAACCAGATAAAAGCAGAAGAGAAAAGGAACTAATAAGCAAAATCCCAAAGAGAAAGGGATAACAAAGGAGAGGAGGGTATAAGGATGAGAAGAAGAGAGCCTGTGGAACAGGACCACCTTAAAAAAGATTCACTGAAAAAGTAACTGAAGAACACAATAAAAATAGTAATTAATTCATGGATCACAAACAAAAGTTAAAAAAAAAGTAACTGAAGAAATATGGTCTATCTTTATATCAGAAGAGGGGGAAAACCATAACTTTTTAAAAAATTCCCTATATTAGAGACAGATGGAGGGAAAAAAGCTAACTCATAACTTTCAATGTGAGTAGATAAAACAATCAAATAAAATGAAAAAAGAGTGACAGATTGAATAAGAAAACAAAACCTTACAATCTGTTGCTTGCAAGAAACATTTAAAAAACAAAGATATGCACAAAATAAAACTAAGGGGATGGGAAAAAAATTGTTATTCATCAAATGAATGTGAAAAAGAGGGAGTTGCATTCATGTATAGACAAAGCAAAAACAAACATTCAAAAATAAAAAAAAGATAAGCCAGGAAACTGTATTATGCTAAATGGAACCATAGACAATAAACCAATATCAGTAATAAATGTATATGCTCTAAAAGCCTTAGCATCCCAATTCATAGAGGAGGTATTATATGAGCTACAAGAAGACAGACAATAACACAGTAGTGACAAATTATTTCAAAATCCTCTCTCAGTTTTGGATAAGTCTAACAGAAAGATGAGCAAAAGGGAAAATATGAAACTGAATATATTCCTAAGAAATTAATATTAAAAGACTTATGGTATGTTCTAAATGGGACAGCAAAAGAATATGCATATTCTCAGAATCACATGGAACTTTTACAAAAAAAATGACTATGCATTGGGCATAGAGATGTTTTTTAAATGTGAAAAAGACAAAAACACAATAAAAATAGTAATTGATTCAAGGACCACAAACAAAAAATACAAACCCAAATGGAGACTTAACAATGAAATCCTAAATAATGAGCGGCTCAAAGAAGAAATCGTAGAAACAACTAATAACTATGTAAATTAAAATGATGAAACAATATACCAAAATTTCTGGGATGCAGAATGAAGTAAGCAGAGCCTAGAAAACAATATACACATCAACTACAAAAAAATGTAAATGGAAAGAACAGTTACATACCAAAAAATCAAAAGTAAATGTAACAAAATTATAAAGATCAAGCATTACTCAAATGAAGAGATATGAGAGGACACCCACAATCTACAGTTTTGTGGAGGTGGGAGGGCCACAGTTGTCATATACGACACATGTTTTTGGACTTTTTCAGTGTATTGGTTAGCTATTGATTTTTTTTCCTCTCTAAAAAAGTTTGTTATGTAGGATAGCTCTCTGGGAGAAGGAAGGATACTTAGGATAACTATAATGACGTAAAAAACAGAAGATATCAATAAAAACTTATTTAAATAAAATAACTGCAGTCATTGTATTGGTTGGCTTTGTGTTTTCTTTTTGTTACAACAAAGGGTTCAGTGTATAGGTTTGTGTGGTGGGAGCAAAAGGAGAAATGATTGTGGTGTAAAAACAAAAGTCAACAATAAAACTTTTGAAAAAAATTTGAAACCAGTAACTGGGAGTGTGAGTGTTAGTTCTAGGCTGAATCTTGAATAATTGCATGATTAGGCACTTACAATCGGATTAGCAAAAGGCCTGTTTGCCACTGAAATCCTACACTGATGTCTCATTGTGCCGCGTAGAAGAGTCTGAGTCTTTAAATACTATGTCTGCAAATGAATGCTATAGGAGGTTCTAAACATGCTAGAAAGGCTGTGGAAGGTAGAAGTTTGGTGGTGGCAGCTCGGTAGTGTAGTGGATGGAGTGCTAGGCTTGGAATCAGGAAGACTTATTTTCCTGAGTTCAAATCTGGCCTCAGATACTTACTAGCTGTGTGACCCTGGGCAAGTCACTTAACCCTGTTTGCCTTAGTTTCCTCGCCTGTAAAATGAGCTGGAGAAGGAAACGGCAAAGTACTGCAGTATCTTTGCCAAGAAAACCCCAAATGGGGTCATTAAGAGTTGGACACTGCTGAAACAACTGAACAACAAAAAATACATAGTACCCTCCAATACATTAAGAATAACTTCATGCTAGCAAGCTCACACAATTAACAATATTACAAGAGAAAACTTTATTAAAAAGAGGAGGAAATGAGTCATTAGACCTTTGAATGAAGAACCATGACAATTACTTTCTCAAATAGGAAGGCTCCCCTGGAAGAGCGCTCTACCCTTCCCCTAACTGCATCTTCAGCTTCTTCAAAGTTTGTCAGTGCTGGAGCCTGGATTCTTTTTCTTTTAAGGTCATGGGATTTAGAGCTGGAATGACTTTCAAGAGCAGCTACTCCAACTCCCTCATCTTATAAAAGAGAGAACAGAACCCCAGCAGCTTGCCCGAGGCCATACAGTAGAACAAGGATTTGATCCCAGATCTTTTGAGTTTAAATCCATTGACTTCCCTACTCTACTATGCTCTGTGAATAGATTCCTGATGATTCTCCTCGTTCTCTCCAGTTTTGTAGTTCACGTACTTTATTAAGCAAGATGGGGATGAGCCTCTAGGGTTCTCTAATCTTCTCATGTCGTGTCACATAACCAGTTAATGGAAGAGTTGCAACTAAGGCTCAGAATATAATAAAAGTTTGTCCAGTTGAATTCAATCATGTCCTAAAAAGCACCTCTTCCTCTTACCCTGATTAATTTCTCCTTCTTGTTTCCTTATTTGTTTTTCTTTTTCTTTTTTCAGGCAGTTGGGGTTAAGTGACTTGCCCAGGGTCACATAACTAATAAGTGTCAAGTGTTTGGTCTGAGACTGGATTTGAACTCAGGTCCTCCTGACCTCAGGGCTGGTGCTCTTCCCATTGCGACACCTAGCTGCCCCCTTGTTTCCCTATTTGTTAGCTGCATCTTTATTCTTTTAACTTGCCCAGGCTTAAAAATCTTAGTCACCTGACATTCTCCTACATCAAGTCTTCCAACATGATTCCTTCCTTTGTCTCTCCTTCCCCATTCCTACCACTATCATCCTAATTCAAACCCTTATTATCTGTCATCTGGACTTATAATGTAAGAACCTCTTAATTATCTGTCCTGCCTCATGTCTCTTTCTGCCCTATAATCATGGCTCTAGTCAAAGAGAGCAAGTATGGAAAAAAGACTGGACTGGGAGTCAGGAGATATGGGTTCTCATCCCAATTTTGTAACCACATCACCTTAGCCTAAGTTGCTGTTGTTCTGTTGTTTTTCATTCATGTCTAACTCTTTGTGACCCCTTTTGAGGTTTTCTCAGCAAAGATACTGGAGTGGTTTGCCATTTCCTTCTTCAGCTCATTTTACAGATCAGAAAACTGAGGCAAACAGGTTACATGACTTGTCTAGGGTCACATAATGTCTGAGGCCAGATTTGAATTAAGGCAAACGAGTATTCCTGACTCCAGGCCCAGCACTCTAGCCACCGCACCACCTAGCTGGCCCTCATTTCCTTCTTTTGCTTTTCTTGCAGTGGTGTGGTGGTGACGTACTACCCCACTGTTGAGGCTGACACTCTTACTTCTCCCACCCTTCCCTGAGCCAGACTGCTCCTCCTCAGAAACCCTCTGTGTCTTCCTCTAATTTATGATTATCTTTTTAACCACTTCCTTAGCTCTTTCCTTCTGGAGGAGTGTTTTTTTTTCTTTTTAAACCAGGATTTAGAAAACTACAGGAAGAAAAAATGGAATATCCCTGCTTCCCAGTGCCAACTAGTAGCAGCCTCCTTACCCCAGCTAAACTGATTCATTGCCTTAGACAGAAAGATCCCAGTATAAATCTCTCTCTCTCTCTCTCTGTTCTGGGAAGGCATTTTTAAAAAAGGAATCAATAATTGTATTTCTATAGCTCTGAACCCTCAGCCAGAAACTGTTCTGGCAAAATATACCATAGTCTCCTCCCTTATGTTTTCTCTGTACTGAATCTGAGCAAAGACACAGATAGATCAGCAAAATGATATTTATCTTATTTGTCTTGCATTATCTCACTTGTCTTATTTATCGTACTCTAAAGACCAGGTAAACAAAAAGGTAAACAAATGGAGAAAAATTTCAGAGAGGGAGGGAAATGGGAGAAGGAAAATTTCAGGAATCTCCAATTAGATCTGAAGCCTGAGGGGTAGAGAGACTCAGGCTCAGCATCAATGCTGACATAGCTCTTGCTTGATTCACTCACCTAGCTCTAATCCTAAAGTTTGATGCTGAGGACTACGCTCCTCTTACAGCTTTCTTTTCCTCATGTGCATCAGTTCATAGAAGTCTTCGTAGGTTTCTCTGAGTCCATCCCTTTCATCGTTTCTTACGGCACAGTTATATTTCATTATAGTCAATCACTGTAATTTATTCAGTGATTCCCCCAAATGGTAGAAAGCTCTTTAGATCCCAATTCTTTGCTACAACAAAAAATGCTGCCATGAATATTTTTGTACATATGGAGGCTTTCCCTTTGTCTTTGACATGTTTGAGGGTATATGCCTAGTAGTGGTATCTCTGAATCAAAGGGTAGGCACAGTTTAGTGATTTTTAGGACATAGTTCCAAAGTGTTTCATATCCTTTAGCCATTTATCTAATGGAATGATCTTTACATTTTTTTTTTTGACATTCATCTGATGTGCATCCAGAACACTTTCAATGAGCAAGCAACAGGTAGGCTTTTATAAGTGAGAATCCACAGTAGACTACATTTTTGCTACTATGCAATTGAAAGATGAAGAGAATATAAGATCCAATTGCACTTATTGTTTGTAAATTATAAAAATCATTTGATTTGGTAGAGCAAAAGCACTGCGACCTCTTCTCCAATAAGGTGCCTCCCATCTGTCCGTCAAAATTATTTAAGATTTCCTGAAAGATATAACAACAGAATTAATCTTGTTGAAAAATCCTCCAATCACAGATATCAGGCAAGCAATAAAGCAGAGATGTGTGCTTGTCAGAGGTATTATCCCACTAATGGAGAAGATCCAGCTGGATTCCCTGGGGATGTTAGGGTCCTGCAGATGCTCCAGCTTATGGGATGACATCATATTGGACACATGAAGCCCTGGAACACTGAAGAACCTCTAGAAGAGATCTGTAACTATTCCAAAGGCTTTACTCTAACCATGTGCACAGGAAAAATGTAGTGCAAATTTTGCTTTTGACAAATGTGAATCTTTGAAAAATGAAGAGTAGCTTACTTAAGGTTCCATAAGACCTCAATAATAAATCAATATGGGTTTCACATGACAGATGAAATACATCTGTTCATAATAATGCACATTTTATACACACACACACACATACACACGCACTCACGCATACACACATCCTTCCTACTCAGCACTTATCCTACCTCAGAGCCATTTTATGTTGTTAAAGAAGCCCTTTTGAGCACTCTTTCTTCCTTCTTTCCTCCTTGCTTCTCTTCCTCTTCCCTTCCTCCCTTCTTCCTGCCCTTTCTTCCTCCCTCCCTCCGTTTCTTCCTCCCTCCCTTCCTTCCTTCCATCCTTCCTTTCTTCCTCTCTCCCTTATTTCTTCCTTCTTGCCTCCTTCCTCCATGCCATGAGATTGTGTTTTCATCTCCTGTAACAAAATTTTAATCTATTAAACATTTATTAAATGCCTATTATGTTAAATGCACCATGCTATGTACTGAAGACACAGATATAAAAATGATAGTCCCTGCCCTCAAGGACCTTACATTTTACCATAGAAGGGAAAATACAAAATGTACATGAATAAATATAAGGAAGCAGAACTACTGAACTCTTAGTTTTATCATTTCCACAACTGTTGCTCTTAATTGTCAAGGAGAATAATCAGATCCAGGGATACTGAAAGTCTTGGTAGATGTAGCTATTGAGTTACTCTAAGTGATTATTTCTAACAGTTTCCTCTTTTTCCTTCTCATCTGCTGTGAATATCCTTTTTTTGTTCATTCACTCATTCATTCTTGGGAAAGAGGTGACAAATTGGCATTTCGGAATGAGACATACATTTTCAGACATGTTCAGATATGTTTTGCTTGACTATACTTAATTGATACAAAGAGAGATGTTGGGGAGTGATTTAGTGGGAAGTGGCAGAGATGCAACAACAAAAAAAAAGAATGAAGAACACATAAGCATAGCATTTTAAAAGTGCAAGAGAAAACAAAAAATGTTCAAAAGAGTACATAGAAACAAACTGGATGATGTCATTACTAATTTGTCGATCCAATATGCATGCTTAAAAAACAAATTGTAACAAAAACTCACAGTTGCATTTCATTAAAACAGAAGTTGTAGAGAATGGAAGAGGTGCTTTAGGAATGGAGAAGAGTAAATGCTCTGATGTTAGAAAAAGAAAAAGAGAAAAATTTGCAAACCAGGCCAAGGAGCTTGATTTCATTTCTAAGCAAAGTTCTTGAAAGGATTGGTTCAATCAAAGGATTGGTTAATGAATTTTTCGAAAGGAAACTAGTGATTGTAAATAGTTGGTATCATTTCATCAAAAATGGATTGTGCCAGATTAAGATCAATTTCTTTTTCTGAGGAGTACTAGACTGGCAGATCAGGGAATGTTCTAGATATACTTCACCCCAATTTTCACAAAGCATTTGACAAAAGCTCTCATGCTATTCTTGTGGGAAAGATGGAGAAGAATGGGCTAGACATGGGCTACAGTACAACCTGATAGCACAAGTAGGTGGATTCAAAACTGGCTAGTTGGCCAGACCCAAAGAATAATTATTAAGGGCTCAATATCAGTTGGGAAGGAGGTCTCTATTGGAATGCCCTAAGATCTATCCTTGGTATCATGCTGTTGAACATTTTATTATCAATAACTTGTATACAGGCATAGATGATGTGGCTATCAAGTTTGCAATTATGAGGGATAACTAACTCAAGATTGAAAAAGATCTTTTCAGAAGATTGGAGTGGATCTAATGAGGATAAATTTAAACTTTGGGGCTAGATTAGAAAATATCAGCTCCACAAATAGAAGACAAGTGAAGTGTGGGCAAATAGTTTGTATTAAAAAATGATATGGGGATTTTAGTGAACTACAGTCTCAGGATGAGTCAACAGTGTCATAATCAAAATATTTTGCTAATATTTGATGTGATCAAAATAGCTAACATGATCTTAAATTGCATTAATGCAAGAGTTCTTAACCTGGGGTTTATGAACTTGGTTTTTTAAAAAAATATTTTGATAACTGTATTTCATTCAGTACAATTGGTTTTCTTTGTGATGCTATGTATTTTATGCATTTAAGAACAGTTTTTTTCTGATGTCCTAACTAAAATTCCAATTTCTGCAAGAAATTTTTCTCAGTTCCCCTTAATTCTAGTTCCTTCCCTCTGTTGATTATCCAATTTATCTTGTATATAGCTTGTTTTTACAGAGCTGTTTCCCCCATTAGACTGTGAGCTCCCTGAGAGGAGAAACTTTTGCTTTTCTTTGCACCTCGTAGTGGGCGCCAAATAAATGCTTGTCGCACTAGATGATATTCCAGAAGTTGAATGGGTTATCATAACAGGAGGTGGTGGTTGGGATCCCCCCCTCATGGTGGGCTTTACGTGCTCCCGCTTGCTGTATATAGTATAGAAGGAATTCTTGTTCAGTTGTTGTTCATCTAGATGAGGGGTTCAAACTTTTTTGCATCATGGAGCCCTTTGGCAGTGTGATAAAGCCTACAGACCCCTTCTCAGAATATTGTTTTTAAATGCAGAAGTTGAAATACATAGAACTATGAAGGAAACCAGTTAGTTGAAATACAGTTATTGAAATGTTTGAAAGCAAGTTCTCTGATCCCAAATTGAGAATTTCTGGGATCTCTGATCTCCCTTCCAGTTCTATGATTCGGTGATTCCATGAATCTTTGAAGGAATTGTGGAAAGACTGTGAATGTGAGGTGGTTAAATTTGGGGAAATAGTAGTCTAGTTTGGGTGGAATATGTGAAGGGGGATGTGTGAAATAAGACTGGAAATCTAGGTTGCAATCAGATTGTAGAGGGCAATACCCTTCTAAGGAAGAGCTGATGGTTTTTGAGCTGGGGCAGCAACATGCTTGTACCTTAGGAAGACTATTTTGGAAAGAAGGAATAAGCATTTGTTAAGTACCTACTATGTGCCAGGCAGTGTGGTGAGCACTTAACGAATATTATCTCATTTGATCCTCACAACAACCCTAGGATGTAGGTACTATTATTATTTCCATTTTACAGTTGAGGAAACTGAGGCAGACAGCAGTTAAATTACTTGGCCAGGGTCACACAGCTGGTCTAAGGTCATATTGGAATTCACATCTTCCTGATTCTATATCCAGTGCTCTGTCTGCTCTAGTGATTGGAGAAGGGAGAGAATGGAAGCTGGTAGACAAGTTAGGAGACGGTTATGAGAGCAGAGAGAGCATGAGTATACAAGCTAAGGTAGTCATAATGTGAATGAAGAGAAGGGGAAGGATGTAAAAGGGATAGAAGTAGAATTGGCCAAACTTAGTGACTAATTGGAAAGTCAAGGAAAGTAAAGAGTCAAAGATAACCGTGAAGTTTTGAGCCTGGATGACCAGGAAGATGGTGCCGTTATCCTGTACTCTCATGGGCAGGGTCCAGAGACACAATATTTTTCAACATGGAACAGTATAATGAATGTCCTGTGACTCATGTACTTTTCAGCCTTCTCAATGAGCTGTGAAATGTCTTGCCTCCCAGGATCCTGTCTTGGCACAATACCAATGGGACCAAGAGGACAGAATATCCCAAGACACCAATCTTCATATTGTCTATTTTTTAACCTTTTAAGAGCATTATATGAAGGAGAAATAGTTCATGTTTCCTTCTGAGAGGGAAAATAAAACAATTATTCCCTTCTATGTACTCTTTATTCCATTCTTCTCAATATCTCCCATGCTCATTCTTGTGTACTAGCCTTTAATGATGCTGCTATCCTAGGTTAGACTTCTCCACTCGTCTAAATTCTACCCCACTGCTCATACCCACCATCTCCAAGAAAGCCTTTTTTTTTATGTTTTAACACCTAATGATTTTTCCTTCCTCTAAACACTGATAGTATTTGTAGAGATAGATGCTTCTATAATAGGGGTTTGAGACTGGCATTCTAGGATCTGTAGTTCAAAAGGACTAGAATTCCTTCTCAGTCTTGAAAATATTTTGACTGTCATGATCTGGATCTGGAAGATGGATGTGAATCACGACTGAGAGGTTTGTTTTTTGTTTTTGTTTTAGGACGCAGACTAAGAGGAAAGAATGGAGGGATCATTAGGAATCATTGAGGATTTAATGAGCTGAGTTGGAATTCATCAGTAACACAGGGTCAACAACCAATAAAAGAAACTGAAAGGAGGGTGGAGCTAGAGCAGAGAACAGAAGGACTGAAGTGGGCAATGGGGCCTCTGTAGGCATCTCAGAACAAAGGAACTGGGCTGAAGCCACCAGTTATACTTACCTCCTTAATAAGCGAACGGGAATTTAAGAATACCTCAGAGAACCAATCTGTCAATTGCCACAGTGCATTTTTAAAAATCTATAACAAAAAGAAAATAGAGAGAGTAGGATGAAATTCTTATTTAAAAGTAAAATTCCAATATCTGCTTGTAATTTTTTATATTTAAAGTGCAGTTGCACATATAGGATAAATTATTATAAATTATTTTTAAAAATTTACACCAATTGATGTGTCTGATTCTTCTAGCATTAAGAACTGAGGGATATCCCCTCCCCCACAAAAAAGTGCTCTTTCACTATATTTCCCTCCCTGTACTTATATATACAGTTACAGAAACTATAATTTACTGTTTGTCTCTTTTACCTAAATGTTTCCAGTATCCTGATGTTGCCTCGAATATAGAAAGGCTAAGGGTTTAAGTAAGAGCCAAATCTCTGTCTGAGTGCTAGGAATTTTTCCAAACTGGGGGTTCTGAGCACTTGTGATTGGATTAATCAGTTCTATCTGCTCTGCGTACCACAAAGCAGCAGATGAAGGTCCCAAGGAGACCACAGGGCCATCCTATTGTTCTTGGGCTAAACAGTAAAACTGTTGTTAAGAAGGTATATCTGTCTGCATCCTCAGCCTCTGGTGTGAGAAAAGAAGGGGGCCAGAATACAGAAAGTCAGCCAGGGTTATGAAGTCTGGGTAAGATTCAACCTCACCATTCTAGAAAGAAGGAAGGAACATAAAGGGCTGAGTACCTTCTTCAGTGCCACTGATGTCTACAGCAGCACTTCTTAAACTTTTTCCACTTGTGACCCCATTTCACTCAACAAATCTTTTTTTTGCTTTTTTTTTGGCTAGACAATGGGGTTAAGTGACTTGCCCAGGTGTTATGTGTCTGAGGTCACATTTGAACTCAGGTCCTCCTGATTCCAAGGCTGGAGCTCTATCCACTGCGCCACCTCGCTGCCCCACACTCAAGAAATTTTTACATGACCCCAGGTATATAGGTATATAAAATAGGTATACAAATCAAACATGTACTGAATACAAACCACAAAGAAATTTATTTTAAAACAATTTTTTGGTATATGTATCATTTTACCATTTCTTGAAGATGAAAGCAAATCTGCATACTAATGAGATGGATGTGCTTGCTTATTTTTACACAGAAAGAATTAAATCTCAGCAGAATATTTGATACTGCAGCTTCAACATTTTCCAGAGTTGATCAATATATTTGATTTTATAGTCGTCAATGCTGAGAATGCTGCTTCACATAAATATGTAGTACAAAATGACAGAAGTATGTTTAGGGTCATTTCAGAAATTGTTGGAAATTCTGTCCTGTCCAAGCCAAAAGTAATTTAACAACTTTTTTTAGGAAACTCAAGTTTTAAACCCATGTCACTTAATAATTCAGCAAATTTTTCTTGAACTTTTAATGGCGTATGACTGAGGATTTTATTTCGGTTGAGTATGGTTTATGAACCCAACTTAGTTTTTTTAGAATCAAAATTTGAAGGGAAGTATTTCTGAAACTGTGTCTCCAGGTACTTTAGATGATCAGTTATAACTCTTATAATTAAGTCTTTGGGAAGGTGATTTTCAATTAAAATCATCTGGAGCTGCAAATATTTCTAAAAAACAATTTTCCACCCTATTCTTCCATATATTAACTTTTTTAGTAAAACTTTCAATTTTATCTTTTAACATAAATGTTACATTTTTTTCCTTGAAGCAACATGTTTAAATCTCCGAGTTTTTCAAAAATATCCAACAAAGGGGGACGGCTAGATGGCACAGTGGATAGAGCACCGGCCCTGGATTCAGGAGGACCTGAGTTCAAATCTGGCCTCAGACACATAACACTTACTAGCTGTATGACCCTGGGCAAGTCACTTAATCCCATTGCCCAAGAACAACGAAAAAAAAATATCCAACAAATAACATATATCCAACAAATGAAAGCCATAAGTCATTATGAAAAAAATTAAGAAAATCAGATTTCTACTCAGTCAAAAATATAACAACTTCATCTTTCAGTTTCAATAATCTATTTAAACTTCACCCTCTTGAGAGCTACCTTACCTCTGCATGTAGGAATAAGCTTTTGGTAATCAGAATCCATGCCTTTCCAAAGGTTTGAAAACAAATGACTGTTAAGGGCATGGCTTTTAATGAAGTTAATGATTTTGATAGTATGGTGAAGCACAGCATCTAACTCCAGTGATATTTTTTTTATTGGCTACAAGTGCCTCCTGACGGATCATGCAGTGACTAAAAGTGACATGTTCACTGCCACCAGCTTTAACTTTTGCTACAAATCCAACAATTCTTGCCCATCATTGCTCCAGCACCATCTGTCCAGACACCAAGGCAGTTTTTTCATTCATCCATGAAAAATTCATCAACTTTAAGATATATATCTTCCCCTCTTGTGTGCCCTTCCAAAGGGTGACAAAACAATAAATCCTCCTGTATGCTTCCTTCGTAAACATATCTTACATAAAATAACAACTGCGCCATGTTAGAAATATCAGTTTCATCTAACTGAATCGCAAACTTTGAGCTGCCCTGAAGCCTGATAATAAACTGCCAGAATTGGTCATTACTAATTTCAGAAATTCTTTTGGAAACGGTATTATTCAATAAAGGAATTTTATGAATTTCATCCCCATACTTTTCCCCCTGAACTATTTCTGACATTTTAATAGCAGCAGGTAACATGAGATCTTCTTCTATTGTGCAGGGCTTTTTAGTTTTTGCAATTAAATAAGAACTTTTCATTGACAACAACACATTTCTCAAAACATTGTTTTTCTTTATTTGAAGATTTTAAAAGTCATCCAAAATATTCCTCTGGTTTATTGCAGTATACTGCATGCTTGGTATTAAGATGTCATTTTAGTTTGGCTGGTTTCATGCTCTTCACAGCCAAAACTTCATTACAAATTAAGTAAAGAGGTTTTCCCACACCATCAACATTAATAGAAGTAAACCCATATTGCAAAAATGATTCAACGTATTTTCTTTTTCTTGTCAATTTAGGTATACTACAACCTGGCAGCAAAGACTCTGCCACATTGTCATCAGTATTTTTATGTCTTCTGTGTAAATTTGGCCACTTATCCATAACTGAAAAATATTTTTGTCCTAACACATAAATATTGCTAATAATTTCTCAAATAAATACTAGCATTAGTATGAAATTGCATTTGTTTGTATTTAATTTTAAAAAATGATGTTCACACTTCCACATACAGCGGTGATGGTGGAGAAATATTATTAAAGAGCTTTTATCTTGCTGCAATTAAACATTTATGTTTCTATAAAAGGAGATAACAGCAATTTTTAAAATCAAACATTCTAACACAATACAATTTAAAGAAATGCTAATTTGATGCTTACATGGTGAGGAATGACAGTAGGAAAATAATAAAAGTCTTTATTAAAAACACTGCAATTCATAACATACAATAGTCTCAAATCTGAGCTGAGGTATTTCTGGCAGTGTTTGTTGGCGTTCTGTGGCGTGATGGCATGCACAGTGCAAAGTGTGCGTGTTGTGTGTTCAGCACCAAGGCTGCAGTGAAGTCCCATGATGCAATACAGGCAAGCGCTGCCAGAAACATCTCAGGCTCATTCTGCATTTGACTTTGAATTAATTTTTGGTCATTGCACATTAAGAAACCTTTTACTGTAGCCAAATTTTTTGCAACCCGCAGTTTAAGAAGCTCTGAATCTATAATTTCATGAGGGCAGCTAAGTGGCGCAGTGGATAGACCCCGATGCTGGAGTCAGGAGGACCCGAAATCAAATGTGACCTCAGATGACCCTCGGCAAATCACTTAACCCAGTTGGTCTCGGTTTCCTCGTCTGTAAAATGATCTGAAGAAGGAAATGGCAAACTACTCCAGCATCTATACATTATGTCATACTGATCTTCCTGCTTCATGCTAAATCTTGCTGATTCCAAGCCCAGTGTTCTATCCACTGCACCCCCTAGCTGCCCCTAGAGTCCAGACAATCTGGGTTCAAGTTTGCCTCTGATACATACTAACAGTGTGACCTTGGTTGAACAAGTATTTTAACCTCTCCAATCTTTAGGCAACTCTCTAAGACTATAAGTTATGGATGAATTGCCAGTCTTAGAGTTGAGTTTCCATCCTGAAGTCATAGATGTGGACCATTAGAAAAAATTATTCATTATCTTTGAAGAAAGCAACTCTGTTTCTTGAATTTTTCATAGTGCTACCTAAGTAATTGTTATTGTTCAGTTGTGTTCAATAGAGTTCTATGTGACTCCATGGATAATGTCCATAGGGTTATCTTGGCAGAGAACCTGGAGTGGTTTCCTATTTCCTCCTCCAATGAGTCCCCATTTTATAGATTAAGAACTGAGGCAAATAGGGGTTAAGTGATTTGCCCAGGGTCACACAGCTAGTAAATATCTGAGGCTGTATTTGAACTCACATCTTCCTGACTCCAGGCCAATGATCTATCCACTGTACCAACTAGCTGCCTCACCTAGGTAATTAGCTGCTGTTTAATGCATACTTTTTCATTGATTAAAACAAACAAAGAAACAAACAAAAAACTTTGACCTTTATTATACTGAGATTCAGATTGTAGTAGAATGTGTTGTGGTGACATTTTCACATATTAAATTTGTTTCTTACCATGGCACCTAATACTGAGTTCTTCACACAATAGGCTCTAATCCATATGTTGACTGACTTGTCACAGGTAGCAGGTTGTAAAGCCTGAAGATTCAGCTCAGAGATGCTCAGGATTCCCAGAATTTGGATTTCACTTGTCTGAGGAGCACTCCAGTAGACACACAATGACATTTCTGCTTCATCTCACTGATCGCACTCAATAGATAACCCGCTAAAAACACTCCTGGGGCCATGTCCACCTGTGGTTTATTTAAAATGCAAAATATGATGCTTGTCATCAGAGAAGCAATATCTATTATGCAATTAATTTCTGCTGGTAAGGGCAAAGCCCTTCAAAGAATAAGCACTGTGATGATTAATTTTAGTTAATTTCATGGTATGGTTCATCCTGAAGGCCCACTCAGAGAACAAAGGTTACAAAGATTCTGCCTATACCACCTGAAGAAGATTATTTGGTTTTTTTAAATAGAAATTTGTTTATTTTTAGTTTTCAACATTCACTTCCACAAGTTTTTGAGTTCCAAATTTTCACCCCATCTCCCCCCTCCCCCCACCCCAAGATGGAATGCATTCTGAATATCCCTTCGCCTAGTCTGTCCTCTCTTCTATCTCTCTCCCCTTCTCTTATCCCCTTCCCCTTCTATTTTCCTGTAGGTCAGGACAGACTTCTGTACCCCATTTCCTATATTTCTCATTTCCCAGTAGCATGTGAAAACATTTTTTTTAAAAAACATATGTTTTTAAAACTTTAGGTTTCAAATTTTCTCTCTTCCTCCCTCCCCACCCACCCTCATTGAAAAGGCGAGCAACTCAATATAGGTTGTACATGTGCAGTTATGCAAAACATGTCCATAGTAGACATATTGTGAAAAACTAATTCTATTTCCCTTAATCCTAACCTGCCTTCCCATTTATTCTATTCTTTCTTTCGACCCCTGGCCCTCCTCAGAAGTATTTACTTGTGATTACCCCCTTTCTCAATCTGCCCTCCTCTCTATCATCCCCCTGCTCTGTTCTCCCCTTCTCCCCCCTATTTTCCTGTAGGGTAAGACAGATTTCCATACCCAATTGAATGTGTATGTTATTCCCTCCTTAAGCCAAATACTATGAGAATAAGATTCACTCATTCCCTCTCACCTTCCCCTGTTTCCCCTTCCACTGTAAGAGACTTTTCTTTGAAGAAGATTATTTGAAGGAAGGAATTTGTGCAGATTCACCCTGAAAGTAATATGAGACCTTGATTTGTAGAGTAGAGTAGAGTCAAGGAGTAGAGTACAGTCAAGTTAATAGGCATTGAGGAAGCCCCTACTAGGCAAGAGGCAATCCCTGCTAGCTGGCACAGTGGATAGAATGCCAGGCCTGGAGTCAGAAAGACTCATCTTCCTGAGTTCAAATCTGGCCTCAGACACTTACTGTGTGGCCCTAGGCAAGTCATTTAACCCTTTTTGCCTCAGTTTCCTCATCTGTAAAATGAACTGGAGGAGGAAATGATAAACCACTCTAGTATCTTTGCCAAGAAACCCCAAATGGGGTCACCAAGAGTTGAACAGGACTAAATAAGCTCTCAAGGAACTCACAGTCTAATGGGGGAGACAATATGGAAGCAACTACGTACAAACAAGATAGAGACACGATAAATTGGACATAATATCAGCCACTAGCATTAAATGGTATTGGGAAGGGCTTCTTGTAGGAGTTGGGATTTTAGTTGGGACCTGAAGTAAGACAGGGAATCCAGGAGGAGATGAGAAGGCAGTGCCTATGGTTGAAGGAAAATTTCTCCAAGTCATTTCCAACTCTTGAGGTAGCATGGTTTAATGCATATGCTGCTGGATCTAGAATCAAGAAGACCTGGGTTCAGATCCTGCCTCTGATATTTTTTACCTGTGTGATTTTTAAGCTCTGATCTTCAGGAAGCTCTCCAAGACTTGATTGTATAGATGTGTTTTCACTTCCGGTGGAGGAGGGAGTTCCATCCTTGACATGGCTTGCAGCTAGGCGATGAAATGGATGGAACCCAAGACTTGGAGTCCAAAAATATCTTAGTTCCAATCTGGCCTCAGACACTTAATAGCTTTGTGACTTTGGGCAAGTTACTCAACCTCTGTCTGCCTCACTTGCCTCAGATGTAAAATGGGGATAACACCTACCTCCCAAGGCTGTCGTTAGGACCAAAGGAGGTAACAGATGTGAAGTGCTTTATGCAGCTTGAGTTATATAAATGCTAGCTATTATTATTGTTGTTGACACGCTGCCTGCTGCAGCCTTCTCTCACCTAGTGGCTGATCTGAAGGAGCCTGACCATTATTTTTGTGGCCGCTGGCTCTTTTCCAAGTCCTTTCCTCTCTGGTGCCCTGTGTTCCGCCTGCTGTCGTTGCTAGGAGATGAGCGCTCTTGGTTCTCACGTGGGCCACAGTTCGGCTGGGAGTTGTTATTCCTGTGTGGGAGCAGCAGCCTAAATGGGGGTTGGGGTGGGGGTTCATGTCATCACTTGGCTCTTCTGCCAAACTGACTCTATCTCCTTTGACTGACTTCCCTGCTGGTCATCCTTTCTCCCAAGAACTTTCTCTTAATCAGGGGTTAAAAAACAACTCAGGAGTTTTAAAGACACAGCTAGAAGCTTCTGGCCATTCCAGGAGGAAGAATTAATCACCTTGGAATCCCCAACCCTATCTGCTAAACCTAGAAATAATGGAAAAATCTGTACTCAATCCATAGTGGGTTGTATGTGAAGACCTAAAAATACCTCTCCTTTAGTCTTTTGCAAAGCACTTTACAAATATCATCTCATTTCATCCTCATAACAATGCTGTCAAGGAGGTGCTATTATTATTCCCATTTTATATATGAGGAAACTGAGGTAGGCAGGGATTAAATGACTTGCCTAGGGTCACATAGGTGGTAAGTATCTGAGGCCAGGTTTGAATTCAAGTCTTCCTGACTCTAGGTATTCATCTATTCATTGTGGTACCTAGCTTCCTCAAATCTCTCTACCTTCCTTAAGTGCTGAAAAATTATCGTTCCCAGACTCACCAATACATAATCCTCTGGTGCAGTAGGTTTCTGGTATAAAAGGAAAAAAAAGTGTTTGTTACTGGCTCTTCCAAGTACACATACCAAATTGTTAGGGAAGACTGAAAGTCTGGTAAGTAAAATCCCAGAATCTTAGAGCTGGAAGGGGACCTAGAAATCATCTCATCCAATTTTGTAGAGAGGAAAGCGAGGTAGGTTGGGATATAAGGCTTTTTCAAGGTCGTTTTCAAGCTAGTTCTTGGCAGCACTAAAGTGAAAACTATTGCTCTATGCTGCCTCCCTGCATAGTCAAATAAGATTTGTTTCATTTATAACCAGTGGTTGGTCACCCCAAGTTTTGAGCTTACACGGATCAGGTTCAGATTTGAGTTGCTATGCCATCTCGAACTCCCAGTCATATGATGTTGGCTTATTTTGCCCTTACACGGAACTTCCTTTGGAAAGCTCATAATATAGCTTATGTCTACAGCTCCACAGACTTTGGTAAATGAATGATGAAATTGCTCAAGGTATAAAACTATTTGGTACAGGGCAGCCTTTATTTCACCACATAGATGGAATGCAGAAAGCTATGGATGCAAATCTCCTCCCTCACAGGTGTGTCTTCTCTTCCCAGCAGAGATATGTTTAGACTGGGAGCACCACTCTATGGTTACTAGACTACGCTTGAAAGGGAAACACACATGAGGTTGCTAGAGAAGCAAGTTTAGCACCTCCAAATTAGTTTCCTTCTTTAAAAATTTTTAATTTAATATTTCCCCCAATTACATGTAAAGACAATTTTAACATTCTTTTTGCAAATTTTGAATTCCAAATTCTCTCCTTCCATTCCCTTCCCCCTTCATTGACAAGACAATCAGTTTGACATAAGTTATACACGTGTAGTCATGCAAAACACATTTCCATGCAAGTCATGTTGTGAAAGAAAAGACAAAAAAAAAACCTCAAGAAAAATAAAGAAAGTAAAGAAAAAGTATCTTTGATCTGCATTCAGGCTCCACCAGTTCTTTCTCTGGAGACAGACAATATCTTTCGATAGAAATCCTTCAGAACTGTCTTGGATCATTTATTGCTAGAATAGCTAAGTTATTCACAGTAGATTGTCATACAATATTGATACTGTGTACAGTGTTCTCCTGGTTCTGCCCATTTTACTTTGCATCAGTTCATGTAAGTCTTTCCTGGCTTTTCTGAGAACATCCTGCTTGTCATTATAGCACAACAGCATTCCATCACAATCATATACAATAACTTGTTCAGCCATTCCCCAATTGATGGATATCCCCTCAATTTCCAGTTCTTTGTCACCACTAAAAGAGCTGCTATAAATAATGTACAAACATGTACATATTTTTCCTCTTTGTTTTTTCAAATTCATTTCCTTCTTAAGGGAGCCATAGCTGTATAAGGTTCCAATGGGTTCCTGCCTATCTTGCTGACTGCATATCTATTCCAAACCTTAAAAACTAATATGAAAAAGTAAAAATGGTAGAAACAGCTAACAGAAAAAAGAAAAGATAAAAGAAAAATAATAACTTTTGTCTACCAAAGGGTAGAGGTTAAGGTTGCTAGATAGTTCAGTTACTTTTTTATGGACCTTTAAGGCAACTAGATGTTTCAGTGGATAGAGTGCTGGGCCTCAAGTCAGGAAGACTTGAGTTCAAATCTAGCCTCAGATACTTATTACCTGTATGATCTTGGGCAAGTCTACTTAACCTCTGTTTGCCTTAATCCACTGGAGAAGAAAATGGCAAACCACTCCAGTGTCTTTGCCAAAGAAATCCCACAGACAATATAGTCTGTAGGGTCAAAAGAGTCAGACATGAGGGGCAGCTAGGTGGTGTAGTGAAGAGAGCTCAGGCCTTGGAATCAGGAGGACCCGAGTTCAAATCTAGCCTCAGACACTTAACATTTACTAACTGTGTGACCCTGGGCAAGTCATTTAACCCTGATTGCCTCACCAAAAAGGAAAAAAAAAAAGAATTTTATCTTCTTGGGGCAGCTAAATGGCGCAGCGGATAGAGCACCAGCCCTGAAGTCAGGAGGACTTGAGTTCAAATCTGGCCTTAGATGAAACACTTGACACTTACTAGCTGTGTGACCCTGGGCAAGTCACTTAACCCCAATTGCCAAAAAAAAAAAAAAAGAGTCAGACATGACTGAAGAACTATAACAACAACAGTAACCAAAAAACACTTGGACAAATCTCCAAGATATAGAGAAGGGAACAAGCATTTTATTAAGTACCTACTATGTGTCAGGTGCACACTAAGTATTATTTCATTTGATCTTCACAGCAAACCTGGTAAGTAGGTGCTATTATTGTCCCTATTGTACTGATGAGGAAACTGGGTTAGAATAGGTTAAGTGACTTGCCCAGGGTCACATAGCTAGGGAGGTCATATTTGAATTCAGATCTTTCTAACTCCTGGCCCAGGGCTCTATCCATTATGGCACCTAGCTGCCAGAGCTTGGGGTGCCAGGCCATGGGTTACATCTTGGAGGCTCATTTTGTATCCCTATGAACTTCAGATTAATACTCTAGACATGTTTGTGACATATTTAACAAATTAAGATTAATCAGAAAATAGTAGGGGAAAGCAGGAAATGAACTTTCTCATAAACTTAGATTTTAAAGCTATATTCATTTCAACAAATTAATTGGACATTGTAAATAATACTGTAGAGACAAAGAAGAAACCATAGTCCCTGCCTTCAAGGAGTTATTAATCTAGCAGAAGGTCAAGGGGCAACTATGTGGTACGGTGGATAGAGTGTCAGACCTACAATAAGGAAGATTCATCTTCCTGGGTTCAAATCTGGCTTCAGACATTTACTAACTGTGTGACCATGGCTGTTGCTCTTCGTTGTGTCTGACTTTTTTTGATGAGATGTGGTTAATCGAATTAAGTGAACCACACTGATGCCATCTTTTGTCTCAATTCTGCAGCTAGCTTAGTTTCTATTCAGTTATGGATCTAGTTCAAATTCTGTCATGTGAGAAACTTTATTCAATTGTGAGAAATAGGAGAAAACCTTATTGCATTGTTTGAACCTATCCCTACTTGGCTGGGAAGCTGGACCACCTCTAAGACCTAGGTTGGCCCAATTAGAAACTCAATCAGATCCCAAGAGTGACGTAAGAAGTTTTCTCACAGTTGTGCCTCTCAAGCAGCCGCTATGTCTTATTTGAAAACTGGCCCCATACTGACCAAGCAGTTATTATTTCCATGTTCTTTTGATTGCATATAAGGAAGTGTGACACCTCTTTTTCTGAATTCAGGGAATTGCCCCTGCTCGCTCTTCCCCTCCCAACTTGGAAAATCCCTAATCTTTCGTCCAATTAGAAATTAGATTACCTAATGTTTTATTGTTTCCTTTTAATTAGTTGGCTTTATATGATTAATTGTTTTTAATGTATAAAAGTCTGTCTCCCCCTGTATTTGGAGTCCAGACCTAACCTCAGGATGTCTGGTCCCAGTTTGTTGGGCAATTGTGATGTTTAATAAATCAATATGCTTGGAAGATTAAACCTTTGTTCCCTCAGTCATTTCATCCTTCACCTGCCACAGTGATCCCACTTGAGGTTTTCTTAGCAAAGATACTGGAGTGGAATGGCATTTCCTTCTCCAGTTCATTTTACAGATGAGGAAACTGAGGCAAACAGGGTTAAGTGACTTGCACAGGGTTACACAGTTAGTAAGTGTCTGAAGTCAGATTAGCACTATGAGTCTTCCTAAGTCCAGGCCCAACACTCTTTCCATTGTACCACCTAGCTGTCCCTCATGTGGGGCAAGTCACTAAAACCTTGTTTGCCTCAGTTTCCTCATCTGTAAAATGAACTAGAGAAGGAAATGATGAACCACTCCAAAAGATGTAGTTTTGTTCAGAAAGCAAAACAATGTTCAGAATAAGGATAAGGAAGGGATAGTTTGAGAGTGGATGGAGAGATTTTAGAGGATGATAAAGGAAAAGTACAACCAGCTAATTTCCATTTGATTTTGGCTTCTTTATCTTTAAGCTGAAAATAATTTAAAGAGAATTGAAACTCAAAACAAGTGAGGAGATAGCAGAGGCATCTGACTTAGACAAATTATGTCTACTTGAAGACACGGTTGCTGAAACAACATCATTGATCTTTGAGGAATCGTGGAGAATGGATAGATTTTCTTAAAAAGAAAGATGATTGATTTGCCAAGCTACATACCAGTGAGTTTGGGGTTTGGGCATCAGCCCATTATGAGCAAAATTCTAGAACAGGTTATTAAACATATGACATGCAAAATTTTTAAAAGGCATCCTAAGTGCCAGGTTTCAATAAGAACAAAGTTATGCCATACTGTTCTAATTTCCTTCTTTGATAAGTAGATTAGGAGATGTCTCTATGCACAGTCTGGATTTCCGCAACCGTTTGCAAAGTTACTCATGATGTATTTCTGGACAAGATGGGGAGATATGAGATAGATGATAGTATTGTTCTGTGGAGCCACATAACTCCTTAAATGATCTCATCCAAAGAGAGTTGGTTAATTCATCAGCTCTATTCTCAGCCCTATTCCTTTTTTTTTTAATTAAATTTTCATCTTTAATATGAGTTTAAGAATCGTCAAGGCTGGTAGGTGGCACAGTGGCTAGAGTGCCAGGCCTGGAGTCAGGAAAATTCATCTTGCTGAGTTCAAATCCAGCTTCAAACACTTACTAGCTGTGTAACCCAGGACAAGTCACTTAACCCTGTTTGCCTCAGTTTCCTTATCTATAAAATAGATGGAGAAAGAAATGGCAAACCATTCTAGTATCTTTGCTAAGAACATCCCAAATGGGGTCACGAAGAGTCAGATGTGACTGAAAAACAACGATAATCATCAATTTTATTACTATTTTGCAATATATACTTTAAAAAATAATCTATAGTCACAGTTTCTTATGCAATCCTCTTTTTTACCTTTCCATATATTGAAAAATTGCCCTGATCATGTCCCCCCCTGAACTATTTGTTTTCTTCTGTGTATTGTTATTATAGTTTTATTGGTGCTTTCTTTAAAAAAAATTTCTTTTCTATCACTACTCACAAGTAGTTCTAAGCTCTTCAACATAAAGTATTGATGACATGGTTATCAAATATACAAATGATGTGAAATTTGGAGGGATAGGTAAGATGTTGGGTGATAGAATTTAGAATTTTTAAAAATCTCAGCAGGCTTCAAGAATGGGCCAGATTTAATAAGGCCAGACTTGACATGTGCTGCCCCAAACTGAGCACAGTGCTCTAGATATGGTCTGGCCAAGACAGAATGCAGTGGGATTATCAACTTACTCACTCTGAATTTTTGACCTGAATTAATGCAGCCAATGAACTCACAGGGGCAGCTATTTGGCACAGTGGATAGAAGACCAGGCCTGGAGTCAGGAAGACTCATCATCCTGAATTCAAATCTGGCCTCAGATGCTTACTAGCTATAACATCCAACATCTTATGTGTAGGACTTTTTCCACTAAGGATTTTGAAACACGAATATATTAGACTTTCCAGCTTTCCAATGAGGGCCCACATGCTTCTCCAGTGTACTTTTTTTTCCCATTTGGCCAATTGTATTTTTTAAGAACTTGTTTTCTACAGTTAATTTTTGTCCTTCCTTTTCCAAGCTATTGACTCTCTCTTGCATACCTTTTATTTCTTTTCCCAACTTTTAAAATCCTTGAGCTCTTCCAAGAAGGCTTTCTGGGCTTCAGACCAGTTCATAATCCCTTTGGGGGTTCCAGATGTGGGTTTGTTGACAATGTTGTCCTCTTCAGAATTTCTGCCTTGATCTTCACTGTTCCCATGATAAGAATCTATCATACGTTTCTTTTTGCTCATGGTGTTTGCTTATTTTTCTGGCCTTTAAAAAGATTGAGCTCTCCTGCTGGGGAGCAGGAGGCATTGACCCAAGCTTCTTGTGCTGGGAGCCAGGGGCCTGGTCACTGGCTTTGTGTGCTGGGGCCTCTGATGCTGGCAGTTGGAGGCTATAGGGTTCTGGCAGCTTACCTGGGGTAGGATTGGGTAGTCTGGCCCCTGGAGGCTACCTGCTCACCGGGGCCTTTCCTTTCCCTCCTTTTGATTTCTGTAACTCCTTTCAGATGGATGTTTCTCTGCCTGGGGCCCTTGGAGCACTTCCAGAGTTTTGCTGAGACACTGGGAGACTGGGAGTTGTAGAAATGCTGTGGCACATGTTGATTTTCCAAGCCAGTTTCCACTAGTTCTCTTGCCCTTACTGAGGCACTCGGGGGTCCTGGTGTTGGTGTTTGCCTGCTCCACCCACCTGGGTTCAGGATCTCTCCCTGATATGCTGAGGTGAGGCTTTTGGCTAACTTGCTGGGAGGCCTCCTGTTCTGTGCTGCTCCCCTTCCCCCAGGGCAAGAAGGGCCTTTCCCATTAATCCCTCAAGCTACCTGGCCTACAGGTAGCCTACAGCTGCACCCTGTCTTTCTTCTGGTTCAGCTCTTCCAAGGCTTTTCCTGGGGGCGATATTTTCTGGGCTTTCAGAGGTTGATACGGGAGGTAAGAGCAACTTACTTCTTATTCTGCCATCTTGGCTCCCAGAAGTGGAACTCTGCCCACATGATTCTTGAAGAAAGAAGAGGAAGGGTGGACTTCTACCTCTGCACTGATTATTAGGGTTTCAGTCTTCCCAGATGGAAAGTGGTGCCTTGTGGATTGTGACTTTCTAACCAGTGGACATCTGTAAGTGGAGGTGGGATGGCCACTAGTCGAGAGTGTTGTAGAAGACATTCATTCTTCAGATGTCCCCTTCAACTTGGCAACTCTATAGTTTTACAAATACAAAGTCCTTGTCATTGTTGTTCAGTTATTCGGTCATGTCTGATTCTTTATGACCTGAGGGACTTGTCCATGGGGTTTTCATGGCAAAGATACTGGAATGGTTTGCCATTGCCTTCTCCAGGATGTACCCATTTTATAGATGAGGAATAGAGGGAAATATACCCAGGGTGACAGAACTAGTAAGTGTTGGAGGAAGGATTTGAACTCAGATCTTCCTGACTCCAGGTCTGGCTCTCTATCCATTGTACCACCTGGCCGCACAAAAAAAAAATCTATCGGTGAGAGTTATGTGGCTAGACAATAATTCATGTTAAAAGACATTGGTTTTAATGGATTACAACCTTAATATGGGACAGTAGTATGAGTTAGCTGCTAAAGAAGCTAATACGTTCATGTTGTAAACTGTTTCGTTATTTTCAGTTGTGCCCAACTCTTTTTTTTTTCCCTTTTTGGTGAGGCAATTAGGGTTAAATGACTTGCCCAGGATCACATAGCTAGCTAGTAAGTGTCAAGTGTCTGAGGCTGGATTTGAACTCAGGTCCTCCTAGCTCTAAGGCTGAAGCTCTATCCATTGCGCCACCTAGCTGCCCCATGTGTCCGATTCTTTGTGACTTCATTTGGAGTTTTCTTGGCAAAGATATTGGAGTGGTTTGCCCTTTCTTTCTCCCGCTCACTTTATAGACAAGGAAACTGAGGCAAACAAGATTAAGTGTCTGAGGCCAGATTTGAACTCAGGAAGATGAGTCTTCCTGGTCTTCTATCCACTGTGCCAACTAGCCGCTCCAGTGAATTCATAGGCTACGTTAATTCAGGCCAAAAATTCAGGGTGAGTGAGCTGATAATCCCACTGCATTCTGTCTTGGCCAGACCATATCTAGAGCACTGTGTTCAGTTTGGGGCAGCACATATTAAAAGTGACATTGACAAACTAGAGCACATCTGTAACAGGGCAACCAGAAAATGAGGGAATGTAAAAGCCACATGATACAAATTGGTTGAAGGAACTATTGATGTTTAGGCTGAAGAAGAGAAGGCCTAAGGGAGTCATGATTGCAGTCTGCACAATGTTTGAAGAGCTGTCATGTGGAAGAAGGATTAGGCTTATTTCACTTAGTCCCGGGAGGGGAAGAAGTGTGGGGGGGGCAGAACTAAAACCAAAGAGTAGAAGGTACAGGGAGGTTAAGTTTGACTCAGTATAAGCATCTACTTTCTAACAAATAGGTTGAGCCGCCTGAAAAAAGAATGAGCTCCTCATCAGCAGAGGTATTTAAGCAGGCCAGATAATCACCTCTCTGGATGTTCAATTGTCAGGAAAGGGTTTGGGTTAAGTTTTGTGTGAAATCCTTCAAAGATTCGTGATTCTAAGCCTGGCTGAAAGCCAGCAGCTGTCGAGAATAAGTATTGATGTGATTCTCAGTGTATCCTGACCTGGTATGTGGAATATCCTGTTTTCCTGGATAGTTCTCTTCGTATGCCACATCCACATATTTCAGCAGCCCACTCTGTTACTGTCTCATCAGCAGAGATTAACAAACACTTTTGTGCCTGAGCATAATCATGGTGCAATTGTTTGCCATTCCGCCATTCTCTTCCCTATTCTCACCTCCCTGACACCTTACCCACGTCTCCTTGGCTGCCCTCATTTTCACTCTCTTCCTCCTCCTTTCATTCCCCTTCTCCCCCAGTAGCACTTGGACAAAAGAGATTCTTGACCCTGGCCCTAAAGAATCAGTGGGAAGGAATTCTAGTTCTTTTAGGGGAGGGCCTGCAGAAATCGTCTGAAGCATTTTGGCAGGCTTCAGTGGACATAGGGGCCAATAGAGTGGAAAGCAGCTGAGACTCCTGGGTAAGTGGGGCTTTGAAAATACATTGCTACCGTGATCTTTATTGATATGTATTGAGTATTCATATTTATGTAAGGAGTTGTGCTGCCCATTTAGTTTATGTGTGCGTACCCCCATGCCTGGTCTACGTGTGGTTCTTAGGAAGGCATGAATAGATATCTCTAGAATCTTTCCCAGCCCTCTCCAAAGAGAACTTTGACTCCTGCCTGGAGGGAGCAGGAGAAAGGGCCATGAGACTGAACACTCCGCTGTCTTCAGAGAAGAGGTACAGACTAGAATTATGTTCATCAGCCCTCCTAAATAATGTTGATTTAGGGGGATGATTTTTTAGGTTCAAGGTGCTATTCTGGTTGCTAGTCCTTAAAGGGAAAGGGGTACCCCAATCATCTATATGAAGGCTTAACTGCTTCCCACTAAATGTTAATTAGACAAAAAAAATCACGGTGAATAGTAAGTGCACATATTTATCCACATAGATAGCAAGTAGAAATAATAGAATTAGAATGAGAGAATGAACTGTCCCATTGAGAGCAGAGAGAGAGAGAAAGAGAGCCCATCTCACCCACCCCCCAAAGTCTCTAGGGAAGCAAGGTGGAAGTCAAGGACATGTTGAGGATCCAGCATTCTCCTACATGCCTGCCTTCCAAGTCTGTTCTTTCTTTTGATAAAAAGAGTCTGGGACCATGTGTGTCTCTTGAAGCAGGAATGAAGAATGTTTCTTCTCTGCAATCTCTCTAGCAACTCAGCTTCCACCCAACATGAAATTCTGATTTTCTCCACTAATACGGCAAGTCTTTTCCCATCATGCCAGGCTTGAAGCCCAGGTTAAACTTATACAGAGAATCAGGATGATGTAATGGGAAGAATCACAGCCTTGGAGTCAGGAAGGCCTGGGTTCAAGTCCTTCCTTTGATGTATACTGGTTGTGGGGGCAGCTAGGAGTACCTGAGTTCAAATCCAGCCTCAGACCAAACACTTGACACTTCCTAGCTGTGTGACCCTGGGCAAGTCACTTAACCCCAATTAACTAACTAAATAAATAGATAGATATATACTGGTTGTGTAACCACGGATAAATCACTTAACCTCTCTGTTCCTCAAGCATCTCTTGAAGACTATAAGTCAGGAGACAGGATACTGTAGTGGAAAGAGCAATGTCAACATCACCACTGTGATCTTTGTTGGTATATATTGAGCATCCGTACTTGTCTAATAAGAGGCAATGTGGTATTGTAGCTAGAGCAGCAACCTCAGGTCCTAGAACCCAGGCTTGCATCCAGGTCTTATTACTTGTCGGTTCTTACATTACCTTAGGCAAGTCGTGGCCTCTCTGGGCCTCAGTTTTGTCATCTAAAAATGAGGGCATTGGACTAGATGACCTCTGGGGTCCTTTCTGGCTTATTATCTTAATTAAGTTTCAGAAGAGTTGCTAGTTTGCCTTGGTAGAGAGAGTTTCCATACTAGGGGTTCCTTCAACCCTGAAATCATAAGTTCAGACCAAAACAAAACAAAAACTTGAAACTTTACATCATATTGAACTAAGCATTCTGTAGAGCACAGAAAAAACAGAATCCCTTCCCTCAGAGTCGGTATTTTGGGTAGTATTGTCAGCGAACAGGAAGTCTGAAGGAAGAGGAAGCAATTCAGACTGTGTTAGACTTGGAAACCCATTCCCAGAGGCTGTAACTGTTTCTGCAGGCCTTCGCTCCTTGCATTGTCTGACCTTGTATCTGTAAAATAGGAGCCCAGGCATCACGTTAAAGCAGATTTTCCCCCTTTGTTGTTCCTGTGGGTTGTTTTCAAACACAGTAAAATGAAAAAGGTAGCAATAATGCCAAGGTTCTTTGCTAACCCCAAGATGCTATCCAAAAACTTGATTACAAAGTCCACATTAAGAGAGTGACTGGCTGGAGAGTCATCTTCCCATTCTCAGACATGCAGGGAAATCATCTGTATTTTTTTACCTCTGTATTAAGAATTAAATCTCATCCCAAATGCAAATTGCTTCAGAAAACTGATAGCCCTTGATAATTGGTGGGGAGGCAGGAGAAGAAAGAAGGAAGTTCCCATTTCAGGCATAATTATAAAGAATTAGATGCAAAAACCCCTCCATTCAGGTGTCGCTATAGATGATAGTTAAACCGAATTAAAGCAACAAAATCTCAGGTGGGAAGGTCCCTTCAGCAGCTTTCAGTAACTACATAACTTGACAGGCTTTGTAGCTTCGCATTACTGCTCAGAGAGCTAGATGGATGAGTTAGAGGTGATCGCTTATTCATCAAAGAAGTTTTGAGAACCCTGTGGTGTCTCCATTTCCTTTTCTCTCATATCCAATTTTGCTCCTGACCAGGTTTTCTTTTGGGTTATGCTTGCCATGCTAGAGAATAAGATGGGTATAAGCCAGGATTCCCTGTTCACACTTCCTGCGAAGGCCATGAGAAAGGAAAGTGGAGGTATTGCTACTAAGAACACACGTAAGCTACCCTCTGATTAGAAGCTTGCCCTGCCAGGATGACCATTTGATCCTGAAGGCTTGAGTTTGAAGATCTGAGGTTACTGGATGGTGTATGTGTGGAGGAAGAAGAGGAAACAGGGACGCAATGTCATCATTCAGGATTCAAGGCAAATTTATTTCTTTTTTATGTAGCACTTGGGGTATTCCCCCCAACTCATATAGTGGGTCCCCTAAACAAGGCTACTTCAAGTTCAAGCTATTCTGGTGGTCCACATCCATTCAAAACCTTGTTATCATGAACTCCCCAGATGTGTTTGCTTTTCTGTTGGTTCAATTAGTCCAAAGCAAAGGCATTTAATGACAGAGAATAGTAAGAAAAGTAGCAATATAACATTTCCCCCATAAACCTGGGCCACATGTTCCTACAGGTAGACACACCATAACAAGAAGAAGGACACGTTTAGGGACCACATGTGGAGATAATACTAGTTAAGATGGAACCCAGGAGTAGCAAATTTCCACCCTGTCCCTTCTTCCTGACCCCTTTCTATCTTGATCCTGCAAAGTAATTCAGCTGACCTGCAACTGGGAAGAGACCCTGTGGAGTCATGTGTACTGACTGAGGAGAGGAGAAGCTCTCCTGGTGTGGAGGGGGGAATTGTAATCAGGGAGGAAGAATACTCATCTTTCCTAAGTTGAATATGTAAGACAGCCAGGCCAAAATCGAAGCCCAGCTACCTAACACCTTCTCTCTCCTTTCCTTATCTACATCTGTGTAACACAGATACTGACAGTGCATCAGAAAGCAGATATTAAGTGTTTACTGAGTGTCCTGCACTGGGCTAAGTCTGAGAATACAAAAAAAAAAAAAGGGAAAAACAATCCCTCCCCCAAGAAGCTCATATTGCAATGGGAGAGAAAATGTATAAATATGTAAGGCCACACAAGATATGTATTTTATGACTGATGTTTAGTCATTTCAGTCATGTTTGACACTTCATGATCTTGTCTAGGGTTTTCTTGGAAAAGATACTGGAGTGCCTTGCCATTTCCTTCTCCAGATCATTTCACAGATGAGGAAACTGAGGCAAATAGGGTTAAGTGACTTGCCCAGGTTTACACAACTACTAAGTGTCTGAGGCCAGATTTGAACTCAGCAAGATGAGTCTTCCTGACTCCATCCACTGTGCCACCTCACCAGATAGAAAGATATATATATATATATACCTATACCCATACCCACAAACTCTCTTTCTCTCTCTCCATATATATGTATATATATAAACATGCACATATATATATGTATATATTTTACACAAACATATATACACAAATATGCATATTGCTTTGGTCAAAATATGGTAAACTGAGGCACAAAGTTCCAAGCACAAACGATTTATTAGCAAAGCATGAATTTATTAATAATAGGATTTCAGCTACCTCAGCAAAACTAAGACCCTAAATGAGGGGGACAGCTTTCTTTAATAGTTTTGAGGAATATAGAACAAAGAATAAGGCTTTGTAAGTGGGGAACAAGTTATGATTCTTTAAAAGAATTTGACATCATGAAGGGTGAAATCAATATGATTAGTTACAGAGCTGAGGTATGGGGGACAAAACAATTGGTTGGAAATTGGGAATGAGAGGCTAGCAACAACCCCCTCCTTCCTTCCTATGATTAAGAAATGTTCATTGTTTTAGTCCACCTGCAAAATTAGAGCTAGTGGACTTCATTGGATAACAAACCAGATGCCCTTGAAGGATAGATTGGTGGTGTAAAGACACTAGACCAGATTCCCTGGTGTCCACCATATCCCTCAAGGATAGCAGCTTTCCTTGAGGCAAGAATAGAACAGTGATTATCAGAACTGGATTTCTAAACTCAACTCCTTCCAGGTCAGCTGAATTTCTGAACTAAGCTCAAAGTCAAGGACCGTGACTGACTTGGGCAGTTATAGGACAAAATCAATTGTAATTAGGACCAATTAAAAGATGATATAAAATCAACCTGATTATTTCATTTCCACACTTTGATCAATGAGAGACATGTCTCTCATAAATCAATATAGAAGATAGATAAATAGATAGAAACAATGTTTAAATATGTAAGTACATACAAGATCGATATCTCTCTGGATGCAGACCTCCAGAACCTTGAACCTGTGGTATTTATCTACTATCTATCTGTCTTTCTATCTATCTATCTATCTATCTATCTATCTATCTATCTATCTATCTATCTTATCTATCTGTCTGTCTGTCTGTCTATCAACCAATCAATCAATCAACCTATCTATTTATCTATCTATCTATCTATCTATCTATCTATCTATCTATCTATCTATCTATCTTTCTTTCTTTCTTTCTTTCTGTCTTATCTATCTGTCTGTCTGTCTGTCTGTCTATCTATCTATCTACCTTATCTATCTATCTATCTATCTGTCTGTCTATCTATCTATCTATCTATCTATCTATCTATCTATCTATCTATCTATCTATCTTTCCATCTATCTATCTATCTATCTATCTATCTATCTGTCTGTCTGTCTGTCTGTCTGTCTGTCTATCTATCTTTCTTTCTATCTATCTATCTATCTATCTATCTATCTATCTATCTATCTATCTATCTGTCTGTGTGTCTGTCTGTCTGTCTGTCTATCTTTCTTTCTATCTATCTATCTATCTGTCTGTCTGTCTGTCTTTCTTTCTATCTATCTATCTATCATCTATCTATCTATCTATCTATCTGTCTGTCTGTCTGTCTATCTATCTTTCTTTCTATCTATCTATCTATCTATCTATCTATCTATCTATCTATCTATCTATCTATTTATCTATCTAGTAGATGGGAGGATATGTCAGCAGGAAAGGCATTAACAGCTAGAGTGATTGGGAACAATATTCTGAGGAAGATGTGATGTGAGCTGAAACTTGAAGGGAGTTAGGGAAAATAAGAGCTTAAGTAGAGCATTATAAGCTTAGGGGATAGCTAGTGCAAAAACACAAAGATGGGAAATGGAGAATTGTGTGTAAGAAGCAGCAAGTAAGCTAGTAGAGTTCATGGAGTGGATTATAGTTTACAATTCCTAGAAAGGTAGGAATAGACCGGGCTGTGAAGAGTTTTAAATGCTAAACAGAAGACATTATATTTGTTCCTGGAGATAATAGGGAGCTACTGGAGTTTATTGAGTAGTAGAGTGATATGGTCAAATTTAGATTTTAGGAAAATTACTTTGGCAGCTGAGTGTAAAATGTCTTGGAGTAAGGAGAGACCTGAAGCAGGAAGACCAATCAGAAGGCTGTTGTGATTGTCCAGGTGAAAAGTGATGAAGGATTGAAAGGTGGTGGCTGGGTGAAGGAAAAAAAGGGGACATAAATAATATAAGATGTGAAAGGAGCAATGATAAGATTTGACAATGGATTGGAAAGTGGGGTGAATGAGATTGATGACTTGAAGATGATACCGTGATTGTGGGCCAGGGGTGAGCAGGCAAATAGTGGTGTCCTAAACAATAATAGGAAAGTTGGGAAAGAGGAATAGTTTGGAGGAAAGATAATGGCTCCTTTTTTGAAAATACTGAGTTTGACATTCAGGACTGGTATATGGGACATGAAGTTTGAAATGATGTTACATAACTGGAGCTCAGGATAGAGTTTAAGTCTAGTTATATAGATATAGAAATCATCTGCATAGAGATAACAATTGAATTCATGGGAAACAATAACTATAGAAGGAGAAAAGAAGATAACATAGGATTGAGCCTTGGGAGATTCCCATAGTTAATGGGCATGACCCAGATGAAGATCTGGAAAAAGAGACTGAAAAGCAGTCAGGCAGACAGAAGAACCAGGAAAGAGCTGTGGCATGGTAAACTAGAGAGAAAAAGATATGTAGGAGAAAGGCTGATGAGAGGTCAACAAAGATGAGAATTGAGAAAAAAAAAGGTCCCTTGTTTTTGGCAATTAAGAGATAAATGGTAACTTTGGGGAACCAAGTTTTAGTTGGATGAAGTTGGAAGCCGTTTCCAAATAGGGTTTTGAAGAAAATGAGAGAAGTAGATGCACCTAGTATAAATGACTTTCTTTATTTAATTTTTTTTCAATTAACAAACATTTATTTTCTTTCTCTTCCCCTTCTCCCTCCCCAGGAGTCAGTCCACAAGCACTTATTCAGTGTTTATTATGTGCTAGGCAATGTGTCATTTGCTGAGGATACAAAAAAGGGCAAAAAGTCCCTGCTCTCAAGAAATTTGCATTCTAATGGGAAGACAATATGCAAACACCTATGTACAAATAGGATATTTTCAGGATTAAATAGAGATACTTCACAAAGGAAAGGCACTAACATTGAGGGGGATCAAAAAAGACTTTTTGTAGGTGGGATTTTTAGCTATGACTTGAAGGATGCCAGGAAGCAGAGATGAGGAAGAAGAGCATTCCAAGTATACGGTATATTCCAGGTATAGCCAATGAAAATGCTCAGTCAGGAGATGGAGTGTCTTGTGTAAGAAACAGTAATAATCAGTAGTAAATAAACAGTAAGTATCTATTATGTGCCAGGCACTGTGCTAAATAAGCTTTGATCCTGGAAGTGATAGGGAACCACTGGAGTTTTTGAAATAGGGGGTAACATAGCCAGACTTGAGCCTTAGGAAGATCAAGCCTTTCCCCACTCCAGACCATCCTTTACATAAATCACCTTGACAGCTCTTTGAATGGAGGATAGATTGGGGTAGAGAGAGACTTGAGGCAGAGAGGCCAACTAGATGCTGACTGTAATAGTCCAGATGTGAAGTGATGAGGGCCTGCACCAGATGGTGGTATAACACGAGAAGATGAGAGATGCTATGAAGGTAAAATTGACAAGACTTGGCAACAGAGGATTTGAAGTCAGGTCTTCCTGACTTCACGTCCAACACTAATCTACTATGCCACCTAAGTACCTCAAGTAGAGAGCAGAATAGTCAAAGGCCAAGGTATTATGCTGAGCAGGTATTACAGCAGTGGGGAAGCAGGTCCCTGGATCATTCTTCATTCATTACTTGGGCTTAATGGAGCACTCAGACTTAATGGAGCTTTGAAGAGCTATGAGAAAAAATATCTTTCTCATGCCTCAGGAAATCTGTGGTCTTATTAGTTTGATTTTTCTTTCTACTATAGATCACAGTCCAAAGATACCATCTCATTCTGTACAATTCTTTTCCATGTTTTTCTGTGGATCTTACACAGAGGATTGACCCAACACACTGAAAGCCTTCTTTGGCTTCTTTTAATATTTCATGGACACTTTTTAAATTAAAAGTTATATATGGGTTTTGTTCTGTCTTGTTGGATGGAATTCCCACCCTGAAGGTATCACAGGTTCTTAATACACCGATATAACTGCCTATCTGTTATCCCTTCCCCTTGCTATAAGACTACATCCTTGATGTCTTTCATGCTGCTTTCTCTCATGCATATTATCTTTGGTAATATTCTGCCAGCCTATTTATACCTCTCATACAGATTTCTACTGACATCTGTGCCCCCTGCAATTGTAATCTTTCCAAGATTGTGGTGTTCTATGATTCCCAACTTCATAACATCCCTGGGAAAAGGCTCATATTTACATGATGGGTTTTTATCCAGAGAACTTGAGATCACTGAAAGTACTGTATAGTTTCCCAAATGTGACCAAGTCCATCCTCCTGCTCCTCTTCCTCTTCCTCCTATTCAATTCTGTGCCCAGCTCCTTGTCTATAAGTAGAAATTGCCAAGATATATATGGATCAATAGGCTAATTCAATATTCAACTCCATAATATAATTTGGCCAATAGATGTTCTTCATCCACTTTGTTTTTCTTCTTTGGATGGCCAGGCTGACTTCTTTTTTTTTTTTCTGAGTGCTCATGGTTCTCATGTAACAATAAGCAACCATTTACTGAATAGGCAGTCTTTTACAGACAATTTTCTGCAGCAAACTACATTTTCACAGCTACCAATTGACTGAGTGCCAGAGAGAAAATAAGATCCCATTGTGTCCAGTATTCCTTGATTGCAAAATACACATTTGACTTGCTAAAGCAAAATACAACATTAAAGATTCTCCTGAAACAAGGTACCTCCTACACAAGTGTTAAGAAAAAAATAATAATAGATTATACAATAATAGTAACAGCAACTGACGTTTATATAGTACTTCAAGGTTTAAAAAACGTTTTAGGGGATGGACACCATACAAAATTTCAAGATAGAGGAGGCCACAGAGATCATTGTTTAATAGTCCTGTTACTGTGAAAAATTGAGGCATAAAATAGGGAGATATATGCTTACCCAAAGGTGTTTGTAAGTGTCATAGGGAAGGTACTATTTGAAGTCCAAATAGAAGAAGAGGTCTCTATTGATAGTGAGATTCTACATGACCCCACTTTTTTTCAGTTTACTTGAGCATTTTTACTTTTCTTTACATGATGTCATGTTGGATATTACAATTCTCGACTCTCAGAATTATTTACAAGTTTTGGCATTCTTACTGTCATTTGAGAACATTAAGGCAATGTATAAAAATCTTACATAAATGAGCTGGATGCACAGATTTACAGGTTGTAAATGCAAACATTTTTGCAACTTAAGGTTAAATAACTTAGCTTCATGACATTGAAGGAAAAAAAAAACACCAGTTCTTAAAGCTTAGATTCAATATGCAATAGTCACATGCAATAGTGCTAGGATAGTGGAAAGATTAACATATGATTAATAAACTCTTGCCAGCCTTAGGAGAGAAATTCTGCAAGTCAGGTCTTTTAGGTGCTAGAAATCTGACCTGTAGATACCCTACAGAGATCTGACACATACAGCTAGGTGGTGCAATGGATAGGATGCTGGCCCTGGAGTCAGGAAACTCATCTTGCTGAGTTCAAATCTGGCCTCAGACACTTACTAACTGTGTGACCCTGGGCAAGTCATTTAACCCTGTTTGCCTCAGGTTCCTAATCTGTAAAATGAGCTGGAGAAGGAAATGGCAAACCATTCCAGTATTTTTTCCAAGAAAACCCCAAATGGGTTCATGAAGAGTCAGACATAGCTGAAAACAAAACAACAACAGGTCTGATGCTTTATAGAACTAAGTTATAGAGCTGATGAGTGTTAAGCAGCCCGATAGATTATGAGAAAATAGTTATAATAATGAATATTTATACAGTGCTTTAAGGTTTACAAAATGCTTTGAGGGATGAGCATCATGCAAGATTTCAAGACATAGGAGGCCACAGAGATAACATGCCAGTTATCTGGCCAGTTCTCTATAGAAGTTAATTCTTAGCCTCAACTATCATACGAAATAACCTGTATTAGAATTTACATCAAAGATATGTGCAAGGTATGCTAAAATGTACAACAAAGAAACAACTGATAACTTGCCTATGAGGTCAAATCAGTAATCGTTCAACAATCTAAAAAGTGCTGATATTTGTCTAATGTTGGATCCCAACTTCCCCAAGGACAAGTTTCTTTTCAAAGAACGCTTATTTCATTTTCACGAGGCTAACATGAGGTATATATTCACCAGGGCAAATTTATGCCTTGTGAATACTCATGCAGCAGATACTCTACATACGCTAGCAGTCTATTAAGAAGCATTTGTGACGGGGCAGCGAGGTGGCACAGTGGATAGAGCTCTGGCCTTGGAGTCAGGAGGACCTGAGTTCAAATCCGGCCTCAGACACATAACACTTACTAGCTGTGAGACCCTAGGCAAGTCATTTAACCCTGATTGCCTCACCAAAACGAAAAAAGAAAAGAAGCATTTGTGATATGCAATGGATGGGCCAATTACATCATATTCCTGCTTGCTGATCCACATCTGGTGAAAGATAGAGAGAAGCCAGAATACAACCATCAATTCAGGTGGAATACTTATGTTCAGAGGAACGATCATCTCAGTTTTCATTATGCTAGTTGTCAGGTCTATGATTTCTTTCTGCATCCTGTCAGCAATACCAGGGCACATGGTAGTACGCTTAGCAGGCAATACTGTGTTGGCATAGAGATCCTTCAGATATCAACGTCATACTGCGTGATAGAATTGAAAGTGGTCTCATGAGTGCCACGGGATTCCACACCTGGGAATGATGGCTGGAAGAGGGCCTCCGGATCCCTGAACCTCTCATTGACGGTGGTAATCACCTGACTATCGGGAAGCTCGTAGCTGTACTCCAGGGAAGAAGATGAAGCAGCAGTGGCCATCTCCTGCTTGATGTCCAGAGCAACATAGCATAGCTTCTGCTCGATGTCACGACTTCCCTTTCAGCTGTGATAGTGAGGATGTGCCCCCTTTTTACCAGTATTTTCGTGAGGCAGTCCGTCAGGTCATGGCCAAAGCATCTAGGAGCTTTCTGCCCCTTCTTTCAGCTTCTTTTTGTGTGTTATCTTCTTCCATTAGATTATAAGTTCCTTGAGGGCAGGGATTGTTTTTCTTTTTCATATTTGTATCCTTAGCACAGTGCTTGGCACATTGCAGGCGCTTGATAAATCTTTATTGGCTGGCTGACTACAGAAACTCCTGTTTGGAGATGACGTTATATTGATTGTACCTGGCCCTAAAATGCTACAGAAAAACCTACAAGCTGGCAAAAATGGTCAGTAGTCCTATTCCTGTCTTAATTTTGTGCCTCCAACAATACTGCAGGAAGCATCTGAGAGCAACTCTTAGCAGTTTGGAATGCACACCCAAAGCTATCAATTTGTGTTTCCATTTTTGTTGAAGGAAAAAACAAATGACTACCTGTTTTCAAGTTCCGGTCAGCCTGTCCCATTAAAAAAAAAAAGGTTTAAGTGCCTGTATCCTCTCCCTAGCTCATCTTTGAGTCAAATCAACAAGCATTTATTAAGATCCTACTATGTGCCAGATACTGTAAATACAAAGGAAAAAAACCAAACAAAAACAAACAAGCAAAAAAGCCAGTCTGTGCCCCCAAAGAGCTCACAGTCTAACATGAAAACAACTATGTACAATTAAGACACAGGCAGAATAAATTGGAGCTAATTGACAGAGGGCCAGCACTAGCATGAAGAGGGGATCAGAAAAGACTTCGTGAAGAAGGCCGGATTTTAGATTCAAAAGAAAGCAGCCCAGGGGCATAGGCTGTCGAACTTGCACCTTGACTTGATTGCTGGCACACACCAGATTTTCTTCCCCTGTGTCTATTTTTCGGCTTGTCTGCACTCTCTGTCTCTGTCCTATACGCACCTCAGGCTGCTTTTACTTATCGACAATCATTTAAGTGTGGTGCGTTGTGTGTCTGCTTGGGTTTAAGGAAGAGAGATACAATTTTCACATGTAGCAAAGATGCCTACTTGTAATGATGTTAAAACAGAGAAGAAAGTGAGGCCATGTGCCAGTTTGAGACCTAGGCATCTAGCTTCCTTGTGACCTGATTTGGAAAATGCCACAGGCCATCTGAGATCTGCAGAGTGACCTGAGTGGTTCTTGAGCACTGGGGCTTACATTATTTTATGTTTGGGACAAAGGGAGCTGGTGCCCTTTAAAAATGTAGCAACCCAGACTTCTGAACAACAAGATGGAGGACCAGGCATTTTCTCTGATCCCCACTACCTTCCAAATCTACCTAAAATAAAGATAAAGTAGCTTTAGCTGTCTCCTTGGCACTCAGAATCCAAAAGAAGGTAAAAGACACAAACAAATCCCAAACCCTATGGACTGACTCTCACTGACCCCGAGCTCACTCAACACTTCAACCCCACCTCCCATGATACCAGTAGTGAGGCTGCACAAGTATGGGTCAGGGCTTGCAAAAAACCCAACCTTATACCGGTCCCTCCTCTCTCTTTATAATGCTTCAGACTGTGGAAGTTTGCCTGGGCAATGACAGACAGTCTGGCAGGTGGCAGCCCTTTAAGAGCAAAAAGCCTCCTCGAGGACACAGCCCATAGCATGAGTGATGGAAAGCTCTGAGCTGCTGGTGCCAGGACAGATAACCTTATAGCACCAGTTCTGCAAAGCCTTGATCTTGCTGGTGCCAGGGCAGACAACCCAGTAGTACCAGCATGGCAGTTCTACCTGTTCTGAGGCAAACAAACAGCTGTATGAACTGCTCAGAGGGAGAAGGATGGGACACCATATGGGGAGGATTGTGGGGCTGTGAAACACTCTACTAAGCGTAAGGGAAAGAGTGCAGCATACAGCTGGGGCTACTTGTAACCACTCAAAAATCACTTAGGACAGAAACATAGACTGAGTGAACCATGAGCTGCCCCCAGTGTGGGAGGTGGCTAAGATGCTTTGAGACCCAAAGGGGACAAGATCAGAAAGTGAATAGGGAAAAAAGACTGAAATTACCCAAAATCTTGGGAAGAATGAAACTCAAAAATCTTGAACATAAATAGATAAATTAACAGGGAAAACATTAACAATAGAAGAAGGCCTTCCGATTCCAATGAACAAGATGTTGATGAATAAATAGTGTAAAACAAAGGAGAATCATCTTTTGATAGGACAGAATCCTGTAGATAGTGCTACAAAAAACTAAACATTTTATTTTAATAGGAAAAGACTTGTTATCAACTTAGAAGTTATCCTTGAATCAGCTGTGTGTGTGCGCATTGATTCATCAGAGCTAAGATCAGAATGAATAAAAAGCACTAAGAAAGAAGAATGAGAAAGACATATAGCATGCAGGTGAAACAACTCAAGCCTAAGCTGTTTAAAGAAGTATAAGTATTACAGATACATATATAATTTATGCATTATATATACACGCGAATTTAGATGGAGGTAGCACTTAGCCACTAAGGGGATCAGGGAAGGTTTCATGAAGAAGGTAGTGCATGAGATGAATCTTGGAGGAAACTGATTTTAAGAGGCAGAGGTGAGGATTAAGAACATTCCATGGGGCAGCGAGGTGGCGCAGTGGATAGAGCACCAGCCCTGGATTCAGGAGGACCTGAGTTCAAATCCGGCCTCAGACACATAATACTTACTAGCTGTGTGACTCTGGGCAAGTCACTTAACCCCATTGCCTAGCCAAAAAAAAAAAAAAAGAACCGTTCCAGGCATGGGAGACAATAAATATAAAGTCACAGAGATGGGAGATGTGGAGTATTTTGTATGAGGAAGAGTAAGAAGTCCACTTTGGTCTGGTCTTTGTTGTCTGGCCGTTTCTGCTGTGTCTGACTCTTCGTGACCCCATTTGGGGTTTTCTTGACAAAGATACTGGAGTGGTTTGCCATTTCCTTCTCCAGCTTATTTTGCAGATGAGGAAACTGAGGCAAACAGGGTTAAGTGACTTGCCCAGGGTCACACAGCTGGTAAATGTCTGAGGCCACATTTGAGCTCAGGAAGATGAGTCCTCCTGACTTGAGACTCAGCGCTCTACCCACTGTGCCACCTAGCTGACCTCTTGGTCTGACCTTAGATTGTGTAAAAGGAAGTAATATGAGACAATGCAATCTAATATACCTCTCTGCTTTAATCTTGTTAAATCAAGGACTTTGAAGTCCATTAGTGGGTCAGAATGGGACTTGGTACTATTGACTCCTAGGATACTAGTGTCTGGGCCAATGGTGTCAGTGTGCAGATCATCTGCATAAATATGATATATGCAGAACCATTCACAGGCAATGAGGCGGTCGAAAGGATTCTTATGAGTTAAAAAAAAAATGACTCTGGTATTGGAAAAGTATGGAAAATGAGAACTGCCACGTATCAGAACTAGTGTCTTCAGTCAGGGGAGCCACAAAAGAGTACTTCCCTTCCAAGTTAGGAGGTGACTCCCATTGGAGGAGGTGCCCCAGAGCAGCTGCCCTAATTATGCCACTCCTCATGAAAGCAGAAGAATGAAAGGTGGGCTGAGAGGGGTTGAGGGCAGAGATGGTACAGAAACCAAGGCTATGACAATTCCTGCCCAGGTAGCAGCAGTAAATGCCCTTCACAAGGCCTACGTCCACCGTTGGAACTACAGGCATTTTGAGTCAAAAATCAGAACCCACTGTCAGGAGGCCCCACAGATAAACAACAGTAACATCAGGAGCTGATACCGACACAGGTTTGTGAAGTACCTTACGTACATTATCTTACTTGAGCCTCACAACCGCTCTGTGAGGTAATGCTATTATTATTGCCATTTTACAGATGAGAAAGATGAGGTTCAGAGAGGTTAAGATTGCCTAAGGAAATAAGTTACTAAGTGCCTGAACCCAGGAGTCATCCTGACTGTCCACTCCTCCACACTTAGCTGTGGTAGTGGCAAAAATACGTTGGCCCTGCTATTGCTCAGGGTGCCCCAGCTGCGTTATGACCGCCAGGACTCCAGAGGAAATGCTGCTATTGCTATATCCTGGGAGGCTAGGGAGTCAATCATCTGTCTCTCTTGGTGGGCAGTGATTCATAAAACCAATCAGCCCCCAGCAATCCCCTGCTTATGTCAAGGCAACATTTCTTATGTTTATTGATGTTTTTTGGTCATGACCCCATCTGGGGTTTTCTTGACAGAGATTCTGGAGTGGTTTGCCGTTTCCTTCTCCAGCTCACTTTATAGATGAGAAAACTGGGTCAAACAAACAGGGTTAAGTGACTTGCCCGGAGTCACACTGCTAGTTAGTGTCTGAGGCCAGATTTGAACTCACAAGATGAGTCTTCCTGACTTCAGGCTCAGCGTGCTACCCACTTCACCACCTAGCTTCTCCAATTTCTTATGTACTGGGCAGGATATAAGGTGTTGTAAAGTGGAAGGTGCACTCAACTTGGAATTCCAGGTCCTGAATTCAAATTTTGGCTTGATATTTATTACCTGTTTAACCTTGGGCAAGACACAGAGATCAATCTCTAGGCTTCAGTTTAATAAACTCTAAAATAAGGGAGTTGGACTTAGTATTTAAGGTCTCATCCGGCTCTACATCTTATAATTCTGTGACTTTCTCCTTCCCATCTTATATCCTTCCACCCCCCCTCACCTCTTTCTCCAGGCTGTGCTTTTGTGATTGATTTTTCTTTCCACACTTTTCTTGGTATTCCATTTAACCAGATTTCACCTAGAAATTGTGAAAATGTAAGTGCTTCTGGGAAGGAGATTGTACTATCTTTGTGATGCCCTTGGCCATCAAGTGTTTTTGTTAGTGGTAAGTACACCACCAATAAATCTTAATAAGGATACCTAGCATTTATATAGTGCTTTAAGATTTGCAAAGACTGAGGCAGCTAGGTGGCCCAGTGGATAGAGCTCTGGCCTTGGAGTCAGGAGGACCTAAGTTCAAATCCAGCCTCAGACACTTGACACTTACTAGCTATGTGACCCTGGGCAAGTCACTTAACCCCAATTGTCTAAGCAAAAAAAATGATAAAGATTTGCAAAGGCTTTTACTTATGTTATCACATTTAAATCTCACTATAACTCAGATGTAAGCATCTGAGGGAGGATTTGAACTCAGGTCTTCCTGACTCCAGGTCCAGCACCATCTAACTGCTATATTTAAACATCATGGGTAATGGAAAGAGACCTGGATTATGGAGTAAAAGACTCTGCAGAAGTTGAAGCACAGTGTCTAAGAGGGCCTCAAAATCCATCTAGTCTAACCTTCCCATTTTATAGATGAGATAATTGAGGTTGCAGAATGTTAAATGCCTTGGTCTCATAAATGGTCAACATCAGAGTCAGAATTTGAACCTAGGACCTCTAATTCCAGATCCAGTTTTTTTTTTTCACTCTACCATGCTGCAGCCTCCTGGCTCTGCCACTTACTACTTGTGTGGTTTGAAATAGAGCACTTAATCTCTCTGGGTTTCAGTTTCCTCATGTGTAAAATGAGAGGCCTGGGCTGGATAATGTATAAGGATAGTTCCAGCTCTAAATCTAAGAGTCATCCTATGCATCTGAATAGATGTATGCAGTCTAAAGGAGGAAATGGCCAAGTTATTCCCTCCTTTCATTATTGGAGACTGGATATTGCCTCTGCTTGCTAAAGAGCACATGTACAAAAATATTTATAGCAGCTCTTTTTGTAGTGTCAAAGAATTGGAAATTGAGGGAGTACCTATCAATTGGGGAATGGCTGAGCAAGTTGTTCTATAAGAAATGATGAGCAGGCAGACTTCAGAAAAACCTGGAAAGACTTGTATGGACTGATGCTGAGTAAAGTGAGCAGAACTAGGAGAACGTTGTACACAGTAACAGCCATGTTGTGCTACGACTAACGTTGATAGACTTAGCCCTTCTCAGCAATGCAAGGATCTAAGACATCTCCAAAGCTCTCATGATAGAAAATGCTATCCACATCCAAAGAAAGAACTATGGAGTTTGAATTCTTCTGTTTTGTTCACTCTTTCTGGTGGTTCCTCCTATTGGTTCTAATTCTTCCTTACAACATCACTAATGTGAAAATATATTTAATAGGAACGTACATGTATAGCCTATATCAGATTGCGAGCCATGTTGGGGAGGGAAGGGGAGAAAAATTTAAAACTCAAAAGCTTAAGGAAGTGATTGTTCATAAATCAAAATAAACTAATAAAAAAATATAAAAAAAATAAAATAAAGAGGTTGGTCAGGATGTTTTGGGGGTTAGCATGACCAAGAAGATACACTGAGTATCCCAGTCCTAACTGGATCTTCTATTTAATTGTTGCAGTGGGGTTAAGGGGCTGATCAGAATTCTGTTTTGGATATCGTTCACCAGGACTGAACATCTTAAACTGGTTTTTTGCTATTGGTTGGGTGTTTTTTTGCTCTCACCCACCCACCCACCCCACCCCCTTTCATGTTCTTTGGAGTAACAAACATAGCAGCCTTTCCAAGCTCACTCTCAGTCCAAAATATGACAGCATCAAGCAAATTCCCAACTGAGCTATGAAATGAGATCATTCTGGAGTCAAGGAATGATCCTGAATTTGGAGGCCAGATTGAAAACTTGTTCCTTTTTCCTGTGTAGAGCTCTGAAGTACCAGCCATCAACTTGCTTTGGTTGAAAGCTGGTGGGATTCAACTTAGTTACAATGGGGTCTTGTTCTGCACTGGGGTACCAAGTGAGCCTACACCCAGCAGTTTTCTGTCTCATTAAGAGAGCATGAAATGCAAAATTCCATTTTTATTTTATGTTTCTGAGCTGCAGCAGCATTGGCTTGGAGGAGAATGTGACATTTCTCCCAGTCCCTGAAATGCCTGGTGGCAAAGCTCCAAAGGCACTTTGTGAGGCAGGTTGGGGTTGCATTAATGGATGAATGAGAGATTGAATGAATGAATGAAAAAGCATTTATTAAGTACTTACACTGTGCCAGGCACTGTTCTAAGGACTAGGGATACAAATGTAAGTAAGCAAAACAGTCCCTGCCTTTGAGGCACTTACTTTCTAATGGGGAAGACAACAAACATAAAGGAAGTAGTAGCCAGGGAACAAAATTTTGGACAGGAAGTCAGAGGAAATGGTGAACGGAGCCATTGATTGACATGTCAATCCCAGGAATGGTAATGTTGATTTTATTTGGTCTAAAGCTTGAGGGACTCAATTTTATTATAGTAGGGAGAGCATGAGGGTCTTGTTCTGCACTGGGGTACCAAGCAAGCCTACATCCAGCAGTTTTCTGTCTCATTAAGACAATGTGAAGAAACTAAAATTTCCATCTTTATTCTATGTCCCTGGACTGTGGTAGCATTGGCTTTGGGTGAGGTTGGGAGTGGGTAAAATACGACATTTCGGGAAGGAGAGGGAAAAGGACAAAGGATATATGAGCAATGGTACAGTAGAAAATGACAGATAATGGCATGGTGAGTGTATGTCTGGTCAAGATAAGGTAAAGAATTACCAATCAGAAGCCTAAGGTCCCAAGGGTATTGGCTCGGTATTAGAGTCAAAGGTGATGGTTGGAATGCAGGCAGCATGGCTGGAGATGGTGAGATGTGTTGATAACTCATGCATACCCAATGGATAACATCTGGACTTTGGGTGCCCCTAATTCTCCTGTATCCTGGGACTTTTTCTGGGTCATGTTTGAGGGTCATTCTAGAAGTCTGAGCATCTCTCCTGTCCAATTAGAATTGAAATGGAAGTCCAAGTATACTAAAATACTTATTACGTATTTTATTGCCATAGGGTTTGTAACATTTAAACGATTTGCCTGGGGGAGGGGGAGGAGAATTGCACCTAGATTGATCCCCACTTGCCCCATTAATTGGTCAGAGCTTACCACCAGAAACTCATTCAACTGACTTGCCAGTGTTGCCCTAATGCAGCTATTCTAAATGAATAAAATGTGATGTTTGAAAGGACCAATTAGATATTGCCATGCCCCCCCCCCCGAAAATTATAAAAACAAAGCTTCACAGCAGCCAGGTGGAATTGTTTAGCCAGAGATCACTGCTTGTCCTTGAAGCTTGACTGATCCAAAGTTGACTCACCTTCCAAAAGAGTTGGAGGCCAGCATGAGCTCAGAGCTCCAGGACAGCTTTCCAAGAATTCCCAGCTAAGGACTATATAAGACATAGAGACCAGAAACCTGCCTTCAAGAGTGTCCACCATATGATGCTATGAGAACAGGGCTGAATGCTTATCTTGTATTGTTGCTTGTCTTTCTAGCACTAATAACTTCCCAAGACTACATTGGTAATATGCTTGTCTTACTGTAAGTACACATAAACATATACATATGTGTGTATGTGTGTGTGTGTGTACGTATGTATACGTATTTATATTCACATGTGTGAATGTGTAGCACTTGTAGGCACTACCCACCAACTTGAACTCTCAGGTTGGGTCCCCACGAGATGACTGTGCCCAGTAGGAAGCGAATTCCAGGAGATCAAGGTACTTTGGGGATCCCCACTTCTAAAACTATAACCCATAGGCCCTCACTGGTACATTTATCTTTAACAGTCAGCCAGTCGACACAATTAGCTCAAAGCAAAGATATTTTTTGATGTTATCATAAGAACAGCAGATATAAAACATCTCTTCTATAAATCTGAGACACATTCTTCTAAAAAACAAAACAAAACAAGCAAACCAGGCAGTGTCAGTGAGAAAAGTGAGCACACACACTAGCAGAGAGGCTCACACTTAGAAAACACATATGGCCAAAGTAACTCACACCTCCTATGCTTTGGGACCCAGATGGCCTTTATTTTCTCATACTTTCCTCATGTTGCTTTCCCTTGACACAGCATCTCTACTGGATGAGTGGTTCTTACGGTGTCCCTGTGTTTACTTCCTGCTGGGCACAGTTTCTCCTTTTGGGCAAGTAGCTATTCTGCAAGACACCATGGCTGATGGAGAAGGCAGAGAAGTTCTTCCAAAGCTCTTCCTCTTCTCTATTTCCAGAGCCCACACTCCTCAGAGCTGTTCTTGCCTCAGCTCACCCCCCAGGAGCCTCTTGCTTTTTAAAGGGTCACCAAGAACATACTAAAGATGCTTGGAGAACCTCTTCACCTCCTGCAGAATACTACTTTGGGTTTGTTGGGTTTGAGATGCCAACAAGCTACCCAAAAGAGGCTTGGTGATGTGGGCCTGGAGCTGGGGAGAAAGACTAGGACTGGATATAAAGATCTGTATAGCAATGAAGTCACAACAGGAGAGACTATAGAAGGAAAAGAGAAGAGGGTGCAGGACAGAGCCTTGGGACACACTCACAGTTAGTGAGCATGACGTGGATTGAGAGTTACTAAAGGGACTGAGAAGGACCAGAAGGCATAGGAAGGAAATAGCAACTGTGAGGACCAGGAGGGACTTCATTCAGAAGATGGCACCAGAGTTGTCATAAGGAAAACTGGGAATTCCAAGAGGTGGAGGTGAGGAGAGAGAGGTGTAGGAGAGAGTCAGTGAAAAGGCATGGAGGCAGGAAATGGAGTTTCACAGGTGAAGAATGGGTTCCATGTGATGAATCAAAATTTACCCTATTCAGGATGAAAATACACGTTTCATCTTTTGTAGAACAACGTCATTATGTTAGCTTAAAGCGCTCCAGATGTGATCGGTCCTGTTGATCACTGAATTTCCAGCTTTGATGTTGCTCTGGAAGACTGGGAAGGGGCTCCTTGATTTGAGAGACAAGAGTCTTTTGTGTGAAACTGATGGATGTGGGAGGTTTCATATGTCTGCCTTGCACAGTCATAGCCTCAAAGATGTTAAGGCTGATTTGCTGTTTTCCTTTGTAGCATATAAGCTCTTTGAGGGTGGAGGCTGTTTTGTTTTGTCTTCATATCCCCAGCACCTAACACAATGCCTTACACATAGAGCGAGCACTTAAACACTGCTTGAATAGAATAGAGCTTAAAAGTCATCTAGTCATTTTACAAATGAAGAAGCCGAGGCCCAGGTACTCTTTGTCCCTAACCAATAGTCTGTTTCCCATTAGTGTAGCTAACATGGTTCTTAAAGACACTGTCTGGCTGGCACCTTTTTAATGGGCCAGTATTAAGAAAAAACATCCTGACAATTAGAGCTGACCAAGGGTGGAGTGATTGTAGGTGGTGGATTGCTCATTGCTGGAAGTCTTCAAGAAGAGACTGTATCACTGGCCAGTGATGTACAAGAAATTACTGTTCAATGACAGATGAGTCTGAATCACCTCTGAGGTCCCTTCCAACTTTGAGATTTTATGAAAACTTTTTGCAAAGATTTGGACATACTTCTTAGGACGATCAAGGCCCTAACCACAAGTCACTTGGGCAATTTGCCAAGGATCCAGGTTGGTGCCTTGGAATGAGAGGTACTCACCTCCATCTTGCTGTTGTTATCTTTGTTAATTATTTATTTGAGTTGCCTATTTTTGAAGAATGTTTTTTTTTATTATTATTTATCAGAAGGATTGGCACGAAAATGTCACCCTTGGTCAAATGTATATGGAAGAAGTGAGAGTCGGAAGAGTTGGGAGAGAAAGGGAAGAGTTAGGTTAAGTCTAGAAATACAGTGAGCTTTGCTTAACTCCAAACTGGAATACATGGCCAAACAGTTTTGCTTTGTTGTCAAAATAGTAAAGCCTTTTTATGCTTACAACCTTCCCTTTGTTAATTATTTCCTATTTATCCTGTATATAGCTTGCTACATATGTATTGTTTGCATATTGTCTCTCCTATTAGATTGTATGCTCCTTGAAGGGAAACTATCTTTTGCCTCTTTTAGTGTCCCTAGCACAATGCCTGGCACGTTGTAGAGCTGAGTAAATGTTTACTGGTTGATTGATTGATTGATTAATTAATTAATCATGACCAGAAAGGTTGAGGTCAATCATAACCATTGCCATGGCACCCATACCATATGTATGCCACTATGTACCCCCTATAGACATACTACATAGCTATAAACATACATCGTATTCACTGACATGAATATTTAGATGAATAATCATAATGTTAAGGTAACAATTAGGAAGAGAATTAGCACAGAATAGAACTTGTCTTAGAATCAGGAAGACCCAAATGCAAAGCTACCTCTGATACATACTGGCTGTGTGATCCTGGGCAAGTAATTAACCTCTCAGTGTCCTTTTAGAGGCAGTGCCCCGCCTTAGAGTCCCCCCTTAAACCCTTCCCCTAGAGTTTCCCCCTGCCTCAATCTACCCCCTTAGAGAGGGAGAAGGAAATGGCAAACCACTACATTATCTTTGCCAAGAAAACCCCATGGATAGGATGTCCACCTGGTCATGAAGAGTTGGACATGACTGAACAACAGCAGACCACCCTGATCATGTCACAGGTCTGGGCTAAAACCCCTCCAGAATCATGATTTTGCTTCCTCCTGTGATTTTCCTTTTGGAGCTAACATTCTTCTGTGGCTTATGTGTATTTTTGTTATAACATTTACTGACATCACACATTCCAATACTATTTGCCAAAATGTTGGCATGTCTATGATATTTCCATGGTTTGGGGGACAATAGGACAGAGAGTACTTGAAACCAAGATTGTCTCAGAAAATCTTGGACTCGTGGTTTCAAGTCCAGAGACCCCAGGGTATTCATAATCTCTTTTATGTGCAGTATCATGTATGTCAGTCTTACCTCTCCAAACGTATTATAAAGTACCTTGAGGGCAGACACTTTCATCTGTTTTAGTACTGAGCAGGTCGTACTTGTTCAAATATTTATTAAATGCCTGCTATATACTATGCCCTGAGCTAGGAGCTGTGTGAGATAAAGTTTATATGAGGCCCAGTAACTTTTCACATTGACTTACAGTAAAGAAATGACCAATACACTAATAAGTGTAGCATAGAAAAATTTATGGTAAATTCACAAAGAGCTATCAGTGCATGCACTATGATAGTCAACAATCATTTATTAAGCCCCAAGGATACAAAGAAGGGCAAAAAACATAGTTCCTGCCCAAAGGAGCTCACTTGAATGTGAGGTTCATGGGGGGTGCCGATGTTACTGACTAGTAAGAGGGAAGGGAAGCCTTTACATAAAAAGTAGCATTTGATTAGGTTTTTAAAAATAGATTTTTATTTATGTATTTTGCATCAATTTAGATTTCCTCTGTAGCCTTCCCTGTCCGCTATCCAGAGAGCTATACCTTTTAATAAAGATTTTTTTTTTTAAAGAAAAACAGGAGGAAATCCAAAAACAATCAGCAAAACCGATCAATACACAGAAAAGATTTGGTGTTACGGGTAACTTTTCACACCACATCCATGGATGGGCCCTCACCTCTGCAAAGAGGCAGGAGATGGTGTTTTCTTATATCTCTCTTTTGGGGCCGAGGTTCTTTTTTTATAATTCCACAACATTAATTTTCAATTGCTTTGCAGTTGTTTTGTTCATTTGCATTGCGGTAATCACTATGTGTATTGTTTCTTTAGCTTTGCTTACTTGAATTATATCAACTCGTATAAGTCTTTTCCTACTTCACTACATTAATCATGTTTGTTGTTTCTTACAGAATAAGAAGCTTTATATTCATGTACCACATTTTGTTTCATTATTCCCTAATCAATGGGCATCTCTTTTATTTTCAGTTCTTTATTACCACAAAAAGTGCTGCTGTAAATATTTTCACATGTATGGCACCATTTTGTCAATCGCTTCCTTGGGATACATGCCTGCAATGTCTAAGTCAAAGGGTGTGAACATTTACTTTCTTTGCATAATTCCAAACTGCTTTCCAGAATGATTATATTAATTCACAGCTCCACCAACCATGCATTAGTATTCTTGTCTTTCTACACCACCTCCAAAATTTACTCATAAAAGAAGTGGCACTTGATGAGATTTTAAAGGATAAGTAGGCGTTGACTTGGGGTGGGGGTGGGGTGAGGATGAGGTCGTTTGGGTGGGAGGGTGAGGGGAGGGTGTGCCAGGAACTGTATGAACCAAAGCATGCCCATGAGAAAGAATGATGTATTTGTGTGGAGAATAGCATTTGACACTGTTGACCTCCTTCTGGCTAGTCTCTCCTTACTAGGTTTTCATGACCCTGCTTCTTCTCTGGTTTTCCTCCTATTTGATTTGTTCTTCCCAATCTCCTTTGCTGGATCCTTTCCAATGCCAAGCAACTAACCCTGGATATGCCCCAAGGCTCCATCTTCTTTCTTTCTATACCATCTCACCTGATGAGCTCATCAGAGCCTGTGGATGAGCCAGAGGATGATTCCTTATAAGGTAGCTACATGCGGCAGTGAGTCCAAGTATTGGATAAGGAGTCAGAATGACCCGAGTTCAAATCCAGCCTTAGCTATAGTCGGTTTATTACAAAAAATGTCAAATTGTTCCAATGTGATTGTGTATTTGGGAACATTTTGAATATAAGTCAAATTTTGAGTTTGCTTCTACAAGATTTCTTCAAGGAACAGAGAATATAGAAAACTGTACCATTTCACAATAATTCACAAGCTGCAACTCTTCAGATGCTCACTTCCACAGGCAAACTTTAGGTCTTTGTAAAGGGAAAGTGTCCGTATTTACTGTCCATCTTCTGGTGCAGTAGGAGCTGTTAGGTGAGAAGGGCTGGTCTGTACCATCCCACCCTTACCCCCTTCTTGAGGCTCTGGCCTCAAGGTGAGATGCAGCCATCCAACTTGGTCTTGTAGCCTGGGTACAGCCTAAAGTCGCTATTTATTGTAGTCGTTATGTATTTCTTAAGCATTTATCATGTATAAAACCATGCTACCATTTTTATTAGGTTCCTATCTTTTTAAATGTGTCATTTATGAAGTTTTTTTTTTTAACATTGTGACCCAATCCCATTTTTTCCCTTTAAGATATGTGATTTTTTTTTATTACTGAGTTTCTCAGAAGGAGGTCTTTTGGGAAATACATATGTGTGTTATAGCAGAACTGCCTTACTTACTGGCTGGTGACCCTGGACAATCATTTAGCTCTGTCTGCTTCACTTTCCTCATCTGTAAAATGGGGATAATAACAGTATCTCCCTCACAGGATTGTTGTGAGAATGAGATGAAATAATATTTGTAAAGTGCTTTGAAAACTTTAAATTGCTATGTAAATGGTAGCCAGTAGTGTTATTATTATTATATATTCAACCCTAGTCTCTCTCCTGAGCTCCACTCCCATATCACCAAATGCTTTTTTGACAGATCGGATGTCCTTTGGGTATCTCAAACTCAACATGTCCGAAACAGAACTCGTCTTTCCCCTCAAACCCCCCCCCACTCTTCCCCACTTCCTCTCTAGCATCAAAGGCACCAGCATCCTACTTACCCAGGCCTCAAACATCAGTGTCATCCTCTATTCCTCACTCACTCTCACCCTACATATCCAATTCATTGCTAAATCTAATTGCTATCACGTCATACCATCTCTCATATATGTTCCCTTCTCTCCACTCTTATAGCCACACACCTAGTCCAGGTCCTCATCATGCCTTTCTTATTGGTCTCCCTGCCTCAGGTCTCTTCCTACTTACTCTAATCTATTCTCCACTTAAAGAGTTGTCAAAGGTGATTTATGTCATAGGTCTGACTATGTCACCTCCCTGGCTCAATGGAATTCAGTGGCTCCCTGTTACCCCTAGAATCAAATATAAATTCTTTTTTTTTTTAAACATTTAAGGTGTTTCCAACTTTCTAGTCTTCTTATACTTCTTATACTTGATACATTCTGTGTTCCAGCAGATTGGCCCCTTTTCAGTTCCTTGAACATTATACCCCATCTCCCACCTCCATGTTTTGCCTTGCTGTTCCCTGCATGGAATGCTTTACTTCCTCACCTCCATCTCTTAGTTTTTCTGATTTCTTTCAAGGCTCAGCACAAATCCCACCTACTCCAGGAGGCCTTTTCCAGTTCTCCCCTCCATCAGCTGCTAATGCTTTCCTTTCACTTTCAGAATCCCTTCCATCTACTCTGAATATATTTTGTATCTGCTTATTTGTTTATGAGGAAAAACAACAAGCTTTGTTTCCAACCCCTAGAGTATGAGATACTGGTGGTACATCCATGTAGAAAAGTCTCATTGACATATGGGGATGTTGGCTGGGAGCTTGGAGCAGAGGTTGGTGCTAGAAATGTAAATTTGGGACTCGTCTGCATAGAGGTGGTAGTTCTCCAATCTCAAGGAAGACAGTAGTAGTGAGAGAAGAGAAGGGATATTCCAGAGACTGTCCACCTTATGGGTTTTAGAAGAGAAACCAGCAAAGAGAATAGAGAAAGAATGTTTAAAGAATTAAAAGTGTTGTGCTGTCTCTGATTCAAAAAGAGAAGAGAGTCCAGGAGAGGGTGTCCAGTGCTATCAAATGCTGCAGAAAAATCAGGGAGAATGAGGACACAGAAAAAGCCCGTGGATTTAGCAAATAAGGTGTCACTAAATATCAGTTTGGGGAGATTACCAGGGACAGAAAGGGCAGTGAGGAAGTGTTTTTGTTGTTGTCGTGTCATTTTTCAGTTGTATCCAATTCTTCATGACCCTATTTGGGCTTTTCTTGGCAAAGATACTGGAATGGCCTGCCATTTCCTTCTTCAACTCATTTTGCAGATGAGGAAACTGAGGTAAACAAGGTTAAGTGACTTGCTTAGGGTCACACAGTGACTAAATATCTGACACCAGATTTGAACCAGCAAGATGAGTTTTCCTGACTCCAGGCCCAGCACTTTATCCATTGAGCCACTTAGCTGCCCATGAGAAAGTATAGACAAATTTTTTCCAGAAGTTTTGTGATTCAGGGGAGGAAAAGGATAAGATGGTAGCTAAATGTATTTAAGGGAAGAATTCTTTAGTACTGGGAAGAACAAAACATGAGTCCAGGTAGATGGAGAAAAGTTGGTAGAAAGAAAAACAGATGCATGAGTTGAGGAGATGACTGCTGAAGAAAGCTTCTGGAGGGTTTGAGGGGACAAGTAAAAGGATTAAGCCTTTTGCAAGGTGTGAGGGATTACTTCCTCCTTTGAGAAAGAAGGGAAGACAGAATGGTTATTGATGCTTAGCATGTCCCCTGGCATATAGTAGGCACTTAATAAATGCTGATCGATTGATTGGTGTTCAGAAACTCTGAGTCTGGAAGAGCAGGTTTGAGTTAGGTGGCCTCAGTCTTTTCAGCGAAGTACAGGGCTAGGGTATCTGCTAGAAGTAAAGGGGATAGAAGTGAGCTGTTGCCTTAAGGAGAGAGGGATGATTTGGAAAAGTTGTTGTGGAGAACGAGATGACAAGCTAACAAGAGAAGAGTATAATGATTGCTGAGCAGCAGTGAAGAACTTAAGATTTCGCACCATACATTTGTAGTAGCTAAATTTCATCACTTTCTTCATTATTGCTTAACTAACTGGGAAAATATAATAAATTATAATAAGCATTTATTAAGTGTCTACCATATGCCAGTCGCCGTGCTAGAGATACAAAAAGAAGCAAAGATAGTCCTTGCTCTCGAGAAGTTTATAATCTCATGAAAGAGCCAACATGTATATACACACACACAGAGAGAGCAAGCTATATACTGGATAAATGAGAAATAATGAACAGAGGAAAACTCCTAGAATTAATAGGGGTTGGGGAGGGCTGTCAGTAAAAGAAGACAAGAAAGAAACACAAAAATCTAAAGGGATGAGGATTGGCAAATCAGGAAGGGCAAAAGGCCTAAGGATGATAGTGGCGGTGATGGTGATAATAGTGGCTGGGGGATGGGGGCTCTGGATTGCTACCAGATGAATCATTAAAATGACAGACAAGGGGTTCAAGACTGTCTATGGAAACAAGCAATGGCAGAGCTGGGATGTATGAAATGAAGTAATAGGGAGGGAGTAAGCAACCAGAGATCATAATGAGGAGAAAGGGGATTTTGTGTGGGATAGAAGCGAGTGGGAGAAGTAGAAAACTTTGGAAGAGGAATGTAAGTTCCTTGAAGACAGGGACTATTTCACTTTTCAATTTTTATATCCCTGATACCAAGCACAGTGTCTTGGGTATTCGTGTGTATATATACACATGTGTATATGTTTATTTCCACATATATTTATATATTTGCTAAGACATGATTTTATAAGTGCAGGGAGCTCAAAGTATGGAAATTCTCTCCACTGTGCAGGTCAGCAGTTGATTTGTAATTTATAATCTTGAGTGGATTACCTGAGGCACTGGGGATGTTGGGGGGTGGGGGGTGGGATTGCCTATGATCACCCAGGACTTGAACCCAAGCCATCCAGACCCTAAGGCCTTATCATCTGCCTCTCCCAGCGGACACTTAATGCTTACCGAATTAAACTGGAGACAGTATAGTCCTGCATGAAGGTGAGATTTAAAGTGTAAGCATGCCAATGTGGGGATTGTGGGAAGCTGAAGATTGAAGGGAAGTTGAGTGTATCTCCTCCAGTATGACTCACAACTTCCTAAACTCTTGAATTGTTAGGGTGGGAGAGGGGAGCTGGGTGAAGTGGGACATCGTCCTGCTTCCCCTTTGGAGGACTAGAAACCATCCTATTACCATTTAGCCGACACAATTGACCAGATGTCCCTTTCCATTTTTTCTCCCACTTCAAGCACTGCTGTAGGGTTGTGAGAAAATGAGTAGGAAAGCTGTGCTAGCCTGTCTATTCCTTACTGATTTTATAAAACTTCATGCTATAAAACCCAACAGCTTTGACAAAGAACCATTTCAGAAGCAAGAAGATAATGCAAGAGAAGGTACAACCTCTTCCTTGTCCTGAGGGCCAAGGCTATGAACTTTCATTTGTACTCAGATGTAGCTCAGATGTGGACGAGCTCCTCCTTGTTCACACCTTGGCAATGCTTTACCCTTAACCGCTGATCGATCAAATCTATCACATGTTTATCAAGTGAGACGTGTGGGGCGAGCGCTGTGCTAGGCACCTACTACTACGAATGCCATGCCAGAGGAACTACTCCCGCGGATTCTCTCTCTGGCTTCAACGTGGTGCGCCATCTCTATCCCTTAGAGGTTGGGTCTGGCTTGATGATAGGGCCTCATGACAGGTATCATTTCCTCCATATATATCCATGTATCTACCCCTGCCCCTCCCCAATCTCCTTTTCAGGTAACCAAAATCCCTACAAGAGGCTTTGATGAGAAAGCATACCTGGCCTCCAAGCTGTTAAAGGCCGGCGAGGATCCCTACAGGCAGCATGCCTTCAATCAGCTGGAAAGTGACAAGATAAGCAGTGACCGCCCCATCCGGGACACTCGCCATTACAGGTATCAGCAGATCCTCCTTTTTCCCCACCAACGGTGGTAGCTGTGACCCTACACACTTATGCTTTTGGCCCTTAATTTTCTATTTGGGAAGAGTGGTTTGGGGACGATGGTATATTCTACCAATTATCAGTATTAAGACATCTGAGAGAGATAGGACTGGAAGCCCAGCCCAAGTGTCTAGGTAAGGCTGGAAGGCTCTGCTTACTTAGTTTTCTTTCTATAACCCTTATTTTAAGAAAATTCCATTCCCCCCTCCCTTTTAACTAAGTTGTTAAGAAGCCCTTATTAAAATTTCTTGAGTGACTTTTATTTATTAATATATAATGCAACCACTTTATAGACCAGGCCACTCTCTGTGATAAATACTGTTATGCCATAGGATGTTAGGACTAAAAGAGAACTTAAAGATTGTTTCTTTCAACTTGTTCACTTTATTTTTTAAAGATTTTTTGATGCCTTTTGTCTTTACATCACAATTATTTTCCACCCATCCCCCGACTGAACCCTTTTTGGTGACGAAAGAAAAACATCTAAAACAGAAAACTTATCTGTCCATACACGCAACATTCCACCCTAGTAGTTCCCGTTCTCTCTGCTGTGAAGGAGAAGATATTCCATTATCTCTCTTTCAGGAATTTCATTGGTTTTTCATTTACTCAGAATTCAACTTCCCGACCTCATTTTATAGAGGAGGAAGATAAGACCCAGGTGAGTGAAGTGATTTGACTAAGGGCACATGATGAAGTAGAGGTAGCCTCAGGTCGCCTATTTTCCAATCCAATGCTCTTTCCATTTCACTTTATTCTTTTCCCATAGTTGAACCATTCAACCTGAGCAAGGGGCCAAGGGGATAGAGGTCGTCCATTATCACCAGAACTATGTTAGTTCAGAGTCAGGCCGGGGAAGGTGGGAAATGCCAGGTACCAAATCAGCCCTATATTTCTTCTTATAACCTGGAACACAGCCCATAGGGAAACCAGAATGTGTGTACTGTGCAACAGAACCCTGCTGACAAGTTAATAGAAATGAGTATATTGGACCAGGTATCATCCCTGGCTACCTATTTGACTGGGTTTCCTCTTGGCCAAAAGTTGGCAGCCAATGGCAAATGAGATGATTTTTGTGTGATACAACCTGGTCCTGGGAAAAGCTGTAAATACATTAGGCAGGGGATAGAGTGCCAGGCCTGAAGTCAGGAAGACTTATTTTCCTGATTTCAAATCCTAATTCAGATACTTACTAGCTGTGTGACCCTGGGCAAGTCACTTAATCCTGTTTGCCTCAGTTTCCTCATCTGTAAAATGAGCTGGAGAAGGAAATGGCAAAGCACTTCATTATCCTTACCAAGAAAACCCCAAATGGGGTGACAAAGAGTCAGACACAACTGAAACTAACGAACAACAACCACTTTATCCATTTCCATTTCCTCCCCCATGGCCCTGAATATTTTCCCCATACCCTCAGAGCTCTTCCTAACCTTCATTTTGTTCTTAGCTGCCTGTGCTCTAACCCTTACTCAATTGTTAGTTGATAATCAGTGTGATTGGGTAGGATCATAGATTTAAAGGTGGAAGGGCCCTTTGAGTAACCTAGCACAAACTCTTCATTTTATAGGTGAGGAAACTGAGACCTGGAGAAGTTATGTGATTTGCCCAAAGTTAACTACTTATTGCAGAGTGGAGGTTTTAACCCAAGTGAGTGAAGGAAAATACTATGATAGATTTGGCCAGGTCCCCAAGATGTTGGGAATTGAGAAAGTGTCTAGGTGTAGGGTTCCAGGATAAACATCTATCCTAAAAAATGTCCTCAAAAGAAATTAAGGGAGAAGTTGATATGGGGAGTTCTATGCCCACACAAGACTAAGAGATATGCCAAAGGGAGGGTTAGGTCCTTCACAGATGGAATTTGGAAGACAACAGGGCACTCTTTCAGGATTTTCCCATATTGGAGACCAGGTGATAGGAAGATAGTGGAGAGAGATGAGTGAACTCTGTGAGGATGATCAGTAGACTTAAAACTTTGGCGTCTTAGCTCCGAACAATGCTTCTCCTCTGTCAAACCATTATTTGTCCTTCTCTACTTCTTCCTTCTTACATCTGCTCCCTAGTTGGTAGAAGGATGCTTGGAAAATGTTGTTAGGAAGACAGACACTGAATTTTTACACTCCATCACAATACATGAGTTGTGTTCTTGGCATAAGCAACTCTCCACACAAACATCCAAAGTTTTCCCCTCACTGCCTCTAATTATCCTTCATCCCTTCAAAGAGCATTATTTTTAAAAATATATTGTTGATAGCTTTAATTTTTCTATTACCCAAGTTTCCTCCCATATCACTCCCCTTTCCCCGCTTCCAGAGAGCCATTCCTCATAACCAGGGGCTCTTACCTCAGGATCCATGAACTTGTTTTTAAAAATATATTGATAATTACATTACAATATAATTGATTTCCTCTGTAATCCTATATATTATACTTTATGCATTTAAAAATATTCTTCTGGGGCAGCTAGGTGGCACTGAAGTCAGGAGGATCTGAGTTCAAATGCGGCCTCAGACCAAACATTTAACACTTGCTAGCTCTGTGACCCTGAGCAAGTCACTTACCCTCAATTGTGTAAAAAAAAATTTTTTAAGTTTAAAAAAAAAACATTCTTCTGAGAATTCCTTAGGTTTCACTAGACTGCCCAAAAGGGGTTGATGACACAGAGAAGGTTAAGAACTTTTGCTTATAACAAACGAATTTATAACTCAGAAAGCTGGGTCATAAAAGAATTTTCCTAAAAGAATCTTAAAAAGAAAAAGAAAAGGAAGAAGAGAAAAAATCAGCAAAACTGATCAATACATAGGAAAAACCTGACATTATATCCTGCATCTGTAGGATATACCACATATATACCTCTGCAAAGGAGAAGGGGAAGGTGGAGGAGAATTATTTTAAAGTGACTCAGGGTTTCTCCTATGCGGCTAACATGCTGGAGGGGCACTCCTGCCTTCCTGGCTCAGGCTGTTTTTCATGATAGAAAATGAGCTCAAAAATTGTTATGATGTTTCTGTCACTGTAATAAATGCTGTAATGAAAAAATAGTACTTGGAATAGTCATAAAGCAATTGTAATAAAAATGGCCATTAAAATGTAATCAATGTTGTCTCATTGGCCTAATAAGAGAGTAAATGCAGCTCCTGGGAAAAAAAAAAGACTGCCATAAGGATCAGAAAAGACTGAATTGTTTTTGTTCTCCTTGGCAGTAAGGGAGGAATAAAAACCTGGGACTGGAGTCAGTAGAGGTAGGCTACAATGTGAGTGGGAGGAGGGGCATGAGGAAGGGTGGGGTTTTTGGAGTGTCCAGGACTGTAGCTTCCTGGGTAGGACGCAGGATAGAGCAGTGTTTCTAACTTAGAGGGAAGTATGTTCAGGATGTGTGTGGTACCCTCTATCTCACTCACTCTGACACTGGGAGGCAGTGCGATGTGCTGGGCCTGAAGCCAGGAGGGCCTGGGTTCAGATTTACTAGCTATGTAACCATGGGCAAGTCAGTTCACCTGATCTTCGGTTTTCTCCTCTATAGAATGGGGATAATGCTACCTGTAGTAATTATTCAACAGTAGTTATGAGACTCAAATGAGGAAAAAACAAAATATATATATATATGTATATATATATATATGTGTATATGTGTGTATATATATGTATGTATGTATGTATGTATGTATGTATGTATGTATGTATGTATAAAGTGCTGAGAAAACTTTAAAACAACATATTTCAGCTCTAATTGCTAACCTAAGCCATTACACCAAATATAGTGCTCAAGGATAGAAAGAAGGCCATGGTTAATTTGTAAAGGGGAGGAGATGCAGATGTGCAAGTATCCACTCACAGCTCCTACCTGTACCACCAACTCTCAATGAGGGTAGAGAAATAAGAAAAAAGGTATAAAGATTTTTTTTGTTGTTGTTTGTAAGTGTTTTACAAAGTCAGTCAGTAAGCATTTATTAAGTGTCTACTATGACACTTACTGTGCCACTAAGTTAAGCTGTTTAAAGACAGGCAAAAGAATGATCCCTGCTCTGGAGGAGCTTATTGTCTAATGGAAAAGAGTGAAAGACTATAGGGGGTCATTAAGTATACCCTATTGCCCCATGCTTGGCCCTTTTAAGGAATCCCATTTTGTGGTTAGGTGTGGTTAGGAATGCCTGTAATCCTAGTTACAAGGAGGCTGATGCTGGAGGATCAGCTGAGCTCAGAGCTGCCATTGGCAAAGCCAATCAGATATTCTCATGGAGGTTGGCATTATTATGGTGGCCCTTGGGGTAGGGATGTACCAGAAGGGGCCAAGTGGGCCAGGTGGGAAAACAGAGCATGTCAAAGATCCCATGGCAATAAGAAGAGGGTTGTGCTGTGTCCTTCCAACTCTAGCGGGTCTGGAGAGAGAAGGGGAAAGAGAGAGAGAGAGAGAGAGAGAGAGAGAGAGAGAGAGAGAGAGAGAGAGAGAGAGAGAGAGAGAGAGAGAGAGAGAGAGAGAGAGAGAAGAAGGAAGGAAGGAAGGAAGGAAGGAGGAAGGAAGGAAGGAAGGAAGGAAGGAAAGAAGGAAGGAAGGAAGGAAGGAAGGAAGGAAGGAAGGAAGGAAGGAAGGAAGGAAGGAAGGAAGGAAGGAAGAAAAAAGAAGGAAGGAAGAAAGGAAGGAAGGAAAGAAAGAAGGAAGGAAGGAAAAAAGGAATGAATCCCTCTCTGTGTATGTGTTTGTCTTTCATTGTTTGTGCTGAGTGGTACATCTAAATACACTAGGTTTACAGCCTAGCTTCCCTTATTTGACATGTCTACTTCTGTGTGATTCATTCCCATAAACTTTATTCTGCACTTTCCATTTATTCCCTCTGCAGATGCACATCTGTGCACTATGCCTCAGACCTGCCAGCTACCAGCATTGTTATTACTTTCCACAATGAAGCCCGATCCACCCTTCTGCGAACAGTGAAGAGGTAGGGATCTTGGAGAACAGAGACTGCCACCTACTTTCCCTGTATGGTCCCATACTGATGGAACCTCCCCCCATCACACACAAAAGAAAACAAAAAACAAACAATCTTGAGAATGCTCAGGACCTCCAGCAAACTAGATGCGTCAGGAGGAGGTTGAGATAAAGCCAGACAGCATGAAGACGACCAGATGTGGGCTGGGGTGGGGGGTGGGGTGAGAGGTGTCCTGAAATAGCAAGAGTAAGACCCTTCCTTTCAAGAGTCAAGGCACAGTCAAAGGTTAAGACCACACATTAAGTGAGGATCAAGGTCAGGTTACCAGGGTAAAATGTGCAGGAGTCAGGATCTGAGGGGATGCTAGGGGTTGAGATAATGTACTAAGGGTAAGATCATGAGTTTGTGTAATAGGGGAATAGGAAGCAGGGCCCTTCTATTATATATTGAAATTACTTTCCTGAAGTAAGCTTCCTAGCCTCTTACATATGGGCCAACAAAAGGCAGAGCCCACTGAATGTGCTCGGGGGCTGGAGTTTCATTGGCTAGGCTCCGGTTACATTGAGATAGACAGATGCACAAACACAGAGGAAAACATTTGGAGATCTTTAAGCACTGGATATTAACAAGTATTTATTAAGTGCCTACTATGTACCAGGTACTATGCCAAGCAATGAGGATTCAAAGAAAGGTAAATAGCAGTCCCTGGCCTCAAGGAGCTCACAGTTTTATGGGAAAGATAATATGCAATCAACTAGGTACAAATAAAATATATGTATACGTGTATGTGAAATACATAAATAGGTAATATATACATTGGAAAAAATCAACAGAGGGAAGGCACTAGCATTGAAGGGGATCAGGAAAAGCTTCTTTAGCTGGGACTTGAAGGAAGCCAGGGAACCCAGAAGGCTGAGATGAGAAGGAGAATATTCCAGGCATGGGGGACAGGCATTGAAAAGACATGAAGTCAAGAGATAGAGTGTCGTGTGCAACGAGGCCAACGTCACTGAATCATCATGTCTGTCCAGGGAAGTAAGGTATGAGAAGAATGGAAAAGTAAGAAGGGGCCAGGTTATGGAAATTATTCAAGGCCAAACAGAAGATTGTATATTTGACCCTGGAGACAAGAGGGAGTCATTGGAGTTTATTGAATAGGGAGGTAGTCAAACATTAGGAAGCTCAATTTAAGTTTTAGAAAGATCAATTTGACAGCAGCAGGTCGGATTAGAGAGAGGAAAAATTTGTGATAGGCAGATCAATCAGCAGGCTATTGGAGTTATCAAGATGTAAGGTCATGAGTGTCTGCACAAGGGTTAGGGCAATGTCAGAGGAGAGAAGGGAAAGAGAGTCTTTACAAAGGTAGAATCAACAGGACTTGGCAACAGATTGGATATGGGGATTAAGAGAGAGTGAGGATGATGCCTAGGTTACTAGGAAGATGGTGCTGCCCTCATCAGTAACAATGATGTGAGGAAGTTTTGGGGGGAAAGAAAACGAGTTCAGTTCTGAACATGTTGAATTAAAGATGACTATAAGACATCTAGTTTGAGATGTCCAATCAACAGTTAAAGATGTAAGGTGTAAGTTGAAGATCAGGAGAGAGTTAGGACTGGATAATTAGATCTGAGAATCAACTTCTTAAAAACCAGGCCCAGGTACAAAGGTTAAACCCTGCTAGTTTAACCAATAAGCTTCCTTGCTGGGGCTCCAACCAAGATACCTAGGCAATCGTCAGGATAACCAAGACAGGTAGCCTTCCATCCCTCACAGGATAGGAATTCTTCATGATGCTTCACATATAGGTTAGAGAAGTTTAAAGCCTTGGAGGAGAAGGGATGGAAAAAGGGAAGAGGGACCATAAAAAAGAAAAAAAAACTTTATCCTGATTGATTTCTGACAGTTAGATCCTCTTGCTTCTTGAAAAACAGTTACAGGTCTGAACCTTTTTTAATCTTTTTTCTCTTTCCTTTTCTTTTTTCCTTTTTTTTTCTTCTTCATTTAGTATACTTGTAGTAGATGTTTTGGTGACTGGGCCTGGATGTGGCAGCTGTATGACGATCATTGTTGCCTATTGGCAGGAAGGCTAGTTAGGGAAAAGTCAAGGTAGCCACTCAGAAGTGTCAAAGGGATGGATGGCATCTCAGCTGTTCACATATGGCAGGCAAAGCAGTTACAGAATGATTTGACAGGTGAGCCTAGTAGAAAGAAAGGCTGAAAATAGAATTGGGCCTAGATATCACAATAGGATCTTCAGCTCTTGGGCAGAGCTGCCATGCTTAATGAGGACCTTCCCTTCTACTTCCTCCCTTCTTTAGTGTTTTGAATCGCACCCCTGCCAACCTGATCCAGGAGATCATTTTAGTGGATGACTTTAGTTCTGATTGTAAGTACCCAATTCCTTTTTCATGAGCTCCCTCCATCTCTCCCAGGGAGGTGAAATCTCCCCAACCCTTTGCTAGGGCAGTTACGGCTAGGCGCTTGAAAAGGGAAGCTTGGAGCAACATCAGAATTTTGAGAATCACCAAGAATTTCTGTCCAGTGTTCCTCTACTCTCTGTGGAAAGGCTAAACTAAAGAATCCTTAATTTGCCTTGAGAGCCTCCAAAGAGGCATTAGTAGTAGCAGCAGTAGTAGTAGTAGCAGTAGCAGTAGTAGTAGTAGTAGTAGTAGTAGTAGTAGTAGTAGTAGTAGTAGTAGAAGAGCAGCTAGGTGGTGAAGTAGATAGAATGTCAGGAAGTCGGGAAGACCCTAGACCAAATCCAGCCTCAGGTACTTACTAGCCATGTGACCCTGGGCAAGTCACTTAACCCTGTTTGCCTCAGTTTTCTCATCTGTAAAAATGAGCTGGAGAAGGAAATGGCCAACCACTTCAGTATCTTTGCCAAGAAAACCTCTTTTTTTTTTATAGAAACAGTCTGTGAATAATTATTTTGGTAAAATTTTATATGTTCTGTGAGTTGTTGCACAGGTGGATAAAATGATTGCTTTTTGTAACTGAATAAGAGTTGGGGATATAAAGTCGTCTTCCATGGATTTCCTGATAGCATCTGAAGGATACCTCTATGGGCAGACTGAATGACAGGGATTGGTTGTTACTTTTCCTCTCTCCATATGGCTTTAAATTCTTTCGCTGGGCTTTTCATTCCAAGTAGTCTGGAGATTAAGTATTTGGTATAGAGACACCTATTAAAAACATTATTCTTAAATTTTTGTGGATCATTGCTGTGTCTGTAATGATGCTCCAACTTCAATACAGTTTATTTGCTGAATTCTCAAGGCTATTTATTATAGTTAACATTAATTATAATAATAATAATAACAAGCATTTATAGAGCTTCTCCCTTCCTTCACCACCTCCTTCCCAAGGCCACTTAAAACCGCTGGGGATGGTATTCAGTTTTTCTCGTCTTTAAAAAAATCCACTATCTTTTTCAAGAGACAATATGAGAAAGGCAGCCACAGGATAATGATTAGAGAGATAGCGTTGGATTCAAGGAGACCTGAGCTCAAATAATAATAGCAGCTAGCATTTATATAGTGCTTTAACGTTTGAGCCTCACAACAATCCCGTGAGGTAGATGCTTTATTATCCCCATTTTACAGATGAGGAAACTGAGGCACAAGTAGGTGGCTTGCCCAGGGTAGTAAAGGGTCTGAGATGGGATTCAAACTCAGGTCTTTGACTGCAAGTCCAACATTTTATTTACCATGCCAGTCCCACCCCTAACATATGCAGAGATCTCGGGCCCTGATTGGACATTATTCTGCAGACCCGTGGAGTCATTCCTGGCCATCTCCACACCAATGCCTTCGTGTGTGTACTGTCCCCCACCCCCTTACCAACTGTAGCTACGTGAACACTAATCAAGTCAACACTGACATTCCTGGAAAGGATATGTCAATTAATTTGCTCTGACCTCCTGGACCAGAACATTCCTCCCTGGCCACTGTTCCCCTCTGTGTGTCCCTTATTAGAAAGTAAGTTCCTTGAGGTCAGGGACTACATTGGTTGTATTTGTATTCCCATAGCTTAGTACAGTGCCTGGCACATACGGACGTTCACAAGTATTATTTTCCTTCATTCACACTGGCTGTATGACTGTCAGGAGGTCGCTTAATTTCTCAATGCTTTAAAGTAGCTTGTAAGTTGCAGAGATGCTGCCAGTCCATGATGGTTAAATAAAATTACAGAGCCCTTTAAGGTTTTTGTAGCCCCTTTTACACATAAGATCTCATCTGATCATGATTTAAGGGAAACTTACTTTCTGCACCCAGTACCACTGGCTGCTGCAAAGCTGCCTTCCCAGAAAGAGTGGGAAGGAATGTAGGAGACACCAGTGATCTGATGTCTGGTTTTTATTAAAGGAACGTCAGTAGATTATTAATACCTTCCAGAATAGGAAGTGTGGAGACTACCATGTTTTCAATGTTAACCCTACCAGAGACCAACCTTCACTAGAGATCTTGAGTACCACCCTTTAAGCACCTCTGCTCTTTAAAGCCTGCTAAGAAAGGGCTTCATAGGCAGAGAGAAATGGTCAGACAGGAGCATCAGTGAGAGGTTGTGCAGCCCTGCAGGATAACCATGTGACTAGTTGATGTTGAAAGAGAAGCAGAGCTCCCCACCCCTTGCCCCACTTCCCCAGCTCTGACAAGAAGCTAGGTAATAGCTCTCAGAATATTCAAAGCTTTGTCTTTGCTGCTCATGCTCTGACGTTGTATGGCTATGTTGTCCTCACTTGGAACTCTTTTATAGCTGAAGACTGCCTGCTGTTGACCAGGATCCCTAAAGTCAAATGTCTCCGCAACGATCGGCGTGAGGGTGAGTCCCGAAGACTCCTGCTCCTTCTCTTTCTCCGTCTGTCCTTGCCCTTACCTCTTGATTCCAGTTCTCTGCGCTCTGATTTGCCAGACCTGCCTTCTCTCAGCTGAGATCTCCCGACCCCAACTTGGGCTTGAGCCCTAAAGGACTTGAGCCTATCTCATCTCGGTGGTGGGTGTCTGCTACATGCACTGTCTGACACACTCAGTTCTATCACTTGCAAGATCAGTTGGGGCTCCTGTCGTCTTTGATTTAGGAGATGCCAAGGGTTGAACAGAGCAAAAGTCCTAAAGTGGATAGTGTAGGTCAGTGGGTGACTGACCATGTCAAGGGATGTGATGAAATTGAAATGAGCCAAACTCTAGCTAGATCCTAGGGATATGTTACCAGTTCTGGCATCCAGTTCCTTATCTTGGTCATACTTTCAATGGCCATCTTTGATGCTCAAGCATATAATAAATAATAAAACCTCTGACCCAGAGGCAGTGGCCTCAGAGTTAGGGTAGGAAGGTATTCAGCTGGTGGACCTGTGTTCTACTCCTGGTTCTGCCACCGATATATAGTATGACCTTTGTCAAATTCTGTGCCTTAGTGTTTCTTTCTGAAAAATGGACCCAGTACTCCCTGGCTGGAACCCATTTAAACCTTTGGGTTTAGAAGTCTTCTTTTCTAAGGAACTTGAGAAGTTCTAAGGTTAGCAGCTGCTCTCATTCTCACTATCCCTCCTTTCCTCAATTGCAGGGTTGATCCGTTCCCGTGTTCGAGGGGCTGAGGTGGCAATAGCAGATATCCTTACCTTCCTGGATAGCCACTGTGAGGTGAACAGTGAGTGGCTTCAGCCCATGCTCCAGAGAGTGAAGGAGGTAAGTGTACCCACATGATGGGAGAGATGACCCAAGACAACGCACAATGATTTTCCCTATGAGTTGTAAAAGCAGCTAGAGGGTACCATAGTACACAGAGTATGGGGCCTGGAGTCAGGAAGGCAAGTTCAAATCCAGCCTCTGGCACTTACTGGTTGTGTGACCCTGGGAAAGTTACTTAGTTTTTATTTCCCTAAGTTTCCTCATCTGTAAAATGGGAGTGATAATAATAAAAACAACCTCCCAGGGTTGTTGTGAGGATCAAATGAGATAATTTTTGTAAAGTGCTTAGCGCAGTGCCTAACATATAGTAGGAGCTTAATAAATACATGTTCCCTTCCCCCTTCCTCCTTCTCCTTCCCTAGAAATTATCGTGGCTATGGGAGAAGATTAGAGGAGGCAGAGGACTGGGAAGGGGAGACTTCGTGGAGGAAATGGAACTTCAACTTGGTCTTGGACAGGGCTATAACTAAAGATTTGTTTCAGTGGGGCCAACACCCAGGGTGGGGGGCAGGGAGCTCACGAGGTCCTTTCCCTCTCATGGGCACCTACCTCCACCACTGGGCCCCCTGCGTCTTCGAAAGGTTGCCCTGGCCTGACTGAAGCTGACAGTGTCCCTAGTCATACACCTCTGGTCCTGAGAGACAACGGTGTTCGTATAAGTGGAGGGAAATGGTGTGGAGTGGGCTAGGCAGAGAGAGATTATGAGAGAATGAGCAGGGGAGGAATCAGAAAAAATCATGTTTCCCACTAGGATTGGGAGTGACCGTACCAAAAAAGAGGGGGAACCCACAGTGACTTGCATGAGCTTTCCAGGGTCTGTATAGTATGTGCTGAAGAGTTTTTGCTCGAGACCTCAGACCCCCAATCCCATCAGGGTTTTTCTTTCTCTAATAAGCAGCCTAAGCCTGTCAAGTGGCATATGGGTCCTGAGGTTTCCCCCACAGCCCTTTCTTTCCTTGGTGTCCAGTCTCTGTTTCCCCAGCAGCCATCCCTTTTCCTTAGCTCCTTAGTCCACTTCTGTTTTTCTCTAGGACTATACGCGGGTGGTCAGCCCCATCATTGATGTCATCAGCCTGGATAACTTTGCATACCTGGCAGCATCTGCTGACCTTCGGGGAGGTGAGTACAGCTTTCCTGGGAGCAGCCCTTGGCCCTGGAAATTGGAAGTCTCTGATTGGATGGCCTTCCAATGATTCCCTATGTCACTTCTTCCTTCGTGTCCTGATGATACCTATTATAGGGACTAAATGAAGGGAAAGTAGTACTTTTGAAGACCTGGCTAGAAGTTTGACAAGGATTGCCTAAGATAAAAGCTGTAGTGTCTATATCCTGAGGTAATTAGTGGTCAAGAAGCTGAGGGAAAGGAGAGGGAAAGTTGTTATTTTTATTCTTCTTTGCTAGTAATTATTGTAAAAATGATGATGACTTTTATGGCACTTTTAACTTTACAAAGTACATTCTTACAGACTGTAAATTCCATGAAAGAAAGGACCATGTCTTATCAATCTTGTCTGTTTACTCAGTGCCCTGCCCTTCCCCCCCCCCCCTTACCTTAGCTTCTTTACTGACCTCAATACTTCTTTGGTTAGCTAGTGTTCCTGATTCAGGAGAGAAATTGAGGGGAATAGAGCCAGGGGTATATGGCCTGGTGTCTGCTTTGTTGTGTTCTTTCTCCCTAACTACTTGCCCACCCCTCAGGATTTGACTGGAGTCTTCATTTCAAATGGGAACAAATACCCATAGAACAGAAAATGTCCCGGACAGACCCCACCCAGCCAATTCGGTAGGTTGGCTTCTTTCTTGTTCCTGGGCTGCAGATCTCAAGGGTAACAGGAGGAGTTCCCTCCCTCTCAAGCCACTGTGTCAGTAACTGATTTTTCCAGAAGAAAGAAGGGAAGGGAAGAAGGAAGGAAGGAAGGAAGGAAGGAAGGAAGGAAGGAAGGAAGGAAGGAAGGAAGGAAGGAAGGAAGGAAGCATTTCTCAAGCTGAGCTTGATAAATATTAGCTTACTATAGGCCAAGCACTGTGCTAAGCACTGGCACTGCAGATACAGAAGTAAGATACAGTCCTTTCCCTCAAGGACATTACAAAGTGAAACAGTACATATAGGGCAGTGGAGTGGTGGCCAAGGAGAAGTGCTTTAGTCTGGAAAGTCACCCATTTTGAGTGTAGCAATAGGACCATCAACTGATGTACCTTTTCTAGAGGCAATGGTAGTAATGGTTTGATTATAATTCTTTAAACAAGACATGGAAAGTAGGAAATGACAGGGTAGAAAATGGACAGGGTGAAGATAGAGACATGGTCCCAGGAAGTTCAGGGGTGAATATCTTAACTCCTTTAGGGCATAGTCTGTGGAGAGTTGGTTTGGAAGGGGTAGCAATAGCAGTGACAGCAGTGTGGAAAAAGAGCCAGGGTGAAGATGAGGACACATTAGTCCCAGGAAATCCAAGGCTGAGCGTCTTAGCTCCTCGAAGGCATGGTTCAAATGCTCTCTTTCAAATGATCTAGGCCCAAGTTCGGTTGAGATATCGGGAATGGACAATAAATAGGTAGCCTGGGTTTTTAGCAATGTGGGGACAAAAGAGCTGCTACGTGCATCAGTAACCCTACTTCTCCTTGGGAAACCGTGATGGCCAGCATGTGGGTGATGCTATAAGAAAGACCATTGTGGGGGAGAAGGTGGAGGGAGAGAGTGCTCCTGTTTTGTAGGCATCCTCATGGACCTTGCCTGTGGATTCTTTTCCCCTCTCACTCACAGAACACCCGTCATAGCTGGAGGAATCTTTGTGATTGACAAGGCCTGGTTTAACCACTTGGGAAAATATGACACTCAGATGGACATCTGGGGCGGGGAGAATTTTGGTGAGTTGGAAAATGGCTTCTGCCACCCTGACACTCAAATAATAGGGATGATAACAATAACAATTAGAACAGCTGACATTTAGGTAGCATTTTAAGGTTTGCAACGAATGAATAAAAAGACCAATTATTAAGAACTTCTGGGCCAGACTCTATGCTAGAAAGACTGAGAATACAAATACAAGACAGGCGCTGTCCCTGAGGTGTTTACACGGTCTGGTTGGTTGGTGTCCTTGGTGCTAGAAGACCCAAAAGACCACGTTGGGGTCAAGAACACCGTGTCTGACTGGCTGATCAGATCAACACAGGCTTGGAAGGCTCGACCACAGGCTGGCGCAGATAGCCATATGAGCATTTGGAGTGAAGATGTCTCTGACTTTGTGCGTCTCATGTTTCTTTTGAGCTACTGCAATTCTGCTTTGCTCATAGAGCACAGCTTCTTCTTTGATTCAGGCAAGCCATGCTGGGTTGTTCTGTGCCAGTGTCTCCCATGTCTCACAATCCCGTCCCAAAATTCTTCAGAGAGATTCATTTTAATTTTAATAATAATTAATAATTTCATTTTAATAAAGAGACAAAACACAGGGACAGCTAGGTGGCACAGTGGATAACGTGCTGGGCCTAGAGTCAGGAAGACTCATCTTCCTGAGTTCAAATCTGGCCTCACGCACTTGCTAGCTGTGTGACCCTGGGCAAGTCACTTAACCCTGTTTGTCTCAGTTTCTTCCTCTGCAGAATGAGCTGGAGAAGAAAATGGCAAGCCACTACAGTAGTATCTTTGCCAAGAAAACCCCAAATGAGGTCACAGAGTCAGACACAACTGAAATGATTAGACAATGAAACGACGAAACGCACGGGGATAGATGAGGTCACAAAGTGAGAGGTTGTAGGGGAGGCCTCAAGACAAAATCTTGGGGCACACCCACAGTTAAGGAGTGTGATATAGATGGTAGGTTAGCAATGGAGACTGAGAAGGGATGATAGACAGCTAGGAGGAGAACCAAGAGACAGCAAGCAATGTTTTAAAAACCCAGAGAGAAAAGTGCATCCAGAATGAGGTGCTGGTGATCAGTGCCAAGTGAAGGTAGCAGTTCAGAATGGATGAGGATCAAGAAAAGACCATTGGATTTGTCTGTTAAGAAATCATTAGTAACTTTGGAGCAGTTTTGAATGAAGTTGGGAACAAGGTAGCAAAGGGTTAAGAAATGAGTGTGAGGAGGAGAAGTAGAGTGTTTTTGAGGGTGAGAAGTGCTAGAAAACCCCCAAAGGAGACCATTTCAAGAAGGGGAGGGGATGTGATACAGAGCTTTGATCAAAGTAGCGGCCAATGGACGGGAGCCACCTCAGAGGAGTGGGAAATCTAGAGCCAACCAAGGAGATGCCAGCTGGATTAGTAAGAGAACTGTGGCTTGGGCGGCTTTCCCCCAGTTAATCAGACTTTGTACGTCTCAGGAACTGACCAACTGGGGTGGTTCGTTCCTCCTTAGCTCATGTCTGGAATATGCCTCCTGGACAGAGACTGGAAATGATGCAGAGGCAAAGTTATCCTATGTGGTTAAATGTTCCCCTTTTACTAACAGCTCCTCCTTTTTCTCATGGCTTACCTTGTTACTGCCAGCGGTCCAGATTTGGGTATTTATCCTGACTATATGTGTAATTCGTATGTGTTTGTACATATCTGGATAATTTTGCACATGTACACAAGTGTGTATATCCAACATGAATGAGTGAAAAAGATTTATTAAGTGCTAACTGTGGTGCACAGCAATGGGGAAAAACAGAAAAAATAGATCATTTTTACTCTCAAAGAGCTTACATTCTAACGGGGGACTTAACAGATACAGGAGGTTTCATCTACAATATCTGCACATGGTAAGAGTTGGGAGGGGAGGGGAATCAAGCTCACTTAACCTCTTTCTCGTGAGAGATGATGTGTAAGGGTCACTCCCCGAGTCCTAGGTACCCCTCTCTGACCTACTAATCGCTGAGGTCTCTTGCAGAGCTCTCCTTCCGGGTGTGGATGTGTGGTGGGAGCTTAGAGATTGTCCCCTGCAGCCGAGTGGGCCATGTCTTCAGGAAACGGCACCCATATGACTTCCCAGAGGGTAATGCCCTCACATACATAAAGTAGGTACCCTGGGGAGGGCCTAGGGGAGGATGTGAGGGATGGGGTATGGGGAGGGAACCTAGCAGTGTTTCCTCTAATTTCTCTCTTCCCATTTTGTTTGAAAGACTTGGTAGACACAAGTGATAGTCTGATCAACTTCCAAAAATAAGTTCTGGCTCATAGAGCAGAAATTGGGGTTAGAGCTACCATTCCATTCCAAGCAGCAGGCAGATAGGGATGGAGCAAGGAATATGGTAGATGTGACCTGTGCCTGCCATTGACCACTCTTCTCTAGGCATGGGAAATTAGAAGTAAAGCTCAGTCGGCACAATTCATACAGGCCTAGTCTGGACCAGTCCAGAACTTCCATCACTATTTGCTTTTCTAATTCTGGCCTGGTCTCTGGGGCACCATGAGTCACGTGACCCTACACCAACAGAGAACCTGTTAACTCACCTCAGGAGACATGAGATTAAAAAACAAAACAGGTCTAAATACCTCCCAACCCCAAACATTCCCTCTGTTGTGTTGACTCTAACTGTATATCAGCGTGTATAAGCTGGCTCAATCCAACATACACCAGACCCCTATCCCTCGAGTGCCCAGTGGAATCAGTTACTAGCCAATGCAGCTGTTTCCCTCAGCCCTGGTACTACAAGCAACAAACAGTCCTCTGTTCATACAGGACGGAGTGTCACCTGCATCGTTGTCTGCCTGTGCATCCTATAGTGCCCTCTTCTCTTTCCTGTAACAACAACGACATTCCTCTACCTTCCCCACATGCAGTCTCTCTAGATCAGTCACTCCTGCATAGCTATCAGATTGGCCCTGTGATACATGTGGTCCTCATTTCTTCTCGTTCCCCAGACCTTTTCCCTCAAAGTGATTCAGAAGCAACCAGTCATTTACAGGTAACTCCTTTGTCTAGAGTAGGGTTCTTAATTTTTATTGGAATCAATGGTGGTCTGGTGAAGTCAGTGGACCGCTTCTTAGAGTAATATTTTTAAATGCATAAAACAAAATACATAAGGTTACAAAGAAAACCAATTATATTGAAATAAAGTTTATTTTTATCCCTAGACCCCTGTGTGTGTGTGTGTGTGTGTGTGTGTGTGTGTGTGTGTGTGTGTGAGGGGTGTCTATTGACTTCAAATTAAAAATCCTTAAAGTCTTTAATAAAGCATCAGCTTAAAGACACCCTGCTCAGGGGTTCAATCCCTACCTGTGCCACTCTGCTTTGCTCTGACCCAAGCCTTGCTCACAAAGGAAATGAATATGATGGTTTGGTCAGATCAGTACAAACCTACACTCATTTCAGAAAAACAACTCCATGCTTATGTCATTAATGATTGTGAGTCAGTAGTGTTAGTAACATATACGAAAGACAACTTTATAAGGAAAATATTCGTTTATTCAAAATACTACATAAATGAAATCAATCCGCCTAGATACCTAACAGTGTTTTAACAAAAGTGTAAAATGATTGAAACCTGGTTTTTTAAGAATTTTATTTCCCCTGCTGATCCCAGCCCGTAATAGGACAGCTCCCAAGATATGATAGAACAACCGGTCTATACATCCCCCTCACTCTTGAAAGTCTTACAATGCTGACCTTCAAACAGACTTCTGTGCCCCTAGAGCCTTGCTTCTGTCTTTCCCTCACCCCCCTCTGGCTTTTTCAGGAATACCAAGCGCACTGCAGAAGTCTGGATGGATGAGTACAAACAATATTACTACGAAGCCCGGCCATCTGCCATTGGAAAATCCTTCGGCAGGTAAGCCCTGGTGGTGTGCCCGGTCATTGTTCTGCAAGAGGCCTCTGTGGAAGAGGTTGGGGGAGGTTAACACTGTTGCTGTTAGGTTGCACAGTGGATAGAGCGCCAGGCCTGGAATCAGGAAGATTCCTCCTCCTGAGTTCAAATCTGGCCTCAGATGTTTACTAGCTGTGTGACCCTGGGCAAGTCGCTTAACCCTGTTTGCCTCCATTTCTTCTATCTGTCAAATGCTCTGGAGAAGGAAACGGCAAACTCCAGTATCTTTGCTAAGAAAACTCCCCAAAATGAGGTCACAAAGAATTGGACATGACTGAAAATAACGAAAAAACAACCAACTGGCCTGACTCATCTCTTTAGTTACCCTCAATAATAACAGTCCAGAAAAAGTTCATCATTTTAAATGGCCAAAATGCAGCTCTTCTCAACTACAAATAACAAAGATGGAGTACAAAAAAAAATTACTTCAATTCCATAAGGTTTCCACCTTTTAAAATCTGCCCACAAAGAAAAGCAGATATATCTAGCCATTGGTGAAAGACAATGCAAAGGTACCTTCCTCTTTTATCTTGGACTATGAAAACCCTACTTATCTTTCAAGGCCTTATGCCTCCTCCATTAAGTGCTCTTGAGCACTCAGAGTAGAAGTGATGGCTCTCCTGGTATTCACTGCTATCACTCATATGGCAATGCCCATATATCACTTTACAAAGCAGATATTTGTTTATACCTCTTCACCAGTAGATTGGATTCTCCTTGACAACAGGAGAATTTCTTTATAGACAGCTATATCCTTTACAATGCCCAACATAATCTCTGTGTGTGTGTGTTAAATATTTATGAGCGAATGAAAAAAGAAAGAAAAGCAGACTTACAGAAAGTAAAACCGGGTACTTGAGTGATGAAATGCAGCAGAGAAAGGGATGATCAGAGCAGTGTGGGGTTAATCTGGCAGATGAATTTTGAACTGAGTTTTGAAGGAATAGAGTGACAAAGTAGAGTGGAGTGGAGTGGCCATCCAGGCCTGAAAATGAATGGTAGGAGATAGTCAAGGAGTTATCACACAAAGGCATGTCTTGGCTATCAGAAGGCCTAGTTAAGATAGTCAGTGCCAACATCACTGATGCGGAAATATGTTTTGCGTGACTTCACATGAATAATCAATATCAAATCGCTTACCTTCTCAAGAATGGGGAAGGGACAGAACTGAGGGAGGGAATTTAGAACTCAAATTTTAAAAAAATGATTGTTGACATTGGGAAGTATTTAATAATATGAATAAAAATAATTTTTAAAAAAGATAGCGACAGTCCCTCTGAGGAATATACAAACAAATGGCCTACATTTCAAGCTCTGGGTACAATAAAAACTCAGAAACATCATCCTAGACATTGGCAAACACAGTTTCTGGCCTCTTCTCAACTTTTCTCTCCCAATAGGCCTGTGTTGAGACTTCTTTGCATATACAGGGAAATCATAACAAAATGGAAACCTGAAAGCTAAATTCTTTTGTACTTCATCTTGAAGACAACCTAATTTTGGCAATTTATTCAAGTTAAAAAACTTTCAAGGGGCAGCTAGGTGCGCAGTAGATAGAGCATCGCCCCTGAAGTCAGGAGGACCTGAGCTCAAATCTGGCCTCAGACCAAACACTTGACACTTACTAGCTGTGTGACCCTGGGCAGGTCACAACCCCAATTGCCTAAAAAAATTTTTTTCAGAGACCTAGGTTCCAGTTTGAGCTCTGATACTAGCTGTGTGACAAGCTCTCTAGGCTTCAGTGTTGTCATCTTTCAAATTAGGGAGTTGGATCAGATAAGCTCTAAGATCCTTTCCTGTTCTAAATTCCATACTCTTACTATTGTTGTTATTCAGTTGTTTTAATTGTGTCCAGCTCTTCATGACCCCATTTGGGGTTTTCTTGGCAAAGATACTGGGAGTGGTTTGCCATTTCCTTCTCCAGCTCATTTTACAGATGAGGAAACTGAGGCAAATAAGGTTAAGTGACTTGCCTAGAGTCACACAGCTAGTAAGTGTCTGGGGCCAGATTTTATAAGGCAAGAGTGAGTAGGTCCAGACCTTCGGCCCCATTTGTGCTTGTGGTTTGACCCAACTGTGGGTAAAACCTGCTAGGCATCTCCTAGCATTTGGGGTCTCTAGTAATCCTCATAGTAACATTTCTGTGGCCACCAGCTTCCTAGATCAGTTCAGTTCTTTGATTTCACATAAGTGCTTGTTCAATTGAACTCAATTCTTCTTTCAGTATAGCTGACCGAGAGGAACAGAGGAAGAAAATGAACTGCAAGTCCTTCCAGTGGTACCTGGAAAATGTCTATCCGGAGCTCAAGTGAGTAGATCTCTCAGGCTTTTGTAGTAACTTGATATTAATGATGTTTTTGTAAGAAGACGCCAGGTGGGGCAATCGTCTGTGCTACCTAGAATAGTGTCTGGACTGGTCATTTTATGGGGACCTAGAAAAGGAGCATGGGAATCAGGCGGGGTTCAGTGGTTGGAGACACCCTTCTTTTCCCCTTCTCTTTGGGTTTTTCCTATGTCCACAAGTGTTGTCCCAGATGGCTGGCCTCTTTTCTGCTAGTCTTGAACTCCCTTACCAGTTACTAGACGAGAGTGGGGTGAAGGCTAAGAGGGAGTCGAGATGTAAAAGTTTAGCAGAAAAGAAGAAATAGAACTAAAAAGTTGTGGGACTGATTTGTAATAAAACATGCTAGGGCTTCCATGTCCAAATGAACATTAACCCCTTCATAGCAGGCACCCAAATAGCCAGTTATCTTTGAATAATAGGGTGGCCTAGAGACAAAATATTTCAAGAAGGTCTTCGTGGGAATTGTCTTTAGTGTCTGTTGTTCACTCCTTTTTTCCCCCTTTTCCCTTTCTTCCCTTCCTCTCCCCTCTTCTTCTCACCCCTCACCTCCTCTTCCTTTTCTCCTTGTTTCTTTCTTTTTATTGTTTGTTGTTCAGTTATTTCAGTCATATCCAACTCTTCACGACCCCATTTGGGGTTTTCCTGGCAAAGATGCTGGAATGGTTTATCATTTCCTTCTCCAGCTCATTTTACAGATGAGGAAATTGAGGCAAACAGGAGTAAGTGACTTGCCCAGGGTCATACAGTTAGCATACAGTGTCTGAGGCCAAATTTGAATTCAGGAGGATGAGTCTTCCCGACTCCAGGCCCAGTGCTCTATGCCCTACACCACGTTCCTTCTTTCTACAAAGGTTTATTAAGTACCAACATCATACTGTACTAGGTATTAAGGATACAATGTACTACCACTCCTGGCCTCAATGATTTCACATTACACACACATACACACTCATACACTGCACTCTAATCACGTGGGCCTACTTAAGTCCCATAAGATTCTATTTCTCAGAGGCAGCTAGGTGGTGCAGTGGATAGAGCCCTGGCCCTGGAATCAGGAGGACATGAGTTCAAATCCAGCCTCAAACACATAATACTGGACCCTGGGCAAGTCATTTAACTCTGATTGCCTTGCCAAAAAAAAAAAATTTTTAAAAGATTCCATTTCTCACCTTTTTTGCCCTTGTCCACCTGCTTAGAATGCCCTCCCTCTTCATCTCCACCTCCTGGAATTTCTAGTTCTCTTCAAGGCTCAGTTTAGATGCCACCTTCCTCAAGAGGTGTTTTCAGGAGCCTCCCCAGCTGTTAGTACCCTCCACCATCCACCCTCCAAAATGACTTTGTATTTTTTTTGTATGTATTTGCTTTTACTTATTTGTGTCCATACCATTTACCCTCAAATAGGTGGGAAGCTCCTTGAGTTCAGGGACAGCTTCTTTTGTATCTTTGTCCCCAACACCTACCACAGTGCCAGGCCCATGGTTTGAACTTTAAGGCTCATTGAATGGAATCAAATTGGAGGAGCTTACACTTTACAGGGGGAGAATGTTCTATTGATACTCTTTATTTTTTAACAACAGTCATCGCCCAATGTCTATGTCCTAAACCCCTCACCTTTGAACCCTCCCTTGAAAGAAAAGGGAACAAAGCTTCTTTTGTTGTACAGTCGTTAAACTGGCTTTGAAGGCATTTTCAAAAGAAAATTTTCATAAATGTTTTGAGCAGTCTTGTTGGCAGCAGCACATGTCGCCCCCAAGGGACTGCTCTGAAGGAAATAACATTTTTTTTGGATGGGTAGCTTATGATGTGTTTGTTTAAAAGTGACTCTCATTTTTGTAATAATAATAACAATAATAATAACTAGTATTTACATAGTTTTAATGTTCCCAAAGAGCATTACAAATGTGATCTCATTTAATTCTCGCAATAATCTTGTAAGGCAGATGTTATTATCCTCATTTTACAGATGGGGAAACTGAGGCATATAGTGGTTAAGTGACTTGTCTGGGGCCACACAACTAACTAGTAAGTGTGTCTGAGGCAGGATTTAAACTTAGGTCTTATTGACTCCAACTCCAGAACTCTACTCATTACCTAGCTGCCTTCAATAGTTCCACCTTGTCTACTATTTGGTTAGGAGGCTCCTATGAAGGAAGGTGGTGGGAGTGAGAAGGGAAGGGCTCAGTGGAGGTGTGTAATGGTACAGAATGGCAGCGTGCTCACCAAACTAGAAAGGACACTAGATTTGAAGTTGGGGACCTGGATTAAACCTTAATTTTGCTGTTCATTATCTGTGTGGCCTTGGGCAAGTTGCTTCCTGCCCCCAAGCCTCAGTTTCCTCTTATTACTGGGGCCATGGTAACCAAAGTATTTAGAGAAAGAGTGACTAGAGCTGGTGTATTTTGAGGAAAATGACCAATATAACTCTGCAATTCACAGACAAATTGCACATGGGGGTAGAATGAGGAGTCAGGTTTGGTTAGGGAGCGTGGTCATGGTGGTTTGGGGTCCTGAGAGTCTTTCCGTTTACATCTGTGTGTTCTCCTGATAGCCTTCTCCCCTAGGAATAACAGTTTGGAGCACATTTTCTCTGCAGAGTTGGGTTATGATGCAAAGTTGCGTCTGGGGTCAGCAGGAACTATAGTCACTACCCTCTCCAAGGGGTGCCTTTGTCAAAGATTCCTGCCAGCAAGAGGTCACAGTTCCCTTCACATAACGGAACCCATAAGGGAAGCATACAAGAAGGGGGGCCTTAAGCAAGACAGTTCTAGTAGCAGTAGCAATAGTAGTAATAATAACAATAACAACAACAAGTAACCAATTCAATAGTTTTGTTTTAAATAATCATTAGTTGATAATTTAATAATTAGTAATATGTTATGATTATTAGTTGTATTTATATAGTACTTCAAGGTTTGCAGATCAGTTTCCTCATAACACTCCTGTGAGATATTATCCCCATTTTACAGAGAAGGGTACTGAGTCACTGAGAAGTCAAGTGATCCCCACAGCTGCATAGCTAATAAGATGGAATTTGAATCCAGGTCCTTTGACCCTATAGCCAGCGCTCTTTCTACCCCATAGGGAGGAAAATTCCAAGGGCAGCACTCATATTGATAGAGTTGAATGTCCTTCTCTCTCAGGATCCCAGAGAAGGAGCTGATTCCTGGGATCATTAAGCAAGGAACAAATTGCTTGGAATCCCAGGGCCAGGACACAGCAGGCAACAACCTGGTTGTTGTGGGGAGCTGCAGAGGGACGTCAAACAATCCTCTTATGACTCAGGTAGGCTGCTTGGCAAGCTGGTGCCACCTTTCTGGCTCTGACCTAAGATAGCCTCATCCCTGAGACAAAATGAGAAGAAAGCATGAGAAAAGCTTTGAATGATATTCCGACAGCAGAGTTGCTATGGAAAGGTGGAGCTCTTCTCACCCCGAGTTCTTCATCCAATCCTCTTCCTCTCTCTCCCTCTGCAACCATCATGCCCATTTCCCCACCACATCACCACACTTCACACCTAGACTTTCTTCCCCTTCCTGCTTTGTTCTCATCTCCTTTCCAGCAGGTATCTTTTGGGTGTCAGTTAAATACTCTTCTTATATGAATCAGCCTATATAAGCTTCACCTTGAAGGCAAAAAAAGGTCTTGCATAAACCCTTTACAACATGTATATGCTAGCACCCATAGAATCTCAGAGTTGGTGGAACTATTGAGAATTGAACCCAAGCATCCCACTATGCTGCCCAACTCCCTAGTTCTTCTGTATACCACTTTTCTTTCTAAATGGCCACCTTTGATATCTTGTACGTTAACTTTTTATTTATATTCATTCATTCATTTGTTTTTAGCATTTTTTAGAGTTACAAATTTTCCCTTTCCTTCCTACCTCTCCCCCATCCATTGAGAAGGCAAGCTAATATGATATGAATTATACATGTAAAGTCATGCAAAACATATTTCTATATTAGCCATGTTGCAAAAAAAAAAGAAAGAAAGAAGGAAGGAAGGAAGGAAGGAAGGAAGGAAGGAAGGAAGAAGGAAGGAAGAAAAAAAGAAAGAAGAAAAAAAAGAAAGAAAGAAAGAAAGAAAGAAAGAAAGAAAAGAAAGAAAAGAAAGAAAGAAAGAAAGGAAAGAAGGAAGGAAGGAAGGAAGGAAGGAAGGAAGGAGGAAGGAAGGAAGGAAGGAAAGGAAGGAAGGAAGGGAGAGAGAGAGAGAGAGAGAGAGAGAGAGAGAGAGAGAGAGGAGAGAGAGAGGAAGGAAGGAAGGAAGGAAGGAAGGAAGGAAGGAAGAAAGAAAGAAAGAAAGAAAGAAAGAAAGAAAGAAAGAAAGAAAGAAAGAAAGAAAGAAAGAAAGAAAGAAAGAAAGAAAAGAAAAGAAAAAGCAAGAGAATCAAAAAAGTGTGCTTCAATCCACATTCAGAGTCCGTCAGTTCTTCCTCTGGAGGGGGACAGTATGTTTCATCATGGGTCCTTTGGAATTGTCTTGGATCTTTGTGTTGCTCAGAGTAACTAAGTCTTTCACAGTTGATCATTGTTTTAATATTGCTATTACTGTGTATAATGATCTGGGTTTTCCACGAGCTCTTTCTAATATAGGAAATGATAAGCAGATATCTTGAAAGCCCCAAAGCACTTATTATAGACATTACAGAATATTCTGTGTGTGAATATATATATATATATACACATACATATACATATACACACATATGTGTGTGTATATATATATATAATATGTAGATATATATACATATATATATATATAGTATTCTATATGTGGGCAGCTAGGTGGTGCAGTGGATAGAGAACTGGGCTTGGAATCAGCGAGACTCCTCTTCATGAGTTCAAATCTGGCCCAGGACACTTACTAACTGTGTGCCCCTGGGCAAATCATTTAACCCTGTTTGCCTCAGTTCCTCATCTGGAAAATGAGCTGGAGAAGGAAATGGCAAACTGCTGCAGTATCTTTGCCAAGAAAACCCAAAAAAGGGTTCGCAAAGAGTTGGACATAACTGAAAAGACTGAACAATAGCAAATGGATCTATAAATATGGAGATAGATAATGTCTCCATATATATATATATATATGTGTATATGTATATGTATGTATATATGCACACACATACAAAACTCTTTGCAGAGGTAGATAGATACTTAGATAAAAAGAGAGATAGATATATTGTTTTAGGGTCACCTTCACATCAGGGAGGATTTCAGGGCAGGCCTCAGATAGAAGGCCTTAATGGACTGACTTAATGGAATCACCTGGTGCCGTTGTGGATTTCAGTTCTCACAGTCCTCTTGAAAGCTATGACAACTTGGTCCTTTCGAACATTTTGCTTTAGGTATTTATGGACATAACCCATTCTGTGCTTGAACAGCCTTATTAGGGCAGTCAACTGAGTGAATTACCAGGGGTAGTAGACCCTGAAAAATCAAGGGAGGGGAGCAAAATGCTTGGATGGGATTCTCCCACTGGTTAGATGGTATATTTGAAATGTTGTAAGCCCAGAAGCAGGACAATAGATATGATAAGTGTTGAGTATATTGCAAACCCATTTTGTTTATCTAAACAATATAAAAGATAAGCATCCCCCAAAGAGTCTTAAGCCTAATGCTAACAATAGATTCTTTCTATTTTTCCTACCTTGTAGGAGTGGGTATTCAGTGATCCTGTCATCAGGCAACAGGACAAGTGTCTCTCCATCACATCTTTCTCTACAGGGTCACAAGTCACACTGGAGGCCTGCAACCAGAAAGATGGCAGACAGGTATGTGGCAGCATGTAAATATTAGCCTTTTTCTTACTCCTGCAGATGACTCTGTCATTCCTTGCCAAGACCACAAAGTTACCATTATCGTTAACGATGTGAAATAAAATGAATAAGGCCTCTTAATGGGCAGAGTGCTGTGTGAGGGCCGCTGTCAAGGGAAACTTCAGTCTGGGGCGTTCTTTTGAGTAGACCAAGGTGAAGATTAGGGAATTATATCATTGAAAGTTTGAGCTGGAAGGGGTCTTATGCATCATTAAATCTACTTCCTTTATTTTTCGGATGAGAAAACAGGTTCAGAGAAAGGGACTTGCTCTATTGTGTTAATAATGGCACCTTACATTTGTATTGGCCTACCCAGCCAGGTGGCACAGTGGATACAGCACCAGCCCTGGAGTCGGGAGGCCCTGAGTTCAAATCTGCCCTCAGACACATAACCCTCACTAGCTGTATGACACTGGGCAAGTCACTTAACCCCAGTTGCCCTCACTAAAAAAAAAAAAAAAAGCTTTCACAGACATTACAGTTCTTATTGTCACCCAAATCTCTCCTGAGGATCAGCTAAGTTGGAGGGAACTCAGAGACCACCTAATCCAACTTATAACTGAACAGGAATCTCCTACGTCATCATCAAGAACTGGTCATCCAGTCTGTGCTCTATGACCTCTAATGAGGGCGAAACCACTACCTCCAGAGACAAACCATTACACGTTTTAGCCTAACTCTAATCATTGGAAAGCCAAAAGCTGCCTCTCTGTAATTTCCACCCATTGTTTCCACTTTTCCCTTTTTGGAGTCCAAGCAGAACAATTCTCATCTATCTTGCTTCAAATACTCATGTCCCCCATCAAGTCCTCTCTTTTCCAGGCTCAACAACCCCTTTTCCCTCAACCAATCCTCATGCCTTTCACCATCTTGGTTGCTTACCTCTGGCTGCTCTCCAACTTATCAGCCTCCCGTTGTATCAACCCTTTCCCACCTTCCTTCTACTTCTACTATAAGGCCTTCCTTCTAAATCCCAGTCTACCCTGCTCCCTTCTAGTCCAATGCATAAAGACATTCCTATCCCTCGGTGGATGGAAGAAGCATTCATTTTTTTTCTCCCACTGTATTTTAACTGTGTCCTTTCTATGGCATCCTGAGTAGGGGAGGAATCTTCACAGTCACCCCAGTGGTTCTCTTCTTTGAGGCTGATGCTTTCTCCTTCTCAAGACTCAGTTTCTTCCTCTTCTCTCCAGTTCACATACATTGAATATACAACCAAATGACAAATATCAACAACATAGCAAGCCCTGATTTGTGGTGTTTGCCAATTTCTAAGGTATAAATGCTCACACTGAAAGTTTATACAGTTGACTACAGCACACCCCTGCCAGGTAACTCCCCATTTTGAATTTAGGGTTTCTCCCCGTCACTACCATGGCTCTGGTTCCTATACACACAGTAGTTGAGATGAAACCCGTGGCTAGACTCTATTCAACAAGGTAACCTCTTGCTTCTTGGGCCACGGAATTTCCACGTGTGGAAATGGATCTGGATACTGATCTGAATAGAGTTACTAGGAGTGAAGGCCCGAGTGGTTCTCCAGAGGTTTTCCACCTAAGACCACAGACCCTTCTCTTTCATTCCTATCTTTCAACTCTTCATTTCCCAGTCATTTCTGATTTCACAAATCCACAAGGAACTGGGGTTCTCGTGTGGTCAGATGAAGGCAGCATGGTGGAGTAGAAAACACTTTGTTGTTGAGCTGTTCCAGTCATCCAACTCGGTATGACCCTAATTCGGGTTTTCTTGGCAAAGATAATGGAGTGGTTTGTCATTTCCTTCTCCAGCTCATTTTACAGATGAGGAAACTGAGTCAAACTGAGTTAAGTGACTTGCCCAGGGTCACACAGCTACTAAGTGTTTGAGACTACATTTGAACTGATGAAGATGAGTCTTCCTGATTCCAAGCCCAGTGTTCTGTCCACTGAGCCATCTAGCTGCCCAGCACACAAAACACCTAGATTCTAAACCAGGCTTTTATACTGCTTGGTTATGTGACCTTAGATAAATCATTTCCCCTTTCCCCCAATCCTTAGTTTCTTCATTTTTCAGGTTGGGAGCTAAGATTCTTCTTATCTATCTCATGAAGGTAGTAGGAGACCAAATTTAGATGTGAAAATGTCAAAAAAGTTGAAAAAATGCCATACACATTCAAGACAGTATTCGTCTTCTGAGATTCCTAGAATAGAGAATTGGAATGAGCTGGGAGAAGGCCAGTGGGCCTTGAGTCCTTCAGCCTGGTAGAATGCCTATTGTTAGAATAATCTGTGTGCCTTCTGGTGGCTGGTCAAGGGTAAAACAGTGAATGTGATACTATGGCTGATGAATTATTGGTGGTAGGTTCTACAAAGACTTTTTTTGACTCAAGGTGATACGGAAGATTTATAGATTGTTTAGGCTAGTAGGGAATATCTAGTACAATCCTTCATTTATAGATGAGGAAACTGAAGCCTGAAGAGGTTCAATGATCTGCCCCTGGTCCTACAACTAGTTAGTGGCAAAGCCAGGACTTGAATCCAAGACTCCTTATTACGATTCAAGTGGAAACTACATCGTGTTATGAATGTCAGGAGCAGGAGAAGACAGAAAGAGGGGATATCTTAGGGAATCAAGTGGTGCCAGCTGCTTCCTCTCGAACCTTGAACCTCTCTACTCTGTTCACCATTGATTGATTGCTCTCTGATGTCCCTATACACAAGTCCCTGGATAATTCCATTGAAGAGTTGTCCCCTATCATATTTCTTGCTTTCTCAATGGATGGAAAAGGGGGTAGGGGAAAAGGAGAGAATTTAGAACTGAAAATAAATATTTTAATTTTAAAAAAAGAATCATTCCGTAAAATTTACATTCCCTGCTCTTCCGGAGCCAAGGTTGTAGGTAGCCCTGCAAATTGTCCTCCCTTCAGTTCTGCCCAATATTTTATTGAATGGAAATCCCAGTGTAGACTCCCCTCTGCCCATCCCTTCCTCCATAACCTACACATTACAGTCACTAGGCTATTACTCGCACAAAGAATATAGATCATCACTGCTTCCTTACCTTTTCCTCTGGCCGCTTCACTAGCGGGAATTACAGCAGGAATACTTGTACTCAAATGCAGAGTTGCTCCTTCACTTTACTCAGACAAATGATGTGGTCAGCTTCAACCACTTCTTCCTAAGGAAGAGAGAGGTCTAAATAGGACTACTCCCCTTTCCTAGATGGTCCAGTGCAGTACTGAGCCCGGAGTCAGGAAGACCTAAGTTCAAATTCTGCCTCAGACACTTACTAGCTGTGTGATCCTGGGCAAGTCACTTTACCTCTGTCTGCTTCAGTTTCCCCAGCTCTAAAAATGGAGATAATAGCAGTACCTACCTCCCAGAGTTGTTGTAAGGATCAAATGGCAATATTTTTTTAAAAGGTACTTAGGTGGCACTATATAAATGCTTATTTCCTTCCCTTTCTTTCTTAATCCCCTCCACCAGCTTCTAGTGTCTCCCCCTCTCCAAAAATACTCATATTTATATTGTGTATATATTTTTTCTTTTTTTTTTTTCTGGCTAGGCAATTGGGTTAAGTGACTTGCCCAGGGTCACACAGCTAGTAAGTGGTATGTGTCTGAGGCTGGATTTGAACTCAGGTCCTCCTGAATCCAGGGCTGGTGCTCCATCCACTGCACCACCTAGCTGCTCCTATGTTGTATATATATTTTTAAAGATTTAAATGTGTGCATATTGTTTCCCCAAAATAAAATGTACTCTTTAAGGTAAGGAGGCTGGTTCATTTTTGTCTTTGTGTCCTCAGCACCTAGCACAGTGCCTGGCACATAGAAAGCGCCTAAAAATGCTTGATTGGGGGCAGCTAGGTGGCGCAGTGGATAGAGCACTGGCCCTGAGTCAGGAGGACCTAAGTTCAAATTCGGCCTCAGACACGTGACACTTACCAGCTATGTGACCCTGGGCAAGTTACTTAACCCCAATTCCCTAAAAATAAATAAATAAACTAACAAACAAACTAATTAATTAATTGATAAATAAATGAATGAATGAATGACAGAAAGAAAGAAAAAGAAAGAAAGAAAGAAAGAAAGAAAGAAAGAAAGAAAGAAAGAAAGAAAGAAAGAAAGAAAGAAAGAATGCTTGATTGATGGATTAGCTGAGGAGTAAGGCAGGAGAACTAGATACAGAACTTAGCTCTGATTCCTACTTCCACCTTCAGCCACTGAGTAACATTGCTCTTTCATCTAGGTCAAAGACCCAAGTTTTCTCATGAGTTCCTGATGATAATCTCCTTCTATCTAAGTCATATTCCAGATGTTCTCCAGCTGTTTTTCCTTCATTATTACCTCCTTCATTATGGAGAAAACTGAGATACCAGGAAGTGAACAAAGTAGTTTGAGATGTCCCTAATGAATCTATAATGGGGCCAAGAAAGAAATTCAGTTCTCTTTCACACTGCTCATAGCCCAAGCTGTCATCTTGGTGACAGGGTTAGTCCCATGGGAGAACTAAAAAAAAAATAAATTGACCTCATATTCTTAGACACGTGGTACAAAGCACATGACTAGAGGGGAGGTAGTGTCTCTTATTTTGGAAAGTGAAAGATTCAAATAGATTGAAATTTCATGCAATTTATAGAAAATGAAACTTAATCTAGGGCTACTCAGCACCAGTAAGTAGCCTTTGCATTTTTAGTAGTAGACTTTTTTGGAGGGGGAGGAGTGGTACAGACCTATGATTTTTACTGAGGCAGGGAACTCCAATATGGAAATTCTCTCCCTGGGTGTAGGTCTCCAACTAGTCTCATAGAATTGTCTGAAGACACAGAAAAGTTAGGTAACTTGCCTGTGATCACAGGGTAAGTATGTATCAGAGGCAGGATTTGAATGTAGGAGGTCTTTTTTGGCTCTGGACTGGTCTTCTACCACACTGCCTCTCATAGCAGAAATCTGCTCTGTTTAAGTGTCTAGCAACATGTTGCCTCAAGAGTCTTCATGCATTTTTAAAGCCTTTTATAGCTTAAAACAGCACTCAGACTTTTGGGACATCTTGAACGTGGGTCACAAAGTGATTCTGAAACTGGACAGGAGAGGGTGGTGGCAGACGTATACAAGATGTGCCATCTAAGTGCCTAGTTATGGTTATTTTTTAAAAAAGAAAAACCTGCTTTTTTCTCTTTCTTCCCCCTACTAGAAATGGAAGATGAAAGGTTCTTTTATCCAGCACTTTGTCAGTGGCCTCTGTTTGGAGAACCAATCCCCACAAGTGGTGACCGGACTGTGCCAGGTGGATTCACCTGCCCAACAGTGGGAGCTAATGCAAGCCACATGATGGTAGCCCCAGGGACCTCATCATTCCTTTTTGCATGAGACTTTGGGGCTGGAATGGGGTTAGGGTGGGGGAGTGTCAAGCCGGGTTGTTTTCATCTTGTTAACGTTTCTGTTGGGATCATCAACAAACATTGCCACCATGTTAAGTGTTTTTCCAAAGCTCACATTGGGGGAAGGAGGGAGGCAGTGGCACGTCCATGGACTCCCTGCCCCCAGCAGTTCTACCTGTACTCCTAGCCTTACTCCTGGTAGAGGAAATGGTAAGGACTATGGACTGTGACTGGCAAACTCAAAGACTGGGCAGAGTTGGGGGTGGCACTTTGCCCTTTTCTTATTTACCATCCCTGTAGACATCCCTGACTCTAGTGCTCCTACGCCTAGTTTATCCACAATGAGGGATGACAATTTGTATGTGAACATGTAGGTGATATTATTGTGTGGGGACAGGAAGGCCTAACTCCTCTGTGGTGCAGCTGGCCCTGACTGGGGTCCTAGACTACAGAAGGGCTGTAAGGTAACAGGATGGGAGGGGTGAAGAGAATCATAATATGGGGAAGAAATGATTGAAAAATGGGATGACCACCAGAGGTGATGGGTCAAGGGTATAGGATGAGGGAAAAGCCCAGGGTTATCAGTGCAGAGTCTGCACAGGAGAAATCCCAGGACCATCGTGGGATGCTTAAAACGAGTAAAGAGGCAACCCTAGAAAGCATAAAAATGGATAAGTTGCTGAAGGGGGTAAGAGAGACAAGAGGTAAAATCCCAACTGAGGCCCTTTCGTTTAGAGGTAGTTTCTCCCTCGTCAGTACCATCCTGGATCTTCTGGGTTGAGAGCTGTTTTGTTCCAATTCCTGTCAGGTTGGAAAAGACCATTTAGTAAGAAGGCTTAAAAGGCCAGCTCATTAAACTGTTCCTGGTGACTCTTCCTTTAGGGCTTGAGCAATTTCCCCTCAGTTTTAATTTCTTAACCCCCATTCTCTATGCTGGAATCCTCAAGGACAGTGGTCTCCAAATATTTTTGATCCTGCATCCTTATAAGTTTAAAACAGAAAATCAACAACTCCCCCTTTTGTTTTTTATAAAATAGCAGATATTCTAGGGGGAGGGGAGGAGTTTCCAATGGTACCTGTACAGCTACTACCATGGGTACCCAGGTGAGGGTTAAATTATAACCATTCTGAGGGGCTGTTGTACTATGATGAGCGAAGGGTAGGTGTGGTTGTTTTGGAGACAAGCCCCATGGGCTATCCTAAGGAGGACAGGATTTGACCTATCTTCCCACATTTCCATTGGTTGGCCAAAGACTCCTTAAAGGCAAGCCCTCCCCCCCACCAGCTCCTTTGGGATCATGCCACACACCCCCAGGGGGGTCCACACCCCGCTTTAGAGACAATTGCTCTGGGAGACACTCTTAAAAGGAGCTGGACCTTGAAAGAGTTTAAGTGACTACTTAACATATGCATCCCAGCTCTCCTCCCCACCAGCCACTTTCCCCCAACCTCCATATGCGACTCGTGCCTTCCGAAAGGTCAAGAAGTTCCAAGGCTACTCCAAGCCCTGCTGTTATTGAAGGACTGATGTAGAAGAGCCAACCTTGGGAGCTCTGGTTGAGAAAAGGAAGCTCCCACTTCCTTCCCTTCCCTACATCTTGGCCTCCTTTTAGAGTTCCTCCTTCCCCTCCCCTCCACAACTACATCTTCACATTGAGCCAGGAAGGTATATCCTTAGGGGTTCTCTCTGGTGGCCAAATGCTGTGTGTCTACTTCATAGTCTCCTCATGATTTTTTCCTTAGAACAAAATTCCACAGGGCTGCCTTCCTCCTGGGTTTAGACATCACCCAGGTACTACCAGGGCCCAGCAAGAAGTATAGCTTTGTCCAGCTCTAGACCTTTCTAGATGGAAAACACAAGCTCTTCTTGAAGTGCCCTCATTTTGCTTTCTTCTTGATGTCTATAGCACAGACTTATCACATCTACTCCCTGGCCTGTATCATTCATCTGAATGGTATCCAAAGGTTCTATGATAGCAAATGCTCGTGTTGTATGGGGGAGTGTCTCAACGGGTTTTTCTTTTTCTGAGCTATCACTTAGAGGATATAGCCCCCTTGAGGGGAATGTCGTCAGTGTCCTACCATACTTATGTTATAGAAATGTGTTCCCAGCAACTCCATCGGGGGAGGGCATAATCATGTTGTCCCCATACCTCTCAGCCACAGTATGACCTTTGGTGTGGGGCAGTGTTTGCCCACGGAACTCCAATGTTAAGTGTGATATTGTTTCATCATTCTTGTCCCTCTTGGTGAATTAACGCCACCCAATCCAGTCTAATCCAATCCAACTTCATTCAACAGACTTGCATTATGCCCCTACTATATAAAGAGTGCTGCTCTCAACACAATGGACAGCCTTCATTTGATTTGGACCACGTGTTTAGTAGAAAAATTAATAAAGTTCTGAAGCATCTCAGGATAGATTGTAGGAGGAAATGCTTTTATGTAGAGTTTGGATTGACGTGATGAGAAACACTGTCTCATGAGCTATTTCCAAGGGTCCCAAATTTGTTCCCAGTGGTCATGTCAGAAGGCTCAGAGCTGCTTTGTTTTTGTTCTTCTCAACCAAAGCATGTGCTACTTAGCTGTCCTTGAGGAACTTGTCTCTATGAATGCCTGGAATAAATCCCTTCTCAAACACCTGTGTACACCACCTTCCTTGGCTCCCACATAGCCTCTGCATTGATGTATATTCCACCCTGCCCAGGACTACTTAACCTCCTAGTTGGTAGTCAGCTGCTTCCTGAACTGATTTTTCTCAGTGATATCTCAGTGATATCCACGCCTTTGGGTGGGGTTCCCATAGTGTTTTGCAAGTGCTGCACAATTCCTGGAGCCCAGTGGAAGAGAGGAGGTTTGAGAATAATGATGATGACAATGATAATAAATGATACCTTGCAACAACAATTAGTGGTATCTTGTTTGATTCTCACAACAGTAACCTGAGAGTGATAAGGCAGGTATTGACACCCCCATTTTATAAGCAAGGAAGCTGGGACAAAGGTTAAATGACTTACTCCAGATCACACAAATGTGGTCATAATACGGTCAAAACAAAAACCTGACTCTTTTGGGGTTGAAAGATGACAAAATGACTCTTGTCAAGGGAGAATCCATATAAGGTCATGATAAGGACAGGCTAGGAACCATCTGTCAACTCCACTCTATTACATTTTACAGGAGCCTACTGCAAACTGAAGCTCTAAGGTCCCCATACGATGCCTTTAAATCTAATAGGAGCAATTGTAAAGAGAGAAGTGATCTTTGGCAATCTGAAGAATGGGGATGTTGGGGGTGGGACGTGATGCAGTGAGGTACCTGACAGGTTGAACTTTGATATCTTTGAGGGGACAGAATCATTGTACCTGTTCTGTATATTTTTTCCCCTTGGTAGGGATTGGCCCGAGGGCTTCTTAAACTTTTTCCATTTGTGACCCCTTCAGCACTTCTTAAATTGTGGGGGTTGCAACCCACAGTTTAAGAACCGTTGGGCTAGACCAATAAACTAGATCCAGGGAACTCAAGGAGCTGAATCGGCCTCAGTGCAGGTGTGTTCTAGCAATTATGTGCTGCTCTCCTTTATGGTTGAAAGATGGCAGAATGATTCTGACCAAAGGAGAATCAGGCTGAGCTGGATGAGGCCTGGTAATTGCTTGTAATTGGTAATTGGTAAATGAGGCCTGGTTAGAAAGCTTAAGTATCCCTTAGATTTCTTTTATTTACACTTCTCATTACCTTACTTTGGCATATTATTATTCTTTTTTCTTATAAATTAAGCTCAGAAAGCACACTGTTATGGTTAGGAGCACATGGGGAAACAGTGTGTAGGAAAACAGAAGGGGCAGCTGGGTGGCACAGTGGATAGAGCACCGGTCCTGGATTCAGGAGGACCTGAGTTCAAATCTGGCCTCAGACACGTACTAGCTGTGTGACCCTGGGCAAGTCACTTAACCCCGATGCCTTTAAAAAAAAAGAGAGAGACAGAGAAAGAAGTGAGTGCTAAGATCAGAATATCCAGAAATAACAGCGGCAGTGGACAGGAAAATGAGTGGACAGATAATTAGGGTCTGGGTGCAGCACCTCTGAACCCAGGATGTTGAGCTGACTCAAGGACCTAGGAAGGTTAAAACCAAAGAGCCTGATCCAGAAACCCTAGGTTTGCAACTGGAACTCAGTTCCCCCACTGGGTTTCAGCAATCAGGGAAGTTTAGTAAAAAATGAAATGTGGAAAGTCCTGAGGGACAAAGGCAAGATCACCTGGATAGGCTGGTGCTTGGGAAGCTGGCTGAGAGTCACTGAGGCAGGCCAGAAGCCAGAGATCTTGGTTGGATCCTTCACTTTGTCATTCATTTTGGATAAAGAAAGAAGGAAAAGGGATAAAGAGATGAAACTCAGCATCTTTATTATCCCTTTTCCTTGGATGGAACTAATATCCCCTGGCACCCTAAAGAATGCTTTTCTTTTGATACCAGAGTTGAACCTATGACTCACCAATCATGAAATTCTGAAGGTCCAACTTTGATTTAGGATGAAAATTTGGCTCAGTGTTCAACTTATTTGGTGTTTTCCACTCTAAGCCTGTTCTGCATGAGGCTACCTATTACTTTTTTTTTTGGTGAAGCAATTGGGGTTAAGTGACCTGCCCAGAGTCACACAGCTAAGTGTTAAGTGTCTGGGGCCGGATTTGAACTCAGGTCCTCCTGACTCCAGGGCTGGTGCTCTATCCATTGTGCCACTTAGCTGCCCCTGCCTGAGGCTACCTATTACTCTAAAGATTCTGGGAGATTCCTTAGTTTCCCCAAGCTGAGCTAAGACCTAACTAAACCCAGAGGGGAAACAAAGCCCCATGATCCTGGAGACAAGAGAGAAAGATGTAGTCTTAGGCCACATTTATAGACAGACATTGCCAAGATCAAGGAAAGTAATACAGCTCCACTCTATTCTGTACTAGGCAAACTGCATCTGAAATCTGGAATCACATTTTAAAAGGACACTAACAAACTAGATTCTTTCCAGAGGAAAGATGCCAGAATGGTAAGAGGGTTTTGGAAACCGTGTCAGATAAGGAACATCTGAAATAGCTAAGGATCTTTAATCTAGAGAAGAGAAGACTTGGAATTTAAACTATTTTTTTTTTTTTGCTTCTTGGTGAGGCAATTGGGGTTAAGTGACTTGGCCAGGGTCACACAGCTAGTAAGTGTCAAGAGTCTGAGGCCACATTTGAACTCAGGTCCTCCTGACTCCAAGGCTGGAGCTCTATGCACTGTGCCGCCTAGCTGCCCCAAGACTTGGAGTTTAAAAAAAAAATCTGGAAAACAGTTTTGTTCTTGTTCAGTCATTTTTTTGTAGTGTCTTCCTCTTTGTGACCCTATTTTGGGTTTTCTTGGCAAAAATACTGGAGTGGTTTGCCATTTGCCTCTCCAGCCCATTTTCCAGATGAGTGAACTGAGGCAAGCAGGGTTAAATGATTTACCCAGGGTCACATAGCTAGTAAGTATCTGAGACCAGATTTGAACTCAGGAAGATGAGTCTTCCTGACCTCAGGCCCTGTACTACATCCACTGTGCTGTCTAGCTGTCCAGAAAACAGATTAGAAAACGCTGGGAATTATTAGGAAAACAGATTGGACTTCTACAAAGCCCCAAAACTCAGGGTTGGCTTTCTTGAGTGGAAGTTATAGAAAGGGAGACTTTGATTTACAATAAAATATCACTTACTAATAATTAGAGTGTTCCTCAAAACTGCCTTCACGGAAAGTGAGCTTTCACGGGTCACTGGAAGCATCCATGCCCAGGCTGGCTTGTTTACCCTTATAGGGGATTCCTGTGAATAATTCCTATGATTCCTGAGGTATCCTCTAACTCCAGGATTCTATAAGACATGGATGTCTCAACTCCAAAAAGTGTATATATAAGGTAAGAAAGCATTTCCCTTTCCAAAAAGGCCAGAAAAATCATGAGTGTGGTAGCTTCAGTAGGATTCTGGAAAATCCACAGATCCCCCAAACATTCCCTAAACCTCCCCATTTTTCATCTCAGGCAAAGAACACCAATTGTCAACTCCTACTCTGCTATCCCCCCAGCAACCAGCAAGGACATTGACCATGGAATGACATTGAAGTAATCCTTTTAAAACCATAACATTCCCACAAATGGTTTTGTTGTTCAGTCATTTCAGTTTTGTCTTCATAGCCCCATTTGCGGTTTTCTTGGCAGAGATACTAGAGTGGTTTGGAATGTCTTTCTCCAGCTTATTTTACAGATGAGGAAACTGAGGCAAACAGGTTAAGTGGCTCAGCCGTGGTTACACAGCTAGTGTGTGAGGCCAGATTTGAACTCAGGAGATGAGTCCTCCTGACTCCAAGACCAGTACTACAGTGCTGGAATAGATCCACTGTGCCACCTCACTCTCCATTAATGGTTAAACTGGTCTAGATCTAATTCTTCAGAATCCCAGGAAGGCAACCCAGCCCTTTGCCAAGTATCACCACCTCAGCCTCTGCTTCCAGATTGCCTGGTGAGCCATGCAGTGAATACAGTACTGAACTTGGAATCAGGAAGACACAGATTCTAATCCTGCCTCAGACACATACTCGCTGGGCAACGCTGGGCAAATCACTCCCTAAACCTCACTTTTTTCATAATCCTCATGGGATTGTTGTGAGACTTAAAAGAGATAATTTATCAAAAACATTTCATAAATTCTAAAGCTTTATATAAACGTCACTCCTTTCTGAGAAAATCACTGGTGCCTGCCATGTTTATTTTACAAGAATTGGGTCTTTATTTTTGTACTGCTTTCTCTCAGAGGTTTTCCTTTGGTTCAGGAAAAAAAAAAGGGCAGCTGAGAAAGTTTTGTATTTAATCTTTCCCCTCAGCAAACTGATAAAAAAAAATATGATATTATTTATACTTTTTTTGTGAGGCAATTGGGGTCAAGTGGCTTGCCCAGAGTCATACAGCTAGGAAGTATCTGAGGCTGGATTTGAACTCAGGTCCTCCTGAATCCAGGGCCAGTGCTTGATCTACTGTGCCACCTAGCTGCCTCTATTTATACATTTAAATATTAAAACTTAAGATTGCACTAAGATCTCTGGGGTACTCTGTGTAAGCACTTTACAAACATTATCTCTCTTAGCCTCACTGCAACCAGTTAGATAGGTTTTTATAGATTTTACATTTATATTATATTTTGATTACATTGGAGAGGTCAGCTGGTCATACAGCTGGTATCAAAGGTGGGATTCGAATCCCACTCCTGGCTCTCAGACACCTGACCCCTCTGGCCCACTAACCCCTCAGCCTTTAGGACTCTGGTAGGGCTGAGCCCCTGCAGCAATTCACATTTTCTGCATAAGTTGCGTATGTCTACGTTGTTCTGAGGAATCCTTCTGTCTTTCCTCAGGAAACCAACAGATTTTGAAAGTGTGGTTTGGCAGGTGTCAGCACAGTGTTAGGTGCTGAAAATACAAAGACAAAAATGGAATTGACCCTGCGCTCAAGGAGGTTGTGGTCTCTCAGGGGAACGACATTTTGGTATATACAAAGTAAATACGAGGTGATTCAGGGAGAAGAGACACTTCCAGCTGGAGGGCTCAAGAAAAGGCTTCAGGAAGCTAAAGTGGGAACTGAGCTTTGAGGGAAATTAGATGTTCTAAGAGGTCAGGGTGGGTCAGGGAGGGGAGAGAAAGTATATTTGAGATGTAGGAGGAAGCCCGTGCAAAATCATAGTATGAAGGCCAGTTTGGTTAGACTACAGAATGTGTGAAGGGGAGTGATGTAAAATACACATGGAAAGAGAGATTAAGCCAGCTTCTAAGGGCCGTTAAATGGTAAACAAGGGAGTGTGGACTTGATCTTAAAGGGAAGAGTTTATTACAGGGGAGTGTTATAATCAAATCTCTTCTTTAGGACTGTCAATGTGGCATCTGTGTGCAATATGGATTGGAAAGGGGAGGAATTTGGGGTCAGGAAACCAATCAGGAGGATAATCTTGGCAAGAATCAAACTATGATTATGGCTGTGTGGTGGGAGAGAAAGGGATGGAAGTGAGCTACTCTGTGGAGTTAGAATTGACAATACTTGCAGCTCACAGTGCTGGACCCAAAATGGGGTTGGACACGACTGAAAAACAACTGAACAGCAACAAAATGCCCAACAGAAAAGTCTGTATTTTATTTAAAGGCAACTGGGGGCTACAGCAGATTCTTGAGCAGGGGAGTGACATAATCAGAGATGTTTAAGAACTATTGGTTTAGCAGCTGTGTAGAGTGTAGATTGGAGAGGGCACAGACTGGATGCGAGAGAACCATTCTGACGATCGTCTAGACCAGTAGGTTCAGAGACAGGGACCACTAAATCATACATAAAGATCCCTGCAGGTGGCATGTTGACTTAGAATACCGTACATGTTTATATATTTCTTTTTTTTTAATGAACATAGTAAAATCAGACAGTAACTACACTTTAATCTGATTCAGGCTGTGCTTGACACCTCTGATCTAGACCAATCCCTTCCTTCATTTTATAGATCAAAAACCGGAAGGCTAGAGAAATAAAGTGATTTGTCCACAAGTAAAGGGAGAGTCAGGACTAGAAGTCAAGTCTCTTAAAAGACTTCCGTTCTAGGGCTCTTTTTGTCCTCTTCGAGTCTTCATCATCTCTCACTTTCCCACACTCCCAGTTGCTGTTTGTTCGCTGTTTGGTTGTGTCCAATCCTCCATGACCCCATTTGGGGTTTTCTTGGCACATGTACTGGAGTAGTTTGCCATTTCCCTCTCCGGCTTGTTTTAGAGATGAGGGAACTGACACGAACAGGGTTAAGTGACTAGCCCAGGGTCCCACAGCTAGTTAAGTGTCTGAGACCAGATTTGAACTCAGAAAGATGAGGCTTCTTGACACCATGCCTAGCACTCTTATCCACCGTGCCACCTAACTGCCCCAGCTAGGTGGCATTTAAAGGGTATTTAAAACCCTTTATAATCTGGGTCCAACTTCTTTTTCTAGATTGATTTAGAATAACTCCTCATAGAGTCTGCAGTCTTGTCCAACTGTTCTACTTGCAGTCCGCCCAAGATATGAAATTCTATCTCCCCACCTGCATCTGTACACGGGATATGTTTATCTCTCATGCCTAGAATGCTCCTTTTCACCTCTGCCCTCTTGCTGTCTCTAACTTCTTCAATCACTATAATAATAACTAACATTTATATAGCACTTCTTATGCGTCAGGTACTGTGCTAAGCAATTTACAGTTTTTATCTCGTTTGATACTCATTTATTCCCATTTTACAGATGAGGAAACTGAGGCAGACTGAGGTTAAGTGGCTTGCCCAGGATCACCCAGCTAGTAAGTGTTGACAGTTGTATTTGAGCTCAGGTCTTCCTCACTCCAGCGTGGGCCGCACCACCTCGTTGTCTCTAGGCTCAACTCAAATGTTACCTCAATAAAAGACTTTTTATTATATATTACCCCCCAATTGTAGTGCTTGCTGTTTTCCAGGATTTTTTGATAGCATGTGTATGTATGTGTGTATAAATTACCAGACACATAATTTCACTGGTGTAAGGAATGGCCAGTTAGGAAATAGGGATGCACAATTGGTAATTGTTGTGCAATGTATAATCTTAGAGGCTTGTCAGGATACTCAAAGATTAAATGTCTTGCCCAGGATCCTACAGCCGGTGAGTGTCAGAAACAGGATTTAAACAGGCCAGCTCCCCATCCTGCTCCTCTGTCTACACAATAATACCTCTCATATTTATCTATCTGCAGATAAACTATTTCCCCAGTAAACTTGTTGAGGGCAGGGATTGTTTTGTTTCTGTCTTTTTGTTCCCAACAACTATCACAATTTCTGGCCCAGATTAAGTGCTTAATACATTCTTGTTGAATTCCATTCAGTCAAAAAAACATTTAGGAAGCACCTACTCTATACCAGGCATTGTACTAACTGAACTCAAAGATCCTCCCAACGCTAACATTTTGAGAGTCTCTCTTTTTTCTGTCCCACATTTCCTGAGAATTTGTTGAGTGTGCTATGAATGAACAGTCACCTTCTGTGTTAGTGACAGATCTTGGATGAGAACTCAAGAGTTCCAACCTCACACTGTGGCACTGGCTTGAAGTCCTTACTGCCTAGAAGGTTCTCTAGCAGAATCAAAGTGAGGGATCTACCCTCCTGTGTCTGGGACTCCACCAAAGATCACTCTTCCTTAACTTCCCTTCCAAAATCTCTGAGAATCACTCTAAAAGTAATCGCCAGTCTGAGTTATCTGGAAGGATCCCGGGTTAGGGAAGCAATGCCTAAGCAGGTCTCTTTGTGACCCTGGAATCAAGAAATGAGGGGAGATTGCGGAGGGGGTGGGTAGGAATTCAGTCATGATAATCTCTCTTTCCTAAGCAACCCTGGGAAGAGAAATAGATCAAAATAATTCCAGGAAGAGACTAACTATTCTAGCATAACTTGAATGGCTAACAGCTGTTCTTGTTATGTTTCCATGGAAACTGCTATGGAAACCACTTAACTATTCTGAAGCTGAACTGACCAGGTAAAAATAAACATTATGCCTTTCCGGAATGAACTGTGTGGCACATCAGGTTTTCTGACTTAGAGAACATCTTAAGTTCTTCCTATATCTCTGGCCTCAGGAATGTAGCCTCTTCATCAAATACCCTGGTAAAGTCATCACAGCTGTAACACATCTTCCTTCCATTTGACCTGAATACATACATATATACTACACAAATACACACACACACACACACACATACATACATACATACATACATATATATATGTTCATACACACACACACACACACACATACATATACTTGTACTGCCTTTTGCCCTCGGGGCACATTCATATGGGTGTATACATATATGTATATATTTATTTATTTTAATCATTTTTCAGTCATGTCCAATTCTTTGAGATCCCATTTTGAGGCTTTCTTGGCAAAGATACTGGAGTGGTTTGCCATTTTCTTCTCCAGCTCATTTGACAGATGAGGAGACTGAGGCAAACCAGGTCGAGTGACTTGTCCAGGGTCATATAACTAGAAGCATCTTAAGCCAGATTTGAACTCGGGTTTTCTTGACTCCAAGCCCAGCACTTTATCCACTGTGCCACTTAGCTACCCCAGACAAGTATATACAGGTTGGCAATTACAGATACAGGAGTCTTTAGAGCCCAGTGTTGTCCAACTTACGGGACAAAGTCTAGGTCAGAGGTGGGGAAACCTGCGGCCTCGAGGCCACATGCGGCCTTCTAAGTCCTTGAGTGTGGCCTTTTGACTGAGTCCATGTTTTACAGAACAAATCCTTCCATTAAGGGGATTTGTTCTGTGAAGTTTGGATTCAGTCAAAGGGCTGCACTTGAGGACCTAGAGGACTACATGTGGCCTTGAGGCCGCAGGATCCCCACCCCTGCTCTAGGTCTTACCTAGAGGCCCTTTAGTCAAGGCCTTCATTCAAGCCCCATTCTTCCCAAGCCCAGTCCATTCCCAGTACAAAGTCCTTCTTTCCCTGGCTTTCATAAAATTCTGTTTTTAGTTATACATGTTTTCAAAAGTTTTATTTATTGGGGGTGAGTGCAGAGCAGCCACAGATTCAGCTGCCTTTGGGCTCTAAACACTGACTCCCTATTACCTCCAGGATCAAATATAAACTCTTTTATTTGGCATTTAAAGCCCTGCATAAATTGCACAAAATCTACCCTTCTGGCTTTAATATTTATTCCTTTATGCTTCAGCCAAACTAGTTTTCTTGCTGTTCTTCACACATTCCATTTCCATTGCATCTTCCAGCTCTGTGCCTTTTTACTGGCTGTCCCCCATACCTAAAAAGATATTCCCTTCTCCCTTCCAAATCTAAAAATCCCAGAGCTCCTAAAACACTCAACCCAAGCCACCTTCTACACAAACCTTTTCCTTTTCCTCCTAGCTGATAGCACCTCTCCTCCCCCAGCCTTCCCCTCCTCCCCCAATCTTGTATGTAGAGATAGGGACCAAACCCTATTCCCTTGATATAGAGAACTCCTATGTAAGCAAAGTCTTCCTCCTACCAGTGTAAATCAGCATCTTCTCTGCAACTCACATAGTCTTAGAAAGTTGCCTGGACTCCAGGAGGGCTTCTTAAACTTTTTCTACTCACCACCCCCAGGGGGTCAAGACCCACAGTTTAAGAAGCACTGGAAGAGCACAGAGAGGTTAAGTTACTTACCCAGGGTTTTATATCTAGTACCTGCCAGAGATGGGACAGACTTGAACAAAGTCTTCTGGGCTTCAGGGCCACCTCCACACTGCATAAAGCTGCCTCTCTACCTTGTATTTATTTTTTATATATTTTATTCATAGGATTATAAATTTTATATGTAGGACAATCATTTAATTCAATGTCACATCTATTACTATAAGCCTATGAGATCAATCAATGAGGCCCAATTAAGTATCAGACACTATGCTAGTTTTCTTGGGACACAAGCACAAAACAAAATAGGGCCTGTCCTCAAGGAGATTTCATTCTACCAGGGGATAAAACATATCTCTATCTATTTGTATGTAATTTTACATATCTATATAATACATACACTCATGCATATACATTCATACAGATAGATATGATATACAGGCACACACATATAGATGTGTGTATACCAAACAGGTATATATATATATAGGGTAGCTAGGTGGCCCAGTGGATAGAGTGCTGGGCCTGGAGTCAGGAAGACCTGGGTTCAAATTCAGCCTCAGCCACTAGCCATGTGACCCTGGGCAAGTCACTTAACACTGCCCCAGTTTAAATGGCAAACTACTTTAATATCTTTGCCAAGAAAACCCCAAATGGTGTTATGAAGAGCCAGACATGACTAAAACCACTGGACAATGACAACAACATACATACAACCAGGTTGGCTTCTGAACTATTGTTTCCTGGTATCTAGAGTCACAAAGTCTGTCCCATTCATTAACAATGAAACTATGAAACAATTCATAATGTTGGGAGAAAAGTTACCAAACTGTTTTATCCTTTAATCTAGTAATCCCCCCTCTGGGTGTAAACTCCAGACCAGTGAAAAACAGAAGTAAAGGTTTCACATGTATCAAAATATTCATTTTGGGGGTGAAGCCAAGATGGTGGAGTGAAAGCAGTGACCTGCTTGAGCTGTCCCCCAAACCCCTCCAAATACCTATAAAAAATGGCTCTGAACAAATTCTAAAGCAGCAGAACCCACAGAAAGACAGAGTGAAACAAATTTCCAGCCCAAGACAACCTGGATGGTTGATCAGAAAAGTATATTGTGCTGGGCTGTGAGAGGAGTACAGTTCAGCAAGGGTGCGCAGGCCTCAGCAAAACCTGGAGCAGCCCTCAGAGGACTGAATCACGGGCAGCTTTGGTGGTTTCCACACTTCTCAACCCATGAACGCCAAAGACAACCTAGAAGGTCAGTGGGCAAAGTCTGTGTCTGCGGTGGTGAGAGAGAGAAGTTTGGTCCTAGCCACAGTCCCCAAGTATGGCCCCAGGGTGGTGGCTGCCTCCTGAGCTTCTGGCCCACAGACTGAAGGGGAAATCTAGTGGCTGATCAGAGGGGGATTGCAGGGATCTCTTGCTTCACCCGTGCATGGATCTGGGTCACAGTTCTGGATGGCAGTCCTGGGGCCAGGAGGAGCACTGGCATGGTAGAGCTTGTAGTGGTGGTAGAGAGAGAATCCTCCTCATAGTTCCAAGGCAGGAAAGAGTGCTTGTGGTCACTCATAGACCACAGCACAGGACAGGAAAGGAGTAAACACCTTGTCCTTGATCATACCACCTTGGAAGAACTGAAAACTTATAGGTCCCTGGAAGTATCTCTGAAAACAGCTGCACATAACCCCTTGGGACAGTACATTCTCCACATTAGAAGCAGACCTCTACTTTAATATTGAGTTTATGACTCAAGTAATTGGCTAAGATCATGAGCAAACCTCATAAGAAGTGTCAGACCATAGAATACTTTTTTGGTAACAAAGAAGATCAAAACATACAACCAAAAGAAGACAACAAAGTCAAAGCTCCTATATGCAAAGTGTCCAAGAAAAATATGAATCTGTCCCAGGCCTTGGAAGAGCTCAAAAGGGATTTTGAGAAGCAAGTAAAAGAAATAGAGGAAAAACTTGGAAGACAAATGAGAATGATGAAAGAAAATCATAAAAAACAAGTCAACAGCTTGCTAAAGGAGACCCAAAAAATACTGAAGAAAATAACACCTTAAAAAATAGCCTAACCCAAATGGCAAAAGAGGTCCAAAAAGCCAAGGAGGAGAAGAATGCCCTAAAAAGCAAAACTGACCAAATGGAAAAGGAAGTCCAAAAGCTTACTGAAGAAATTACTTCCTTAAAAATTAGAATAGAGCAATTGGAGGCTAGTGACTTTATGAGAAATCAAGACACTATAAAACAAATCCAAAAGAATGAAAAATTAGAAAACAATGTAAAATACCTCATTGGAAAAACAACTGACCTGGAAAATAGATCCAGGAGAGAGAATTTAAAAATTATTGGACTATCTGAAAGCCATGACCAAAAAAAGAGCCTTAGACATCATCTTTCATGAAATTATCAAGGAAAACTCCCCTGATATTTTAGAACCAGAGGGCAAAATAGAAATGGAAAGAATCCACCAGTAACCTCTTGAAAGATATCCCCAAAGGAAAACTCCTAGGAATATTGTAGCCAAATTCCAGAGTTCCCAGGTCAAGGAGAAAATATTACAAATAGTCAGAAAGGAACAATTCAAGTATTATGGAAACACAATCAGGATAACATAAGATTTAGCAGCTTCTACATTAAGGGACTGGAGGGCATGGAATATATTATTCTGGAGGGCAAAGGAGATAGGATTACAACCAAGAATCACCTACCCAGCAAAACTGAGTATAATCCTTCAGGGGAAAAAATGGTCATTCAGTGAAATAGAGGACTTTCAAGCATTCTTGATGAAAAGACCAGAACTGAATAGAAAATTTGACTTTCGAATACGAGACTCAAGTGGAATATGAAGAGGTAAACAGGAAAAATAAATCATAAGAGACTTATTAAGGTTGAACTGTTTACGTTCCTGTATGGAAAGATGATATCTATAACTCATGAGACCTTTGTCAGTATTAGGGTAGTTGGAGGGAAAAAATTATATGTAAGTATGTATAGATATAGATATAGATATAGATATAGATATAGATATAGATATAGATATAGATATAGATATAGATATAGATATAGATATAGATATAGATATAGATATAGATATAGATATAGATATAGATATAGATATGGATATAGATATGGATATAGATAGATAGATAGACATATACACACACAGATAGATCAATAGAGGGCACAGGGTGAGTTGAAGATGAAGGGGTCATATCTGGAGAATAAAATTAAGGGGTGAGAGAGGATTATACTGGGGGAAGGAGAAAGGGAGAGGTAGAATGGGGTAAACTATCTCACAAAAAAAAAACAGAAAAAGCTCTTACAGTGGAGCGGAAACAGGGGAAGGTGAGAAGGAATGAGTGAATCTTATTCTCATAGGATTTGGCTTAAGGATGGAATAATATACACACTCAATTGGGTATGGAAATCTGTCTTACCCTACAGGAAAATAGGGGGAGAAAGGGGCAAGAGAGCAGTGGAATGATAGAGAGGAGGGCAGATTGAGAAAGGGGGTAATCAGAAGCAAACACTTCTAAGAAAGGACAGGGTCAAAAGAAAGAATAGAATAAATGGGGGGGCAGGATAGGATTAAGGGAAATAGTTTTTCACAACACGTCTACTATGGAAGTGTTTTGCATAACTGCACATGTATAACCTATATTGAGTTGCTTTCCTTTTCAACGAGGGTGGGTGGGGAGGGAGGAAGGAAGAAAATTTGGAACCCAAAGTTTTAAAAACACATGTTCAAAAGAAAAATGTTTTCACATGCAACTGGGAAATAAGAAATAAAGGAAATGGGGTACAAAAATCTATCCTGCCCTACAGGAAAGTAGAAGGGGAAGGGAATGGGGGGGGGAGATAGAAGGGAGGGCAGACTAGAGGAAGGGATATTCAGAATGCATGCCATCTGGGGGGGAGGGGTGAGATAGGGTGAAAATTTGGAACTCAAAATCTTGTGGAAGTAAATGTTGAAAACTAAAAATAAATAAGTTTTTTAAAAATATTCATTTTAATCCTTTTCATAGTGGCAAAAAACTAGGAAGAAAGTGGATGTCTTTTCAATGGATAATGGCTAAAATTGCAGTCAATGAAAATAAAGGAGCATTATTATACCATAAGAAATGATAAATTTCATAATTCAAGGAATTCAGAGAAACATAGGAAGACTTATAAGAACTGATTCAGACTGAAGAAAGAAGAACCAGGAGAACAATATATGCAAGAACTGCAATGATGTAAAAACAAACAAACCAACAAAAACCAGGAAGTCATATTCATTCATTACAATGGCCAATGTGTAGTTGAGACTTTGGATAGAAGGCTGAAGATTTGGAATCAGTAAGACGTGGGTTAAAATCTAGCCTGAGACACTTTCTGATTAGGTGATCCTGGGCAAGTCACTTAACCTCTTTCACTTTCCTGACTTATAAAATGGCAATAATAATAACAACACCTAGGTGGCTCAGTGAATAGGGTGCTGGACGTGGAGTCAGGAAGACCTGAGTTCCAATCCAGCCTCAGACACTATGTGACCCTGGATAAGTTACTTACCTTCTGTTTGCCTTATCCATTGTAGAAGGAAACAGCAAACCACTCCAGTATCTTTGCCAAGAAAATCCCATGGACAGTATTGGTGTGCTATGGTCTATGGGGTCACGAAGAGTTAGACACAACTGAACAAGAACCCAGGGTTGCTATAGGAATAAACTGCAATATGTGTAAAGTACTTTGTGGACTTTGAAGTGCCATATAACTGCTAGAGATATTTTTATAAGTTGTCATTTGTTGTTAGACTCAATCATTATGTTGGTTGGTTTTGCTTAATCATTTTCTTTTGTTACAGGGGTGGGTTCTGTGCAGAAAGGAGTATATTTAGTAATCCATCGATAAGCTCTTACTAAGCATCTAGCATGTGCTGGGCTCCCTGTTAAGCTCTGTGGATAAAAAGAAAAAAAATTAACCATTCTTATTGTCAAGAAGTTTACATCCTACTGGAAACAACAGATATAAAAATAAAAGGCACCAATAAAATTTGTTTAAAATACACAAAGAAATTATACCTATTTAACTTACATACACAGGCACCATCATAGGAGACTGCCTCCTCCGTACGTGAAATAGAGACCATTTGCCAGGAGAGAAAATTCTTTTATTTTAATGTCAGAAATCTGCTTTGGATAGCAGTCAATCTGATCCCCCTGGTCCCGTCTTTGCTTCAGTTTTCACAGAGGCTCTTTCCACTCAGGCCTCTCAGCCAGCGTCTCCCATCTCTCTGTGGAAGGGTAATTGAATCACCATAATTGATTATATATGAGTTAATCACCCAGACAGAACCTGAAATTTCTCCTGCAGTCCTAGATGGGTGGCTCTACTACCCTTTGCCACATGCCTCTGAGTTTAGAATATTCATCCCTTATTATTGGTTTAATTTTATATTTTTTAGTATTTATACAGTTCTCTTTCTGTCATTATATTTATGTCATAATTATCTAATTCAGCTTCCTTTTTTGGAAGGGTGAGTGAAGATTGGTCCTTATTTTTGATTTTGTTGGTGTGAAGAACTCCCTGGTGAGAGGAGCAAATTAGCAGTTTGTCTGTAATTTATAATATTAGGTCGCTGGTGGGTGAAGTGGTCTGTTCACAGTCATACAACATTATAGGCAAGAGTTAAAAGTAGTGATTCAAAGGCCAGCCCTTCAATACCACATCTTAAAACACAAACGTTGAATGATAAGGAGGTGTCTGTTTTACTCTTCTATCAGTAACAGTCACATTGTTAGGCATTTAAGAAATAAATGTCTTTTGTCAATGATGATGATAGCTATGGAGAAAACGTTTTTTGTCCTGGCCCTGACTTACGTTACACCAGTGATAGATCTCATCAGTGATAGATCTAAGACTAAATTTCTGCTCTGTACCATTCATAGCTACTTGGTATTTTGCCCTTATTAGACAATAAGAGCAGCCTGCCAAAGTGGATCAGAAACACCTGTGTTCAAATGCTGCCTAGGACACTTAACCAGCAGTAGGAATGTGGGCAAATCACTTAAACTCCTGAGTCTCAGTTTTATCATCTGTAAAATGGGGATAATAATACTACCTTAGTGAGAGACAGCTTGATCAAGTGCAGCCTCTACTGGTGCACTATAAATCAGGTGGGCACTGGTCAGTGAGTGGGGAACCCATTTGGGGAATTGGGTAATGCATTGAGAAATGCATGTACCTGCCTTGATCAGCCCCCATCAAGGCTTGGGAAAAATCTGTGTTTGCCTCAAGCAGCCCCCACCGGGGCTCAGGGGATGCTAGGAGTTATACTCCTATTCTCACCTGCCCTTGCCAGAAGTATGATTAGGGAATGCTGTAGTGTTGAGGTTGAGGGGTGCTGGGACCCCAAAATCATGACACACAGGTCCTGCCTGAAAGAATTCAACCCAAGTCTTCTTTCAGCCAGAGACAAGGTTTATTAGAACATCTGCCATATTGTCCAGACTCTTAAGGAATCTAAGCATTTGTATCACTAAGGCAAGCAGACCAGATCTTAAGAATCTGAGCAGGATGAAGACAAGATGGACCTTATATATATAGAAAGACTGTGGAAGGATCTAGGAGTGGCAAAATAGTTTGGGGTGACTGGAGGGGTCTCAGGAAGATCTGGATGAGAGTGACCAGTAAGCTGGGGTGAACAGAACCCTTGGGACCTGGAAGTAGCCAAGGGAGAATGGAGCCTAGATAGGATTAAGGGTGGGAAGTGGCCAGAGGCCATCTGGAGGTAATAGACAATGGAGGGCTAGGTAACACAACTGGGAGATTTGGGTCATAGGCCATAATGAAAGGCTAGTTGTTAGGATCATAGCCTCAGGTGAATGCCACACTTTTGGCCATGTGGAAAAGTCCAGGGTTTTTCCATTTAGGGGTCCAGATCCCATCCTCTTCAGTAGGAGTTGGAGCTCCCATTATCAGCAACTCTTTTTGAGAAGACTAGTCTAGAATAAAATAAGCTTATGATGACTCCATTCCCATATTCCTGTCTAATCTGATTAAAAGTGAACCTGCTAGTTCCAGGAGCCAAGATGGTGGAGTAGAAAGGTAGTCGCTCTCACCCTCCCTGTCAACCTCTGAAAACCCAGAAAATATCACCCCAGAAAAAAAAAAACCCTGGAACAGCTGAACTAGAAGAAAGGGAACAGCAGTGCAGCAGCCCAGCAAACAGGTCTTCCAGTGCCTCAGCAAAAATAAGGGAAATAGCACTACAAAGGACCCCAGGTGGATAGGTACCCTGCAGCATTCATTTGAAAGGAGCTGAAGAAAGCAACCTAGTTTTCACTGCCTGATCATCGCCATCATGGGTCGCACACACACTCCCGGGAAGGGCCTGTCCCAGTTGGCTCTGCTGTACCGCCGCAGCATGCCCACGTGGCTGAAGCTCACCTCGGACAATGTGAAGGAGCAGATCTACAAGCTGGCCAAGAAGGGCCTGATGCCCTCCCAGATCAGTGTGATCCTGAGGGATTCTCACGGCGTGGCACAAGTACGCTTTGTAACAGGCAACAAAATTTTGAGAATTCTAAAGTCCAAGGGGCTTGCCCCTGGTCTTCCTGAAGATCTTTATCACTTGATCAAGAAAGTTGTTGCTGTTTGAAAGCATCGTGAGAGAAACAGAAAGGACAAGGATTCTAAATTCCATCTGATTCTGAACGAGAGTCGAATTCACCGGCTGGCTTGGTACTACAAGACCAAGAGGGTGCTCCCACCCAAATGGAAATATGAATCATCTACAGCCTCTGCTCTGGTTGCATAAATTTCGTTTCTGTACTAAAATAATAAAGTCACATCTAACTGAAAAAAAAAAAAAGAAAAAGAAAAAAAAGAAAGAAAGCAACCTAGAGTCTTCCTAAAGTCCCAGCCTTGCTGATTCCAACCCAACACCAGGTAAGCTGTCAGAACCCTACAGCCTCCAACTGTCAACCAGGAGGAGATCCTGAAGCCCAGGTGGTAGAGCAGGCAAACACCAACACCTGGACCTCTGAGTGCCTCAGTGAGGGCAGGGGAACCAGTGGAAACCAGCTCAGAAAACCACCAGGTGCCTCGGCACTATATCTCAAAGGAATCTCCCAGTGCTTTAGCAGAAATGAGGGAGGCAGCATTGCAAGGGGCCCCAGGCAGATAAACACCCTGCAGCACCCATCTAAAAGGAGCTGAAGAAAGCTAAAGGAAAGGAAAAGTAGGCAACCTAGAATTGCCTGAAAGTCCCAGCCTTGCTGATTCCAGCCCAACACCAGGTAAGCTGCCAGAACCCTACAGCCTCCAATTGCCAACATCACAGGCCCCAGCACACAAAGCCAGTGACCAAGACCTAGGCTCCCAACACAAGAGGCTTGGGTCAGTGCCCTCTGTCCCCAGAAGGAGAGCTCAATCTCTTTAAAGGCCAGGGGATAAAGAAACCATGAGTAAAAAGAAACATACCATAGATTCATATTATGAGAAGAGTGAAGATCAAGACAGAAAGTCTGAAGAGGACAATATTGTCAACAAACCCACATCTCCAACATCAAAAGGGAATATGAACTGGTCTGAAGCCCAACAAGCCTTCTTAGAAGAGCTCAAGAAGGATTTTAAAAGTCTAATGAGAGAGGTAGAAGAGTCCTTAAAAAATACAATTGGCCAATTGGAAAAAAAAAGTACACTAAAGAAAACAAGTCCCTAAAAAACACAATTGGCCAATTGAAGAAGGAAGTACAAAAACTAACAGAAGAAAACAATCTGTTAAAAGCTAGAATTGGACAAATGGAAACTAATGACTCTATGAGAGAGCAAGAATCAGTCAAACAGAAACAAAAAAATGAATAAATAGATGAAAACTTGAAATACCTCATCGGTAAAACAGCCGACCTAGAAAATTGATCCAGGAGAGACAACTTAAAAATTATTGGACTACTGAAAATCATGATGAAAGAAAAACCTGGACAGTATCTTTCAGGAAATCATAAAGGAAAACTGCCATGAAGTCTTAGAACCAGAAGGTAAAATAACCATAGAAAGAATATGCCCTCACCACCTGAAAGAGATCCCAAATTGACAACACCAAGGAATATAATAGCAAAATTCCAAAATTACCAGATGAAAGAGAAGGTGCTGCAAGCAGCCAGAAAGAAACAATTTAAATATCATGGAACCACAGTCAGAATTACACAGGACCTGGCAGCTTCTACATTAAAAGACCAAGGGCATGGAACATGACATTCCATAAGACAAAGAAGCTGGGATTGCAGCCAAGGATCAACTACCCTGCAAAAATCAGCATGATTTTTCAAGGGAGGAGATGGATATTCAATGAAAGAGGGGACTTCCAAACTTCCTGATAAAAAGACCAGAGCTCAACAAAAAATTTGATCTTCAAGTACAAGATTCAAGAAAGACATAAAAAGGTAAATGGGACAGAAAGACACAAAATGTTGTTAATAAGAGCAGGCTGTTTACATCCCTACAAAAGGAAGATGACACTTGCAACTCTTGAGAACTGTGTTGTTATTATACCATGTTAAAGGAGTATACATAAAGGGGGTGGATATTAGTTGACTTTGATGTAATGATAAAAAAAATATCTAATCAAGTGGGTTAAATGGATCCAAGTAAGTAGATTAGTCTGAGCTTAGAAAATGTACTGAGAAAGACGGAGGCAGACAAGGGTAAATTATGTTACAGGAAAAGACAGAAAATCCTATCACAGCAGAGGTTAGGAAGGGAGGCGGGTGAACATTGTTTGAACCTTACTCTCATCAGATTTGGCTCAAGAAGGGAATAACATAATGAGTTAGTTATAGAAATCTAACTTGTCCTATAGGCAGTAGGAGGGAAAGGGGGAAAGAAAAGGGAGGAGGGATAGAAGGGAGGGAAGAAACAGTAAGGGTAGAGGGGAAGAAAAGGGAAAGGGATAATAGAAGGGAGGAGAGACTGAAGGAGGTGGTGGTCAAAAGCAAAACACTAGTAAGGGGGGAAAGGAGAAAGGAGAAAGGAAAGCATAAATAGGGAGGAAAAAGGATGAAGAAAAAGACACAGATAGTAATCATAACTATGAATGTAAATGGGATGAACTCTTCCATAAAAGGGAAGTGGATAGCAGAATAGATTAAAAACCATAATCCTACAATATGTTGTTAACATTTAAAAAGTTAGGTATGATAGACCTCTGGAGAAAACTGAATGGGGACATCTCCAGAGGCGTAGTGATGGAAAATGCTGTCCACATCCAAAGAAAGAACTATGGAAGTTGAATCGCTGTCTTTCCTTTTTCTCTTCTATTGAGTTTTGTTTCCTCTTTCTGATGGTTCCTCCTATTGGTTTTAATTTTTACTTACAACTTCACTAATGTGAAAATATGTTTAATGGGTATGTAAATGTAAAGCCTATATCAGATTGTGTGCCATCCTGGGGTGGGGGGAGGAAGGGGGAGAAAAATTTTCAACTCAAAAGCATATGGAAGTGATTGTTGATAAATCAAAATAAATTAATAAAATAAATTTTTTTAAAAGTCAATCTAGTGGTGAGAAAAGTGCTAGAAGCCCTCCTGTATCTCCTACCTAAGAAATGGCATAGTCACTGTGTTTACCTGTGAAACACCCCTTTTAAGGTTTTCTTGACAAAGCTACTAAAGTGGTTTACCATTTCCTTGTCCAGCCCATTTTATAGATGAGGAAACTGAGGCAAACAGGATTAAGTGACTTGCCTAGGATCACACAGCTAGTAAGTATCTGAGGTCAAATTTGAATTCAGGAAGATGACTCTTCCTTACTCCAGGCCTGGCACTCTATCCGCTACACCACCTAGCTGCCCACCTATCACCTTAAACCTAAGTAAAACTGCCTTCTGAATGAAACTGCCTTCTTCTGAGCAGATGAAAGTGATACTGAAGACAATCAAGGAAGGTCTTCTGAAACAATAAGTGACTGGAGATGGGGGTGTGCTGTAACCAGTTCTAAAGGTTTTCAAGAAGTGGGTAGTTAAATTTTTAATGCCAGCATTTATACCCCAGAGCTATAAATCAGGGCTTGATTTATTGCTTTGTTAATTGTCTACACTTAAGAAAGTGTTAACAATGTAGATTAAATTTAAAAATGTATGTAAAACTTCCCCACCCCACCCATAGCCTGGTTGTTAAACTTTTACGAGCACACCCCAATATTGCCCAATACTGCTTGAGCACAGCAGGAGTACTGCAGAAGCTTAAGGAAGCAGATTGTGGAAGTCTGGCAGGCCAATAACAACAACAACAATTTGCATTTACAGGTTTCCAAAGGGCTTTACGTTCATCATCTCATTTGAGTCTCACAATATCCCTGGCTGGAGGTGGTGGTTGTTTTTTTTTTTATTTTCTTCCTTCTCTAGATATCCCTTTTAGCCTCCTCTCCCTCAGCCTCCCAATTTAAGTAATCTAAATGCTGAACAGGTCCTTAAATAATTACTATGTGTCAGCTCTGGAATCAAATTCTCTGATGGTCATTAGTGATAGTTAACAGGTTTCTACTCCTCCTTTTACCTTTAGCCTCTTTCCATTCTCCTCTGGTTCACACTAGGGAAAAGATTTAAGAGTAACCTTACAGTCATCTCTGAGCAGAGGTTAGGACTGAACAGCCTCATCGCATTGGGTTGCCAAGGTGGCTCTGACTGAAGTGATAAAGAGGCAAAAATTACAAGGAGAGATGGGGGAGAAGGGGGGAAGGGAGCACTAACCCTCTCCCCCTTCAAAAAAAAAAAAAGATAAATTTTCCCTAAACTCAGTCATTAAACTTCAAACTTCAAACATTAAACATCAACTTTTTATTCCATTAAATATTCAGATAAACCTAGGAGAGGTGTCACTTTAAACCAGATGGGACACTCGACCAGCAGGCAGCATTGAGGCCAATCACACTCCAACCCAGATTAAGTAACTGGGAAATATTTTTTGAAAATTTAAAAATACAAAAGAACATAAATAATGTTAATATTTGGTTATTTATGTCAATATGTAACCTGCAAAGATCCTTAAGTATGGTTAGAGCCATCACCACCCCTTTCTTTTTGAATTTGACACCACTGACTGGTAGCCATTATTATTATCATTATTATTATTATTATTATTATTAGTCACTATTATTAGTCATTAATGCACTAGTAAGGATGAAGAATTTGGATGTCAATTTTGATGAAGGGATTGGAGATCATTTGAGATGGAAGAAAGGAGGTGTGTGATTAGACCTTGACTGCAGAGTCTGGGGAACAGAGACTGCCCTGCAAACAAACACCAATGCGATCAGCAGAGGGCACTGTAAACCTGGCTTAGTGGGACCCACCATGCGTCGCTGAGTCATGTAGCAGCCCAGTGCACTAGCTTTAAAGGGTGTATGTTGGCTGGGGGCGGGAGCTGGGACAGCATCAGAAGAAACATCGAAAGCCAGAGAACTATTTCAGGAGTAGAGACAACGAGGGCAGTCACTACTACCAAAGTCCAACCAGATAAAGCTGTTAAGGCAGAAATTGAAAATGGATGACAACAAAATTTGCTAAGCTTGACCATGGGGAAGGGGGGAGGGGCAGATCAGGGGAAGAGGAACATGAAGAGCAGAAGGCAGCTGAGTTCAGTCACAGGAAAGCAAGGATGGAACACTGAGACTCATCACTGCCTAGAGGAACTGTGCGGGAAAACAATAAAAATCTGGCTTTTATATGTGCTTTACAGGCCCTCACCTTTGCAGAGAAGGAAACTGAAGCTGAGGGGTTAAATGATTTGCCTAGGGTCACAAAAGGGCACCTTGTATTTAGCTCATGTGTACATAATAATAGCTAACATTTATATAGCACCTACTATGTGTCAGGTACTGTGCTAAGTGCTTTACAAATATTATATCGGGGCAGCTAGGTGGCTCGTGGATAGAGCACTGGCCCTGGAGTCAGTACAACCTGAGTTCAAATCCGGCCTTAGACACTTGACACTTACTAGCTGTGTGACCCTGGGCAAGTCACTTAACACCACTGCCTAGCCAAAAAAAAAAAAAACCCAAAACAAATATTATCTCATTTGATCTTCACAATGCTGGAAGATAGGTACTATTATTATCCCCATTTTACAGATGAAGAAACTGAGGCAGACAGAGGTTAGGTAACTTGCCCAAGGTTTCACAGCTAGTGAGTGCCTGAGGGATAAAAGATGTCAAAAAGGATGTATATTCTAGGAAGAGGGGATGGGTATGTCATGCAGCAAGGGCAAAGCATGATAAATGGGCAGCCAGCATATTCCACTGGTAACTTCAATGTGTCAGGTGTGAGGAAATTCTCCAAAATGTTAGGCAAACCCTCTGGTAAATGTATGGAAGACAAGGACAAGAATCATATAAGATGGATAGACATGGATGGATTGCTACCTGAATCACTGGAGGGAATCCCCAAACTGATAAGATCTCATGAGTTGCTACTCGAATCATTGGAGAGAATTTCCAAATTGATGAGCTCTATTTGAGTATTTCCATGATTTTTAAAAGTCCAAACTAGTTTTAATGTATCGATAATGACTGCGAAGGCTTGGGTAGGAAAGAGAAGGATGAAGCGCTGAGGTATTACTGTTTTTCCTCCTTGATGGTCACTTTGGAGGGAAAAGGATGTGGGAGGGGGACAGTTGGCTACAGAGATGGTGTTAAAGAACGTGAGTTATTTGCAGGGTCATGGTTTCTGGGCAACTGCTATAAAAGAGGATGAATCTCATAAGCACTGGGAAGAATGAGTTTGACAGGATACTTCCGGGACTGATCCAGAAGATTCTAAATGAAGGAAGGAAAATGTGAGATAGCTATGGCATTGCAGAACAAGTGCTTACATCAAGAGAAGCTTGATAGTGAAATGTTGAAATCTCAGTGACAGTTTAATAGCTTCCTTTTGTAATCTCATCTAATCACTGATATGCACAAAATAAAACTGAGGGGATGGAAAAAAACAATTGTTATACATCAAATGAATTTTTAAAAAGCAGGAGTTGCAATCATGTGATCTGACAAAACAAAAATAAACATTCAAAAAACAGAAAGAGATCAACAAGAAACCTATATTGTAGTGCTGAAAGGAACCATAGAAAACAAAGCAACATCAGTAAAAAATATTTATACTCTAAAAGCTTTAGCATCCAAATCCATAAAGGTAACATTAACTGAGCTACAAGAAGACATAAATGATAACATAGTTGTGACAAGAAACTTTAATATTCTTCTCTCAGTTTTGGATAAGTCCAACAGAAAGATCAAAAAAAAAATACGGAACTAGAGCTAAAGACTTACAGCAGTTTTGAAGTGGTACTGCAAAAGAATACATGTTGCACCACGTTGAACTTTTGCAAAAATTCACCCTATATTGCAAGAGATATTGCAAGAAAGTATAAAAAGGCAGAAATAGTAAATATATCCTTTACAGACTATAATTCAATAAAAATAGACATCAGTGTAGGGACCACAAACAAAGACATAGACCCAAACAGAGACTTAATGATAAAATCTAAAACAATGAATGGGTTGAAGAACAAATCTTATAAATAATTATTAACTATGTGAAAGAAAATGAGAATGGTGAAACAACACATCAAAATTTCAGGGATACAGCAAAAGCTGTTCACCAGGAAAAAAACATATCCCTATAAACATACATTAGCGAAATAGAAAAAGAAAGGATCAATGAATGAATGTGCATTAAAAAAAAATTAGAAAGCCAACAAATAAACAAACCTAAAATAAGCACAAAATAAGAGATGATAAAAATTAGAAAAATTAATTTTTTTAAAAACCCATAAAATGATCAATGAAACTAAAAGTTGTTTCTTTGAAAAGAATAATGAAATAGATAAACCTTTAGCTAATCTGATTAAAAAGAAGGCAGAAAATGAAATCAATAAAATAGCAAATGATCAAAGTGAAATCATAACAAAACCAGAATAAATAAAAAGAATAATCAGAACATACTGTATATATGCTAACAAGACTGAGAATACAAAAGAAATATAGGAATACCTTCAAAAATATAAAATATCCAACTTATCAGAAGACCAGGTAGAAATCTTTAATAATCCAATCTCAGAAAAGGAAATTGAAGTAACTTATAAATGAACTGCTAAAGAAAAAATTCCTGGTCCTGATGAGTTCACGGGAGAATTTTATCAAGCTTTTAAAGAATATTTAATACCCACACTTAACAAATTATTCTCAGTAATAGAGAAAGAAAGTACCCTACCAGAACTAATTTATGGGACAAATATGATTCTAATTCCCAAACCATGGAAAGACCACACAGAAGGAAAACTATAGGCTAATATCATTAACGAATATTGATACATCAAAAATTTTTAACAAAATCCTGCCAAATAGAGCACAATGATTTATCCAAGAAATCATTCATTACAACCAAGTGAGATTTTTACTAGAGATGTAAAGATGGTTCAACACTAGGAAAACAATCAATGTAATCATATTAAAAGCCAAAACATTAAAAATCACATGATTATCCCACCAATGCAGAAAAAGTGTTAGAGAAATCACAGCACTCATTTATGCTAGGAAAAAAAATCCCTACAAAGAATAGTCATAGAGTATTTTCTTTTAATATTATTTCAAAACCTTAACTAGTAATTTTCACCATATACATGAGAGGGAAGAAGAATGTAATTAACTTTCCATACTCAATTTTTGGAGGTGTGACTTTGTATATTTACATCATGTAACAATTTGAAGTTTATAGTATAAGGCCAGAGATGCTGAAATAAAAAAATTTTCTCTATAATTCTAGTCTTCCCAGCATGTCTTGTCTAAGCACCTACCTCCCAGGGTTGTTGTAAGGATGAAATTAAGTGATATTTGTGAAGTACTTTGCAAACACTAAATGTTAATGGTTACTAATAATTATATAAATATTTATTATTTTAATAATAACAATAAAGTCTTACCCCAGTAGTTTACATTCTTAGGATTATAGCAAATTGGAAAACAGTGCAAAACTGTTCTCAGTAGAGTTTAAGAAACAGGTCCCCAAGAATCTAGAAGGTCACAGGTTCTCCACCCCTGCCCTAGTCCCTTCCTATAGGAAAATGTGCTTTGGGCCACTTTGGGCAAAATGTTCTCTAGCCTCTTGCTGAAGACACAGAGCAACCAGTAACTCCTGATTGACCTCTTGTTCTCCATGTTGAGGAGAACGGAGTTATATTAAAGAAAATTGACTGAGCTAGTCTTAAAAGAAGCAGAAGTTTAGTTGTCCTGTTTCACTTGGCCTCTCAAAACTCTCAGACTTAAAAAGCCATTACCTGTGTCCATTACCTGTGTGGGAGATAGCCTCTTCCAACTAAGAGCCCTAGCCTTAGACTAAGTCCTAGGGGAGCCAGACCCCCAAAAGAGGGAATCAGGCTTTTCTTATATTTTCTGGTTCATTATGCCCACACCTGAAGATATTCCAATAAAACATACATAAAGATTGGTGCATATCTAGGGTCTCATCAAAAGATTTTAATAGAGTTCCTTCTAGGGAAGTTGCTCAATGCACAAAATATTCAACATCAGCTATGAGACAGGCTATTTATTTTCTCCATCACAGAAAAATGCTTAAAACATTAAAGGCTCATAAGTGTGTGAGAGATGATCTCTCAGAAGTGAAGCCTCCTCAAAGGGTCATTCGTCCTTGCTAATGGTTCTGGTATTGTCTTTTGAGTGGTACGTGTGTACCAACACTAAGTGGAGACCCCTCAGAATGCCAGACCCCCTCCCCTAGCCTTCTCCCTCCCCTACTCTTAGATAGGGTTAGCAGAAATTCCTGAGCCATATGAGCATCCTGTCTATCTCATCCTCTAGCTAGTTATATGACCTTGGGTAAAAGGCTGCTGAAACTGTGAGTCCCTGAAATGGGGAACATGCTAAGTAATTTCTATACCTCTTTGTTCTCTCTGCTACTGGGCTAGTTTTTACACAAATAGATAGTGCACCTGAGGCTCAGCCAATGAGCCGAAGGGAAGGGGGTTAGGGTGGGCTGCTACGTTGGGATCTATGTACTCTTGCGTTGAACAAAGAGCTCTCGAACTCTCGGGGCAGCTGAGGCAGCATGGGGGTGCACTTTCTCGAGAAAGTCAATGAAGAGATCTCTCCTTTTTGCAAACTTTGGTCAAGACTGGTTTTTTTAACTGAGTGAAACAATGTAAACAATGTGAGATCTCTCAGATGGACTGAGTGTAGCAATGTCTTAGACTGTTGCAAACTTGAGGTTGGTTACACTAACCTGAATAGGCCTAAGTTTCAGGTTCCCAGAAAAACACGTGATTTGTACTGTTACATCAGCATTAGGTAATGGCTAATTACTAAAAAGGATAAAATAGCTGGGATTGGTAGTATTATAATGAGATTCCTTGTTTCTGGGGTAGATTTTCGGGTTTTAGATTGTAAGGCTGAAATTCCTGTCCAATGGGAATTCAAAGCCAGTGGTGGGTGGGTATCTCTGTGTTAGGGCTATATAACCTTTGTCCTGGCCTTTGTGCCTTTGCCTCGTTTCCCTTGGACTGCCGGATGAAGCAGACGCCTGCTTCTCGCAAGAACGTAATAAATCTTTCACTTCATACCTAGAAAATCTCTGAGTGTTATTTTTGGGCAGCTGTAGCACACAAGTGCATGTTGACATATAAACATGTGGCAATAATCTGTGATTCTTACTATGCTTTTACAGAAAATAAAAACTCATGGGACAACTATGGAATTGGTGAATAAGCATTGGTGTATCTGAGCAATAGCTCCCTCAAGTCCCAAAACTTCTGACTAGCCAAGCATTAATATGTTAACCCTTTGACAATAATCATCTCCTCCAAGAGGAGTATAGTAGAATGAAGTACCCATCTTTGAGCAACCAGCACTTGGACTTCTCAAGCTCACAAGGTGGCTGCCAAGGCTAGGAACATTCCTTTCCAAGCTGCTGTTTAGTCACCTATAATGAAATCCACATTTAAGTAACTATTAGGATGATGGCATCTCTAAAAAGGAGCCTGCCAGCCTGGCTAACTAGCAAGCAGGTGAATTGGCCTGGGTGAAGACATCATTCTTAACCACAGACAATTTAACCTGGTAGGAGCATGAGCAAAGTGGATGCTTTGGGGCAGAAGGCTCCTACAGCTGGGCATAACAATGGCAGCTACCTGGTATGAGAGAACAAGTCAAAGAACTTAGTTCTACATTGTCCTAAGTATGAAGATGTAGAAAAGTGACCATCAAAGAAAGGACCTTTGGGGCAAATCAGAGAGAGTAAATGTCTTCACTCAAATAGAGCAGCTAAGTCCAGACTAGTGGGGAGGAGGGGCAGAGGCTGTATGGAAATTAGTCTGCTGAAATAGCCACATGTATTCAAATGTGAACTATTTTAAAGTTATAACATGGTTACTGATTCCAGCCCAGTGAAAACACACATTGCCAATTCAAATAATCTCCAATTCTTGTATCCATTTCCTCTCCTCTCAGGGACTGTTTTCACTTTTCTTTGTACCCCCAGCACTTAGTACAATGGTTAATGAATCCTTCCGGACAACATCTCTCACATCTGTCCCCTTGTCTCCACTCACATAGCCACCATCCTAGTTCAGGCCCTCATCACCTTTCACCTGGACCATTGCAATGGACTTTTCATTGGTCTCCCTGACTCAACCCTCTCCTCCCTCCAAATCATCTTCCACACAGTTGCCAAAAAGATCCTCTTATAGCACAAATTTAACTCACTTCCCCACTCAATAAACTCCAGTGATTCTTTACTGAATCTAAGACCAAACATTATTTCATCTTTTTCTCATCCTTTTGTAAATTTTATTTTTTTAATGTTTTACAACATATATATAATTAATAGTACATGTATGTATGTGATATATAAATAAGTAAATGAACATATATTAGGTGTTACTATTGCTCAGTTGTTTCAGTCATGTCCAACTCTTCATGACCCCATTTGGGGTTTTCTTAGCAAAGATGCTGGAGTGATGCCATTTCCTTCTCCAGCTCATTTTACAGATGAGGAAACTGAGGCAAACAGGATTAAGTGATTTGCCCAGGGTCATACAGCTAGTAAGTGTCTGAGACAAGATTTGAACTTGGGTCTTCCTGACTTCAGGCTCAGAGTTCTGCCTTAAATAGTAGCCAATATCAAACCAATCACATAAGACTTAAACCTGAAATGAAAAGTTGAAAAGAAATAGGGTAGGATATATTCTGTCTAGGCCCACAGAGGACTAGACTTGAACATACAAATGTAGTATAGATTCTCAGGGCAGGACTGAATCAGGCTGCAATTCCCTCAGGGGAATTCTGGGAAAAGCCATAGTAAGCTTAGCCATGATTCAAAATTGGGTGGTCTTATAATGTCAAATCAATAGCTTCTTTTGAACTACTGAGTACTTTACTAGTGACTATCCTTATTCTTTGTTGTCAAATCCTTTAAATAGTCTTGTCAGAATTCAGTATTATTAACTTTGAATTTTTTGAGGATTTTTTTGAGGATATTGAAGCCCAAAGGAGAGGAGGCTGTAACTGTCCAGGACTTTTAACTGTCTTGTTTTAAATAACCTTAACAACCACAATAAAAATGCTGTTGAGATAGAGCCCATAGAGAGCCAATCTCGGACACTTGGCTGTGATAAAGGCCAAGGTCTTCCACTAAATCCAGGGCTGTCTCCAATCCTCCTGGTTTATTCTGGCCACTGGACCCACATGACTCCAGAGGAGAAAATGAGGCTGGTGACTTTGCACAGCCATGCCTCACTTAAATCAAATTCACTTGCAAGTCATGGTATCACCTTCCTGATGTCATGGTGCTCTTTGAGAATGAAGGACAAATAACAACAACTCAGAATAAGACTCTCAGTGCTCTGAGAAACTCTAGAACTGTGAGTTGTAGAACAGGGGCTGCTCTGCATTGGTTATGGGAGTTTCTTCATTGGAGTCCCCTATGTTGCCTAGAGAAATCTAGACAAAAAAAAAAAAGGAAACAGAGAGAATCAATCAATCAACAAGCCTGACATGGGCTCATGGGCTATTATGTGCATATTTCTGGGGACACAAGACAAAGCTAAGACCATTTCTGCTCTCAAGGAACTTGAAAATAGCTGCTGCCTTTGGGGAGCTTATATTCTGATGGGAACACAGTATGTTTAATTTGTAACATCAGCATACTTATGTACTAAGTTGTACACTGGATGGAGCACCAAGCCTAGAGTTAGGAAGGCTTGAGCTCAAATATGACCTCAGAGACTTAACTAGCTATAAGACCCTGGGCAAGTCACTTAACCTGTGCCTCAGTTTCCTCACTTGTAAAATGGGAGTAATAATAAGCACCTACCTCCCAGAGTTGTTGTGAGGATCAAATAAGATCATTATAAAGCACTTAGCACAGTGCCTGACACATAGTAATCACTATATAAATGTTAAAAAAAAAAGACAGACTTCTGTCTGCCTCAGCTTCCTCTTCTGAAAAACAGAGCTAATAATAGCACCTACCTCCCAGCGTTGTTATGAGGATCAAAAGAGATAATAATTATAGAGTACTAAGCATGGTGCTTGGCACACGGTAAGCACTATATAAATATTAGCTGTAATTTACAAAATGAATACAAGGTGGTGCTTGAAACTAAAGTTTAAAGAGAAAAACAAGGATTCTGAGACATGAAGAGAAAATTTATTCTAGACATGGAAGACAGTGAGGGCAAAGGCTCCGAGATGGGATGAAGTGCCCTATATGGAGAATTTAGATTCTGTTGGGCAGAGAGCCCACAGGTAAGAATATGATATCCCATATAGACAGAGGGGAAAAAAAAAAGAAAAGAACTCTTGACCAACTTGGCCAGTTCCAGTTGGGTACTCAGAAGGCCAGCTCCTCTTTCTACTCACAGAAGTTGTGGTTTTGAGAGTCTTACCCTCCCAGATTGATTTTTTTTTAAACTAGGTAAAGAGACCACTCTCTGCCTCATTTCTTACCTAGCCTTAATCACCGTGTGGGTCCTGCTTCAGTTAAACTGAGACGCGTTAAAGATCTTAGCTTAAAAAAGCCAAGGTCTACCACTACATCCAGGGCCATCTCCAGTTGTCCTAATCTATATCTCACCACTGGGCCCGGATAGCTCCAGAGGAGAAAGTGAAGCTGGAGACTTTGCACAGCCCCCCTCACTCAAATCTGATTCACTTGCATTTCATGGCATCTGCTCCCTGATGTCACAATTCTCTTTGAGAACAAAGGACAAACAATACCTGGGAACCTCACCCGGATGTATGGAAGACGGATTAGAGAGAGGAAGACTTGAAATAAGCATTTACAATAGGAAGGTATTGCAATAGTCAAGGTAAGAAGTGATCAGTCTGAACTAGGGTGATGAGAAAGTAAGATGTGAGTGAGATATTATGAAAAGGGGAAAGGACAGGATTTGGTAATGGGCTGGTAATGTGGCGTGAGTAGATGAACAGCTGAGAATGAAACCGAGGTTGATATACTATGTGACTAGAAGGATGCTGGTATCCTTAACAGCAAAAGAGAGATTCTAAAGAGGATTAAAGATGGGGGAGGGGGGGAGAAGATAATGAACTCTATTTGGACATGTTGAATTTAGAGATACCCCCTGGAACCAAATTTGAAATGTCCAATAAATAGTGTGTGCACATGTATTGCATATGTGTATATATGCAATTTCAAGAGCTGGGAGAATGGGTATTCCAGCCTTGATATTCATAACAGATGAGAACTGTATTTTTTTTTTTGCCTTTAAATTCATTAATGACTTGAATAAGTAAGTCTATCTTTCTGTAAAATAAAAAAAAAAAAGAAATGTCCAATAAATAGTTGGTGATGTGGAACTAGAACTCAGAAGAAAAACTGGGCCTGGACATAGAGATCTTGAAGTTATCATTATTGTAATTGAACTCATAGGAGCTGATGACGGCACAAACGAAAGGTTGTAGAGATTTTAAAAAAAGAGAAAGAGAGTCCAAGACAGAGCCTTAAGACAATCCTGCAGTTAGTGGACATGATAATATCAATGATGAATGAATGAAGAAGAATAGGGATTTGTCAGACATCTGGAAGGAGGACCAGGAGAAAAGCAGAGTCATAAAAAGTCACAGAGGTAAGAGAATCCTGGGGGAGTTAGTCAACAGTACCAAACGATTCAAAGAGGTCATAAAGGGTAAGGATTGAGAAGGTTTTTTGCAATTAAAAGAATGATAAAAGCTGCTTACAGTATATAGCATGGCATTGTTACAAGGTGTTACAGATTTTATCTCATTTAATCATCACAAAAACCTTGTGTATTAAATAGTACACACATTACCATCCCCATTACATAGATGAAGAAACTGGGACTCAGATTATTCAAGGTCTCACAGCTTATGTATCTTAGCTAGCATTTTCTAACAAAAAAAAAAGTCTTTGCTGATAAAAAGGAAAATATCTTATTTAGTCACATCTCAACAGCCAAATGTTTTCCTTTTGGAATTTCTTTTGGTGCCAATGAAAATATTTACTTTACAATATATGTGGGGAAGAGAAAAGCATCTGCTTTCAGTTTTTTTCTAGCTCCATATATTTGCAGAAACAATCTCAGTCACTGCTTCAACCGAGTGAGTGCTACCTGACAGAAATATTAAGTGATGTGTTTTTGAAGTCAGAACACCTCATGAATGAACAAGAATGTTAACTTGACAAAAATCTTATCATACTTAAGGACACATGCCTACTCCAATCATTTCACAATAGTAGATACTATTCCAGCTATTTTTTTTCCCAGTGAAACAGCCCCAACCTCACAATGGCAGCATTAAATAGTTTTCTTGGAGCAGTTAGGTGGCGTAGTGGATAGAGAACTGACCTCGGAGTCAGGATGGACCTGAGTTCAAATCCTGCTTAGACATGTGACACTTACTAATTGTGTGACTCTGGGCAAGTCATTTAATCCTGATTGCCTTTATCCAAAAAGAAAAAAGTTTTCCTTTTTCATAAGACCAGAATATTCCAGAAAAAATTGAAAAAGGATTTTTTAGTGGGTTCTTTCCAAACACAGTCTTGACATATGTCATTATAGTTTAATCTTGCCATGTTTTACAAAGAGATATGTATGCATGGTTCTTTTTCTAAGATAAAATATGTCATTTTGTTTAGTCTCTGGCCCTAGGCCTACATTTTCTGGCCTAGCACTGAGGCAGAGTTCCTAGGTTTTCAGTTTATCTCCAACCAGCTAGCTCAAGAATGGTCCGTGGGGGCAGCTAGGTGGCATGGTGGATAGAGCACTGGCCCTGAAGTCAGGAGAACCTGAGTTCAAATCCGGCCTTAGACCAAACACAACATTTACTAGCTGTGTGACCCTGGGCAAGTCACTTAACCCCAATTGCCTAAAAAGAAAAAAAAGAATGGTCCATAAATGGGACCCTGGGCTCTGAAAAGGGAATTTTTATTTTATCTTGTCTGAAATCAGTCCACCACATAGCTTCCCAGTCATCTTCTCTCCAAATCATGGCAGTGTGCACATGTAGCCTCCGCTGCTGTCCTTCTGCCTTTCCAATTCTTTTTGTTGTGGCTGTTGTGTCTTTTATAGTCATGTTCAACTCTTCATGACTCCATTCGGGGTTTCCTTGGCAAAGATACTGCTATTTCCTTCTTCAGCTTTTTTTTTTACAGATGAGGAAACTGAGGCAAACAGGGTTAAGTGACTTGCCCAGGGTCACAAAGCTAGTAAGTGTCTAAGGCCAGATTTGAACTCAGGAATATGAGGCTTCTTGACTCCATGCCCAGCACTCTGTCTACCATGCCACCTAGCTGCCCTTTTCCAACTCTAGCTCCCCGAAGAACAAAAATTGCTTTCCCCTATTAGAATTCAAGTTCCTTAAGGGGACAGGGACTATATTGATTTTATATTTTTATCCCCAGCACATAGTACAGTGCTTCACATGTAGTTAAGTTCTTAATAAGTGATTATTTTATTCACTGGAAATTTTATACAGGCACATAAATTTTTAAAATACCAGCCTTAGTCAGTCAAGACCAGCCCAAGGTTGGGAAGTCAGAAGAAGCTCTTGTTTTCATTTATCTCTGAGAGTTTCTGATCTTGGAGAATAGTTTCTGAGGTGGGTGTCAAATTATTTTCTGCTTTTTGTTTCAAAATTGGCTAATGACATTTAGATTCTCATGTAATCTATGAGATATATCCCAGGGAAAATAACTCTTCATTACACACAGGAGTCCTAGCATTTGCAAGTAAATATCAAATTTGTGTTTAGTTGAACAATGTGAGAGAGCCAGAATGCTACATCAGCAAAGATGCAACAGAGAAAGCAATCTTACTAGAAAACTGGCCTAAAAACTGGGTTTAAAAAGTAGGAAGGCTTCCAGGATCCAAGATGGTGGAGTAAGAAGTAAGTCTCTCTCACCCTCCCTTATTGACTTCTGAAAGCCCAGAAAATATCACCCCAGGAAAAACCCTAGAACAGCTGAATCAGCAGAAAGATGGGGTGCAGCTGTCTGGTAGCCCAGGAAGCTTAGGGGATTAATGTGAAAGGCCCCTCTCGCTCTGGGGAAGGAGGAGCAGTACAGAACAGAACACCTCCCAGCAAGCTAGTGGAAAGCCCCACCTCAGCATACCAGGGGGAGATCCTGAACCCCAGAGTGGTGGAGCAGGCAAGTACCAACACCAGGACACCCGAGTGCCTCCATATGGACAGGGGAACTGGTGGAAACTGGTTTGGAAAATCGCCACATGCCACAGCATTCTCTGGCAGCCAAGTCTCCTGGTGCCTCAGCAAAACTCTGGGAAGCACAACTCCAAGAGGGAAAGCTCCAGGCAGAGAAACATCCTGCAGCAGTGAAACATCCATCTGCAAGGCCTAGGTGAGCAGGAGCAAAGAAAGAAGTATAAGGCCCAGGTGAGCAGGCATCCTCCAGGGGCCAGGCTCCCCACCCCTACCCCTAGAGTTCTACTATTGCTGATTCCAGCCCAACACCAGGTAAGCTACAAGAACCCTACAGCCTCCAACTGCCAACATCACAGGCCCCAGCACACAAAGCCAGTGACCAGGCCCTGGGCTGCCAGCATAAGAAACTTGGGTCAGCGCCCCCTGCTCCCCAGAAGGAGAGCTCAGTCTCTTTAAAGGTCAGGAAATAAGCAAACACCATGAGCAAAAAGAAACATACAATGACCACAGATTCTTATTATGGGGACAGGGAAGATCAAGGCAGAAATTCAGAAGAGGATGACATTGTCAACAAACCCACATCTGAAACCTCAAAAGGGAATATGAACTGGTCTGAAGCCCAAGAAGCCTTCTTGGAAGATCTCAAGAAGGATTTTAAAAGTCAAATAAGAGAAGTAGAAGAAAAATTGGGAAAAGAAATGAGAGGTAAGTAAGAGAGTCAATAGCTTGGAAAAGGAAGGACAAAAATTAGCTGTAGAAAACAAGTCCTTAAATAATACAATTGGCCAAATGGGGAAAAAGTACACTGAAGAAAACAAGTCCCTAAAAAATACAATTGGCCAACAGGAAAAAAAGTATACTGAAGAAAACAGCTCTTTAAAAAGCAGAATTGGCCAAAGGGAAAAAGAGGCAGAAAAATTCACTGAGGAGAATAACTCCTTAAAAAATAAAATGGGCCACATGGAAAAGGAGGTACAAAATCTAATAGAAGAAAACAATTTGTTAAAAGTTAGAGTTGGGCAAGTGGAAGTTAATGCCTCTGTGAGAGACCAACAACCAGTCAAACAGCAACAAAAGAATGAAAAAAATAGATGAAAATGTAAAATACCTTATTGGTAAAACAACTGACCTGGAAAATAGATCCAAGAGGGAGACAAGATGGCAGACTAAGAGGTGAGTCTCTCTTACCCTCCCCTATCAAGCCCTGAAAGCCCAGAAAATATCACCCCAGGAAAAATCCTGGAACAGCTGAACCAGAAGAAAGATGGGGTGCAGCAGTCTAGTAGCCCAGGTAGCTTGAGGAATTGACTGGAAAGGCCCCTCTTATTTTGGGGGAAGGGAGCAGTACAGAACAGGAGGCATCCCAGCAAGCTAGTGGAAAGCCCCACCTCAGCATACCAGGAGGAGATCTCGAAGCCCAGGTGGTGGAGCAGGCAAACACCAACACCTAGACCCCTGAGTGCCTCATTGAGGGTGGGGGAACTGGTGGAAACCAGCTGAGAAAACCACCAAGTGTCTCGGCATTCTACAGCAAATGGCTCTCCCAGTGCCTCAGCAAAACTAAGGGTCCAAAGGGACCCAAGTGGATAAACACCCTACAACATCTATCTGAAAGGAGCTGAAGAAAGCAAAAGGAAGGAAAGGCCTGGGTGAGCAGGAAATCTCCAGGAGCCACACTACCCAATCCTCCCCCTAGAGTTCCAGTGTTGCTGTTTCCAGCCCAACAGGTAAGCTGCCAGAATCCTACAGCCTCCAACTGCCAACATTTGGAGGCCCCAGCACACAAAGCCATTGACCAGGCCCTAGGCTCCCAACACAAGAAGCTTGGGTCAGTGCCCTCTGTTCCCTAGCAGGAGAGCTCAATCTCTTTAAAGGCCAGGAAATAAGCAAACACCATGAGCAAAAAGAGACATACCATAGATTCTTATTATGGGAAGGGTGAAGATCAAGGCAGAAATTCTGAGGACAACACTGTCAACAAACCCACATCTGGATCCTCAAAGGGAATATGAACTGATCTGAAGCCCAAAAAGCTTTCTTAGAAGAGCTCAAGAAGGATTTTACAAGTCAAATGAGAGAGGTAGAAGAAAAACTGGGAAAAGAAATGAGATGTATGCAAGAGAGAGTCAATAGCTTGGAAAAGGAAGGACAAAAATAACTGTAGAAAACAAGTCCTTAAAAATTGCAATTGGCCAACTGGAAAAAAAGTACACTGAAGAAAACAAGTCCCTAAAAAATAAAATTGGCCAAATGAAGAAGGAGGTACAAAATCTAATAGAGGAAGACAATGTATTAAAAATTAGAATTGAGCAAATGGAAGCTAATGACTCTATGAGAGAGCAAGAATCAGTCAAAAAAAACCCAAAAGAATAAAAAAAAAAAGATGAAAATGTATAATACTTCATTGGTAAAACAACTGACCTGGAAAATAGATCCAGGAGAGGAAATTTTAAAATTATTGGTCTACCTGAAAATCATGATGAAAAAAGAGCCTGGACAGTATCTTTCAGGAAATCATAAAGGAAAACTGCCCTGAGGTCCTAGAACCAGAGGGTAAAATAGCCATAGAAAGAATCCACCAATCATCTCCTCAAAGAGATCCCAAATTGAAAACACCAAGGAATATAGCAGCCAAAATCCAAAATTACCAGGTCAAAGAGAAAATACGACAAGCAGCCAGAAAGAAACAATTTAAATATCATGGAACCACAGTCAGGATTACACAGAACCTTACGGCTTCTACATTAAAAGACTGTAGGGTGTTGAATACAATATTCCATAAGGCAAAGGAGCTTGGATTACAACCAAGGAAAAAATGAGCATAATCTTTCAGGAAAGGAGATGGACATTCAATGAAATAGGGGACTTCTAAACCTTCCTGATGAAAAAAAAAACAGAGCTCAACAAAAAATTTGATCTTCAAATACAAGACTCGAGAGAGACATAAAAAGGTAAACAGGACAGAAAACAAAACAAAACAAAACATGTTACTAATAAGAGCAAACTGTTTACATCCATGCAAGGGAAGATGACACTTGGAACTCTTGAGAACTGTATTGGTATTGTACCATTTTAAAGGGGTATTCATAGACAGAGGGGGTAGGTATAAGTTGACTTTGATATAATGATGAAAAAAATCTGATTAAGTGGGGTTAAATGGATCTAAGTAAGTGGATTAATCAGATCTAATTAAGGAATTTTACTGGGAGAAAAGGAAAGGAGGAGGCAGACAAAGGTAAATTACATTACAGAAAAAGGCATAAAAATCTATTCCAGTAGAGGAAAAGAAGGGAGGGAGATGAGCATTGTTTGAACCTTACTCTCATCAGATTTGGCTCAAGGAGGGAATAACAGAATCAGTTAGGAATAGAAATCTAACTTGCCCTATAGACAGTAGGAGGAGAAAAGGGGAAAGAACAGGGAAGGGGGATAGGAGGGAAGAAGTAGGGGTAAAGGGGAAGAAAGGAGATGGGGCTAATAGAAGGGAGGGTGGACTGAAGGAGACAATGGTCAAAAGCAAAAAGCTAGTGAGGAGGGAAAGGGAGAAAGAAGAAAGAAAAGCATAAACAGGGAGAAAATAGGATGGAGAGAAAGATACAGATAGTAATCATAACTGTGAATGTGAATGGGATGAACTCTCCCATAAAACGGAAGTGGATAGCAGAATAGATTAACAACCATAATCCTACAATATGTTGTTTACAGGAAACATATTTGAAACAGAGGGACACACACAGGGTAAAGGTAAAGGCTGGAGAAGAATATATTATGCTGCAGCTGAAGTAAAAAAAAAAAGCTAGGGTAGCAATCCTGATCTCAGATAAAGCAAAAGCAAAAATAGATCTAATCAAAAGAGATAACGAAGGAAACTACATCCTGCTAAAAGTCACCATATTGTGGTGACTAAATATATATGCACCAAGTGGTATAGCATCCAAATTCTTAGGGGAAAAGTTCAGGGAGTTACAGGAATAAATAGAGAGCAAAACTATACTAGTAGGGGACCTAAAACTACCCCCCTCTGAACTAGATAAATCTAACCACAAAATGAATAAGAAAGAAGTTAAGGAGGTGAATAGAATTTTAGAAAAACTAGGTATGGTAGATCTCTGGAAAAAATTTAATGGGGATAGAAAGGAATATACTTTTTTCTTGGTGGTACATGGCACATACACAAAAATTGACCATGTACTAGGGCATAAAAACCTCATAATCCAATGCAGAAAGGCAGAAATATTAAATGCATCCTTTTCAGATCATGATGCAATAAAAATTATATATAATAAAGGGCCATGGAAAGATAGACTAAAAATTAATTGGAAACTAAATAATGAAATCCTAAAGAATGAGTGAGTCAAACAACAAATCATAGAAACAGTCCATAATTTCATTCAAGAGAATGACAATAATGAGACAACATACAAAACTTATGGGATGCAGCAAAAGCAGTTCTTAGGGGAAGTTTTATATTTCTAAGTGCTTACATGAATAAAATAGAGAAAGAGGAGGTCAATGAATTGGGCATGCAATTGAAAAAAAAACTAGAAAGGCAACAAATTAAAATCCTCAATTAAATAACAAATTACGAATACTGAAAACCAAAGGAGAGATTAACAAAATTGAAATTAAGAAAACTATTGAACTAATAAATAAAACCAAGGGCTGGTTTTATGGGGGGGGGGAAACAATAAAATAGATAAGCCTTTGGTTAATTTAATAAAAAAAAAAAAGAAGAAGAAGAAGAAAGAAGAAAACCAAATTGCCAGTATCAAAGATGAAAAGGGTGAATCCACCAGCAAGGAAGAGGAAATTAAAGCAATTATTAGGAATTACTTTGCCCAACTATATGCCAATAAATCTGACAATCTTAGTGAAATAGATGAATATTTACAAAAATATAAATTTACCCAGATTAACAGAAGAGGAAGTAAAATACTTAAATAACCCCATCTCAGAAAAAGAAATTGAACAAGCCATTGATGAACTCCCTAGGAAAAAATCTCCAGGGCCAGATGGATTTACAAGCAAATTCTATCAAACATTTAAAGAACAATTAATTCCAATATTGTATAGACTATTTGGGAAAATAGGTGAGGAAGGAGTCTTACCAAACTATTTTTATGATACAAATATGGTGCTGATACCTAAACCAGAAAGAACCAAAACAGAGAAAGAAAATTATAGACCAATTTCCCTAATGAATAGAGATGCAAAAATTTTAAATATAATATTAGCAAATAGATTACAGCAAATTATCACAAGTATAACACACTATGACCAAATAGGATTTACAGTAGGAACACAGGGCTGGTTCAATATTAGGAAAACTATCAGCATAATTGATCATATCAACAACAAAACTAACAGAAACCCCATGATCATCTTAATAGATGCAGAAAAATCTTTTGATGAAATACAACACTCATTCCTATTAAAAACAATAGAGAAGGGTGAAAGCAGTGACTTGCTTGAGCTCTCCTCCAAATCCCTCCAAATATGGCTCTAAACAAATTCTGAAGCAGCAGAACCCACAAAAAGACAGAGCGAAACAAATTTCCAGCTCGAGACAACCTGGATGATTGATCAGAAAGGTGTATGGGGCCAGGCTGGGAGCTCAGCGCAGCATGGGCACGCAGGCTGCAGCAAACCTGGAGCAGGCTTCAGAGGACTGAATCATGGGCAGCTGTGGAGGTTTCCAGACTCCTCAATCCACAAATGCCAAAGACAACTTAGAAGGTCAGTGGGAAAAGTCTGTTTCTGCAGTGCTGAGACAGGAAGGGGAGTTTCAGCTCCATTCCCCAAAAGCGTGGCCTGGGGGAGGGGGCAGCTGCTTCCCGAGCTTCTGGCCCACAGACTGAGGGGGAATCCAGTGGCTGATCAGAGAGGGATTGCAGGGATCTCTTTGCTAGTGCTGAGGCAGGAATCTCTTGTTTTGCCCGTGTTTGGATCTGGGTCACAGTTCTGGGCAGCGGTCCTGGGGTGAAGAGGAACTTGCAGTGATGGAGCTTGCAGTGGCTGTGGAGAGAAACCCCTCCTCACAGTTACAGGACAGAAATAAGTACTTGTGGTCACAGGCCAAGAAAGGTCACAGGCCTCGCCCCTTATCATACCACCTTGGAAGAACTGAAAATTTACAGGTCCTTACAAGTATCTCTGAAAACAGCTACACAAACCCCTGAAGCTTGGGACAGTACACTCTCCACATTGGAAGCAGACTCTTACCTTAACAAAGAGTTTAAAACTCAAGTAATTGGCCGGGATCATGAGCAAGCAGCACAAAAAGAGTCAGACTATATTATCTTACTTTGGTGAAAAGAAGATCAAAATATACAACCAGAAGAAGACAACAAAGTCAAAGCTCCTACATCCAAAGCCTCCAAGAAAAATATGAATCAGTCCCAGGCCTTGGAAGAGCTCAAAAGGAATTTTGAGAAGCAAGTAAGGGAAGTAGAGGAAAAACTGAGAGTGATGCAAGAAAATCATGAAAAACAAGTCAACAGCTTGCTAAAGGAGACCCAAAAAAATACTGAAGATATAATACCTTAAAAAATAGCCTAACCCAAATGGCAAAAGAGGTCCAAAAAGCCAATGAGGAGAAAAATGCCCTAAAAAGCAAAATTGGCCAAATGGAAAAGGAAGTCCAAAAGATTACTGAAGAAAATACTTCCTTAAAAATTAGAATAGAGCAATTGGAAGATAGTGACTTTATGAGAAATCAAGACACTATAGAACAAATCCAAAAGAATGAAAAATTAGAAAACAATGTGAAATATCTCATTGGAAAAACAACTGACCTGGAAAATAGATCCAGGAGAGAGAATTTAAAAATTATTGGACTATCTGAAAGCCATGATCAAAAAAAGAGCCTAGACATCATCTTTCAAGAAATTATCAAGGAAAACTGCCCTGATATTTAGAACCAAGGGCAAAATAGAAATGAAAGAATCCACAATCTCCTCCTGAAAGAGATCCCCAAAGGAAAACTCCTAGGAATATTATAGCCAAATTCCAGAGTTCCCAGGTCAAGGAGAAAATATTACAAGCTGCCAGAAGGAAACAATTCAAGTATTGTGGAAACACAATCAGGATAACACAAGATTTAGCAGCTTCTACATTAAAGGACCGCAGGGCATGGAATATAATATTCCAGAGGGCAAAGGAGATAGGATTACAACCAAGAATCACCTACCCAGCAAAACTGAGTATAATCCTTCAGGGGAAAAAATGGTCATTCAGTGAAATAGAGGACTTTCAAGCATTCTTGATGAAAAGACCAGAGCTGAATAGAAAATTTGACTTTCAAATACAGGACTCGAGTGGAACATGAAGAGGTAAACAGGAAAGAGAAATCATAAGAGACTTATTAAGATAGAACTGTTTACATTCCTGCATGGAAAGATGATATTTATAACTCATGAGCCTTTGTCAGTATTAGGGTAGTTGGAGGGAAAAAATTATATGTATGTATATGTAGATAGATAGATAGAGGGCACAGGGTGAGTTGAAGATTAAGGGGTCATATCTGGAGAATAAAATTAAGGGATGAGAGAGGATTATACTTGGAGAAGAAGAAAGGGAGAGGTAGAATGGGGTAAATTATCTCACAAAAAAAAACAGAAAAAAAGTCTCTTACAGTGGAGGGGAAACGGGGGAAGGTGAGAGGGAATGAGTGAATCTTATTCTCATAGGATTTGGCTTAAGGAGGGAATAACATACACATTCAATTGGGTATGGAAATCTGTCTTACCCTACTGAAAATAGGGGAGAAGGGGACAAGAGGCAGGGGATGATAGAGAAGAGGGCAGATTGAAAAGTGTGTAATCAGAAGTAAATACTTCTGAGGAGACAGGGTCAAAAGAAAGAACAGAATAAATGGGAGGGCAGGATAGGATTAAGGGAAATAGAGTTAGTTTTTCACAACATGTCTACTATGGACGTGTTTTGCATAACTGCACATGTACAACGTATATTGAGTTGCTTGCCTTTTCAATGAGGGTGGGTGGGGAGGGAGGAAGAGAGAAAATTTGAAACCTAAAGTTTTAAAAACATATGTTTAAAAAAAAGTTTTCACATGCTACTGGGAAATAAGAAATACAGGAAATGGGGTACAGAAGTCTATCCTGCCCTACAGGAAAATAGAAGGGGAAGGGGATAAGAGAAGGGGAGAGAGACAGAAGAGAGGACAGACTAGGGGAAGTGATATTCAGAATGCATGCCATCTTGAGGTGGGGGGAGGGGGAGATGGGGTGAAAATTTGGAACTCAAAAACTTGTGGTAGTGAATGTTGAAAACTAAAAATAAATAAATTTACATTAAAAAAAGAAATTTTAAATTAAAAAAACAAAAAAAACCCCACTAGAGAACATAGGAATGAATGGAGTCTTCCTTAACATGATAAGTAACATCTATCTAAAAGCTTCAGCATGTATCATATGTAATGGGGACAAGCTAGAAGCATTTCCAATAAGATTGAGGGTGAAAAAAGGATGTCCATTATCACCACTGTTGTTTAGTGTGATACTGGAAACGTTAGCTTTAGCAATAAGAGAAGAAAAAGAAATTGAAGGTATTAGAATAGGCAAAGAAGAAACAAAGCTATCCCTCTTTGCAGATGATATGATGATATACTTAGAGAATCCTAGAGAATCAAGTGAAAAACTACTTGAAATAATACACAACTTTAGCAAAGTTGCAGGCTATAAAATAAACCCACATAAATCATCGGCATTTCTATATATTAGCAACAAAGCCCAATTGCAAGAGATGGAAAGAGAAATTCCATTTAAAGTTACTGTAGACATTATAAAATATTTAGGAGTCTCCCTATTGAAACAAACACAATTACGCATGGTTGAATACAATTATAAAACACTTTTCACACAAATAAAGTCAGATCTAAATAATTGCAAAAACATCAGTTGCTCATGGGTAGACAGAGCTAATAGCTAAACTTGCAAACTAGAAATCTTTAGTATATTTACAAGGGCAACTAGGTGGTACAGTGGATAGAGCTCCAGGCCTGGAGTAGGCAAAGATCTTCAAATTCAGCTTCAGACACTAGTTGTATGATTCTGGGCAAGTCACTTAACTCGATTTGTCTCAATTTACTCATCTGTAAAATAAGTTAGAGAAGGAAATGGCAAATCACTCCAATATCTTTGCCAAGAAAACTGCAAATGGGGTTGCAAAGAGTTGGATATGGCTGAAATGACTGAGTAACAGCAAGTATATTTACATGTAACAAATTTCTACTTCATCTATGATGAAAAATTTTTAAAGTTAAATGTTATTGTTTCCTGGAATGCCTTTTCTATTCTATATTTCTTTCACTCAGCTATTACCAGTGACCCAGATTTCCTTCACCATAGAAATGGGAAAGGGGAGTGGAGAAGACCACTACAGTCCCCTGCTAGGTTACCCATAGCATGAGGGCCTAGGCCGAGAGAATGCTGGCTTCCATTTAGAACTAAGATGAGTACTGGAGAAACTCTGGCCCACCAACGGACTTGAAGAAGCTAACTTGTTCACTGTTTTCAACCAGAGCATTATGAAGACACATTTGGAATGAGGGGCATTACAAATTAAATGGCCATCTTCACAAAATTTAATCAGGAGAGGCTGGAAATGACAATAAACATGATGGAGAGGGAAGGGAGGATAGTCACTGGACTAGAATTCCTGTTGTTATTGTTCAGTCGTTTCAGTAGGGTCCAACTCTTTGTGACCCCCTTTGGGGTTTTCTTGGCAAAGATACTGGATGCTTCACCATTTCCTTCTCCAGCTCATTTTATAGACAAGGAAACTGACGCAAACAGGGTTAAGTGACTTGCCCAGGGTCACACAGCTAGTAACTGTCTGAGACAGAATTTGAACTTGGGTCCCCTGACCCCAGGCCTGGAATTCTATCCACTATGTCACCTAAATGCCCCCATCTAGGCTAGATTACTCCTTTGAAACGATCCGTTTTAAAGCCTGAAAACTATTAATGTGCTGTCCTTTATAAGCGAGGGTGGAAACTGCTGGTTCACCATTAATAGCCAATGAGTTCCAAGTTGTTTCTTCAACATTAGGAAAAGAGTTATTTCATCACAATTTGTTGAGAAGTAGAACCACGCAGTGGAATGAGTGCTGATCGTAAAAGACAGGAAAGAGTGGATGCAGATACTGTCTCTGAAGCTTATTAGCTGTGTGTGTGTGCACACACACTGTGTGACTGTGCACAAGCCCCTTAAGCATTCTGAAACTCTTCCCTAATCCATAAAATGGAAATAATACCTGTAGTAATTACCTCACAGGGTTGCTGTAAGGCTCAAATGAAGTAATCTTTGTAAGAAACTTTGCAAAATTATTATTGTTTCTCCTGTAATGAATAGCAAAAATTTATCTGCAAGAAGACTGACCAGGTTAGAGGTGTTACCAGAGATCGAGAAAATTAACTTGTCCAGACAGGAGTCATAACCCATGACCTTGGTCACTTAACTTAAGATTTTAAAAAATCTTCCATGGATATGCCCAAAGGACTATAAAAATGTGCACACCCTTTGACCCAGCAACAGCACTTCTAGGGCTCCATCCCAAAGATATCATACAAATGGGAAAAGGATCCACATGTACAAAAATATTTATAGCACCTTTTTTTGTGGTGGCAAAGAATTAGAAATTGAAGGAATGCCCATCAGTTGGGGAATAGCTGAACAAGTTGTGGCATATGAATGTAATGGAATACTATTGTGTTATAAGAAGTGATGAGCAAGCAGACTTCAGAAAAACCTGGAAAGACTTGTACGGTCTGATGCTGAGTGAAGTGAGCAGAATCAGGAGAACATTGTAAGCAGTAACAGCCAAGTTTTTCGGTGACTAACATTGATAGACTTAGCCCTTTTCAGCAGTGCAACGATCTAAGACATCTCCAAAGGTCTCATGGTGGAAAATGCTATCCACATCCAAAGAAAGAACTGTGGAGTTTGAATGTAGATCAAAGCATACTATTTGCTACTTTTTTTTCTTCTGTCTTGTTTTGTTTCCTCTTTCTGGTGGTTCCTCCTATTGGTTCTAATTATTCCTTTCAACAACACTAATGTGAAAATGTTTAATAAGAATGTATATGTAGAGTCTATAGCAGATTGCGCTTGGGGAGGGAAGTGAGGAGGGAGGGGGAGAAAAATTTAAAACTCAAAAGCTTATGGAAGTGATTGTTGATAAATCAAAATAAATTAATAAATGTATAACATGTATCAGATTGTGTGCCGTCTTGGGAAGGGCAGTGGGGAGGAAGGGGGAAAAATTTTAAACTCAAAAGAATATGGAACTGATTATTGATAAATCAAAATAAATTAATAAAATTTTTAAAAAATAATCTTAAAAAAATAATTAATTAATAATTTTTTAAAAATTCAAGAGCAAAAAAAAAAATTTTCCATGGCTCCCAACTGTTTACTTCATCACTTTAGCCCTGTGTCCAAGGAGGCATGGGCACTTAAAAATCTATTAATTCCATAAAGACTTAATTATGCAAGTAAGCATATTACTCCTGCCTTGGGAACTGATAGTCCTTGAAGATTAGGGGAAACATTTTTACTGTGCAAAGGAAGTCTGATAAAAACAGCTGCCAGGGGGCAGCTAGGTGGTGCAGTGAATACAGCACTGGCCATGGAGTCAGGAGGACCTAAGTTCAAATCCGGCCTCAGACACATAACGCTCACTAGCTGTGTGACCCTGGGCAAGTCACTTAACCCCATTGCCTAGCCAAAAACAAACAAACAAAAAAAAACAGCTGCCAAGACTCAGTCTATCTAATGTGAAAATATGTTTAATAGGAATGTATATGTAGAGCCTATGTACACTGTCTTAGAGAGAGAGGGGGAGAAAATTTAAAACTCAAAAGCTTATTAAAGATAAATTAATTTTTAAAAAAATAATTACACAGGAAAAAAATAATCAGCCTATCAAATCTTTATCTTGCCTCCAACCTCATCCACCTCTGTCACAAATTCTCAGGATAGCTTTAGGGGCAATTCAGATAGAAAGAACACTGTGACAAGTTATTTGTCTAGTTATTCTGTATGGCAGTACAAACGTAAAAAATTCTGGGGTGTAGGGGCAGTAGGTGGTGCAGTAGATAGAGCACTGGCCCTGGATTCAGGAGGACCCGAGTTCAAATCCAGCCTCAGACACAAAACACTCACTAGCTGTGTGCCCCTGGGCAAGTCACTTAACCCCACTGCTTAACCAAAAAAGGTGCTGGGGTGTGTAGAAATCAAATGGGATTATAGCTTGTTGATGTTCATCTTTCATTTTTGAAGAGAACCAATCACAGGGGCAGCTAGGTGGTATAGCGGATAGAGCACTGGCCCTGAAGTCAGGAGGACCTGAGTTCAAATCCAACTGGGCAAGTCACTTAACCCCAATTGCCTTAAAAAAATTATATATATATATATGTATATATATGCTTATATATATATATATATATATATATATATTATATTTTTTTTAAAAGAAGAGGACCAATCACATCACCAGTGATATCTTGACCTGCACGTGAATTGGATTTAAGTGAGGCAAAGCTATGCAGAGTTATCAGCCTTGCTCTCTTTTCCTGAGTTGTAGTCCAATGGCAGGACAAAAGTCAAGATGACTGGCAATGGCCAGGATTCAGTGGATGACCTTGCTGTCATTATGCCTGGCCAAGCTCTCAGTGCTCCACAGGAGCATAGCTTAGTTGTCCACTGAATTCTATAGTGGGGAGCACAGAGGACTAAGTGGGTAGGTAAACTTTCCACCACGGACAACCAGGATATGTAAATGAAATACTTTGAAAAAGCTAAAGTGTCCACAGGCCCATTAATATGTGAAAAGAATTTGCTTTCTAAACCTGAAGCAATCACTGCCATAATTAGCAACTTGTACATTTTTCTTTAGAAAAACAACCCTTCTTAATAAGTAGGATTTCTTTACATGGCTTTGCAAATAGCATTCAGGTCACCTTCACGGGCAATATATTGAGATGGCAAGTTATTTGCTTTGTTATTTGGCCAGAACGTGCTGTGTAAAATGATTGAGACCACATTAGAGACCTAGACCTATGCACTTTAAAAACATACTTAACGCAAGTCGTTCAGGCATATTGTGTTAGACAGTGCATTTGGGAACCTGAAGTGTTGGCTGGTCAAAATAAAAGAGAGCTAAAGCTGTAGTGCTTCCAATTCTAAGCTTGAGGTCTTGTGGGGCTTTGTGAATCAAGCAGACTAATTGGAAAATGTCTTTTCCCATTTCTTTCTGGCACTCTGTGGAATGAATGGGAAAGGCAATATATCTCAATTACTTTCTTAGGAACAGGGCTAGGGATTTTGTTACTCTATCAGTGTAGGTCAATACCTTCTCAGAAGGTTAATACTGACAGGTTACATGGCATGCCTCAGGTCACACAGCACAGGTGTCAGAGGAGGACTTGCACCCAAGTCTTCCTGATTCTAAGGCCAGCTCTTTGTCTTCTACAACTGACTGCCACCCTGTAAAAGCAAATCTTGTGAAAGTATAGGACAAAGCTTTTTAAGAAGTGCTTTCTTAGTATAACAAAAATAGGGAGTAGAAATCTTGATAGTTACTAGATCAACTTCTTTATTTCATATATATGCTAAATTATATACTTCTTAATCATACAACTTAGAATCCTGCCCAGTGTGAAAGCCATCCTCCATACAATGAGTGCTATAAATGCTTTGTTGTTGTTTTCTTAAACCTGAGTCAAGTCAGTAAGTATTAAGAGCCTACTACGGGAGGGCAGAATCAAGATGGCGGAGTGGTGGGAAACAATTCAGTGAGCTCTAGTACACAGAATCCTCCAAACAGATCTAGAAAATGCACCAGACCAAATCCTGATGGGAAAACCCAGAAAAAGTCTCAATGAGTCTTGTCTGGCCCATGTTGGCACAGGGAGACAAACAGAAAGGTCCTTGGACACTGGGAGTGGGTTGAGCCAGGAGCACACTGAAGATGGAGCACTCCAGCATCCAAGGAAAGCTTGTGAACTGAAGTAACAGGAGACTCACACTGGAACACCACCAGAACCATACCAGGTCACTGCAACAGGGACAGGCATCAACTGTCTGCTTTGTTGCCTACTAACCAGTCACAGAGCCAGGGTAGACTGAGAAAGGGACCTGGATGAAGGAAAAATTTATAACCAAACAAGATATAGAGGATCATGGGAAGTAAAATCGGTAATTTTGATTACATTAAATATAAAAGGGTTTACACAAATAAAACCAATGCAACCAAGATTAGAAGGAAAGTAGGAATCTGGGGCAGGGGAGATTTTCATAGCAAATTTCTCTGACAAAGGCCTCATTTCTCAAATATATAGGGAATTGGGTCAGATTTATAAAAATAAGAGCCATTCCCCAATTAACAAATGATCAAAGGATGTGACCAGGCAGTTTTCAGAAGAAGAAATCAAAGATATCTATAGTCATGTGAAAAAAAATGCTCTAAATGACTATTGATTACAGAAATACAAATTAAAATAACTCTGAGGTACCACTCATAGCCATAAGATTGGCTAACATGATGGAAAAGGAAAATAACAAATATTGAGGGGCATATGGAAAAAAAGGGACACTAATAAACTGTCGGTAGAATTTTGAACTGGTCCAACCCTTCTGGAAAACAATTTGGAACTGTGCCCAGAGGTCTATAAAACTAAGACCCTTTGGCCTAGCAATACCACTACTAGGTCTGTATCCCAAAGAGACCAAATAAAAAGGAAAAGGACCTATGTGTACAAAAATATTTCTATATTTACATATGGAAATTAAAGGGATGTCCATCAACTGGGGAATGGTTGAACAAGTTGTGGTGGAATACTATTGTGTTGTAAGAAATTACGAGGGGGATGGTTTGAGAAAAACCTTGGGAAGACTTATATGAACTTAGGTAAAATAAAGTGAGCAAAATCAGGAGAACAATATACACAATAACAACAATATTGTAACCATGATCAGCTGTGAAAAACTTAGCTACTCTGATCAATACAATGATTCACGATAATTCTGAAAGACTCATGATGAAAAATTATATCCACCTCCAGAGAGAACTAACGAACTCTGGGAACAGATTGAAGCTCAATTTATTTATTTATTTATTTATTTTGCTTTTCTTTTTGCAACATGGCTAATATGGAAATATGTTTTGTGTGATTTCACATGTCAAATATATTTGATACCATATGGCTTGCTTTCTCAGTAGGTAGGGGAGGGACACAGGGAGGACGATAATTCAGAACTCAAAATTTGGAAAAATGAATATTAAAGATAAATAAGTAATAAATGTATTTAAATTTTTTTTAAAAAAAGAAATATATTCCACTCAACAGGGAAATAGGAAAAAAGGGAAGGGGGAAGGGGAATTAGAGGGAGGGTAGATTAAAGGAGGGATTAGTCTTAGCAAAACAAATTCTAAGGATATTCAAAAATCCTCTTTGGAGGTGGCAAAGAATGGAATCTGAGGGGAGACCAATAAATTGGGGAATGAATAAATAAGTTATGGTATATGGATGTGGTGGAATAAATACTATTGTGCAGAATTCATCAGCACAATATTAGCATATGACCAGCAATATCAGCATAACGAACAACCGGGATTCCAGAAGACTAATGAAACTTGCTACCCACTTCTTGATAGAGGAATAAAGGACTCAGAATGCAGAATGAGACAAATATTTTTTAGGACATAACTAATGTGAAACTTTGTTTTGATTGACTATGCCTGTTTGCAATGGGTTTTGTCTTTCTTGAGTTTTCAATAGGGGATAAGAAGAAGGTGGATCTTAACTGATTAAAAAAATACATATATTTTTAAAAATAGCTTGGGAGCTGTGATCAACATTATGACCAACCACAGCTCCTAAGGGTTTATGACGAAACACGTTGCCCACCTCCTGACAGAGCTGATGTACTCCAAATGCAGATCGAGACATAGTTTTTTAGATATGGCCTGCTCAAAAATTTGTTTTGCTTAACTATATACATGCTTGTAACAGAGATTTCTTTTTTTTTCCTCGTTTTCTCAATGGGGGTGGGGGGTGGGGAGGAGAGAACAGGAAAAGCTCATCTTTGAAAATAAAATAAAATTTAATTTCTTTTAATAAGAGCCGAGACCAGACTACTGCTTTCACACAGGGCAGTGGTTCTCAGCCTCAGTCAGTCAATAAACATTTATTATGAGCTTACTCTGTAGGAGGCACTGTGCTAAGCCCTAGAGACACAAAGAAAGGTAAAAGATAGTCCCTGCCCTTGAGGACTTCAAAATCTAATTAGAGAAACAGCCTGCAAACAACTCTGTACAAAAAAGCTATATATACAAGATAAAAAGGAAATAATCAACAGTGGTCCTTGGAACCTTTCAGGGGGTCTGCAAGGACAAAACAATTTCATAATAATACTAAGATATTATTTTCCTAGTAAAATACTCTTCCCTTTTCCAAGTGAGTCTGGGTTTTCTTTTTTTTTTTAATTTAGTATTTTATTTTTCCCCAGTTACACATAAAAACAAGTTTAACATTCATTTTTAAAACTTTGAGTTCCAAATTCTCTCCCTTCCTCCCTCCCATCCCCCCTCATTGAGAAGGCAAGCGATTCAATATAGGTTATGCATGTGTAGTCCTGCAAAACACTTCCATAATAGTCATGTTGTGAAAGACTAATTCTATTTCCCTCCATTTTATTCCCTGCCCTTATTTATTCTATTCTCTCTGCTTTCACCCTGTCTCTCTTCAAAAGTATTTTGCTTCTGACTCCCCCAATCTGCCCTCCCTTCTATTTTTCCCCCCTCTTCTCTTATCCTTTTCCCCTCTGCTTTCCTGTAGGGTAAGATAGATTTCTATACCCAATTAAGTATGTATGTTATTCCTTCTTTGACCCAGTTCTGATGAGAGTAAGGTTCACTCATTCCCCCTTATCTCCTTCTTCCCCTCCACTATAAAAGCTTTTTCTTGCCTCTTTTATGTGAGGTAATTTACCCCATTCTACCCTTTCCTTTCTCTTTCTTCCAGTACATTTCTTTCTAACACCTTAATTTTATTTTTTAGATATCCATCCCTCCATATTCAACTCACACCTGTGCCCTCTGTCTATATATACTCCTAACCACCCTAATAATGAGAAAGGTCTTATGAGTTACAAATACCATCTTTCCATGTAGGAATATAAACAGTTTAACTTTAATAAGTCCTTTATGATTTCTCTTTCCTGTTTACCTTTTCATGCTCCTCTTGAGTATTGCATTTGATAGTCAAATTTTCTATTTAGCTCTGGTCTTTTCTCAGGAATTCTTGAAATCCCTCTATCTCATTGAATGTCCATTTTTTCCCCTCATGCATTATATTCAGTTTTGCTGGGCAGGTAATTCTTGGTTGTAATCCTAGCTCCTTTGCCCTATAGAATATCATATTCCAAGCCCTCTGATCCTTTTATGTAAAAGCTGCTAAATTTTGTGTTATCTTTTTTTTTTTTAGGCAATTGGGGTTAAGTGACTTGCCCAAGGCCACACAGCTAGTAAGTGTCAAGTGTTTGGCTGAGGCTGGATTTGAACTCAGGTCTTCCTGACTTCAGGGCCGGTGCTCTATCCACTACGCCACCTAGCTGCCCCTATCTTGTGTTATCTTGATTGTGGCTCCATGATACTTGAATTGTTTCTTTCTGGCTGCTTGCAATATTCTGTCTTTGACCTGGGAACTCTGGAATTTGGCTATAATATTCCTAGAAGTTTTCCTTTGGGGATCTCTTTCAGGAGATGATTGGTGATTCTTTCCATTTCTATTTTACCCTTTGGTTCTAAAATATCAGGGCAGTTTTCCTTAATAATTTCTTGAAAGATGATGTCTAGGCTCTTTTTTTTTTGACCATGGCTTTCAGGTACTCCAATAATTTTTAAATTATCTCTCCTGGATTTATCTATTTTCCAGGTCAGTTGTTTTTCCAATGAGATATTTCACATTGTCTTCTATTTTTTCATTCTTTTGGTTTCATTTTATGATTTCTTGATTTCTCATAAAGTTATTAACTTCCATTTGCTCCTTTCTAATTTTTAAGGAATTATTTTCTTCAGCAAGCTTTTGGACTTCCTTTTCCATTTGGCCAATTTTGCTTTTTAAAGCATTCTTCTCCTCATTGACTTTTTGGCCCTCTTTTACTATTTGGCCTAGTCTGTTTTTTAAGGTGTTATTTTCTTCACTATTTTTTTTTGGGGGGGTCTCCTTTACCAAGCTGTTAATTCATTTTTCATGATTTTCTTGCATCACTCTCATTTCTCTTCCCAATTTTTCCTCTACTTCTCTTACTTGCTTTTCAAAATCCTTTCTGAGCTCTCCCATGGCCTGAGACAAATTTATATTTCTCTTGGAGGCTTTGGATGTAGGAGCTTTGACTTTGTTGTCTTCTTCTGTGTGTTTTGATCTTCCTTGTCTCTAAAGTAAGTTTCTATAGTCAAAGTTTTTTTTCCCATTGTTTGCTCATTTTCCCAGTTTATTAGTTGACTTTTGAGTCTATTTTAAAATTGGGGTCTGCTTCCAGTGTGGAGGTTGAACTGTCCCAAGCTTCAAGGGTTTTGTGCTGCTATTTTCAGATATACTTGTAGGGACCTGTAAGTTTTCAGTTCTTCTGAGGTGATATGATCTAAGGAGAGGTGTTTACTCCTTTCCTGGCCTGTGCTCTGGTCTGTGAGTGACTACAAGCACTCTTTTCTGCCCTGGAACTGTGAGGAGGGTCCCCTCTCCATTACTGTTGCAAGCTCTGCTATGCTAATGCTCCTCCTCACCTGGGACTGCCACCCAGGACTGCAACTTGGATCCAAGTATGAGCAAAGTAACAGAATCCAGACTCAGTGCTAGCAAGGAGACCCCTGTAAACTCATTCTGACCAATTGTTTGACCCCCTTATGATCTGTGGGCTGAGAGCTCCAGAAGCAGCCGTTGCCATGCTGTTGCTGCTGATTCAGTCACTCCCAAGGCCTGCTCTTGGTTTCCTGAGGCTGGAGTTGTGTTGGCATGGTCCACACTGGACTGTGCTCCACTAGCACCCAGGTCTGATAGACCTGTTCTGCTGACCTTCTAAGTTGTCCTTGGTGTCTGTGGGCTGGGAGGTCTTGAAACTACCACTGCTGCCAATGATTCAGTTGCCCTGAGACCTGCTCCTGGTTTGCTTGGGCCTACTCTGAACTGTGCTCCTCTCTCACCCAGTTCTTACAGACCTTTCCTGTCGACCTTCCAGGTTGTCTTGGGCTGGAAATTTGTTTCACTCTGTCTTTTTGTGGGTTCTGTTGCTCCAGAATTTGTTTAGAGCCATTTTTTTACAGGTATTTGTAGAGGTTTGGGGGAGATCTCAGGAGAGGCCCTGACTTTACTCTGCCATCTTGACTTCACCCACTGTGAGGCTAGGTTTTCTTTATATACTTCAAACAAAACAACATATCACAACAGATTGAATGCAAAAATAGATATGAAGATCCAGCTGTCTTCTATTAAGCCAGACAGATTTTCAAAAATATGTAAAACAATAGTATCCTCACTATTTTTTGTTTTTGAAACTAGTTATTTTTCATAAACGCTATTTATATTAACATGTATTAGACCTATTATTTTTAAATGAATTCTATTTTAAAATTGTATCAATTTTAATTTTGGTAACTATTGACAGATATAACCCATATAAACAAAAGCTCTTTGGAGTCCTTCATAATTTTTTAAAAATAATTACTAATAATAATTTTACTAATGTCTTCTGTTTTTTATATCACGATAGTTATCCCCAGTATCCCTCCTATTCTCCCTCCCAGATAGCCATCCCATATAACAAATAGTATTTTTTAAAGAGGAAATAAAATCAGCACAATTGATCGATACATTGAAAAAAATCCAAGAACATGTGAAATTTGTAACACCTTTGAACCTTTCACCTCCATGAAGAGGATAAGTTGGGGGAGTCCTCTCACATCTCTTCAACTGAGTCCCGTTTGATCTTTATAATTTTGTTGTATTCGCTTTTGATCTTTTTTGGTATATGATTGCTCTTTCCATTTGCATTATTGTAGTATTGTTTATATTGTTTTCTTGGCTCTGCTCACTGTACTCTATATATCACTTCTTACAGCACAGAAATAGTCCATTACATTCATGTACCACAATTCATTTAGTCATTGCTCACTGAAGTCTCTGGTTCAAAGGATATGGACGTTTTAGTCAATTTATTTGCAAAATTTGAAATTGCTTTTTGAAACGTTTGCGACATTTCATGGCTTCACCAACAATGTATTCGTGTGCCTATCAAGCCACAACCCCTGCAACAGTGACTACTGACATTTTTTGTCTTCTTTGCCAATTCACAGGGTGTGAGGTTGTTTTGATTTGCATTTCTCTTATTATTAATGATTTGCAGCATTCTTTCACGTGGTTATGAATACTTTGCAATTCTTTTGAGAACCCTTTGCTCTTTGACCACTTATCTTTTGGGGAACAGCTATTAATTGTATATAGTTATTACTTACATATCTTGTATGCCAAATCCATATCAGAGTGAAGAAATCCAATACAAAAATGTTTCCCTTCTTTTCAACTATTTCCCTTCTTTTACTAGGTGCATTCATTTTGCCTGTGCAAAAATTTTTCTGTTTCATGCAAAGTTATCTATTTTATCTTTTGTAACTGCCTCTATCTCTTATTTGGTTAAGAATATATTTCCTACTCATAGCTGTGAGAAATATATAATGTGCCTCTTTTCTATTTTTTAGTTGCATAATCTTTAATATTAAGGTCATATATCCATTTAGAATGTATTGAGGAATATGTGCTCCAGTGCCCAGCACGTAAGAAGCACTTAATAAATGTGATTGATTGAATGACCATGGTGTAAGGTGTTGGTGTAAGTCTAGTTTCTGTCAAATTGCTTTCCAGTTTTCCCAGCAGTTTTTTTTTTACCAAATAAGGAATTTTTTTCCCCTTGGGTAAACTTTTTTTTTTTACTTTATTGAATACTGGGTTATTGTGTTCCATAGTGTCTGAATCTCCCTTGTCTAGTCTGTTCTATTGATCTATTTCCCTATTCTTTAGCCAGTATCAGATGGTTTTAATGACTGTTATTTTATAATATAGTCTGAGGTCTAGAAGTGCTATTCCCCTTTCATCTCTATCTCTTACCATCATTTCCATTGATATTCTAGATTCTTTGTTTTTCCAAGTGAATTTTATTATTTTAACAAGGTCGATAAAGTAATTCAATAATTTTTAAGAGTGCAAAGGGGTCCTGAAACCAAAAGGTTGGAAACCCACTGGCATGAGACTTCAACCAATGCAGATCAGCACTGCAACTCTTAGAGCTGGCTGGGGGCATCTGGCAGTTTCAGTGACTTGCCCAGGATCCTACAGCCAGTAGGTATCAGAGGCCACACGTGAACTTCTTTCTGACTCCAAATGCAGCTTTCTATCTACTATATCCAGGTGCCTCTCTGTAGGACAAAGCATCAACTTTACTCTTTAACCTGCCCTGGATGGTATGATCAGTCTCTTTGGTTTGCATTTCATAAACCACTTTTTTTACATATATGACATAACCTCATAAAACCAGAGTAATCAGAACCAGGTGTGATCAGGATATCCCACAGGGATGTCTTAGGACTCTGCCAGCATCAGAAAACGACTGAAGAGGTTCCATATAATGGGACAAGATCCTGATAAATGAGTTAACATTTTGGGACTTCTCCAGTCTTCCACCAATTCCAAGGTATTGGAGAGGTCCTAATAACAACACTGTTTACCCAACAAAATTATTTGAATAAACCAGCCTGAGGCCTGAGCTGGATAATCCAGTTTGCAAGGTGCTACATGCTTCTCTCCTAATAAAACAGGTAACATAGGATTTACCTCCAGTATAAAATACCAAGTCCTCGGGCATTTGAAACTCTTCATAAACTGACTCCTTTCCAGTCATCTTAGGTTTTCCTTCCTCCCACGTTCTCTATAATTTAGCTACACTGGTCTACTTGCATTTCAACCTCAATATGACACTCTTATTCCTTACCTTTGCCCAGTCTGTCCCTTGTGCCTGGAATGCCTTGTTCCCTCACCTCTCTGCCTTTTGTTTTCCCTGGAATCTTTCAAGCCTAAACTCCAACCCCACCTTTGCCAGGAGGTCTTTCCTATTCCCATCCTTCTCTCTTCTCATTCCCCACACTACTGGTGCCTCTCCTTCTAAGGTTAACTTGTACTCTACTCTGATGTACCTTGCATATAATTATGTACCCATTGTCTAACACGTACTCCTGTTAGAATGTAAGCTCTTTGAGGTCAGGGGCTGCCTTTTGCCTTTCTTTGAATCCCTTGCACTTAGTAGAGTGCCTGGCACATAGTAAGTGAATGAATAAACAAATGGGTGAATTTTTTATTTTATTTATTAATCATTTGCTATGTACATCATACTACGTGCTTGGGGATACATATAAAAAAGTAAGATATAAAAGAGTTTTAATAAATGCTTTCTGGCCCCTATTTAACAAGATTTTGCCCATAATTTTCTGTTCTTTGTTTTGCTGGTCTCTCATGGCTTCAACTATCACTTCCTCACTGATGACTCAGATGTATACCGCCACTCCAGATGTCTTCATATTTGTGCTCTATACCTACAGCTGGTCATTTGCATGGCTCAGTCAGACCCTTCAAACTCAATCTATATAAAGCCAAAAAATTATTTCATGTCCCTTTTTAGCTTTCTTATTTTAGTCACCCTTCTTTGGCTCCCTACTACCTATCAGCCCCACTCAACCTAACTGTTTTATTCTCAGATATGTGCTTTCTGGGTCAGTCAGGTTAGCCTTCTTACTGTTTTCTGGACCAGCACTTAGCACGGTGCCTAGCACATAGTATGTATAAATAAATGTTCACTGATTATTTTGTTTCTGGATCTTTGTGCCATCCTCTTCAATCCTTTGTCCTCTCTTCTCTACCTCTCTAAGGCCTACTCAACATGTGCTCCAAGAAACCTCACTTCTATAGCCAGCACCCCTAGGTTTAGTCTTTAATTTAATTTGTCTTTAGACTTTAGTCTTTAATTTAATTTCTAATGGTTTCATGTGCTTTTGTCCTATCTCTACATCTAGATTTTAAAACTTTGGGGAGCAGATACTATCATAGTTTTTCCTTATCCTTCACAAAAATAGGCTTTAAGAAGTACTTGGTGGTTAATTACCTTCGGGAGTTTCTATAGCAATGTTTAGCTTTTTAAATGAATGATGCTTTAGAAGCAAGAAAACAATACATATGATTACTTCAATAATGTAAAAGAAAACAACAGCAAAAGCTGATCACTGTGTAACAAAGACCAAGGCTGTTCCCTTAAGAGTTGAGAAAATGCACTTCTTCCCTTTTCTTTGAAAATATAGGAGACTATGGGTGTGGAAATAGTAGAAAACATTTCCACCAGATGTGGCCACTATAAAGAAGGCTAAGCCTCTTAGCATCAGGGACTCAAGATCCCCCACTGAAATTGTTTTTTCTTTTTTTAAAAATCAGACTTGCTCTTTTTTCTCCTTGATAATTAATTAATTTTTAGTTTTCAACGTTCACTTCCATAAGATTTTGAGTTTTAAATTTTCTCCCTCTCCTAATCCTCCCCCCACCCCCAAGATGGCATGCAATCTGATACAGGCTCTACTTATACATTCATATTAAGCATATCTTCCCATTAGTCATGATGGGAGGAACCAGGAGAATGAAGCAGTAAAACAAAACAACAAAGGGAAAGGAGAGCTAATGGTATGCTTCCATTTGCATTCAGACTCCATAGTTCTTTCTCTGGATGTGGATAGCAATTGCCATTGTGAGTCTTTTGGAGTTGTCTTAGATTCTCGCATTGCTTTGAAGAGCCAAGTCTATCAAAGTCTCAGACTGACCCTTTTATTAGCTAGCAGGTTAGTTTTTCATTTACCTGCTGGTATGTCTATAATTTATGTTACCAGGTAGCTGCATACCCATGCTCTGTAAAAGGTCAGAAGCTGGTCCTGCCCATCCAATTTGAGAATGATAGACTTCCAGGATATTTGAAACCAACTTCAGGTTGAAACCAGGTCCACAGGTGCCAGAACAAGCCATCTGCTGAAGTTTCATCATCATCTGAATCTGAGACGACTCTTTTTGTCAAGTTGTCCGTTTGTTTCCAGGTGGTGAAGCTTTTTCCAATGCTAGTTATGTGCTAGTTCCACATATGACTTGATACTTTCTAGAGTTTCTCTTGGACAGGCCTTTCCCTCAGGGCACTGGGTTCCAAGTACTAAGTCTTCACTGCTGACTAAGCTTTCAGAGTCCCCCCATCCAAGTCATTGTCTAAGTCATCAGTTTGTTTCATCAGAATCTGGGCCCAAAATCTTGTCAAAGTAACTGAGGAAAGGGGCGGCTAGCTGTGTGACTCTAGGCAAGTCACTTAACCCCAACTTCCTCACTAAAAATAAATAAAATTTTAAAAAAAAGTAACTAAGGAAAGAATCTGCATCAAAGGTGACAGTCACCTCAGACTGCTCCTGGGGCAGCTCAACTCCTTCGTGGGTTGAGACTTTGAACACAAATGCCTTCACACTCTCTGTCACTTTGGTTCAGTCATAGGTCTGCTCTTTCTCCCCTCTGGGAGTGAGTTCAGGTTTCTTTACACGTTGCTTCCTGCAGAATCTGGTCCATCTGAACCCTTGAGAGATAAAAGCCAGTGATCATCATCCTCTAAAGGGAGATTAGCTTCTTCTTTCTTAAGCTCTTCCAGATTCAAAGGGCATTGTTTCTAAGGTTAACTTTTCTTCCCCTAAACTTAAATCAAGGTTTTCCCCACGTATTCCCAGCTTGCTGAAAGTAGTTCTCTACCCCTGTAGTCTCTCCAGCTATTTAGCAGAGCCTTCTCTCTCTCCCTCAAAATAGCTATTCTGTTTCAGACTGTCAAGAAAGCCATTCCAAAGAGAGGTGGTGGTCATCAGAGACTTTTTGGAGTCAGAAAGTGGACTAGATTTTAGCGCACAAAATCTCAAAGCCATGAGCCAGTTTCATGCCCAGTTCATGGGCCCGATACTGGGAAGGCAGACTGTACCCCCTGCTGTTAATCTGGCACAGAAACCTCTGTTGTACCAGCTGCCATACAAACACTTTGTAAATGTGACAGAAGCCATTACATGTGTTTCTGGCAAGAACATGTTGAAAGTTCTGCAGGCTTGCTAGGATACTGTAAATAAAAGGCCTGGACAGCTGCAGCTACCAGCCAAGGACGTTGCTTCAAAATTGCCACAGCAGCAGCTGAGAGAGAGTAAGCAATGAGTGCAATGAAGGGTTGTTTGTATGTTTTTTTCTGGGCACCCTTTGATTCACCCATTCACTGCAGTCTGTACCGATTCTAAGGCAAGGATTTTTTTCAGAGGGCCTGGCAATCATCTCCGGTGCTTGACTGATCACAGGAGGTGGCCATGTCCGAAGATTTCCGTGGTGCTGGAATAACGCACAGCTCTCCACAGTGAAAAAACAAAACACTCTGTTGGTGCTATTGTCAACACCCACCCTTTTAAGGAGAAATTCAGCAGTTTCTATTAGCAAGAATTCACCATCTCCATCTTCAGTCCTTACTACTAACTCTGGAAATCTGCTTTATTGAGTAAACAAAAATCAAAAACAAAAGCAAAAACACACACATCTTCAGTTATCTCCAAACTTATTTACTCCAACAAGATGAACAGGAATGTTGTCTTTACTAGATTTGTATCTGAGTTTAAAAGGCTGATTTTGCCAGATACAGACCAGCAGAGGCATGTACTGGATCATTACTGTTGCAATATGCTTCTGAAGGACCTCTTTGCATTTTTCTGGCACTTTTAGCTCTTCTGGTAAAAAAACAGATGATATTTCACTGCGACTTCCACTACTGCCAGCTTCATGTTCCCGTCCTTTCTTGCCTTTGGAACACCCAGCTTAGGCAGCCACCAGCAAGCAAAATATCCCAGTAGGCAAGGGAAGTGCTAAGAGAAGACATGAAGCAGGGCGATAGCACAGATGTCACTGCCATGTGCCCACATCGTTACTTCCCATGCTGGCCAAAAATAGTCTTCCAATTCAAGTAAGTTTAGGGCTTTGATTCAAGTAAACCCAAAGACTTCAGAATAGGACATTGTCATATTGTATTTTCTTAATGTTAATAACACAATCAAGCTATTTTTATACTATTTTGTGCTTTTTTTTTTTTTTGCAGTTAACACAAACTAATCTCAAGCATAATCTAGGTTAGCACTGGGCCTGGAATCAGGAAGACCCAAGTTCAAAGGTGACCTCAAACACTTATTAGCTCTGTGACCCTGGGCAAGTCACTTAACCTGTTTACCTGAGTTTCCTCAATTGTAAAATGGGGCTCAAAATACACCAACATCACAGGGTTGTTTTGAGGAGCAAATAAGACACTATTTGTAAAAATGCTTAGCACAGAGCCTGGCACACAGTAGGCATCACATCAATGCTTATTCCCTTCCCCTCCAGTACTGTGAAGTATTTTTCTTTCCCTCTTTCTATGTGTGCAAGGACTTGGGAGCGGGCCATGAAAGGGTACTAGATGCCCTCCCCAACCCTGGCTTCAGAAGTGGCAGCTATTCATACAGGTATTGGCACAGATGAGCCTTTGGCTGCCTCTTTTGCTTTGTAAATGAGTGAAAACCAAGGTTGAGACAGACACTGGAGTTTGACTCTGACAGGTCTGCGCTGTGTTGCAGCAGAGGGGGCAGAAAGCTGGCCCCAACAACTGCTAAATCTTAGCAGAGATTAGCACTCAGGTCCCAGATTAAGGGAACAGATTAGGCCCACACATCAGGGCAAATGTTCAGGCCCCAGCACAGGGGCCGTGTTTAGCCCTCTAACAGTAAGCAGTATTACTGACCCCAGTGGCAGCAGACAGCAGCATAGACCTCAAGCAGCAGCAGAATTAGCATCAATGCAAGCCCCAGTAGATATCGATGTGGATATGCTGGCATGGGCAGCAATGCAATGAAGGCCTGTCCTACAGAAAGCCCTTAGCTTACTGTAATCTGGAACTAATACTGCCAGTACAGTAACTAGAAGTAAATAAGACAACCGCTCAGAAAGAACCTGGAAGTAGTCATTTGGAGGTAGGCGGCCAGGGTAAAGTAAACCATCCACCCAACCCCCATAAAAGATAGCCAGTCTCTTAGCAGAAACTTCTAAAGGGACAAAGGATCTGACTGGTACCCCAGTATGGACAATGCAGACAGGGAAGTTGAGTCCAATTAAATGAATGCTATATCCTTACATTTTTTTTTCCCTACATGCTATGGTTAAGTAAACCTCCTTCTGTTAACTATTGGATTGTTGTGTTTCCTTTTATTCCAATCCAAAAGATGAACCACCAGACAAGCTGGAGTCAAGCCCTACCCCAAACAGAACCCTCCCTCAAATGTCTTAAGAGCATCCCTAGGAGGAATATCTTTTCTAGTCCCTCCCCTCCCATCTCATTCCACTCAGGACACGCAGGGAAGTCAAAACAATGGCCAAAATTTTTGATAATGAGATGGAGCCTCTTTAAAAGCAGCGGTCATTCAGTTCCTTTCTGGTCTATATTGGAAGACTGCAGGGAAGGCATTATCACCCACCTCCCTATAAAGGTGACAAACTAGAGGTATAGCATGAGACATCAATTTTCAGGCACAATGTATTCATTTTTGGTTATATTTATTTGTTCAAAAGAAGGGCTCCCATTTGGCAGGGAAGTTAGTGGGTAATGATAAATGTAAAGTCAGAAAAGAACATTAATAATAAAAGTAGATGGAGGAAAACAAAAGTTATGGGGATATTAATGGGACAATTCTGTTACTAGTGTTAAATTTAATATACACTGACATGTTCATGTTTGTAATTATGCACATTAATTTTTTTTTTACATGTCCAGTGGTTTCCTGCTGGCCCAGGGCTCCTTCAGTGGAGCCCCATACCGACTTCCCACACAACCAAGAGCAGTACTTTCTCCAGATTAAGGAGGGTGGGACAGCAGGAGGAATCTAGGCAACAGCTGGGGGACAGGTGAATCACAGCAAGAAAGCACTGAATTGAAGGTGCTGAAAGCCAGAAGGAAGATTTGTGGATGTAGTGAATTCAGGAAAGTGAGAAAGTTAGAAAGAGGATTCAGGATGGAGGAAGATGTAGGGTTTACATATTTGGAGGGATACTTTGGGAGGTATCCATGGAAGCAAGAAAGTATGTGTTTGGGAGAGAGGAAGGTAGATAGGATGGTACTGGCTTTGGACCAAGGTTCAAATCCTGCCTGTGGCCTTGGGCAAGTCACTTAATTTCTCTAGGCCTATTTGCTCATCTGTAAAATGAAAAGGCTGGATTAGATGGTCTCTTAACATGCTTTGCTAGCTCTAAATCTATTGACCTATAAGAACTCCTAAATAAAATGCACCTTTTTTCAACGAAAAAGTTGAAATCAATTTTCAACAAAGTGCGACTATTGGTGTATTTGATCACATTGAATACAACCCAGGAATTATTTAATAGAGCATGCACAAATGAAGTCAAATGAACTGGTGTGCCAAGTGTAGAAATGGTCTGCCACCTTATCAATCAAGGCAGGCTCATGATATGAATGCTGCTTGCTGCATTTGAATAGTGGAAAGGGAATACATAACCTGTATGAAAATTAAAAGTATCATAATGTTCATTAAATTTCTCAGTGCCATTTGAGTAATTACAACCAAATAAAGTGATTTCTAAAAAACTTAAAACTAGAAACCTCAAGAAGAGATGGATAATTATTTAAAATTTCCAATAATATAAATTCATTGAAAGAATTTTGATGTTATAAAATCATAATGAATTCTTAATTTTCTTAGTTTACATTTTATTCAAATAAAATTATCTACACAGCTTACTTTATGAATAGTATACACATGCAGTTATGTAATTTTGATGAAAAAAAAACTGGATACTGCTATAAAGTTTGGAAACACAAAGTGGTATCAGACTCAAATAGGGCCACTATACATGTAAGGATACTCAGAGGCCACATCCTGTTAGTTTTAAAATATGACATCTTTTTTCTCTCTTTTTTTGGGGGGGTTAGGCAATTGGGGGTTAACTGACTTGCCCAGAGTCATACAGCACTAAGGTTTTTTTTTGGTGTCTGAGGCCAAATTTCAACTCAGGTCCTTCTGACTCCAGGGCCAGTGCTCTATCCACTGCATCACCTAGCTGCCCCCCAATGACATCTAAAAATGGCTCAGCCTATACTAGGGAGTGTTGTGGGCCATGTGACTGATACCTCTACCTTAGAGATTTGCCTTTAATCTATATTGAATCAAATTATCTAAATCCTTGTGGATCTGAAAGCTCACGTGTTTTTAAAGTAAATTTTTTAAAAAAGCAGACCACTTGAGAAAATAAACAAGGCAGAACTAGAAAGAAAAGATATAATCTGGCTTATTCATCTATTAAACGTATTGTTTTCAAAGCACAGTTTACTTTTAACTCTCACTAACCATGGCAAAACATACATTAGACTCCAGAGCAACTCCAGCAGAGGTGTCAAACTCTCCAGCATGAGACCCCAAACTCCCGAGGCCAGGACCAGCCTAAAATGTAATTGGGAAAATAAAACGACAACACAGATAACGTTTTCCTAAGTCAGTATGTGACCTGCAGGAATCCAGTTCTATTTGAGTTTGGTACCACTGCTCTAGCACATTGATTTCCTATAGAATTATAGCTAAGCATCAACGGCCCACACATTTTGGTTCTTCACTCACAGTTAAAGAAAAATGACAAGGCTTGGATCCACATGAATGAAGTACCAGGCCACTTGCACACAATGATTCACTCATAAGCCAGTCACCCAGTACAGAGGTTGGCAAACCAAGGGCCAAACCCACGAAGAACGTTTCTTGATTCTTACATTTTAAAACAATAATATAGGGTTTACTATGTGCCACATTAGCATGTGCTTACTAAAGTGCACTTTATAGCTATCCCATTTGGTCCTCAAACACAACGAAACTTTTTTTTTAAATGTAAAAACCATTTTTAGTTAGTTCACCAGGCTAGTTTGTTGACCCCCAACCTACTACAAACATGTTCAGTTAGCTGCCAATCTTGGGGTGACTTCATCTGCCACCTGACTATGATTGAGGTCAAAAGAATGTACCAGCTTTAGAGAAAGACCTCCTAGTTTCTAATGTTTGGAAAGAAAACTACGAAAACGTGGATATCAGGAGAATGATAAATTGACAGTGTAGGCACACTCCAGGTTAAGTAAAAGAAAATGATAAATTTATCACGCTCTTAATTGCTAGTTTGCTCTTCTCTCATTTTCTATACACTGATAAGTAATTAGAGTTGAAATGCTGAAAGCTCCAATATGTATAGACAGGACATTCACTCATAGCAAGAATACTTGAACAAGCTGAAGAACAGAAAATGTGGACTGACTGCTGTTGCATAAAGGCTACTTCACTAGGAATCAAGAAATTCAGAGCAGTAGTTTATGTAAACCTGGGAGCTATACAGTTGAGACCTACTCACTATGCCAGAGAAATGGGGCAAAAACTTCTTGCATGGTATAACATAAACGAAATGTACTTTCACAGCTCAATGTGCAATTTTTCCTTAATACTGTAGCCAGTAAAATTGTTGTTTTACAGGAACGCATGCTCAGAGACAAAAAATGCACTCAGAGAAAGCTTAACTAAAGAGCATTTATTGTATTCTCTACTAAGCCTTTGAGTTTTCAGGACATAACTAAATTCTGGAAAACCCTCACAGAGAAGGGTTAAGTACAGTGAACATTATAAGCAGATATGAACAGCTGGAAGAACTGTAACCAAGTGCTAACTGACCAAAGAGAAAATTTCAGCTACTCTTAGTAAAAAAAAGAAAAAGAAAGTAGGGAGGGACAGGGGCTTCAGATTGAACGAGACAAAAATCTCCTAATACATTCAACCTTGGCTAGATAGTAACAAAATGGAACAGGACTTCTATAATACAAAGCTCCCACTACAGCACGCTGTACACACCTGTTTGCCAAGCCCTCCCCCCATTCCCCCAAAGCTGCCACTTGGATTATTTGCCGGCTTGCTGGGCCTGCCGACGGAGAAGCACATAGATCTTCTCTTTGATCCAATCTTTGTTGTAGGGCTGGTAGGTCTGAGTGTCCGCTCGGTACCTGGGGAAAAGAAAGCAAATAGGCAGGGTTACTGTGGTGAACTGTCCCTCTCTCCCACCCTCAAAAGAAATAAAGCCAGTGAGCCAGGTTGATGGAAGTCAGCAGAGATGGTTAACAGCAAAACTGAACAATGAGCAAGGCGATCTGCAGCAAGCTATTTATAAATCACACTTAGTATTAAGAATATTCTCCAAAATGGCCAAGTTATACTCTTCATAGACAACACAATGTTTTTCCTTTAGAAGTGCTACATGAACCTCAGAACCATTTTTTAGCATTTACCTTGAAAAACAAAAAATTAAGAACTGGATAGAAAAGTTTTAATGGAAATGCAAATTAAAACAGCTGAGGTACCATCCCACACCTATCAGACTGGCTAATATGAAAGAAAAGGAAAATAACATGTTGGAGAAGATGTGGGAAAAGTGGAATACTAATGTACCAATTGTGAATTGATCCAACCATTTTGTACAGCAATTCTGAACTATGCCCTGAGGACTATAAAACGGCATACCCTTTGATCCAGCAATACCACTGCTAGGTCTGAATCCCAAAGAGATTAGAAAGAAAAAAGAAAAGAACCCACATGTACAAAAATATTGATAGCAGCTCTTTTTGTGGTGACAACAAATTGGAAATTGAGGTGATCCCCATCAATTGGGAAATGGCTGAACAAACTGTGGTATATAATTGTGATAGAACACTACTGTGCTACATAAGAAATGATGAGCAGGATCCTCTTAGAAAAACCTGGAAAAACTTACATGAACTGATACAGTCCAACTGATGATGAAATGAACAGAACCAGAAGAACACTGTACATAGTAACAGCAATACTACACTATGATCAAGGATTTGTGAAAAAATGCTATCCATCTCCAGAGAAAGAATTAATGGACTCTGAATGCAGATGGAAGCATACCTTTTTTTTTAGACTATTTTTCTCATTTGGGGTTTTTTTGGTCTGTTTTCTTTCACAACACTGACTAATACAGAAATGTTTCTCATGAGACTGCACATGTATAACTTATTAAATTGCTTGTCTTCTCAATGAAGGGGGAGGGGGAAGAATTTGGAATGCAAAATTTTAAAAACTGTTCTTACATATAATTGAGGAAAAAATAAAATATTAGGGATAGGGACTATCACCAGCAATAAAAGAGGGTTATTAAAATTGCAGTGCCCCTTAGAGCCTTGGAAGTCTCTAAGAACAGGGAGAAACATTTAAGTTGACCTAAAACTGAAACCTAAGTGAAATAGCAAATTGATATTCAGACTCAGAGTGTAAAAAGCAGCCATCAGCAAACTAGGGATTATCTATGAATGTAATGAAGAATGAGCATCTCACAAGTAATGTGCACCATCTGGTGGGAATATGACAGATCTGCAGACAGGTACAGTTTGCCTTGAGTGCATGTGGATTTACCTAGAAAAATCTATCTTTAACCTTCTAATCCTTTTTCTGTTTCTTTCAAAAATATCCTTTTTCTGTTACTTCCCATCAATGGAACAAGTGCTAAATAAATGAGTCCCATTTTAGGAAAGGAAATACTGAAAGACAAAGTGGAGAAGTAAGCTTCTTAACGGCAGGGACTGCTTTATTTTTGTTGCTGTAAGCCCTATTACCTGTCACAGTGCCTGGAAAAAACTAGGCATTTAATAAGTGCTGTTGATTGGTGGGAAAAAATTTGAACACAATTAAAAACCTGTCATGAGATTACACAGCAACACATTTTCCCATTTGCTCCTATCTTCTTTCAGCTTCTATGATACCTGCACAAACCAGATTCTCCTCCTATTGCCCTGACTTCTCTTCTTTAGAATACAGTCTATTCCAATTACCAACTCCTCTTTACTCTCTGAAATGTAGACAGTTCTCAAGGTTCTATGTCCTGTGATGTTATCACTTCTATGCAAAAGATTTTCAAATTTCTATCTCTTATCCAAATTTTCCTTCCCAATTTTAGTCTTATATATATCCACCTGCCTGGCGGACAATTCTATGTGGATGTCATACCTGCTTGTCCAAAACTGAAAATATTTCCCCAAAACTAGTTCCTTTCTTCTGACTTATCTGTTATTATTAGTAGTGCCATTTTTCTTTCACCCAGGCTTCAAACTCTGCAGTCATCTTTCCTTGATTCCTCCTCCCTTATTCTCAATATGCAATCAGTTGCCAATCCTGTGGAAATTACCCAAACAATCTTTTATCTATTCCCTTCTGAAAATCACCACCCTTATTACCTTCATCTGGACAATTCCAACTTCCTTACCGTCAGTCTCTCCCACTTCTGACCCATTTTAGAGATAACCAATCATTTAGTTTTCCTAAAGCATACTTTATCTCACTACTCTGATCACCTTCAAAGGCTAGCCACCAAAAAGATCCCATTCAAGCCCTAAAGCTCAAGGATCTCACTAATCAATATATTTCCCAAACCTTCCTACCCTTATCTCTCAACTACTCTACATTCTCTCATATATTCAAATATTTAGGTACCCCCAATGAGCAATGGACTGTGCTAGACAATGGAGAAGATACAAAACTTTGACTTTTGAATCCCACAAGCATTTATTAAACACCTACTATATGCGGGACACTGCAAGATGAGAAAAAGTCTTTACCCTCACACATTCTACTGGGAAGGGTCTGTGAGGGTGGGAAACACATTTATCATCCCTTCCTTAGAGTTACTGCTCTGGGTAGAAACGGTTAACTTGAATTAGTTAAGATATAAACATTTAGGGACAGCAGATAGAGAACTGGCCCTGGAGTCAAGAGGACCAGAGTTCAAATCTGGCCTCGGATACTAGCTTTGGGACCCTGGGCAAGTCACTTAACCCCAATTGCCCCCCCCCCAAAAAAAGAAAGAGACGTAAGCATTTAGTGAAGATTTATTTAACTAAGCATTAGTCAGCTACCTGAGGGAGTTATAGATATTTCAAGCCAACCACAGCTTTGCTGATATTCAAAGAGACCTATATAATACTAATTCAGCCCCTTAGAAAACTACATCCACCACACAAGTGCTTATCTTTTTCTTCACCCTGTCAGCTTCCCTGGACTAGGTCTAGTTTTCCTTACAGTAGCCTAAGAGGTATTCCTTTGCAAAGTATAGTTTCCAGTCAGTCAGGATGTGCCGCTTAGCTATTTGAGATACTTCAAATCCTCAGCAGGTATTTTCAAAATTAAAGACTGCCTATGAATATGTAGTTTTCAATTACTATGTGTGCTTATCTGTTGCCCTTGATTTACTTTGCACTGAAAATACTTGTGCCCTAGTCCTATCCAATAGCAAATATAATTAACTCATAGTCCCATCAGTATCCTATGCATCTGCTAAGTGACTAGTGCATCATTCTCCAAACACACCCTTTATCTCATTTCCTTGTCTCATCATGCAGTTTCTTCCAACTTAATCGCCTTTCCCCTCATCCATGCCCCTTCTGAAAAGGACAAGAGTAAAACAATTTCCAGTTCAAGACAACCTGAATGGTTGATTAGAAAGGTCTATCGCACTGGGCTAGGAGAGGAATACAGTTCAGCGTGGGTGCACAGGCAAAACAGGCCTCAATGAAGCCGAAAGCAGGCCTCAGGGGACTGAATCATGGACAGCTGTGATGGTTTCCAGACTTCTCAACCCAGAAACGCCAAAGACAACTTGGAAGGTCAGTAGGAAAAGTCTTTGACTGTGGTGAGAGAGAAGCTCAGTCCCAGGCCCAGTCCTGGGTGCAGCAGCTGCTTCCTAAGCTCCGCCCACAGACAGGCAGGGAATCGAGTGGCTGATAAGAGGAGGACTGCAGGGTTCTCTCTGCCTGTGCCGAGGCAGGATTCTCTTGCTCTACCTGGGCTTGGATCTGGGTCACAGTTCTGGGTGGTGATCCTGGGGCAAGAAGGAGCACTGGCATGGTGGAGAGGGAATCCTCTTCACAGTTCCAAGGCAGAGTGCTTGTGGTCACTCATAGACCAGAGCACAGGACAGGAAAGGAGTAAACACCTTGCCTTTCATCATACCACCTTGGAAGAACTGAAAACTTACAGGTCCTAGAAGTATCTTTGAAATCAGCTACACAAAACTACCCAAGCTTGGGAATGTACATTCTCCACACTGGAAGAAGACCCCTACCTTAACCAAGAGTTTATAACTCAAGCAATTGGCTGGGATCATGAACAAACTGTGCAAAAAAAAAGTCAGACCATAGAATCTTTCTTTGGTGACAAAGAAGACCATAACATACAATCAGAAGAAGACAACAAAGTCAAAACTCCTACATCCAAAGCCTCCAAGAAAAATACGAATCGGTCCCAGGCAATGGAAGAGCTCGAAAAGGATTTTGAGAAGCAAGCAAGAGAAGCAGAGGAAAAACTGGTAAAAGAAATGAGAGTGATGCAAGAAAATCATGAAAAACAAGTCAACGGCTTGGCTTGCTAAAGGAGACCCAAAAATAATACTGAAGAAAATAACACCTTAAAAAATAGCCTAACCCAGATGGCAAAAGAGGTCCAAAAAACCAATGAGGAGAAGAATGCCTTCAAAAGCAGAACTGGCCAAATGGAAAAGGAAGTCCAAAAGCTAGCTGAAGAAAATACTTCCTTAAAAATTAGAATAGAGTGATTGGAAGCTAGTGACTTTATGAGAAATCAAGACAATGTAAAACAAAACCAGAAGAATGAAAAAAAAATTGAAAACAATGTGAACTATCTCAGGAAAAACAACTGACCTGGAAAATAGATCTAGGAGAGAGAATTTAAAAATGATTGGACTATCTGAAAGCCATGATCCAAAAAAAGAGCCCAGACATCATCTTTCAAGGAAAACTCCCCTGATATTCTAGAATGAGAGGGTAAAATAGAAACTGAAAGAATCCGCCAATCTCCTCCTGAAAGACATCCCCAAAGGAAACTCCTAGGAATATTGCAGCCAAATTCCAGAGTTCCCAGGTCAAGGGGAAAATATTGGCAAGCAGCCAGAAAGAAATAATTCAAGTATTGTGGAAACACAATCAGGGTAACACAAGATTTAGCAACTTCTACATTAAGGAACAGGAGGGCTTGGAATATAATATTTCAGAGGTCGAAGAAGATAAGATTACAATCAAGAATCACCTACCCAGCAAAACTGAGTATAATCCTTCAAGGGAAAAAATGGTCATTCAGTGAAATAGAGGACTTTCAAGCATTCTTGATGAAAAGACCAGAGCTGAATAGAAAATCTGACTTTCAAATACAAGACTCAAGAGAAACATGAAGAGGTAAATAGGAAAGAGAAATCATAAGGGATTTACTGAACTGTTTACATTCCTGCATGGAAAGACGTTTGTAACTCTTGAGACCTTTGTCAGTATTATGGTAGTTGGAGTGAAAAAATTTATATGTATGTATAGATAGACAGAGGGCACAGGGTGAATTGAAGATGTAGGGGTGATATCTGGAGAATAAAATTAAGGGGTAAGAGAGGACTATACTGGGAGGAGAAAGGGAGAGGCAGAATGGGGTAAATTATCTCGCATAAAACAGACAAGAAAAGGCTTTTACAGTGGAGGGGAAATGGGGGAAGTTGAGAGGGAATGAGTGAATCTTATTCTCATCAGATATGCCTTAAGGAGGGAATACCATACACACTTAATTGGGTATGGAAATCTATCCTACCCTACAGGAAAACAGAGGGGAGGGGGTAATTAGAAGCAAACCCTTCTAAGGAGGGACAGGGTCAAAAGAAAAACAGAATAAATGGGGGGTGGGATAGGATTAAGCAAAATATACTTAGTTTTTCATATGACTACTATGGAAGTGTTTTGCATGACTACACATGTATAACCTGCATCAAGTTGCTTACCTTCTCAATGAGAGTGGGTGGGGAGGGAGGAAGGGAGAAAATTCAGAACCCAAAGTTTTAAAAACAAATGTTAAAAATTGTTTTCACATGCAACTGGGAAATAAGCTATACAGGCAATGGGGTAGAGAAATCTATCCTGCCCTATAGGAAAATAGAAGGGGAAGGGGGTTAAGAGAAGGGGGGGGAGAGAGAAGGAAGGGCAGATTAGGGGAAGAGGTATTCAAAATGTACACCATCTTGGGGTGGGGGGAGAGACGAGATGGGGAGAAAATTTGGAACTCAAAATCTTGTGGAAGTGAATGTTGAAAATTTTAAAAAAATCAATAAAATCTGAAAAAAGAAATGAAGTTGTCACTCACACCCAACATGAGAAATGTTACATGGATTAATAAATGCATAGTAAACTCTAGGTGGGGAAAAAAAAAACCTCACAAAGATAACTTTACATACTGAACGATATAACCTTATCAATTGTGATAAATCTTCAGGGATGAAGGAAATTATATTAACAGATACGTTATTAAGTATCTACCATATGTAGAACTCCATGGGGAGATAAAGTTAGTTAAGACGTCTCTGCCCATATGAAGTTTATAGTCTTAGATAAGACAAATATAGGTAACTATAATAAACCATAAGTGAAACAGAGAAGCAAAACAAAGTGCCATGCAAAATATGATGGGACAGATGCTTACTGACTAGAGATACTCTGAGTAGCACCAGATTTCAGAAAGTACTGACTGCTAACCAAACTTTATTTATTAGGCAACAGTTTTGAGCAGGAATGATACGACCTTACATACACAAAAGAAAGATTATTCTAGGAGTGGTACAGATTGAAGGGGGACAGAATAAAAGGCTATGAGACCTCTCAAGAGGCAGTAAGAGCTGATACTTGGATGGTATCAAGAGGAATTAACACAGAAGAAGGACAGGTACAAGAGTTGCTACTGATATGCAATCAACAGGACTTGGTGACTACCGGTTATGAAATATGAGGAAGAAGAAAGTTATCAAAGATATCTCCAAGGTTTAGAATCTGGGAGAAAGTCAATAGCAGTGCCATGGACACAAATAGTTAAGACAAAATAGCTCATGGGGAAAAGATAAAAAGTTTTGTTTGGGATATGTTGAGTTTGGGGTAGTAGAGGAATACACCTGCACAGAATTAATTGGTGGTTGAAGCCATGAGAATAAGATCACCAAAGAAGAGAATTACAGAGTATAAAAGGTCAAGTACAGACCATTGTGAATAACAACATGAAAGGATCAGGGAGAAGATGAGAAGCCAACAAAGGAGACAGAGAAGGAGTATTTAGAAGTAGAGGGTACCAGGAAAACATGGTATTTATGAAACTAAAGGAGGTTGAGAGCTGTCAGTAGTACCAACAGCTGCATAATTGGGGGAGGGGGGGAGAAGGGCTAATGGATTTAGCAGTCATTAGTGATATTTCAGAGAGCAATTTCAAAAAACTGAAAAGAGCAGAAACTAGTTTTCATAGGATTGAGAACGTGAAATGGTTGCATTAGGTGTAGACAACCTTTTCAAGAAATTTAACAAAGAGTAGAGGGATGAAATAGTGAATGAGGAAAAAAGAGCGAGAACTTGGGTGATATGACTGTGTTTGTAAGTAGATGGAAAGTAGAAAGGGAGATGGAAGAGAAAACAGAAGGGGATAGAATCAAGGATACAGTAAGAGTCCAAATCAATAGTAATGATACCAGAGGGAAAGAAGAAAGCCTAAATGATGACGCTGAAATGTTCTGAAGAACGACTGAGGTGGGCTGAAGATGCCACTTGAATGGCCTCGGTCTTCTAAATTTGTGTGTGTGAGCAACAAGGTAGTGGGAATTGTAATTAGAGCACCCAGTCACCCTCCAGCTCTGCTACTTAGGTGTCATTTAATCAATCCCCAGTTTTCTCATTTGTAAAATGGGATACTTGTACTATCGGATCAGGTTATGATGAGAAAAGTACTTTGCAAACTTCAAAATACTATGTAAATATGAATTCTTATTATTGGAGGCAAAGTGAAAAAAGTCTGAAGAGTTGTAGCGAATGCGACAGGGAGCTAATAAACAGAGTAGATTGTTAAGCACTGCTAGTCCACAAGTTCAATATTTTCTAATTTCATCACATTAGATATTAGACAAAAATGTATATGCAAAAGGCTGCTAAAGCTATACATAAATTTCATCTTGATCCTATGCATTTTTCCAATTTCTTAACATTTTTAGTTCCAAATTCTATCCCCCTCTCTCTCCCCTCACTGAGACAGTAAACAAACAGGTTATACATGTGCAATCATGTAAAACATTTCCAAAATGAAAAAGTAAAAAATAGCACGCTTCAGTCTGTATTCAAATAACATCAGTTCTTTCTCTGGAGTGAATAGTACGCTTCATCATTAGTCCTTTAGGACTGTCTTGGATCATTGTACTGTTGAGAATAGCTAAGTCATTCACCATTCTTCATCGAACAATATTGCTGTTCCTGTGTATGATGGTCTCCTGGTTCCGTTCACTATGCATCAGTTCATGTAAGTCTTCCCAGATTTTTCTGAGATCATCCTGCTTGTCACTGCTTATAGTACAATAAAAATCCATTACAATCATATACCACAGCTTGTTTAGCCATTTCCCAAATCCTTCGATTTCTAATTCTTAGTCACCACAAAAAGAACTGCTATAAATATTTTTATACAAATAGGTTCTTTTCCCTTTTTTTTGGATGTCTTTGGGATACAGACCCAGCAGTGCTATTGCTCAATCAAAGGGTATACAGAGTTTTACAGCATCTGGGCAATCCTATGTATCTTGATCTATTCTTTAGTTACAGGGTATTATAGAATAATACAATTTTCATCAACAGCAGCCCAGAATGCCTTTGAACAAAAACTCTGGTGAACCCTAAGATGCTACACAATCAAAAATGGGGAGAATATGTTAACTTTCAATGTAAGTTCTGCTTACTCATTCTTTAGAAACTTCTAGGGCCTCTAATTCTAAGGTATAAAATGGGGAGATGATCTTTAGACTGAGATAATGTACAGTATCAAACTGAATCAGTGATTTGGGGGGAGGAGAAAAGGGGAAACTAGAGCAAAGATTAAAAAATTTTAATCATTTACATTGGCAGATGATACTTACACAAGGCAGCTAAGATCTGCCAGATCATCAATGAAATCAAACAACTGACTGATGTCATATGTGATGGAGGGACTGTTGGGATTCATTCTCTTCAGATGCTCTTCATACATTTTACAGACTCCTAGAAAGAGAAAAATATGATCTTATACAAATTTCTGGGTCTGAACTGTACACTAACGTAAAGTTTACAAAGACCCAGGATATTTTGAGAAGATGGACTATAGGCGTAGACTAAAGTGCATTTTCAAACATGACCAATGTGTTTTGCTTTGCTTTGTTTTGTCTGTACTCAATTGAAAGAAAAGGAGCATTCTAATGGCAGGGCTGGGGATATGGAGAGTCATCAGAAACGGATAGCAACATAAGAAAGAACATTAATAAACAATTTAATAGGAAAAAAATATGACACGATTTACTAGGGTGGGACCGTGGACAAGTCATTTAAACCCTGAGACTCAGTTTCCTAATCTGTAAAATTAAGGATAGCAATCCTACTATATACTTCACAGAAATAGTGCACTTACGTAAAGTACTTTGCAACGTTTCAAGTATGATATAAACACCAGTATATGATATTATAACTATCTGGGCAAATAAAAGATAGTGTGTTTACAGTGATGCTTGACAGGTAGGGCTTCTGTTTTGCTTTCAAATGGTAATAAGATTAAAAATCTTTAGAAAGCAATTCATCACCATAAAGTTAGGCTCAAGTCAATTAGGAGAATTAGGGAATTACTCATAATCTTTGTTAATTTTTGATATTCTTAAAACAAGACCTTTGAAGTAGGGAAACCTTCCTCATCCCCACAAATGGAGGGAATAAGACTTTTCCCCCACATCTAAATTCTATCTTCTAAGGCTCCTTTAGTGTAAAAGGGATAACAAACTCAATCAACAAGCAATATATTAAGTGCTCAGGTCCAGGGGATTTAAATACAAAAAAGACAGTTTTTGCCAAAAGCAACCTGTATTCTACTGAATGAATTTAACACTGCTGGCAACCTGGAAAAAGTGTTGGTTTTAAGCTTAATTATGGTTAATATGCTTATGACTATCAATACTATAATGAAGGGGTCAGAAAAAAATGTGCTACAAAAAGAGGCAGCTAAGCCAGTAATTTGCCAACTCCTGCTATAATGCAACTGCACAGACCATTCAGCTAATAGCTCACCAAAAGACAAAGTCATGACTGTCAAAAGGCTCTCAAAAAGCAAAACATACAAGCTTCTACTTTTAAAAGGAAGATCCTGGGGCAGCTAGGTGGTGCAGTGGATAGAGCACCGGCCCTGAAGTCAGGAGGACCTGAGTTCAAATGCAGTCTCAGACCAAACACTTGACACTGACTAGCTGTGCGACCCTGGGCAAGTCACTTAACCCCAACTACCTAAAAAACAAAAAAAAAGAGGAAGATCCTTCTCTGATGCCTTGTCATGACAGGGTGAGCCTAGGTTCTTGAAGGCCAGGCCAGTAGAACATAAGCTCTTAAAGGTTCTACCAAGCTGTAACACCTTCATGCATGGGCCAAGCAACAGACTGACTATAACCAAGGAAAAATTCTGAAAGGCTTCCTGACAGTCTGGTCATAGCACGGTATATTTTGGCCGTAATGACTCATAAAGACCATCTACCAAGTTGGAGTGTGCTTGTGATTTGCTAGCTGAGGGAGTGCTCATACCAAAGAATCCATAGCACAATAATGAAGTATTAATTTCAGTAATGACAATCACTGAATGCTTTCTTTCAAAAACCTGTAACATGTACAAAGTTTACAGTTACCAGAACGTTAGAGCCAGTGTAATCAACACAACATAAAAGTGGGGAGCACATGTCCAACTTAAAAGGAGTCTGGTGACACAGGCAGGCGCACCTTTGATACATACTTTGCCTTTATAGTTGTGATTAATCTTCAGCAGTGTCCAACTAAGCCAAACCTGCTGTTTGTTTGAGGACTAGCAAATAACTTGAGCCATTCTGGGTAGGAGTTGTGTACCACGGTTAAATGATGTTGTCTTAATAGTTTTAGGAACCACTGACATACTTGACTTGTTAACAATCAACTCTTTTACATATTAATCCTTTTAGATCCATGCTGTGTGTACTCTGACTGGTTCATCAAATTTTTAAAATAAGGTTTGTTAGTTTTCATCATAAGGGTATCATCCTAATATGCCAAAAGCATGATGACAGACGGTTTTTGGTTTTATGGTGTTCTCTATTCTCACCTACAGATGGCCTGTGATTATTTTATTTGCAGGAAAAAAATAGACCGTTTGGCTGGGAGAGAATTTCAAAGCCTGAATGTACAACTATGTTACTTGCTTTAAGATACCAATCTGAATTTAACTAGAACTTATGAAGTAAGCTAATGAAATATATTTTTTTTATGACAGATGTCAGATCCATAAGTGTGGAACATTACATACAAGGTCAGATTTATTTTTTTCAACGTGTTCCATGGTTTTTCTGATACTCTCCCCCTTCCTAGTAATATTAAAAAAAAAAAAGCCTTTTATAAGGGATGGTTCTTTGTGAGGAAAAAATATATGGGATGTAAAACAAAAAGATTTCAGTAATGATATTTTAAAAAGGAAATCAGTCTCATGACTCTTCACTCTGTGTATATAAAGTAATTTTTACAGCTTCCCCCACCTCGAGAACCCCCTTCCCCCTATAATTAGTGCTAACTTACCTTCCATGCATTCATTCACTGATTCATAATCAGCGTAAGTTCGGCCTTCTGGCCTCTTGGTAGGTTGTACCAACAAAATGGTATGAGACTGCAGAAGAAAAAGGGAAATTCAATATAGTTTCTTAACAAAATTTGAGTGATCAAAATATAATCTGAAACCGATGTTCATGACTAAAACAACTGTTACCAAGACATAAAGGAGTGTTACAGCTCATTTCCTGAATATTTATGCGACTGCATGTAATGTAAGATTTAGGTACTCCGTACCGAGACCATTACTTGGCAGAAAATAAAAGTCACCAATCATTCCCTGAAATTAGATTCTGTATTCTGAAGCTAAACTCCTGTCATTCCTCCTTCCCAAAGAACTGTCTCATATATATTCCTTTTCATTTTCTTGCCACCACCTAAACCCAGGTCATCGCCAATCATCCTAATAAGTTACAAAAGACTTTTAACAACTCCCCACCTACAGTTCCTCACAGCTCATCCTACACACCCACACCCAGACATTTTAGGAAACGAAACCACTACCTCTCACACACCATCCTTATGCGCAAAAACCTTTAGTGGCTCCCAGCACAAGTCAATAAAATCATGTTTTGCCTACCTGTAAATTAAGAATGGTTTTTACATTTTTTAATGTATTTAAAAACGTAAAAATTCTTAGCTGAGGGCTCTATTAAAAACAGGCAAGACCAGACTTGGCCCTTAGGCATAAGTTTGCTGACCTCTGATTTACTCAATAAAATTCAAACTCTTTTGTGTAACCTTCAAATCCCTTAGTCTAGCATCAACCTCTTTTCCAGCTGTACCTCATATTACTACCTAGGCACTCTTCATTTGGTATTAGCTATTTTTGTATATCATACTTTGCCTAATAGACCAAGTCCTTTGAGGCCAGGAACCATATTTTCTTTATCTCTGTATTTCCCACACATCTCTGGTAAAGCACTTTGCTACCCAAAGGAAATGCTTAATGTTCGTACACTATTAATCCCTATGGCCACCTTTTCCCTCCAACTCCACCATGAGTGTTTTGATGGGAAAAGTTAGTTTTTATTTAGGTAACAGCATTATTTAGATGTCTGAAGTGCAAATGGGTAGTTTGATAGAAACAAAAGATGTCCTTTCCCAATCTAAAATGTGCTCACAATCAAATGTTTGACGAGTAATAGCAGAAAGGCAGACTTTAGAAAGACTGTCTCAGAGCCAGAAGATTTGGGTTCAAATTCAGCTTCTGACAAATACTGGCTAGGCAAGCCATTTAATTCCTTAGTCCCCTACACAACTCTCCAAGACTAGAATTTGCAGAACATTTGAATTGTATTGGTAGAAAGGTCTTCCTTGCCAGGAGTTAAGAAAAACAACCACCAGCAGCACAGATTTAGCTAGTCTGCTTCTTATTTTTATTTTATTTTTAACCAGGACCCAATAGTTTTGATGATCACTGATTTATAACATAGTTTGAGGTATGGAAGTGTTATTCCCCTCCCTTTTAATCACCACTTTTGTCATTATTTTCTTTTAGAGTCTAGACCTTTCTTTCCCCTTTGTCTAACTCCTTGGCAATAAGATTGGTAGAGCAATAAATCCGCAAATTAAAACTTTAATATTGATGTGGCCCCAACATGAGTAATGCCTATCCTCCAATTAAGTCTTCCTTTATATCTATATAAAGTGTTTTATATGCCTTTAGTGTTTTGATAGATTGACTCTCCCGGATATGTATTTTGCAGTTATCTTGAATGGGTTTTTTCTATCATTTCCTTGTAGTTTTTGGTATTACAACATAAAATAATGACTTGTGGATTTATTTTATATCATGCTACTTTACTGAAGCTAATACTTAGATAATTCCTTTGGCTGATACTATTTACTTAAAAATCTTATCTTTACTGACATCTTTTGTTTTTACATCACCTTCATTTCCAAATGTAAATCGCTCCCTCCGTTACTCAACAAGTCATCCCTTGTAACTAAGATTAAAAAAAAAATTAAATTAAAAAGCAGTCCAGCAAAATCTACCAACACATTAACTATGTCTGACAGGATATGCAGTATTCCAGACCCATAGCTCCCCACCTCTGAAGTGCATTTCTCAACTCTCAAGGACCAATTCTGATAATTATAATCATACGGTTTTCAGGGTTTTTTTCCTTTTAATTTACATTCTAAGTCATTTGACTGGTACAACACTAAACCTGTAAGTTCGTTTAAGCAATATCATTTTTCCTTATATTGTCACAATCCAACCATGAGCAACAAAAAGTTTCATTATTGAAATCATCTTTTGTTTCACTGAAGTGTTCCATGTCTTGAGGGTACCTGAATAGACTGAATCCTGGACTCTGTAATTATTTCCTCCGTTGCCACTGTTTACGACTTTTAAGTTTTTTCACATCTTAACAGCATTTTGAGAACTACGTCAAATAAGGACAGAGGACAGCTTCACTTTAGTCCTGTGTACCTAGCAAGAAGGCTTTTAGCAGCTCTTTTCAAATTATGCTAGTGTTAGTTGTAAATACTTTTGAGCACATTTTAAATGTTCTTTTTCTACCTCTGCTTGTAAAAGTTTTTGGCATTTGTGCTGTCTGAGGATTCTTCTGCATCTTTTGCTATAATCATGTGGTTTTTCTTGCTTTTTTTAGTGAGGCAATCGGGATTAAATGACTTGCCCAGGGTCACACAGCTAGTAAGTGTCAAGTGTCTGAGGCCAGATTTGAACTCAGGTCCTCCTGACTCCAAGGCCGGAGCTCTATCCACTGCACCACCTAGCTGCCCCTTGTGTGGTTTTGTTTTTAACATAACTTCTTAGGTTAACTGCTTTCCTAATTTTGAACCATCCTTATATCCTGACATAAATCTATGATTATCAGCGAATAATTTTTTGGATAGGATTTCTGTCAAGAATTTACTTAAATATTCATTAGTGATAGTGGCAATAATTATTTTCTTTGCTTTATTCTTCTCTGGTTTAGATACTAGAATCATACTTATCTCATAAAAGTAGATTGGTGAAGTGACAAAAAGAAGATGAACTAGTCAGAGAAAGACTCCCTATTTCACAAGAAATACAGGAATAAATTGGGCAAAAAACAAAGTCAGATGAATTCATCTAAAACAATATACCATAATTAAGTTCCAAATGGACTGTGGCCCAAAGAACAAAAATAGAAAAGGTCACATTATCTAAAAAAATGGAGGAAGATGGAAGTCAGTATACCTTTCACAATCATAACTAGGGGGAAAATCTTAAACAAGAAATAGAATTAAAAAGCTAAACAATTTCAATCACATGAAATAGAAGAGTTTTTGCATCAACAAAATCAATGAAACTAGGATATAGTAAAGTGTTGATTAGGAGGGAAAAACATCTTTGCATCAATGATACCTGCCCTATGTCTGATACGTAAGAAATAGATGGAATTATTAGTAAAGAATTCATTCCCCAGTAGAAAAGTGGTCAAAGTATAAGAACAAACAGTTCTCAAAAGAGAACTTCCAAGCTATTAACAGCCATACGAAAGAACGCTCCAAATTACTAATAATTAAAAGGTAAATTGAAACAACTCTAAGGTTTTATCTCACAGCCAATAAACTGCCAAAGATGACAAATGACAGACATACTTCATGTTGGAAGGGCTGTAGGATGACACACACACACACTAACAATGTTGGTGGAGCTATGAACTGGTTCAACCATCAAGGAAAACAATTTTGAATTACGTGAAGTGACTAAATGATACATATCCTTTAGCCAATAATGATAACAGAAATTTAGAAAAACTAGTTAAGACTTAGAAGAATTGATGAACAGTGAAGTAATCATAACCAGGAAAATACAATGATCACAAAAATAAAAGAATAAAATTAAATTCTACCCTATATAATTATAATTATTAATCTTTGGTCCTGAAGAAGAGGAGTAGTAGGTGACTATGGATATGGAAAGTTGCATACACTGTAACAGCAGTTCTCAAACTTTACATTCTTAAAAAAAATTGAGAATAACCCGTTTATATTTAATATTCATATTTACCATATTAGAAATGAAAACTGATGAATTTTAAAATATTTAATTCATTAAAAAAATAAACTTATCACATGCTAATTCAACTTTTTTGTGGAAAAAATCCTCTATTTTCCAAAACAAAAAAGTTTGTTAAGAATAACGTAATTATGGGGCAGCTAGGTGACACTGTGTGACCCTGGGCAAGTCACTTAACCCCGACTGCCTCACCAAAAAGAAAAAGAAAAGAATAATGTAATTATTTTATGTATTTTTCCAAATCTCTTTAATGGCTGGTTTAACAGAAAACAGCTGGAGTCTTTGCTGCTTCTCTGAATGTATCTGCGTTCACACTTTTGAGACATGTTGTCTGGGCTGAATTACATGAAGAAAAACCAGCCTTGCATAGTCGGTAATCTGAAAAGGGAAAAAAGTATTTTAAAAGGGAAATAAAATCGTAACATTATAAGCTGGACCTCTTGGTTCTCCTGAAAGGGTCTCAGGGATCATGGGGAATCCATGGACCATACCTCAAGAAATGCCGTACTATAAGATATGGTCAATATGTTTGTTTTGCTTAACTTTTTACTCCATTTTGTTAGGAAGGAAATGTCAATGTGGGGTATGGATGAGATTGACAAGTAAAAACAGAATACCAACAAAAAGAACAAGTGCATATGGATTTACCCCATCAGTCAGACGTGGTAATTAGGACCATCTTGCAGGCTGCACACTGGTTGAAACAGTGCTAGCAGCTTGCTGTTTATGATCTCCACTCTTAAAATAAGAAGCTAAATTTAAATAATTCTTTCAATTCTCTTGGCATTCAATACATTCCATAATGTTACTACAATCATCCTTCTTTCTCACTACTCCCCACATTTTAGATAAAAAGACCATTCCCCAAACACTGGATATGCTCCCTGCTCCTCCTCCTTCCCATTATCTTCCTACCAATCCTACCCATCTCCTATCAAAATATTACCGTTCATTCAAGAACCAGGACCAAAGGCCATCTCCACAGAAACCTTCCTCATTTGATATCTAATCCCAAAATTGTGAGATCTGAACTTCTATAGCACTCTGCACCAATCTTATAGTACTTATCACTCTCTAGCTTATGACATGAGCAAATGTGACCACTCTTGCTTACAGGCTTAAAGACTATTTATTGGTTTCTCCAATTCTAAATCAGTTATGGAACTTAACCTGTCCAAAGAGATTTAAGAGATAAACAGTACGTGTTTGTTGTTTTCATAATAAAGATTCTTCTTTTTTTTTAATAAGATACTAATACCAGTTGTGTGGTTTTTTTAATTTTACTCTTTCCTCATACCAGGTCTGTTTGCAGAACTTTCTGGAGGTATTTCACTTTAAAGCCAATCGCATTAGTCTCAAACCCAGTTACATTCCTTCCATTGGCCAAATTTGTTCTCCAGCATTCCTCATGAACTTTTTTTGGACTTTAACCAACACAAAGTTGCATTTCTTCTTTACACCACGAATTATAGTAAAAGCTAGACCAACACCAAATCTGGGAAACAAATGGCTATCTAAGTAGAGAATTTAGGAAAATCTTTCATTTTCACCCTGAATTATTCCCCCCACCTCCCAATCTACAATTCTAGGTAATCTAATTCATTCTGGCATCGCTAATTCATTTTTCAACCTTCCCTTCCCAAATATAATCTAATAGGACAAAGTCTAAGGCAACACTGTTGTCTCCAAATGTTTCTTCAATTTCTACACCCTTTAAAACCCAATTCAAATCCCTTCTCCATAAAGTCTTCCTAAGACTAACTGTTCTAAAAGGACCTCACAATAAAGTTGTGCATCAGTTTGACCCTAGACAAGTCACTTGACTCTGTCTGCCTCAGTTTCTGCAGTTTCTGATGCATTTAAAACACAGCTTCGAACATTACCACCTGACCGCTAACGAGGGAGAGTCTAGGCTCGAGTCTGAATCCAGTGCAGTGCCCTATTCCCGTGCCCCCTGCAGAGTGCCCGGCAGACAGACCAGGCGCTTTTGAAACGGTTATAGAATACTAAGGGGTTGAACAATTAGAAGACCTACATTTCTATTTAAAAAGCGTCTCAAAATTCTTTAAAAACAAATATTGTTTAATCTAGTCATGAAATACAAAAGCAAATGTTTTTCACAACAAAGCTAATCCAATTTCGCTGATTCCCATTTTAAATTCTAACGGGACTAAAAACACCAGGTGACTCCAAGATGTATGTCAGGAACAACCTGTCGTCAGGAGCACCTTTACTTTTTGCTTAGTTTGCTCTATCAACACAACAGGTACCTAAGACATGATCAATAAAGGTGTGAAATATTTCACCGAAAGATACAAACATTATCCAGTGTCGAGGTTATTTTATTTTTTGCTCCAACTCCGCAAGGATTTAATAACCAACTACCTACTACGAGGCATTAGGCACACAGGATTCATTTACACTTACACATCAAGATCCTCCAGATCTTAAAACTCAAGTGATGCGGAATAAAAGACACCTTAAGAATATAAGCTCTGGGGCGCTAGATGGCGCAGTGGATAGAGCACTGATCCGGGAGGACCCGAGTTCAAATGCGGCCTCAGACACATAATCACCCAAAAAAAAAAAGGTTTCTTAATTCCTCATCATTATTTCCCCGATTGCCTCACCAAAAAGCTAAAATAAATAAGTGAAAAGAATATAAGCTCATTTGATAAGCAAACTCTTAAGTTATACATCTCTTTAGATATTCAATTCTGATTTGGAGAAGGCACAGGTAATAAAACATAAACGAGCGGGAATATGGGGGGAGCGGGGAGCAGAAAAAAGTTGCGCGCTAAGGAAACGATAAATTAAATTAACACAGTTAAGTAAAAGACAAGAGAGCCGCAGCACCCATACGTGCGAAGTGGCAACTCCAACTCCAAGGCCAACTCCGGGCCCGCTCTGCACAACGCTTGCATTACTTGTAACACTTTGCAGGTTTTGGAGGGAAAACATTCCAAGCAGTCGACGCTGCCTCGGGGTGGGGGTGGGGAGGCAGGCTCATCCCCAGCATCACCCGCAGCCTGCCGGGCCGGAGCGGGCCACCTCCGCGGCCTCGCCTCGCTCCCCCGGGGCCTCCGACCGGGCGGCTGCGGCTCTCGAGGCCGTCCACGGCGCGGGAGGGGTTTCCCAGACTGGCCCCACGCCAGGCGCGGGGCCGCTCCCCGGCGGGTGGGTGAGTGGCGGGGGGAGGGGGGGCACGGGTGTGGGTCGCTCGGCCACAAAGCGGGACCTGGGGTGCTGGGGGCCAGTCCCCGAAGCCGGAGGAAGGGCGGGATCCCAAGGGCTAGGGGAGCCTCCGATCCGGCCCTTCCCGCCTAGGTCAGAATTGGGGGGGTTGGGGGCAGCCGCCGAGGCCTCTCTCACCATGGTGCCGCGCTCCGCCGCTGCCGCCGCCACAGCCACTGCACACGAGCTGAGCCGCAGCACCGCCAACAGCCAATCCTCGCGAGAAGAGCCACCGGAAGTCGGCGGCGCCGCAGCGCGAGAGCACCCCCTCGGAGCCCAGAGCCCCATACCTTCAAAGCAGTCGTTGACGCCTGGCTGGCCATCTTTGATGAGGGAGGAAAGCCTGCGGGGAGCCCTTTCGGCTTCGGCGCCGATCTGGTTCTCTCCAGGACGCTGAATGTCAGGCGCCTATGATCAGACATCCATTCCAGGGGATCAGCTGCTCCCGGAGCGACAGAGTTCCAACCCCACAAGCCCAACTCAAAGATGGCGGCTGGCCGGGTCGAGGAGAACCAAAAGTAGGTTATATCGGGGAGAAGACGGTTGTGACCCGGAAGCGACGTTTAGAGGAGGAGGAGGGGGCCGGGGCGGGGAGGGAAATGCCGAGATCCGGAAGTGGATGTCTGGAGGAGGTGCCACTTGGCGGCTACGGCTGCAATGGCGGCGGAGGTGGAGGCTCCCGGCCGAGGCCGGGCAGCCGGGGGGACCCCTGGGTATAGGCCAGAGACTGCTCTCTGTACACGCTTCTGCTGAATCCTCCCCCGAGGTTCCAGTTAAGAGAACTGCGGCCTACGGTCCCTAGCCCTCTAGACACGGAGGAGATTTGGCCGGTGCTGGTGGGCTGCTCGGGGCCCTGGGGTGAGAGGGGGGAGGTCACTGACGGGCGGACTCGGGGTAGGAGCACCCGCGGAGGCGAGAGGTCCTCTGGTCCCCCCTTCCTCTGCAGGCAGTGTGGGCCCCCCCCCCATTCCGTATGCCAGCAGTTTTAGGGCCGTGCCTTTAGGATTGAAGAAATCTTCCCTCACACAGCATCATTCCCCCTAGTGACTTCTTCCCTCCGTAACAACGAATCGAACAGCAGAAGTCTCGCACTCTTGTCACTTGTGGATTAAAGGCTGTGGATAAGGCCGCCAAAAGCCCTCTCTGATACTCTTACCGAGAAACAGTGGTTCTCCCTAGGAGTAGACAAGGAAGAAGTAACTGACATACACCTACTAACGGTGGGAGGCCCAAAGAGCCTGATACCCGAAGTCTCCTCTTTTGGAGCCGCGACCAGTGTTTAAATAACTAAGCACCTTTGGAAACCCCAGGGGGAAATATTACTTTGATGTCCTTTGGGGTAACTAAAGGACAAGAAAATGGATGATTTCATCTCCATTAGTCTTCTGTCGCTGGCCATGCTGGTAGGATGTTACGTGGCTGGAATCATCCCCTTGGCTGTTAATTTCTCCGAGGTAAGACTCTCAATTTTTCCAAGATAGCTGGTGTAAAGTGGAATCGTTATGGGCAGACTCCCTAAACGATGTCAGAACCAAAGGCTTTCTCATGTTGCACAGACTTAAAATGCTAGAAGCATTTAACTAAACCTTCCATACTCTCAAATCCTGAACTGTAGCTTAAAAATACCACCGAGAAACTTTTAAAATGCTAATTGTTTTGATTCTAGTTAAAACCAGTGTGTTTCATTCTCTTGAAAAAAATGCCAGCTTGATTTTTGTAAGGATTGCTAGCTTTTCTCACCAATGTTTCTGAATAAATCTCAGAAATAGAACTTTTTTTAAATGTGCAACTAATGGTAAGGGGATAGAAGTACTGATCATTTAAAAAGTGGATTTGGAAAACATGTGTTTTAGAAACATTCTTTCTTATACTATATATAATATTTAAGTAAACATTAGGATTATTTTTTAGATCCTGAGGATGCTGAGAAGATAGACATCATAGATTCTTAAAATGCCTTGTATGATTCAAAAAATGTAAAATCTACAGAGATAAGACGATAATGCCTCCTTGCTTGGTTAGAGTGGATGGGATTTTGAGTTTAGATCATTTTTTCTTCCATTCTGAAAACTTTTATTAAAGACCTACTTTAGGCAGAATCACCGTGCCAGAAATACAAGAGAAAAGGGACATTGGCAAGTATGAAGTGCCAGCTGTGTGCTAGATACTCTAGATACAAAAAGAGTATAATACATAATCCCATCCTTGAAGAAGCAGATTGCTTAGATGTGGAGATAAGAACTCATGGGATAATCAATTAGTACAAGATAATGTATTGAAAAGTATTACACTGAGTAGTACAAAGTGGTATAAAAGTTTAGAAGCCCTGGCTACAGGGAAGAGATGGGCCTTCACTTCGGCTTACTTTTGTTGGATGGGAAGAGGAATGAATGCATTTCAGGTAAAAAGAATAACTTGAGCAAAGAAATGATCAGAGGAAATTAAAGTTAACCTTTTTGAAAAACCATAAAGGCATTAGCCTGACTAAAGATTAAGTTGTTGTTTCTCTCCTCTTCCAGTCTGTTTGCATACTGCTCAACCTCTAGGAATTAGAATCGAATCAATACTATGGGGAGTGACACATGTGTGGTTCCAGATGGACTCAGGTGGAAAGCCTGTTTTTATTAGAAGGCCAAAAGCTACTCACAAGGAGACACCACAATCTCCACTCCCTCGCCCCCATTAGTCCAAAGATTATCATATATTATATGTGCAGAGCTATAAAATTGCACACCAGAGTGTGATTGTCTAAGGCAGGTTCCCCACCCCTTGTCTAATAAGGCAATAGCCCCCCAAAGAATCCATAGACAGATTTAAGAATGTCAGTGAATTTTAAAAATATGCATTTTTTAAACTGTTTCAGTATGGTTGATTTCCTTTGTAATGTATTTTATTTCATCCATTTAAAAACATTATGAGACAAGGTCCTTGACACAAAAAAAGATCTGAAGTCTAAGGGAATATGTAAAAAGACCACACAGTGCAGAACAAAAGGCCTTCAGGTTGTCTAAAACTTGTACTTAGATAATCATTTCACTTACAGATATAATATTGTATAATTGAATTAAACGGGCATTAAAATTTTCTTTTCCTCAACATAGTTAAAGCTTTCTCAAACTCAATATTTTCCTGAATTATCAGTTAAATAGTTTATATTGTACTAAACTGTTGAGAAATTTCATTTATATTACTTAACACTAAAAATAAATATTTAGGTTCTGTGTTTGTGGTGTTGCTTATAAGTCAATCCAATTAATAGAAACAATGGGAGCACCTTTTTACACTGATGACTTAATGTTATTTTCCTTTCTGAGCACTATGATGGCCCTTTAATGTCTATTATTACTACACACAATAGAAATAAATATATTTGGAGTTGTTAAAAGGGATACATCAGTTAGATGTAACACAGACAAATGTAACCCTTGTCTGGACATTTTAGATGTTAACAGACCATTTCTCAGAAATTGTACAGCTCTTCTTGGGAAAATGATCCTATAAGTATAAGATAAATGCACTGGAAACTTCCATCTAGAAGGGACCAAAAAGGTAAAAATAAAATGGTACAGTGCATTCATTTGTGTATGGGAAATATTTACTGACATTCTTAATACAGGGGCCACTAGGTGGCAAAGTGGATAGAACACTGGCCCTGGAATCCAGAAGACTCATGTTCCTGAGTTCAAATCTGGCCTCCGCACTTACTAGCTGTTTGACCCTAGACAAGTCACTTGACTCTGTTTGCCTCAGTTTCCTCATCTGTAAAACGAGCTGGAGAAGGAAATGGCAAACCACTCCAGTACTTCTGCCAAGAAAACCCCAAATGGGGTCATGAAGAGTTAGACATGACTGAAACAACTGAACAAATGGTGCCTTCATTTGTGTATTGGAAATATTTATTGTAATTCTTTATACAGTGAATTAGTACTTAAATAGTAACTTTATAGATTTGTTTCATGACTTTGCTGTCCCTTGGTTCAGCTACTGACTGCTCCTTCTTAGTCTCTTTTGTTGGCTCATCATACATATCCCATCCCTACCTTTTGGTGTATTCCAAAACTCTGTCCTGGGCCCATTCTCTAGGTAACTTTATCAGATTCTATGGGTTCATTTGTCTCCATGGAGATGACTGCCTATCTCTATGTGTATTAACACATTTCCAACTGATGAGCAAAATATTTTCTCCTTTCTCTTTCCCACTTCCTTCCTACCCATGTTCCAAACTCCATCTTCCTATTGGGGGCATTTCTCGGTCACCCAGGTTCCCAAACCTTAGAGTCAACCCACTCTAATTTACTCTGCAGTTGTAATCAATTGTTAAGCCTTATCTGTTTTACCTCCACAGCATCTCTCACCTGCCTCCTTCTCTGTTCATATAACTTCCACCCTAGTTCAGATCCTTATCCCTCCCCTAGACTACTACAGTGTCTTCCTGGTTGATCTCTCCCTGCCTCCCTCTTCCTATTCATCATCTACACACTTGCGAGAGTGATATTCCTAAAGCACTAGATCTGACATCATTACTCCCCTGCTCAGTAAACTCCAGTGGCTCCCTCTCTGTTCTCTTTAATATCAAATACAAGCTCCCCTGTTTGGCATTTAAAACCCTTCACAACCTGGCTTCAAAGCTCCCACCTACCTTCCCATTTTATTACTCAATTTCACATGCTCTGTTAAGGCCAAACTTGCTTTCATTTTGTTCCTCACGCTATACTGACCCATTTCACTGCCTTTGCATAAGATGTTTTCCACAGCTAGAACGGACTGACTCTTAGAAGCCATCTAAACTCAGTCTTAAATAATATAACCTCTACGAGGTCTTTCCTGATTATTCTCAGCTATTAGCCCCACTCCATCCCCACTCTCAAAATTACCTTGTATTGGGGTGGCTAGGTGGAGCAGTGGATACTCAAGAGGACCTGAGTTCAAATCTGGCCTCAGACACTTGACACTTACTGACCCTGGGCAAGTCACATAATTGCCAAAAAAGCAAAAAAAATCACCTTGTATTATTTAGTATATTTGTGTAAGTTTTGCTGCCCAATGGAATTAAGCTCTTTGACGACAGCGACTGTTTGTTTTGCATCTTTAGCTCCTTAGTATTATGTACAGACTATGTAAAGGCATTTAATAAATGCTTATTAAGTTCATCTTTTCTCAGTGCCTGTTTTACTGATGAGAGATCACTGAGCATAATTTACATGTTTCTATTATTGTGTATCTGTGTCTATAATCTACCTTTCTCATTCTCGGTTATTTATATTTTTCTGCTTTGAAGCCGAGATAAGAGTTGAAAGTTAATTTTCATTAGGAAAATGCAGTTGTTCAGATGTAAATGATACCTTTCTGCCATATTCCACCTTTCAAAGGGTTCTGAGGTTGCCTATGTGGCATTGATATTCTCCTTTGTGTGCTAGTCCCTTGCACCTATCACATGTTATGTTGCTCTCGATGTTCCCTCAGTAAACAAGAATTTATTAAGTACCTCCTTGCTATGTACCAGGCACAGTAGTAGGCCTGGGATATACATAAAAAAGTGAGATAGCCCTTACTCTGGAAGAACTTCTATCTACTAGAATGATCTTGATATTTATCTTACCTTTTGTTACAAAAGTTCAAAATCTTAGAGTTTTAAGGGACCTCAGATATCATTTATTCTGACCCATGCATAAACAGAAATCCTCTATAACTTCTCTGACAAAGCAGTAATCTAGCCCTCATTTGAAGCTACTATCCCTTAATGCAACCCATTCCACTTGATCAGTTGTAATTATTGGTCACCTTTCTTCCTACCTGAAATCTGTGGCTTTCATCTGATACTCATTGTTCTGCCCCTTTTAAAAGGACACCACCACCTAAATCTGGGCCCCAAAATGAAATACTATCTGCTTCCCCTTTCTTCTTCATTAAAAATAATTTTTAAAAATCTTATGTTAGTGCTGATTTCCTACAAGCAAATATTTTTCCTACAAGCAAAATCAACTCCAGGATAAATGAGAAAATATGAGGGAATGAAAGTTACAAAAGTCAGCCCTCCATAGAAAAAGATGTGGACCATCCCAGCATAGCAATCTTGTTATTCAGAGTCAGTTAATGGTAATTCTTATTGTCTCTATTTAGCATTACCAAATATGCAACTTCAAGGTTCTGAAGTTCATTATTCCATAGTATAAAACTAGCCCAGTAGTGACTTCTCTGTAGTTGTTTTTCCTTGCTCTAGCATGTTTCCCCTCCAACATAAGTAAGCGAAAGCTACCAAAGTGATTTAGGGCATCAAAAAGATTAAGAATCTCTGATCTAGATAGAAAAATAACAATTTGGAATTAACCATCAACTGCATTTGGAGTAAAATTTTTGTGAATCTATGTCTTTGGGAACCAGAAGAGATGGCAGAGTGAGAGGGAGCAGTAGAACCCAATTTTTCTTGCACAATCACTTTAGTAAAAATCAAAGGAGAATACTAGACTGAGTGATGATTGGTAAAGCCAAGGACAAACAACAAACAAACAACAATGAATGCGTTTCCAGCCTGCGGAGACAGAGGCCTTTGGCCCCGGGGGAGGGGCGTAATCCAGGAACACTGCTACCGAAGTCTTCTAGCTACCAACCTTGGCTATAGTCTGTAGCTCTGTACAGGATAGGGAACTTGGATCAAAGTTGAACCTTCAGCTCTGTCACTGCTCGAGAGTTTAACTCAGAGTTGTAGAAGTTCCCAACCAGGGCTGGGGCCTGAAGCTATGTGCCCAGAGCAAGGAGTAAGGACCAGGGGCAGGCCTATAAGTTTATTGATCAGAACTAGTAGAGCCTTGCATAATGATAATAGGGACCAATGATACTAGAGCTCTGATGAGGGATGAACCCTGCAGCTGGCACCCATACCCTGAACTGGGATTGTGAGCCTTCAAAGCTCTGAGCAAGAGGACAGCAGCCAAACTTTAGAGTGCTGAAAGTTTGCAGCAGCTTGCTGGGCTGAGCCATCCCTATGGTTCTTGGAGAACATAGCATTCAATAATCAGAGTAAGCAATGGCAGGAGCCTGGATAGTATAGATCAGGACCAAACAAGTCCCTACCATTCTCTCCAGAAGTATTCAGATCCTGGCCCTGATGCAAAGCTCCAATTCAAGGAGTAAGCTGGGAAAATTAGTAAACAAAAGAAAATACTGAATATGAAGAAATATTATGACTTCAGAGATGTCAGAGACATGAACCCAGAAAAGGAGAATACCTCTAAAACATCTACAAGCAAAGGTTCGTTCAGAAACACAACTTGGCCACAAGATCACCCAAAATTCTTTGAAAAAATGAAGCAACAGATTTTTTGCAAAATAATATCACAAATAAAATGCAAGCTGTAGAAGAAGAACTTGGAAGGAGAGCGAACAACTTAGTACAAAAGGGGCAAAACCTTGCCTAAATAAAAATTCCCTGAAAATGAGAAAGGACCAAACAAAAATCAATGACTCAATGAGAAAAGAAATACTAGAACAAAATCAAAAGACCAAGAAAAATCAGAAAATATAAGTTATATCCTATCAAAAACAACTTATCTGGGAAACAGAAAAACATTTAATAATCATTGGACTACCCCAAAATTACAACTTGGAAAAAAAAAAGCCCAGAGGACACATTTCAAGAAATAATGATTTTAAAACTGCCTAGATCTCTTAAAATTTGAGGACAATGTGAAAACAGGTCGAATGCACCAGTTATGCCCTGAGCCAAAATGCAGAAATTTCAGGTCAAAGAAAGAATACTGCAAGTAATCAGAAAAAAAGTTTTGAGTATCAAAGAGCCATGCTCAAGATTACCCAAGACTTGGCAAGTACCACTATAATAAGAGAGAAGAGGGGCAGCGAGGTGGCGCAGTGGATAGAGGACCAGCCCTGGAGTCAGGAGGACCTGAGTTCAAATCTAGCCTCAGACCAAACACTTGACACTTACTAGCTGTGTGACCCTGGGCAAGTCACTTAACCCCAATTGCCTCACCAAAAAAAAAATAAGAGAGGAGAACCTCTGATCTGATACTCTGAAAGCTATAAGCTCACAACCAAGAATAACTCAGCCAGCAAAACTAAGTATCATCCTATGAGAGATGGGGAGTAGGGAATAGGCCTTTCCTGTTTACTTTTTCATGCTTCTCTTGAGTCTTGTATTTGAAAGTCAAAATTTCTATTCAGCTTTGGTTTTTTCATAAAGAATACTTGAAAGTCTGCTATCTCATTGAATGGCCTTTTTTTTTTAATCCCCTGAAGGATTATACTCAGCTTTGCAGGGTAGGTGATTCTTGGTTGTAATCCTAGCTCTTTTGCCTTCCAGAATATCATATTCCAAGCCCCCTGATCCTTTAATGTAGAAGCTGCTAAATCTTGTGTTATTTTGACTGTGTCTCCATGATACCTTTGTTTTTTTCTGGTTGCTTGCAATATTTTCTCCTTGACCTGGGGAGCTCTGGAATTTGGCTATAATATTCGTTGGAGTTTTCATTTTGAGATCTCTAGTGTCAGCCAGGTGTTATAGATCTTTCCTGCTGACCTTTAAGTTGTCTTTGACTAGAAAATTATTTCACCCCATCCTTATGTGGATTCTGCTGCTCCAGGAATTGTTTTGTAACATTATTTAAAGGTATTCAGAAGGGAATTGGGGAGAGCTCAGGCAAGTCACTGCCTTTACTCTGCCATCTTGGCTCTGCCCCCTAACCATGCAATTTTTAAGGAATTATTATTTCTGTGAGCAAGCAGTGAAAAGACATATAACAGCTCCTTTGGCTTTTGCCGAGAAAATTAAACTAGTTCCAAAGTTTTATACTTGTCTTTGTTAATACATTAAGTGCAAGCCGTTTTTTAAAAATATGTTTTAGAGGTAGCTAGGTGGCTCAGTGGATAGAGCTCCAGCCTTGGAGTCAGGAGGACCTGACTCCAGACTCCAGACACACAACGCTTAACTAGGTGTGTGGGCAAGTCACTTGACCCTGATTGCCTCACCAAAAAGCCAAATATATATATATAAAATTAATAACCTTGCCAGTTCTTTAGCTAAGTAGGCATACAGCTATAAAATTTCAAATAAGATAACATTAAAACAAATGGAACTGTTCAGTACATGCCCTTCCTGAGCAGATCTTCATTACTGTAACACAAGCTATAACTTTGGGAGCTCTATTTTCATCTTGTACAACTCTCAAATTTATGGTTCTTTCCTTAAAACATACTTTAATGATTTACCATAAGCAGGGAAAGAATATGTTTGTTTTCTGTTTGCAGTGATATGCACACGTATAAGATAGAATCTCAAGTTATGAGAATGAATGAGAGAAGGTAGGCATACAAATTAATATTGGCCCACACATCTAGTGCTTGAAATAAATTACATTGAGTCTCGGAGGATCAGGTTGTAAAAGAAAAAAATTTTAAATATATAGCCTGTGGTAGTTTTGTTCTTATTCTGTAGGCTGCTGGTCCTTCTAGCTATCACATGCATCTTTAGTAACTGAGGACTAGAGAATATTTTTTTTAATTTTATTAATTTATTTTGATTTATCAACAATCACTTCCATATGCTTTTGAGTTTAAAATTTTTCTCCCCCTTCCTCCCCCCCACCCTCCCCAAGACAGCGTGCAAGCTGATATAGACTTTACATTTACATACCCATTAAACATATTTTCACATTAGTAAAGTAGTAAGTAAAAATTAAAACCAATAGGAGGAACCATGAGAAAGATGAAACAAAACTCAACAAAAGAGGAAAAAATGATAGCGATTCAACTTCCATAGTTCTTTCTTTGGATGTGGACAACATTTTCCATGACGAGGTCTCTGGAGATGTCTTAGATCCTTGTATTGCTGAGAAGGACTAAGTTTATCAATATTAGTCATCGCACAACATGGCTGTTGTTGTGTACAGAGTTCTCTTGGTTCTGCTCACTTCATTCAGCATCAGACCATACGGGTCTTTCCAGGTTTTTCTGAAGTCAGCCTGTTCATAGCACAATAGTATTCCATTACATTCATATACCACAGCTTGCTTGGCCATTCCCCAATTGATGGGCATCCTCTCAATGTCCGATTCTTTGCCACCACGAAAAGAGCTGCTATGAATATTTTTGTACACGTGGGGACTAGAGAATATTTTGATGGCTAATAAATTTATTACTGGTTCATTTGTTTTTAAAATGATTTGAAAGGCCAAGGTAATAACTGAGGTGCTTTTTGCTCCTTGGAATATATGAACAGATCTTGGTATTGATGAAATAGAGGTGTCAACTCTGTGTCACTTTTTTCCCCATACTCAAAGATTTGATAATGTTCACTATACTTAATTACTAAGGAGCTGCTCAGGTATCTGGATAACACATAGGTGACTCAAACTTAAAATGTCCAAAACAAAACTTATTATTTTTCCCCTCAAACTGTCCCCCTTTCCTGTTACCCTGAGGCCCCCACCATCCTCCCAGTAACCAAAGATTACAACCTCTGTATCATCCTCAGTTCCTCACTATCACCCCACATATCCAGACCGTTGCCAAATCTTATTTCTTAACGTTGCTTATGATTTGCATAGGGGTTTGCATCTCTTTCTCCCCATTCATGTGGACCTATCCCTAATTCAGAACCTTTATGTAGCCTTCTGACTAATTGCCCTGCCTCAAGCCACTCCCCACTCCAAATCTATCCTCTCAGCAGTCTTAGTGATCCCGTCCGTAGAATGCTTAGCCCCCTTACTTCTGTTTCTTTGTCTAGCCTTTTCTGTAAGAATTGGCTCAAGTCCCAGCCTTTTACAGAACACCCTTCCTAGACCTTCACAGCTAATACCTTCATATTTCACATTACCTTCCTATACTCTGTATGTATTTTGTATGTACCTGGGTATTTACGTATTATCTATCCTATAAGAATATATGCTTCTGGATGTAGGGGTGATACCTGGAGAATAAAATTGAGGGGTAAGAGAGGATTATACTGGGAGAAGGAGAAAGGGAGAGGTAGAATGTGGTAAATTATCTCATGTAAAACAGACAAGAAAAGGCTTTTATAGTGGAGGGGAAACTGGGGAAGGTGAGAGGGAATGAGTGAATCTTATTCTCATCAGATTTGGCTTAAGGAGGGAATACCATACACACTCAATTTGGTATGGAAATCTATCTTATCCTACAGGAAAATAGGGGGGAAGGGAATAAGAGAGCAGAGGGAAGATAGGGGGAAGGGGGTAATCAGAAGCAAACCCTTCTAAGGAAGGACAGGGTCAAAAGAGAAAGTAGAATAAATGGGGGGGATAGGATGAAGGTAAATATAGTTTTTTACAACATGACTACTAATGGAAGTGTTTTGCATGACTGCACATGTGTAACCTGTATAAAGTTGCTTGCCTTCTCAATGAGAGTGGGTGGAGAGGGAGAAAATTTTGAACTCAAAAGTTTTAAAAACAAATGTCAAAAATTGTTTTCACATGCAACTGGGAAATAAGATATACAGGCAATGGGGTATAGAAATCTATCCTGCCCTATAGAAAAATAGAAGGGGAAGGGGATAAGAGAAAGAGGGGAGGGGTAGAAGGGAAGGCAGATTAGGAGAAGGGGTATTCATAACGCAAGCCATCTTGGGGTGGGGGGAGGAATGAGATGGGGAGAAAATTTGGAACTAAAAATCTTGTGAAAGTGAATGTTGAAAACTAAAGATAAATTAATTTTTAAAAAATTATATAGGCTTCTGGAGAGCAGGAAAGTTTCTTTGCTTTCCTTTCCACTTAGCACACTGGTTTTCCCAGCTATTGATTGGGGAAGACAGTAGTCTGCCTTACTTGTGATACAGGAGAACCTTGCTTTTATGGCTCCTTATTAAAACAATTTGGTCATACCATGAGCCATATTGTGTATCCTGCAACAACTACATATTGAATGGATTCTAATGCTGTCCTCCAGGGTTGACATTACAAAGTAGATTAGTGCATTACATTAGTAGATATCTGCTTCGCTTTTTAAAGTTAACTGAAAATATCATGGTTTTTCTTCATATAGGCCTGTGATCTATAAGAATTCTATAATCTTTTGAGTAATCAAATGCAAAGTGTTACAAATAGGGAAAAATTGATTGATGATAGAGATCATTAACTTCCCTGGGTTCTTTGCTAAGTTCCTTTTCAGTTAAAACAACCTTCAATTTAAAGTCATTGATGCTTGGAACATTGGAATACCATGTCAGTGTACTACCAGATCTCTGCATCCCATTATTAATTACAAGTCTAGTTTTTACTTACATTTCTTAAAAAATCTTATTAATTCAGTCTTGGAATATGTTTCAGCATTTTAAAATACAGTCACATGAGAAGTAGTTTGGCATAGTGGATAAAAGGCTGGCCTTTGGAGTTAGAGAGACCTGTTCATTTAGCTCTTAACTCTGATATTAGCTTTGTAATTGTTGGCTAGTCACTTATTTTTCCCCAGTACTCCAAGCAACTCCCTAAGACTGAGTTACAAAATCACAGATACGGACACTACTCTACGTTCTCCCCCTGAAATATACTATAAATGAGTTGGAAGGGAGCTTAAGATCATCTAGTTCAAACCTCAGCTAAAGCATGAATCCTTCTATAACATCTTGACAGTAGTTTTCCAGCCTCTTTGTTTAGTAAACACTTTTAGGGCTGTGAGGTATGCCCTCCCAGGGTAGCCCATATATATATTTTTTTAATGGATTTGTTAGGGACTTCTTCCTTATATTAAACTAGAATCTGTCTCCTTGCAGTTTCTTCACAGTGTTTCAAGTTCTGCCTTCTGGTGCCAAACAGAATGAATCTAATCGCTTTTTCAAAGGAAAACCCTTCAAATATTTCATTACAATTATATCTTCCTTCTCCGCTTATTAAACCTCTGCTTCAGGCTAAACGTTTTTCATCCATTTAACTGATTATCATATGGCTGGTAGCCCCTTTACATTCTTGGTCACAGACAATCAGTGACCTCTGAATATACTCCAGTTTATTAATCCTCCTCTAGAAAGGTAAAGCAGTATTCCAGAGGAGGTCTGACAATAGGCAGCTAAATATAACTGTAAAACATTTAACTGGATCTATCTTCCTTTAAAAGTAAAAATAACTCTTGGTAAGGAGATTATTTATTGCCATATTAAATATTGACTTTCATATTATTGTGAAGGGCCAAGTGATATAGTGGCAAGAGCATTGCCTGGATTTTAGTCCTACTTCTACCATTAATGAGCTACTACTAGCTTTCTGACCATAGGCAAATCTTTGGGCTTCAGTTTCTTCATCTTTAAAATAAGGAAATTATATTAATAATTGACCTATGGTCCCTTCTCTAAATAGACTTTCATGCTTATGCAAATATGTGGCTTTAGTAGCTAATATCCATTTAATTTGTTTTTATGTGAAAATTGTAAGCCGCTTGAGAGTAGTATATTTATCTTTGTATTTTCCAAAGTATATAGCCACATAGTGTCTCACAATCAATCAACTGATCTTTGTATCTTTCTCAGTACATAGTGCCTTGTGTCAAGCAGACTGGAATCAGTCTCTAATCTATGAGTGGCCAGACCCAAACAAAGCAGGCCAGAGATAGGAGAGTCAGGAATCACACAGAAGTTTAATTTCAAAGTGAGGAAAAACAGCTTGCAAGCAAGGACACATGCAGGAGGGTGCAAGGCAGGGTGGGGAGATCTCAATATTTATACCAATGGCTGTGCAGTGAGCTTGTCTGAGCTCAGAGAACACCTGGTGCTGGTCAAAGCAATACAATAATTATGTGAAACAGTTCTTGGATTTTGCAGTGGCTGAGATCATCCAGAAAGTGAGCGCAAAGGATTGTTGTTATGCCAGGCTCAGGGCACAGCCTGGTTGCTGGCCCTTAACTCTGGAAAACAAGGTGTCTCCTAATATCTTCCCCCTCTTGACTAAAGGAAGGAGGTCTGGCCAATACAGAAGAAGCAGGTATAAGCCAAGAGGCCAGTTGGGCCAGGAAGAGATGTTGCCCAGGGGGCCTGTTAGGAAAGTGTGTCTTGGGTGTTTTGTTAGCCATTGTTTTCTTGCAAGCAGAAAAGAGTGGGAGGACCAGGAATGTAGAGGAAGAAAATGCCAACATACACTTGAATCAGGGGCTAAATAGTTGGGCACATAACAAAAGGAAAGAGGACAGTGTGCTCTGCCCTCGTTTGGAATCTTTGGGCGGCTATCTCTTCTGGGTGTCAGCTGCTTCTTGGTCCGTGCTAGATGAACCTTAAGATCCCTAGAAGGTTCTGCTGTCCACTCAAGAGCAGAGAGGCTTTCTTCAGATGATCCAGAAGGACACACCTACAAGTTTGGCAGCTGTGGCAGTAGTCAGAAGGACCTGATAGAGGCCCTTAGAGAAAACTTCTTGCATTACTCTTTGAATCTGAGTTTCTAGTCAGCTAAACATGTGCTTTTATTTAAGAGCCTCTGAATAACACATGGAGATGATCCTAGACATGATCCAGTTTCCTAGCCACATAGAGCTAGTTTGAAGCAATGCGATAAAGTTTTTCTCACAATTCCTAAAACTGCATAATTAACATTGTCAGGTACAGATCAAACTACTTAGAGAGCTTGCATTGGACTAGTTTTGAGAAGGGAGATTTACATGTCACCAAGGTAACCAAGAAAAATTAAACATAAACCATGCAAAGCAATACAGCAATTATCACCAGTTTTAACTAACATCAAATCGCCTTGTATCCTAGTAACCCATTCTCTAGGCCCTAGGTATCTTTTCTTAGACAATAGGCATTATTCTCAGGACAGCTCTAAAGGGGGCTCTGCTTCTCTGGTTCCAAATCTAGAGGTTCCTAGATAATTCTAACTTAACATAATTTAGTAAATTTGGTTTTCTGATCTTAAAACTTCAGAGAATTTTGGTTCATATACCATTTGTTCTTTCTATCCTTACTTAAATCCTGTGCCTGATAGAAGAATTTTTTTTAAAAACCATACACTACTTTTCTATTTCTTAGCCAGCACCAAATGGTTTTGGTACTTATTGCTATTGCTACAATATTGTATCTATATGCTATCTGGTACAATATTGAATAATATTGGTGACAGTGGGCATCCTTGTTTTACATGTGATCTTACTAGGAAGGCTTCTAGCTTATCCCCCATTACAAATAATACTTGCTGATGGGTTTATTATAAGCATGCTTTTTATCATTTTAAGGGAAAATCCATTTATTCCTATATTTTCAAGTGTTTTTAATAGAAATAAATATTGTTCTTTATCAAAAGCTTTTTCTGTATTTATTCATATAGTCAGTTATATTAATAGTTTTAAGCCATCCTGTTGCCAGCAATGAAGCAGAGCACCAAACGGGAGAACTCAAAATAAAGAAAACGTGAGCTAAGTGGTTCAGTGAAGACTGAATGTTTATTCATCTGAGGGTCACAGCATATATAGAAAAAACCTAACATAACTTCAAAGAGTCATCCCCGTGAGACCCTCCCATACATCTTCTGTCTATGTGACATTACAACATATGTTTCCTAGTTGTCAGGGTTCATAGATCGGACAGTTTACTCCAAGGCCTTCCCTGGCACCACCTGCACAGAGGAGTGGTGTATAAATCTAAGTGTTCAAAGAGGGAAAGGAATGTTCAAGAGAGCCTCCCTTGCTCTGGAGACTGGGGAGCCAACTTCCTAATAATGTGAGCCTAGGGGTCAAGACCAGGTGAGAGTCAAGCCCTGTCCTGGATCTTAAACCCAGATCGGACTCCTTCAGGGCTGACCCTCACACTTCCACCTTTCTGTTTTAGCAAGTAGCTTGAGGCAGTGAACATCCCTTCCTAACACTCTGACCCGTGATTTAATCAAGGTGACAGCGCAGGGAATAGTGAAACACAATATGATAAATAAGTGCCCAAGAAAATGCATGAAGTAACAAGGCAGGTAAATTTTTAACTACATTGATCGCACTTAATTTTTTTTGAGATTTCTACAGCCAGATTTCTTGGGTCCTGCCCTGGGAAATGACTATTCTCAGTTGCTTGAGTTTTATTAGTTAGGAAAGACAGATCAGCTGAAATACTGCTGTTATGCCAAATGCCTTCTAAATGATTTCTTGTCATATCCCACTTCGATGTACTAGAATTATATGGCAAAGGAGTAACACATACCATCGTAAAACGATAATCACATTTTAATGTAGCCTTAAATTCTGTTTCAGCAAGTTCATCCCCAATAAATTCCACAGCTTCCTTTAAGGCATCTAGTTTTTGCTGAAAATCCAAATCAGTTTCCCCTTGTTTTTGAAGTGCTAGTGACACATTCCAAGCCAATGCTTCAGTATATTTTGCCTCCTGTAACTGTTGTGAAAAAGTATCAAATGATACTGATGAGGCAACAATAGATGATATAAGTGATACCAGTGACACAATTCCCCAAATCACACATTGTACACATCTCTTTTTCCTTAAAACAGTCCCTTGATTTAAATAATGCAGGGTCTGATCTGCAGGGGCCGGGAACCACCCGTCCTGTACTTGTGAAGGAAATGTAGAATATCTAGGTCTTTCTAAAATCATAGCTACATAGTCCCAAGTTCCATGTGTATTTTGTAAGTATCTATTTACTAAGCATCTTTTACATTTAATGACATAGTATCCGTCTGATGTTTTTGTAATGTTGGTCCTTCCTAGCAAAAATGCTTGATGTCTAGGTAAACAGGCAGCCAATTTTCTTTTTATTATACTTGAGAGCTATGTGATCCTTATTCGGAATAGCTGCGTATACATGTATAGAGTGAAAAGCTGCCATGGCCAACCAGAGCTTTTCCTGATATACACCATTCTTAGTAATCATACCAGGCATGACCCATCCTTGCCTTACCCCCCTCTAGGTGAAGGTGTGACTTACTCCAAATCGCAAACCTTTCCCACCCATAATTGGCTATATCCCTATAAGGTGCGTGACATTTTACCCAAGGTGGAAATGCATGCCATAGTGTTTTTACAGAGATGCTAAAACAGTCCGGCCAGGGAGAAAAATGAACTGGTGTTTCCACAGATTCAGTAGTTTTGACACCAAACATAGATGTGTTCTAAACTACTCCCTGAGGAGCCACTTGTGCAGAATGAGTGACATTTTCTAACTTGACACAGTAATCTATATCAGTTACACCATCCCTGCATTCCTCGTATAAATCCCACTTGGTCATAATGTATATTTTTGTAAGATATTGCAATCTTTTAGTTAGTGTTTTATTTAGAATTTTTTTTTGCATCCATATTCATTAATGAAATTGGTCTATAATTTTCTTTTCTCTGTTTTTACTCTTCTGATTTTAGGTATCATTATCATGTTTGTTTCATAAAAGGAGTTTGGTAGGATCCCTTCTTTGCCAGTTGGTCCAAATAGTTTATTTAATATTGGATGGAATCCACTTGTAAATCTGGTACTAGGGCTTTTTTCCCCCTTAGGAAGCTCATTTATAGCCCACTCTTCTGTCTTTTATCAAACAGATACGTTAAAATGATTTCACTTTCTTTACCATTATCAGTACAATTTATGTGTAAAATCCTTAATTCATAGAACTGTAATCTAATTTTGAGAACTTATTACTAAAACATACTCAAATGCTTGATTATGGAAATTTGCTATAAAAGGAAAAAGAGGGACATAGTTATAACAACGTCATATGTTATAAGGGAGGGAAATTCCCTTAGCTCTGTTTGATTCTAGGCATGAATCATATCTGACAGCCAGTCATGTAGTGACAATGCATGAAAAGCAAAGCTCAGGATTAACCAGGTAGGAATTTTCCTTTTCCGAAAGGAAATAGCACAATGAGGAAATAGAGTCAGGAGGCTCCTGCCTAGGCCATGTCCAGGATTGTCCCTGAAATTTTCCCCAGGCACAGACTTTAGCAGTTCCCAGACTGCAGCACATGCCATTTTCAGCTATTGGCTTCATGACAAATCAGACAGTCAGATCAAAGCTATGATCAAAGCTCAAAACAATAGTCAATTATAGTCCCAGGAATTTTTACCTTAAATAGCCAAATTTCACCAACCACAACTTGAGGCTTTTGAATCTCTTTACTAATGTTTCCCTAACAGTTAATATTTCATTTATCCTTTACTAATGAATTAAAACTACCCATATTCTTGGGGCTTCATACAGGAAATACCTGATAGTTGGCTTTGAAGCTACGTCTTTAAACCACCTTATACGCTTTCATAGCAGGCAGGGTTTTCAGATGCAAATTCACTGTTATGATAGTGATGTGCATAGACATGCAAACAATAAATGTTTGTTGAATGATTTTTAAAATATAGACTGTATGTGAGATATGGATCCCAGTCCTATTCATACTTTCCTAGGCTATTTGGATGTTCACATTTAGAATTCTGGCATGGAAAATTTTATTACAATGAACATTAAATATTTACTATGGCTTTGTTATCACAACAATAAATGTCACTGAAATTTAATTGGCTATTAGTCTGAGCTTTTGGGTAGTTAAAAAAAATTTAAACCAAAATGTCATCATTAGTTGAAAATTAGTAGTGTACAGTACACATATATACTCATAAGTTACTCTTGGGTGATAGTGTCTCTCTTATATCTTAAGTTTAAAGTAAGTTATGAAAAATTTTTCCTCTGATCACTTAACAAACCTATTCCAATCTCACAAGCCGTGTGATTCTAATGTACATTAAATTAAGTATACACAGTAGGTGAGGGCAATGAGTATCATAATGGTATCAAATGAGATGATATTTGTAAAGCACTTAGCACAGTGTCTGACACATAGTAGGATCTTCATAATTGACTTATTTCCTTCCTTCATTCCTGCTCAGTAAATACTTGCTGACAAATTCATTCAGAACTGTGATCGCCATTGCTTTTATCTGATTTAGATTGTGCAACCATATAAGCACCATATAAACTTATAAGCTGTTTTTATTATGCTAATAATTTAAAATATCAATGAATCTGTTTAAATGAAGTGAAAATAATTGCAAGTTCCAGAGATGATTGTTATTAGGAGATTTTGGAAAATATCCATGAGTGCTAAACTGAAACCTCTAGCCCTTATTTTATTTAGGATCTCTTCTCAGAGGCACTGGCTGAGTGAATTACATCTCAAGTACTTCATGTAGCTAACATAATACATTTGGTTTGGTTTGGGTTTTTTTTTTAAGTATGTTCCTTTTCATCACTTCATATCTCCCCTTGATTATCATATAGAAGATAGCTTTCATTTCTATTTCTTAGTTAGCACTGAATGTGCTAGAGATGCTGACAAGACAGATTTCTGCCCTGGCAATTTATTCATTATTTTTACATTGTAAAGTTATGAAACCAAGACTCTTAAATTAAGTTGTGTGATTCTTTCACCTTTTCCTGGGAAGTGTTCTATATTTTAATGAATATAAATATTTATGGGAAAAGATTTTATTAATTGTTTTGAGAAACAGGGTTGAGAAAAGATTTAGCAGTTGACAGTTCTTAAGGAGTCAGGGTATACTTGTTTCCTGTCCTGTGATTTGAGTTACTTAGTTTAGCTTGATTCCTTGAAAGACATCTGTAGTCCTAGAATAACATTTAATGCATTCTACCCAAAAAAAGAAAGCATTTTCATATAGCATAATTCATTTCCCTAACATTTGTGAGCATTGTAAAGCAAATAACTCTGTCTTATTCCCATTTTAAAGAAGAAAATTTGTATACTTACACAGTTTGGTCATGAAGTAAAAAACAGTTATACTAGAATTGTTTTCCTCCTACTTTTGTATTTAACTAGTGAATCAATGGTGGCAGCTCCTAATTTCAAAGTGTTTATATATAGCCAACCAGATAGAGTGATGCTAAAAATAAAAATGACTTTCCTTCCTTGATAAAAGGCAAGCAACCGCAGTGACAAGGTGGTAGAATGGTATATAGGTAAGAATGCTGGACTTAGGATAGCTGGGTTCAAATCCTAGTTGTGATACTTAACTATTGTGCCATTACAGTACTGTTTGACTTTGAACACCTCGCTTAATTTCTCTGCACCTTTTTCTTTATTTTTATGGAAATAGTGTTTGCAGTACCTTTCTCATAATGTTATTTTGTGCTTTATAAACCATATAGAGTACTATAAAAATGTGAGTTATTATTCCCTTCCAGGTGATTAGTAGTACTGAAGCTGGGGAAGGGATTCCTTTTTATTATTTTGACCAACCTCTAATATGGGATTAGAGGCAGGTAGTGGTAGATTTTTTCTAACAATTTTTAAAAATTTTGAGTTCCAAATTCTCTCCTTCCCTTCTGCTCCTCCCCAACCCATTGAGAAGGCAAGCACTATGATAGCTAATAAGGGATTTTCCGTCTCCCCTTTTCACCTGAGGGTGGAGACTGTCTAATATTTTGAATTTGAACTCAGAACCCATTTTCCCATAGAAATAATGTTTAAAGTGTTCGTTACGTTCTAAGGCTTGCACACAAAAGCACTTGCAACCCAAAATATACTAAGTCATGGGAAGAGAAAAGGGTAACTCATAGGGAAAAATTTATATTAATTTGATTTTAGCCATGTTCTGGGTTTTAAGGGCCAGAAATCGGCAGGATGGTAGAAAAAACACTAAATTCCAAAGAACTGGCCATGAATCATATCTTTGCTACTTGTATGAACTTGAAGAAATCACTTCAACTCTAAAATTCCTCTTCTTTAAAATGGTAGTGGTAATATTTGAACTACCTAAACTACCTATGTCACAGAGTTATGAGGCTCAAATCAATTAAATATGTTAAACACTCTTTAACCTGTAAAGTTCTATCTAAATGTTGTTGTACAGTCATATCTGACTCTTTGTGACCCTGCGGAACATACGACCCATGGGGTTTCTTGGCAAAAATACTCCAGTGGATTAAGGCAAATACAGGTTAAAGCTACTTGTCCAATGTCACACAGTTAGTAAGTGTTAGAAGCTAGATTTGAACTCAGGTCTTCCTTATGACATTATTTCTGAAGAAAAATATTTTTCAAGTTCTAAACAGTTACCCCCTCATCCTATTAAAAAAAAAAGCCTCACATACAACTGTTAAAACTTGAAATGTTTGTAATTTGGGGGCTTCTTGTATACTCGTTGGTGTGCATACCTCTCCAGTTTATCTGTAATTACAGGAAGCCTGTACTACAACCAACAGTAACAAGAATTAGCATTTATTAAGCACTTACACTGTGCTGAGAGCTCAAAATACGTATACAAACAGAAAGTTATTCTCTGTCCTCAAGGAGCTTACCTTCTAGTGGGGGAAGCTGCAAGGGCAGAGTGAGCTTCCAGGGTGAGAAGACTATTGTGTCATCATGGAGAAAGTCCTTAGAATTAGGAGTGGAGCTCAGAGAAGAATGGTTAACCCTGCTAACCCTCTCCCACAATCCACATGTGTTGTGAGCTTTACTGCTTCTTTGTCCTTTCCATCTGAAGTACTCTACCTTACTGAATTCTACCTGTCTTATAAAAACTTGAGCTTAAATGATATTTTATTCATGAAATCTTTCTTTAGTATCCTTTTCTAAACTTCTGTACGACTTATTTTTTGTACCTTCCCTACCAGAACTCCACAAAGGTGAGTACTCTCTTTCCCCATGCCATTCTAGTGCAGTTACACAGCACTTCCTTATGCCTCCTCCCAGAATCAAGCCCCTAGAAACTCTGATAACCTACCAGAACTCGTCCCTCGATGGTTAATGTACTTCTTCCCCATCCCACTGCTTCTGAACGCCTCGTTGTCATTGTTCAGACCCTGTTCTCCGTGTAACCTTCCCCGCTGACTTTTCCCATATTCCTATCCCTTTCAATCACATCACACCACCACCACCAGTATCCTACTCTAAAGCCATTCAGCCCTTCGACTGTGCTCTCTAGAATGCCTGCTCCATAGGTAACAAACTCGCTTTCATCATAAACCTTTTTCTTTCTCACTCTTCCATCTTCTTGTGCTCACTGAGACCTGACCCTCTCCTGTCTCAGCAGTTTACTGGCCACTGTTCTTCAGTGAGTTCAGTCCCTAGCTCTAGCTTTCTCAGTTTCCCAACTTCTGCCCTAGTACTAGAGTACTTTAACATGTGTATTGATACTCCCTCACCTAACTCCCCAGTTCCTGTTTCCCCTGACCTATTCTTCCACCCACCTCAACTATACACAAAGGTTGAGGTGGTGCCATTGATTTTCTATATTCACGAACTTTGAATTGTCTTTATCTGATCATAATCTGTTATCATTCCAGTTCTCCCTCTACCTCACAGCCCCTAACTCTGTTCTTCTGTCTCTAATCACTCTACCCGTCAGTTCTCTCCCAGACCATCACCCCTGCACTGGTTCCATTCTTATCCTTTCCGCATCATCCCTCGGTGAACCAGTTTAACTCTATACTCTTCTCTCAAGTCTCTTGTTCTTTTCTCTTATGACTGATTTTGCCCTGCCAGGGCTCAGCTCTGAATTATTCCCACCATTCTCTGCCTTCCTCCCTATTCATGTGGTGCTGGTGCTGCTTCTGCTGCTGCTGAATCAGTCTGGAGAAAATCACAAAATCATGCTGAGCAGGACCACTACAGATTTGTTATGTATCTCAACTGGGCCCTCACTGCAGCAACACAATCTTTTTATCTCTCCCTAATCACTATCCCTGTAACCACAGCCTTTTTTTCCAAGTCTTTTTACCTGTCCTCAAACCTGTGACTCTTCCTCCCTCAACCATCTCATTTGAGAACCTTGCCTTATATTTCACTGAAAAAGAAATTGAGGCTATTCACTGAGAGCTCCCTTTTCTCTTGTCTTCCTTCTCATTTCACACAGATGCCTTCTGCCTCCATCTCTTCCACCCTTATCTGACATAAACAGGTGTCCCTTCACCTTGCCAAGGCCAACCACTCTACATAAACAAGTGATTCCATTCCCATCCCATCTTCTCCAGCAGATTCTCCCCTTTACCATCCTTACTCAGTTATTAATCTTCAATTTCTCCCTGTTTCTTGAATGCTTCCCTACTGCCTGTAAACATGCCTATGTCTCCCTTATCCTTTAAAAAAATTCATTTGATCCATCCATGCCTACTAGTTATAATCCATACCTTCTATTGCTAGCCGCTTTCTCCTTTCTTATCACTCGTCACTGAACTCTGCAGTATGACTCAGCCTTATTCAACTGAAACTGCTTTTTTCAAAGTTTCCAGTGATGTCTTAATTCCCAAATTTAATGGTTTTTTTCTTACTCCTCACCTTCTTGACCTCTGTAGCCTTTGACACTGTCAGTCACTTTGTTTTTGTTGACAATTACTTCTCTAGGCTTTTATGACACACTTTCTCTTCTGGTTTTCTTTCTACCTATCCAACTACTCCTTTTCAGCCTCCTTTGCTAGATCTTTAGCCAGCTAACCAAGGGTGTCCCCTAAGTATCTCCTCTGGGACTACTTCTGTCTCCCTCTATGCTATTTTACTTGATGGTCTCAACTCCCATGGATTCAATTATTGTCTCTATACAGATGATTTTCAGGTCTTAACTTCTCTTCTGATCTTTAGTCTCACATCTCCAACTGTCTTCTGGGCATCTTGAACTGGATGTTTTATATATATATCCATATATACATACATACATATATATGTATATATGTATGTATGTATGTATGTATGTATGTATATATATATATATGGATGTCTTAAACTCAGTATGTCCAAAACTCATAATCTTTTCCCTCCAAACCTTCTCCTTTTCCCAACTTTCCTATTACTGTTGAGGGTACTATCATCTTCCCAGTCATCTAAGCTTGCAACCTAGGTGCCATCCTCAACTCCTTACTATCTTTGCCCCTCACATCCTATCATTTGCAAATATCTGTCAATTCTACCATCATAATATCTCTCGTGTGCACCTCTTTCTGTCCTCTGATACTACAACCAAGCTGCTTCAGGCCTTTGTCACTTCATGCCTGGACTATTGCAGTAGCTTTCTGGTTGGTCTCCCTGCCTCAGTTAAGTCTTTCCCCATTCCAATCAGCCCTTTTCCACTTAGCTTTCAGTGATCTTGCTTTAAGGCATCAATCTGACCATGACAGTAGTGCTCAGTGAGCCCCAGGATCGTCCTGTGTTTGGCTCTTAAAGCCCTTCATAACCTGGTCCTTTCCTGTCTTCCCTGTCTTCTTTTTTTTTACACCTAACTTCCCTCCACAGACTCCTTAATATGGTGACATTGACCATCTTGCTTTTCCTTGAATAAGACACTCATCTCTCAGCTCCATGAATTGTCATTATCTGCTGTCATGCCTGGGTTTCTTCCTCATTATCTTCACCTCCCGACTTTCCCTGTCTACTTTAAAGCCCAGCTAAACTTGTACCTTCTGTAAGAAACATTTCCTCTTCCCTCTAAATTCTAGTACCTTCTCTTTGTTGAGTGTCCCCAATTTATCATACACACACACATACACACTTTGTACAGAACTATTTGCATAGTCTCCCCATTTGATTGTGAGTTCCTTGTGAACTTATACTGAGGTGTGTGTTTGTTTTTTTTTTTGCCTTTCTTTGTGTCTCCAATACTTAGTACAGTGCCTGGCACGTAGTAGGTACTTAAAAAGTGCTTGTTGATTTCATTGGGCAATTCATTATAATACAAAATTTCTCCTAGATTGTCAGTATTTAGTAGGCAGGTTTCATGTCTTATATGTTTTTTTTAAGTTGTCATTTTATCTTGTTCATTTTTTATTTTGTCAATTAGATTTTCTTCTCTTTGCATTTGTTTTCAACAAGTTTATCAATTCTTTTAGCTTTTTAAAATAAGTTTTTCATCAACTCTAAAATGGTAGCACTGCCCTTATCTGGGTTCCTTTCTGAACTTCTTTTTACTCCCTTCTTGGATATGTAACCCATTTTATTCATGCTCTTTTTGCATCATTATGACTCCCCCTGTTCCCACACAGTATCCTCTCTTCCCTCCTATAAGCCATCCCTTGTAACAAATAAGTATAGTCATATAAAATGAATTTGGATTGTATTGATCAAACAACATAATTTATGAGGCGGAGCCAAGATGGTGGAATGAAAGCAGTGACTTGCTTAAGCTGTCCCCCAAACCCCTCCAAATACTCACAAAAAATGGCTCTAAACAAATTCTGAAGCAGCAGAACCCACAAAAAGACAAAGCGAAACAAATTTCCAGCCCAAGACAACCTGGATGATTGATCCAGAAAGGTGTATCGCGCTGGGCTGGGAGCACAGTTCTCAAGGCCCAACCAAACCTGGAGCAGGCCTCAGAGGAGTGAACCACAGGCAGCTGTAGAGGTTACCAGACTCTTCAACCCACTAATGCCAAAGACAACTTAGAAGGTCAGTGGGAAAAGTCTGTTTCTGTCGGTGCTGAGAAAGGAAGGCAGGGTCTCAGCTTCATTCTCCAAGAGCGTGGTGGGGGGGGGGAGCAGCTGCTTCCCGAGCTTCCGGCCCACTGACTGAGGGGGAATCCAGTGGCTGATCAGAGAGGGATTGCAGGGATCTCTTTGCCAGTGCTGAGGCAGGGATCTCTTGCTTTGCCCATGTTTGGATCTGGGTCACAGTTCTGGGTGGCGGTGCTGGGGTGAGGAGGAACGCTGGCGTGGTAGTGGCTGTGGAGAGGAACCCCTCCTCACAGTTACAGGAAAGAAAGGAATACTTGTGCTCACAGTCCAGGAAAGGAGTAAACACCTCGCCCCTTACCATACCACCTTGTGAGAACTGAAAATTTACAGGTACCTACAAGTATCTCTGAAAACAGCTGTACAAACCCCTGAAGCTTGGGACAGTACATTCTCCAGGAGAGACAATTTAAAAATTATTGGACTATCTGAAAGCCATGATCAAAAAAAGAGCCTAGACACCATCTTTCAAGAAATTATCAAGGAAAACTGCCCTGATATAGTAGAACCAGAGGGCAAAATAGAAATTGAAAGAATCCACAGATCTCCTCCTGAAAGAGATCCCCAAAGGAAAACTCCTAGGAATATTATAGCCAAATTCCAGAGTTCCCAGGTCAAGGAGAAAATATTACAAGCTGCCAGAAGGAAACAATTCAAGTACTGTGGAAACACAATCAGGATAACACAAGATTTAGCAGCTTCTACATTAAAGGACGCAGGGCATGGAATATAATATTCCAGAGGGCAAAGGAGATAGGATTACAACCAAGAATCACCTACCCAGCAAAACTGAGTATAATCCTTCAGGGGAAAAAATGGTCATTCAGTGAAATAGAGGACTTTCAAGCATTCCTGATGAAAAGACCAGAGCTGAATAGAAAATTTGACTTTCAAATACAGGACTCCAGTGGAACATGAAGAGGTAAACAGGAAAAAGAAATCATAAGAGACTTATTAAGATTGAACTGTTTACATTCCTGCATGGAAAGATGATATTTATAACTCATGAGACCTTTGTCAGTATTAGGGTAGTTGGAGGAAAAAAATTATATGTATAGATAGATAGATAGATAGATAGATAGATAGATAGATAGATAGATAGAGATAGATAGATAGATAGAAGGCACAGGGTGAGTTGAAGATTAAGGGGTCATATCTGGAGAATAAAATTAAGGAATGAGGGAGGATTATACTTGGAGAAGAAGAAAGGGAGAGGTAGAATGGGGTAAATTATCTCACAAAGAAAAAACAGAAAAGAAAAGTCTCTTACAGTGGAGGGGAAGCAGGGAAGGTGAGAGGGAATGAGTGAATCTTATTCTCATAGGATTTGGCTTAAGGAGGGAATAACATATACATTCAGTTGGGTATGGAAGTTTGTCTTACCCTACAAGAAAATAGGGGGAGAAGGGGACAAGAGAGCAGGGGGATGATAGAGAAGAGGGCAGATTGAAAAGTGTGTAATCAGAAGTAAATACTTCTGAGGAAGAACAGGGTCAAAAGAAAGAATAGAATAAATGGGAGGGCAGAATAGGATTAAGGGAAATAGAGTTAGTTTTTCACAACATGTCTGCTATGGAAGTGTTTTGCATAACTGCACATGTACAACCTATATTGAGTTGCTTGCCTTTTCAATGAGGGTGGGTGGGGAGGGAGGAAGAGAGAAAATTTGAAACCTAAAGTTTTAAAAACATATGTTTAAAAAAAAAGTTTTCACATGCTATCAGGAAATAAGAAATCAGAAGTCTATCCTGCCCTACAGGAAAATAGAAGGGGAAGGGGATAACAGAAGGGGGGAGAGAAAGAAAAGAGGACAGACTAGGGGAAGGGATATTCAGAATACATGCCATCTTGGGGTGGGGGGACGGGGAGACAGGGTAAAAATTTGGAACTCAAAAACTTGTGGAAATGAATGTTGAAAACTAAAAATAAATAAGTTTATATTAAAAAACAATTTATGTAAAGCACTATATACGTGTCAGTTATTGTGTTTGTCTTTCAGGTTATTTTAAAAGAAATATCCAATAGGCAGTATATTTAATATTCATTTTCTTAATATCCTAATTAGATACATCCAGGATATTAGAGTAATTGGAATTATTTCCATTGTACTGATAAGGAAATTAAGCCAGAAGAATGAAGTACAGAGTGTAACTGTAAAATAACAAGATTCCCATTAAGCCACACACAAACCAAACCGGATCCACAGTAGCCCAAGATTAGACAGTAGAGATGTTTGGATTTTGCCTGGTCTTTAGTGGACCATCCTGGTGCCTCAAGGATCTTTGAGAAAGAGCACTGATTACAAATACTTCAAATCCCTTTCTCCCCATCTCTTCCTCCTCTTTCCCTCCCTTGTTTATACAATAATCTAATAGTACTTATGTTTGATTCTAGGAGCGACTAAAGCTGATAACTGTTTTGGGTGCTGGGCTTCTCTGTGGAACTGCGTTGGCTGTCATTGTGCCTGAAGGAGTACATGCACTTTATGAAGATATTCTGGAGGGTGAGAAAGAAAATAAGGTCTCATTGTTTGATGCATTTGTGCTTTTTAAGCTAGTGAGACAAACTTGCGGCTGGGAGTAAATACCATCTAAGTTTGTCATAGACAGGCAGAATGGCAGAATGGGCAGAGGGTCAGCATCAAGTCAGTATAACTCAGATTCACGTCCTTCCTCTGACATATCCTGATTGCGGGATCCAGGACAAATCACCTGATGTCTTGGAGCCCCAAGCTTTTAAACATTGCAGCACAAGAAGCTGTAGAATAATATTGGTAGGAGTTTCCTCACAAGGGAACCTTTTAATGATGAAATCAGAGGTTTCAACCCTTAAAAAAAAGAAATTTGTTATAGAATTTGATCACTTAATCTATCACCTAGATGAAGGTAAAAACCTCTAATTGGAGATTATTATATAATAAAACTAATTATTTTCCAGATATTTTAGTAGCATACTAAGTGGAATGTAATGATTGTTTTGACAGAGCTCAGCTGGAGGAACAAAGCTAAATCCTCATCTACAGATTATTGAGTGAGAGATGCTCCTGTGATTTGTGATTAGGGGCTGGAGGGCTTGATAGTATTTAGAGAAAACTGTTAATTATTATAACAAAACAATGCTGATCCAAAAGAGTTAAAGTTGATGATTTTATCTGAGAATTGGGATTTGGTTACAGGATAAGACAGGCCGAGGACATGGAAAATGGTAAATTCAGAATGAAAAAATTTACTTATTTCTTAATTTTTATTTCTTTCATTGCTTTCCTCTTATATGTGCCTTTTCTCACAGTGGTTTCTAGAGCTGCAAAGCACCTGGGATGAGACAAATCAAGAGTGAATTCAGACCATGACTTAAAAGAACCAAATTAAGTCATCTTTGTTCCTACAGGATCTTTTGAGTCAAAGAAGGCAACTTTTAAGGATTCATAGGATTAAGTTGTGCCTCTTTTGTATTAGATGATATTCTTTTTATTTAGTCTTTATCTTTTTTTTAGTTTCATTAGATTTTGTGTAGTCCAAGGTGCTTTTATAAAATGATTTTGATTCAGAATGTAATCGGTTAAAACCCTATTTTTTCTCACCTCTAAAACAAATAATCCCAATTTATTTAAATTTTCCTCATACACCTGACCTTATAGCCTTTAAAGATCATTGTGACTCTCCCTTTCCAAATTTCTCACATGCCTCAGTGTCCCAGCACTGAACAGAGCTAAGAACAAAGAATAAGTTAATTCACTATATTCTCAATTCTTATTTATGTATCACAGTAGTGTTCCTTTGGATTTTTAAAAAGATCTTTGGTTATCTATTCCTACAACCTGCGTTCCTTTCTGGACATTGTAATCTTGGTGATTAACTGGTATTTTGAGAACTCATGCATGCCATACTAACAGACCCATCTCAGTGCTCTATGACCTATTAAGAGTAACTAAACTTAATGAATGTAAATAGAAACTTCCAAGATATCCTTTTACAGTTATAGCTCTAACAGAATTACTGATGCTTAATGGTCATAATCTTATGTTTGTAAGAAAAATATGGGGCAGCTAGGTGGCGCAGTGGATAGAGCACTAGCCCTGGATTCAGGAAGATCTGAGTTCAAATGTGGCCTCAGACACATGACACTTCTAGCTGTGTGACCCTGGGCAAGTAACTTAACCTCATTGCCTCGCCAAAAAGAGAAAGACAGAGAGAGAAAAATATGTCTTCTCAGAGTAGTAAGAATTTTGAGAACTTCTCAAGAGTTTAGCTGCCATAGTGCTAATTTATTGTCTAAGTGGGATTTGAAACCATTATGAGAAAAGGTACATGTAAGAGGAAAGCAGTGGGAGAAATAAAAATTAATAAAAAAAAAATGATAAGTAAATAAAATCTAGGTTGGATCTAAAGCCAAGGTTGCAGAAATCTGACATTCGTAGTAGTCTGAATAATGCCATACATCTTCAGTATTAAATAATTTGTATAGGCTGTCACATTAAGTGACTTTTTCAAGTGTATTTTTATAACCATATTATGTTATTTAAAACAATGAATTTCCCTTTTGTAATTGTTTTTTTCTGTAACGTTTTTGCTGTGCCTTAAAATTTTTAAACGATAGATTTAATAACCATCAATAAAAGCATTTACATAAACATATAAAACAAGGCAAAATCTTATGTAAAACCCCAAATGCTTTTACTCTGTACTCTTCTAGATCTTCCTGAAATTTCACTACATTTGGACCTGTTTTTCTTCCTTCTTTCTATAATTAGTGTGTATACATTTCTGGTTGTTGCTATGCTTTTTAAAGTCTGCTGACACCAGCTAATGTTTTATATTTAATTCCTGTCAAAGCATTAAGAAAAAGATTCTACCTTTAAAATGGAATACCACTTTGTTACGCTCCACATCCTGATCACCACAGAACAGGTGATGGGAGCGTTTGGTTCCTTCTATCCCCCACTCATCTCTCCCTTCCCCATTTGCCCCAAGGTTGATTAAGAGGCACCAGGTGAGTTAAAATAGGAGTTCTTCACAGCAAAACAATTGGTGATCAGTTAGTCAGTTAGCCAGTTGTTTAATAAAAATAGGCACTGGATATACAAAGACAAAAATGAAAGTCCTTATTCTCAAGTAGCTCAGATGCCATCAGGGGAAACAATATGTGCCCATGTAAGTAAATACAAGGTAACTTCAGTAGAGAAGAGGCACTAGCATCCAGGGGGATCACACAAGGTTTCATGTGGGAGGTGGCTGTTTGAGCTGACCTTGAAAAGAAGCAAGGGATTCTGAGTTCTGTTTTGAATAGGTTGAGTTTGAGATGTGTTTGGTACATCCATTTGGAACTGTTTAGTAGGCAATCGATGACACAGGATTTGAGCTTAGGAGAGAAACTATGACTTTTTTGTTACAAGGACCTTTTTTTTTTTAACTTTCTTGTGCTTTTCCATTGCTTGCCAGACAGTTGAGGAGGGGACTTAATCTGGAACTCTGCCTAGAGGATAATTGAGCCCATAGAGTAGATGAGATCACCAAGAGAAAGGATGTAAGGGGGGAAGGGGTGGAGAACAGAAGCTTGGAGAGGACGTGAATTAGAGCATGAGACGGAGATGATGATCTAGCAAAAAAAAAAAAAACTGAAAAGAAAACCAGAGAGAGCAGTGACGTCAAAATCCAGAGAAAAAAGAACATTCAGTAGGAGAGAGTATCCAATAATGCCAGATTCTACAAAGAGAACAAAAAAAATGATTGATAAAGGATCATCAGATTTGGTGATTCAGATTTCATTAAAAACTTTGAAGAGTAGATTGAGAATGGGAAGCCAAATTGCAAGGGGTTGAGAAGTAAATAGGAGAAAAAGAAGTAGAGACAACATAGGTAGACAGCTTTTTCCTAGGGTTTCACTATAAAATGGAAGAAATAAGGAAGGGTAGTTGGGGGTGATAGGAGATAATTAGTACCTATAATACACAAATTATTCTCAAAAATTGAGAAAGCACCCTACTAGAATCCTTTTAGGAGATAATTATGGTCCTAATACCTAAATCAGGGAGGGATAAACAAAGAAGGAAAACTGTAGGCCAATGTCATTAAAAAATATCAATTCAAAAATTTGAAACAAAATCCTGTCAAACCAAAAAATTCATCATGACCAAGTGGGATTTATATTAGGGATGCAAGGATGGTTTGGTATTAGAAACACAATCAGCATAATTGTATTAAAAACCAAAACATCCAAAGCCACATGATCATCTCACTAGATGCCCCCCCCCCCAAAAAAAGCCTTTGACAAAGTACAGGCTACAAAATAAATCCTCAAAAATTTACTAAATTTCTATGTCATAGTAACAAAACCAAAAAAGCATTCTATTCTACTAACTACAAAATGCATAAAGTATCTGGATATTGATCCACCAAAGCACAGAAAAGGCTTGTTTAGATTCAGTTACAAAGTGCTTGTTAAAGAGAAAAAGAACAACTTAGATACTTGGTGAACTGATTATTCAGTGCTCATGGTTGTGCCATGCCAATATAATAAAAATGACAATACCTTCTAAGTTAGTTTACACTTTTACTGCTATACCAATAAAGTTAACCAAGGGAATGCGTTTTAGAACTTGATAAAATAATAAAATATATTTGGAAAAACAAAAGATCTAGAATACGAAGGGGAAATTTCCTTCTAATTTCTGCTGTTTTAACGTGTGTGTTTTGATAAATCTGGGCTTTAAATGAACTCTTCTGCTTATTGTGCTTACTGCTAACAGTAATTGTTAGTGTAATGGACTTGGTTCTAAGCAAAGTTACGTTGTGGGAAAAATTCATTTTTAGTACCCTGCAGCCTCTTCCTGTTTTCTCCACCTTCCCTGAACAACCCTGTATCCATTGCAATATCTGATTAGGCTACTCTCCTCGTCCGAAGTTATCCTATTATATTAGAACAACCTACCCTTGGAGTTTAATTTTGATAATTAAGTGATTTATTAACATTAACTCTTCCCAACCATATTTGAATTTTGAAAGAGGATGTTTAGAATAGCAGTAACTTGAACACACTGCAATGTGTTCACAGATGGGGAGAGATTTGGAGTCTGAGCAGGTGGAATCAGCTAGATTGCCTCTAATTATGAACCTGGCCCTACTAGGAGAATATGGCTGTGCTTGTTATTTCTTTTAGAAAAAAAAAGATTTTTAATAAATTGTTAGAAAAAAAATTTTTAAATAATTCACGTGTTGGTTGCCCTCTACTTAATCCAGATGAGTCCATGAAATAAAAAATATAAATATTATGTGCATTCTATAGCTAGAGAAATATTAATATAAAGCAGAATTTTTTTTTCTTTCTTTCCATTTCTTCATCGATGTGCAATACAAGTGTGCAGGAACTTTATCCTTCTCAAGTTGTCCCAGTGAGATTTGTTTTTCTTTTTTTTAGTGATATCTGTAAGATAATCACTAAAATACCACATATTTGAGCATTGAATAAGAGACTAATCTATTATCCAGTAGTAATCCTGTTGCAGGCTATGGTAACAGCCTCTTATTCTGTATTTGAGTATACTTTTTCTCTTAATAAGTGATATATATATATATATGTAAAAGTTTTAGCTATTATTTTACCAAAGATTATAAACTTTTCAGGGCCTTAGTCTGTATTTTATATGTTATTTCGCCATCTGCACAAATCTTAGCTTTCATGATGTATTTATGTGACGTTCATTAAAGAGCCTAGAATATCTCTCCATATTCTTTTTTAAATCCTTAAAGAATTATAAAAATATAAAAGTTTCATATTTCCTGACAGTACTTGTTTGTTCCCTCCTAAAAAGGACGCTTGGAGAAATAAAAGTAGCTAGGCACAAGAAATTGCAAACAGGATTATTTATCATCTTTTGTAAGAAAGTATAACAGCTCCATTTTGATGCCAATTGAACCTTCTTGTTCTTGCTTTTTAAACTACCCATTCTATTGGCCTATTAACGAAATTCAGTAAAGATGAAGCTTCAGTCCCTGAAGAGTTTGCATCCAGGTTATAGGATAGATGAACATTCAGTAGTGTTTTTGCCTCATTTGTTGCATTTCAAAGTCTCCAGAAATGAAAGATTGAGAAGATTGAATTTGGTCTGGAGGATGTTTTCTCTGCCTTTTTTATACTTGTTTCAACTAATGAATGGTACCAGAAATTATTCAAGTCACAATATTAAAACTAGGAGAGCCATGGGAGGTCATTCTTCATTTTGTAGATGAAGAAACAGGTGCAAATGATTCCTCTAAGGTTACAGCTTTTAAAGCTGAAAACTGGAAAAAATGGTAATTTGCTTTTCATTTTTTATAGTACCTAGGAGTGATAATTATTAATTGATTCTGTTCTTCACTGGCAGATTAATCAGAGTAAAGCTTTCCATAATTTTGGCATAATTTTTTGGTGCAGATCTTGAATGTTATGGCTGTTGGGAAATGTTATGGCTTCCTTGCTCCCTTGTAAATTTGCTTCTCTATTTTAAGTTTTGAAAATACTATGGGCAAACAGAATTGCGTTTCAGTAGAAGAAACTTGAAAATTTAAATATCTTAGACATGCTAGTTGACGCACTTTATGTTTAGATAGGTTACACCATAGGAAATAAGGTGCTTTTGGGAACAGGTCTGGAATAAATTTCTTTCCTACTTTTGATTTGTCCTGTATTAGGAAAGCACCACCAGGCCAGTGAGGCACAGAATGTGATTGCATCAGATAAAGCAGTAGAAAAACCACTTGTCCATGAACATGAGCACAGCCATGATCACACAAGACTACATGCATATATTGGTGTTTCCCTCGTCTTAGGCTTTGTCTTCATGCTGCTGGTGGACCAGATTGGCAGCTCTCATATGCATTCTGCAGAAGGTAAGTGACCCTAGATTTGCCTTGGAAACTGTCTAAATGATTTGGGTTGGAAAATCACTAAATATCCTGGTGTGTACTTATTCTGTAGATTCTTAAGAAAATCTTTTAGGACATCATTGTCTTCCTTTGGGTCACATGTCACATGAAATCTTCTCTTTTGAGGGGAACTGTTGAAGTAGGATGTGTTAGCAGAACAAATCTTTTAGCTGTTCATTTACATGAAACCTGTCACACTATTGAGGTGGTTCAGACGTTCTGAATGTGGGTTCCATAGAAAGATAGAGAGAGATAGACAATATTTCACTATAATTCATTATTTATTTTATACATTTAAAGAACGTTACTTTGAGAAAAAATCCATAGGTTTCACCAGGCTGACAAAGGGGTTCATTACATATAAAAGGTTAAGAACTCTAGTCCAGAGGTTTGTATCTCATTACATTTGCTGTTGCCCCACTCCACCCCTACATTTTAAATAAACTAAGTTTTAATATCTAAAAATTGTGGTTGATTTAATAAAACATTATTTGTATGACTTCCTAATATCAAATGAGAAAAACATATCTGCTAGATGATGTCTGATTCTGGCTGCATTACTGAGTCATCTTTAGCTTCTTATTAAAATTCTTTTCAGTTTAAATTAAAATGCCTTTTAAAGGGCTATACTCCAATCCTGCATAAAGGATTTAAATGCTGTGTATATCCCTATTGTTGTTCCTTTTGTTGTGCGTGTTAAGTAGTTTCTTTTATTTTTGAATTAGTGTTATTTCTGTAGGTTCTTTGGATTTTTTCCTTAAAATCAAAATAATATCATTCTACCAATTTCTGTTCCTACTTTTGATAGAAAATGACTTTGTGAATGAGTAATTTTGTGGTGATTCAGCATCCACACTAGAAACGGGAAAAGGAAGGAAACCATTCACAAACTATATATACAAATGAGATTTTTTAAGGGGTGTTTTTTGTACCTGACTATAATGTCAAGAGGGCCAGAAATAGGAAATGCAGCACAACTCTAAATCTGTGGCAGATCACCAAGTGCAATGGGAGGGGTAACAGTTTCAAAGGTTTTCTCAGCTTTTCCTTTTTCTGTAAGAAAGGACTCATCTCTAACAGGTTAGTTTTTCTGTTTTCCTGTGGATTTTATCAACCAATTATACATTTATTAAGTTTTTACTTTGTAATAGGTACTTTGCTAGACACTGGGAATGTATATATAAAGAATGATAACTCTGCATTCAAGGTGGGACACTCAAAGTGGTTATATTCAGTCAGGGGAGACAAGTATATGTGTGTGCGTGTTTTGGTACGTATAGATAGGTATAGATATATTCACATAACACAGAATCAGTGTAAAGACAATAAGTACAAAATTTGGGAAAGAAAGCACTAAATGGGCCCTTTTGCACTAAGGGATGGGAAAGCAGTATGTTGTTACCTTCTCCCAGATCTATCTTTAGGATCTTTGAACATTTCTTGTGGGATAGGAGCAGAGACTGTAGAGAATGTCTGACTCACCCGTGGATGATTTGACAGATTTATTTGGGATGTTTTCAGAGAGATAGAAGCCTATTCTTCATCTCCTTTCCTGTACTCTGGAAATATTCCCAGAGCCTAGAATCTCTCTCTTCCCACTAGTGGCCTAAAAGAACAAAGAACAGTGGTGCCATTAAATTTTCTCATGGCCTGCATTTCCAATTGAATTCTTAATTTCTGAGCTGTTCTTCAGACTCTATAGCATACTGTAGATAGTCATTTGGCCAATATTTATTCATGACTTTGTGTTCAGTGCTTCATACATGGTGGTGTATTGGACCAGTGTACAATTGTGAGTGGCTAGAATAGACCCTAGCAAGCTAATTCTTGTACGCGTGGTCACCTGGTTTCACCTTCTCATAAGAGTTTCCTGAATTTTAAAAATCATTACAGGTTAATTCCTCAGTTCTGATGATGCCAGTTAAAAAGATTAAAGTTTCCCATAGATTTATAAAGGTGAAGGAGTTTCAGTTTTAAAAGTAAATTATGTTTTGTTCCCTAAATGTAAACTGAAAACGAACATGAAACATAAGGATTGAGGCTAGAGTAACATATAGCAAAGCATAACAGGGCGATTCTTTTCTGATTTTTTTTTTAATGCATTTGAGGTCCGTATTGCCTTAGTGACAGGGGTTAAGCTACTGATAACCAGATTGTCTTTGAATTGAGTGTTTAAATGTTTGCCTGTAATAAGGTGTGATGCTTCTTAAACCATAATTATTTTCCTTGTAAATGCTTTCTCCTGTGTTATTTCTCTTCCTTTCTTCTTCCCCACTCCACCTCATAGAGAAGGCAAGCAGGTTATACATGTGTAGTCATACAAAACATATCTATAATAGTCATGTTGTGAAAGAAAACATAGGAAAAAAAACCTCAAGAAAAATAAAGAAAAATTTTAAAAAGTATACTTTGATCTGGATTCATACACCATGAATTCTTTCTCTGGGGATGGATAGCACTTTTCATCATAAGTCTATCAGAGTTATCTTGGATTGTTGTGTTGCTAAGAATAGCTAAGGCCTTCACAGCTGATCATCCTACAATATTGCTGTTACTTTGTACACAGATCATTTCACTTTGCATCAACCCATGCAGATCTTTTCAGGTTTTTCTGAGAGCATCCTGCTCATCATTTCTTATAGTAGAATAGTAGTCTGTCATAATCACATACCACAACTTGTTCAGCCATTCCTCACTTGATGGGCATTCCTTCAATTTCTAATTCTTTGCCCACAGAAATGAGCTGCTATAAATGTTTTTGTAATTATAGGTTCTTTTCTTTTTTATCTCTTTTGGAATATAGACCTAGTAGTGGTATTGCTAGGTCAAAGGTTTTATAGCCCTTTGGGTATAGTTCCAAACTGCTCTACAGAATGGTTAAATCAGTTCACAACTCCACCAGCAGTGCATTAAAGTCTCATTTTTCCCACCTCTTCTCCACCATTTGTCATTTGCCTTTTCTGTCCTATTAGCTAATCTAATAGGTATGAGGTAGTACCTCAGAATTGTTTTAATTTGCATTTCTCTGTCAATAATGAGTTGAGTATTTTTTCATACGGCTATAGATAGCTTTGATTACTTCATCTGAAAATTGATCATTTATCACTTGGGGAATGGCTCTTATTTTTATAAACTTGGCTCAGTTCACTATATGTTTGAGAAATGAGGCTTTTATCAGACAAATTTGCTTCAGAATTTTTTCACAGTTGTTATTGCTAACTGCAATTCCCCTTATCCTATTTCCCCCGCCATTTATTCTATTTTCTCTTTTCCTTTCACCCTGTCCCTCCTCAAAAGTGTTTTGCTTCTGACTACTCCCTCCCCAATCTGCCTTACCTTCTCTTATCCACTTCCCCTCCTGCTTTCCTGTAGGTAAGATAGATTTCTATACTCATTTATGTTTGTGTTTGTTTTTCCCTCTTTCAGCCAATTCTGATGAGAGTAAGGTTCACACACTCCCTTATCACCTCCCCCTTCTTCCCCTCTACTGTAAAAGCCTTTTCCTGCCTCTTTTATGTGGAATAATTTACCCCATTCTGCTTCTCACTTTCTCTTTTTCCCAGTATCTTCTCTCACCCCTTAATCTTATTTTTTAGATATCATCCCTTCATATTCGACTCACACCTATGCCTGCTGCATATATATATATATATATATATATATATATATATATATATATATACATACACACACACACTTCTTCTAACTACCCTAAAAATGAGAAAGGTCTTATGAGTTACAAATATCATTTTTCCATGTAGGAATGTGAACAGTTTAAACTTAAGCTTTTTCTTTGCTGTTTACTTTTTATGCTTCTCTTGATTGAGGCTTGTATTTGAAAGTCAAATTTTCTATTCAGCTCTGGTCTTTTCATCAAGAATGCTTGAAAGTCCTCTATCTCATTGAATGTCCATTTTTTTCCACTGAAGGATTGTACTCAGTTTTGTTGAGTAGGTGATTCTTGGTTGTAATCCTAGTTCTTTTGCCCTTTGGAATATCATATTCCAATCCCTCTGGTGTTTTTTGGGGTTTTTTTGTTTCGTTTTGTTTTTGGTGAGGCAATTGGGGTTAAGTGACTTGCCCAGAGTCACACAGCTAGTGAGTGTTATTTGTCAGAGAGCAGATTTGAACTCAGGTCCTCCTGACTCCAGGGCCCATGTTTTCTACTGTGCCAGTTCTTTAACATAGAAAATGCTAAATCTTGTGTTATCCTGACTGTGACTCCACCATATTCTAATTGTTTCTGGCTGCTTGCAATATTTTCTCCTTGACCTGAGAACTCTGGAATTTGGCTATAATATTTCTAGCAGTTTTCATTTTGGGATCTCTTTCAGGAGGTGATTGGTGGATTCTTTCCATTTCTATTTTACCCTTTGGTTCTAGAATATCAGGGCAGTTTTCCTTGATAATTTCTTAAAAGATGATGTCTAGGCTCTTTTTGATCATGGCTTTCAGGGTTTGTCTAGTAATTTTTAAGTTACCTCTCCTGGATCTATTTTCCAGGTCAGTTGTTTTTCCAGTGAGATATTTAACATTTTCTTCTATTTTTTCATTCTTTTGATTTTGTTTTATTGTTTCTTGATTTCTCATAAAATTATTAGCTTCCATTTGCTCCATTCTGTTTTTAAGGAATTATTTTCTTCAGTGAGCTTTTGGACCTCCTTTTCCATTTGGCCAATTCTGCTTTTTAAGATATTCTTCTCCTCATTGGCTTTTTGGACCACTTTTAGCATTCAGCCTAGTCTGTTTTTTAAGGTGTTATTTTCTTCAGTGTTTTCTTGTGTCTCCTTTTACCAAGCTGTTGACTTGTTTTTCATGATTTTCTTGCATCACTCTCTTTTCCCAATTTTTCCTCTACTTCTCTTACTTGATTTTCAAAATCCTTTTTGAGCTCTTCCATGGCCTGAGACCAATTTATATTTCTCTTGGAGGTTTTGGATGTAGAGGCTTTGACTTTGTTGCCTTCTTACTAGTATGTGTTTTGATTTTCCTTGTCAGCATGGTAATTTTCTATAGTCAGAGTGTTTTTCCCTGTTGTTTACTCATTTCCCCAGCCTATTACTTGACTTTTTACTCTTTGTTAAAGTAGGGCTCTGTTTCCAGGGTGGAGGGTGCACTCTCCCAAGCTTCAGGGGTCTTGTGCAGCTGTTTTCAGAGATACCTCTAGGGACCTGTAAGTTTTCAGTTCTTCCAAGGTGGGTGTGATCTAAGGAGACGTGTTTACTGCTCTCTTGGCCTTTGCTCTGCTTTGTGAGTGACCACAAGCACTCTTTTCTGTCCTGGAACTGTGAGGAGGATCCACCCTCCTCTGCTGCTGCAATCTGCTGTTCTAGTGCTCCTCCTCACCCTGAGACTGCCACCCAGGACTGCAAATCAGATCCAAGTATAGGCAAAGCAGTAGAGTCCTGCCTCAGTGCTAGCAAAAAGATCCCTTTAATCTCCTTCTGACCCATTGTTCCAGCATAAGGGGGTCCCCTTACAGTCTGTGGGGCGAGAGCTCCAGAAGCTACTGCGGCCACTGCTGATTCAGTCATTCCCAAGGCCTGTTCCTGATTTGCTGGGGCCAGGGTAAGCTGGCACAGCCTGTTCTGGACTGTACTTCTTTCTCACCCTGGTACAACAGACCTTTCTTGATGGCCTTCCAAGTTGTCTTGGGCTGGAAATTTGTTTTACTCCTGTCTTTTTGTGGGTTCTGCTACTCTAGAATTTGTTTAGCATCATTTTTAAAGGTATTTGGAGGAGTTTGGGGGAGAGCTCAGGAGAGTCCTTATCTTGACTCTGCCTTTGCCTCCTGTGTTATTTCTTAAAGAAATAAATATTTTTGGGGCAGCTAGGAGGCGCATTGGGTAGAACACTGGCCCTGGAGTCAGGAGGACCTGAGTTTGAATCCAGCTTCAGAAACTTGACACTTACTAGCTGTGTGACCCTGGGAAGTCATTTAATCCCCATTGCCTAACTGAGGTGGAGGGGTGGGGGATAAACAAAGAAAGAAATATTTTGGCGTCTTTGACTTCTTACCCTAACCTATTTCTGACCTGGCATTTTGATATTAATACCATTTCTATTAGTCACTTGAGCATTCTTTAGTCATTTTAATTGGTTCCAACGTAATCTGACTTCTCTACTTGAAATAAACTAATCTATAGAAGTAATATAAGGTGACATCGGATAGAGTGCTGGGCCTGGAGTCAGGAAGACCTGAATTCAAGTTCAGCCTCAGACACTTAACTAGCTGGGTGACTCTGGACTTAACTTGTTTGCCACAGTTTCCTTAGATGTTAGTACTGTCCTCATAGTAATAGCACCTGTCTTCCAGGGTTGTTGGATTAAATGAAATAGTATTTGTAAAATGTATAGCACAGGGCCTAGCCCATACAGGTACTATATAAATGTTAGCTATTGTTATAAATGTATTTAATATTAACATCATTATGTAGTAAAGAAAAATATTGATTTCTTTTATTTCAACAAGCAGTTAGTAAACAGCTGTTTCAGCAGATTAAAAAAAAAAAGATGTGATCATCTTCCTGACTCCAGGGCCGGTGGCTCTATCCACTGCACCACGTAGTTGCCCCAACCCAGATCTTCTAATGTCAAAATTAATACTGTATACGCTTTCTTCCATATTATAAGGGAGAGTATAGTTAGTTCTCAAATAATTACTTCTGCCTCCAAACCAATATTATATCAATTTATGGTTCATCTTCCTTGAGAATTGTCATTCTCATTTTCATTTCAGATCCAGAAGCAGCACGATCCAACAATTCCAAAATCACTACGACATTGGGCCTTGTAGTTCATGCTGCAGGTAGGATTGAACTATGCACATGATGCTCCTGTGTGTGAATAGAATACCACTTGGTCACTGGCCCAGTTTTCAGTTTGTTAATATTCAGTTTACAGGGACTAGCATAACTCATGTGCAAACATTGGAAAAATACTATTTATCAGGGGCCGCCTTCCAGATCACATACAAAGACCTACAACTCCTTCCTCTCTTTAACCCTTTTCTTCATGTCTTCCACCTACCTACATAGAATGATACATAAAGCCCCCATGTACTTCAGCATGATACATTGGAATCTGTTTGGTGAAAAAGAGCTGATAATGTCTATGAGACTCAAGTATTTCTTTTTAAGTGGGGGATGCTCCAGAATGGAAACCATAAGATTTTTCATGGTATTACTTTAGGATCATAGCTTTAAGCATTAGAGTGGGAATCTTTTGAAATAGACAGTTGCAATGAAGCCCTTCCTGGCAGGTGAGAGGCAGAAGGCTCATTTGAGAACTTTCACGCTAGAGCTTTTCAACCTGGCAAACTCCTTTTGGAAAAAGGGAAATTAATTCCAGTTGATATACACTTTAGGCCATGGGTAAAAAAATTATATACGGAATATTGATTTAAAACTCATTTAACGTTTAAGGGTCAATGAGTAAGATTTCTTTTGGTGAAATAAAGAGTTTGGTGTCCTGGCTGCCTGACTTTGTTTTCCCAACGGTTAAAGGAAAAAAAGGGACATTTTCTTTTGAAGCACTTCATATATGTATGTCTTTGGATGGACTTGTGGACTTAAGGGTATTTTTCGGTTTCATTTTTATATATTCAGCTGATGGTGTTGCTTTGGGAGCAGCAGCTTCTACTTCACAAACTAGCGTCCAGCTAATCGTATTTGTGGCAATAATGCTACATAAGGTAAGCATTTGGAGTAAGATCTGATATCGAGTGAGTTTATATTTAAAATTGCTTTGCGCAGGAACATTAGTTACTCTGATTTGTGAAACTTAAGTGCAGTGATGGGGTGAAGTAATAGGGAGTCTTTTGGGAATAGCCATTAATTGTAAGAAAATTGTAAAAATATTATATAATCTTTAGTTCTGTACAGTATCATAGTAACTTTTAATATGTAAATTTTAAAAATATTTATTAAAAATAATATAGAATAGTAATATAACTAAACTTGCTTAGTAACTACAGTTAACCTTCCACATCTTGACTTTCCTCATTGTGGTTTCAATATATCATGACTCAGCATAAGAAATTAAATGGGAATTTCTTGGGAGTTTTGCAGAAGCTGCAGACGACATGTAAAGGCCAACAGACAACATGGAAAATGTTTAGAAAGTCAGAAATGCATAAAATATATGTATAGTATTGTATAATATCAAGAAAAAAAGAGAAGGAAATCCATGAAGCCAGAAGACTTCTTCTCTGGTATGCAGAGAGGGCCAAAAAATTATATGAGGATTTTCCAGATTGTGGGGGCGCTGTGCCCCTAGTCCCCTCAATGTGGAAGGGGTAACTATAGATATATTTAATTTAATTGATGAATAAAATATCAAAACTTTAAAGTCACTTCCGTGTGCTCCATCGAGCTTCTTCATTTACTCCTCATTATCCAGTTTTCCTAAGGTTTTTTATATGGCTTTTTATACCTTATACTTGTTAGATGGAAAGTCTGTCTCTATCAAATGCCATGCAAAAACTTTCGCAGAACTTAAGAGAAATAGAATTACTAGTAAGTAACTGGAATTTTTCTTTCAGGCACCAGCTGCCTTTGGCCTGGTTTCTTTCCTAATGCATGCTGGACTGGAACGAAACCGAATCAGAAAGCATTTGCTGGTCTTTGCCCTGGCAGCACCTGTTATGGCCATGGTAACATACTTAGGGCTAAGTAAGGTAAGTATGTCTTCTTTCTACTTCTCATCCTGTAAAATTGTTTTCCAGATAAGAGTATGATTCTTTAATGGCTTGTCAATAGTTATAGGAAGACTTGCAAACTACATTCTAGACTGCACCAGATTTTCCAAGGAGTAGTTTTTCAGTTAAATTGCCTGGTCAGAACTAAGAATTGGGAATATAAAATCTTGTATAATAACAATTCACATTAATATAATGCTTTAGTTAATCAGTCAGTAAATATTTATTGAGTGCCTACTATGTGGCAGGTACTGTGCTTAGCCCTGGGGATACAAAAAGAGGCTAAAGACAGTCTCTGACCTCAAAGATCTCACAGTCTTATGAGAGAGAGACAAGAAACAAACAGGTATGTGTGAGCAAGCTGTATAGAGGATAAATAGGAAATAATTAACAGAAGGGAGGTACTAAAATTAAGAGGGGTTGGGAAAGGCTTCCAGGGAAGCCAAGAAGCAGAGCAGAGGAGAGAGAGCATTCCAGGTATGGGGGACAGTTAGAGAGAATACCTGGAGTGGAGAGAGGGAATGTCTTGTTTGTGGAACAGCCAGAAGGCTGGTGTCACTGGATCGCAAAGTGTGTGTCAGGGAGTAAGGTGTAAGAAGACTGGAGAAGTAGGAGGGGGCTGCGCTCTGAAGGGCTTTAAATACTAGACAGGGCATTTTGTGTTTGCTCCTCGTGACAGTGGGGAGCCGCTGGAGTCTTGTCAGGGGGCGGGAAGGTGGGGAGGATTGATGTGGTCAGACCTGTGCTTTAGGAAGATCACTTTAGTGGCTGCATGGAGGATAGAGTGAAGTAGAGAGAGGCTTGAGGCAGGCAGATCTGCCAGCAGGTTGTTGTAATAATCGAGGCATGAGGTGAGGAGAAAGTGCCCTAGTGATGCTGCTGTCAGAGGAGAGAAGGGGTTGTATGGGAGACTAGGGGGAGATGTGAAATTGATAAGCCTTGGCAGCAGAGAGTGAAGAATACCACATCCTCATTATTCTCACAGGATAGATGTCTTAAATATACAAGTCAGTATGCTTTATAGCTTAGCATTGATCCATTTAGTCTACTTTTTTTTTTGCCTTATTAAGAGTATAATGAACATAATTAGATCTTTATTTGATAGAGTAGAAGACTGAGCTCAACGTTTACTGAACCCAGTGGCCTGGAAGGTTTGGTGTTTAGTTTGGTTTTAAACTGAATCTTTTCTATAGTCTTGTTGAGTTATTTGCTTTTTTTTTCTTCCAGAAAGAAAAGTATAGGTGTCTTTTGGGGTGATGGCTAGGTCTGCTTGGGTAATTAATAAAAAGTTCTGTTTGATTGTGTTTTTGTTAATTGAACCGCTGAGGAATCATGTATTATATTCTCTTCGCCTAGAAAGGAGAGGCAACCTGCTACAGTGAAGAGTGTCAGAAAGAGCTAGGTTTGATGCTAGGCAAGCCACTGTTTTCTGAGCAACTCACTGAGACTAGAAGTTGCAAAGAAAGTGCTGACTGCATGGGTAGAAGGAGCTTCTTCCTCTGAAATCACAGGTCCAGCCCCTGTCCTCTGTCACTTAGAAAACCTGCATCTGCTTCCATAAACTATAGCTTTTAATCAACTTTTATCAATCTTCTTTGTACTGTCATTACTTAGGACTTGACTTTAGTGTAATTAGCATGAATTTTTAAAAAATTCTTGCATGGAAGAAAAATTTTGATATGATTAAACATAGTATTGTTGGGGGAATTTTATAGCCTATGTTCTTGGATACCACAGGGAGAATCTCATTTACCAATTAAATCTGCTGCTGCTTGGGGGGGTGGGGTGGCAGGGAAGAAGGAGTGGAGGGATGAGTGTCGAGTAACTTGTGGTCAAACTGAAAAGAAAAATATGTATTAGCATGTTAAGGAGAATTGTTCAACCTGGTAGTATCTTCAGTTTCTCAGAGTACAAATTGGGTTTTTATACCTTTTAAGGCCTTCTTAGAGTATACTGCTAAGAACCTATCAGCAGCAGGGTAATCAGAAGCAAACACTTCTAAGGAAGAACAGGGTCAAAAGAGAGAATAGAATAAATTGGGGGTGGAAGAAGATTAAGGAAAATATACTTAGTTTTTCACACCATGACTACTGTGGAAGTGTTTTGCATGACTATGCATATATAACCTGTATCGAGTTGCTTGCCTTCTCAATGAGGGTGGGTGGGGAGGGAGGAAGGAAGAAAATTTGAAACCCAAAGTATTAAAAACAAAAGTTTTAAAAAAAATCTTCTTATGTGTGTCACTATTTTCATCTTTAAATTTATGTAAACTTAAGGTTAAATGGTTATATCCGTTCATTTTAACTAGTTAAATTATGTATAGCATGTGTTTTTAAATTCTGCTTTGGAAACTTTTATATGAATGGGCTAGTAATTTAATCCATGATCTTTGGTTACTTGTCTCAGCCAGAGCTAATTGTGAAGGATTACTGGTTTCTTACTGTGATTTTTGCCTGACCATACATAAATTTAGCTCTAATTCTTAAACCTCTTTTTGTTTTAAATTTCACAGAGCAGCAAAGAAGCCCTTTCAGAGGTCAATGCCACTGGAGTGGCCATGCTTTTCTCTGCTGGGACATTTCTGTATGTTGCTACAGTACATGTCCTCCCTGAGGTGGGAGGACTGGGTCACAGTCACAAGCCTGACTCTGCTGGAGGAAAAGGACTCAGCCGCCTGGAGGTGGCCGCTTTGGTTTTGGGTTGCCTCATCCCACTCATTTTGTCGATTGGACACCAGCATTAAGTGTTCAGGTCCCAGCCTCTGTCCTTGGTCTTTCAGAAGTCTGATGTGGATAGCGCATTACAGCTGCTCAATTCCTCAGTCTCTTGTCTTACCTTGTCTAGCTCCACCAATATTTCAGAAACCCAATGAGGATTGTGATGTAAAACTCAGAGTACTAGAAATGCTTTTTAGTATAAAAACATATTACATATGCCTATATAAATTCTTTGGTTATCTCACATTTTTTAAAAGACCCCTTCATATTTGAGTTTTTAGGATTTTGATTACCCTCTTCTCAGGAAAAATGAAAATTTAGAATTTCAAAGTAAAGTGGAAGACTTAATTGCTCACTTTAAAATAATAATTATTGAAGTATAATATTCAAGATTCATCTTTGATACTTGGGTTAACACATATTGAACCTCCTCTTTAGTTTAAGGGATCTCTGAACTTGTTTTTGTTTTTAACTTGGTCTTCACCATTTTGACACTGGTGCTTATAACATCTGTGTCCCATGTCTGGATTGCATGCTGAAAGGTGATTTAATTTAGGTTTGTTGAAAGAAAAATGAAAATGGTGAGTGGGTACACAAAAAGGAAATAACTGGGGAAGCACAGATTAGTAAGGAATGAAATACTTGCTTCTGTTTCTCTGCAGGAAAAGGTAAAATTCCAGGAAATGAAATATGGGAAAGTTTCCTTCTAAAGAGGTGAACAGTTTTATAAAATATTTTTCTCCAATTAAATTTTTTTTGTTATTTATTATAATTTTTTTTTGGTGAAGTAGTTGGGGTTAAGTGACTTGCCTAGGATCACACAGCTCATGTCAGATGTCCGAGGCCGGATTTGAACTCAGGTCCTCCTGACTTGGGGGCTGGTGCTCTATCCACTGTGCCACCTAGCTGCTCCCTCCAATTAAATTAAAATATTTTTCTCCATTTTTCTCCCCCTGGAAGAATTGCAGTCTTCAGCATATTCCTGTGGAGCAGCAGCACAGCTTAGGCCCTCTCCAGGGACTCAGATTTGCAGAGCATCTTTAAAAATGAAGAGATACTAAACTTTAAACAAATTATGGATACTAAGGAGAGAAGTCTCTGGATCATTTTTAAAGTTAGAGTAACCGAATCCCGTGTTGTGAGTTTTCTTGTTTTTAAAAAGTATTAATGTTAGCAGAACAGCAGTCCCTTTGGTAAAATAATTGGTGCATCATGGGAGTGCTAAGTATGCATCAAGTAAGCATCTTTTGTAGTAAGGAAAAGTTATGGTAGATCATAAATGAGACGTGTTCTCCTTGTAATTGAAATCATGTCCCCTGATCTTTCCCACACTTGCCTCTGAGATAAAACTTTTCCCTCTAAGCTTTTATACACGTCCTTCCATTTTCCTCCTCCCTATTCTGCCCGTAGTCAGCTTGGTGGTAGGGATGCTAATTAATTCTACAGGATTTCGTTCTCATCAGGACAACCACTCTTTGGATTGTGTTGAAGCTCAGCTCTTACTCCATTCCCATTTCCTCCAGATAGGTGATTTTCATCCAGTGCAAATTGTCTAAGCCTTTAAATGACTTACCTTTTTATGAGAGATTTGGCACAGTAGTTAAAATGCTGGACCTCTTTTTTTTTTTAAGTTGTAAACCTGTTCAACATACTCAGTGAGTTTCTGCCCTCAAGCCCTAACATTTCCCAAATCAGTGCTTTGGATGTTTGGAGTCCCTGTTAATCCTTTGCTGGGACTGGAAAATAAATGTTATTATTGTATTTTTAACTTTTGATTTACTTTTTTTATCCCAGCTCCAAACGTTATCACATAAAGGAGAACAAGATTATTTTTCTCCTATAAATAGATTTTTTATCCCATAAAAATTATATGTGACACACAAGCTGTAATATGCCTGTGATTTCTTTACTAACTAGTTTATCATTGTTAGCTATAGATAAGGATTTGTGAGCCCTCTTGGCTGCAGACCAAAGTAGTACCATGTGAGATGGTTTGCTATATAGTAAATTACTTCCCTTCCCCCCCCATTGCATCACTTGTACTTAAGATATACAGAAGATATTGTACAGAAAATATGTGATTTTCTTAGCCAGACAAGATAGATATGGGGCTTCATCTTGCCCTTCAAAATTACTTGGTTGCCTTGAATTCTATTTAACATTGCACTTTTGCTGTCAAATAAATTGCACAATTTTGGTATTTGGTTTGGATGGGAATTTTACCATCTAGCTCTTGTGCAGTGAATAGAGATTCATTACTCTGCTGGCCAAAGACCCTTTCAGCAGTGCCTTGCCACCATCTTTATGAGTTTGGCTAGAATCTTGCCATGCAGGGCCTTGGACACTTACAAGGATTAAACTGTTTCTCCAGACCTACCTTCATCTGCAACCTTACCATTACAGGCAAATCTTTCAGGACTTATTAGCTCCTAAGAGCATTGTCTATAGTTCTACCTAGACTTTTGTTTTTCTGCCCCAGGAATTCCTTGTCTTTATTCAAGGTCAGCAGTTAAAAAATAGCCATAATAAATTTGTAGGGCTCAAATAGTTCTCCATGCAGCAGAGCAGTTTAACCAACATCTGTTGGTAAAACAAAGAAAAACTTTTCTATTGTGACACATTGCACTGGGGGAGAGGCCATATTGATTTTAACTTAATGATACATTTCATTTCTGTTTTTCCCTTGTTTTCACCTGCCTCTTTAAATGTGGATGCCTTAATACTATAATAGGTATTAAATCATTAGCGATATTTAAGTTGCCGCCATGATTTTGGATGGAATTTTTGGCTACCAAAGAGATACACAACTTATAATGAAAAGCGTTTTTTCCCCCTGCTAGTAGCCAAAGTTCATTTTAGTTGCAGTCTGGCTGCCTTTATGGTACGAGATTTTGCTCAGATCCAGAATTTTCTCTTGACTGAAATTTTATCACACCTCAAGTATTTTCAGGTAGCCACATGTCAATTACCATTTCTTTTGAAGTATTGATCCTTTGATGCTCAATTTGGTTCTGCTTTGATTTTCCATTGCTAGGTTTCCATTGCTTAGTGTAGCCAGAGGTTCTGCACTAGAACACTGAGAGTTGGGAAAGGCACTACCTACAGAGGCTGTATGCTCTCCTTTTTCTTTTCCTCACCTCTTTTCCCCTAACTCTGTGCTTACTACATCAGCTATTTTCCTGTATTTTTGTTTTTTTCAATCATCGGGAAAGGAAGAAAAATGGCTGCTTAGAATATCTGTCCCTTGTGGTGACAGAGAAAACTGTATTCTTTTTTTTCCCCCCACCAGCCTAGTTATAAGCTGCCTGGTTTTTCCCTTTCAAGTGGATGAGAATTAGCAAGGACAGCACACCAGCATCAGGCTATCTTAAGCAGCTGAAGTACATTATATGTTGGTAGTGAGAAGCTGAGTACAGGATTTTGATGACTGTCTCAACACAAAACCCCAAAGAACATTCCTGCTTATTGTGTGTAAAAATCTAATCTTTTGAGAGACTTAGGACACTTATTGAGAACTGCTAAATTGGAGGAACCCTTTGTATTTATCTTACAAGAATCTTCCAAGCAGTGGTAAATATGTGCCTAGTTACAGTATATTCATTGTTCCCCAAAAGAGTAAGGGATGCTGTGAATCAAGTCAGTGATGTTACTTACCGTCTTTGTTCCTTCAGCTCATTGATATCAACCTCAGGAGATCTGGAAGGAAGTTATTATTTGTGGGAAGGGAACATAGAACATTTTGGTAACTCTCCAGGTGTACTCAGCCTAATGCAGGCGCTGAACACAAGAAGATTGGCTAATTATTTTTTCTGGCAGCATCTTCTATTAAGTTGGATTTCTATAGGATAACATTGCTGTTCCCCAAATTCAAAGGCTTGAACAGTGATTTTAAATGTCTCTCTTCTCAATCCTTTATAAACATGAAATCATTCCATGGATGGCTGCCTTATAATTTTGTCTTTTTCCACTTTAATTGTGAATGGTTTAAAAAAAAAGTTGGTGTTTTTTGATTTGTTTTATGATATTAAATTTTTATTAGTGCATTATTTATGTGAGTGACTCTTCACTTGTCTTAGTAAATTTATTATTCTGTCCTAAGGCCCAGACATGGAACCACAAGTCAAGAAAAGGAATGAAAACAGCAATAGGAGGGTATGGATACTGTAGGTTTGGGAGACAGGGCCATTGTAATAACTCTTATAGAAGGGAGATTTTAAAATATTTGAGCTTCCTAGACCCCGTGGACTTCAGAAGAAATACCCTATATGTAGATAGAAATGAAAAAGAACATCAAAAGAGATTTGACAAATTCTAGTGCAAAGTCAGTAACAAGTAAAACAGTTGCTGTGTGCTTGTACAGGTTATGAAAAAAAAAAATTCCCAGAAATAGAAGCAAAATTTGTGAAAGTGCTGAAATTTTGAATATCCTGAAGAGATACGCAGATAGCAGTGTTTGTATTTTAAAAGGCATTGGGTCAGTTCAGTTCAAACAGTCAGCCTTTGTGCTACACAGTGGTAATTCAGAGACAAAAATGAGTCTGTGCCTTCAAAGAAATCACCTTCTGCTGGAGGTGAGTGGGATGAGTTGGAGTAGGATATACACATAAGTAATTACAAGATAATCATTGGAGGAAAGAGCATTAAATTGGGAGGAATTAAAGAAGGGCTCCTGGAGAAGATGGCACATGAACTAAGCTTGAAGAATGATCTTGATTCTGAGAGGCAAATGTGAGTGCAGGAGTTCTAGGTGTGGGAGACTGTACATATACACAAAAATTGGAGAAGGAATGTTGAATTTAGGGGAAGAATTTGAAATATAAAGGTTTAGTGAGTGAGAAACAATATAAAATAAGGCTGGAAAGGTAGTTTGGAGCCAGACTGAAGAGTTTATATTTTATTCTAGAGGCAGCAGAGAGATATGGAGGGTTCTTGAGTAGGGGACTAAGATAGTCAGACTTGTGATTTAGGAAGATAATTTTGGCAGCTTCATGAAGGATTTGTTTTTTCATGTTATCATGGCCAAAGAGTTTATCATTAATGACCCACAGTAAGCCTGTCTGTGTTTTGTTTTGTTTTTTTGCAAGCAAACATTCTGTTGCTGAAGTTATACACCAAGCCTCTCTTGCAAGGGGAAACTTGCCACAGTTTGCATAGACTTTGGAACCTTGGAGTCTTTTTCATGCCACAGTGAGGAAGCAGAGTGGACTTTGTGAAGACAATATTATATGCCTGCAACACGTGGAACGTGACAGCCACTGAGGATGTGAAAATGAGTATCACCCAGAGAGCAATGGAAAAACACAATGACAGTGGAGAAGCAACACATTACAAACAGGGGATTATGAGGGAGAAACCTAATAAAGGATATCCTCAAAAGAAATGTGTGGGTGGAAAAGATGGGATGGTCATGTGAGAGCAAGGAATGACCAATGGTTAGCCCATGTGCTTGAATTAGTATTCAAGAAAAAGAGAGGAAACCCGCTAGCATTTGGTGAATTTCATGTGGCAGATTATGGGAAGACATGGTCAAGAGTTGAACAGCATGTTCAGACTTGCATAGGTTGAGATCTGTAGTATTTCAGGGAATATTCACATCAATAAGGTCACAGATCATTTGAGTCTTGAGAAGAGAAAGGCTGGAAGTTGGGAGACAGTTAAATCTATCACAGTAGTCTAAGGGAGAGTCTAAAGAGCTAGGCCTGAACCAGAATAATGACTGTAGAAGGAGAAGACAAATGTGAGATAATAAAATTGATGAAATTTGGCATTGGAAATGCAAAGTATGTGAAGAGGAGACAGTCTAGGTGCAGAGGAGTGACCCTCTCTCTGACTGCAAGACTTCTCTGTCCTTGAACCATCTCTTGCCTAGTCTTCAAGCCTTCAGAGGGAAGAAGAGAAGTGAAATGGGACACCCATCTGGTCATGTGCCTTCCATCTTGTACTGTTTTCTGCCTGACCTCCACCCTCCTCTGAGCAGAGGAATGGTGCCCTTCCACTCAGTAAATAACATGCTCACCACTCATACCCTACACATCCCAATGATTCTAAACCCCTCTAGGTCATCCAAACCCCATTACTCATCCCCCACCACCTGGTTCCTTATTCCTGTTCCCCCTCAACTCTCCTGCCCCAGAATCCCAACCAAACACCCCACCCCCTTCCACTGTGCCCTCTGGAATGTCTGTTCCACAGGTAACAAACCTACCTTAATCCTCAATGTTTTCCTCTCCTGCTCTTTTCATCTCTTGGTTGTTACTGAAACCTGGTTCCCCACCCCACATGACCCAGTCTCCCTGGCTGCCCTTTCCCGAACTGGCTGTACCTTCATTCTTTTCCCTTCTGCTCACTGGTTGAGGTGGGGCGATTTGGAATACTTGCTCCCCATTGCCATTTCCATGTTCTCCTCTTATTCCATCACTCAGTAACCTCTTCCCCTTTGAGGTACATACAAGCCACATCTTCTGTCCAATCAATCACAATCTTTCAATTTGTTGTCTATAGATCTCCAGGTTGCTTCCATTCCTTAAGTTCAGTGCCCAACTCAAAATTTTTTTTTCTCCTTCCCAACACCTGCTTTCGTCCTGAAGCACTTCACTGTACATATTGAATCTCCTTCAAACACCCCAGTCATTCAATTTCTCAACCTCACTTCTCATGACCTGCTTTTCTATCTCACCTCAACTACACACAAAGGTGGTCATACCCTCGATCTTGCCTTCAACCACAAATGCACCACCTCCATGCTCCAGGAATTCTGAAATCCTTTTATCTGACCATAATTTATTGGCTTTCCACCTCTCCCTCTGCCTTCCCTTGCCAAATCCTACTCTTTATCCATGCCATTACCTCCAGTCCCTTAACCCTTCAGTTCTCTCCCAAGTTATCACTCCTACATTAGTCACTCTCTCCTCTTTTCCCCATCTTAACCCCTTAGTGAACCAGTTCAACTATACATTGTCTTCTTGAGTACCTGGTCCACTTATATTGCTGATTGTGCCCTGCTAAGCCATAGCTTTGGTCACTTCCACCATCTGTCACCTTTGCTCCTACCCATGTCTTGCTGAACTAAGGTGGAGACAATTACAACCATTCTGATTGGCCACTACAGATTTATGTACACAGCCTCAACTGGGTCCTCACTGCTGCTAGGCAATCCTTCCATACTTCTCTTACCAATGCACTGTCCCACTCTCCATAGTGGCTTTTAATAAACCTCCTCCCCCACTCTCTCGACTGAGAACTTCACCTCATATTTTACAAAATAAGTTGTAGTTTGCTGTGAGCTCCCTCTTCTCCCCTTTTACTCATCACTTAGAAGTATTCTGCCACTATCGCCATCCATCTCATATGAAGAGATGGATCCATTCGGTATTCCTTACCTATATAAGCAATCCAATTCCATCCCATCTCCAACAGATTTCCCCTTCTGTCATTTTCATTCTTTCATTTATCTTCAATTTCTCCTTATCTCTTGGCTCATTCCCTGCTGTGGTAATCATGGCCATGTCTCCCTCAGATTCCTAAAACCCTCATTTGATCCTTCAAGCCTCATTTAACTATTGTCCTATATCTTTTCTGTCCTCTTTGGCTTAGCTCCTTGAGAAGGCTATCTGTGTTAAGTGCCTTCATTTTTTCTCTCGTGGTGGGTGAAAGATGACATGATTGAGGAAACAAAGATTCGAGCTCCTGAGCACATTGATTTATTAAGCAGTGCATGCCCATTGCGTAAGAAATCTGGACCAATGGCCTTCCTCGGCTTTGGCACTGGACCCTGAGTATAGGGAGAGATCAGATTTTTATACATTAAAAACTAATCAAGATCAATTAATTAAAAGACAACAATTAACCAGGAGGTAATTCTGATTTCTAACTGGAAGAAAGATTAGAGGCTTTCCAGGTTGGGAGGGGAAGAGTGAACAAGTACAATTCCCCAAAATCAGAAAAAGAGGTGTCCCCTAAAAACGTCTATATTCAATCAAATGCTGATTGATCAGTACAGGGACAGTTTTCAAATGTATGGGTTGCTTGAGATGTACGATTTTGAGAAAACATCTCGCGTCAGTCTTCAGATGTGACCAAATTTCTGGTCAGCATGACTTGGGTCCTAGTTAAAGGCCTCTAAGCAACTGGTAGAGGTAGTCAGTTTCCCAGCCATGCAGGGATAGGTTCAAACAATGCAATGAGGTTTTTTCATAATTGAATAGAGTTTTCTCACAAGACAGAAATTGGACTAGACCCGGAGTTGAATAGAAAGGGAACTGAGCTAGCTCCAGAGCACACACACTCCACAACATGGAGTCAGTCCGGTCCACTCAATTCCCACCCCACTAATCCCCTCAATTCCCTCACTCAGTCCCTTACAATCTGAATTCCAATTTCATCATTCCACTAAAACTGCTTCCTCCAAAGTAACTAATGCCAAATCCGATAATGGCCTTTTCTCGATCCTCATTCTTACTCACGTCTCTACAGCCTTTGACACTATTGATCATCCTCTCCTCAATACTTTCTTCTTTCTGTTTTCAGAACACCACTTTCCTGGTTCTCCTACCTATTAGACCACTTATTTGTCAGTCTCCTTTGCTGTATCCTCATTTAGATCATGCCCTTCAACTATAGGTGACCCACAGGATTCTGTCTTGGGCCCTCTTCTCCCTCTGTCCTGCTTCACATGGTGGTCTCATGGATTTAATTTTCATCTCTATGCTGATGATTTTTTTATCTACCTGTACTGTTCCAGCCTCTCTGCTGACAATCTTATATTTCCATCTGCCTATTGGACACCTCAAACTGGATGTCCAGTAGACATCTTAAACTTAACGTATCCAAAACTAAACTCATTATCTTTCCCCCTAAACCAGGGCTGGGGAACCTGCAGCCATAAGGCCACATGTAGCCCTCAAGGACGGCCTTTTGACTGAATCCAAACTTCACAGAGCAAATCCCCCTTAAAAGTATTTAAATCTTTTGGGAATAGCCAAGAGATGAAAAGAGTAGGAGAGGAAAACATTGAGGATTAAGGTAGGTTTGTTACATTCCAGAGGGCACAGTGGAAGGGGTGGGTGGTGTTTGGTTGGGATTTTGGGGCAAGAGAATTGAGGGGGAACAGAAATAAGGAACCAGGTGGTGGGGGGATGAGTAATGGGGTTTGGATGACCTAGAAGACAGTACAAGATGGGACAGCTAGGTGGCACAGTGGATAGAGCACCGGCCCTGAAGTCAGAAGGACCTGAGTTCAAATTGGGCCTCAGACCAAATACTTGACACTTACTAGCTGTGTGACCCTGGGCAAGTCACTTAACCCCAATTGCCTTAAAAAAGGAAAAAAAACAGTACAAGATGGAAGGCACATGACCAGATGGGTGTCCCATTTCACTTCTCTTCTCCCCTCTGAAGGCTTGAAGACTAGGCAAGAGATGGTCCAGGGAGATAGAAGTCTTGCAGTCAGAGACCAGGTCACTCCTTTGCAACTAGAATGTCTCCTCTTTACATACTTTGCATTTCCAATACCAAGTTTCATCAATTTTATTATCTCTCACATTTATGTCTTCTCCTTCCACAGTCGTCATTCTGTTTCAGGCCTGGCTCTTATCACCCTCCCTTAGACTACTGTGATAGATTTAACTGTCTCCCAACTTCCAGCCTTTCTCTTCTCAAGACTCAAATGATCTGAGATCATATTGGACACCTCAAACTGGATGTCCAGTAGACATCTTAAGCTGAATGTATGCAAAACTGAACTCATTATCTCTCCCCCTAAATCAGGGCTGGGGAACCTGGCCTTTTGACTGAATCCAAACTTCACAGAACATATCCCCTCAATAAAAGCATTTAAATCCTTTGCAAACAAAAGGATTTAAACAGAGCACTTGAGGATCTAGAGGACTACATGTGGCCTCTCAGGCACATGTTCCCTAAACCCTTCTCCTTTCCAAACTTCCCTATTACTATCAAAGACACCACCATTCTCCTAGTCCTTCAGGCTTGCAATCTAAGTGTCACCCTCAACTTCTCATTTCTCAACCCTCATCCCAAGCTGTGCCGAGGCCTGTCTATTTCACCTTTGCAGCATCTCACAAATACTTCCCTTTTCTCTAAGTGCTGCTACCACCCTGGTGCAGGGCCTTATCATCTCCCACTTTGACAATCGCACTTACCTGCCTATGAGTGTGTCTGCCACAACTCTCTTCTCATTCCAGTCCACCTGCCAGAATGGTTTTCCTAAAGTGCAAGTCTGGGAGCAGGTAGGTGGCACAGCAGATAGAGCACCGGCCCTGGAGCCAAGGAAGACCTGAGTTGAAATCTGGTCTCAGACCAGACACTTGACACTTACTAGCTGTGTGATCTTGGGCAAGTCACTTAACCCCAATTGCCTTAAAAAAAAAAAGCTAAAGTGCAAGGCTGACCATGTCACTTCCTTACTCAGTAAACTGCGGTGGTTCCCTGTCATCGCCAGGATCAAATATGAAATCCTCTGGCATTCAAAGCCCTTCACAGCCTAACCCCACTCCTACCTTTCCAGTCTTCTCACACCTTACTCCCACCTATGTACTCTTCTTTCATCCAAGGACATCGGTCTCCTGGCTGTTCTTCACACAAGACACTCCATCTCCCGACTCTGGGCGTTTTATCTGGCATTCCCATGCCTGGAATGTTCTCCCTCCTCATCTCTGCCTCCTCGGTTCCTTGACTAAAGTCCCAACTAAAATCCTATCTTTCACAGGAAGCCTTTCCCAACTCTTCTTAATCGTACTGCCTTCCTTTTGTTAATTATTTTCCATCTTTCTTGTATATTCAATTCAATAAACATTTATTAACTGCTTATTATGTGCTAGGCACTGTGCTAAGTATTGGAGATACAAAAAGAGGCAAAAGCCAGTCCCTGCCCCAAAGTAACTTACAATGGGAGAGTGAACTTACAAACAAATAGACAAAACAAGCTATGTGATAGGTACATTTCGAATGAAAGGAGAGAAGGCACTAGAATTAAGAGTTTGCAAAAGGCTTCCTGTAGAAGGTAGGACTTTAGCTGGGACTTAAAAGGAAGCCAGGATGGTCAGTAGTTAGAATGGAGCAGGAAGATCATTCCAGGCATGAGGGACAGCCAGAGAGAATGTCACTGTGTCACTGGATCAAAAAGTACATGTTAGGAAATAAGGTGTAAGCAGACTGGAAAGGTAGGAGAGGGCTGGGTTATGAAGGGCTTTAAATGCCTAACAGAGCATTTTGTATTTGCTCCTGAAGGCAACCCAGAGCCACTGGAGTTTCTTAAGTAGGGGTGGAAGGGCTGACTTGATCAGACCTTCACTTTAGGAAAATCACTTTAGTGGCTGAATGGAGAATGGATTGGAGTGGAGAGAGTCTTGAGGCAGGCAGACCCACCAACAGGCTATTGCGATAATCCAGGCACGAGGCCATGAGGGTCTGTACCATAGTAATGGCAGTATTAGAGGAGAGAAAGGGGCATATTTGAGAGATGGTGCAAAGGCAAAATCAACAGGCCTTGTTATTTGGTGGAGTGGGAGCAATTGAGGAATGGAAGATGATTCCTAGGTTGTGAGCCTGAGTGACTGACAGGACAATGTTGCCCCAGGGAAAGTATGGGGAGAGGGGCCAGGGAAGGTAGGATTTAGGGGGGAAAGATAATGAGTTTTTCATTTTAGACTTTTTTTTTTTTGGTGAGGCAAATGGGGTTAAGTGACTTGCCCAGAGTCACACAGCTAGTAAGTGTTATGTGTCTGAGGCCAGATTTGAACTCAGGTCCTCCTGAATGCTCTATCCACTGTGCCACCTAGCTGCCCCCGATTTTAGACATTTTAAGTTTAAGATATCTACTGGACGTCTACTCTGAGATGTCTGAAAGGCAATTGAAGATATGAGATTGGAGGTCAGCAGAAGGTTAGGGCAGGATAAGTAGATCTGGGAATCGTCAGCATTAAATTAGGGCAATTAAATCCACGGGAGTTGATGAGGTCACCAAGTGAAGCAGTATAGAGGGAGGAGAGAAGAAGGCCCAGGACAGTACTCTGAGGAACTCCTACAGTTAGAGGGCATGATCTGGAGGAGGTGTAAGCAAAGGAGGAAAAGAAGGAGTGGTCAGATAGCTAGGAGGAGAACCAGGAGAGGGTGGTGTCCCAAAAACCTAGAGAGAAGAGAGTATCAAGGGCAGCTAGGTGGCACAGTAAATAGAGCTCTAGCCTTGGACTCAGGAGGACCTGAGTTCAAATCCAGCCTCAGATACTTAACACTAGCTGTGTGAACCTGGGCGAGTTACTTAACCCCGATTGCCTCTCCCCCCCCCAAAAAAAAAAAAGCAAAAAAAAAAAAAAGAGAGAATATCAGGGAGGAAAGAGTGGTCAACAGTGTCAACAGCTGCAGAGAGGTGAAGGAGAATAAGAACTGAGAAAAGGCCATTAGATTTGGCAATTAGATCATGAATAACTTTGGAGAGAGCAGTTATGGAATGATAAGGTTGGTTGCCAGGTTGTAAGGTGTTAAGAAGAGAGTAGGAGGAAAGTGGGGGCACAAATTGAAAATAGCTTGTTTGCGCATATTGTTTCCTTGTCTCCCCGATTAAATTGTGAGCTCCTGTTTACCACAGTGCCTGGCACGCAATTGGTGCTTGGTAAATGCATACTGAATAAAAGAGAGGAAAGAGTCAAGCATGATTTCGAGGTTGCAATCCTGAATGGCCTTGGGGGAAGGGTTAGATTCAGGGGTGAAAGTTATGTTTTGAACATTTTGAGTTTTAGATGCTAACAGAGCATCAGGGCGGAGAGGAGTTCAGGAGAGAGGTTAGGAAATATATATTGGGATTCATCTACATAAAAATGATCACTAAATCCATGGGAATCAATCAGATCACTGAGTAAATGGAGAGAAGAGGACCCAGGACAGAGCTCTGGGGTGATAGCCGCTCTTGGGGGTGGGTGATGAATTATTATCTAGCAGAGTGGTCAGACAAGAGAACGAAGAATGAGCAGTGACAGTAAGGAAGCCAGGAGAGATGAGAATATTATGGAGAAGAAGGCAGTCAACAAGGTCCAAAGCTGTAAAGATGAAAGATGACGGAGAAAAAGCTCTCAGATTTAGTAAACAGATTGTTGCTAACCTAGGAGAGAGTGGTTGCAGTAAATTGATGTGGAAAGCAAGATTACAAGGCATTGAGAGTGAGGAAATGAAAGTAATGAGTGTAGCGGAGGGTAGGAATTTGATTGAGAAAAGGAGAGAGATAAGCCTTGAGGGGATGGCGGGGTTAGGTGAAGTTTTTGTTGTTTTTTAAGGACAGCAGTAATCAGCTATGAATGACTTAGCTATTCTCAGCAATATATTGTTCCAGGACAAGTCTGAAGATATTGTGTTTTAAGGACAGGAAGATCTGGGCATGTTTGTAGGCAACTCGAAAAGAACAAGTAGATAAGGAGAAATTTACACTCTATCCCTCAAGAAGCTCTTTCTGCAATGACAGCTGTGTATTGGCCAGTTTGGGCACACTCGCACTGTTCCTGGTGCTTATTTTGCTTAATAATTGATATTTACATAACATTTAAAGGTTTACAAAGGCCTTTTGAGCATTATAACAACCCTGTTTAACTCTTTCTCTGAATAAGCAGAAGCACAAAGGTACTTTTTTTTAGCTGTGTTAATTTTATCTTTACATTCCAACATCTGTGGTAACACAAATGTTCTCCATCAGTAAGATTTTTTCCTTACTGAGGAGATTTGGGCAGCTAGATGGTGCAGTGGATAAAGCTCCAGCCTTGTAGTCAGGAGGACCTGAGTTCAAATCTGGCCTCAGACACTTGACACTTACTAGCTGTGTGACCTTGTGCGAGTCACTTAACCGATTGCCTCACCAAAAAAAAAGAGGATAGGGAGATTTGAGCATATTTGTGGCAGCAGGAAAGGGAGCCAGTGTGTTCCTTTAGGACTGTCTCTGAAAAAACTTCTTTCTAATTGTAAATAATACCAGTGATACATGCTGTGAGGGTATGAATTGGTGCATTTCCCTAGCCTTTTGGGTTAACGAGTGGGGTATTTTGTGCCCTAATAATTGGCAGCATGGCATACCTGCAGTGTACCTTGCAACATTAAAGCAAGGTTTTTATTCTAAGGCAGAATAAAACTCTTCAATAAAAAAAGAAAAAACTTCTTTCTGAAACACAGAGACATTATGATATTGCTGTTACTGTGTACAGTGTTCTCCTGGTTCTACTCACTTCACTTTGCATCAGTTCATGTAAGTCTTTCCAGGTTTTTCTGAGAACATCCTGCTCATCATTTCTTATAGCATAATAGTATTCCATCACAATCATATGCTACAACTTGTTCAGCCATTCTCCAATTGATGGGCTTATCTCCAATTCTTTGCCACTACAAAAAGAGCTGCTATAAAGACTTTTATACACATAGGTCCTTTCTCTCTTTCTTTGATCTCTGGGATATAGACCTGGTAGTGGTATTGCTGGCTCAAAGTGTATGCACAGTTTTATAGCCCTTTGGGCATAGTTCCATATGACTCCAGAATGGTTGGCTCAGTTCACAATTCTATCAACAATGCATTAATGTCCCAATTTTTCCATGTCTGCTCTAACATTTGTCATTTCTCTTTTCTGTCATATTAGCCAATCTGATATGTGTAAAGTGGTACCTCAGAGTTGTTTTAATTTGCATTTCTCTAATCAGTAGTGATATAGAGCATTGTTTCATATGATTATAGATAGCCTTGATTTCTTCTTCTAAGAACTGCCTGTTTATATCTTTTGACCATTTATTCATCAGAGAATGACTCATGTTCTTATAGATTTGACTCAGTTCTCTACATATCTGAGAAATGAGGCCTTTATCAGAGAAACTTATTGTAAAGATTTTTTCCCCCAGTTTTCTGCTTTCTTGGCTTCATTGGATGTGTTTATGCAAAACCTTTTAAATTTAATATAATCAAAATAATCTATCTTACTTCCCATAATGCTATCTCTTTCTCTTTTTTTGTCATATTTTTTTTATTCTCTTATCCATAAGTCGACAGGTTAGATACTCCATGTTCCCCTAATTTGTTTATGATATTACCTTTTATGTCTAAATCACGTGCCCATTTTGACCTTGGTATACAGCTTGACATATTGATCTATACCTAGTTTCATCAAATTGCTTTCTAATTTTCCCAGAAATTGTTGTCAGATAGTGAGTTCTTGTCCCAAAAGCTTGGATCTTTAGGTTTGTCAAACGCTAGATTACCATGGTCATTTACTACTGTGTACTGCAATGTCTCTCTTCTTAACTCTGACACTGCCATTACTATGGTGCAGACCCTTATCACCTCACACCTGGATTATTAGATAGCCTGCTTGTGTGTCTGCCTGCCTCTGTCCCCACTCCAATTCATTTTCTATTCAGCCACTAAAGTGATTTCCTAAAGCATAGCTCCTATCATGTCACCCTCTCTACTCAATAAACTCCAGTAGCTCCTGGTTGCCTGCAGGAGCAAATACAAAATGCTGTTTGATGTTCAAAGCCTTCTTCTTACACTTTACTCCCCAATCTGTACTCTTCAATCCAGTGACAATAGCCTCCGTCGTTCCCCAAACAAGACCCTCCATCTCTCAGCTCTGGGCATTCTCCCTGGCTGTCCCCCATGCCTGGAATGCTCTCTCTCCTCCACTTTGACTACTGACCTCCCTGCTTCTTTAAGTCCCACCTAAAATTCCACCTTCTATAGGAAGCCTTCCTGAACCACTCTTAATTCTAATGCCTTCTTTCTGTTAATTATTTCCTATTTATATTCTATATAGCTCACTTTGTCTATATTTGTTTCTAACCAAGGGCAGGAACTCTTTTGCCTCTTTTTGTAATCCCAGCACTTAACACAGTGCCTGGCACATAGTAGGTGCTTAATAAATATTGATTGATTGATTGATTGATTGAAAGGTCTGAGGTCAGATTTGAACTTGGATCTTCCTTATTCCAGGCCTAGTGCTATGCATTGTGCCACTAGCTGCTTAGGTAGGAGGCCTACTGCTAATATCCCTAAACAGAATACCAACCTCTCCTCTACAATCCTTCCTAAAGTCAGCACATTATAGGTAGAAACAATAGGACTTCTGATAAGAATAAACACTTTTTAATAGTACTTTTTTACAAATGCATACAAGTTTAGTGCTATGAAAATTTGCTTTCCATGACACATGAGCATTTTATTTTGTGGAGTGAGGTTCCATGGCTTTCAGCAAAGACCTCTGGTGAGCAACACTTAAGGTGTTGGAAAGTGCCATTTTCCAGTCTTGCCTAGTAAGTTAACGATGCTTTCTCCTGGCTCTGTGGGAGAGATCACTTACAAAGATGTGGGGTTGAACTAGGCTTTGAAAAACTGGTAAAATTTAGACCATTTGAGTCTGAACAAAATGGGCCTCCAAGGTTGGGGAAGCAAGATAAAAGGAAATAGCTTCATCACCAAGGCCCTGGTCCCTTTGCAATAAATCAGCTTTTTGTAGAGCTGGTATGTTTCTTTCTATAAGCTAACAACTCTTCCTCTTGGTATTAGGAGCAAGGTTAAAAGTTCCAAACTCCTTGCTACCATTCCCTTGTTCTCCTGATTCAGGTTATTTCATACCTGTGTATATAGGTATTATTGCCATATACCAGCCAAGGATCTTATTAACATCAAGAGACATTCACTCACTCTAGATGTATGTAATTAAGCTTCAGTCTATGCAAGATAACTATAATAAACCACTCCCAAAGACCACTCAGGAGGAATCCATTTTTTATTTCAGTTATTTCCCCCTACAGCTCTTCTGAATTCCTGGTTTCAGTGTTTGGCTTTATTGTTATTGGTCTTGTGCCAAGGCCCTTAGACCTATTTCCTTGACACTGTTCTTGTTCCAGAATTTATAGTCCCTTGGATTAGTCAAATAACCTCTGTAAGCTGTTTTACCCTTCAGATCTCTCTGCTGTGGGACACTGCAAGTTAGATTTATGGGAGCCGTATACTGGGAGGAACCTACAAATAATTTTTCCCACCCATCACCTCCTGTTCTTGCTTCCCCACAGCAAAGGAAAGTAGTTACAGGGTCTCTTAGGTGGACTGCTACATTGTAATATCTCTACTCTTCTAAAAGGAGTTGAGTCTGTTGGCAACAGGTTAAGAGGAATGGTTCTAATTCGGAGTAGCTTAGTACTAAGCACCCTCTGGGTAGACCACTGAATGATCCAGTATTTTGGATTCTGCAAAAGACTTGTTGCTTTTTTTGTAGACCTCAGAATGGGAGGTGTGGGTTTGGAGATATGAGAGATCAATATTGTAAGCTTCATGCGGAAACTGAGGTACAAAGCTGTGGAGCAACTCACTGATAAATGTCATTTGGTCTAAGTTAAAATGCAATCAGCTCCAGGAGGAGAATTTTCTACCTCATGATTTACAATATATCTTATCCATTTCAAAGTGTCACATCTGTTGTCTTTCCAGTCTTTATCTCATTGGATTCCCATCTCCCCTTCTGTAAAACATGTACTATAAGCTTGATTAGTAGAACTAATTGCCAGAAATGTTACCAGCTTAGCTAAGATCATGGAGTTGGGGTATGATGAGAGGGAGGGCAAGGGGAAGAAGATGGTCCCTAGGGGATTTGCTGGTATTCACCATCCCTGTGTTTCTTCATTTTCCATGGGTCTGCACCATTACAATGCATCCTTACTCTTTCACTTGGTACTCAGCTGCCACCACCAGGCTCCAATTTCCATAGTAACCCTTTATTAAGGCCACCATTTTCTCTTCCTTCAGGGACTATGCTCTGGAGAATGTTCACTTCTTCTCCCAGTACAACTGTGTCCTACATCCTATGCTTGGAGACTACTGCTTCTGACCTCCCTCCCTCCATATGAGGTACCCCAAGCCCCAAAACCTCACCTATTTTTGTTCTGAAGTGAGAATTCCTAGTTACAATTCTGATAGGGATCCTAGAATTTAGAGCTGGAAGGGACCTTAGATCATTTATCATTTTACAAAGGAAAAAACAAAGGTTTAGAGGGATTAAGAGGTTTGCCCAGAACAGGAATTTAAAACAAGGTTCTCAAATCTCTTTCCAATGGAGCACTTGCTATCCTGCTGAAATAGAGAAACATTTACATCTGCCATCCAGACAGTTTATAGCTCATTCTCCATAGAGTTAGGACAAAAACCCTGAGGAACCATCTAATGAGACCCTTGTAATTCAAGGTTCTCAAGAGTAAGAACTGCATGGGTACTATGTAGTGTGATTGATGCTCAGAAAGTTGTATGAAATGATGAGGAAAGCATGGTAAGTGCTTCTAACACCCTGACAGTCTGTACCAAGTATGCTGATTCCTAGGATGCATATAACTTTCCAGAGCACTGCTAATTTTATTGTTCCTGAACCCTAGAGTTGCTACGATAATAATAATAATGACAGCATTTATATAGCATCAATTAGGTACCAGGCACTGTGCTAAGCACTTTATAAATATTATCTCATTTGATCCTCTCAGCCACCCTGGGAGGTAGATGCTATTATTATTTCCATTTTACAGTTGGGAAAACTGAGGGAAATGGAGGTACTTATTGTACTTATCTCGTACCACAAACACTCTTGTGCATGTATATATATCTTCTATATTTTGTAGGTTAATATCTATCTCTGTGTCCATTTTTTCTCCACAGTAGAATGGAAGCTCCTTGAGGGCAGGGACTTTTTATTTTCATCTTTGTATTGACAGTGCATATAGGCCCATATTAGATATTTAATAAACCCTTTCTGTTTGACTACAAAAGATATTCTACAGGTGGTAACACCAGATTGGAAGTAGTTGTTTGCTCTTGGTAGACTGGTAGAAACTATTAACATTTTAAGTATTTAAACATATGCCTCTGCTTATGTCAGATGAAGATTTTCCTCATTAACTCATCAGTGACTGAGGGCAACCTGGGTATGTGATGTTCTACTAACTGTACAAGGGCACCTCAGTCTTGACCTGTAATATCCTTAGCCCTGAATGCCCAGATGACCCTCTCCTTCACCCTGTAGGATCCCCTACGGGTTGCCTCCTCTTTACTATGTGAGGTCTTCTACTGGTACTCTCCCCTTTACCTCTCAATAGTATGAAACCCCTCTGACTGAAAATTACTGACTTTTCAAAAACACATTCAAGAAAGAATTTGGGGCTGGTACTAACCTAGCTTGCCATCTGTCAATTTTACTTGTGTCATGTTTGACACTTTGAGGTAGGACTTGGGTTAGAAATATGGTTGGTAATCAGTAAAAATTAAGTGAAGAGAGAGGTAGGGAATATAAAGGCCTTCCTCTAGGCAAAATCCTTCCATCGGGCTATCTCTGGGATAAATACATGAAAGATACGCTACAACTGAATAAGAAAATTAGAAACCCAGATTCCATTTCTAAGTCTGCGGCTAATTTTGCTATGATGTTAACTTCCAAAGAACAGTGAATAAGAACATTACATTCAGCTCTGGGTGCCACACTTTAGGTAAAGCAAATTACAGGTCTTCTAAGATTCTTGAGATTCACCAAGACAGTAAATGGTCTGCCAACTATCTCATTTAAAGAATGGTTGATGGGAACTGGAGATGGTTAGCCTGAAGAAGAAAAATATGTTAATGATCTTTTATTTTAAGGGATATAATGTGAAAAGAGGAAATTTATTCTATAATTGTCCCACCCCAGAGCACTATGGGGTGGGAGTCTTTTGTGATACTCACTGAAGTCCGCTGGGCTCTTTGCTGTCGAAACCAGTAGCAGAATGGGAGGTCAGTTAGATGTCAGTTATCTGATTAGAGTTTTGAGGGGTGGGGGCAAAGGTATGGATGGTATGTGGGGGAGCTAAAGGTATGGATCTAGTCTACAATATGTCAGAAAGATCCAGAAGAGCCAATATTAAATAAAGGTCAAATAAAGCCAGATAATCATAGGCCAAGTATTTTAGCCATTGTGGGGATCTAGCCCCTACCCTTCTCTCCTTCCAGATAAGCCTTCTCTACCTCTACATGGGAGATAGTTCTGTCAGGACAGATGACAATTGGTGTCATGGGTGGGGATGGAAGCAGAGGTAGAACTCAACGAAATGGCCCAGTGTTTCAGGGAGGTAGATTTAAAATCAACACAAGGTGGAACTTTTTATGAATTAGTTCTGTCCAATAATGGAATGGGTCGTCTTTTAAAAGTGACATCCTGGGGCAGCTAGGCGGCACAGTGGATAGAGCACCGGCCCTGAATCAGGAGAACCTGAGTTCAAATCCGGCCTCAGACCAAATGCTTGACACTTACTAGCTATGTGACCCTGCGCAAGTCACTTAACCCCAATTGCCTAAAAAAAAAAAGTGACATCCTTGGACACATTCTAGGACAGCCCAGAGGACCTCTTGTCAGCAATGTTGTAAAAGAACTTCCTGGACTTTGGATTTTCTTTTTTCCATAACTATCCAAAGTAGTCATGCCCCATGAACTTGAATGAAGAGAACCGGACGAATTAATTGAAATTTCTCTCATTTTTACCTCTCAAAATGCTTGTCCATGGCCTCCGTGATGCCCTGCTCCTATCTCCCCAGCTGGTGCTCTCTGCTTCCTCACCTTAACTTGTGTTTATTTGTTATGTTATGTCTCCCTAGTGAAATGTAATTTCCTTGAGGCAGGTGCTTTTCACTTTGTCTGCTTTCCCCAGTACCTTGCACAGTGCCTTCTACAAAATAGGTGCTTACTTTTGTTCATTAAGTTGTTAACAAAGCAATAAAGCAAAAGGAATTCCTTAACTGAGAAAGAACTTTATTACCTCTAAAGTCTCCTCTTCTAATAATAAGATTCTGTGTTTCTAGCACAGGGACCAGAAACGGTGGATCCCTCTCTGCTTTGCTGAAGTCATAAAAACCCCTTGGGCCCATAGTACTGAAGGCCCCGTGTAAAATGTAAACCTGTGTTCTATACAGTCTGAGCTGACTCTAGGTGTTATTCATACATCATACATGGGGGGAGCACTTAATATATTTGTGGTTCAATTATGTTCTAATCTTGTGACCCCATCAGGGGTTTTCTTGGCAAAAATATTGGAGTGATTTGCCATTTCCTTCTTCAGCTCATTTTATAGATGAGAAACTGGGGCAAACACAGTTAAGTGATTTGCCCAGGGTCACACAGCTAGAAAGTGTCCTGGGCCAGATTTGAACTCATGAAGATGAGTCTTCCTGACTCCAGGCCCATTGCTCTGTCCACTGCACCACCTAACTGCCCCTCATTAAATAGTAGTTCATTTTTATAAACTTCCACTCTCTTAGCATCCCTTGTCCTTGAATGTGTCCTTCATCCGTGATTAGTAGCCCTGATGATCAGAGAAGCTGTTAATTTTGATTATTTTTGTTAAGTGGTTAGCAAACTTCTGAGGCCCTGAGGTTGCCAAGCTAGCCTTTGCGTTTCTCTATTTCAGCCTTGGGCTAGAAATGCTTATTGATGGGCTTCTGGCCTGTAGTTGAAAGGTAGACTATCTCTGCCAAGCTGTAAGAAAATGGCTCAGAAATGAACAGAATCAATTTCTAGATTAATTTTTTGCTGATGTTACAGACATGTATTGCTTGAGGCAGGGTAAGTTTCTGGACTACAGTGACAATGACTTTGGAGCCATGTTAATAGCCTTCAGAGCGCCCTCCCCTTTGGTTCCCCCACCCAAGTGCTCTGTTGTCCCACATGAGGAGGAAAACTTTGGGGATGAGCTGACATTATGGGTAATTGGACACAATTATAATATCTTTTATGAGTTTCCCTCCTCCCCATTCCCATTTCCTCTTTAGTAGAGACAGGGAGAGGAGGAACCTAGCTGAATGAGTATGGGTATAATATCATAAGCCCAGGCAGTAATCAAGATTGCTGAATGGATGAATGAATGAATAAAAAAGGCATTTATTAATCTCTTACCACACACAAAGTTCTGCTAAGCACTGGGGATACAAACAGAAAAATAGAGACAGCTCCTACTTTCAAGGAACTCAAGTTCCAAGTTCAAAGAACTTTCTGATTTTAATGGGAGAGACAATTCACATAGAAGATTTCAGCTGCAAGTCAGTTTTCAAGGACCCATGAGGTCCTTAGAGAGAAGTGGTTAAGCAGATGGTAAGGCATCTTCTTTAATGTTGTTTCTGCTGGTAAAATCACATAAGTTTCTGATGATGAAGCATTTGACAAAGCAAGGATTTTGCTATCGGGAGCTTTCTTTTCTGGGTCTTCAGTAGCTGTGTTTGATGAAGAAGGTCAGAAGGGTCTGTGTTTTTCACAGAAGTACTTGCCAGGCCAAATCTCTTGCATACTTGATGGCTTTAGCAGCTGGGCTAGAATCAGGACTGAGTCTGGGGGCACATAACTTCTCCTTCATATAACCTCCTCTCAGATTGACTTGCCCATCAGAGATGGTTAGTTGGTGATGGGCCCTTTCATCACAGGAATTACTCCCCTCTGTGATATTTCTGGGGACCAGGCTGGAAGCAGGGCTGGTGTTCAGGAGAGGGGGAGGGCACTGTTATTCTCAGAACTCTTGCATTAAGAGTCCAGCACTGTCTCCATCTGGATCTTAGAGGTGGTGGCAGTGGTTTGACTCCCATGTATATGACATCTCCTCTTTCTCCTTTAGCGTTCTTTTGCTATTTTAGCTCAAATAAGAAGAAAGGAATGAATGAGTTCAATCCAGAGAATCCAAGTGGATAAATCCCAAATCAGTGCGGGGATAATCTGGTTCAAAAGACATCATTCTCAGGCTAAAACAAGAGCGTGGATCGTGAAGCTCTAGACAGATGAAATTCTATGGCCCAAGCTCAGGTAACTTTAACTTTGAGTGAGAGCTAGAGTTTAGATGAGTGGAGAGGAGAAGGTGCTAAGTTTGGGTACAAACCAGTCTGTACTGAATAGTTTTCTTTTATATATACCTTTTTATATATCTTAGAATACTGTCCTTTTCCTTTGTGAACAAATCCAAGAAAATATATTCTTGCATTTTTTTTATTGGGTGAAAAGGGTCTTTTTTCCCAAGAAAGAGCAAGCGAATGGCTTTAAGGTACGACAGGTTACTGAACCCTGGAGACAGTTGGACCCAGAAACCAAACATAGTGCCTTAAACATAGCAGGTGCCTAGTAATATTTGGTGAATTGAATTAAAAGAATAAGCTAGAAAGTAAACAAGATTTGGAGCAGCTAGGTAGTACAGTGGATAGAAAGCCAGGCTGGGAGTCAGGAAGACATCTACATGAGTTCAAATCCAGCCTCCTAGCTGTGTGACCCTGGGCAAGTCACTTAACCCTGTTTGTCTCAGTTTCCTCATCTGTAAAATGAAGAAGGAAATGGCAAATCACTCCAGTATCTTTGCCAAGAAAAACCCCAGTCCTAAAACCCGTTGAGAGCAGGGTAACTCAGCTCAACCAGGGTTACATTTCTCCCCTGGGCCAAAACTCTTTGTAGTTCCTTGCAAAGATCACTTAGAACCTACCTGTACAGGATAAATACAAACATCAGTCCTTAAAAACAACAAGGATGATTTTCCTGGTGTCCCAGGTGACCAACCGTAGGCAACATTGAAACTGAGATAAACCAAATGCACATTAACAGAATATGCGGTAGATATGGTACTATAGTGCCTAGCTACATACTAGATATATAACATGCACATCCATAATACATGGCATAATAATAATAACATCTGTAATACACAGCATAATATGTGCATTTCCATAGTACACAGTACTAGAATGTACAAGCATATCCATAATACACAGCGATCAATGAAAAGCAATTAGCATGGATAACTAACAAAGTAATGCTGGCTGGCTAGCTGCTCTAATAACACTATCGATAGGCCTATACATAAAGTACAGTTTATCTATAAGCAGTAGCATATATACAACGTAATTAACAAAACAGACCTTTCATAGCATGAACAGAACGTAGTCACATAACAGCAAATTAAAAATAAATAAATAAAAACTCAAACATACAATAATTCATAGCAAACACACAATTATATGCAAGGCACATTTTACATGAGGAATCTCTAGTATTGCTTAGAGACATGCGCAACTATATCTATCAGGTCTACCTGGAACATCGTAACTTAGCCTGGTAATAGGCCTAGTTCTCCTCTCACTGACTGATCTCTCAACTCCTATATATGCCAGAGCTTGTATCTACACCTGGGCTGGCAATCTGTATTTTCAAGCTATGTGGGTTAAATCTGTACCCTGAGTCTTTACCTCAGGGTTTATTTCTCCTGTTCTGTAGTAACACATAGTTTCCTTCGCTGGGTGGATTGTTTTTAATGCTCATATCTGGGTCACAAAGTCTTTGTACAACTGCCGGACTGTCTCTTTTCCTCAGCCTTTGTCTAGGTGAATGTCCATCAATTCTCTCTACCTGCTCAGTAGAAAGTCCAGCTGACTCTTCTATGGGCAATAGGTAGTTGTGGTGAATAGTTCTGATAGCGCTCCCTCTATTCTCTGGGGCTACACAGGCCAAGTTTGTAAAAAGGCAAGTTGACCAGTCTTTGAATTACTTTGTATGGTTTAGCGTTCTATCAGTCAGTTAACTTGTGAGTCCCTTCAATACTAGGGCTCCTCCTGGATGAAGGTCTTGATACCATATTTTGGTATCATAATGTCTTTTGTTTCTGTCACCAATCTTCTGAACTGAAGCTGTGGCTAATTAGTAGGCATTTCTCAGTTTCTCCTTCAATTAAGAGATGTACTGAGTGTAAATAGTCGTATCACCTCCATCTGAGGTACTGAACCACAAATTAATAGGCAGGCATGGTTCTTGTCCAAACATGAGCAATTATGGTATACAGCATGCAGCACCATTCCTGATGGAATGGTACGCACGTCCTAGAAATGAGACATGTTGACTCCAGCAAGCCTTTTGTTCTCATGTCAAAGTCCCCGACATATTCGACAATGCAGTTAAGTTTTCAGGCTTCTGAAGGAAAAGACTTGAGAGGAGCTAGCAGTATCATCACGTCCCTATCTCCTGTAGCTACACTAGAAACTTTGGGAAACTTCTCCCATGGGTGAGATCGAGGACTCTTTCTCAGTAGAGCTGAGTTACCTTGCTCTCAAGGGATTTGGGGACTTGAGTAACACTAACAATTTTGTGTCTTATTCTAGTCTAAATTTCATTGATCTCCAGACCCTTCCTTCAAGTTACAAAACCTCCTCATTTCTTGGTCTCTGGAATCAAGTAGACCCAAGATTCAGTGACTTGTCATACCAGATCCCCTGCAATGAATACCAGATTTATTACTATATTTACCCTTCATTGGAACTTATCTTGGGGTCCAGATTAGCTTTCAGGATCTTAAATAAGCTGACAGCATTGCAATACCTTCACTGAAAGGAGTGAAAGCAAGCAGTATGTTTTGTTTTGTTTGTTAATGAAAAAGAAAAGAAAACACAAACACATCTGAAGGGAAAGTGGATTTTCGGGGGCAGCTAGGTGGTGCAGTAGATAGAGTTTTGGCCTTGGAGTCAGGAGGACTTGAGTTCAATCTGGCCTCAGACACTTGAAACTTACTAGCTGTGTGACCCTGGGCAAGTCACTTAACCCTGATTGCCTTACCAAAAAAAAGCAAAAGAAAAGAAAGTGGATTCTCAGGGATCTGGACAGACTTTTGAGGGAATATGTAAGCTGCTAGGTGGTTTGATTTAATTTTTTTTTTAACCAAGACATCCTTTCCGACCTCAGCAGGTCTAATCATCAAGATCAGTCCAGGTATGCCAGTGGGTTTCTGTTGGATTTTAGCTGGAGCTTGACAGAAAAAGAGAGCTTCATATTTATGCTTTGGAACCACCAAACTTACCTTCCTTCTTGGGACACAGTTCTGCCTTTTCCTCAATCTCCTAGTGGCCAGTTCATCCTTCTAACCCAAGCAAAGAAGCAGGTAATTTGGGCAGTAGGGTTCACTTTACAGGCTAGGCTAATGACCTCTTACAGGCTGAGAAGATTTCCATGTTATTGGCTTGGTGCCCCATGTTGAAAGTTTGTTAGAGATGTGAAATGGAAACCTCAATCTGCAGAACTACTCAGGGCCACATAGCCCTAGACATTCTCTGCCCTGAGCAGTGAGGCAATGGTCTACCACCCTGGGGAAAGATGGTGTGGCTGTTGTCCAGTCCTGGATGTTGGGAATGGTTAGACTTAATAAGATGGTAAGGTTTGGGGCAGTTGGGGTGGGGATGATGTGTGATCATGTAATAGAAAGAACATTGGATTTAGAGTTATTAGACCTGGGTTCAAATCCCAACTGTGCTACTATCTCTGTAACCTTAGGCAAGTCACTTAAATAGCTTCTCTGGATCTCAGTTTCATTCTAGGTAAAATTAGATTGGACTCAATGACCTCTGAGATTCTTCCAGCTTTAAATCCTATATATATAAATCTTACAAAGCCCTATAGGAAGCCATCCCCTTTGAGTTGAACTTTGTTTTATTTAGGTGAATGGAAATCTTTTTTTAAAATAAAATTTTATTGGTATCTCTTATTATTACATCACCTGCATTTCCCAGTGGAACCTCCTCCCAGAGATTCCATACCCTGTTGGGCAGCTAGGTGGTGTAATGTATAGAGCACTAGGTTTGGCATCAGAAACACCTGAGTTCAACTCTGCCCTCAAACATTTACTAGCTGTGTAACCTTGGACAAGACGCTTAACCTCTGTTTGCCTCAGTTTCACAACTGTTAAAGGAGGATAATAATAGCACCTATCTCCCAGGGTTGTTGTATTAACTGAGATAATATTTATAAAGCACTTAGCACATAATCGGCAATATATAAATGCTAACTATCATCATTATTATTATTCTCTAGCTACTTAAGCCCCTTGAGAGTCATAACATTATAGTCTTTAGAGCTGGAAAAGGGCTATAGAAATCATCCGGTTCAATCTCTGTTTTACTAATGGGCAAAACTAAGGCTCACAGAGTATGAGAGATTTTCCTCAGGTCACACAAGTGGTTACTGGGTTCAGCCCAGTTTTGCTTAAAGGGTTAATGACCAAGATGTAAAAACAAAAGGCAGCAATAAAATTTATTTAAAATAAACAACAACATTAGGTTAGAAGATTATCTGTAAGGCCCCGACTAGACGAGATGGGGCAGTTTTGGACTGATCTCAAGCTCAGGAACTGTTATTGCTTTTCTTTGCCTGGCACACAGTAGGCACTTAATAAATGCTTGTTGATTTGACTTGAACTAAGAAGGTAGAGTGAGGCACAGTTCTAGAAGGGTAGCCCCCTGCAGTTACTCTTCAAGGAAAGCCTCTTTCTTCAACTGTCCAAACCTCCCTATCCAACAGCTGTCCTAGGACGCCTCCCTCCCACACCCACCCTCACCCCCTCCCCGCCTTTTGTTAAAGTAATTGATTGGCCTCAGTTTGCTCAGCAGCCCCTGGAACTCCACTCTTGAGCCTCAGTTTTTTCATCTCTTGCCCTAATAACACTTGCACCTTCTATGTCAGAGTGGTGAAGAAAGCTTTTTTTTTTTTATTAAGATCATGAAGCGCTCTATGAATGTGGGTGGTTATTTTCAGAATACTGGCTGTAAGGAAATCCATCTTCTGACCTTCTCTGATAGTGGTAGCAGAGAGACCTTCAGAGACAGCTCAGGGACTCCGATTGGAGTATCTAAAGTGGCCCCTGACTTACCTTTCACGGCCAATCAAAGGCAGCCAGAATTGGGGTGTGTGCATGGCGCGGGGGCGGGGGGAGTGGAGGGAGTGATAAAGGAGAGTTGTTTTGGTGCTGCGGTTACCAGACTGACAAAGCTCAAGTACCTTTTCCTCCGAGCCCCCACCTGGGATCGTTCCCTCCACCTCCCCTTCTGCCTTCCCCATAAACCGATTAAGGAACCTGGTTTACTGCATTTCTTCTGGAGGGCGACTGCTCTGCTTTTTTCTCCGTTCTTTGTAAAGCTCTGATCTCCCTGTGACTGGCTGTCGACCTCTTTGCTTTAATGCACCAGACCGTGAGAGGAAACCTCGCTCATCTCTGCGCTCGGGAAACAAGTATCGACTATGCCTTGAACCACCCGAGGATTGATCCTATCTGTAGGCTCTCCTCACTTTCCTCTGGCTCCCCAGCCATCTTAGACATTGTTTTTCTGCGTTGTTGCCTTCGGTCAGCTCCCCGGAGCTACTGGATTCAGGGAAGTTTTGAGGAGGGGAGGGGGAAATTCCTCTAAGATAAAATGTTCGCTTCCAAATCCAATTCAGTTTCTCCCTCCCCTTCCATGGAACAGGCAGATGCCGATGCCCTGGACATCAGCACTAAAGTGCAGCTGTATGGCGTGCTCTGGAAGAGACCCTTTGGGAGGCAGTCAGCCAAGTGGTCCAGAAGGTGCGTTCTGAAGGTGCTTGGGGCTTCAGAGGGAGTGAGAGAAAGCAAGCATGGTTTTTTTCAGGGATGGGGGAGGAGTGGGGGCAGAGGGAGGGAAGGGAAGGGAAAAATGGTTTTCGTTTTTGAGGAATGCTTCTCTTGATCAGGCAATAAACTGGGAGACAAGACACTTGACATTTCAAACTAGCTCTGCCTGTGCCTTGTTATATGACCTTGACGTCACCTTTTTCCGGTCCTCATTTGCCCCTTCTGGAAATTGGTTTCAATATTTGGCAGTCTTTGTCCCTAAGTGTTCCAAGATACTAGAATGAAGAGAATATTAGACTTCTGTTTAGGGGGTATAAGTGGAATTGGTACTTTGATCCAAGGACCAGTCCAAATGCAGACATTTATTAAGCTGTGAATTGGGGTCACCTCATACAGGAGGGTTGGGCTGACAGTACCTCTGCTTTGAGGAGATGGGAGGAGACTTCACCATCTCCTTGTTGAGCTAGAAGAAATTTTGTTGGGGAGAGACCCTCACTATAAAACTGCTTCTGGATTTCATTGACTTCATAAGCCTCACCAGGCACCAATATGCCAGGCTAAGTACGTATTTGAGGGGGACAGACTGGACTAGAGGCATAACTAGAAATTCTGGCATCCAGGGCAAAATCTTTTGGTGGAAGGGTAGTACAGACAGACCTTAGAAGAGGGAGTCAAGCAGATACAGTCCTGCCAGGAGAGATGGTAGCCTGGCCCTTGCCCTGAACCCCATTGGCCCAATATCTCAATGCCTTGCCCTCTCCTGGGGCCTAACTTCACCCTCCAAACCCCATGAGGGCATGGGTCAACAGAGGACTCTGAACAGGGAGGAAAGGGAGAGGATGGTGGTCTCCACAGAAGTATGAGAGAAAGTACTCCCTGTTTAGGTTCCTGGAATGAAGCTGCCCCACCCTAGTTTCAGCTCTAAACTGGACATTTCAATCTTTCCTCTCCTCCCATATGCCCCCAAATTGGGTACTTAGCTCAATCTCTTAGACAAAAGATTAACAAGCTACAATAGTAGGAAGTCTGCTTATGAAAGTAATGCCTTTTTTTTTTTTTGGCTAGGCAGTGGGGTTAAGTGACTTGCCCAGGGTCACACAGCTAATAAGTGTTATGTGTCTGAGGCCACATTTGAACTCAGGTCCTCCTGAATGCAGGGCCGGTACTCTATCCACTATGCCACTTAGCTGCCCCCAAAGTAATGCTTTTAAAAGGCCTGGGATGAAGTATATAGTATATAGAAACTGAGATTAGACTGCCCCCCCCCCCACATACACACACACCTTGACCCTGAGGGAGGGTTTAACAAGAAATCTTTGGAAAGCTGGATGTGGGACGGAAAAGTCCTGTGGAGATCTAAGATTAAGTGACTCTTTTGATCCCTGGAGGCAGCCGGAGAGCTGTCTACTCTTTATTGACCGTATCCAAGTTAGATTAGCAGGGTGTCCTTTCATAGGATCAGTGTTTGGAGATGGCTTTTCTGTGGGGTCAAGAGGCTTTCTTATTGCCAGACTCTGCCTCTTCTTGGCAACTGAATGCAAACATTGGGGTTGTTTTTATTGTTTAGTTGTGTCAGACTCTTCACGACCCCATTTGGGGTTTTCTTGTCTTTCTGGCAAAGATATGAGAGTGGTTTGCCATTCCCTTCTCCAGATCATTTTACAGATGAGGAAAATGAGGCCTAGAGAAGTGACTTGCCCAAGATCTCACAGGTGGGAGAGTAGGGATTCAAACCCACAAACTCTAAATTGCACGTCCTTTCTACTTCATCATGATGCTTCATGATTTCACCAGGGGCAGAGGTGCCCCAGCACAGATTTGCCCCAGGAATCGAGCCCTACTAAGGAATCATCTCACTCCCAGCAAGCTAAGTTTTTGGAGAGTAGAGAAGGGTGAAAGTTTCCAATTTACAGATCTAATCTTCTGGGATTTGGAAAAGAAATAAAAATCATCCCAACATTGCTAGACTTAGACTGGGGCTGTAGAAGAGATCCAGCCTCCCACTTTGTAAAGTGGAGCTGCTCTACTCCCTTCCCTCCCTCCCCATCGTGGACCTTAGCTAATTAGTGACCATAGACAACTGAAATAAGCAATATCATGAGAACAATCAATGCCCTCCTGACAGGGCACTTGTCTTTAAAAGGTTCAGTGCTCTGGGATGTCAGGAGAAATATAAATAACTAATGAGACAAGATGGATCTGGTGGGCTGAGCTTCTCTTTGCAACCATCATCAATCCTCTTTTCTGAAATTGCTTCTGGACTGGTTGTCTTCTTCCTTGCCTACTGAGGATATGTTAGGATCAGAGTGAAAAGGTGACTGTTCAAGGGTGTCTTCATCTTCTCCCGAGACTCACACCCATGACAAAAGCAACTGGCTGCTCCCCTAAAAGCAGCAAAAAAAAGACATAGAGACAGAAAGACAGAGAGACAGAGAGAGAGAGACAGAAAGAGAGAGAGATTCTCCCATCACTGCCCAAGCAGTTCTACATTTGTGGGAACTAGAAGAGGATGGCAAAGGAGATTTCCTGCTGGGAAAAGTTTCTTTTGCAATTCATAGAAAGGTAAGGGCCTATTTCTAAAATGATGGAAGGGTTGGAGGAAATGCTGGGAATTGAAAATATGTTGAATTTATATTTGCATCGTTTATAAAACCCTTTGACATTTGTGAAAGGGCAGCATGTTTTAGTGGAAAAACTACTGCTGGATTTGGGGATCAGAGGACCTGAGTTCAAATCCCCATTTTTGGCCTTCTTTGCTATTTGATACCTGTATGACTTAATTTCTCTGGACTTCAGTTTCCTCATCTATAAAATGAGACGGTTGGACTCCATGACCTCTAAGGTCTCTTCCAGGTCTGAATCTAGGAGCCTGTGAGCTTATAGTGTTGTGAACAGCAGGAGAGGTGGCTACCATTGCAGTAGCAATGGAAGTGGCCTGGTAAAGAAAGCTCAGGAAGAGCATCAGATAAGCCCCAGGCCAAATCAGTGAGTCAGCAGACTGGCTGGGGCTGGGCCAGCTGCAAAGCAGCCTCTTCCTTCATGAATAAGCAGTTCCCAGAGGTCTCTGATTCTGCATTCCCTTCAGGTTCCTGCACCCTCCTCCTGAAACCTCCACAGAGGTAGATAGCATTATCATCTTCCTTCTCCTGTAGTCTAGGAGATGACTATCTGAGGATGCACAAAATGGGATCAGCTTTATTACAACTACCAGAGGGGTGGTATCTGAGTGAAAAGCCCTCTTCCCCGGAGAAAGATTGGAGTTGAAATTTGTTTTAGTGAGAAATAGGGAGGTAGGGAGGAAAGACTTTGGGTGCAGAAATTCTAATCCCAGCTCTGAGAATTAATTGACCTCTGTCTAGTTGCAAAGCTATAATGCTGAGCTTCTTCAAAGGACTGTAAAAAGGACCTGGGTTTTCTTGTAAAGTCCTTGGCCCCTTCTTAGGATGTAATCTTAAATGATTCTGAAGCCACTGAGTCTTGTTTTTTCTTTCACCTTCTAACCTGGCCTCCTCCAACAAACATTGGCTGGGAATTTGATTTGGCTCATGAACATAGCAATGCTAATATGATGGTCGATTCTAAAAATGGGCAGCTAGGTGGTTCAGTGGATAGAGCACCTGGCTTGGAATCAGGAAGACTCATCTTCGTGAGTTCAAATCCAGCTTCAGACACTTACTAGCTGTGTGACCCTGGGCAAGTAACTTAACCATGTTTGCCTCAGTTCCTTATCTGTAAAATGAGAAGGAAATGGCAAACCACTCCAGCATCTTTGCCAAGAAAATCCCAAATGGGGTCACAGATATAACTGATGAATAACTCAACAACAATAATAATAATAATTACTGTTAATACCACTAATAGGAGGCAGCTAGATGGCTCAGTGGATAGAATGCTGTACCTGGAGTCAGGAAGACCTAGTTCGAATCTGGCCTCTTGACACTTATTAGCTGTGTAACCTTGGGCAAGTCACTTAACTTCTGTTTGCCTTAATCCATTGGAGAAAGAAATGGCAAACCACTCCAGGATCTTTGTCAAGAAAACTCCATGAATAGTATGGTCCATGGGGTCACGAAGAATCGGATACGATTGAACAACAAAAATCAGCAGTGATATGAAAGTGGTCTTTGCCTGCTCTCTGTGACACCTCCCTCCCACACCTTCCACTTTGAGAGTTATGTTCTGATTAATTCACAGCTGTTGGTCACACTCTTGGTACTGCTAGGTGAAGCCCTTTGGACAATGATTTGGTAATCCCTTGGAACCCTCCAGAGTAAAAGGATCTGCTATGCTAGGGTTAGATACCCCTAAAGGGATTAACAAAAATAACTAAAGCAGGGAAAGAACAAACACCTCTTTAGGGATAAATCCCAGAGGAGTCTAGTCCTATGAACCCCTTACAGGAATCCTGAAAGAGTGGGACAGAATTCTTTAGTTCTCCTGTTACAGTCCAAACCCCCTAGTCTGACTAGCTCTTTTGTACAATTAAATTCCAGGCCAGGCTTACACATCAAGTGTATCATTGACTGTCTTTGTGGCATGATGAAGGCCCTGCTAAAAGTTGCTCCGTCTCCAAAAATATTTCTTCCATTGGCCTGTTGCTGTGCCTATAATTCCTTCCATTTGGAGTTAAGGCATTAGAGGTTTCAAGTCCACTTTTAAAACTGAAAGTTTTGGGGAGAGAAGGCAAGCTTTAAGAAGGGCAGCTAGGTGGTGCAGTAAATAGTTCACTGGGCCTGGAGATAGGAAGACTCCTTTTCGTGTGTTCAAATCCAGCCTCAGGCACTTTCTAGCTATGTGACCCTGGGCAAGTCACTTAACCCAGTTTGCCTTAGTTCTCTCACTTGTAAAAATGAGCTGGAGAAGGAAATGGCAAACCACTGCAGTATCCTTTCCAAGAAAATCCCACATGGGGTCACAAAGCATCAGATATGACTAAAAAATGACTCAATGACAACAATTATGTTAGTTTGCCTTTTACATCAATAACCCTGAATAACCTATTGGCAAACCCAAAATATATGAAAGTAAGGAAGCAGTTTGACTAGACTTTCTATGTATATGTCTTATGAAAAAACATAGGTGAGAACTGCCCAGAATGAAGAGGTGCGGAGGGCATAATCACAACAAGGAAATTGTGGATCCCTCAAAGTAAATATAGCCTCCAAAAGGCCTTTGTGGAATAGACAAAGAACTATGGTGTACAGGAGGCAGCCCTGTGGCAGAAAGGTCACTGCTTTCTGCTGGATTTGAAGTTAGAAGAAAGACCTGCATTTGAACTAGCCGTGTGACCTCGGGCAGCTCCTCACTGAGCCTCAGTTCCCTTCTCTGTCTAAAAGAGATGACAGTGGCCCTGCTTACCTCGTGGGCATGTGAAACGAGTGCTTTGTAAATTGGCTCAGGACAGACAACTGTTAAATTTTCAGTGAGAGTATTTAAACCATGGAATGATACAAATTTGGGCTTGGTTTATTATTTTGCTGATTGTCTAGAATTAAGAACATGATGGAGAAAATATTAATAATGCAGAATAAACCTGAAAGTGTGTCCTCCATACATTTCATTTCAGAGAGCTGGTTGTTAAAAACCATTTACCAGCACATGCCTGTGTAAAACATTCTTGGTGTAGTCCAGATTTCATGCTGGTCTGGATTGAAATGAAGCAAGACATTAATGGATCATCTAACTGTTAGCAAATTGATGGGTATTTGCTTACTCAGGCATAGAAGGGATACTCAACAGAGACTCAACAAGGTCGATTTTGTAACATCTCGTGTATATGCCTTCTTTCCTTTGACACTGCCACCACCACTGTCATGGCACAGACGCACATCACCTCACACCTACATTATTGCAATAGCCTAATGGTTAGTCTTCCTGCCTTAAGTTTCTCCTGGGTCCAGTTTGTCCTCCATTCAGTGGCCAAACTGATCTCCCTAAAGTACAGGTCTGACCATGTAACCCCCTACTCAATAAATCCAAGTGGCTCCCTATTACTTCTGTGATCAAATATAAAATCTTCTACTTGACATCTAAAGCCCTTTGTAAACTAGCCCTGCCTCCTATCTTTCCAGTTTCCTTACTACTTATGCCCCACCACATGCTCTTTGATCCAGGTCTCCTTGCTGTTCGTCAGACAAGACACTCCATCTCCCAAATCTGGGCATTATCACTGGCTATCCCCTGTGCCTGGAATCCTCTCCTGCCTCACTTCCACCTCCTGTCCCAGCTAAAATCCCACCTTCTGGAGGGAGCCTTTTCTTATCCCTGTTAATTCTAGTGCTTTTCCTCTGTGGATTATCCTGTATATACCTTGTCTGTGCATAATTGTTTGCAGGTTGTCTTCCCCATTAGACTATGAGTTCCTTGAGAGCATGTGCTTTGCCTTTCTGTGTATCTCCAGCACAGTGCCAGGCACATAGTAGGCCCTTAAAAAATGTTTATTACTATTGCCCCTTGATACTGTATTTGTTAAGCCCTCCTCTTTTCTATATGGAAATAATAATAATAGTTAGCATTTATATAGCTAAGGTTTGCAAGGTACTTTACACATGTTATTTCAAAGGTATGTTCACTGTAAGGGCAGGGCTTCCCTATTCCCTGTTCCCTTGCCCCTATTCCCTAGGTCAAGCTTCTTAAACTTTTTCCACCCATGACCCCTTCAGTGTTTCTTAAGCTATAGGTCTTGATCCCATATGGGAACAGGGAAACTGTGTCCATCTGGCTGCTTTAGCCCCCTGAAACAATCCAATCAGTCAATAAGTCACACACACACACACACACACACACACACACACACTCTCACACTCAAGCTTCATGACCTATTTAAATACTACCTACCCTTCCCAACACAAGTCCAACTTCTCCATGAATCCTTTTCCCAGCCACCCCAGTCTTCAGAGATAGGTCTCTTTTCTGGCCTGGTCCTTATCATGTGCCACCTTGGATTATTGTAACCTGGGTGTCAAGTGGGGATCCTAACCCCCTATACTGTTGGCAGTCAAGATAGGATTCTGTCTTTGAGGCATGCCTAATAGCTCATCTCATTAGTTTGAACCCCCACCCAAAATCTCAGAGAAAAGTTAACATAATCTAGTTTATTTCTAGAGTGGTTGAGTCAACCCATCAGCTCGCTAACAACCAAGGCAAACGTTGGTAAGCATTTTTAACTTAAACATATTTATTACAAAACAGATAAGGAAATAAATGGCCCTTGGACCCAAATCTACTAACAGGGAACAAATTCATATCATCAACAGGAAAAGCAGCTCAAGTTCACTGCAATTAATCTTCACTGTAGCAAACTCGATGACATGTATAGGTTCTACTTATCTGCCAGACATTTCGCTTGTTTCAGGTGATTGCTGTTTCCATAGCTGCTGTCTCTCAGGTGCACAATGCCATTTGCTGTTGCTACCAGCTACACTCCTGTAGTTCCATAGCTTATCACCTCCTGGCCCAGGCTTCGCATGGAAGCTTTTCCCTTCTCAAGCCTCATGGTTCTCCTATTTCCTTCTTTCCCCAACCCAGGAGCCCTTTATCTCCTAATCATCCCTGCCTGGTGCTTTTGGCCATGCCATATGCTTTTGGCCTATAGAACTTTGGGAGTGTGAGGGTTTGTTTTTTTTCCTACCAGTGCCATGTCGGCTATAGTATACTCTATGTGCACATCCTGTCTCCCCGTGTCTGACTCTTGCAAACTAGAAGAAAAAACAAAAAGACAGGACATTTTCTCCTGCATCTTATGTCACTTATCTTGTTTTGTGTCTCTATATTGACTCCCTTACCAGACTACAGGTGCCTTGAGAGCAAGAATTCTCTTATTTTGTCCACGTATTGCCCACAGTTTCTAGCATACTGCCCTGCACATAGTAGGTGCTTGGTAAATGAATGTTGATAGTGATAGAGATGAATGAGCACACAAAGGAGAACTGAAGTGTAGCCTGGAAAAGCCAATCCAGACTTGAGGTGTTTGGTGAATCAGTTCACAACTGCCACTCACAAACCCCTATCAGTGTGTTTACTTTTTATTTTACTAATGAAAATTTTTAAAAGTTATATATTGAATTTATTGTATACTTAAAAGGAACACCAAGCTGCGTGTAGAGTCTTAGATTCATGTACAATTCTCCTTTTTTCCCCCAAATTCCTCAACTTTTAAAAAAATTTAATTTTTTTTCCCAGTTACATGTAAAAACAATTTGTAGCCTTCGTTTTTTACAATTTTGAGTTCTAAATTCTCTCCCAACCTCCCTCCCCTCTTTCATCACTGAGAAGGCAAACAATCTGATAAAGGTTACATATGTGCAGTCATTCAAAATAGATTTCCACTGTAATCATGTTATGAAAGAAAGTGTGTTTACTTTTATTAGCATGTCAGAGAACACATTTGTTCAAAACCAACAAAAAATTTAATCAGACTGTTTAGTAAAATTACATAGAATAATCCCACGTGCACACATAGGGTATGCTTTCCAATAGCTGCCACATCAGTAGTGAAAATATCTGCTTCTAGGGGGCAGCTAGGTGGCACAGTGGAGAGAGCATCGGCCCTGAAGTCAGGAGGACCTGAGTTCAAATCCACCCTCAGACACTTGAAACTTACTAGCTGTGTGACCCTGGGCAAGTCACTTAACCCCAATTGCCTAAAAAAAAAATCTGCTTATTTTCAATTTCTACCCATTGCTCCAGGGTTCTACCCTATGGGGCCAAACAGAACAAAGTGAAACCCTTCTCCACATGGTAACTTCAACTATTTGAAGATATATCATATCCCCTAATAAATTTTTTCTCCAGGCTAACTAAACATTTCCTGTTCTTTCAGCTGGTCCTCATACGACAGGGACTGAAGGTTTTTCCCCATCTTGGTTGCCCTTTGCTGGATACTTTCCAGCTTATTATTGTCCTTCTTCAACCATGGTTTTAATATGCTCAGAGGTTCTGGGCTGTCTCTTAGAGAAAGAAGCAAAAATGTTAGTAACCTACTGGTACTAGAACATAGGGTTGCTTTGGGGACCAATTCAGTCCAAAATTTCCAAAGTGACCACTTCCGGGAGCTAGGGAGGTATATGGAACCAGTGGAAGATCTTCTCCATCATTCACTATAGCATCAACCCTATTCATTCTCTTGTACCCAAGGTACTTTCTTGACTCTCTTTCCTTCTCCTTGCTCTCTTCTCCCTGGTCCCCACTTCAGGTTTTTCATCATCAAAGAAAGCTTTCTGCTTTACTACTCTGAAAGTGAAAAAAAAAGCTTCGAAAGCAATAAATATTTCAACATCCATCCTAAGGTGAGGCCATCAGTATTTCATGCTTGGAGCTTGGGGGTGTGTGGGGGGGGGATTGGAGTGTTAAAGTGAGGAGAGAAAGAATGTAGCAAAGTCAGTGAAGACCCTATGTCCTGGGTTTTCACAATAATGCTGAAGTCAAAATAAGGAAAATGTGCTTTTAATGAAGCTTTGCAAAACTAGTAGACTTTGCCAGACCATGTGTCCTGGTTTTGTATTTGGGTAGGAGAATAAAAAAGGTCACCATGGATAAAGTGGACTTGGGTCTAGGTAGGATCTCATACTTGAAGCAGTTTGAGATCAGGGAGTCAGGGAATCTCTGAGAACTGCCTAGGAACTGGGAACCTGTCTGACCTAAGGAATAACTGAGTCAGCTAAGTCCTCCTAAGATAGGGAAGCTGACCAGGGGGCTGAAATAGGGTATATTAGGCTTCTTCCTCAGGTGTCCCCTCCCTTTACTATTAATAACTCCGATTCTCTTCCCAAGGGCCCTTCTGTCTGGCTTCCAGTCTAAGGTCTTTAGGGTAGGGTACTGTGTCTCAATAGAATACCTCAGTCAGTCTGACTCCAAGACTGAAGTGGGTCATATATTCTGATTGTCCACTTAGGGTGTCATACCTCTGGGAGGCTGTCTGGTAGAAGCCAAAGAAGAGCCCAACATGCCCTATGCCATGAAGATCTCTCACCAGGACTTCCATGTGAGTAAAGCTTCCTCTTCCCTGGCTTCCCAGGGTGGGGAATATAAGAAGACCAACTCCTATGATATCCTCCAGACCTATAGATCAGGAACCACTCAGACAATACCATTGGCTTCCATTTGCTCAAAAGGTACCCAAGGGGTTTGTGGCCTACTGATTGTATCTGAGATAATTAACTGAGGACTATTGGTGGATTAAAGAAGGGCTATGACCCTCTCATCCTCTTCCTTTCTTGGGCTGCCAAACATTCCCAGCCTTGTCACTGACCCGTCTTGAGAATAGACAACATTACCAAAATTTCCTTTGTTTTGGAAGCTGTGTTTTCCTGTGTTTTGAAGGAATGTGGATGCGTGCCAAAGGGTATTTATTGCACACATATGCCTCTGACAAGGAGATAGTAGAAAGGTATTGTTCTTTGCCCATATGAGCACTGTTAAGATCCAGCTGTGTATGGATAGTGGAATATTGTTGGGTTTTGGAGGGTGGTGTTTATATGGACTTGAAGTCCTTTGGGAAGGCATAGACTACAAGCAGGAACAGACCCTTCTGTCAAGAGGGTACTTACTCTGTAAGTATTTGGCTACTGTCCTTGTTGAGTGCAAGGACCTGAACTGCCCACACCAGTATGGAAGAGGGGAGAGCTAGGAGAAAGGAGACAATGATGCTGAGCCTCTCTGATGTGCACTGGCTCACATGGGCCAAACCCAGTGTCTCCTCCTGCCTTTGCTTTGTCGTTCCCTCAGGGCAACATCGTGCTGGCTGCAGAATCAGAGTTTGAACAGATCCAGTGGCTGGAGATGTTGCAAGAATCTGGCAAAGTGTAAGTCTCTGGGATGATGGAGGAAGATGGTGTCCAGGTAGGGTAGGAGGAAGGTGGCAGCTTTGGGGGAGGGGAGACAGAAAGCCTTGCGGAGGAGGAGCTGGGATCTGCCAACCATGAGCTTACTGCTCAACCTGGCCTCCCTACCACTCGTAACTTCACAAATGGTCCTGGGTCCCACAGGAAGCTGGAGAGGTTGTATTGTGCATGAAGATAGAGGTAGTAAGGAAGAGGTGAAAAAGCTTCTCAGGGAGGAGAGGAGACAGGAAGGCCTGGTGGTATAAGAGGAAGCAGAGGATAGTCCTCTCTTGCCATTCAGAGAACTTTCAGAAGCCACAGACCCTCAAAGACCCTAGAGACCAGAGCTGAGAGACACTTTATGTGAACACAGTATTCAACTCCTCTGGCCTGACACAGCTGCCTGCTGGCCCCTTGGATGAGCAGAGCCATAGTTAAGACTTATTTTTTTTATTTTTGCCTCTGACCATGATCACAAATGCTTCTTGGAACAAAAAGCATAAAAGGTGGCTCCATTTGAGGGAGGTAGGGAAGAGAGAGATCCTGATGTACCAATTCAAGGTCACTGCTGGGAGGGTACTATTTGGAGGGGCATGGGAAGAGGCAGAAATCATGGGATTCAAGCATGGAGCATGGTGTGTGTGTGGGGGGGGTTAGTGAGAGGCAGTTTACTCACTATAACATACCACTTGGCAGCATAGTATACTAATTATTTTTGTTAACTAGATGCTAAACTTTGTTTTTACCTTAAGGCAAAGCCCCAGTTACTCAATCCTGGTTTGGCTTTGAGATTGAACCCTAGGGAGAGCTAGGGTTGGTGCTTTCTGAATCAGATGCTCCAGACCATGGAACACCCCCCATCCTAAGATAGTCCCCTCCTCTCTGGCTTAGATTCAGAACTTGCAAGTTTCCAAGTCTATCTTCATTCAAATCTCTCAGTCCTAATTCCTCACCACTCAGGCTGAGGTCAGCCTGAGAAAGAATTTCTTAACCACGATGTCTTAAAGTCTTAGTACAGTTTTCTGTGTGTTCATGTGTTGCTTACACTGGGAACACAATGCCACAACTTTACCAATAGTTACTATAAATTTATTTAGTTAGTTTTCAACATTTACTTTTATAACATTTTGAGTACCAATTTTTTTTCTCCCTCCCTCCCTCCCCTCCTCCTCCTCTCTCCCCTCTTCCCAAGATGACAAACAATCTGATCTAGGCTATACATTTACAATCATATTAAACATTTCCACGTTAGTCATGTTGTAAAAGAAGAATCAGAACAAAAAGGGAAAACCATGAGAAAGAAAAAAACAACAAAAAAAGTGAAAATAGTATGCTTTGATGTGCATTCAGACTCCATAGTTCTTTCTCTGGATATTTACTGTCAGTTACCATGATGGACCCAGTTCCTGCGTGCTAGGTGAAATACGTAGAAGACACTAGCTCTTGGCATTGGCAAGATGGCATTCTGAAAGAAATGTGGTGGACATATGCAAATCATGCCTTTTTTTTTTAACGGTCTTGGACATGTTTCTCTTCTATCTCTTCCTATCTGCTCTCCGTCCTCAGGACTTGGAAGAATGCCCAGCTGGGAGAAGCCATGATCAAGAGTCTAGAGACCCAGGGTCTGCAGTTGGCCAAAGAGAAGCAAGAGTATTTAGGTGACGCTTTGATTTATGGTGATGCTTTGGGGCTTTTATGGGCTGTTTCCCATAATTGCAGCAAATTGTGATCACAGTGGATGTGTATTTGGTCTATGTATTTGGTGTGGCAGTAATGGCAGAATATAGTAACAATCTGGGTTATATGGGCAGGGAAAACCCAAGGACCAGTGTTTAACTTTGAGCACTTTGAAGTACACTGAGACACCACCTTTAACCTGCAGCAAAGAGATAATTTCCCCTTGTTCTCAAAACACAAATAGGAAGAGCTACCCTGCCCCCCCTTGCCTGGGCATATTTTGGTCCACAGTTTCAAATTAAGGCCTATTTAGGTTTTAGTCGCATGTTTTTAGATCCTTATGTCAAGGCCTCCAACAATAAGATATCTTTATCCGTGTGACCCTCGGCAAGTCACTGTGCCTCAGTTTCTTCATCTGTAAAATAACAGCACCTACCTCACGTGGTTGTCATGTTGGTTAAGGTATGGCTTTGGGTGGTACCATCCTTTAAGTAGATAATATCTCCCATGCTAAGTTCTGAAACAGAAGCAGCTAATGGATAGAGTTCTGGGCCTGCCGTCAGGAAGACCTGAGTTTAAATCTGGCCTTACACACAATCTTTGCCCTCGCTCCCTGGATCAAAACAGAGAAAATAAGGAAAAATAAGAATGTACTCAGTGCCCAGGTATGCTGGGCCAGTCAAGGGGGTTGGTTAGCCCTCTGGCTAGAATGAACATTAAGATTCACAGAAGCCTTCTCCAGGGGGGGTTGGGGAAGACAAAATGATCCCTAAAGTCTCATTCCCTCTAGTTCCTGTAATCCTGTGTCTGCCTATGGGGCCAGTCCGTCTGCACCATTAATATCTCACTTTTGTTTAGGAGTGTGTATATTTTTATCATATGCACATATGCTTGCTTTGGCAGACAAACTGATGGAAGAAACTGAAGAATTGTGTCTTCAGAGAGAGCAGAGAGAGGTAGGTGGCTTCTGCGGCTGTACAAAATCCTCCCCTCTCTGTCTTAGGCCTCTCAGTCCACGAAGGCCTTTGAAGCAAAGCTCAGATATTTTCTTGGATGGTTTTCAGCACTAATGAGAGTGGGAAGTAACCCAGGGTAGAGGGGAGTAACCACATGAGAGGACTGTGGTCAAAATGTCTTTTAGCACCTCCTTAACAGAATATGTTAAAGACACAGCACTCTTATTTTATTTTTATTAACTACATGGGAGTTGGGAGTGGGGTGGATGGGTGGAGAGCAACCAGATTTAGACTACTTTCTTACAACTGGAGCCATATAACAATGGAATGGGCTGGTTTGATAGGTAGTGAGGATCCCCATCACTGGAGGTATTGAAGTAGAGGCAAAATCATCCATTCAGCAAATTTTTATTGAATGACCACTGTGTCATTCAAGGCAGTGTAGGGGAAAATAAGAAGGAGGGGGAGGGGGGAAGACCTGAACATCATGGAGCTTATTGGGAAAACAAAATATGTACACGAGTAATTATAACATTTTGAATGTGAATGTGAAAGTGCATTGAGATACAAAAGGCTGTGATAGTTCAGATGAGGAAAGGATTACCTTCAACTATGCACAGCTGGCATGTGAGCTGGATGATAATCTGTATCAGGTGTCACAGAATATATTCTTGCACTGAAAAGAAGATTGGTTCCAAATGACTTCTGACTCCCACCTTCCAGGATGCAGTTTAGAGAGCAAGCAGGCATCTGCCCATGGAGTGACCTGTGCTGTTTCTTACAGACCTCTATAAAATCTATAGCTAACCACCCCTAGAAATTGCCAGATTTCCAGGAATTTGCCCAGGCTGGGAAGGATTATGCAAGTAATATCACTAAGGGACAAGGCTTCCAAGTCTTGGGTGGGGGGTCCTACTTAACTGTTTTCTCTCCTTTCTCTTCTGGCTGTTCTTCCCACCCTCTCTCTAGATAAAAGAGAATGTTTGTCTTGGCCAACCCCCTTGAGGCTCAAGCTTTTGCCCCTTTAGTGTGACTAATGATAACTCCTTACCCATTCTCATTTGTCTCTTGGTTAAGGTCTGGCTTTGGGTGGTACCACCCATTAAGTAGATAATGTCCCCCATGCTGAGTTCTGAAACAAAAGCAGCTATTGAACAGAGTTCTGGGCCTGGAGTCAGGAAGCCCTGAGTTTAAATCCGACCTTACTATATATAGCACTAAACACATTTGCCCTCATCTCAATCTTCTTTGCATACCATGTGCCAGTTTCTTGCCTAGTACCCTGCATTCCAGGAGGTTTTCTGTTCATGTAAAGGAAATTTGGGCAGGTAGGTGGTATATTGGATAAAGCATCAGGCTTCAAGTCAGGAAGACCTGAGTTCAAATGTGACCTCAGACACTTACTGGACAAGTTACTTAATCTGCCTCACTTTCCTCAACTGTAAAATGGAGATAATAATAGCACCTACCTCACAGGGTTATTGTGAGGATGAAATGAGGTAATATTTGCAAAATCACTTAGCACAGTAGCACATATGGGCTATATAAATGCTATTTCCTTCCCTTCCCTCATGTAGTCAAGAAGCAAGGTAGATTAACAATATCCTGACAGACAGATGTGTATGATACAGACATCTCGGCAGGAGGAGAGACAGCCTTATCTATCAGAGCCACGAAATCTGGGGCAGCAGCAGGCTAGAGGAAAATTTAGACAAAACATCTAGGACTCACGCCGTGGAATGAGGGCAGCTGTGGCCTATTTCAGAAAGGCCCCATTTAAGGACATATTGCACTAACTGAGGCCTGGCTGAAATGAAATCCCCATTATGTAGTTTAAGAATGTCAAGTGTATCAACTGTAAGTCCAGATGGTGCCACAGTAGGTTCTCATTTCACTTATCCTGGGGCAGGAAAGAGACGGATAAAAAGTTTCCTTGTTTATATCCTCTTGAATATAGCAATCTCTAGATTTCACATCCAGAATAGTGAGGCAGGATTCCATTCCTGCTTCTGTCACTAAGTCCTATGAACAAAGCCTTTTCTGTGCCCCAATTTTTCTATCTTCAGAATGGGTATACTAAAAATCTCCCTTCCTCAATCTCCAAAATTATGGAGATTGATGAATTTTGTTTTTAAAGTGCTTTGAATCCTTAGAAAGGGACTGTTTCATTTCTTCTTTGTATTAAAAAAAATTCTTTACACAATGCTTGATATATAAAAGGCATTTAATAAATTCAGGTTGAGGGAATTAATGAATGAATGAATGATGATTCCTGTCCTTAATATTGTTTTTATATTCCATCTATGTATTATTCAGTTGTTTTAGTTGTGGCTGACTCTTTGTAACTCCATTTGGGGTTTTCTTTTTTTTTTTTTTGTTAGGCAGTGGGGTTAAGTGACTTGCCCAGGGTCACACAGCTAGTAAGTATTATGTGTCTGAGGTCGGATTTGAACTCAGGTCCTCCTGAATCCAGGGCCGGTGCTCTATCCACTGCACCTCCTAGCTGCCTCTATTTGGGGTTTTCTTGGCAAAGATACTGGAGTGGTTTGCCATTTCCTTCTCCAGCACATTTTTCAGATGAGGAAACTGAGGCAAACTGGGTTAAGTGATTTGTTCAGGGTCACACAGCTAGTAAATGTCTGAGGCCAAATTTGAATGCAGGTCTTCCTGACTTGAAGCCTGATGCTTTATCCAATGTACCACCTACCTGCCCAAATTTCCTTTATGTGAACAGAAAAGGTTCTAGAATGTAGGGTACAAGGCAAGAAACTGGCATGTGGTATGCAAAGAAGATTGAGATGAGGGCAGACAGGTTTAGAGCTATAAGAATGAAATGAGAAGACCATGTGGGGAAAGAACACAGGATTTGGAGTCTGATTTTGGATTCTTGCATTTTGGGTAAGGCACTTGACCTGCTGGACTTCCTTTTCCTCCTCAGTACAATGAGCTGGCACTGCTTATATCACAGGGCTATCATGAAGAAAAGGGCTTTGTAAACCATGAAGTCCTATAGAAATGTCATTTCTTATTGCCTACCTGCCCACCTATGGATTTAGAAGATTTCTGAGACCACTGCCATTACCTCTATGAGCCTCAGTATGCTGAGAAAAGGTGTAGTGTTCACTATATTTATTTTATGAGCAATTCAATTCAATCAACAAACATTTATTAAGTAGCTATTATGTGTCGAGCACTACTGAGGAACTTCCTGTCCAACTCTTCATGACCATAAGGACCATACTGGCCATAGGGTTTTCTTAACAAGGATACTGGAGTGGTTTGCCATTTCCTTCTCCAGCTTATTTTACAGATGAGGAAACTGAGGGAAACCAGGTTAAATGACTTACCCAGGGTCACACAATTAGTAAGTGTCTGAAGCTTGAACTCAAGAAGATGAGTCTTCTCAACTCCAGGCCTGGCACTCTATCCACTGCGCCACCTAGCTGCCGTTTGGGGTTCTAGAATTTCCCCTATTCCCAAACTGCCCTGCCCCAGACCTCAAGGATTTCCAGAATAGCCACTTCATGTCTATGAGTTCTAAGAGCTGTAAAAATGGTTATGGGTGGGGCTGGGAAGAATCACAGGATTTAGAGTTGACAAGAGACTTCAGTCAAAACCTGATTTGACATATACGTACCCCACCACCTTCCCCTCAAAAAACATTCCTGATAAGGATCATTCAGCCTTGGCTTGAAGACCCCCACCCATTCCACTTTCAGACCACTGTAGTTAGTGAGTGTTCCCTAACATCAGGCCTTAATTTGCCTCTTGGCTTCTCGGACCCCCTGCTCCTGGTTCTGCCCTCTGGTTCCACACAGAACAAGGCTTCCACGTGCTAGCTCTTCAAACATTTGAACATGGCTTATTATGTCCCCTCTAAGCCAAACTTAATATTTCCAGTTCCTTCAACTGATCCCCAAATGACAGTCTTTATTCCCTTCCCCGTGCTGGTTACCCTTCTCTGGACACTCTAGCTTATCAATGCCCTTCTTAAGCCATAATGCCTGAGCACAATACAACAGATGAGGTCTGATGAGGGCAGAACACGGAAGGACTGTCATAATTCTGGAAGCAGTGCTTTCCTTAATGCAGCCCCAAATCACATTAGCCTTTTTGACTGTCATATCTCCCTTCTGATTTACCTTCAGCTTTAAATTTCAGGTCACTTTCCGACTGCTAACTGTGCCTCCCCCATCCTGATCCGGAGAGTTGAGGCCACTGAGAAGTGAGATGTTTGTTGGGCTTCTTGTCAAAATTGTCATTCCTGTCAGCTCTCCTGCATATTCCAAGATAGAGATTTTTAGACTTTTTTAAGTCGTTGATACTGTATATTAAAAAGCAAATTGTGAGACCTTGATACTATGATATTGCTAACTCACATTTCATTTGTCAAGTGAAATTTATGAGGCAAATAAAGATAAAATGCAATTTATATCAATCAGTTCATAGTCAACAACCCAGACTTCAGTGCTGGGGAGGGGGAGAGTGGGGGTGGGGGTGGGGAGGCAAAGTAGAATAGGAATCTGAAATAATGATAGTAATAATACTATTACTGATTATAAGAACAAAAGAAAATAGGGCAGCAGTGTTGAAGATGTAAATTGGGGAATTTCTCATGAAATTTCTCTTCCTTTTATGTTTGTAACGTTCTCTCGTGGCTCTCCCAGCACTGGTACTGGTCAGTAGGTTCTCTAGAAGTCAGGATACTATTACTCTCAGGGGTCCTGGGAGTAACTGTGTGTAGCTATTCCATTAACACTCTAGCACACAAACTCCCACTGTTGGGCTTCTCCGTAAGAATCTCTCCATAGACTCAGGTAGGTCTTTAGTATAAGAATTTACTCAAATGCTATAGCAAGAACGATAGTTATAAAGCATCTCCTCACCAGGTAGACTGCTGATGGACTGGATTCAGCAGGTTGCTTAGCCACTGGATTATTGCCAGACTAGACCAGGCAGACCTCTGCTGAGGCTGCCCTGTCCCAGATTGAGTTATTCTCAAGGCATGGTGTCTCTAAGAGATAAGTCATTCTTCTGGATTTCCTGGGATTATTCTTTGATGACCAGTTCTTAACCATCCTCATCCTCTGGCTCTTTTCATGGGAACTAATATAACACTCCTTTCATTAAGGCAATGACCATTAGCCTTGGAGTGACAGAAGCTTCTCTTTTAATTTCTTAGAGGTTTTTCACCTTCAAGCAGGACCTAGGAGAGGTCTAACCTCCTCTGTTCTACGTGCTTCCTGGTTCAAAGGTGGTTTTTCTCAGAAAGGGAGTCCATTTTTGCTTACCATAATCAGTCAAGTTACACTTCCCAGATTTCTCTTGGGTCTTACGCAGATAATTGGTTGGCAACAGAGGTTTTAAAGCTATCTGTATCCTGGGGAAAGTTCATTCTTTTGCTGACCTCATCATATGTAATTGAGATATTCAGACTTCAGACTTTTTCTAAGCTGTGGAATATTTCCTTTACATATGAAAGGGCCTTTTCTTTACATTTCCTTGTCTCTTAAAGTCTTCAACTTCTTAGAAGTCTAAACAGGGTACAACTTTATAAGAGGTTAATTGCCCAGGCCTCCACCTTTCTTGTGTTTCTGCCTATTAAGTGGTAAAATTTATACCTTTTTCTCTCTGACAAAGGTTTTTGAAATACCTTTGGGAGGGAATATCCAGCTAGGGCTTAAAATAAGCTCAATTTAAAGCTAGAAGTAAGGAAAGGAGTTGAATAAATAATAATATACATACTAGCAATTTGAAAAAGAATCTTTTTTACAAAAGTATAGAATGCCTGATACCTCTTGTAGAATGCCTAGAAAGCAGGATGGCATAATGGAAAGTATGCTAGATTTGGAGTCAGGAGCCTTCTATTTGAATCTCTATATGGCTGCTTAATATTCATATGAACTTGGACAAGTAATTTCTTGCTGGGCCTCAAGTTCCTTATTTGCACAGTAAGACTTCTGAAATAAATTACCTCTACTGTCCCTTCCAACTCTGGGTCTGTGATCCTATAAAGCTTCCTCAAGCTTCCTCTGGACTTGCTTCATTCTGGAGCAGCAGTGTTCAACTTTTTTTGGTCTCAGGACTCCTTTATACTCTTTTTTTTTTTTAAAGGCAATTGGGGTTAAATGACTTGCCCAGAGTCACACAGCTAGTGTCAAGTGTTTGGTCTGAGGCCAGATTTGAACTCAGGTCCTCCTGATTTCAGGGCCGGTGCTCCCTCCATTGCACCACCTAGCTGCCCCCCTTTACACTCTTAAAAGTTATAAAGGACCCCAAATAGCTTCTGTTTATGTGGGCTATATCTATCAATAATTATTGTATTAAAAATTAAAATGGATAAAATTTTAAAATATGTATTTATTCACTTAAAAGAAACAATAACAAGCCTATTACATGTCAACATAACACATTTTAATGAAAAATAACTGTTTCCAAAACAGTAAAGTTTAGTAAGAAGAGTGACATTGGTTTATATCTTTTTACAAATCTCTTTAATGGCTGTCTTAATAGAAGATAACTGGATTCCTGTATCTGTGCCTACATTTGTGATCTGTTGTGATATGTTGTTTTGACGGGAGTCTATGAAGAAAATCTGGCCTCACGAAGACATGTAGTTAGAAAAGGGAAGAGTATCTTAGTAGTCAAATATCCTCTGAAAGGGTCTTAGTTGGACCACACTTTGAAGACCTGCTATTCTAGAGCACACGGCTGAGCACATGGGGATCCTCAATAAATGTTGTTCAGTTGTTAAAGTTGGGTTCAACTCTTTGTGACCCCATTTGGAGTTTTCTTGGCAAAGATACTGAAGTGGTTTGCCATTTCCTTTTCTAGCTGATTTACAGATGAGGAACTGAGGCAAACAGGATTAAATGACTTGCCCAGGGTCCCACAGGTGGTAGGTGTCTGAGTCCAGATTAGAACTCAGAAAGAGGAATCTTCCTACTTCCAGGTCTGGCACTCTATCCAGTGCACCACCTAGCTGCCCCATTAAATACTGATTGATTAATTGATATAGTTGAAGTGCCTGCTCAAGCTCCCTTTGGTACCCAGTTCTAGACCTTTTAATCCCCCTTCACTTCAGAACAAGCTTCTTCTGGGCAAAAGAAAATGAAAGCTGAAGTCCTGAGAGGCCTTTTTGGCTTACTCCTATCCTAATGTCTTGGGAGGGATAACTACAGGTCTCTGACAGTTGGATTGGCATTTTCTTTCAACCACTTAAGTGAGAAATCCCATACCAAACAGACTAGTGGTTGTTTAAAAAACAAACAAAAATCATGGGTAACACTATGTTCTGTAATGTACCCAGAGGCTAAAGAGGGAGAACAGTAACAAACGAGAGTACAAGCTGTTTGTAGGGGGAGTGAGGCGAAGCAGAGTTCTCGATTTAGAGTCAGAGAACTGGCATTTAAAGCCTGGCTCTGCCATTACAGTGTCTTAGCTGTGTGACCTTAAGCAAGGTCGCTTACTTCTCTGGGATTCCATTTGTCCCTCTAAAATGAAGGAATTGATGCATATCTTTCTAAGGGTTGAATTTTTCTTGTGTTCCCTGCCTGCCTGCCTTCTCTGCCCACCCCCAAGGAGGAGTAGAAGAGAGAAAGTTGATTTTTGTTCTTTAAAATTTATATGTATCTAGTGAAGGAGTTAGATTAAATTATCTCTAAGTCCCTTTCCACCTCTCTAAGAAACCGAACTCTGAAAAACTGAAAAGCCAATAATGGTACAGAAGAACAGATATTAAAACATCTTCCTTCTCTCAGCACAGAGGCAGAACACTGACTTACTCAGACAGAACCTTGTGTGTATTGATTTTGATTAACTATTTTTCTTCTGCAGCAACGGTAGAATCTGTATATGATGCTTAGAGCACATCAGTAACACAAACAGCCCATTTTGGCTTGTGTCCTCTTCCTTAACTCTATGGAGAGTCTTTGTTGTTGTTAAGTCATGTAACTCTTCATTGATCCCATTTGGGGTTTTCTTGGCAAAAATACCATTTGCCTTCTCCAGCTCATTTTACAGATGAGGAAACTGAGGCAAACAGGTTAAATGACTTGCCCAGGGGCACACAGCTAGTAAGTGTCTGAGGCCAGATTTGAATTCAGGAAGATAAGTCTTCCTGACTCCAGGCCCAGCACTCCATCCACTGTGCCACCCAGCTGCCCCCAAAATATTAGCAAGTAGGCTCATTGTTGTTTAGTTGTGTCTGATTCTTTGTGACCCCATGTACCATATTGTCCACAGGGTTTTCTTGGTGAAGATACTGCAGTGGTTTGCCATTTCTTTCTCCAGTGGATTAAGACAAATAGAAGTTAAGTGACTTACCCAGGATCCCATAGCTAGTGTCAGAAGCTAGAATTGAATTCAGTTCTTCCTGACTCCAGGCCCAGCCCTTTCATTATCCATTGAGCCATCTAGAAAGTCTGCATTTTGCTATTTATGGGAAGTATAGTATTTCATTTGTCTACAAGGTGGTGATATATTTAAGCAACGAGCCAAGAGATCCGTCAGTTGCTCTGGCTTCTGTGTGGAATATCCTTTCCACTGCGATGCAGCTTTTTGCCTACTGACCACTAGAGGCCACTCAGTCTGCAGAACTTTAGACTGCTCCCTTTCCCAGGTTCTCTCCTGTGGCTGCCAAGTTCTCAATTTAACTTAGAGAGTAGAAATGAAATGTCACTAAAATATTAATATCTAAAATCTGTGACTTTAGCCCCTACTCCATGTATGGAATTTCCCCTCTCAGTCTCAGAATACTGCTCTTAGTCTCTGTCTCTGTCTCTGTCTCTGTCTCTGTCTCTGTCTCTCTCTCTCTCTCTTTCTCTCTCTCTCTTTCTCTCTCTCTCTCTCTGTCTCTGTCTCTCTCTCTCTCTCTGTGTCTCTCACACACACACTGCCTAGTTTTTGAAGGATAGAGTCATTCAATTTACTGTGACTATATACATTATGGGACATAAAAGAAAATTGAAAAGAAATAAAGCACATGCTGTTGTCTTGAGCATCCACCCAACCATCTCCTAAAATTCCTCCTGCACCTAGATATTATAGAAAGGTGAGGGAGGACTGTTTGTGTCTATCAAAGATACAGGTCTAGACCAAGCAAGACAGATCAAAGGAAAAGAGAGAACTGTCCTCTTCTTTTGTTTTGAAACTACCAGTTTCCAGCTACTGGTCCCCTACCTGTATGCGCTGGTCCGTGGTTGGTTTATTTTACCTGTCTCTGAACACTGATCTTTATTCCTGAATAACACACTCCCAAAACTCACTGCCATCTGCCCACATGCTTGACAATCTTATTGTTATTCCCATGCGTCTCTGTTTCCTGCATCCCAAAAATGGTGGGTAGGAAGTATCTCCAAAAAGCAAAGGAAATTGAGATCCTTGAAATCTGCAAGCCCAAGCTATACATTTTGCCATTCCTAGTATTTTGCCTTGTGAGAGCTTCTATTCCCCACAGGAGTTAAACACTATTGGAGAAACACCTGCTATACTTCGTTACAAGGAAAAAATAGGCTGCAAGTGGTGTATCTAGAAATGACTGGTATAAAAACAATAAGGATCAATAAAATTTAAGAAAAAGTAAAATAAATCTTATAATCCTATGGTTTCAACAGTGTATACAGACTTCCTCTGATGCATATCAATCAATGGAAATAGACCATTTGGAGGGCTTCTGATCTTTGCTTTAAAAAAAAGTGTTTTAAATGTTGGGGAAAATTATCAAAGTTTATTATGTTACTTAATCCTTTGACATTTAGGGACATGCAATAGCTCATGCAGTTTCTCTAAGAATGTAGCTGTGTTAGGTTCTCCAATTAGAAGATGCTGGAATCAATTAAATAAAAGCATTTATTAAGCACCTACTATGAGAGAAGATATTGTGCTGGTCCTGGGATTACAAATACAAAAGTGAAATAGACTTTGTCCTCAAGAAGCTTACATTCTTCTAAGGGGTACAACATGTTCACAAATAAATACAGGATACACACAAAACAAATACGCAAATAATGTTTTTGGCCAGGGCCAGCTCTAACAACTGGGGGAATCAGAAAAAGTCCCATTGAAGGAGATGGTGCTTGGGATGAATCCTGAAGAATCTCCTCAAGATCTAACCTTGGAGCCAGGTCATATGGAATTGTCATTTCTTCTGAGAGAAGTCCCCCATCCCTGGAACCCTCTCTGTCTCCACCACCTAACTTCCCTGGCTTCCTTCAAGTCTCAGCTAAATTCTCACCTTCTGCAAGCAGCCTTTCTCAATGCTCCTTAATCTTAGTGCCTTCCATCCGAGACTAGCCTCAGATTACCATGTACATATCTTGTTTGGGCATTATTTTTGCATGTTGTCTCCCTATTAGACTGTGAGCAACCTGAGAACACAGATTGTTTTTTGCCTTTCTTTGTATCTCCAATGCTTACTTAGTACAGTGCTGGCATGTACTGTAGGGTTTGTTTTTTTTAATACATGCTAGTTAACTGATTGACTGAGAGACAGAGACCAAGAAGGAATGGTCCAACTTGATGGCAAGCCAATCATGGCAGTATCATCTCCATTCATGGAAGGCTCCCAGCTCCTGAACTGGTGATATCACACAGAGAGCTTATCTCCTCCTCCTAGTGGATCAGAGGACACAGGAACTTGACTGAATCTTGCTGAGAAACTCCCCTTTTCCTTCTTTGTTTCTCTTCAGGAGCTTGAACGGCTCAATCAGATCCTGGAGGCTGAGAAGCAGCAGTTTGAAGAAGTGGTTCAGGAGCTGAGGACGGAGCAGGAGCAAATCAAGAGGTACTGACCGTGGTGCCCGAGGGGATGGAGGAAGAAGCTGCCTGGAGGGGAAGGGGTGAGGGACCCCCACCTAATGATCCAAAGCATTCAGGCGCTAGACGGAGCCACTAGCCTCGTTCCGTATGGCTTCATAGATAGCTAGAGTTGGAAGGTTCCTCAGCGGTCATCTAGGACGACGTCCACATCTGATAGATGGGGATTGAAGAGGGCATGTTTGAGATAGCTGAACATCTCCCATTTCTGAATTATCTGCCTAAAAAATAGGAGCAGTACATTAATTTGTAGACAGGTTCTAACTATACTGGGGCATTGCCCCAGTCTGATGATAGCCAGGGCTAAGCTGGTAAGTTCGTAGAACTCGAGGATGGAAGTGGCCTTAGAGATCTCACCTTCACCCCTCTCATGTTACAGGGGAGGAAACTAAGGTCCACAGAAGTCAAGAGGCTTTCCTAAGGTCACAGAGGTAGTGAATAGCTGATAGAAATTCAAACCCAGATCCTCTTTATTTGTTTGTTTGTTTGTTTGGTTTTTTAGGCAATTGGGGTTAAGTGACTTGCCCAGGGTCACACAGCTAGTAAGTGTCAAGTGTTTGGTCTGAGGCCAGATTTGAACTCAGGTCCTCCTGACTTCAGGTCCAGTGTTCTGTCTACTGCACCACCTAGCTGCCCCCCAGGTCCTCTTTAAAAACAATAGGCATTAATCAAACTTATTCAATAAAAAATCCATTATTTGATCCTATAGCTTAGCAGTGTTTGTAGACTTAATCTTGTATTTTTTTTTGGGTGAGGCAATCGAGGTTAAGTGACTTGCCCAGGGTCACACAGCTGGTAAGTGTCAAGTGTGTTAGACTTAATCTTACACATACAAACCACTGGGAGAGTTTCTAATTTCTGCTTTAAAAACAGTAAATGTGTTGTGTTAAAGAGTAGTATTTGTTCTACTGTATCTGCCAGTTCCTTACGTGTTTATTACTCCATTATTATTTTTAGAATCTTACTAGTTCAAATTTCCTGCATCCTTTTCAGTTTCTAAAACCATATCACATACATTTAATCATGTAACTTGGGGCATACCTACATGTTTGCTTGAAGAACCTCGAGACTGAGACTAAAAATTCAGCCTCTCTTCTCCCTATAAGAAAGAAGTTGGTGCAGTGGATAGAGCTCCTGCCTTGGAGTCAGGAGGACCTGAGTTCAAATCCGGCCTCAGACACTTGACACTTACTAGCTGTATGACTCTGGTCAAGTCACTTAACCCCAATTGCCTCACCATAAAAAAAAGAAAAGAAAGAAAAGAAAGGAGAACAGGAGATGCCTAGAGCAAGGAGATGATGTCAGAGAGAAAGAGGGAAATGCAAGGGAAGTGGAGGGGCAGGGAGGGGCTCCAGAAAGCCACCAAGGCAAGTGAAGGCAAGGGAAACAGTTACTGGCCTGGAGTTGATGTATTAAGTTTTATCACACATCCAAAGGCAAGAAGAAATTTTATTTCATGGGGGTGTATGATCATCACCTATATGCAGTGATGGCGTAATGGGTAGACCTGACTTCAAATCCCGCCTCAGGTACTTACTAGCTCTGTGGCCCTGAGGAAGTAATTTAGCTGCTGTCTGCCTCAGTTTCCTCAAATGTAAAATGGGGATCATAATAGCACCTGCCTTGAAAGGTTATTGTGAGGCTCAAATGAGATAATAACTATAAGTGCTCAGCAGAGTGGAGGCCCTTAATAAATACTTTTTCCCTCCCTCCTGCTAATAAGTATTGACAAAGAGAAATGAAAATAATTGCAGCTTCTAGATCACCATTAGCTGCTTAACATGGAGCAGTAAAAAAATTCTGTGAAGGTCTTGATAAGAGCCTCCATATTAAAAACAACATACACTGATGACTTCAATGCCAGTGTGGGAAAAGGTGAAAACAGGTAAAAACGGGTGTCCTGGAGCCAACTCCAGTCGGCTTTCAGAGCAGACGGTTAACATTTTCGGTGTGAGCATTTATACCTAGGAAATAAGCAATTGCTACAGATCAGGGCCTGATTTATTGTTTCATTGATTGCTTGGACTTAAGAAAATGTTAACAATGCAGATTAAACTTAAAAGTATGCCCTGCATACATTTTTTCTTCCTGGAGAACCTGGTTATTGAATATTTACCAGCATACCCCTGGGTAGAAATATGTGGAAAAGTACAGATCAGGAGAAATAAAAGAGAGAAGTCAAAGACTTGTAGATTATGCAGAGGCCTCATGACTCTATGTCATGAATATTTTCTTTTTAAAAAATTGATAAGGCACTAGACATGGTGAACACCAAATAACATCATGAAGAATAAAATTAATATTTTGAAGTTAGGAAAAGACTTAATATTGGCACAGTTAGAACATCATTTATCAACAGTAAGGTCAGAATTTGAAATGAACAAGAAAAAAAGATCAGTCATGAGAAAAAGATAAACCCACATAATTAATATTTATCCTTGAATCATTTAAACAAACTATTGGAAATAAAAAATGGGAAATAGATAACAGAAATTCCATCAACACCTAGGATAATAATTTCACTCATTAATTAAACAAATGTAAATTACTTCTTACAACAGGGAGACCCAGAGAGTTCGGAAAGTACCTTAGTTAGTAAACATCTGATCGCTTGTTGGAGGCACAGATGGCTGCCAAAGACAATACGGGCTTAGAATTTTAACTCATGAGCAGCTAGGTGATGCAGTGGATAAGAACACCAGCCCTGGAGTCAAGAGGCCTTGAGACACTTACCAACTGTGTGACCCTGGGCAAGTCATTTAACTCCATTGCCTAGAAAAAAGAAAAAAAAAGAAGAATATTAACTCTAAAATCTAAGAGCAGCTAGGTGGTGCAGTGGATTGAATGCCAGGCCTGGAGTCAGGAAGACTCAACCTCATGAGTTCAAATCTGGCCTCAGACATTTACTAGCTGTGTGACCCTGGAAAAGCCACTTAACCTGTTTGCCTCAGTGTCCCTAGGAATTGAGGTATGGGGTGAAGTTTGTGCTTTGTTCTTGCTATGTTGAGGCTGGAGCTGATGGCAGTAGAGAAAATTTACTCTCAACACTAAGGGAACCCTAGAACCCTGAGGGGTCAGTATATCTGCCTAAATCTGGGAGAGTGAGCCAGAGCACACTTGGTAAATGTGGCACCTCATCCGGGATTAAATTGAGTCATTCACTTCTGAGGAACCCCTAAAGAGATTCTCCAACCTGGGCTTTCATGTTTTGGATATCTTAGTTTACAAAATCCTAGGGAGATTGTCAATTTAAAAAAAAAAGGCTATAGTTAGTTTTTCTGGTATGTGTTCCCCTACAAGTCAGCCCCATTTGAGATGATTTTACAAAATTTTTCATGTGTTTATTTGTTCAATAATTAAGTATTGCTACTCTACTATGTTACTGAAACCGCATTGATATTGGGTCTAATATGATGAGTATGCAGTTCAAATCATTAAAATGCTGGTGCTTACCCACATGCTTATATTTTCTTGTTCAATTTAAACACACCTAGAATGCATATTTTGGGGGCAGCTAGGTGGTGCAGTGGATAGAGTGCTGGGCCTGGAGCCAGGAAGACCTAAGTTCAAATTCAGCCTCAGACACTTACTAGCTATGCGACCCTGGGCAAGTCAGTTAACCCTATTTGCCTCAGTTTCCTTATCTGTAAAATGAGCAGGAAAAGAAAATGGCAAACCATTCCAGTATCTCTGCCAAGAAAACCTTGAAAAGGGGTCATGAAGAGTCAGACATAACTAAAACCAACTGAACAACAACAGAATACTTATTGTGAGAACTGTCCAGCAAGTCCGGAGGATAAGGTTTGCTTGTGTGCCTAGAAACCCCAGTAATCAATTCTTAGTGTTTAGTTCCTTTTCTCTGAAGTTGAACCCATCTTTGGGCTTGCTTGACCTTGTTTTGATATTTTCTCTAACTCACCCTGTATGTCCTGCTATTGGGTGAATTTGGAATTCCAGGAGGAATACCATTGCAGAGGAAGGGATGATTTATTGGGGGGGAATTTCAGATGATCTTTGTAATAAGGACCTATATAAAATGTGTGGACCTCTAAGGGGATTGAGTATTGGTGTGCCCTGGGTGGAAAGGAACACTTAAAAAATGACCCCCCTCCCTTTATATAAAAAAGCAACCAGAAACATCAATAACTGCCTATGTGTGTATATATACCTACTCTCCATCATCTATACAAAACAGAGAGCATTGATAGAGAACAAGAAGGCTTTCCCAAGCAATATTATTAAACAATAGACCACAGTTTTCTCACCTCACAACTCACTAAAAGATGTAGAAAATACAAGATCCTATTATGTTAATTGTTTATCAGTTTGGAAGAAATGTTAGACTCAGTAGAATAAAATACTGCCTTACAGACTCATACAATAAGGTATCTCTCATCCATATATCAGGATCATTTAGGATTTCTTGGAAGCTGTAACAGCAGAAGGAATTCTGTTCAATGACCCTTGGATAATAAATGTCAGATGAGGCATAAAACACGGAGATGTATGCCTGCCAAAGGTATTGCCGCTGTGATGGAGGAGACTCAGTGCTGAATTCAGGTTGAAGAAGAATCCTCCAGATCTTCCTTTTTATAGAGGGCATCATGTTGACTGTGGCAAGTCCTAAAGAATTGCAGAGCTTCTTGGAAAAGATATGTAATCTCTCAAAAGATTTTGGCTTATTCATCTACAAAGACCAAATGGGTGAAGAATGTCTATTTCAACTTGAAAATGAATGGACACCCAATACAGCTTGTCCAACAAGATACATAGATATAGATAGATAGATAGATAGACAGATAGATAGATAGATAGATAGATCGATCAGTAGATTTGGGACAGATTGACATGAGCTGGATCCAGAATTGGAAAGGAGTAGGGGGGTTGGATAGATTCTTTCAGGAAATTTAAAAGGTAGGGGGTATTTTTACTGACTCCAAACTTCCCAGGTAGGTAGCCCAATCAGGAAGACTCATCTTCATGAGCTTGAATCCAGCCTCAGACACTTAACTAGCTGTGTGAACCTAGGCAAGTCACTTAACCCTATTTGCCTCAGTTTCCTCTTCTGTAAAACAAGCTGGAGAAGGGAATGGCAAACTACTCCATTATCTTTGCCAAGAAAACTCCTAGTGGGGTCACAGAGTTGGACGTGACTGAAACTACTCGGCAACAATTTCCCATAACAGTGATGTGCCATCTTTTCAATACAAACATTTTACCAATATTACTGGATGGCAGAGAGATGTGGAATAGCACTGCCTATAAAGAATTAAAGATGAGGGGCAGTGAGGTGGCACAAGGGATAGAGCATTGGCCTGAAGTCAGGAGGACCTGAGTTCAAACGCGGCCTCAGACCAAACACTTGACACTTACTAGCTCTGTGACCCTGGGCAAGTCACTTAACCCCAATTGCCGAAGGGGGGGGGAGAATTAAAGATGAATATTACATAGAGGCCAATGGAAAGACATGCAGTGGTTGTGGGCAAGATGCAACATGTAATGAATGAAGAGAACAAAACTAAGTAAAAGATGTCATCAAGCAACTATGTAACAGAAATGAACGATCATCTGGTCACTTGGAGAAAACAAGGAGTGACAGATGTATGGTCGGAGTGCTCCACTTGTATCCTTTGGATTTCAGGAGAAGGTACTTCCAACATGGTGGGCTGATCCCCAGAGGCCAGCTTTGGAAGGATATGGATGAGAGTTGTGCAGGATAGACAGATATGGAAAGGTTGCCATCCGCATCTTCAGGGGAATTCCCAAATTGATAAGATCATATTATTGTGATCAGTGCATTGAATATTGAGTATTGTGAACTTGACAGTTATCAATAAGTACAAATATTTCAATATAAAAAAGAAACAATTGCACTTTTTAAAAACTGTGAACTTCTGTTAGATATAGTGTGTTTTTTCTTTTTTTTCTTTAGTGAGGCAATTGGGGTTAAGTGACTTACCCAAGGTCACACAGCTAGTACATGTCAAGTGGTCCGAGGGCAGATTTGAACTCAGGTCCTCCTGACTTCAGGACCGGTGCTCTATCCACTGCGCCACCTAGCTGCCCCTAGATATAATGTGTTTTTTAAACATATTAAATTTAACAAGGTAGTTTTGTCAAAATCTACCACCTTGATCTCATAAACCCTTAAGTAGATGCTGAACAGATATTTGTTATATTGAATCATTGAAAGCATAGGGTGTGGACACAGAAAATCTAGAATATCAGCTGGTCACTGATTTGCCACATTTGAGAACTGTATGGGAACAAGCTGGGTATTTGTAGATAAACCTACACTGGAGGGGTCTCTGAAGCCCCAGATCATGTATAAAGTCTCTCAGGATGCTACAGAATGGGTTCTGTGAGTTGTATAACTAATACCACGGTATTGGGTACTCCACGAAGAAGAAGTTAAGACACATGCTATCTGCCCTCAAGTGACTTACATTTGGGTTGGCAGGTATTTTAAGTTTTTGTTTTTCTTTTGAAATCCTGGTGGCTGGAGGGTACTGGTATCAAGCTCTCTGTCTCATTAGGGAGCTGGAGCTGACAGCAAGATGCCTCAGCGGGGTGGAGCAAGAGAAGAAAGAGCTGAGAAACCTCACTGAATCCTTACAGCAGACATTGGAAGTAAGTAGGGAGCTGGTTGGCTAGGAAGGGCAGGTGTTGCTATTATTTTTCAGTTGTGTGTCCTGGAAACTGAGACTTGGACGTTTAAAAGGGGAGGGGGACTGGGAGAAGAAAAGGCCTTTGTTCTGAGAGATCTTCTTGAACATTTGCCTGAAGGAACCCTCCTCAGCCAACAGGGCCCAAAACATTGGCTTACTCTACTTCCTAGAACCCACAGAGCTATTCATTTATTATTACAAATTCTGAGTTTGTAGAAATAGGCAATGGCCTTGGTTATAATATTGTCTAATAGAAATCCAAAAACCCAGTAGACTCAATGGGTATAAAAGTGACAAAAGTAGCCATTCTGCTGGCCACTTTTCTCCTAAAGCATGTTCCCTCAAAGTAATTCTTGCATCAAGGGAAGTTAAGAGGTAACTCCACCACCAGTCTTCTTACTGGATTGCAAAGCAGAGAAGGGAGGTTCTTGCTGTTCTTTGCATAAGACACTTCACGTCCAAACTCCTGGCATTTTTGCTGGCTGTCACTCACACATGGATGACCTCCCCTCCTCATCTCTACCTCCTGGCTTCCTTGGCTTCCTTCAAGTCCTAGCTAAAATCCCACCCTCTTATGGAAGCCTTTCTTGATCCCACTTAATTCTAGCACCTAGCCACTGTTGATTATTTCTAATTTATCATGTATATGTCTTGTTTGTATCTAGTTATTCACATGTCGTCTCCCCCATTAGATTGTGAGCTTTTCAAAAGTTGGGGCTGTCTTTTACCTTTCTTTACCCCACAACCTAACACAGTGCTTATCACATGATGGTGCTTAATGAATTCACTGACTAAATATTGACACTAAAACTGATACTAAAATTCACTGCCATTTCACCTCCACATGCCATTATGGTCACTGCTTGGGACCACTCAACTGAGAATTGCCACTTGGCTATTTGATGTGCTGAACCTCCTAAAATCTGGTGTAAGGGCTGGGATTAAGGAGGATATTTTCATCCAGAAAACTGTGTGGAACAATATGCTAAATTCACAGAAGAAAGGGGAAAAAAGTAATCTATCCTTATTCCCTGAACTGATTCTTGATGGAGACAGTGGAAAGAGTGATTAATCTGAGTCATAGATTCAAATCCCAACTCTTACATACTTCCTGTGTGACTTTAGGCAAGTCATTTAATTTCTCTCATCTGTAAAAACAAGAGGGTTAGATTAGATGACTTCTCAAGTCCTTTGCAGCTCCAAATTTGTGATCCTGTGATGCTATAAGTCATTAGACTTTGGATAGCCATGGAAAGAGGGATTTGGGATGAAATAGCTTCTTCTGTGGGAAAAAAAAAAGAAGAGACTTCGAATGAAATTCAGAAAGGGATGAGAAAGGAGCACAATACTCTCTGGAGACAGAAGTAATAATAATAATAATTGGTGGTATTTATATCATACTTGAAGGTTTGAAAAGATCTTTTTTAATTATTATTTTTAACATGTGTTTTTAAAACTTTGGGTTACAGATTTTCTGAAAAGTTCTTTATAAATGTTATCTCATTTTATCCTCACAACAGCTCTGGGAGGTAGGTCCTATTATTACCATCATTTTACAGATAAGGAACCTGAGGCAGAAAAAGATTAAATGACTTGCGTGACTGAATCTGAACTCAGGTCTTCTTGACTCCATTATCACTATACCACCTGGCTGCCTAAGGGAGGTGTCTCATTTATGCTCTTTCCCCTCCATCTCCATCCTAGGAACTCTCCATAGAGAAGAAAAGAACCTTGGAGATGCTGCAGGAGAATGAGAACCAGGCGCAGACTCAGGCCAGTCAGAACCAGCAGCCCCACCCCAGTGGGGGTCTCCATTGCAACCTGCGGCAGATTGAGGAAAAGATGCAACAGCTTCTGGAGGAGAAACTCCTTGCAGAGAAGAGGTGAAAGAATACAAGATTGGTAGGAGGATCTGGGAATTGGAGCTTCATCTGGGAACTAGGACACTTGAGTTATACTACTAAGTAGATGAGTAAAATTTCCTTACTCTCTGAATCAGTTTCCCTGTGAGCCAAATGAAGATGAGAACAGTCCTCACTGGTTGATAGTTAATGTGGGATAGAAGGTTGTGGTGCTAAAGTAATCTATGGGTCATAGAGCTGCTCCAGGCAGGAGTACGAAGGGCTGGGAGAATTCCCTGACACCTCCTCCTCTCCTCCCTCCCCCCAGATACACTCATACCCTTCCAGGGCTATGCTCTGACTGGGTCATTTCCTGAAGTACCCTCCCTAACTCCCTTACTGGAGGACTGAACTGGGTGAGTAGAGATGGTCATAAGCCTCTCGTCCTTGAGACAGGATGAAGGAAAATGAAGAAAGATCGCGGGCACTGGAGGAGGAACGGGAGTTCTATTCCAGCCAGTCACAGGCCCTGCAGAACTCTCTGCAGGAGCTGACAGAGGAGAAGCAGCAGACCGAGAGGGACCTCAAGGTGCTAATCCTTGGCCACAGTTGCCCTTTTTTACCCAAATTATCTTTGGGATATAAGTGTGTACTTTCCCTCACATCCCTTTTTCTCCATGTGGGTTTCTCCATTTCAGCCCAATCCAACCCCCCCAAAAAATGTGTTATATACTATATATAAGGTACTGGGGATACAAAGATGAAATGTAAAACTCTTGCCCTCAGGGAGCTTACATTCTATGAGGACAGGGGACAATGTAAAAAAATAAGTACAGACCTAATCATTAGAGGATGGAGAGAACACCAATAACTAGGGGAAATCAGGAAAGACTTCCCGTTGGAGGTGGCATCTGAATCTAAGCTTTGGAGGAAGCTAAGACTTCTAAAAGGGAGAGCTGACAAGGGAGTTCATTCTAAGACATGGAGCGCAGCCTGTGCAAAAGGATGGTGGTGGGAGATGGGATGAGAAGTCTAAGGAATAAAAAGTGGGCCGATTTGGCTGGGGCATAAAGTCTGACAAGGAATAATATGAAATAAACCTAGAAAGGCATGCTGGAGCCGGACTGTGAAGTTCTTTAAATGCCAAACGGAGGAATTTGTATTTCATCCTAGAGGCAGCAGAGAGCGGCTAGACGTTCTTAAGCAGAAACACGACAGGGTCTAACCTGCATTTGTATTGGCCCCCATTCTAGGAGGGTGACAGAAAATGTCCTCCCTCCTCCTAACTACAGTTATTAGATGTGTCCACCATCCCTTTGGTAGCTGCAAGCAGTGTAGGGAGCAGGTTTCATCTCCACTAGCAAATTCAGTGAGCATCCTGCCTTAATCAGTTAGCAAATATTTCATGAGTACCAGAGAGAAAGAGAGAGAGAGTAACTCTCCAGAAGGTTAAAGTCTAGTAGGGGAGATGAGATCATTTCTAGCAAGGGAGATCAGGGAATGCTTCATGGAGGAGGTGGGATGTGCTTCCTCAATTTGTTTCTCTCCTATGTCCCACATCTCACATGTCAGGCTGAGATCAAGGTCCGAATGGACCTTGAGAAGAGGCTTCGGGAGGCAGAAGGAGCCCTTCGGAGTCTGGAACAAGGGCTCAACTCGAAGGTTCGAAACAAAGAGAAAGAAGAGAAGATGAGGGCTGATGTCAGCCATCTGAAAAGTAGGTCTCCTTTCCTTCTACTTTGAGGCTAACCCAGATCCCAAACATTACACCTGACCAGAACAAACACCAGGTGGTTCCTCTTAGAACCTGGTAGGGTAGTGGAAAAAGCACTGACTGGCCAAGTCAAGGTGCACCAGGTTTCAAATTCCACCTCTGAAGAGCTGCTGCCTGATAACTTCTCTGAACCTCAGTTCCCTTATTCATAAAATGAGGATAATACCTTGTGAGGATCAAATGAGATAATTTATGTGAAGTGCTTTGGAACCTTAAGTTCTTGTATTAATAAATGTTGGCTCTTCTCTCCCTCTCTTTCCTTTTCTCCTCTTCTGCCTCTCCTCTCCTCCTCCTCCTCCTCTAACTCTCCTCCCCTTCTTCTCCTCTTCCCCATCTTTTGCCTCTCATCCCACTCCTCCACCTCCTCTCCCTCTTTTGCTCCCTCCCCTTTTCCCTCCTTCCCTTTCTGCCATGTCCCGATCAGAGATTTGCCCTTTGGGCGAGTTTTATCCTTTCTTCCTCCTTCTGATAAGGTAGAGGGTAGGATGTAACCATATTTCCCCGTCCAAAGCACTCAGGGCCATTATCTGTATCAGGGCTTCTTAAACTTTTTCCACTCATGACCCCTTTGGGGCAGTTTGTTGGCATTGCACGCTTTGTGTTCAGAATCAAGGCTGTATCACTATGGGATGCAACACCAGCAAGCCCAGGCAGAAGCACCTCAGATTCATTATGCGTTTGATTTTTAATTAATTTTTGGTCGTTGCACATTCAGAAAGCTTTTACTGTTGCCAAATTTTTGCAACCCACAGTTTAAGAAGGGTTGAAATCTATATCACCAGCCATTGACTCCCCTAGTTCTCTGTATTATAAGGTTTTTGTTTTTATTTAGGGGGAATTTTTTTTGGGGGGTGGGGAAGAGTGGAAGCCCTAATCTGACCTGGAATTCTTTGGGAGGCTCAGGGTACTGGGATGTCTCATCAATTTCTGCCATGGCCCTTTCCCCACAGGGTTTTTTGAGGAGTGTATAAGGAATGCTGAGTTGGAAGCCAAGATGCCCGTTATCATGAAGAACTCAGTGTATATTCACAAGGCTGCTACCCGTCGCATCAAAAGCTGTCGTTTCCATCGAAGGAGATCTAGCACATCCTGGAATGACAGTAAGTGCCTTCTAAATTACCCTGTGGGGTTTGGGCTGGGGTGGGGGTGGGAGAAGAGAGAAGGTTCAATCACATTTTGGCCTTCAGTGATACAGTATGGGGAAAGACCTTGCCTTCTCATTCCAACCCACCCCTAGCGTCTTTGTCACCTTGGCATCCCTCTCATAGGGCTTCCTTCCCTCAACCCCCTAACATTTGGAGGGTTGCTCTGTCTCCCAGAGCACCTACCCTCCCTGTCTCCCCTCCCCCACACACACTGTTTTTGTCCCAGACAAAAGGATTCCTAGAAGAGTGCTGTTTCAGACTTAGAAGTCAGAGGTGGTGTTTAATGTGTTGACTTGAAATGAGCTCTTCAATGCAGATGCAATTACAATACTGGCATAATTATCTTAAATTGAAAGAAGCAAGGATAGGAATAGTGAGCAGAGCCAATAAGAGAAGAGTTTATTGATAAGACGGGGGATGGGTGGGTCTTGCTATCTTTTCAGTGAAACCTTCCCAGTCTTTCATGACATCCCAGTTGGAGGCCAACAGCATCGAGGAGCTCAAGGAGGTGGCCAAGAGGCTGAGTCGAGACCAGCGTTTCCGAGAGTCCATTTACCACATTATGCTGTCACAGCCTGGGCCCAACCCTGCCCTTCCCCGGGGTGGGAAGTGATCTTCTGTCTTCCTTCCTGGCATCCCATCCCGGCTATTGCCACCTCCCACCCCAGGAGTGGGAGTAAGGGCAGGAAGGTCAGCCTCCTTGCTCTTTCTCCACTTTGTTCAGGAGCACCTCTCTCTCCTTGTGGGGAAATCACTGCATTAGTAATGCCACTCTTCCCCACAAAGAACAATGGTATATATGTGTGTCATTCCCCAAATCTTTCCTACCCCCAGGTCAGTTTTTCTGATCTTGGATTAATTGGTCTGATCTCTGCCCCCTCCCTATGTACTAACTCTTTCCCTAAGGCCACCAATCTACATGTTACTTGGTAGGTAGCCTTGGTAAGGATGGTTGGCTTGAGACACACACACACACACACACACACACACACACACACACACACACACCCCTGTATGTATGTATGTATTTGTCTTTATACCCTTTTCCTCCATCTGCTGACTCCAAGTGAAGGAGTTATACCATTACCAGCTGCCTACCTAGCTGCTATCCTCAGTGAATTCCCTTGGTGCCTCCATGATGCACAGATATATTCAATCAGGCATGCAGGAGTTTGCTATCAATATATTTTCTCTGTACTGTACATATGCCCCATCCTTTCTCCTCTTTCCTCTTCCTCTCTTTTCCTCTGTCAGCCTCCTTCTTGTCATGCTTTCCTATTCGTCCCATGTCCATATTTTACTTCTGTCCTTGGCTCTCTCCCTTGTCTCTAACTCGGTGAGGGCTTCCCTGCCACTTTTAATGCTTCCTGGTGCTAGATGTCCCCCACCCTAGCCAAGGGCTGACTCTCCTGTAGCCCTTGATCTCTTACTCTAAGCCACAAATGCCAAATAGGGGCCTCTGAGGATCTCAGCTCATTACCATGTCCTCGGGCATAGAATCATCTCTCACCAAATGCTCAAGGACTAGGTAGTTGGTCCTCCATGGTGGTCCCTGGGTTACTTGACTCACCAGCTGAGCCCAGCAAAATACTTCCTAGACCACTGCTCTCCAGAGTTGTCTGAGATCCACAGAAGGATGATGTGGCTGGGGGAGCCAGTGCAAAGTAGCAAAGTTCTTGCTGGATATGGAAACAGAAAAGAAGGGATCCATAAAAGGGGCCATTACAAGAGGAGGTTAGGTCCAGGAGGTAGGAAGAGGTGACTTCTGCATTATAAATCCCTTTCATTGCCTCTGAGTAAAATAATGAGAAAGGTGAAATGTCAAGGCTGGTCTGAAGAAACTCCTTGGGGGCCACAGATTCTGTTGGATCAAATGTTTAAGCTGCCAGGTCCATGTGTGATCACAAGGACTTCTTTCTCCATCGGCTTATGCCTTTTTTACTGATAGGGTCATAAATGTAAAGTTGGAACTGACCTCACAGGGCATCTAATCTAACTGAGGACCAGGGAGTTTAAGTCATTTGTCCAAGGTGTCAGAGGTGAGATTTGAACCTAAGTCTTCAGACTCTAGAGCCAAAGGTCTTTTCCATTGTGCTACAGTGTAACCCAAACCATAGAGACATTTTTTTCTTTTAGATTCTGGCTCAGAAAGACTGGTTCCATAAAAATGACTCTATCAGTCCTTGAATATAGTGAGACAATGCCAGTGACAAGGGTTCTTTGCCAGAATGTGTCATTTGTTGTCCAAAAGTCTAAAATCTGTTGGTACAGTTTCCATGGCATGATACTACCTACCCAGAAGCAGTTTCTGCATTAAACAAAGTATTTAGGTTCATTTCTCCCATCTTAGGATGGAAAAGTCTGTCCTGCTCCTTCTTTTCCAAACCACTTGCCATTATCTGTCTGCAGTCCCTGTGCTTGTCCCCTAAATAAGGTGTGACCCAAGTAATCAGGAAGAGAATCTCTGGTATTGAAGGTACAGAATCTCTGGTACTGAAAATACAGAGTGAAGAGTTAGTATTTATGATGAGCTGAAAGCTAAGGAGTCAGACCTTGGTACTATAATGACCAAAACAGAAAATGGAGATCTATTTCCTTATTCTCCAAAGCTTCAGAGTCTTCTTCCATCAGAAAACCAGCTTTCTAGTCACATGCCCATGTCCACCACTGGTCCAGATAAAGCCCAGGGCATCTGGCTTCTCTTCTCTGTGTGGTTTTAATTAGTTAGGTTAACTCAAACAGTTGTCTCTCTGTGATGGGGACCTAGCCAGCCTCTTCAAATACCTGGTAAAGGTTGGCTCAGAAATAAACTAAAAAAAGAGTATTGGAAAGAATCTATATGTAAGATACAAACCTGAAATTGTCACATCTCCTATGCAGGGTTAGTGGGTTTTGAAAAGGGTGGTGGCAAGTACATTTTTTTTAAATAAAGAGAAAGGGGTTTAAAATTTTGAAAAAGCTAAATGAATGAACACTTTGCTCTTGGGAAAATGCTTTTTGGAAATTTCCATAAGAATTTGTTTTCTGGGTAAGAAAGCAATAAGGGCATAAAAGGAAATGGGAAAATTTTTCTGTGCTCCGGAACCAAACTTATTACTTATTTTTCTATCCTATTTTCTCTATGTGCAGTGCGTACTTTTCCATTGTCCAAGCCAGACAGGAATGTCTTCTATTCAGTCAATCAACTTACAACTATTTATGGAAACGGGAAAAAAAATCAACCTGTCTGAAAAAAATGTATCTAGTTAGAACATTCTGAACTGGTTTTTAACTTTTAAAAACAAAAATATTTCTTGGCCAAAAATGCAGTACTAAAAAGTGGTCAAGTGATTGCTGGAAGAATGCTGCTCCCTGCAGGTTACATGCAAATTTGGCCCTCCCAAGTAGCTCCTAAAAGTCCATGTGTATATTTTATGGCACAGTGCTGGGCTAGCCCCTTAGCACTTTCTCTTTTTCAGACTCTGTCTTATATAATCCTCCCCACTATGGCACAATCTACTAGCTTCATTATCTGTGCTCAGTCCCTGAGGTCCTAAATGTCCCTGTGCAAGAAGGGTGCTCAGCAGGGCTCTTTCCCAATGAGAAAGAGTGCCAGAGGGAAAGGGTTGACCTGTCAGCATGCTATCTGAGCACTGCTGGTCTCCACCTGGCCTAAAGAGATATTCAATATAGAAAGCACAGAGTACCCAGATTTGAGATCTTTCCATCCCCAGTGAGGGAGGGACTGTTGTCCTCTTTGTTCTTTTAGTATCTGGCTCTAGCCCAGAATGGTTCAGACTTTGCAGAGGTATGCTTTTTGAGCCATTGAGAATTAAACTCCCTATTTTAAGCTGTTCTGCTAAGTCAGTGGCATTTATTAAAACACCTACTGTGTGATAGGCACGGTGCTACATACTTGGGGATACAAAGAAAAGCAAAAGACAGACCCTGCTCCCAAGGAGCAAACAGTCTAACAGGGGAGACAATACACAAACAATTCTACAAATAAGATGTAGACAGGGTAAATTGACAGTGGAAAATGTCAGAAGTTGAATTCTCTTCCCATTTCTACCAGGGGTGTGTAATGTTTGCCTCTGATTTGTATCACCCTGGACATGGGAAAATGGTCACTGGTACTTGCCTCCTTCTCTTTCCCCACCTGAATGGAGTAATGGAAACTGTAATGCATAGGGAACCCTTAAGAAAGATGGCATATAGGGGCAGCTAGGTGGTGCGGTGGATAGAGCACTGGCCTTGGAGTCAGGAGGACCTGAGTCCAATGCGGCCTCAGACATGTAACACTCACTAGCTGTGTGACTCTGGGCAAGTCACTTCACCCCAATTGCCTCACACACACACACACAAAAAGATGGCATATATTCACAAAGTGACATTAGCATGTTCTCAAGCTGCTCTTATAAGGGAATTGTAATGAGTTTTTCTGCTGCCAGAAGGCAGAGTTCTCTCAGCTCTAGTGGTCTGAGTGACCTCTCTGGATCTGTTTCATCTGTCAAATGAGGAGGCTGGGCTAGATAATCTCTAAGGTACTTTCCTGCTCTAAGTCTGTACACCTATGGCATCTAAAGGGGAAGAGAAAGAGCAAAGTAAACGTGATTGTGGATGCGCCTTCTCCAATGGAGATTCACTCGTTTCATTTTCCAGAGCATCACTAACTGAATGAAGACCTCTCTAGATCTGTGAACTAACAAGAGATTCAGCTATTATCTCTGCTTTACTTTGCTTGGCCACTGGAGAGCAGCACAGTTTGGAGAAAGGCTTAATCTAGCTAAACAGAGAGACACAAATCGCTAGGATTAAATGGCTGCATTTCCAGGTCTGGGTAGAGGCTAACTGCAGCCCCCTTTCCACTCCCCCTCCCATTTCCCAGTGGAATTCTATCATCTTCCAGGGAACTACCTAAATGGGGAAATTCCTTTTCATTCAGTATTTTAAATGGATTGGGGGGCTAGGGAAGCAGTGCTATCCAAACTTTTCCAAGTACCATTCTGTCCTGGCATCACTGATCCTCTTCATATACCCTCTTCCTCCTCTCTTCCCTAGACCTGGGCTCCCATATTCAGTTACCAAAATCAGAACTTTAAAATAAAAAAAGCCATAGTGAGCATATTAGTAGGAGGTAATCAGTTATCTGTGATCAGTATGATCAAATGCTGGTTGCTTGGCTATGCTACTCCCACACAATTCTGCCAGCTCTGTTGATTCCGAATCTAACTTCAGTTCCCATTCTTCCATTCTGTTGGTGTAAAGGTATCAGGGTATAGCTCAGGAAGCCCCTTCCTTCCCCATGCACCCCTTATTCACCCTTGCCAAAACCCAGGAAAGCTGGTTAGGGGCCAAATAAATGAATGCCATCATAGAGCTCTGTATGGAAAACTTGGCATTTAATAAATATTTATTATTTTACATTTTGTTCTGTGGTTTAACTCTGGATACGGTAGCACTTTCTAATGCTATCTAATGGTTAGCCAAGAGAGGTTTGGGCAGTCCAAGGCATCATGGGATGTCAAGCAGTTCTTTCCAGCCACCTCCTCAAAGCAGCTGAAGCTGCTTGATAATCTCTTTGCATAAAGCCCAGCATCAGTGAGCAGGTGCATACATCAAAGCCCAGCCTGTCTCTTCTAAGCTCACAGGGAGAAGCATGTGGGGGCCCACTGCACATGTGTCTCAGGCTTATTGTCATGCCTCTCAGCTCTGTCTCTGTCTTCCCAGGAGGATCTAGTGCTTGCCTCCCTTTCAAAGCCCCAAGCTGCCTCTGACATCCTGACAATAAAAAAAAAAATGTGCTAAATAGTAGGTTCTCTAAGCCTCGAAATCAAGCCCAGAGGTCTGCTTCCATCGTGTAAGCCTAAATTTGACTAACTTCATTGTTATTTGTCTTTCATTTCCAAAGAGGGCCAGTGACTTCACGGCTGATGTCTTGACTTTCCAGTGAATTGGATTTAAGCTGCAGAGTTGCACAAAGTCAACAGTCTTACTCTCTCTTCCCGAGTCATCAAAGTCCAGTGGCAAGACAAAAGTCAAGATAAGGGGCAGCTAGGTGGTGCAGTCTTCCAGTCTTAGAGTCAGGAGGACCTGAGTTCAAATCCAAACTTACTAGCTGTGTGACCCTGGGCAAGTCACTTAACCCCATTGCCTGGCCAGAAAAAAAAAAGTCAAGATGACTTGTGATACCCAGGATGCAATGGGTGACTTTGGTGTCTTCTATGTCTGACCAAACTCTCAGTGCTCTACAGCACCTGCTTCAGCCACCCTCATGGCCGGTGGAACAAATTGCTCTCATCTGCCCATTCTACCAGGGAAAGCATTCACATGCTTGGTGTAAACATTCCCCAAACTCACCGATGGTTTAAGGCCTATTGGTTACCTTTAACCAGGTTTATCCCATCTGCTGAAACAGTTTTACAGGGATGTGGCCACTGTGCACCCTACAGCCTCTTGGAGCCACAGGTGAGAGTTGGGTGATAGGTGGATACCAAAGGTGGATGAGCAGACCTGAGCAGGGGCCAGCAGGCCCTCCCATCAGAGGCACTAGTCCTCCTTGAACACCTTACAGACAAGAGAGGTCACTGGGTGTCACTGGTTCATAAATGTTTCAGTGCCAACAAAGCAGAGAGCATCTTATCCCTAAAACAGCCTATTAGCCTTTTTTATTCAGTTATTCAAGAATCACCAAGTGTCTATGATGTGCTAGGCACTGAGATGCATGCCCGCAAGAAGCTTACTCCTGGGGGTGGGGACAGGGAAAGGGAGGGTGGAACATACACCAATCAAAACAAAATCTATATAAAGTAATTGGGGAGAAATCTAGGAAAGGGCACAAGCAGTGGGGGTGGGGAATGGGTGGGAAGAGGCAAGGATCTGTTCTTCAGCCCTGAGAGAATCAAGACCGCTAAGAGGCCTGTATAGAGACGAGAGACGGAATATGGTATGCTGAGGATGATTATAAGATCACAAGATCTCAGATTTAGAACTAGAAGGGACTTTGTTGTTCAGTTGCGTCCGACTTTTTGTGATCTCATTTGGGGTTTTCTTGGCAAAGGTTCTAGAGTGGTTTGCCATTTCCTTCTCCAGCTCATTTTACAGATGAGGAAACTGAGGCAAACAGAGTTAAGTTGTTGAGGCTTAGGGGTGCTGGAACTCTGAAATAGTGATTCAGGTCTTGCCTCGAAAGAATTTGACCCAAGCCTTCTTTTAGCCAAGGACAATGTTTATTAAAACACGGATAGAAGTGGGAAAGATCTTAAGGAATCTCAGCATTGGTCAGACTCTGAAGGAATCTGAGCAATTTAACGGGGGGGTGGGGGGTGGGGGAGAGGGTTGCAAGATAGACCTTATGTACAGAAAGACTATGGGAAGGATCTAGCAGTGGCCAGTAGGCTGGGGTGACTGGGAGGTAATAGAGAAGGACCGGTGAACTCCAGGGACTTGGACCAGATGGCCAAGGAAGAATGGAGTCTAGATAGAATCAAGGGTGGGAAGTAGCCGGTGGGCATCTGGAGGTAGGAGACAATGGAGGGCTGGGCTAGGTTAGAGGTACAGAATTGGGAGATTGGGCATAGCCACAATGAAAGGTCAGTTGGGATGGCAAATGCCAGAGACTTGACCATGTGGGAAAATTCAAGGAATTTGGGGGGGCCGGTTTCTAGGGCCCATACCCTATCAAAGTGACTTGTCCAGTGTCACAGTATCTGTGGCTAGATTTGAACTCAGGAAAATGGGTCTTCCTGACTCCAGGCCAACCTTGTCTCTGACTGAAAGAAGGCTTGAGTCAAATTCATTTGAGGCAGGACCTGCGTCTTCTGCCCTTGAATTTTGGGGTTCGCAGCACCCCTAGACCACAACAGGTAGAAATCACAAAGATACACATTTAGGCTTGGAAAAACTTCCAAGAATTAGAGTCTAGGGGCAGCTAGGTGACTCAGTGGATAGAGCCTTAGAGTCAGGAGGACCTGAGTTCAAATTTGACCTCAGACACTTGACACTTACTAGCTGTGTGACCCTGGGCAAGTCACTTAACCCACATTGCCTCATCAAAAAAAAAAAAAAAAGAGGAGAATGGTCTGGGCTCAGGGGACCTCATTGGAGGTCCTCCAGCAGAGGTTGTTATGGTGTTATAATAAGAATTCCTCTGGTTTATGTGTTGGGCTAGATGGCCCCTGGGGTCCTTTCCAACTCTACAGTTTCTTTGTTTGTTTTTTTTTAACAGAGGAGTTCGCATTTGAATTAGACTTTAGAAGTTGGGTAGCAGTCCAGTAGGCCAAGCGAGGAAGAAAGGATAGGGAGCAGTGTGAACAGTGGCCTGGAGTTAGGAAGACCTGGGTTGAAACTTTACCTCTGACACTTACCACATGCATGACCCGGGCAAGTCACTTAACCTGTCTCAGTTCCTCAAATGTAAAATCAGTATAACTATGAACCCTGAACCCAATTTGAAACAGTCTGCTCTAAGAAAGAGACAAATGAAATTGGGGTACATGTGTCCACGGTTTAATTTCTCAAAGTGCCTTGATATGCATTGCATGGGAGTTCAGTCCAAAACTGGGCCCCCCTAAGGCGGCCAGTTCAGAACTGGCTCAGTTTGGGGTTTTGGGGAACAGCCTTATAAGCCCTTTGAAAAATAGGTGTTCCCAATGGGTGCCAATTAACCGTGATTGGTCGACGTACTAGGAGGTGGGTGGGTTCCTTAGATCACTCACTCTACAGGAGCCAGTATCACCTGCCATCAAGGAAATACCACCCCCAGTCTCGGGAATCTGTCTCCACCCAAACCTGAGTAGGATAAAATCAGTTTAGGCCTGGGCTGGAGTTTGACCAAGATAAGAAGATTCAATGCAATCTCATTATCAGAGATGTGCGTCCTTCTGAAGAACTTGGGTCTAAAGGCTGGGGTTGGGGGCAGCAGGGAGCTCAGAGTCTCCAGAACACAGATTACCAAGAGAAATAATTGTTAACATCCCCCCATCTGATTCTAATGAGAAGCATAGCTTTCTCAATAAATCACTGACTGATATGGTCAACATCTCATCAAGCATTTTTGGAGACTTATAACAATATGGGAGGGGGAGGGAGAAATTGATTGACGCATTGATAAATCAAAGGAGGCAGTCCCCTTAGTAAGTACAGATACAGAGACCCAAAAGTAACGATACATTATCCATTTAAAGCTTCAGAAGTCTCCTCTCATAAAGCTGTCTGGTGTTCTGGACATCATCTGGTGAGGTTTTCTAGTCTGAATGCTGTTCAAGCAATGTCCAGCAGACTGAGCCACTTTCTTGTGTCCACTCTCCTACAAGGCTGATCTTGACACAATTTTAAATTACCTTGCCAATAACCAGGTCAAATAATAAAAGTTGACAACCCTTATGTCTCTATTATTATAAGACCAAAATTGGAACCTTGGCCGATTGTCATGTTTAAGGAACTCAAATCAGAAAAGAAGTAAAAGAAAAATTAGAACCCAGTTTTTATACTCTGCATTAATCTCAGTTTTTATATTTTTCATTAATTCATTATTCCCCCAACAGGAGGATAAGATTCCTCTAAGGAATTAATAACAGACTCTAATACATACATAAATACATTGAGTAATCAATTAAAAAACAGTACATATCAAGTAATAAAACAATTCCAACTTCTGGTCATGTTCAAATAAATAACCCTTAATTAAAATGGATGCTTCTTTAAGGCATTTATAAGATAGACCACAAGCCATTCTTCTTCTAAAATGAATTAATTGTAACAGAACTGAGACAGGCTGATTTCCCAAGTCCTTGACCTAATTATCCCCCTACCATTATGAGGAATTAAAGGACCCTAACTTATACACAAATATACCAGTAACAGATGTCAAGGCTAAATACTTAATTCTAAAATTCTAGCTCAATTTTATACTTGCATCTTACTATAATAACCTCAGATGTTCCAGCATCAATCTTTTATTTAACAGATTTGACATTGTGCTTCCAAAACTTTTTGATTATAGAAATTTGCCATAAAAGAATAGGGACATAACTAATGTAAAGGAACAATGCTTCCCTAACTTCATGTCAGTTCCAGGCAGAAGTTAAGTAATGGCCAACTGCATTGAGGTAGGCTTAAAGGCTGCCAGGTGTCATAGTGGGGAAATTGAGTCAGGGGAATCATACCTCAGCTCATGCAGAATAGTCGTTCTCTCAACCTTCCGATGAGAACACCCTCTGTAGCTCATAAATTCAGCTCATAGACTTTCATACCTGGAGTTAGACTCAGAATTGACTGCCCATTAACAGTCCCATAAGATCTTGGATGGGAAATTCCCATCATCAGGGTTTCAGGTGTGACTATAATCTTAGGAAACATCTCTAAAGTGAGCCCCAAGTAGTTTGCATGTATTCCTACATACGTTCTAGTTCCTGACTAAATAACATCATAAGTAAAATAAAATTTCCATTAAGATCATAAGTTGCTGCTCTAATAGATCTGCATCTCTGTTTCTCAGGCTTATTTATCCCTCTCAACCATACTTAATCTGAAAGAATGAGACACTTCAGGTATTGAATCTTATACATGTGAGAAGTTCAAACACTAATTCTAACCCTTACTAGGCCATGGAATGAATTCAGACCAAAACAGCAAGATCTTCCCCACTTACAGCTCATTACAGTAACTGCTTTAGTATTAATACCTCTGATGTTGCACCCATTGAGCTGCTGACTCTACGCTGTTTCTCAGAAAGCACCCATTAAAGCCAGTCCAAGGAAACAACAAACCTAGGAAATTCAAACCTAGGAAAACAAACTCGAAATTCACAGTAGGTTTGGACATAATTGTCATCAATATCAAATTATTGCTAGCAACAAAATTAGCTTATGAATGGAAATTTAGTAGGCCTTCTAAAATCACACAAAAGATTTTACAAAACATTTCTTCATGAAGGTATTTCCTCTTCTTAAAACAGCTTACAATTTATCCTGTTACTATAACAAACTAAATTAATTACAAGGAGATTTTACAAGGTCTTTTCTTGTACAATTACCAAGTTTCCTTTCACAAAAATACTTTTACAAATACTTGACTTAAATGATAACTCCGAATAACTTAGTTAACAATCTTAATTTTCATAAGGGAAAACCAAATAATTTTAGGTAAAACTTCCTTTTAAATATAGACAAACCTTGGAAGTTTATGACTTCTTAAATTACAATACTTCAAAATGTTACAACACAGGATCAGATAGAATGACCTCAGGTTCCTAAGCCATTCATTTTTTTCCCCCTCTGACAGTACTACTTTTAATCTAACAACATCCAGATTATAAGAAAAATGTCTTTTCTAATATAGGTGATACAATTGTTTACCAAACTGCACTAGTTAGAAATGTAACAATACCTTACACATCATAATGTATTTAAAACTTGAAACAACCCATTATCAATTTAGGTAAATGCATTTCTAAATCACCAGGCACAGAAAATCATTTATCTCATCATTAATAGGTAGATACTACCACCTGAAACCACCTTATATATTTTCATAATAGCTAAGATTTCAAATGAAAAATCTGTTCTCATAGTAAAATCAGTATTATTATTATTACTTATTCATAACCAAATATACTTCATAAATGTTAACAGTTTCAAAAAAAGATTTTATCATATCCTTTTTAAAAGGCCCAATTGATACGCAACTAAAATCCATATTAAAAATTGCTTTTAACACCATTTCTACCTCACAATGGTCTCTCAAGTTTTTACAGTCTAAGAGAATTTTAGAAATACAATGCAATTTAGAAACACAAACAATAAACTTCAGATGGCATCAGCTGCATTCTCAAATTATCACATGTAGAAATTATTGATCTTACTACTTTCGGTACTTTAAGAATTACATTAGAGAGATAATAATAGTGCCATGTCTAGCATATGCCAGTCATTTTACAATCATGTGATCCTCACAACATCCCCGGGAAGTGGGTTCCACTACTATCCCTTTACAGAACAGTAAACTGAGGTAAATAGACAAATCAAATCAAATCTGGATTTATAATCACTAATGATAAACATTTTAAATATTTTTAAAATCCAATACTCTTGGCCATTTAAAAGGAAATATCCACAAATTCATATAGTCCCTTAAAAAGACACATGGCTGTATATTCCCGGCTCAGAATAACCCCTTTTTTCCCTCTCTACTTCCTTAAGACAGCTGAAAAGTCTCCTTTTTGAGGCTTACCAGATAAAAACTGTTTCAGCCTGATGCATGTAAGTTTTACAAACAGCTTAAAATCACCCATAATCATTCAGATTAACTAAGAGTTTGCTCAGGGAGCCTGAGAAATTTGAATCAATGCTGACAGGGTGTGGTCAGTTTCCCCCAGCAGAAAACCTCCAGAGTTCCAATAATTAATTCAACAGTACAGGGAAACATTTTAAGATTTTATATTATCAGTCACAAATCACAATAACCAATATCTTTACCATAGCCAAAATTTATGTAAGATTTTAATTAGGCTTTCCTACAGGTTTATTCTGAAAGGTAGATGGTCTTCTAACCCTCTATAACTTTATTGGTTTTCAAATCAAGCTACAAAATTTTCATTTTCAATCTTTGTACTTTAAATAAAATCAAACTTCCTCACACCTTCTCAACATGCTTAAACCATCTGAGGTTCGCACAAAGGCACCCAGAATAACCATCAAGGATTTGGCTTGGAGCACATGGGCTTGCTGCTGACTACCCACCCCCATCTATTCCCAACCATTTTTTTCCTCTACCCATCATATTTTCTTTTTTTTGTTTGTTGTTTTTTTTTTTGGGGGGGGTGTTAGTGAGGCAATCGGGGTTAAGTAACTTGCCCAGGGTCACACAGCTAGTACATGTCAAGTGTTTGGTCTAAGGTCGGATTTGAACTCAGATCCTCCTGACTTCAGGGCCGGTGATCTATCCACTGTGCCACCTAGCTGCCCCTACCCATCATATTTTCGCTCAAACCTTTATTCCTCTTTCCTAATCTTTCAAACCCACTACTCAGACTACCTTCACTTTCCCTTACATTCCAAATTTAAAAAAAAATTATACTCAGGTCCTGCTTCTCTTTACCTGTTAGAACCTGGAGGGAGTTAACCCCTAATGATTTACAAGTCAAGAGAGCTTAATTTCTCCCATACCCTTCACAAATAGCTTTTATAATGTTATGCTTAAAGGCAGAAAAACCCTTATTTTCGTAGTTTTAAACACATTGCCATGATATCAGATATATTGGTAGGAGGAGGGCAAAGACAGTTCTCTAGATTTAATTTAAACATGAAGTACACATTCTAGCTTTGGGATCTGATTAAACCTGAATTAAAACCTTTCGCTTTTCTCTTTCTCAGCCCTTGCTATCTTGGCTGTATGCTCTAGCTGCATTTTAAATCTTTCACCACAAACATGGAACATTTTACAAACACACACACACACACACACACACACACACAGAAACAGCTTGACAAGACAAAGTGCACATGAATATAATTTTCTTGTTGGCTTTTTAGGCTTGGTTTGATTTTAAGATATTAGACTGGTCAAAATTCAGAGATATCACATGCCAGTTTACTCTGACTGATGTCTAGCCAATTACAAAGGATATCCCAGAGGTTTTTTTTTAGGTTCCTGACCCCAGAGCTACTTGAAAGGACTTCAACTTAAAAGCCAATAGATAAGGAGCAGGGATTTGGGGGATAAGACTTACTCACCCTTCAGGGCTTGATTGCAGGAGAAAACTTCTGTGGGTGCCCAGAACCCAACACAGTTGGGGTGAAAAGTATGTATCCCAACAATCCAAGTCCAAATCCGAGTCCCAGCACCACTATTGTGAACCCCAAGTTCCATGAACTCCAATTTGAAACAGAGTGTGCTCTAAGAAAGAGACAAATGAAATGGGGGTACATGTGTCCACGGATCTAATTAGATCCTAATTTCTAATTAGACTAATTAGATCAAGGATCTAAGAAACCCACCCACCTCCTAGTATATTGACCAATCACGGTTGATTGGCATCCTTTGGGAATACCTAATCTTTGAAGGGCATGTAAGGCTGTGCCCCAAAATCCCAAACTGAGCCAATTCTGCACTAGTCCCCTTAGGGGGCCCAATTTTGGACTGAATTCCCATACGATGCACGTCAAGCCACTTTGAGAAATTAAGCCATGTAAAAGATTTCCATATTAGTCTTTTTGTGCATGAAGACTCAAACAAAACAAAAGAAGACAAAACAAAAAGAATGAAAGAAAAAAGTGAAAAATAGTTTGCTTAAGTCTATATTCAGATATCAATTCTTTCTCTTACTAAGGTGGATAGCATGTTTTAGTTATGAGTCCTCTGGATCTTTGGATTTGGAGTCTTGCATCGTTTTATTGCTGAGAATAGCTAAGTCATTCACAGGTTTTCATCACATAATACTGCTGTTGCTATGTACAATATTCTCCTGGTTCTGCTCACGTCACTTTGCATCAGTTCATAGAAGTCCAGGTTTTTCTGAAATTTGCCTGCTCATTATTTCTTATAGCACAATAATATTCCATCACAATCATATGTTACGACTTGATGAACTTCACTCTTATCTGAAATGGACAAAGGAAGGTTGAATTCTCCCCTCTCCCCAACCCTATATACATATAGAAGCAACAATTTGGCACAGAAATGCATCAAACTCAGTAGAGAAACAAGTGGGAATGGGGAATATAATATCAGGGAATGAATAGTCACAAATTAAATAGACTTTCTGATTTTAAAAGAAGAATTAGGGGCAGCTAGGTGGTGCAATGGATAGAGCACTGGCCTTGGAGTCAGGAGGACCTGAGTTCAAATCCAGCCTCAGACACTTGACGCTTACTAGCTGTGTGACCTTGGGCAAGTCATTTAATACCAATTGCCTCATTAAAAGGTAGTGCAATAGAGAGAACACTGGACCTGGAGTCAATCCATCAAGAAACATTTATTAAGCACCTATTATGAGCCCAGCACTGTGCAAAGAACTGGGAATAAAAAAAGAGGCAAAAGTCAATCCCTGTCCTCAAAGAGGTTACAATTAATGGGGGAGACAACATGTAAAACAAATACATACAAAACAAACTATAAACAAGATAAAAAGGAAATAATTAACAGAGGGCTGGAACTGGAATTAAGAGGGTTTGAGGAAGGCTTCCTGTAGAAGGTGGGCTTTTATTTGGGACTTAAAGAAAGTTTAGGAGGTCAGTAAGAGCACAGAAGGGAGCACATTCCAGGCATGGGGGAGAGCCAAAGAGAATGCCCAGAGCTGAAAGATGGTGTGTCTCGTTCATGGAGCAACCAGGAAGGCAATGTCGCTGGGTGAAAGAGCAGAGAGTATGTGTCAGGTGGTAAGATATAAGAAAACTGGAAAGGTGGGGGGATAGTTAATGAATGGCTTTGAGTGCCAAACAGAGCATTTTGTATTTGTTCCTACAGGCAATAGGAAGCCACTGGAGTTTACTGAATAGGAGAAAGACACAATTAGACCCTTGGTTTAGGAAAATCACTTTAGTGGCTGAATAGAAGATGGATTGGAGTGGGGAGAGGCTTGAGGCAGGCTGACCCACCAGCAGGCTGTTGCGATAATCCAGGCATGAGGTAATGAGGGCCTGCACTAGAGTGACAGCAGAGTCAGAGGAGAGCAGGCGGCCTATTAGAGAGATGTTGCAAAAGTGAAATTGACAGGCCTTGGCTACAGCTTGGATGTCCGGGCTGAGAGATAGTGAGGAATCCAGGATGACCCCAGGTTGTGAACCTGAGTGACCAGGAGGACGGTGTTGCCCTCTGTAGTAATAGGGAAGAGAGTTTAAGGGGGAAGATAATGGGTTCGGTTTTGGATATATTGAATTTAAGATACTGAAGACCTAAGTTCAAATCAGGCCTCAGATACTTACCAGCTGTGTGTCCCTGGGCAAGTCACTTAACTCCATCTGCCTCAGTTTCCTCAACTACAAAATGGAGATAATAATAGCACCTACCTCCCAGGGTTGTTGTGTGTTTACATATGTCAAATGATATCCCTAATAAGTGCATGTTTCTTTCCTTTATAAAAAGTGTAGGGGCAGCTAGGTGGCGCAGTGGATAGAGCACCGGCCCTGAAGTCAGGAGGACCTGAGTTCAAATCCAGCCTCAGACCAAACACTTGACACTTGTTAGCTGTGTGACCCTGGGCAAGTCACTTAACCCCAATTGCCTAAAAAAAAAAGTATGCATGTGTGTGTGTGTGTGTGTGTGTGTGTGTGTGTGTGTGTGTGTGTGTGTGTGTGGTGGGGGAACTAGAGTCTAGAGGAGGTTACCTTAGATTGTCTGGTAGACAATCGGGGAATGGCTGAATAAATTGTGGTACATGAATGTGACAGAATATCGTTACACCATAAAAAAGGATGAAAGACATGCTTTCAAAGAATCCTGGGTAGTATGACCTAATGCAGAGTAAAGTGAGCAGAACCAGGAGAATAATTTATACAAAGACAATAACATCGTAAGGAAAGATAACTTCCACTTACTAGCTGTGTGACCCTAGGCAAGTCACTTAACTCCAGTTGCCTTACCAAAAAGAAAAAAGAAAAAAAATAACTTCAAAAGATTTAAGAACTCTGATCAATGCAATGACCTTATCTCCAGAGGACATATTCTGAAGCATGTTACCTACCTCCTGACAGAAAGGTGATGGATACAAGGTGCAAAGACATATATTTTTGGACACAGCTACTATGTGGTTTCATTTTACTTGACCTTGCTTATTTGTTATAAGGTTTCCTCCATCTCTCTTTCTCTGAGTTAACTGGGAGACAATGGTGTGAGAGATGATCTCTCAGAAGTGAAGCCTCCTCAAAGGGTCATTTGTCCTTGCTAATGGTTCTGTATTGTTGCTTTTGAGTGGTACGTGTGTACCAACACTAAGTGGAGACCCCTCAGAATGCCAGACCCCCTCCCCTAGCCTTCTTCCTCCCCTACTCTTAGATAGTGTTAGCAGAAATTCCTGAGCCATACGAGCATCCTGTCTATCTCATCCTCTAGCTAGTTATATGACCTTGGGTAAAAGGCTGCTGAAATAGTGAGGCCCTGAAAAGCGGAACATGCTAACATAATTTCTATACCTCTTTGTTCTCTCTGTTACTGGGGTAGGTGTTTTTTTTTAACCCATTAAACATATTTTCACATTAGTGAAGTTGTATGTAAAAATTAAAACCAACAGAAGGAACCATCAGAAAGATGAAACAAAACTCAACAGAAGGTAAAAATAAGTGATAGCGATTCAACTTCCATAGTTCTTTCTTTGGATGTGGACAGCATTTTCCATCCCAAGGCCTCTGGAGATGTCTTAGATCCTCGTAATGCTGAGAAGGGTTCAGTTTAACAATATTAGTCATTGCATAATGTGGCTGTTATTGTGTACAAAGTCCTCTTGGTTCTGCTCACTTCACTCAGCATCAGATCATATAGTCTTTCCAGGTTTTTCTGAAGTCAGCCTGTTCATCATTTCTTATAGCACAATAGTATTCCATTACATTCATACACCACAACTTGCTCAGCCATTCCCCAGTTGATGGGCATCCTCTCAATTTCCAATTCTTGGCCACCACAAAAAGAGCTGCTATGAATATTTTTGTAGACATGGGTCCTTTTCCCATTTGTTTGATCTCTTTGGGATATAGCCCTAGCAGTGCTATTGCTGGATCAAAGGGTATGCACATTTTTGTAGCCCTTGGGGCATAGATCCAAATTGTTCTCCAAAATGGTTGGATCATTTCACAACTCCACCAACAATTTTCCCACATCCTCTCCAACATTTATCATTTTCCTGTTTTGTCATGTTGGCCAATCTGATAGGTGTGATGTGGTACCTCAGAGTTGTTTTGATTTGCATTTCTCTAATCAATAACGATTTAGAGCATTTTTTCATATGACTATAGATGGCTTTAATGTTACTGGGGCAGTTTTTACATGAATAGATTGTGCACCTGAGGCTCAGCCAATGAGCTTACGGGAAGGGGGTTAGGATGGGCTGCTGTGTTAGGGTCTATATAATGTTGCCTAAACAAAGAGCACTGGAACTCTTGGGGCAGCTGAGGCAGCATGGGGGTGCACTTTCTCGCGAAAGTCAATGAAGAGATCTCTCCTTTTTGCAAACTTTTCTCAAGACTGTTTTTTTTAACTGAGTAAAACAATGTAAACAATGTGAGATCTCTCAGATGGACTGAGTGTAGCAATGTCTTAGACTGTTGCAAACTTGAGGTTGGTTACACTAACCTGAATAGGCCTAAGTTTCAGGTTCCTAGAAAACACATGATTTGTACTGTTACATCAGCATTAGGTAATGGCTAATTACTAAAAAGGATAAAATAGCTAGGATTGGTAGTATTATAATGAGATTCCTTGTTTCTGGGGTAGATTTTCTCATTTTAGATTGTAAGGCTGAAATTCCTGTCTAATGGGAATTCAAAGCCAGTGGTGGGTGGGTATCTCTGTGCTAGGGCTATATAACCTTTGTCCTGGCCTTTGTGTCTTGCCTCGCTTGGCTCGGACTGCCGGATGAAGCAGAGGCCAGCAAGAACGTAATAAATCTTTCACTTTATACCTAGAAAATATCTGACTGTTATTTTTGGGCAGCTGTAGCACACAGTTGGGAGGGGAAGGGATAGCAAAATGATGAAAAAAAGAGAGTCACTGACATTTTTTAATGCACAGAAGATAACAAATTCAGAAGAAAACAGACAAGGACAGGTTTTTTTAAATTTAGAATAATTTTTTAAACATAAAGAGGAAATGGAATTAAGATAGTAAAAATATCAAGGCTGTTATAACGTCTTGCAGTTTTTATGTTAGCATTCTCAAATAGCAAGATCTATATTTTACATCTTAAAATATTTTGCCTTGTAAGAGTTCTTGTGATCTCACAAGAATGTGCTTGTCATATTTGCTTCAATTGATAAAATTGATCCAAAGTGGAGTTGGTCTTGTTCTGGTCACCAACATAAAAACCATTTTTTTCAATATACTCAACATTGGGGGCAGCTAGTTGACGCAGTGGATAGAGCACTGGCCCTGGATTCAGAAGGAATTCAAATACGGCCTCAGACCAAACACTTGACACTAGGCTGTGTGACCCTGGGCAAGTCACTTAACCCCAATTGCCCTAAAAAAAATTAAAACAAAACAAATCAATATACTCAATATTCATCTAATCCGATGTAATTAAATCTAGCTTTCAACTGTAGTGTGCATCACACCTTTGTTTGTTTTGGAGACATCGTGAGCTCATACCCTCAAGAACTTCCAACTCACAAGTTCTCCTCATTAATGATTTACTTTCAGCGCTTTTTCAAAATGCCTTCTGCTATTCCTATCACCTGTTGCTATGTTTATTACCACCCACTGATGAAGTAACAGGATTGTGTAAAGGCTGATAACAATGCCAAAATGACTGTCTCCTTTGGTATTCTTCCCCCTACTGGTGTCCCCTCTTCCTGTCCCTTTCTTTCTTTCTTTTTTTTTTTTACATTTGGCTAGGCAATGGGGTTAAGTGACTTGCCCAGAGTCACACAGCTAATAAATGTTGTGTCTGAGGCCAGATTTTAACTCAGATCCTCCTGAATCCAGGGCCGGTGCTCTATCCACTGCGCCACCTAGCTGCCCCTCTCCATCCCTTTCTTCCCTGTTTCTGATCCAGCATGATATACTTGAGGGACAGAAATTGTTGTTGTCCAGTCATGTCCAACTCTTTGTGACCTCTTTTGGGGTTTTCTTAGCAAAGATGCTAGAATGGTTTGCCATTTCATTCTCCAGATGAGGAAACTGAGGCAAAGAGGGTTAAGTGACTTGACCAAGGTCACACAGCTAGTAAGTGATTTGAACTCAGAGAGTCTTCCTGACTCCAGGCCCAGAACTCTACCCACTGTACTAGCTGCCCCAAGGACAGAAATTACTATAGTTCAGGATGGGAGCAACCTTACCTGGATGCCCTTTGGAAATCTCATGATGGCTACCCTGTTGCCCTTCCTTCTCTCTTATTCCCTTATTGTCTGGTGGTTTCCTCTGTTTCACATGCCACAAAAGGAAGGATTCTTGGGACTACTATCTATCTGTTATACAATCTTATGTTCCTTTTGAAATGTGTTTTATACCCAAGGGTAGCAGTCCATTCTACCACATCCAAAATAGACTTTTTTGATTTCCTTACTGCCCAAAAATATATTCATGTTCTTATCACCGGATACCTCCCTCTGGGAATATTATAGTGCTATAATCAACTTTGCAAATTCTGTCTCCAAAAAGGTCAAAGAAACCTCACCAATACAAGAAGGTTACATTCATAACATCCAACTGGGTGAGGTGTCAGTACAAAAACTGCCTTTTGCCTCAGTTTAGAGGACCATGCTATACCCTGTTGACAGTACCTCCTATCGTGCTAAAAGTAGCAGAAATTGCCTTCTGGATTTAACCTTTCTCCTGGAAACTGACTGCTACATCTCCAGATCTAATTCAGAATTGAAGTCATAAAGATAACTCATCCTTGGGGAGGTGGTAGTCCTATTGATTCTTCCACTTAATTGTAGACATCCTATATGAGAGTTAACTTAGTTCTTTTCAAAAATAGTAATTTTCTAGCCTTGAATAGGTTATAAAGACTTATCTGTTAGCACTGAGAAGGAAGAAACTATACGAATGTGCATTAAAAACAAGGCAAACCTTCGTGAATAAATTTGTAACCTGAAACCTGAGTAATTAGGGAATCAATTTACCTGGAGGTGCTGGGTGGGAAGGGGGTTGCTCATGTATGTTGTACACCCCCCTCACACACCACCTCCCCACCCCCGTTCCTTCCTAGGTCTAGTGAGGAGAGACGTGGCAGGGACCTCTTCTGCAGCTTGTTAAGAGGCTGTACAACTCACTTACACAATAAAGAAATTATTTATATGGTAAATTATCTGACTACTGATTACTATGGAATCCACGTCAGACCACTTCCACATCTGCTTGAAGTTGGAAGTAATGAAACATTCTGTGTGGGGTGGAACCTCTTGGGACTGTAACTTTGATTAAGGCCTTTGATTTAATCTGAGTTTGAATACAGATCAAAAGATCCAGGCTGCTGCTGAATGTGTAGTTTACCAGGCAAGGAAAGATGCCAAGAGCTACCCACGGGGACCACTGCCTGATAGTTCGAATATTATAGTTATCCAAATGGATTTAGTTTGCTAGGAAGGTTGAGAGGATATGGCCTTAGGAATCTAATGCCAGGAACCTCTTCACTCAGTTTCCCCCTATCATACTGTTCCTCCTTTTAAGAAAAGTGAGTCTGGAGGGAGACTATTAAGGGTGAGGACTTGAGAGAAACTAAAGAGACTTTTCCTGTCATGGCTAGAGATAATCTTGAGAAGTTAGAAAGAAGATAGCAACGTCTTTTTTTGTGAAAACTATTGTGATGTTTATCTTATGAAAATACTATATTTGTTATCTTGAAGGAACTAAATGGGAACTAAAAGGGCTGTGTTATCAAAAATAAGAAGTTATCTGCATTTGTAGTTGAAGTGACTGGCTGTGATCTTTCTCACAACTAAAATGTAAATAATTCTCCATGTCTCTGTTTTATTGTTGCTTTAATTGTTGATAAATTATATCTTCAGTAACTTTAATATTTAATGATGGGGATGGGATCTGAACCCCTGAAAGGAAAATCCCTGGACTTCACCAGGACAAATCTCTGGCATCCACCTGAGGCCATATCCTATCAACTGGCCTTTCATTGTGGTTATGTCCAATCTCCTAATTCTGTTCTGTTTTCTCCTGATTGTCCCCAGCCACTTCCCACCGTTAATCCTACCTAGACTCCATTTTCCCTTGGCCACTTGGTCCAGGTCCCAGGTGTTCTGTTCACCTCAGCTCACTGGCCACCCCCATCCAGATCCTCCTTAGACCCCTCCTCCAGTCACCCCACACTACTTGGTCACTCCTAGATCCCTCCCACAGTCTTTCTGTATGTAAGATCCATTTTGTCTCCATTAAGGTGCCCAGATTCTTATAATCTAGCCAATAGCTCACTAATGTTCTGATTCCTTAAGAGTCTGGCCAACATGAGAGATGTTCTAATAAACCTTATCTTTGGCTGAAAGAAGACTTGGAGGGGCAGCTAGGTGGTATGGAGGACCTGAGTTCAAATATGGTTTCAGAGCTGTGTGACCATGGGCAAGTCACTTAACCCCAATTGCCTCACCAAAAAAAAAGAAAACAAAAACTTGGGTTGAATTTTTTCAGACAGGACCCGTGTGTTGTGCTTTTGGGGTCCCTACACCCCTACACCTCAACATTTATTTAATCCCAAGATATTAAGGGATATAGAGGTATGAGTAACTAGTATTGGAATAGAAGATTTCCCCAGTTTATTAAATGGTTGGTTTCTCCTTCATGCTCAAAGAGGATCAGAATAACATCACTATGTTGAGGTCTACAAACAGGAGGTAGAGAACATTATGAAAAGCAAAATGGATAATTTTGATTACATTAAATTGAAAAGTTTTTGCACAAACAAAACCAATGCAACTAAGATTAGAAGGAAGGCAGAAAATTGGGAAAGAATTTTTTACAACCGGTCTTTCTGATAAAGGCCTCATTTCTAAAATATATAGAGAATTAAGACAAATTTATAAGAACACAAGCCATTCCCCAATTGATAAATGGTCAAAGGATATGAACAGACAGTTTTCAGATGAAGAAATTAAAGCCATCTATAGTCATATGAAAAAATGCTCTAAATCGTTATTGATTAGAGAAATGCAAATCAAAACAACTCTGAGGTACCACATCACACCTATCAGATTGGCCAACATGACAAAACAGGAAAAGAATAAATGTTGGAGAGGATGTGGGAAAATTGTTGGTGGAGTTGTGAAATGATCCAACCATTTTGGAGAACAATTTGGAACTATGCCCAAAGGGCTACAAAAATGTGCATACCCTTTGATCCAGCAATAGCACTGCTAGGGTTATATCCCAAAGAGAGCAAACAAATGGGAAAAGGACCCACGTCTACAAAAATATTCATAGCAGCTCTTTTTGTGGTGGCAAAGAATTGGAAATTGAGAGGATGCCCATCCATTGGGGAATGGCTGAGCAAGTTGTGGTATATGAATGTAATGGAATACTATTGTGCTATAAGAAATGATGAACAGGCTGACTTCAGAAAAACCTGGAAAGACTTATATGGTCTGATGCTGAGTGAAGTGAGCAGAACCAAGAGGACTTTGTACACAATAACAGACATGTTATGTGATGACTAATATTGTTAAACTGAACCCTTCTCAGCATTACAAGGATCTAAGACATCTCCAGAGGCCTAGGGATGGAAAATGCTGTCCACATCCAAAGAAAGAGCTATGGAAGTCGAATCGCTATCATGTATTTTTACCTTCTGTTGAGTTTTGTTTCATCTTTCTGATGGTTCCTCCTATTGGTTTTAATTTTTACTTACAACTTCACTAATGTGAAAATATGTTTAATGGATATGTAAATGTGAAGCATATGTCAGATTGTGCACCATCTTGGGGAGGGTGGGGGGGAGGAAAAGGGAGAAAAATTTTTCAACTCAAAAGCATATGGAAAAAAAATTTTTTTAAAAACTATGTTGAGGTCTAGATACAGTGTGTCTTACTACAGCTGATTAGACCAATGCAAGCTCAGAAAGCTCTATTATAGTTTGGGCACAAATAATCCATCTGAACATTTGTAGTAGACCAATGGTGAGTAGAATAATCTTTGCAAAAGATTTTGTATAGTTGTGACCACGAGGTAGGATCCCCATCTGCTGTGGTAAGCAGGCCAGAGTTAGGTTTGGTGAAGCAGACAGTTTCTAGAGCACTTTTTCTAGCTTCTTCCTCGTGCCAGGAGGTTTGCAATGTGGTCCTTTAAAAAACCTGCTCAGATACCCAGGAGGCTGCCAAATCCCACTGCTGTTTCAGTCCAGTGAGAAGCCCTATGGCTTGGGCTTCTTGAGTTTGACACATTTCTACACCAAACTGAGAGAGGAGAGAGACAGACAGACAGACAGACAGACAGACAAATAGAAAGAATTCCTAGGGTCATGATAACAATTTTTAAATATTTAAAAGCCTGTCATGTTGAAAAGCAATTCAGTGTAGCTCCAGACCAATAGTTCTGGAGAGGGAGAGAGAGAGACAGAGAGACAGAGAGAGAGAGAGAGTTTTTAAGCAACAACTTTTTTCTTTCCAAAAGTTTCCCACCCATTTACTCTCAAACCCTCTGTTCACACCGTTCATGCAAATAGATTATGCTTTTGTTTCTGTTCATGTTTTTCTCATTCCTACAAGTTTAGACTTCCTTGCTTTTCTTTCTATTTACTTCTCCCTCTGGTGGACTTTAATGAAAGCCCCTTTAAACCGGCACATATCTTATTTCTTTCTAATTCTTATCTGATACTTCTTTTACCCTCCTCTATGTACCTTTATCAGTCTCCTAATTGGTCTCCCTGCCTCCAGCCTCTCCCTCCCTCCAACCTGCCCCCTATAAAACTGCTTTTCAAAGTGATTTTCCTAAAGCATGAGTTTGACCATGTCACTCCCCTATTCAATAAATTCCAGTGGCTGCATATTGATCCTAGGATCAAATCTTAGATCATAGAATCATAAGATCATATATCTATAGCTTACTTTGTCTATATTTGTTTGCATGTTGTCTCCTACATTAGATTGCAGGCTCCTTGAGGGCAAGGGCTGTCTCTTTCTCTCTCTTTCTCAGTAAATAGTATTTTATTTTTTCCAAATACATGTAAAGATAGTTTTCAATATTCATTTTTTATAAGATTTTGAGTTGCCACTGCTCTCACCAATACAATCTAATATAGGTTATACATGTGCAATCATGTTAAACACATTTCCACATTAGTTGCATTGTGAAAGAAGAAACAGAAGAAAAGGGAAAAACCATGAAAAAAAATAAAATCTGCAGTCAGACTCCATAGTTTTCTCTCTGGATGTGGATAGCATTTTCCATCACGAGTCTTTTGTAATTGTCTTGGATCTTTCTATTGCTGAGAAGACCTAAGTCTGTCATAGTTGATCATCACACAATGTTATTACTGTGTACAATGTTCTCCAGGTCCTGGTCACTTCACTCAGCATCAGTTCATGTAAGTCTTTCCAGGATTTTTTGAAATCATCCTGCTCATCATTTCTTATAGCACAATTCACAACTCACTACATTCATATACCACAACTTGTTCAGCCATTCCCCAACTGATGAGCATCTCCTCAATTTCCAATTCTTTGCTACCACGAAAAGAGCTGCTATAAATATTTTTGTACATGTAGGTCCTTCTTTCCTTTTTTAATGATCTCTTTGATATACAGACCTAGTAGTGGTTTTGCTGGGTCAAAGGGTATGTATAGTTTGGTTGCCCTTTGGCATAGTTCCAAATTGCTCTTCAGAATGGTTGGATTAGTTCACAACTCCACCAACAATGCATTAATGTTCCAATTTTCCCACATCTTCTCCAACATTTATCATTTTCCTTTTCAGTCATATTAGCCAATTTCATAGGTGTAAGATGGTACCTCAGAGTTGTTTTAATTTGCATTTCTCTAAGCAGTAGTGACTTAGAGCATTTTTTTATATGAATATAGATAGCTTTAATTTCTTCATCTGACCATATATCAGTTGGGAAATGATTTGTATTCTTATAAATTTGACTTAGTTCTCCATTTATTTGAGAAATAAGGCCTTGATCAGAAATACTTGCTATAAAATTGTTTGCATGAACTGTCTTTTGCTTTTTTTTAATTATTATTACTAGCACTTAGCACAGTGCCTGGAACATAGCAGATCCTTAATAAATGTTTATTGATTGCAGAAATCATCTAATCCAATTCCTTCATTTTACACAGGAAGAAACTTGGGCCTAGCGAGAATAAGTGATTTTCCTGAAATCACATAGGTAGTAATTGTCAGAGGCGGGATTTGAACACAGGTCCTCTGTCCTGAGAATCATTGCTCTTTCCTCTATACCTTCACCTTGTCCTTTTCAATTTTTTTGTCTAAGTTTTATCATATGCATAATTATTAACACAGTAGTATGATTTGTAAGTAAATATAGGGGGGCAGCTAGGTGACACAATGGATACAGCACTGGCCCTGAAGTCAGGAGGACCTGAGTTCAAATCCGGCCTCAGACCAAACACTAGACACTTAACTAGCTGTGTGACCCTGGGCAAGTCACTTAACCCCAATTACCTAAAACAAAAAAAAAAGAGAGAGAGAGAGTAAGTAAATATAGGCATTTTAGAGGTATATGTTCAAAATGCTTTGCTGGTAAGGATAGGAAATCAAAAAAGTTTAGAGAACACTGCCCTAGTAGTCAGGCTCTGGATTTCTGTTTTGGATAATAAATCTTTCGAGGTGGTGGATGAGTATGATATTAAACTGCTAAACTTCTCCCTTGGCACTTGGCTCCCTGACTAGCTGTCAGGGCAGTGTATTCCATTTCTCCAGCAGGCAGCAGCAGCTTCCACAATCTAATGATAGTCATGATTCCTAAAGGGAAATGAACTTTCTCCCTTACAGGAACTGAAGACTCATTCAGCCTGGTCAACAGACATTTATTAAACCGATAATATACTTTACCTTTGTATTTTGGCATAGAGACAAAGTTATATAAAATAGCCTTTGCCTCTTAGGAGTTTATAATCTATTGGAGGGAGATAAGATAAGAAAAGGTTCTATGAGAATTCATAGGAGAGAACCACCCAAAAAGGGTTTTCTACAACTGATACAAGAACAATATTGTGAAGACAATGGCAACTTTGATCGACACAATGACTGACCACAATTTCAGAGAACTAATGATGAAGCAGGATGATAGAGAAGTGATGGACTAGAGTGCAGATTGAGACATTTTTCACTTGAGGCTAATGTGGACCATTGTTTTGTTGGACTATTTATGTTTGTTACAGGTGTTTTGGCATTCTTGTTTTCTCAATTGGAGCAGTGAGAGGAGAGAGGTGGGATGGAAAGAAGGGGGATCTTCCTTTGAAAATAAAATAAAATTTAATTTAAAAAACAAAACCAAAAAGTGTTCTCTATGACTAGCTGGGGAATCCAAGGTTAAACGAAGAATTTATTTATTTATTTTAGACTAAGCAGATGTAGGCATATGGAGTGAAATCCATTGTCCCCTGAAGGTTTCAGAATATCAGAAACCTAATAGTTCCCCAGAGTCCTCAGCCATGCTTAATTATTCATGGGTCAAATCTATTTAATATTTTAGAGTAATTTTCTGAAAGGCTGTAGTCTGAGTCAAGACAAAGAAGGAGTAAGAGGGTGGGGCAGGCCTCATCAAAATGAAGAATACTGTGGGAAGCTACACAAAGAAGGATTCTTACCTTACAGAAGTTAAAGGAAGGGAAAGAGAACAAACATTTACATAGCACCTAAAATGTGCCAGACATTGTACTAAATGCTTTGCAAATATTTCATTTGATCCTCACAACAATTCTGACAGGTAGGTGCTATTATTTTCCCCATTTTACAGAAGAGGAAACTGAGGAACAGATTAGTTAAGTGACTCACCCAGGATCATAGAACTAATAACTGTCCAACAAAGGATTCAAACCCAAGTCTCCCTGACTCTTAAGTCTTTTGCTCTGTACACCATACCACCTAGCTGCCTAACAATAGATATTTAATCTATGCACATTTAGTTTCTAACATCAACATAACAAAGATGCTTTATTTGGATATAACTTTGACATGGTATACCTCAAGAAAACAGCATTCAAGGAACACTCCTTGAGCTATTAAACTATTTCTTCTTTACTCTTTGTTGTTTTTTCAGTTGTGTCTGATTCTTTGTGACCCTGTGTGGAATTTTCTTGGCAAAGATAATGGAGTCATTTCCTTCTCCAGCTTATTTTACAGATGAGGAAACTGATGCAAACAGGGTTTAGTGACTTGCCCAAAGTCACACAGCTAGTAAGTGTCTGAGGCCAGACTTGAACTCAGGTCTTAATGACTCCAGGCCTGGTGCTCTAATCCACTAAGCCACCTAGCTACCCAGTCTTTCCTCTAGTTTCACATAATAGGTCTCATTCTTTTCTAAATCATTGTGACAGGATCAATATCTGCCAGGATTCCCCCCCCACACACACACTTGCCATGGAGGTTAAGCTGGTTAAGACAAGGAATCTGTCCCCAACAATTGATTGACCCAAAAGGCTAGGGCTCAAACCAGGTTCCAAGAGGCCTGTTTGATGGGGTATGGGTCCAAGATGGGCCCTAAGAAATCCCCTCCTTGACCTTTCCTTGAACTCTCTTACTTGGCCAAGGAAGTCTCTAGTGGTTGCCTGAGGCTACAATCCTATCATCTGGCCCTTCCTTATTCCCTATACCCAATCTCCTAATTCTTTGTTACCCTTAATTAAGCCTAGCCCTCCATTATCTATTACCTTCCCAGGTTCCCCAGCTACTTTTCACCATTGATCCTATGTAGACTTCATTCACCTCCCAGTCACTCCCATCAAGATCCTTCCTGAACCCCTCCTCCAGTCACCCCAAACTACTTGGCCACTCCCAGATCCCTCTCACAGTCTTTTGGTATATAAAGTCCATCTTGTCTCCATTAAGGTGCTGAGATTCTTGAAGTCTGGCCAATGCTCAGATTCCTTAAGAGTTCTAGCCAACGGCTGAGACTTGCTCAAGCCCACTTGAGTGTCACAAACATTTAGATTCCTTAAGAGTCTGGCCATTATTAAGAGTCTGATCTTTAATAAACCTTGTCTATGGCTGAAAGAAGGCTTGGCCCGTATTCATTTGGGTAGGACCCATGTGTTGTGATTTTGGGGTCTCAGCACTCCTAACCCTCTAAACCTTAAGATGTCCACATAGAGTTGGGATATTATCAGATGTCTCGAGGCCTTGGTAGAATCAACCTCACAAGGCTTGACCTAAGAAAGAAAAATGAAATTAGGTTGTCTGAGTCCATGTTTTTATTTCTCTCAAGCTGATGACATGCATGTGGAGCTGCAAAGACTGAGCCCATTTTGGGGGTTGGGGTGCCCACTTTATATATCTTATCAACACGGGCTAATATCACCCCGATAGGGTACGGACCCAAGCCAAGACCTTTGCCCTTGCCCAAAAAGAATTTGGGTCCCATTTGTCTATGGGCCCCAGAAAACCCTTAAACTTTCTTTGACCTCTCTGTGGTCTCAAACTGTTGCCTGAGGCTATACTCCACTCAATGGTCTTTTCCTTATCTCTTATTCTTATTGGGACAGGCTCTCCCTTCTCCTAGGCTTTATCTCCCTTTGATCCCCTAAAGAAGAAGCCTAGTCTTTGATGCTAGTATATTTCCCACCTTTGATCTTCTCCAAACCCCATTCAACCTCTTCCTTCCAGTTCTTTGTTACTTGAATAAAGCCTAGCCCTTTATTTTCTATTCCCAGCAACTTCCCGGACACTCCCATTCTCCCCAGTCGCCTAGATCCTCTTCCCAGCCCGCCTCTTGAACACTCCCAAATTACTTGGCTATATATAAGATTCATCCTGGTCCCCATTTAAATGCTGAGATTTCCTCATGCCTGCTTGTCCTTACAGGCATCACTAATGGTCAAATTCCTTAAGAGTCTGGCCTGTATTGTTCATCAGTAATAAAACTTTGGCTGGAAGAAGACTTGAGTCGAATTCATTCAGTCAGGACCCATGTGTCATGATTTTTGAAGTCCCAGTACCCCTAGAATCTATACCTTATCAACTCCATTGTGAGAGATGATCTCTCAGAAGTGAAGCCTCCTCAAAGGGTCAATAGTTCTTGTTAATTGTTCTTGTATTGTTGCCCTTCTGACCTTGTAAGAATAGCCCTACCCCCAACCTGAACTGCTTGCCCTTTCAAAACTTCCCACTTTTTCTTGTCTCTGGGCAAACTTGTGTAACTGCCTTTGTTCTGGGGAAGATTTCCATGAATAGATTGTGCCCCCTGAAAGCCCAGCCAATGGAATAAAGGGAAGGGGGTTAGGGAGGAGGAGCTCGAGTTAGGGTATAAATAAGGCTTGCTTTCTGTAACCAATTCGTACTCTCCTGGCCTGTGTAGTGCAACAAGGGGCAGTACCCTTTCTCATGAGAAAGCAATAAACTCCTTTCTGCTTTCAAGGTATCTGAGTCTTTGTTTTGATTTTGAGTGGGTGGTCTCTGTCTCACACACCCTCCTGACAGAGGAAATGCCTCTTCCATCAGATCCTCCCCCACCCCCACCCCACCATACCAGACCACTACCAGCCTTGGACTGTCTAGACAGAAGAATCTGTCTCCACCTGTGAGAAAGGATTAGGAATTAGGCTTCCACAACAGAGCAAGAGAATTCTGAGAAGGACTTCAACCAATCACAAAGTGCCCCAAACATTCTGCAAACAAACAAGTTCCTTAAGAGCCCTGGAAGCTAAACTGGTTGCAATCCATCGGGGTCAAGGGCGAGCCTCGACAGGGCAAAGGCTTTTCTCCACTGCTTATTAAGTACCCCAACTGCCCTCACCAAAAATAAATAAATAAATAAGTTTATTAAATATTAACTGACACACCCTGAGGGCAGAGATAGTCGCCATTTTTGAGCATGGGATGCATGAAGTGGGAGGAGTTAACAGAACACGGAAGAATACACCCAAACTGGGCAGAACACAGTGGAGCTTCCATAACTTTGATTAATTTACCTGTGAGCCTGGGTTGAGGTGTGACCAGGCTAAGGAGACTCAGTGCAGTCTCATTACCAGTAATACCCTTCTGAAGAAGAAACTGAACTTTGGAAGAAGGGGGCTAGGGGGAAACTCTGAGGCTCCAAGATAATGATTACTAAGAAAAATCATTTTTCACAATAGTCACTAAACCCTGCTCTACTGACCAGTTGAATTCCAGTATGGAGATAAGGGGCGGGGCGGGGGGGGGGGGACTGTTTCTACCTGAGTTAAGTAGAATATGCTTTTTATTCTAGAGCTAAGTAAACTTCTTTTTAATACCTGTTGAATGACTTAAAAGAATCTCATTTCATTCTAATACTGCACCTAAACTATCAGGGAACTAGCCTGTCAGGCTCAGGCCACAAAAGTCAGGTGGAGGGGCAGCTAGGTGGCGCAGTGGATAGAGTGCCAGGCCTGGAGAAGTGGAAAACTCCACTCTGAGTTCAAATCTGGCCTCAGAAACTTATTGGCTGTGTGACCTTGGGCAAGTCATTTAACCCAGTTGGCCTCAATTTCAAGGAAATGGCGAATCACTCCAATATCTTTGCCAAGAAAACCCCAAATCAGGTCATAAAGAACCTGAGATGATTCAGCAACAAAAAATATTGTTATTAGCTTCCAGCCAAACTGGCCTAATACTGCCCATCTGTCATCATGGCTGAAATGCACACACATCCCACCCCACCCCCATCCCGCTTCTTAGACTGATTGGCTTCAACACCACCTCCAAAATCAGGCTTTTCCTGATGCCCTCAGTTGCTAACATTCCCCTCCCCACCATCACTCAATAGATGTGTAAGAGGGGATACCTCCAAAAGATTTAGGCAAAAGCGGGGGCTAAAAGACAGAGGCATTGAAATGTAAAGAGAATGACTTTCAGATGCAATATAGACATTCCTTCTCTCTAGGTGGGTTCATTCAATCCCATATTCATCATGAAATTTAATTCCTGGCTCATTGTTTTTCTCTCCTCTCCAGCTTTTGATAGTAGCAGCCTTCAACTTGCAGATTAATAGTCTTTCAAGGATCCTAGCCTCCCAGTTTAATTCACTCATTTTTCATGACCACTCCTCTGCCCTACCTCAGCTACACACAGAGCTGACCATGCCCTTGATCTTCTCACTCAGAAATGTTCTGCTTCCACATTCCCAAACTCTGAAATTGCTTTATCTGATCGTAATCTGTTGTCATTCCACCTCTCCCTCGGATTTACAACCCCAAACTCTGTTTTTCATTCTCACTTTGACCTCCAATCCTTTTACTCCTCAGTTCTTTCCCAGGTCATCAAATCTACACTTTGTACCTCTCTTCCCTTCCCCATTTTGACCCCTTGGCGAACCAGTTCAACTTTACATTGTCCTCTTAGTCCTATTTCTGATCTTTGTCATGTCAAACCTCAGCCCTGGATTACTCTAAAAATCCTCTGCCTTCCCTTCTACTCAAATACTGCTGAGTTAACATGGAGAAAAATCACAAAACTGTGCTGAGTGGGTCTGTTGAGGTTCAGGGAACCACATTTTGAGGGTTAGGGGTTTTAGAACCCCAAAATAGCAACATGCAGGTCCTGTCCAAATGAATTCAACTAAGCCTTTTTTTCAGATGAAAAAAGGTTTATTAGAACATCAATCGGGGGTAGTCAAGATTTTAGGAATCCTCCATATTGGCCATTTGTATCACGAAGGCAAGCACGCCAGATTTTAAGAATCTGAGCATCTTGATGGAAGCAAGATGGACCTTATATACAGAAAGACTGTGGGAGGGATTTAGCAGTAGCCAAATAGTTTGTGGTGGTTGAATAAGGGGTCTGGGAGAAGATGTATCTTGATGGGAGTGGCCAGTAGGCTGGGGTGACTGGGGGGGTCTAGGGAGGATCTTGATGAGAGTGACTGGGAAGTGGAGAATGGGCTCTAGATAAGATCAAGGGTGGGAGGGGGGGAACATGAGGAGGTAATAGACAATGGAGGACTGGGCTAGGTTACAGAGAACTGGGAGATTGGGTGTAGGCCATAAGGAAAGGCCAGTTGATAGGACTGTAACCTCAGGTGACCCTATAGACTTCCTTGATCAAGTGGGTGTTCAAGGAGAGTTCAAGGTGGGGTTTTCTAGGGCCTGGAGACAAATGGGACCCACATTCTTTTTGGAGTAAGGCAAAATCTCAGCTTGGGCCCATACCACAGTCAGATCCACAACAAATTCATGTTACATAATTTCAACTGGGCCCTCATTGTGGCAAGGCACTCCTTTTACACTTCCTTAATTAGTTCACTGCCCCACTGACCACAGGGGATTTTTCAGATCTTTTTATTCATCCTCCAACTTTCCATAGCTCCCCTTCCTCTCAGCTGAAAACCTCATATTTCACTGGAAAAAAAAAACAAAGCCATTCACCTTTCTCACTACCTCATCTCCCATCCCTCAGAAGCCTTCCTTCTGTGAGAGATGATCTCTCAGAAGTGAAGCCTCCTCAAAGAGTTATTAGCTCTTGTTAATGGTTCTTGTATTGTTGTTTTCAAAACCCTCCCCTGCTCAGACCCTGTTTTTAAGTACTTAGCAGAAAGAATAGCCCTCCCCCAACCTGAACTGCTTGCCCTTGCAAAACTTCCCACTTTTTCTTGTCTCTGGGCAAACTTGTGTAACTCTGTTGCTGGGGAAAATCTGCAAATAGATTGTGGCCCCTGAAAGCCCAGCCAATGGGATAAGGGGAAGGGGGTTAGGGAGGAGGAGCTTGAGTTAGGGTATAAATAAGCCTTGATTTCTGTAATGAGCTCGTACTCTCCTGGCTGGCAATGGCAACTAGGAGCAGTACCCTTTCTCATGAGAAAGCAATAAACTCCTTTCTACTTTCAAGGTATCTAAGTCTTTGTTTTTATTTTGAGTAAGTGGGCTCTGTCCCACACACTTCTACCACTAACTTCTCCTTTACCCTTGTCTCACATGAAAAGTTGGCCCTTCTTACCAACTCCTCATTGTGTACCACTGATCCCATTCCATCCTATTGTTGCTGTTTGTGTTGCTGGGAACACTGTAAGAGCACAAGGTGAGTCTGCCTCGAAAGAATTTGACCACTCAAGCCTTCTTTCACTCAAAGTAGCAAGATTTTATTCTAACACCAGTATGGAGGGCAAGATTCCTAGTAAATCTGCTATTGTATGGCCAATAGGAGTGGGCAGAGTTCCTAATGAGTCTTTGGTTTGGTAGGGATAAGACTGGTACTTATATATATACAAAAAGACAGTGAGAAGATCTGGATGGGATTAAGGAGTGGTAAATAGCCTTAGGTGGTCCAGGGGCAACAGAGAAAGGGGCTAGATGGTATTAAGGAGTGGCAAGTAGCCTGGGGTGGGCCAGGTACAAACAATGAAAGGAGTTAAGTGGTCAGAGAGCTACAAGTGAAAGGTAGTTAAAAGGATTATTGGTAGGTAGACTGGGATGGGCCAGATGCCTCAGGTAAACACCGGGTGTGGGAAAGTTCAGGGACATGGTCTTTTCCTTTTAGGGGTCCAGGTCCATTACTATTTCAGTACATTGCCTCTCCTATCATCCCCACTCTCTCTCTATCTACTAGCCACTTCTCTATGGCCCACAAATATGACCATGTCTCCCCATATTTAAAAAAATCCCTCACCTATATTGCTTCTCCCTTTCATGGCTAAATTCTTTGGGAAGGTCATCTACAGTCAATGTCTCCATTTACTTTCCTTTCACTTTCTTAACTCTCTACAGTCTGACCTCCAACCTCATCATTCAACTCAATATGATCTCTCCAAGTTATCAATAATCTCTTAATTGCCAAACATAATGGACCCTTCTGAATCCTCAAACTTCTTGACCTCTCTGCAGCCTTTGACAATCACTGTCAATCACTCTCTTCTTGATATTCTTTTCTCTTTAAGTTTTCAATATACTGCTCTCTCCTGGTTCTCCTACTTGGCTGACCAGTTTTAGTTTCTTTTGCTAGATCTTCATCCAGGTCATTCCTGCTAACCATAGGTGTCCCCCAAGTCTCTATCCTGATGATAGAATCCTAATAAAGCTGCCCCCAACCCCAAAATTCTAACTTCTTTATGGGCCCCACTGAACAGCAGTGCATCTTGATTTAAACACACAATCTGGCTTTAACCACACCACAGGCCCCCAGACTCAATCATAGGCCCCACTGAACAGCAGGCCCAATGAAGATGGGAGCTAGACCCCAAAAAGGAAAAACCCTGGACTTTCCCACATGGCCAAATCTCTGTCTTTTGCCTGAGGCTATAAACTGGCCTTCCTTTGTGTATACACCCAATCTCCCAATTCTGTTACCCTTAATTTAACCTAGCCCTCCATTGTCTCACCTCCCTATGGCCCCAGCCATTTCCCACCCTTGATCCCAGCTAGGCTCCATTCTCCCTTGGCCATAGCATCCTATTACCTCACTGGTCCTGAAAACTCCTGAAAAGACAGTCTTTCTGTATATAAGGTCCATCTTGTCTCCATTAAGGTCCACAGATCCTTAAAATCTAGCCACTGCTCAGATTTTTACAATCTAGCCAATAGTTCATAGAACCTCAGACTCCTTAAGAGTCTGGCTAATATGGCAGATCTTTAATAAACCTTGTCTTTGGCTGAAAGAAGGCTTGGGTCGAATTTTTTCAGGCAGGACCCGCATGTTGTGGTTTTGGGGTCCTAGGGCCCTCTAGATCTCATCAGGCCCACTGCCTCTACCTAGCCACTGCCTTCCCCCTCCAACTCAATATCCCAACTTCCTCATATATGCCTCATTGCTCACTAGAACAACAGGTTTATCCATGAACTCATGTTTCTCACAGAAGAGCAGACATGTCCATGTGGTGGGATCCCAGTCACTGCCTCTAGATAGCTACTGCTCCCAGACCTATTCCTCATATTTCCCACAGAAACAGTAGGTATGTCCATGCACTCAATCACAACCATATCCATCTAGTCTCAGAAAGGACCACAATAGCTGGTCAGAAAGCAGCACCACCAGGATGCCTAAGCAGGACGTGGACCCCAAAACAATAGAAGAGACGTTCCCTAAGTAGGCACCTGCGCAATAATAGTGAAAGCTGTCCTTCAGGTGAACTTATGACAGTAGAGAGGCTTATTATAATATCATTATCATACATACAAACCCTTCCCAAATGGGTTTTTCTGTATGCATTGTGGGTAAGCACATGAGCAATTCCACTGAGGCTAGGACCCCTCCCCATTACCTAATCCCTTAACAAATTCCTCCTGCCTTTTTAATATTCATAATTTCTGTTGTAATCAGAATCATTAAACTATGTGAACCCCGAACCTCATGAATCCCACAAACCCCAATTTGAAACAGTGGTCTAAGAAAGAGACAAACAAAATTGGGGTCCATGGGTCCATGGTTTAATTTCTCAAGGTGGTTTGACAAGTATTGCATGGGAGTTCAGTCCAAAACTGGGCGCTCCTAAGGAGGCCAGTTCAGAACTGGTTCAGGTTGGGATTTGGAGTGCAGTGTTATGTACCCTTTCAGTAGGGGCATATCAACCCATCATCATTCCAGACCAATCTCAGCCCCTGCCTATCTGGGCAGTAGTATTTGTCTCTACTTTAGCCTGAGTGGGATAAGATCAATTCATGTTTGAGTAGGGTTTGACCAGAATAAGATAATCTCATTTATCAGTGATGTCCTTCTAAAGAACCTTAAAGCAGAAGGCTGGCAGGGTGGGGCTCTGAGTCTCCAAGATACAGATTACCAAGAAAAATCATTTTTCACAACTAGAAATTTGCCTTATTTAGTTATCGGTTTTGTCTTATTTAGTTATCGGTTCCTCTTGGAACTCAGCCTGTTGGAGGCATCGTTCCAATACATGCCTATACTTGGATTAGAGGTGGTCTGACTGAATTTTTTGATTCTACCACAACACACTTTGAAACCGCAACAATTTTGGCATCCCTGGGTGGGCAGAGTCTCTGCTTCAGACCCCCTCTAATCCAAGGTAAACCTTTTTTACTTCTCTTAGCTGGGAGGTCCTTCAAACACCTAGGAAGGCTTGCCTGGATCATCTAAGTCCTAACTCTCAGGACCCTTTCAGCCTGGCAAATTCCCTTTAGATAGAGGACACTCTGTTTGGGAATTTCGCAGGGAATTCTTTTTGAATTCTTTTTTTTTTCCTTCATCCCTTCTGCTGTAAAATTCTTTTATATTATAAAATTTGAGTGACCATTGTGAGCCAGAAACAGTGTTAGACAAAGCAATTTTAAGCTGGATTGTGTTGAAACTAAAAGACAATGGAAAAAAATGTTTAAAACCAGTTATGTTATTTCATTAAGCCTTGCTATCTTGTATTATGTTTTGTAACTACCATTTAGGAAACTGGGTATTTCCACCTTTGCTTATAGTTAAGAGGAAGTTACAGCTAAAATAATTTGGCTCTCACTTGTGAAAATTGTTAAGACCGTTAACTAAGTTATTTGGGGTTATTGTTATAACATTAAAACCTAAAATTGGTCCCACAGCAGCTCTAAGGGTAGACAGGGTGGATATTCCTTACTCCCCCCCTCATCCCTCTAAATGCTCATACTTGGATTAGAGGTGGTCTGACTCTGAATTCTTTGAGACAGTTCCTCTACAACACCCATGAAACCGCATCACTGAGCTCTGGTCTTTTCTCCCTCTATACTTTTTTGCTTGGTGATCTCATTGGCTGCCATGAATTCAGTAATCCTCTCTATGCTGATAATTCTCAGATTCTCAGATCTATCAGGTCTCAGATCAGATTCCGCTCTAAACTCTCAACTGACTTTGAGTGTCAAATCTCCTACTGCCTACGGGACATCTTAAACTCAATGTGTTCCAAACTGAACTCATTACATTTCCCCTCAAAATCCTCCTTTCTTCATAAATTCCCCGTTACCATTAATGCTGCCACAATCTTTTGGGTCACCCAGGCTTGCAACCTAGGCTCCATACTCAACTCACTCTCAACTCTCTATCCAATCAATTGCCAACTCCTGTAATTTCTACCTTTGTAACATCTCTTGTACACATTCCCTTCTCTTTTCTGACACTGCCATGACCCTGGTTTAGATACTCCTCACCATAATATCACACATGGAGACAGCCAGGTGGCTCAGTGGATAGAGTGCTAGGTGTGGAGTCAAGAAGACCTGAGTTCAGATCTGGCCTCAGACACCAACTAGCTGTGTGACCCTAGGCAAGTCACTTAACCTATATTTGCCTCAGTTTCCTCAACTATAAAAAGGTGAGAATAAGAGCATCTACGTCCCAGGGTTGTTGTGAGGACCAAATGAGAAAATAAATAAAAAGTGCTTAACACGGTCTCGCATATAACAGGTGCTATATAAATGGTTATTCCCTTCTCCTTCCCTCACCCAGGGGTGACCCTGGACTATTGCAATAATTTGTATTTGGTCTCCTTGACATATATCTTTCCACTCCAATCCATCCTCCACTCTGCTGTCAGATGATCTGACTGTGTCACCCCCTCCCTCCTCCATTCAATGAACTCTAGTCACTCCTCAACTATTCCGGTACCAAGTATAAAATCTTCTGCTTCTGGCTTTTAAAACCCTTATAACTTGGTCCCCTTCCACTTTTCCAGCCTTTTTTTTTTTTAAAAATTAATTTATTTTGATTTATCAACAACCACTTTCATAAGCTTTTGAGTTTTAAATTTTTCTCCCCTGCTCTCCCCTCCTCCATCTCTAAGACATCACGCCATCTCGTATAGACTATACATATACATTCCTATTAAACATATTTTCACATTAGTGATGTTGTAAGGAAGAATTAGAACCAATAGGAGGAACCACCAGAAAGAGGAAACAACACAAAACAGAAGAAAAAACAATAGCAAATAGTATGCTTCAATCTGCATTCAGCCTCCATAGTTCTTTCTTTGGATGTGGATAGCATTTTTTAAAAATATGTTTTTGATTTTTTAAATTAATTTATTTTGATTTATCAACAATCACTTCCATAAGCTTTTGAGTTTTAAATTTTTATCCCTCTCCCTCCTCACCTTCCTTCCCAAGACAGTGCACAATCTGATATAGGCTATCCATATACATTCCTATTAAACATATTTTCACATTAGTGATGTTGTAAGGAAGAATTAGAACTAAAAGGAAGAACCATCAAAAAGATGAAACAAAACAAAGCAGAAGAAAAAAAACAGAGCAAATAGTATGCTTGGATCTGCATTCAAATTCCATAGTTGTTTCTTTGAATATTGATAACATTTTCCACCATGAGGCCTTTGGAGATGTCTTAGATCCTTGCATTGCTGAGAAGGGCTAAGTCTATCAATATCAGTCATTGCACAACATAGCTGTTACTGTGTACAATGTTCTCCTGGTTCTGCTCACTTCACTCAGCATCAGTCCATACAAGTCTTTCCAGGTTTTTCTGAAGTCTGCCTGCTCATCATGTCTTATAGCACAATAGTATTCCATTACATTCATATACCACAGCTCATTTAACTATGCCCCAATTGATGGGCATCCCCTCAATTTCCAATTCTTGACCACCATAAAAAGAGCTGCTAGAAATATTTTTGTACATGTGGGTCCTTTTCCCATTTTTATGATCTCTTTGGGATACAGTCCTAGAAGTGCTATTGCTGGGTCAAAGGGTATTACACCTTACACTCCACATACTCTGAGATCCAGTAATACCGGCCTCGTTGCTGCTCCTCTCATAAGACTCTCCTTTTCTCAGTTCTGAGAATTTTCTCCTATACCTAGAATACTCATATTCCCCATTTCCAGCTCATGAGTTCCTTCAGATCTCAACTAAAGTCTCCCCTTCCGCAAGGAGCCTTTCCCAGTTTTCCTTAATCTTAATGCTTTCTGTCTGAGGTTGTCTCCAATTTATACCGCATGTGTCTTGTTTGTACATAAATGTTTGTATGTTATCTCCTTGAGCTCCTTGAGAACAAGGACCCTGTTTTGCCTTTCACTGTGTCCCTAGCACTTAGTACACTGCTCAGCACCTGGTAGGTGCTTAATGAATGTTTCTTGACTTAACGTGACTTCCCAGAATGGAATGCATGCTTCTGAAGGGCAGTGTGGAAGCATGTCTAGTAGTGTTTCTAGAGAGATTGGCATCACTGTGGCCTGTGGGTATACTAGGAATTGCTAACATGAAGGAACTATAGGGAAATGTATTTCTATAGGAAAAAAATACTGTCCCTAGGCAGGACAAGGTCAAGCACCTGATCAGCTTGTAACACTAATTCACAGAATGTTCTAATCCTAACTAGGTTGCTGTGCCCCACTGTCAGTCTCCTTACTTTGTATTTCCCAATCCCAGCATTTTATTCCTCCTGCCGTTTGACTTGCAGTTTCATATCACCCCAAATTATTCTTTGTCTTTTCAATCCTGTTGTAAGAATATGAATTAGCCAGCCATACTGTACTTGGTTGCAGAATATGACTGTGAGACCCATTTGTACATCCAAGGTATTCTCCTCTCGTGTACAGAGTTAATAAAAATACCTTCACTAAGCCAGGAAAACACTGAATACTAAATTTAATTCTTTGACAGCAATGATTGTTATGTTTTTGTCTTTCTCTCTCAAGCACCTCACATAATGATTGGTACAAATTAAGTGCTTAATAAATGCTTGTTAAATGAATAAAAGCAAATATAGGAATGTGGGGAGGACAGGTGATACCTTTAGGAGGTTTTTTTTTACTTCTCAGGAGTCAGACAAACTTCAGAAATGCTTATGGCTAAAAATAATACAAATATCAGATTTAATTGGAAAAGGCTATACAAACCTTTTATTTTTTTAATTTGGAGCGTTTTGAGTTTGGGTAATAATCTTGAACATAGTCTGAGTGGATCAGAATAATGGTTCCTGGGTAGAAAGAACAGATTGGTTATTATCCAGTGGACCAAGGTTCTGGCAGCAGATTCAGAAAGGGCTCTGGCTGGCATCCAGCCTTCTTGTGAATACTTTTCCCAAGAGCATCAGTCTTGGCAATAGCTATATACTTCTTTTCATTAGCATTACCTTCTGTCTTTCTCATACTCTCAAAGAAATTATCTCTGTAGGAAGTGGATATCAGTGTGTGTTCCAAGTTATGAGAGCTATCTTGTTACCTCCTTGCATTCCCACCCTGCAAGACTGGGCTCTTGGCATTCAATTCAAAGCACCCTTCACACTCAGCTGTGAACTGACCCAAGGCCAAGTCCCAAACAAACTTACATCTGAGCAGAGAGAATTGGAAACACCTTCAATGGATTCTTGATCCAGCGCTTAGCTGAAGTTTGCTGACCCCTGAGGATTCCTGAGCTGTCTGCTCAGCTATCTTCAGCCAAGCAGAACACTGGTGGAATTTGGGTTTTGTACAGAGTATGTGGAGGCAATTTTCTGCTTTGCTTCTAATAGAACCATGTGGGAGCTCTGGCTTTGGGCTATGTAGGACTCTTTGCTAAGAGTCCCCTAATTGGCAGTGAATCAGAAAAGCTGATCACTCATAGAACCTGTTAAAGGAAGTGCTGACACTGGGTTGGCTTCAGCTCTCAAGGTGGTAAGAAGGATGTGACATCAGTGGGCACTATGGAAGGACGGTATCCTTTATCCATCCCAGCATGATGATGAAATCACTCACATGGCAGTCACCATTTAAGGTTGTACAAAGGGTTCTTGGCTGCCTTTAGCTCAATTTGTGTTTGCTATTTCTTCATCTCAGGTGAGCAAGTACTGAGAGGGATGTGTCGTGAAGACTTTGTGAGTTCTGAAGATCTGGAGGTCCCAATGAAGGTACCATCAAAGTCAGAGCTAAACAGTGGTAGCAGTGATACCCACTGGAGCAACAGTGACTGACAGCAGGGGCCCCAGCATCTTTAAGAGAGAGAGAGGTCACTTGGAAAGATCAAATTTGATTGATTAATCAGATAATATCCAGGGCAGAGGTGAAATATGAAATACTTAATTAGGAGTATTGAATAATTGCATTCAGTTCTACTAATTCTTAAAATGGTGTCAATTCAGTCACGTCTGACTTTTTAATGACTGCATTTGGGGTTTCTCTTGGCAAAGATACTGGAGTGGTTTGGCATTTCCTTCTCATTTTAGAGATGAGAAACTGAGGCAAACAAGGTTAAGTAACTTGCCCAGGGTCACACAGCTAATAAGCATCTGAGGCCAGATTTGAACTCAGGAAGATGTCTTCCTGACTCCAGGCCCAGCGCTCTATCAACTGCACCATCTAGCTGCCCAGTCCTTAAAATACTAGCTCCCTAACCTGTTGGGAAAAGTGGCTGAATTCTATTCTAATAAGTATGTTGCTGTCCCTTACATTTTTTTGTTCAATACTCCTTTTTCTGTGGAATACGCTGCCTGTGCCATATTAGATTTATTTTGTACGTCAAATATCCATTTTCCTAACCCCTCTTTTGGGGGAGACCCTAACATTTAACCAAAAAATAACATTGTCCCCAAAGAACTGGGATGGTGGCTAATTAATGAACCAATGAGCCTGAGATTGGAGGAGGAGCCTACTTCTCCCAATTGGAAGTCAGGTTTCCCCAGAACTAAACCCAGGCAAACAGAAATGATTGAGTACATAGAAGGGAAGAGGGAGTCCAGGACTGTGCTGGAGCCACGAGAACTCTAACAAGAGAGCTTATTGTTAAATTTTCAGTGTGAACATTTGCACCTTGAAAAATGCCAAATACTGCAAACCAGGACTTGATGTTTTGTTGATCGTCTAGACTTGAGAAAGTGATGGAGAAAATGTTAATAATGGAGATTAAACTTGAAAGCATATCCCCCCCCCCAGCGAGTTGTTAAACACTTGCCATCACACCAATCAATAAACATTTATTTAAGCACTGACTATGTGCGTGGCACTGTGCTAAGTGCTGAGGATAGAAAAAGAGACAAAAGACAGTCTCTGCCCTTAAGAAGCTCACAATCTGATGGGAGAGACATCTATACAAAGCAAGCTATATATGGGATGAATAGGAAATGATTAATAGTGAGAAAACACTAGAATTAGGAGGGGTTGGAGAAGGCTTCCTGTAGAAGATGGGATTTTAGTTTGGACTTAAAAGGAAGCCAGGGAGGTCAGTGGTCAGAGAGGGAAAGGGAGAGCATTCCAGGAATGGGGGACAGCCATAGAGAATGCCCAAAGCCAAGAGATGGGAGTGTCTTATTCATAGGAACAGCCAGAAGACCTTTATCATTGAATCCAGGAGTTTCTCTGGGTGGCACAGTATATAGAACGCCAGGCCTGGAGTCAAGAAGACCTGAGTTCAAATATGGCTTGGACACTAGCTGTGTGGTCCTGGGGAAGTCATTTAACCCTGTTTGTCTCAGTTTCCTCATCTGAAAAATGAGACGGAGAAGAAAATGGAAAACCACTCCAGTATCTTCGCCAAGAAACCCTGCCCCCTAAAATGGGGTCATAGAGAGCCAGACACATCTTTTTGTGACATAGGAATTTTTTTGGAGGGGGGTAGGCAATGGGGTTAAGTGACTTGCCTAGGGTCACACAGCTAGTTAAGTGTCAAGTGTCTGAGGCCAAATTTGAGCTCAGGTCCTCCTGATTCCAGGGCTGGTACACCACCTAGCTGCCCCCAGGAACTTTTTTTTTTAAAGCAGCACTGCTCTATAGAGCTGGCCTGGATACCTTTTGATTATACCCAGAAAGAGTTCCATTCCTTACTTATCTCACTACTTTCCTACCTCCCCTGAAAGGGAAATATTTCAACCTCAAGCATACATGTGGGTCCATCTTCTACTGGTGCTGACTACAGTCTCTTCACATCTTAGCTGAGCATTTGATGAAGAGCTATGATGAAAAAAAAGCAGCACCCCGTGGTCAGCTCTCTGGCGTGATGAACTACTTGGAACTTAGCTAGCCCTGTGTTCAGAGACTGGACATGTAAATGTCTTTCCAGCTTGATAGGACCTCAGCTCTGCTGGCATAGCTATTGACAGGCCAAAGGTCCAAAAAAAAAAAAAAAAGGAAAACATAAATTTAAAATATGTCATCCCAAAGGAGCAGTATCCTTGCTGTATGTCCTGCCATCTTCTCATGGATACATAACATCCTAATGGGATTATACGCATTGCAATGGGTCTGTACGTAGTTCATGGATAGACTACAAACTAATTTTAGGTGAACTCACACTCTAAGCAGAGCTTTTGGGGAAAAGGAACTAAGAGCAATGTCTCAACTTGGATTTACCTCAGTTTATCTCTTTTAAAACTGCCACTTCTCAGAGAAGAGAATGTGATAACATACATGTTCAGGGCGTCTTTAGGCTGAGACTGGTGAGTCCTAAAGAGATGGATGGTTTTTCTCAGTCTAGAGAAAGCTGCCTTCTAATGATCCCATGTAAATAGAAATAGATATAGTAGCATTTTTTAATTTTTTAAAATATTTTTTTCCTATTTATTAATCAGGCTTGTCAACTTTGGTTGACTCTTCCCATCTGCCAATTGTGCCAGAACTCTAATTTCCTATGGACTTCCAGTGAGGGGTGGAGTGCAAAAATGATAACTCACACACACAGCAGTCAGCTCACTTGCTGGTCTAGGTGTCTCTAACTGCCTCTTCTGCTTTGTGTTTCTTTCCTGAGTATAGGTGACCCAACACCAATCCTGAGATGCTCATTTCTAGCTTCAGAAGCAATCTTGTGAGCTCAAGGTAATGAGAGCGTCTAACTCTTCCAAACAGTGTCAGATGCATCATGAAAGGTGATTCCTACATCTACTACATCACTTCTTGAAGGAGATGAACCCCAAAAGAATAATTTCAATTCCCTACCTTGCTTGCCAAAGTATATAAGCCTTGAGGTAGACAGTGACAGTCAAAGGTGAATTTGAAATGCCTATTCATGAGTCCTAAAAGATGTTTTATGCTTTGAAATATCAAACTACTAAGAAGAACACAATAGTAGTTATAAATTATTCCCTCTTCTTTTTTGTCAACATGCCTTTAAGAGCCGTATGTGTTAAGCATTTTATAGAATAAATAGCTGCCCTATGCCTGATTTTTACATAGTACATTGAGTACCTTTCTATTACTCCATTTGCGGGGAGACTCTAGGCGTGAGTCAAACTTAAGCTCCAAGCGATTTCCCTTAGGGCTCCAGGGTTGGGATGTAAAGAGTTTGAGAAAAATAGCCTGATCCTTTCTTCAAAGGCTAGGCTCCTCTAGAACTGAACCTAGTCTATGTCCATGGTTCTAAAACTGCTTTGAGGGGGCAGGGACCCCTAAGTGGGAGAGCAAGAGATTGAGTGCCTCCTACTCCCTGGGCCCAGTAAGTTATGAACTATATATTCAAATAGCATTGTGGAATAGTGGATAGAGGGCTAGCCTCGGGGTCAAGATGACCTGGCTTCAAGTCCTGCCTCTGACACCTGCTGGTGCCCTTTTTTCTATCCAAGCACATAGACTCTCTGAAATCTACCCAGGAAACCTGAATATATGACCCTGAGATGAAGGAAAATCTATCCGAGGGCACTGGAATTTATTGGGTAAGGAAGTAACACAGTCAGATGGTTGCTTAATTGTTTTCTGACCGAATGACATCATGAGGCTAGAGTCAAGTTTCCGTGTGTCCGACTGTGTCTAATCAGACCAGTAGGAGCTCAGAATGCTCTGCCACAGGCTGGGAGTGTTTGTGTGAACACTTGGGGGAACACTTGGGGTGGGTTCTTTAAGTCTGTGCATCCTGCTTTTCTTTTAAGCTATTTCAATTCCGCTTTGCTCATAGACCAGAGAGCCTTCTCTGATGTGGGCACGCTGTGCTGAGTGGTCCTGTGCCAGTCCCACGCAATCAATTCCAAAGTTCTTATGCACTGATGAAAGTCCACTTTGGTAGTGTGTCCTTGTCACTCAGCGGGCTCCCAAGCCTGGTCACAGGGGGTCATGTGTGGATATTGGTGCCTGCCCAGATCTTCAAGTTTTATAAAATTTCACATCCCCTGCTTTTCTTGCCATGGCAACCTTCTGTCCTCACTTCTTGCTTAAAATAGAATGAAAATTTTTTGAGTACAGGGACTGTTTTACTTTATATCTTTGTACTCCCAGCACCTTGCACAGAGCATGGCACATAATAAATGCTTAATTAGCATGAGACAGCTGGTGGCACAGTGGATAGAGCTCTAGGGCCTGGAGTCAGGAGGACCTGAGTTCAAATCCGGCATCAGACACATAACACTTACTAGCTGTGTGACCCTAGGCAAGTCACTTAACCCCATTGCTTGGGGGCGGGGAGAGGGGTGAGAAAGAAATGTTTATCACTCTTGCCTGTTCCTTCTAATTTCCTTTCCCTGATTTAGTAGCTCTAGGGTCTCTTTCAGCAATACCACCTTACAACCATGCAAAGGTGTCCCCAGTTTTCTGGCTTAAGGGAGTGGTCCCTTTGAAGGACAACAGCAGCAGCAGTTTTTCAGAGCCCCAATGACTCTGACCTACAGTCAATGAGAGACCCACCCAACCTGAAACAAGGACTTCACCAATCCTCAATTTTAGAATTGGCCCACCTCTTGACCTTAGCTTGGAACTTGGTTCTTTTCTTGGACCCTAAATACCCTGACTGCCCTGAGTCTTTTGGCTCGGATCTAAGGAGATGGCCTTAATATTGCCTTTAGGGTTTGTACTGACTTCCACCTTTTCTGTGCTGCACTCACTGGCTCACCCGCTGAGACAGACCTAACTATGCAGCAGCTTAGAGTACCATCTGCCATCTTGCTGAGACTGCCCCCTCAAAGCAGCTTGAAGCTCTGCCCACCCACCTGGACACTGGGAAGAATCTTTATATGCCCTAGCTGAACAATAAACAAATACATAAGGACCTCTTCTCTACCCATGATGCTAAATCTTCATCAGTAAATTTGCATACTTCACATGAGCCCATGAATTTTATAATACATTTTTAATCAAATTGTTTATATAGACAGGCTTTCCCTCCCTAAAAAATTTTGCCCAGGGGCCTGCTCGTGGTAGGTTAACCCTGCCTTTCAGCAATACAATTCTGACTTTGTGACTTTGAAGGAAGAGAAAACCATGTTACCATAAAACCAAGCCAAACAAAACAGCACTGTTATAGGCATTTTTTTTTTACTGAAAAACATAATCATTTAGGATCTTACAAAGTTCTTTTCTTTGTACCAGCCACTCTTACTGGTCCATAATCCTTTTCTGATCAATCAGAGTGCATTTCATCCATGTCCTCACTTCTCACTAATAGAGGGTATTACTGAAAACATCTTTGAGCTACGCTAGGCTGTCCTTAAACTGGCAGCCCATTTCACCACCCTGGTTGTCACAGAGAAGTCTGAGCATTCGTGGGCTCTGAGTGGGGACATTCTATTTTTTGTTTGGTTTTGTTTTATTTCTTTGTTGTAAGATGGAAACGGGCAAATCTTAGAAACACATATGTAAGGATATAAAGGCAGTTTTCAGATGAAGAAATTAAAACTATCTCTAAATCACTATTAATTACAGAAATGCAAATTAAAACAACTCTGAGGTATCACCTCACACCTATCAGATAGGCTAATATGACAGGAAAGGAAAATTGTAAATGTTGGAGAAGATGCTGGGAAAATTGGAATACTAATGCATTGTTGGTGGAGTTATGAACTGATCCAACCATTCTGGAGAACAATTTGGAACTATGTCCAAAGGGCAACCAAACTATATATACCCTTTGACCCAGCAACACCACTACTAGGTCTGTATCCCAAAGAGATCATAAAAAAGGCAAAAGGACCCACATGTATAAAAATATTTATAGCAGCTCTTTGTGTGGTGGCAAAGAATTGGAAATTGAGGGGATGCCCATCAATTGGGGCATCGTTAAATGAGCTGTGGTATATGAATGTAATGGAATACTATTGTGCTATAAGAAATGATGAGCAGGAGGATTCAGAAAAACTGGGAAAGACTTGTATGGACTGATGCTGAGTGAAGTGAGCAGAACCAGGAGAACATTGTACACAGTAACAGCAACATTGTGTGATGATCAATTATGATTGATTTAGCTCTTCTCAGCAATACAAAGATCCAAAACAATTCCAAAAGATTCATGATGGAAAATGTTATCCACATCCAGAGAGAAAACTACGGAGTCTGAATGCAGATTTCGCTTTTTGGAACTCAAAATCTTATAAAAGTGAATGCTGAAAAGTATTTTTACACGTATTTGAAAAAATAAAATACTATTAAGTGGAAATATATGTGCACATGCACACACAGTAGAAGGAGAAGATTTGAGAGAGAAACACAGGTGTCCAGAGTTTGCCGCAGTTAATTGGAATTAGGGAAACTGTACTGACATTTGGTATTCTGAACAGAGAAGACCCTGATGATTGGTGTAAATCCTTTGGTACTCAGGAGTATGCATTCTAAAGCAACATCCTCAGCAGAAAAGGGCAACTACATGACTAAGGAATAGAATGCTGGGCCTGAACTCTGGAAGACCTGAGTTCAGATCTGGCCTCAGACATTTGTTAGTTGTGTGACCCTGGGCAAGTCACTTAACCCTGTTTGCCTTAGTTTCCTCATCTATAAAATGAGCTGGAGAAAAAGTGGCAAACTACTCCAGTATCTTTGCCAAGAAAATCCCAAATGGGGTCATCAAGAGTCTTACAGAACTGAACAGCAACTGCAGAAAAGGTTTGCTAATGTCAGGAAAAATCTGCTATTTTTCTGTTGAAGTTCTGGCTGGGTGGTCAACCACTCAGATACATTCAAATAAAAGAATGAAGGTGTAACAGAATGTTGAAGATAAGTACTTAATGTAGAGTACAAGTCCTGTCCAGCCTTTTCAACCCCCATGGAGTTTACCCAGACCCTGGACTGATTTGACCAGACTTCAAAAAGCTAGCCTTCCTGTTCTAAGAGGTAGCAAAACAGAAGCCGAAGGCAGCTCACAAGGGTAGATAAGGACTGAGTTCCGGGTATGTAAGAGGGAGCAGGGGGACAAGCAAGAAGCTAGAGCCACCAAGAGCTATGCAAAATTTTGAGTTGGAGCCTTGGAGAAAGGTTGTCATGGAAGTGGGAGAGGGGTTACATCAAGGAGGTTGGTCACTAGGGTCAGAATCCAGAACAATAAGGTCTATCAGGGAGCATTCTGCTTTGCTGAAATGTCCATAGGGAAGACTAGCTGGTGCTTTTGTCCTCATTCTCCTCCTCTATCCCTGAGTTTCTCCTGAGAAGGCACATGCCTGTTTCCAAAATTTATCTCAATTTCTTTAAGGTTTGCTTACCTTTCTATTTAATATGTTTTTAAAGCTAATAAACTATGGTGATGATGGGAATGGGATCTGAACCCCTAAGTGGAAAAGACCATGCCTTTGGGATCTAGGCCCTGGACTTTCCCACAAGGCCAAATCTCTGGAGGTTGCTTGAGCCTATAATTCTATCAACTGGCTCTTCATTATTGCCCATACCCAATCTCTGAATTCCCTTAACCCAGTCTAGTGCTCCATTGTCTATTACCAGTGGATGGCCCCACCCAGCCATTTCCCACCCTTGATCCTATCTAAATTGCATTCTACCTCCCAGTCATTCCCATCAAGATTCTCCACTCCTGGATCCCTCCTACAATCTTTCTGTACATAAGATTCATCTTGGGGCAGCTAGGTGGGACAGTGGATAGAGCACCATGACTCAGGTCATGGAGGACCTGAATTCAAATCTGACCTCAGACCAAACACTTGACACTTAACTAGCTGTGTGACCCTGGGTAAGTCACTTAACCCCAATTACCTGGATTCATCTTGTCTCCATTAAGGTGCTCAGATTCTTAAGAGTCTAGCCAAGGGCTCAGATTTTTATAGTCTAGCCAATAGCTCACAAATGTTCAGATTCCTTAAGAATATGCCCAATATGGAAGATCTTTAATAAATTTTGTCTTTGGCTGAAAGAAGGGTTGGGTTGAATTCATTCGGACAGGACCTGCGTGTAGTGATTCTGGGGTCTCAACATCCCTAAACTCTAAACCTTAACATGAACACCTTAATGGAAGCCAAGATAGATCTTACATACAGCAAGACTGTGGGAGGGATCCAGGAGTGACTGTGAGGTGACTGTGAGGTAACAGAGGACCAGAAAGCCAGGGACCTGGATCAACTTGGCCAAGGGAGATTGGGGCCTAGATAGAATCAAGGAGTGAGTGGGACCAGGTGCAGACAATGAAAGGGCAGTAAATTAACTGGGAAGGGTCCAGCCGAGGCCCGAAGACAATGAAAGGCCAGTTGAGAGGATTAGGATTGCTGGGATGATGCTTCTGATGAAAGTCAGAGAAGACCATGTGGGAAGAGAAGAAAACTGAAGGAAAGTTCAGGGTGGGGTTTCCCCATTACTACCATCCAATTTGATATGAGAAATAGATGCTATTCTTGGCTTCATGTTCAATAAAATAATAGAAAAGTTAATCTGGACCGTTTTTACCAGGATGAGATGAGAATAACGCTGTGAGAGTGAGAGCAACGGCACAAGAGAATGGGGGAGGGGGAGGAGGGAGAGAGGAAAGAAGGAAGGAGGGAAAAAGAAAGAAAAACAAAAGAGAGAAGGAAGGATGGGAGAGAGGAAGAAAAGTTCCTGTGCTCACCCAAGAAATGCAATTAATTATGTTCTAAATCAAATTCTAGAAACTTGTGCATAGAGAACTCTTGTCTTTTCATTCCATATTATTTCAATCCTACCAATAGTTAATTCAAGGACCATTTATTAAACTTTCCTTTTGGTCTAGACCTATGATTTCATTGGTGTTTGGAACAGTCATGAGAAAACTCCTACCTATGTAAATCCTCATCTGTTCTACAAATTTACAAGTACTGAGAGTTGTCTGGGGGCATTAAGAGGTCAGTTAACTAGCCCTGACTCACACAAGCTCAGGAGGTGTCAGAGACTGGACTTTACTTGCCTGGGGGCGTGGCAAGGGTAAGTGGCTTTCCCAAGGTCACACAGCTAGTATGTATCAGAGACCTTACTTGTACCCAGGTCTCCCCAACTCTAGAGTCAAGCCTCAATCCATGCTATGCCACCTTTCCTTATTGGTGGGAAATATTACAGATAGGATAGCACTGAGCACTTTTTCAGGGAAAATGCAAAAATAACTTAACAGAAAAATCTGCTTTGATGGAGCACAACCCTATGAAATATGTTTCTTTCCCTTGCTAAGACAGGCATTTAAAATTTTTTTTTCCCCTTCTGCTTGAGGCTTGTGTAGGAGGGAGGTGGGAGGGTACATTAGAAAAGGCATAGACTTTGAAGTCAGAAGACCTGGATTCAAATCTCTCCTGATGCTCACTAGCTAAGCTTAGGCAAATCATTTAATCTTCAGACTCCTGATCTGTAAAATTAGAAAGTTTAACTCATTGGACTCTGAAAGTCTCTTCCAGGTTTAGAGCTGTGATCCCATGAACATACAGTAGAACCTGGCTCATTTACAAATAAGCCATTTCGCATTGCCCAAATGAAGAAAAAGACAGAGTCATTTAGAACTCTCAGTATTATTGGCTGTGATTTCAGCTGTCTTATTCAGTATTTCTCCTTCTGCCAAGTCGAATTCTAAGGGCAGAATGTCTGACAAGTATTTTTTAATGCATTTCGTTATTTTGTTTATTGGGATTTTCACAAGTGCAAGATAGTTCACAGTTGTACCATTCATAGACGTCTTTCAGAGTATGGGGCACCTACTGTTTGAGATTTTAAGTTGGATTGCCTTCGTGGCTATACCTTTCTCTCCTACAGGGCCTACCATATCCATGCAATATAAACAGTAGCTGGGTTTGAAACTAAAAAAAGGTATTAACTCCCTAAAGTACTGAATAGCTATAGAAACTAACTACTCTTTCCTTATGCCTCTCAGTACTGTGTAATAGCCCTTTTAAGTTTACAGAGTGTTTTACATACATAATTTCATTTGAAAAATTAGTCCCCCAGCTAATAATAAGCATCTAAGACAGCATTTGAGACCAGGTCTTCCTGATTCTAAGTTCAATACTTTATTACTCCATCACCTAATTTGTAGGTGAAAACTGGCTTAAAATATCTAGTGACAAACTCGTCTTCCTTTATTCTTGGAGGCTACCTGATAACCCAACCATTCTCAATTGTCAAGAAACATCTTCAGTCTGAACTTACTTGCCCCTGATATCTTTCTGTTTTTCCCCATTAAACCATAACCCCTTTTCTTCTTTTGTACCTTTCCTTCCTTTCTGGCCTCTGAGCATTCCATTCCTTTCCTTGTTACTGACTGTATATGGATTTAGATTGTTTAGTCTTTCTTTGTAAATTACTCTAACACTCCCTGAAGCAGTTATGCTCTTTGAGAAACTCCACCTCTTTCTTCTGCTGACCACAACGAGATAAAATAGGGCTGTTGACAGAAGGTTGAAAAATTAAATAGATACTAAATAATTTAATCCTAATGAATCCATGGGTCAAAAACAAGTCATAGAAACAATAGATAATTTCATTTTAGATGATGACAGCAATGAGACAACATATCAAAAGTTGGGGTATGGAACCAAGGAAGTCTTTGGAGGAAAAAAGTTCTATCTTTTCAAGGCCCTATGAGTAACAAAGTATTAACAATGTCTTAGGCATTGCCTGGAGCACTGATTACAAAATCACAAAACTTGAATACTGGAAGGGACCCCAGCAGCCATGAGTTCCATTCACGCACAAAAGGAATCCCTACTATAACGTACCCAACAAGTCCATTTAAGGCCTTCCAAGGAGAGGAACCTATCCATTCCACTCTTCAACAGCTCCAGTTGTCAAACAGCTAGCTTTCCCTTACTTCAAGCCTACACTTGCCTCTTTTGCCACTATTACCCACTGCTCCTGGCTCTGTCTTGTGGAGCCAAATAAGATAAATCTAATCCCTCCTCCATGTGACAGCTCTTCAAATACCTAACAACAGTTGTCATGTCTCCTGAGTCTTCTTTCCAAGCTAAACATGCCCACTTCATTCAACCAATCCTCATGTGTCATGGATTCAAGTACTCCAAATATATCTCCAAACTTAACCATGGCTCAAAAACCATACAACTCAATGTTCCAGCAACTGGCTCCTCCCCTATTGATTGAGATTTGGCTATGCCCACTCTCTCTTATAGCATCTCAGATCTGGTTTTATTCTTTGCAATCAGCTGGCAATTAAGCTTCCTTCTGCTGATGTAAATCTGCCCCCTTATAAATCTTTTCTATAGCGAGTATGCCAACCTATATATTTCAGAGCCTGATCCAATCTCATAACTTTTGCCCTTCCCATTTAGCCTTAGCTCTACAGAGTTGATTGATACTCATGTATAGGAATACCCCACAGAAGGTTTCACTGCCATTTTATGACAGCATCATTAAAACACAACAAACCCATTATAACACTATAAAAACCTGCTTTAACCTTGTTACATTTATAACATTGAGACTGACTACTTTGTAATGTTGCATCCTTTATTACCTTATTTTCACAGACTCAATCAAGAAAGTTAAGCGGGTAAAGAAGATAGCACTAAAATGATACCAACATTGTCATCACTGTGAGACATTACAATCCTTTCTGTAACTTACCAAAACCAGGGTGAATTATCCTTCCACTATCACCCTCTCCTCATATTTACCATACTTTACTAAAGCTTAACTTATTCCATTTAGGCTTAAGTTTAACTTACTCTGTTTCTTCTTATGACCTACCCTACTTGTCTGAGATTTTTTTTGGGGGGGAAGGGGAGAGGAAAAGAGAGTAGTTGGTGTGGCAGAGGTAATGGAAAAAGGATTAGAAGGTGCGTTATTTTGCTAAGTTAGAATACTTGTGCCTTTGCCAAATCCCTTGCTCTTTTCTCTTCCAGAATTCCGGGGGGGGGGGGGGAACACCTCTCCCATTTGTCTAGCTTCCTAGGTATAGGAGAAAGAGGCAGAGGTATGAGATCTGGAGCCATACTTACCAAGAACCCAAAGAATCCAGCTATGGCTGCGTCGTCATGCTCTCCAGCGCTGGCCCCCCAGGAGGGTCCTTGACAATAAGGTCATGGAAGACTACCCGGGTGCAGCAGTGGATGACATCGGCCCTGAGAGCTTTCAGCAGTGTTTTTGATGGTTCCACTACCAGGAAGCCGCTGAGCCATAGGAAGCTCATGACACGCTTAGAGCTTGGCCATAGATGGCTCAGGCCTGAGCTTCATTTCACACTAAGAAGAAAATCCTGGAACTATTGCTACTTGAGCAATTCCTGACCGTCTTTCCTAGAGAGATACAGACTCTACTGGAGTTTGGAGGTATAGGTGAAAATCATGCTCTATGTGTAAAAGAATGAAAGGAGAATAGCAGCTAAGATTGACGGGAGGAGAGAAACAAAATGGAAATACAGATATTTCCCTTAGGTTTTCCTTGTTTAGGGGGGTAGTAAGGAGGCAAAGAGGCAGTACATATAGGATATTTCTTACATGGAAATCAATCTGGGATCTTTTCATTAAACCTCAATTGGACTTCAATGACTGTTCTAAATTGAGGAAGGAAAGTTGTTTTTCTGCCTCATGCTTAGGTCTCAGACTTACCCTAGTGAATAGAGGTACTTAAGGAGTACAATAAATTAAATCAGCACATGTTATTACTCATCCTGGCCTAATAGGGATTTGTGAAGGTTATCAAGTATATGCTCAGGAGACAGCCACATTATGAGAAGCAGGCTGAAATAAGGGGCCTCACCAGTATGACAATTACACAGGTGCCATCCTATTCCTTGGCAGCTTTCTCACTGCCTTCTGATGCCCAGGAACGAAATGAAAATCACAGAATCATGAACATACTGAACAAAAATCACCAGTAAGATATCATCATCTAGTCTATCTCTCAGCCTTCACGCGATGTAACTGCCCTGTGTCTAAAAACTTTAGTTGTCCAAAAATTCTTTTTAGATAACCTAATTCTCTTCTGCTGCAACTTATGTCTCTTTCTTATTGTTTTGCTCTGTTGTATTTGGAAGTTAGCAAAAATCCCACTCCCTCTCTGACCAGTATCTTTTTCTATATTTGAAAACAGATACAAATCAACATTCTCTTCTCCAGAAAAAATATCCCGTAAGTCTTTTTGACCTTTGTCCATAGGTCCCATTTCCCATTCTTTTCTGCATTTTTGTTGCTTTCCTCTGGAGCCTCTTTTTCTTCATATAGCTTTTACTCAAAGGATATGATTTTTTTTTTGGCTAGGCAATGGGGTTAAGTGACTTGCCCAGGGTCACACAGCTAGTAAGTATATGTGTCTGAGGCCAGATTTGAGCTCAGGTCCTCCCGAATCCAGGGTCAGTGCTCTATCCACTGCGCCACCTAGCTGCCCCAGAATATGATTTTCTAATGAAGAATCCTTAATGTTAAGAAAATAGGAGGGTTAATTCCTGGATATTCCATATCATGCTATCATTAATTCACTCTAATATACATTGAGTTAATTATTCTTATTTACTTTGTGATCCATTTTTAGCCACAGAGATATTTCTGTTGAAACTGAGTCTCTATGTTTCTTACTCATTTTTATATTTATGTTTATGATTTTTCTTTTATTTTTTCTTTTATATTTATGATTTTAAAAAATATTTTGCACTTGCCTATGCTAAACTTTACTTTGCCCCTTATCAGCATTTTCTCTTAACTGTCAAGGTTACTTTGGATTCTATTCCTGCCTCCTATATTGTTGACTTTTCTCCCTAATTTACCATAATTTTTTAATCTGGATCAGAAATGTCAAACTTGTATTGACCTGCAAAACTCCTCCGAGTGCTCCTGAAACAGATCAAAATTGGGAAACGTTTGACCAAAAAAAAACTATACAATATTTTTAAAAAGCATGTTGTGAGAATATTAGCCCAGCACACTTCAAATGCTTATAAAGACTAGGCTCTCATTGGCCACTCCCTGTGCTCTTCCTCCCCTCCCTCCTTTTATAAGGGAGAGCAGAAGTGTAGACAGAAGCAACTGCCACGAAGAAAGAAGCCAGGACTCCAGGAGCAATGCTCCTTGGGCCAATCAGATACAAAGACAGATGTTGCTTATACTCCCAAACTAGAGACCTCCACGGCAGTAATCCTGCATTTCCTATCTTCCTATTGGCTCTCTCATAGAGACAGTAATCTGTTTTCCTCTGGGTTTGGGGAAAGTCTACTTCCCTTTCTTTATTTTAGATAATTACTTTATTATTATAAAGAATATTAACCATAGGCTTTTGCTAGTTTGGGTGTATTTACTGGAAACAGAGTTAGGAAAAGTAAATTCAAGGAGAAACATCCTGAGGAGAAATTTAAGAATAGAAATACTACTGGGGTGTTTTTTGGCAAAAGTACTGTCCCTCACTGGGGCTCAGAGCTAACAAAAAGATAAAGAGAATTACAGATCCTTTTATACTACTTCCCAGAGTAGAGACAGAATGTTAAAATTATGAAACCCATAGGGAAGCAAGTCAGTAGTAGGATGAAGGGGAAATAGGAGTGATTGAACACTGATGATCAACATATATACATATATAATGCAAGTATATACGTACATATTTGTATATGTATATATACATACATACATACATACACACACACACACACACATATATATATATATATAAATGTATATATATATGAACACTTTGTAAACCTTAGAGCACTATATAAATATCAGCTATCATTATTATTATTATTCCTTCTTCTCTCTTTACTATTCCCGGGTGTCATATGTGAGCTAAGCACAATACTAATGATTTTTATAAAAGGTCCCCTTTTCATCAACTCTAGACTATTATTAAATTGACATTGCAACAGAAGTGACCCAAAGAATTGTGAGTCAAAGAAGTGCTCTGACAGTACTGCCTACCTGTTTAATTTTGGAGGCTCTTGCCGTTAACTTCTTAGAAAATAGAAGCACTTTCCGGTTACTACTATTGTTTAAAAAACACAGGGTAGGGAATTGGGGGAGGCAAGAGGCAGAGCAAACATAACTACAGGAATTAGACCTTACATTTATAGAATATTTTATACTTTACAAAGCCTTTCCATATACATGATCTCCTTTTGATCCTCACAACAACCCTGTGAGGTAGGCAAGGCAGGCATAGTTTGTGAGTAGCAAAGCTAGGTCACAAATTCAGGTCTTATATTTCTGAATCCAGTGCCTGTCCCACATTATATCATGTTTCATCTCTTCATAGGAAACAAATATATAAAAATTAAGTCAGCTTCTATCCCCTTTGGTCCTTGCCATGTGGAAACTTTGCTTAATCCTAATTTTATGATTCTATAATACTTGCCAAACCATACACTGTGCAGAATGATAGTCCATATACATTCAGGAGGAAGTTTTCTCCTTTCTACCCTGTTATGTATTTGTCACGTCCAGGACATGACATAAGCTTTTCTTGACTCATTAATTCAACCTAGGACTACAAGTTCACATGGGAAGAGCACTGGACTTTGACCTGGCCTCAAGTTCCAACAAATTGAAACATCTTTTTCCTTTGGTCCCGTTCATTCCCTCTGTTCTGTGGGAATAAATCTTCCAAGTGACAATGGTAACAATTCTGATATCCTCTGGTGGCTTATCATTTGGATTCCTATGCCAGGAGAACCAAGTCAAGTTTTCCCGTTCTTTAAATTTATTCTTCTTATAGGTTTCCAGATTAATCTTCTATATTCCCCTCAGCCGATGGAGAAAACAAGTACCCTCTTCCCTTTGCATCACCTCTCTGCATCCTGTATATCTGAGCCTCTGTATCCTCACCTATAAAATGAGAGGGCTTGTGAATTAATTGTACCTCCTTGGGCTACATATTTACCTCCTCACCCAGAGAACAACTTGACCACTAATTGCAACAGTTGATACCCGAGCTGGGGTACTGGAAAAGTTGGCCAAACCCTGTGAGGGAAGTAGGACAAATGTTATTACCCTTGAATTTACAGATAAGGAAACTGAGGCTTGGAGAAGTAAAATGATTTGCCCTCAGTCACACAAATAGTGTCAGAGCTAGAATTTTAAGTCTAGGTCTTCAGTTTCAAAGTTCATTCTTCCTACAACATCATAGAAGTCTCCTTTGTGCTACTTAACAATGAGCCTTGGTAGAGCTTTGCTATTACTAAATTTGGGCTTTAGCTTCTGCTGTAGTATCATTGTAACCGCTCTGGACAATTATTTTTTATTCTTGAGAAACCAATACTTTTTTATTTATATGTGGCCTTTTTCTAAGCTCAGGAATCCAGGATCATCACCTAATTGAGTGACATTAAATCTGTGGTTCTCCAGCCAAATGTAATTCAGATTGAAGATGAACCTTTTTGAGACTTCCAACTTCCATATCAGAATAGTCACATAAGCCAAATAAGCTCCCTAAAGCATCACAGTAGTTCAGTAGCTCATTGGGAAGCAAATGTTATTCAGTTTTCTCCGTCATGTTTGACTCTTTGTGACCCCATTTGGAGCTTCCTTGGCAAAGACACCAGAGTGGTTTGCCATTTCCTTCTGTAGGTCATTTTACAGATGAAGAACTAAGGCAAACAGGGTTAAGTGACTTGCCTAGGGTCATACAGTAAGTGTCTGAGGACAAATTGGAGCTCAGGAATATGAATCTTCCTGACTCCAGGCCTGGTACTCTATTTACTATGTCACCTAGCTGCCCATGGGGAATGAATAGCGATTTCAAATACTGTACCAGATATAAATGAAGGAAAGGAGAAGGGAGTGCAACTTAAATTCTCATTCATCTGCACAATGTCCCTGTGAAATAGGTGAGGAACAGGTATCATTATCCCTGTTTTACAGGTAGATAAACTGAGGCACACAGAGGTGATGTATCCAATGTTACACTGTAAGTAAATAAAAACAACAACCTTGGACTGAACCTAGGTCATATTATCTAACTACCTTTCTATTATTGCTCTACCCACAAAACCTTGTTTCAATTTAAAATTTTAAATATATATATATGAATATACACACACACATATAGACATGTATGCATATGTATATGTGAATATATGTGTATACACACATATGGAGAGACAGAGAGAGAGGGAGAGTGAGAACCTATGAAAAAATAAATCTCTGATTTAATTTTTTCATTAAAGTTTGGAATGCCCTTTAACATTCAGTAAAGGAAACCAAGGTAAAGTAGCCACAACTGCATTAAAATCTTTTAGTTAAAGCCTTCACTAATAAACAATGCTAGTCATTATAAGAGGCTGACATTTGGATTCCAATAAGGAAAAATTCTATGGATGAAAAATCCTTTTCCAGATCAAAGTTGGGAACATCGATACCTCGTCTGGTTTCATCAGGGTCTTAAGTTTAATATGAAAACATCATTTTCTCCTACATCTATCCTCAACAGCACCTGACAAAAACCTTAAGAAGTCTGCCTACTGTATCTTTGAAGCATCTGTGATTTCGTTAGTGGGAAGCACCCTACCTCTCCAGAACTCCCTCCACTGAGGCAGATAGCAACTCATTATGACTTAGATAAGTCTTGGAGAAAGGTCACTTGTCCAGGGTCACACAGCTAGAAAGTGTCAGAAGTGGGGTTTGAACCCAGGCCTCCCTGAATCTAAGTCCAGCATGTTCTCCTCTGTACCATGCTGACTACTACACAAAATGTAATGAATGCATTTCTCTTCTGATTTTTTAAATGAGAATAATGCTTTCCCATATTCCTTCTGTGATGATGGAACTAGGACCAATTCTTTTCAGAGGGAAGCTAATTTCCATTCAATAATTATTAACAGTGAGAGCTATTTAACAGTGGAATAACCTGCCTATAAAAGCATTGTGTGCTATCTCCCTTCTTTGCAGAGATTTTGAACTATGGGTGTGAGAGGCTGCATGTACGGTCAAGTTGGCATTGATTAATTTTGCTAGATTGCTATTTTTTCTCTCTTTAAAAAAAATCATTGTAACTGATGGCTCATTGGGCAAAGGAGGAGTGATATATTCCAAAATGAAAGTAATAATATACAAATAGTTTTAAAGTTGTGTGTTTTCTGTCCCTGGAAATGTTCAAGCAGAAGGCAGATAATCAATTGACATTGTAGAGGGGTCTCCCGAATCAGACATTCCTGCCTTTCCATCTTTAGGATTCTGTGATATCCCTATTTTCAGCAAAGAATTAGGGTGATGTGAAGCAGCCCTGGTAGAATGAATAAAAAGCCTTAGAACCATGAAAACCCGGGTTTAAATCTCTCCTCTCCTCTGACACGTTATGGATGTGTGATCCTGGGCAAGTCATTTAACCTCTTAATGCTTTAGGAAACTCTTTAAAACCAAGTTGCAGAAAAAATGCTGACTGGCATTTGTAGAGGAAGTTTCTTCATCTAGGACTTCCCTATATTAATGACTAATCCCTATCCCTACTTAGAGTGATACAGCTTTTTCTTCCTCTTGCCCCTAGGTGGAGAAAAAAAAGCATTAACAATACTCATAGTTAATACTCATGCAGTGCCTTTAATCCTGGAGAACTGGAGGTGCTAGAAAAAGAGTATCACTATCTCCATGTGGCAGATGGAAAGAACAAAACAGAGAAACTAGATAAATAACTTCAAGTGGAAGGGAAGGGAACAGAGATGTTAAGATAGGAGTCTGGGCACGCCTATGAAAATGACAACAAAACTCCTTTTCTAATTGGGAGAAGGGAAAAGAAGGAGCCTATATAATGAACAATCTGGGTGATAGACAATCCTTACTTTTTTTTTCTCATGTAAAAACAACAGGAAGGAAGAGAAATATCAGCAAATAGGCTATAAGAGCAAAGATGTCTATTTGAATGCCGCACTTTGCAGACAGACAATTCTGGACTTGAACTGGTACACAGTGGAGCCAGAACACACAGCTTTGCCAACAGAGCTGTAGGGAGCTCATAGTTGTACCACAGAGGCCAAAACAGGGGCCCACCTTGGAGTTGATGTTCTGAGGGCAAAGCAGTGGAGAAATGATCAGGGATGAGCTAAGGCAGGCACATGAGGACAGCACTGCTATTTAAGGCATGACTGCTCTCTGGTAAGTATTAAAGCAACCTGGTTACAAGTTCTTTCCATACTCTACATTGGGACTGTCTGTTAACAAACACCTAACCACCATCATCACTAGAACGCTTTAATCAGGAAAGAACACAGCAGTCTCTGAAACTAGAGTTCTTTCAGGTTTTAATATAGATTTGCAGGACCTGAAAGGAAAAACCTGTCCAGTTTCCTGTATAACCTTGGGCGGGACTAAAATTTGCAATGGTGTTTCCCTTCCTGAGTATTCCCAGATGCTGTACCTGTACTTTTCTTTTTCGAGATGAGGAAGAGGGCTAGAAAGTGTCCCTGTCAATGACAACCACTACTACTTCTCCACTCAATCACGGCACTTAAAACAAAACCCTGTTTAGAAAGGTGTAGACAGCAGCTGCCACAGAAGGGGAAAAGGGAGGAGCGGAGCGAGAGAGGGAGGTGCTGTAGTAAGTTTTGTGCTATTACCTGAAAAGTGATGGAGTAACTTGGAATATGGATCACTAGAATACCCTTTCTCCCCAGCTCCTCTCTGCTTATTCCCAAGAAACCTCCCAGGAGCACAAAAGAGGCTTGGTAAGGGCTTACGGGACGATACAACACAGGTGAGAGAAGTCATGAATTGTGCTGAGCCCTAGCTCCCAGGGCCCCAAAGAAATATAGTTCTTAGAAATTCAGGGTGGACTCTGAAAAGTTCTTCGTATTCTTCCTTGTTGAACGTTGCCTCAGTGGGGAGAGGTAAGGAGAAGTCCTATGGTACTTCCTTCTCCCAATCCTCTTTAGAAACCAAAGACTTGGCCAGAGGCATGGAGCGGAAAGGTTGAGTGAAAGAGTGCCTGGAAGGCCCATTCAATCTAAAGTTCCCTCATTTCCTGCCCAGACTGGCATGGAGCTTGGCTTCCAAGGCCATCCGGTCAAAAGTGCGCGTGTTCGTCTCCTCGCGCACCTTTTCTCGTACGTGGAAAGAAGCGCGGGCAGTGGAGCGGGCATTCTCCAAGGCGCTCCGCCTCTCTCGGGACAGGCGCTCACTCCGCTCCCACTTGCGTTCGATGGCCTGCTGCAGCTCCCGCCTGCGGCTGTCTTCTTCGCGGTCCACCTTTTCTTTGTTGGCCCGCTGCGCTCGTTCTTTCTCTAGCCGACTCTGCCCTATCCGACGGGCTTTCTGCTGCACCGCCTCCGACACCACCTGCGTCGCATGCTGCATCCGCTGTTCTCCTGCTCTGGCCAGCGCCTCCAGGTGCTCTTGGTGCTCTCTGCCCTTGCGCTCAGCCACCTCCTTGGCCCGTCTGCCTTGCAGTTCTTCCCTCCGTGCTCTCTCTCGCAAATGCCGGCTTCGCTGTTCCATCAGCTGCTCATAGTTTTCCTGCGCCCGTTCCAGACTCGCTTCCAGTGACAAGCGCAGGCCCTCTTGTTCCTTCCGCTCTTTCCGGGCCAGCCCCTGTAACAGTGCTTCGTGATGTACCCGCTCGGCCCGGCTGAGCTGCTGCTTCTCCCTCTGTAAGTAAGTGTCCTGTTTGCGCTTGGTCCGGGCTGCCCTCTCCGCCCGCTCCCGCTGGGCGTGGTCAGCCCGCTCTCTCTCTTTCTGCCGACCTTCTTCCCACAGCTTGAGGTTGTGCTCTTGTTGCAGCTTACGCATTCTGTCTTCCAGGGCCGCCCTCTGAGCCCGCTCTAGCCGAAGCTGCCCTTGCCTCTCGACGAGCTCAAGCCGCTGTGCCTCGCCTCGAGCGTACTGGCACCGCAGCCGCCTGGCAGCCTTCTGCTCCTCGCGGCCCAGCCTCCCCAGGCGCTCCTCCACTTGTGCTGCCCAGGCCTGGCGGCATTGCGCCAGGGCCCGCTGCTTCTCCTTCTCCTCTTTTTCCCGCTGCTGCACGCCTTGGCCCGCTGCTGCTCCCACTGGCCGTGGGCAAATGCTTGCTGTTGGCGAAGCAACTCTTCTTCCTGGTGGCGGGCCAGCATAAGGGCGGCAATCTTACGGTCCCGCTCTGGCAACCCACGGAGGCCCCTCTCCTCCTTCACCTGGCGCACGATTCTTTCCACGTGGCGAGCAGTCTGGGGTGAGTGGCACAGGTCGCTCAAGCTGAAGCTGCGACCTGACAAGGGCGTCAAGGTGAGGGCGGACGGCCGAGTCTGGGAATTGGGGGCTGAGGCAGCAGACCCTGGGAGGAGGCCACTGGTGGCTGGGCTCCGGGGCAGCCAGTGCTCCCTTAGGCTGTCACCACTGTAAGACGAAGAGGAGGCCCCAGATTCTGAGCTTAGGGCCCCTTCTCGCCGGCGGGACAGTGAATCTAGCGAGTGGCTCTTTTTGCCTGGTCGGGAAGCAGCTGGACTAGGCTTGGTCCTAGCTGGGGAGGGTGACGAAGAGGATTTGCGGGGAGCACGGGGAGCGCGGGGAGCAGGTGAAGCTGGGAGGCTTGAGCTGCTGCTGCAGCTACTGTTGCTGCCCTGGGCTGCAGTCGGGACGGGGCCTACGGTTTGGGCTGGGGTGGTGGAGCTCAGGGGGGTGAAGAGACGCCGTTTTTCCTCCTTGATGATGCGCTCCCGCTCAGCCCGGCACTGCTGTAGCTTGGCTAGGCGGTCTGCCTCATACACTTCATAAAGTCCTGTAGCCACCCGCATAGAGCGGCCTGGCGCCTCACGCACCAGATCTGCCAGCGCCCGAGGCAGCAGCTCCACAGGCTTAACTGCACACCTAGCACAGGCCTCCAATGAGCGGGGGCTGGTGAGCACGTAGCGGCTGCCCTCTGCTTCTGGGCAGTCAAAGTTGAATAGATCAAGGTGCAGCATAGGCGACTGTTCCCGCTGCCGGCCTTCCCTGTAGCTTGCCAGACCCTCAGCTTTGCTGGGTACACCTGGTGGGGCAGAAGATGTTGCAGTGGGCAGTTGCTGGGCACCAGTAGGGACAGAGGATGCAGATGCAGCTGCTCCATCTTCTCCAGCACTGCTTGGCTCAGCTCCTGCCTTTTCCTCTTCCTCTTCCGGCACAGGGTCCACCATGGTTCAGCCCTGTCCAGTTTGTGGAGCAGCTGTGGAAAACAAGGGGAAAATTAAAAAAAAAATCAGATAGATTCACAGAAAGCAACGATTTACCAAATTGAAGAACTAGAAGGAAAATCAAAGTTTACTTAGTCTAATCCCTGCCCAAAATATGAATTCTACTGGATTACAGCCTACTAGACAATTTATCATTTACCTCCTTTTGAAGACCTCTAGTTATGGAGAACTGAAGGCTTTTGTTTCTTTTTAAGACTGCTGAATTGTAAGGAAGTTTTTCCTTGTGTTAAGCTGAAATTTTCCTACCTGTAACTTCTCTTTAGTTCTAGTTTTGACCTCTGGGACAAACAGAACAATTTTAATTCCTCTTCTACAGTAGAACCTCTCAAATATTTGAAGACAGGTATAGAAGTAGGAACAACTCGGTATAATAGAAAGCATGTAATTTGGAGCCAGAGAATCCTATCTCAAATTCCTATTCTACTACTTACTGATTGTATCCTTAAATAAGTTACTTTCCTCTTTTGCAAATAAGGTTTTAAGGAAAAAAAAATTTTTTTCTTCCGGGGGTTGAAGAAGCTGATCTTTAAGGCTCCTTTCAGCTCTCAATCCTGTGATCCAATCAATGTCATCTCTAAGCCATGTTTTCTCAAAACTATTCAGCTCAGATTCCTTTAGCTGAACTCCTTATATATGCACACTTGGGCAGCTAGGAGGCACAGTGAATAGAGGTCCAGGCTTGGAGTCAGGAAGACCTGAGTTCAACTAGCTGCGTGACCCTGGGCAAGTCACTTAACCTATTTGCTTCAGTTTCCTCATCTGTAAAATGAGCCAGAGAAGGAAATGGCAAACCACTCCACTATCCTTGCCAAAAAAACTCTAAATGGGGTCATGAAAAGTCAGACGGGACTGAACAACAACAAAAATGCACACCTCAACCTTTATTCAAGCTTGTTGATGACCCTGCTACTTAACAGATGTAGCCTGAGGAAGACAGTGTAGAAGGGAACCATCACCTCCCTTGCTCTGGACACTGTGCTCCCCGCTTAAGCCCCTAGCCCTTTAGGATAGATCTTTACTAGAGTGAACATTCAATATCTGTTGAAAGTGAAATGTGCTTAAATGCATTCCCTGCCTCTTTTCCCCTTACCGACCCCATTCCCACCCCATCCCCCACTACCATTAATCCGATAATGGATTAGGTAGCAGGCTAGCCGAAAGGAAATAATAATAGTGGTATCCTAGAAAGCCAAGCTGGAGGAGGGGAAGGAGAGGAGAAGGGGGGGGCCAGAAAGCAGTTCCCATCGCTCTTCCAAACAGAGCCTGTAATCTCTCAGGGCCTGAGATTCTACTATGCCGGGATTCAAGGGGTCGTCAGTGGCGGGGTGGGTATCCAAGCTCCTGGTTACACAGAATACAATTTCCTTCCTAATTGCAAATTGCTAAGTCATGACTAGGGAGAAGGTGAAGCGATTCCACCCCCACTCCCACCCCCCCATATGGAGGATTCCTCGGAGGATTAACAGTATTTATTTAGGGCTTAAACCAGCAGCCTAAAATACAGAGAGGATCCAGCTTCACAAAGAAAAATACGCAAATAATGCCTTTCAAATTAAGAAAGTGAATTTGTGCAGGAATCCCCCTGCCTTAACCTATTTGAAGAAAAAGTTTATAGATCACTCCTAGGACTAGGAAGAGCCTAAGGAAAGCGGGCTAGGGTCATGGATGTGACTCGACACATAAAGGACCCCACGAGTCTCCAAAATCTATTTCAAGCAATCTCAGGTTCTTCCTTAGGGGTGGAGGAGGGGACTTTGGGCTATGGATACTCTGTGCCCCCAGCAGCTGGTGCAGCGGACCACTGACACAAAGCGCCCTTCTAGCCAAGCGGCCCTTCTGTTTCCTAGGCATCCCACGGTCACTGCGGGAGCTCTTAGAAATTCCTCCTCTAGTACCCCTCAACGCACACACTCTACCTAGGAGCCACCTAATTGAAGCCCACCGCACGGCCGCCGGACCCGACCACACCACACAGCTCCCCAAACGCCGCCTCCTTTGCCACTCTCACCCCAACCAAGAATTCCAAGGGAGACAATCAAAAAGTACCCGGGGAATGGCATCCTTTGCAACCGAATCCCAAGCGCGATTTACTTACTACACTTTCCCGGGTGCTGGAGGCAGCTCCTACGGCTTTTGTTCCCGTGGTCCCTCGGTTTGGCTTCAGCCCATCCAGCAATCTGTTCAGTGGCTGGATCAGGTTACCATGGGCAGCTGTCTCAACACTAGCGGTAGCGGCGGTGGCAGCAATAGCATCAGAAGCCTCTCCATGGTTCCCAGCAAACCTTGCGCACATACGACCTACACTCGGGTGGGGGAGTGCAAGAATTCCTCCTTAAAATAACAATGCTTCCCTTCCCTCCCTTCACACCACTTTTCAAAAAAGGAAGGACAGCTCCATCTCCTATGCATCTTTTGGTCCCTAGCTTTAAAAAAAAAAAAACACAAACCAATCCGAAGTCTGCACAGGTCGGTTTTCCACCGCCCCCAGCTCCTTCTGGCGGAAAGCCTTGGTGAATTTTCTGAAGGGGAAAAAGGAAAGGGAAGGGAAAAGCATCATTTAGAAATTCTGGAAGGAGCAGTGAGAGATATGAAACTGACCAGAAGGGAAGGGCCTTTTTTACCTGAATTGTCAAGTGAAACCCTGTTGACGATATCTGCTTTAGTCAGCCTCAGCTTACCAGGTCGGGACTGGCCCCAACCAAGCCTTGTGACCCTGTCTGATTTCCACCCCCACCCCCACCCTTTTATTGAAGAGATATTGAGAATATTCGAAGCCTGGCCAGTCTTCAGATGGGCTATGGCAAAAGAGACAACTATAAATGTTAATGTGACATTTTCTGTAGGATTGTTCCAAACTACCAGAATAAAAACTCTGGAGTGCTGCTTTATGAAGGATGTTATTTTCAGATGAGGCAGCTTTTCCTTTTCAAGCTGAAACTGCCTTGTGAGAAGGAGAAGGTGACTTGCCAAATTATGGGCCTTGAATTGTTAAGTAGTGTCCATAGCCTTGTGACGAGCGTTAACGGCCCTAAATTGGAATCAAGAAGACCCTGGCTTACTGTGTGACCGGATAATTCATTAAACATCTCTTCTTGGTGGTTTCTTCCTCTGTAAAATTGAGGGTAATCAGCAACTCTGCCTGTCCCAGATCTTGTCAAAAGGCACAAAATAATACCGGTAATATACTTTGAACTCTTTCAATTAGACTAACATTTATTAAGCACCTACTAAGGTCAAGGCGGCTGAGCTGTAGAAGATGGAGAGATGGCCTGGAGTTTTAAGTCTGTCCTCTTGACACATACTAACTGTGTGACACTTTCCCCTAAAGTCACTTAAAGTCTTTGTGCCTCCAGGAAACTCTTCTAAGACTATAAATTGCAGAACAATTGATGATCTGCATTGGTAGGAGGGATTTCTTCATCTGACAACTTCCTATAGAGATGAAATCTTAGGCTCAGACACAAGAATAGTGAAAAGACTATATACTGAGGAGCCTTGCTTTGGAGGGGTTTACATAGCAGAAAGTGTGCTTAGAAATGCCCTAGAAGGAAACCTGCCTCCCTAAATTTTATCCTAAACTTTCCAGAACAAAGTTTAACTCTTTGACTAAACACTATTACTCCCTGGCCATGTTGATTTCTACATTGATACAGCATTGATAGTGTTCAAATACCTTTGGTTTTATCTCTAAAAGCTGGCTAAACATAGACTGCAGGATTCTAGAGTGTTGGGAAAAGATCAGAGAGAGAAGAGAGGGGTTATGTACAAAAAAGGACTGGATTTCCTAGAAGGAAGCCTCCATAATCACACGGCCCCTCCAGAGAAGAACTGAGGTCCTCCAGAGAACCAAGTGGCTCCAGGGATGGTAATGGACAGAGGCAGCATTGGAACAGCAAGGAGTTCTTGGGCCATGTCATATACCTATTTTAAGCCAGGATTTATGGTGACTGAAATAAAAGAGATAAAAAACGGCTATGAGAAAGAACAAACCTAGCCTTTGCCTTTCACTGGTAAGAGATGGCCCTACAAGTCTAGTGAAACCATACAGTCTCTCAGAGGAAGATAGGGCTCACCAGAGGGGACAACTGGACTCAACATCTCAAGTGCTTCCCCTTTGGGGAAAGGTGACTAATGTAGCACCATTAGTATGAAGGACTATGTGTAAGGTCCCTGAGGAAAGTGAAGCTCACCAGAGAAAAAGGTACTTACTATTTGGGGGCTCCAGTACTAGTCCTTTGCACGTTTGTCAGGTTGAATAAAGCCTATTTCATATTCAGTGTCTTGTTAGCCAGAGTGCTAGTGTGGGCACTGAGAAACCAAAATACAAGTTAAGTTTTGATATTGTCAGGAGAAAGCCTGAGGGCAAAAAGGTTAAAATTCTGATGTTTCTAAGGGACACCTTTGATGGGGGCACAGCCAAAGGTATTTTTTTAAAAAGAAGACCACAACACTGAACCCAGTTTCTCTGAGCTCAGAGCTTTGATTCTGAGCCATGAATTTTACTCATAGGGGAACAGAATGAATATACACATAACTTGTGGCTGTGGTTTGTCCTTTGTTCTTGAAGAGGACCATGACATCAGGAAGATGACACCATGACTTTCAAGTGAATTGGATTTAAGTGAGGGAGGACTGTGCAAAGTCACCAGCCTCACTTTCACCTCCAGAGTCATCTGGGTCCAGTGGCCAGATATAGATCAGGACAACTGGAGATGCCCCCCCCCAACACATAACTATTGTGCTTGGGAAAGTGGAGTGAATGAATAAACAAGCATCTGTTAAGTGTTTACTAAGTGCCAAGCATTATGCTAAGGTCTTAGAATATTAAGGAGAAATTCAAACAAAGTTCTAATAGACATTTGAAGAGGGAGAGAACAACATTTCCCCCTAGGATAAGGGAGAAAAAGCTTCATGGAAAGGTGGAGGGGGTGACACCCTAAACTTTGGCTTCAAGGAAGACAGATATCAACGGATAAAGTTGCTGGGATGGGGCAGGAGGGGAGAAGGGAGGTATAGCCATTCCAGGTATGGGGCATGTCATAAGTAAAAGATAAGAATAGAAGACATATTGGCTAGAATTTAGAATACTTGGAGAACGAAGTGTTAATTTTTCTTTTTTGGATAAGGAAGAGTTGAAGTCATATTTTGAAGGACTTTGAATACTCAGTATGTGTTTGGTTTTTTTTCCTAGGCAGTAGGATTATTTGCCCAGGATCACACAGCTAGTAATAAGCATCAAGCATTTGAGGCTGCATTTGAACTCAGGTCCTCCTGACTCCAGGTGCTCCATCCACTGTGCCATCTAGCTGCCCCTGTATGTCTTCTGTAGATGCAAGGTGTTGTTTTTCTTTGAATCTGAAGTTTTTAACTCCTTCAAAAACTTAAGGGTATTGGCTAGTTGTTTTTTAACAACAATGTTTTTAATAGATATTGCTACACCAAACATTCATAACCTCCAAACTATATGGTATAAAAAGCTATTGAAATATAGAGACACAGTAAAAAAAAATCGAAACATTGTAGGAACTGGAAGAAATATACATCATCCCTGTCATCATATCTGCTGGTGAAGTTGTTCCAAAGATGCTTTTATTGAGCCTATAGAAGATGAGTTTATGTACCTGAATTTCGTTTTATAAAAATGAGTTATTTGCCCACTCAATGGTCCACTAAATATTAGGCATAAAGAAACCATGTTAGGATATAAAGTTGTCCCAAGACCAAACTTGTATCTGAACACAATTGAGCATAAAGATGAGAAGTATGAAATAATAACAACAACAATAATATAGCTGTGTTAGTCATAGATGCTGGCTAGCTTTCTTAAAGCATCAAGTTGATAACCTGGTTTAACTATCAGTGGATGCTCCCTTCCCAGTTATCTGACCCTATTTGTTGATGAGGGCCAGAGATTGCTGATCCTGTGATGTTATTTGATCCACATAACAGCAAAAGGCATTCAGGAAAAACACCAAGTTTTCTGGGATTATCAAAATCTGGTGACCTCTTATCGTCTGGCCCTAACCTTTTTGTGGGACACTGTGGATGGCGACGTGCATCTCATTACTCTGTGGTTGTGGTCTGTGTTGTTGTTCAGTTGTTTCAGTCATGTCCAATTCTTCATGATCCCATTTAGGGTTTTCTTGGCAAAGACAGTGGAATGGTTTTCCATTTCCTTCTCTGGCTCATTTTACAGATGAGGAAACTTAGGTAGGTTAAGTGATTTGCCCTGGTCACACAGCTAGTAAGTGTCGGAGGCCAGGTTTGAACTAAGGAAGATGAGTCTTCCTGACTCCAGGCCCAGCGCTTCTACACCTAGTTGCCCAAGGTCTATGTATATTCAATTATTCTATTGGTTCTTCTTCACCAACCTCTACTGGGAAAATTCTTTTCTTCTTTAAGTTGCGTTTCAATGGATCCTAATCACACAAGCATAGTAATGTGCTTGATCCCATGAGAATGGTTTAATTGTACATACAATCTTGACTTGCATCCATAGAAGCGAAAAGAATAAACCAAATATATCAAAAATTATTACCATACAGAGTGCATGTTTTCAGTTCCTCCCATGCCCAGGCAGCCCTTCTAGTCTATAGTCAGGTGTTCTCTGACATAGTTCAAGTGCTTAGATTTAGCAAGGAATATCTACTTTTCTACTCATGGTTCAGATGTCCCTTGTCTTCTTTCCTTCCCAGCCCCTGATGAATGTCCCACTCAGTGGAATATACTCAGATCCTGGAGTACTGATTTCTCTTTCATCTGCTTTTCCTCACTCACCACTGTTGTTGGTTGGTACTTCTAATGCTTCTTCCAAACTGCTTTCTGGTATGGCTACTGGTTGGGCTACACAGAACTTCCATCAATCCTTGATGCTTTCTCCTCAATAGTGGGATGCAGAATGAGGTCTTCTCACCCAATGACCATTCCTCTGTCTCCTTGAACCATCATCCTTCAAATGTCCACCCTCTCCTACAATTTTTCTGCCTCATGTCTTTGATTCCTCTCCTATTGTCTTAGCTTTATGGGTTGGGCCACCCCCAAGATATAGGGCTCCACACACAGTCAGTCAGTTGGGGGAATATATTTAAGATACTGGGTACATGGCTCTTCAGCTGGGGCATAGATATAACCTCCCCCCCCCCAAAAAAAAACCCCAATATATACATTAAATTCCTAGCTAAATTTGAAAGTTTTTAAAGGGAAGCCAAAGATGAGAGGGGGCAGTTCTTTCCACAGGCTTTCTACTTTTTAGGCAGGGATAACCTGGAAATAATTCTCATTTATTTGTTGCTACCAACATCCCTGTTATATTATTTTCATTCCTGGTTGTTCCGTCTTTTGTTCCCTTCCATCTCCTTAGCTTAGGGCTCTTTTCCCTCTCCCCCACTATCAAAATCTACTCTCATGATCTTATCATATTGTTGTAATAGTCACATGAATGGTTGGAGTGGTGGGGAGCAGTATATATAGTAAGGAATACAATAATAGGAGGTGAATTCCAGGTGAGGTACTCTTGAAACTGTCCAGTGTTGGCTCAGGCTTATACTTTTCACGTGTTTCAAGGACATCTATCTTAGTCCTAGGGATATAGACATTATTGTATATACTCATATAGGATGTCCCAAAAGTCTTAGTGTAGCTTTAAGAAGGCTTAAAGCTACACTAAGACTTTTGGGATGTCCTGTATATTCTACTGTTTATGAGAACTATGTATTTGTCCAAGACATATAATTATATCTCTCTTGTTTTTGCATAATCCAAATGAGATTTGTGTGAACCTCTCTCCTGTACCTCAGCTCACACTAAAAGAAGGAAAATGTCTTCTGTCGCTTCAAAAGAGTCACAATCCCTTCCCAAATCTCAATCTGCACTGCTGTCAATCACAAAAACAGAGATGTAGTTAAGGTTTCCTTTATAATAGTGTTTTCAACCTTTTTTGTACCATGGACTCCTTTGGCACTTCGGTGAAGCCTATGCACTCCTTTTCAGATACTGCTTTTAAAATGCATAAAATAAAATACATAGGATACAAAGGAAGCCAATTATAATGCAATATAATCATCAAAATGCTTTTAAAAACTCTTAAATTCATGGACCCCAGATTAAGAACCCCTGCTTTACAATCAGAGGCATGGACATAAATGATAATACAAAGTGGAGGTGGGAAGCAATATGATAGATGAACAATATAAATAAATACTGGCTACTTTTGGCTAGCACCTAGGAGGGTTCACCTTCTGCCTCTCCTGCCTTTTCTTCCCTATAAAGCTATGAGCAGGGTGAGGCCAGTAGCAAGCATCCCACAGTTCCAAGTGCCAGTGTCCTGCAGCTTCAGCTCTTCAGAGTCCTGGAGAGTGGGCATCCAGGGATCAGAGGCACACGTGATGAATGACCTTCTGACTTCTTTTTCAGGCAAGTCTCCCAATGCGAAGTTGAGAAAAAATGTCACCAAACTGGTGAACTCTTAGATAGAATCTCTTTGGCCGTTTCTAGAGTCTGATCTGTGTCAATGCTCTCCAGTTAACAACCTGGAAACCAAAAGGTTAATGTAGGTAGTATCATATGTTTAAGTTAGAAGAAACTTTAGCAACAGGATTTTGGTGGATTTTGTGAGATTGAAGTAGATATGTTTCCTACCTGATTTCCCCCCTACCCTAGATAATGTAGATGTTCAGTGGAGTTACCAACATGCCACTTAGCAATGACTACCTTGGGGCTAAGTCCCTTTGTAAGCAATCTGGGTGTTAGCAATTACTCCCTTGGAGGAATTTCTAGGATAACTGAAAGTTGACCAGAGAGTGCCAGATACTCATCTTCCTTCCCTTCCTCTTCTGCTATGGCTAGTGAAAAGCCTGACTCCCTTCCTACATCACACAAAGATCCCCTCAATCCAGCTTTGTTGGATTGAGTTGAATATCAGTAGTGTGTACCCCTTAACACAAGGAGTATACAGATCACCTGGCAATGGTATACTCCTCCCCCCATAAGTATTTATAAGTATTCTATTCATAATATCACTGTGATTATATACAAAACATAGCCTAACCTAATGCTTTTAGCTTCTAATTGGTTGAACTACAATAATCACAAACCTTCATTAAATAAGTGTCCATGCTGGCTTGTATGTATAATACTATAAATTCTGCTGATTTATAGCTTTTTTGCCCTCGACCAAAGAGCCCCTTAGATCAGGCCACTCCCTTCCTACTTCTCTTATACACACAGGGTCACTAGCAGCTTCTATTCACACCAAAGTCTAAATGACTAAGAGTAGTTCAAATTGGTTTTTTTTTTTACTCAGGGGTATTTGCATTTTAAATATCAAAACCCTTAAGCTTTAAAAAAAATTATTTTATTTTTAATTTATGGAATAAAATAAGTATTTCCATAATATAGAATAATAAAAAGATGATTGTATATGAAACTGCAAATCTACTATGCATAACTTGCTATTCCTTTCAGATATACAACAAAATTATTGTGTAAATTTCTTTTTTTTCTTCCCTCCCCACCCTTGGCTACCATTAGACACAAATAGGTGTGTGTATGTGTGTGTGTGTGTGTGTGTGTGTATATGTATATGTATATATGTATGTATATGTATATGTATATGTAATGTGTATATGTGTGTATGTATATCTATACATACATGTATATATGTAAATGTATTCTATATATACATCTATTTATTAGTTCTTTCTCTGGATGCAGACGGTGTCTTTCTTATAGTTAATTTTGGTATTTGTTATAGACATGACAACTTATTTACTCGAAGTCATTCTTAAAACAATATTGCCGTTACTGTATACAGTGTTCTCTTGGTTCTGCTCATTTTGCTCTTCATTATTTCATGCAAGTCTTTGCCATGTTGTTCTAAAATCATGGAGCTCATCATTTCTTCTAGCACAGTAGTATTTCATCACGATCACGCACCACAACTTGTTCAGCCATTCTCCAATTGATTGGCATCCCTGCAATTTCCAGTTCTTTGCCACCACAAAGAGACTGGCTATAAACATTTTAGAATAAATAGGTTCTTTTTCTTTTTTCCCGTAATCATTTTTGGAACTAGACCAAGTAGTGGTATTGCTGGGTCAAAGGGTATAGTTAGTTTAATAACTCAATGATGAATTAGTATCCCCATTTCTGCACATCCTCTCCAACATTTGTCTTTTCCTTTCTATCATTTTAGCCAATCTGGCAGGTGTAAAAATGATATCTCAAGCTATTTTAATCTGTACTTTTCCAATAATGATTTAGAGCATTTTTTTATATGACTATAAATTGTTTTGATTTCCTCATTGGAAAACTACCTATTCACATCCTTGGACCATTTATCAATTGGAGAATTACTCATATTCTTATAGATTTGACAAAGTTCTTTATATATTTTAGGTAAAAGATCTTTATCTGATAAATTGTCTATAAAAAATTTCCCCCAATTTTTGCTTTTCTTCTTATCTTGGCTACATTTGTTTTATTTGTACAAAAACTTTCAAAATTTAATGTAATTGAAATTATCCATTTTACACCTCGCTTTGCTCTCTATCTCTTGCTTATTCATAAATTGTTCACTTGTCCATAAGTCTGATGAGTAATATGTTCCATGTTCTTCTATTTTTCTTGTAAAATCTCTTTTTATATATGTCATGTATCCATTTTGACCTTATCTTGGTAAGTGGTATGAGATATTAGTCCATGCCCAGTTTCTGCCATATTGCTTTCCAGTTTTCCCAATAATTTTTTTTTATCAAATAACAAATTCTTATCCCAAAATCTTAAGTCTTTACACTCGTCAAATACAAATTGTCAAGTACACTTGCTGCTGTAAACTGTATGTCTACTGTATTGCATTGATCTGCTTTTCTGTTAGCCAGTACCAGATAGTTTTGATAATTACTGCCTTAAAACATAGTTTAAGATCTGGTAGTGCTAAACTTCCTTCCTTCACAGATAGTAGTAGATAGGAGATAGATAGTAGTATTGTAATAGTAGGGGACTTTAATATAGCCCTCTCAGAACTAGATAAATCTAACCAAAAAAATAAATAAGAAAGAAGTTAAGGAATATGGACAGAACAGAATGGAAATAGAAAGGAATACACCTTTATCTCAGTGTTTCATGGTACCTTTACAAAGATTGACCATATATTAGTACATAAAAGTTTTATAGTTAAAAACAGAAAAGCAGAAATACTAAAAGTGTCATTTTCAGATCATAACACAATAAAAATTATAATTAATAAGGAACCAAGGAAACACAGATAAAAAACTAATTGAAGATTAAACAACCTAATCTTAAAGAATGAGTGAGTTAAAGAATAAATCATAGAAACAATCAATAGTTTTATTGAAGAGAATGACAATAAATGAGACCATATATCAAAACCCTATAGGATACAGCAAAAGCGGTGATTAGAGCAAAATTTATATTTCTATATGCTTACATCAGTAAAATAGAGAACTGACTTAATTGGGAATGCAACTTAAAAAAACAGAAAAAGAATCCCAATTAAATACTAAATTGGAAAACCTAAAAATTAAAGGTGAGATTAATGAAATTGAGAGTAAAAAAACCCATTGAATTAATAAATAAAACCAGGAGGTGGTTTTATGGGAAAAAAAACAACAAATAAAACAGATAAATAATTGGCTAATTTGATTTTTAAAAAAAGATAGAAGAAAACCAAATCACCATTATTAAAAATAAAAAGAGTGATTATACCACTAATGAAGATGAAATTAAAGTGATTATGAGGAGTTATTTTGCCCAATTATATGCCAATAAATTAAACAATTTAAGTGAAATGGAAGAATATTTACAAAAATATAAATTGCCTAGATTATCTGAAGAGGAAATAGAATATCTAAATAGATCTATTTTTAAAAAAAGAAATTGAACAAGCTATACATGAGCTTCATAAGAGAAAAGCACCAGGATCAGATAGATTTACCAGTGAATTCTATCAAATATTTAAAGATCAATTAATTCTAATATTAAATAAATTATTTAGAATAATAGGTAAAGAAGGGATTCTACCAAAGTCCTTTTATGAAACAAATATGATACTAATACCTAAACTAGGAAGAGTAAAAATGGAAAAAGAAAATTAGAGACCAATTTCATTAATGAACATGGATGCAAAAATTTTAAATAAAATTCTAGGTAAAAGATTACAACAATATGTTACAAAGGTTATATGTTATGATCAAGTGGGATTTATACCAGGAATGCAGGGATGGCTTAACATAAGAGAAACTATTAACATAATTGATTACATCAGTAATGAAAGTTTTAAAAAATCTTCTACATACCTGACAAACTGATATTCCTAAAGCATAGATCTGACTGTATCCCTCCTCTATTCAAGAAGCTTCCATTGCTGTCCATTGCTTCTAGGATAAAAAACTCTCTTTGTCATTTAAAGCCCTTCACAAAATGGCTCTGCACTATCTTTCCAGGCTGATTTCATATTTCTCTCAAATGAGATATTATTTGTAAAGCATTCACCCCAGTGCCTGGCACATAGTAGGTGCTTAATAAGTGCCTGTTTCCTTCCCCTTCTCTCCATCCCTTTATGTATTCTTGTATTCCTTCCAAACTGGCCTATCTGATGTTGCTCATGTACAAATTTCTGTCTCCTGCTTCCGTGCCAGTCTGTCCCCCATGCCTTGGAAGGTTCTCCTTTCTGCCTACTTCTCTCCAACCCTAGGTCCCCTTAAAGTACAGCTGAGGTGTCATCTACAAGAGGCCTTTCCTGATTCCACTTAGGAAATTGTTAATATCCCCAGGCTCCCAAATGACTTTCTCTTTATTTTATATAGATTTTATTTCCTTGGCGGATTTCTTCAGTCTCTATTAGTTCAAACAAGTTCCCCTTGTGCCTCATGTTTATTTTTTATAGTGGTGTAACAGTACACTGAATTGCCAATTAATTTGTGAAATTATTAATTGATTTATTGCAACCCAGAGAAAAGGGAAAAATCTCCTGGGAAGAGATTCAGCTTGCTTTCACTTCACACTTCACTTCACTTCACTTCACTTCACTTCACTTCACTCTTTCTTTCTACACATGAATTCATTGTACCCAGCTTGTTCAGGGATAGGGGCATCTGTGAATAGATTATAGACTCAGTCCTGGAGCTCCCAGTTTATGACTAAGAGATGGGATCTCAAAAAGGTTCCACTGGGTTGAGTAGGGGGCAGGTATGTCCAGCTTTTGAATTCTCTTCGTGGAAGACCATGATCGCAGGAAGCAGGGAGTAATATTTTAATCACACTTTAAGAAGTCGTAGAGAGTATGGGGGCAAATGGTATGGGAGGGTACAAAGACAGATGGCATGGGGGATTGGGTGGTAGAGGGAGGGCAGGCAGCTCAGGAAAGAGAATGGGGAGGGAAGGGGCGCACAGAGTCACTTACATAACCCAGAGTTGAGAGTTTTAGGGCAAAATGGACCCCTAGCAGATGGAGGAGTACTCTCTGGCAGGAGTTAGGGATTTCATTTTCATAGGGTTTTGGTGGTGGGAGACAGACTCTTATGCATGCCTCCTTAGGGTTAGTTCATTAACATGTACACATCATTTCAAAATTATTAGCAATATTTTAGGTTTAGTTCATTGATGTTCTGCTGGCCTTACTGCACGTGTCCTGAATTTTTCTGAGGATTACAGACAATGGGCAGTTAGCGGGACTGAGCGGCCCTTACAGTAAGACCTAGCTAACTTTTCCTAATTCAGCATATAGTGCCCATATGTGACCTTAGTTAATTTATGAAATAGTTTCCAGTGCCTCCTATGCTCCTCTAATTTATAAGGCAGTTTGCAAATAACTGTATATGCTTGTTTAATTTATAGGACAGTCTGTAAGTGACTTCTACTTTCCCCTTTTCAATCTTACTAATGTTACCTTATACTATGTACTTATCAACTTACTATACTAAACTTACTATAAGAGGGGGGTGGGTCAGGGGGGACCAGAACAAACTATGATTTCAACACATGCCATTACATTTATACACCACAATTTATAGCTATTCTCCAATTAATGGGCACTCTATTTCCAATTCATTCGCTACCACAAAAAGTACTGCTTCATATGTTTTGGTAAAAAATTGTGAACTCAAAAAAAGCCCGCAAACCTCAATTTTGAGATAGAATCATCTCTAAGAAAGAAACAAAAGAAATTGGGGTGCGTGTGTCCACAGTTTAATTTCTCTTAAGTTGGCTTGACATCCATTGCATGGGAATTCAGTTCAAAACTGGGCCTCCCTAAGGAGGCGAGTTCAGAACTGGCTCAATTTGAGGGTTTTGGGGTACAGCCTTATATGCCCTTTGAACAGTAGGTATTCCCAAGGAATGCTAATCAGCTCTGGGAGGTGGACCATATTAAAATGAGGGTCTTTCAGTACATGACCCAGGTCACTCATTCCTGGTCAAAGAGACATCAATTTCCATATCACTTGTCTTGACAATAGGGAGGAATCAGCATTCTCCTAGACCTGTTTAGGCAACATAATGAGCAGGAATAGACCCATTTAGATTACATTTTAATGTCCTTCTGAAGAAGGACTGAACTTTAAAAAAAAAAATGGGGATGGGAAGCTCTGAGTTTCCAAGATAATGATTACTAAGGAAAATAATTTTTCACTATATATATATATACATACACACACACACACATACATACATATATAGACTTTGCTAATAGGGCATTGCTAATTCTTGTCTGAATAGGTCAACCAAGGAGGAGGGCAATACTTCTTCTGCCAGTAGTGGCCAATATCATCCTCAGAGGTCAGTCGTGTACTCCAGGGTTGTAAATGGAACAGTGGAGAAAGAGTGGAGGACTAAACAATAATCCCCTTTGGGCCCTAGTCCAAGCTGCTGAGAAGGGACTCTATTTTGAGGTGGAGAAGTCTGAGCCACCATTTCAAGTGTCTGGAAGGTGGACCTCTCTGTTAGCTGAATCTGATTAAAATGAAGCTAGGGTCAAGACAACAGCAATTAGCAGAGAAGTCATACACTGAATAACAAAGTTCAATACATAGACCCTTAGAGCCAATGCATAGGACACTTAGAGGTTATGGAGATGTAACACCTGTCCAGAAAAGTGATTGAGAAAGTATAGTCTGACCCAACTGGGCAAAGGAAGCAGATGTATGATAAAGCTGTCTCCAGAAGGCCTGAGAATTCCTGCTGTGATTGCCTTCTGCTTTCTGAGCTGGAACCTGACAAATTCTTTCAAAGTGTGGCTCAAAAGCTATGTCAGATTCCCTGGCAATAGGAACAGTCCCAATTTTCTTTTTTTTTTTTAATATAAATTTATTTATTTTTAGTTTTCAACATTCACTCCCACAAGTTTTTGAATTCCAAATTTTCACCCCATCTCTCCCCACCCCAAGATAGCATGCATTCTGAATATCCCTTCCCCTAGTCTGTCCTCTCTTCTATCTTTCTCCCCTTCTCTTATCCCCTTCCCCTTCTATTTTCCTGTAGGGCAGGATAGACTTCTGTACCCCATTTCCTGTATTTCTTATTTCCCAGTAGCATGTGAAAACTTTTTTTTTAAACATATGTTTTTAAAACTTTAGGTTTCAAATTTTCTCTCTTCCTCCCTCCCCACCCACCCTCATTGAAAGGGCAAGCAACTCAATATAGGTTGTACATGTGCAGTTATGCAAAACACGTCCACAGTAGACATGTTGTGAAAAACTAACTCTATTTCCCTTAATCCTATCCTGCCCTCCCATTTATTCTATTCTTTCTTTTGACCCTGTCCCTCCTCAGAAGTATTTACTTCTGATTACCCCTTTCCCCATCTGCCCTCCTCTCTATCATCCCCCTGCTCTCTTGTCCCCTTCTCCCCCTATTTTCCTGTAGGGTAAGACAGATTTCCATACCCAATTGAATGTGTATGTTATTCCCTCCTTAAGCCAAATCCTATGAGAATAAGATTCACTCATTCCCTCACCTTCCCCGTTTCCCCTCCACTGTAAGAGACTTTTCTTTTTTTTTTTTGTGAGATAATTTACCCCATTCTACCTCTCCCTTTCTTCTTCTCCGAGTATAATCCTCTCTCATCCCTTAATTTTATTCTCCAGATATGACCCCTTAATCTTCAACTCACCCTGTGCCCTCTATCTATCTATCTACATATACATACATATAATTTTTTTCCTCAACTACCCTAATACTGACAAAGGTCTCATGAGTTATAAATATCATCTTTCCATGCAGGAATGTAAACAGTTCAATCTTAATAAGTCTCTTATGATTTCTCTTTCCTGTTTACCTCTTCATGTTCCACTTGAGTCCTGTATTTGAAAGTCAAATTTTCTATTCAGCTCTGGTCTTTTCATCAAGAATGCTTGAAAGTCCTCTATTTCACTGAATGACCATTTTTTCCCCTGAAGGATTATACTCAGTTTTGCTGGGTAGGTGATTCTTGGTTGTAATCCTATCTCCTTTGCCCTCTGGAATATTATATTCCATGCCCTGCGGTCCTTTAATGTAGAAGCTGCTAAATCTTGTGTTATCCTGATTGTGTTTCCACAGTACTTGAACTGTTTCCTTCTGGCAGCTTGTAATATTTTCTCCTTGACCTGGGAACTCTGGAATTTGGCTATAATATTCCTAGGAGTTTTCCTTTGGGGATCTCTTTCAGGAGGAGATCTGTGGATTCTTTCAATTTCTATTTTGCCCTCTGGTTCTACTATATCAGGGCAGTTTTCCTTGATAATTTCTTGAAAGATGATGTCTAGGCTCTTTTTTTGATCATGGCTTTCAGATAGTCCAATAATTTTTAAATTCTCTCTCCTGGATCTATTTTCCAGGTCAGTTGTTTTTCCAATGAGATATTTCACATTGTTTTTTAATTTTTCATTCTTTTGGATTTGTTCTACTGTGTCGTGATTTCTCATAAAGTCACTATCTTCCAATTGCTCTATTCTAATTTTTAAGGAAGTATTTTCTTCAGTAAGCTTTTGGACTTCCTTTTCCATTTGGCCAATTTTTCTTTTTAGGGCATTCTTCTCCTCATTGGCTTTTTGGACCTCTTTTGCCATTTGGGTTAGGCTATTTTTTAAGGTGTTATTTTCTTCAGTATTTTTTGGGTCTCCTTTAGCAAGCTGTTGACTTGTTTTTCATGATTTTCTTGCATCATCTCATTTCTCTTCCCAGTTTTTCCTCTACTTCTCACTTACTTGCTTCTCAAAATCCCTTTTGAGCTCTTCCAAGGCCTGGGACTGATTCATATTTTTCTTGGAGGCTTTGGATGTAGGAGCTTTGACTTTGTTGTCTTCTTCTGGTTGTATATTTTGATCTTTTTCACCAAAGTAAGATAATATAGTCTGACTCTTTTTGTGCTGCTTGCTCATGATCCCAGCCAATTACTTGAGTTTTAAACTCTTTGTTAAGGTAAGAGTCTGCTTCCAATGTGGAGAATGTACTGTCCCAAGCTTCAGGGGTTTGTGTAGCTGTTTTCAGAGATACTTGTAGGGACCTGTAAATTTTCAGTTCTTCCAAGGTGGTATGATAAGGGGTGAGGTGTTTTACTCCTTTCCTGGCCTATGACCACAGATATTCCTTTCTGTCCCGTAACTGTGAGGAAGGGTTCCTCTCCACAGCCACTCCAAGCTCCACCATGCCAGTGTTCCTCCTCACCCCAGAACTGCCGCCAGAACTGTGACCCAGATCCAAACACGGGCAAAGCAAGAGATTTCTGCCTCAGCACTGGCAAAGAGATCCCTGCAATCCCTCTCTGATCAGCCACTGAATTCCCCCTCAGTCTGTGGGCCAGAAGCTTGGGAAGCAGCTGCCCCCCCCCCGGGCCAGGCTGCGCTCTTGGGGAATGGAGCTGAAACCCCACCTTCCTTCTCAGCACTGACAGAAACAGACTTTTCCCACTGACCTTCTAAGTTGTCTTTGGCATTTGTGGATTGAGGAGTCTGGAAATCTCCACAGCTGCCCACGATTCAGTCCTCTGAGGCCTGTTCCAGGTTTGCGCGGCCGGCGCGCCCATGCAGCACTGTGCTGCGCTCCCAGCCTGGCGCAATACACCTTTCTGATCAATCATCCAGGTTGTCTTGGGCTGGAAATTTGTTTCACTCTGTCTTTTGTGGGTTCTGCTGCTTCAGAATTTGTTTAGAGCCATTTTTTATGAGTATTTGGAGGGGTTTAGAGGAGAGCTCAAGCAAGTCGCTGCTTTCACTCCGCCATCTTAGCTCCGCCCAACAGTCCCAATTTTCAAGAAAGCATCTATGAGGTCATTACAGATTGTTGGTAAGTCTCCTGTAAACAAGTGCTTTTGAAACTCTCTAGACGCCAGACTAGAGGTTTCCAAACTTATTTGGTCTACCACCCCCTTTTTTAAAAAAAAAATTACTCAGCATTCCCTTGGAAATCTACTTTCTTTAGCCCTTTAGCATTTTGTAAAAATTTACATCATTTCAAAAAAATGTAATTTTTCTAAAGTATGCATCTTAAATTCAATAATTTATTGTACACTTGTATTTTTTCCTGCATTGAAATTTTGATGATGCAATATTTCATCATGTTACCAATATAGTATCATACTGCAAAGAAGTCATTACGTGCACATATTCCTGCCGATGCACTCTGGGCTTCCTGACAAAGTACTACATGCTTACCTGCCAGTACTTGCTTGTTAATATGTATTGGTAGACTTGACCACTTATGAGTCATAACTTGCATTTTGTGCGTTTATTTGGAAAATAATGCAATCACTACAACTTTAACTCTGTTATACAACAGATGCGACATGTACAAATTGGTTTTCAAAAATTTCTCTTTTCTTTCCTTGTGCTTCCACCACCCCTTTATTTTTATCCAAAGCCCTCCTGGATTGTATCGCCCCCCTTAAGAACTTCTGCTAGACCATTCATTCTCCCCACAGGAAGCAATATGTAGATAGTTCTGAGACCTTTGCAGGTTGAGAATTCCTGGTCCAAAATAATAACTTGGAAAAGGTTTTGCTGATAAGATAAACCCCAAAGATTTTTTTGTTTCCCTCCCCTCTTTCACACCCCCACCCCCACCTCCAGGGCTTGATACAGGCCTCTATAAAGTTGAGATGAATCTTCTTGAGGGCGGGAGATGCAAAGTTGTATATAAAGAACACCAAGAGGCCAATCTGACTAGAATATACAGTTAATAAGGGAGAGTAATGTGAAATCTATCAGACATCAGTGTTTGGCACAATGGTGGGCATATAGTTGTCTCTCGATTAGGTAAGGGACAATGACTATGTTTAATGTAATTTTTGTTTAATTTACTCTGGTGATAGGTACCCTGAGGTAGAATAAAATTATTTAACAGCTATATGTGCATTTATTGACAAGACAGCTTCATATATATATGTATATATATATATATATATATATATATATACATATATATATACATATATATATATACATGTGTATGTATACATCTATAGATGCATGTGTGTGTGTGTGTGTGTGTGTGTGTGTGTGTGCATCATGGTTGCTCTGGCCACACTCTCTCAAGGCCAGTTTTACTATATTTTACCCCACCCCCACCCCTGCAAAGGTTTTCTGGTATTCTGAGAGAGCTGCTGAGTCCTTTTTCTACAGTTAGCTTAATCCTCCCACAACTGTGTCCCTCTCAATTTTTAGGGACCTATATATACATATGTATAATTAATATGTATAAATTAGCAACCCAATTCGATCTAACAACTTAATATTGAATTAGCTTTTACAAAAGGATTTCTTTAAACTTCAAAGATAAAACAAGAAAAAACATATAAACATCTGTGTAAGTGAAAGAGTCTTTCATCCTCAGATGCAAATAACATGAAAAGCCACCTGAATTAAGGAGTCAGGCACTGACCTTTATGGCAATGTAGTCAATGAAAAAGGCTTCTTCCAAGCATGTGGTAGGCCAACACAGAACATCCAAGCAGCTCCAATTCTACAGTCTCCTAGAAGCTGATACCAAGTGTCTTTCACATGAATAATACCATCTTAGGTGATTTAGGCATGTAGCAAACCTTCATTTTAAAGACTTACATGCATGTACATATACACGCATACATAAACATATATGTGCATATATACACATGCATGCACATACATTGCTGCTCCACATATATGCATGCATGTATGTATGGCTTTAAAACCTAGCCTTTAAGCATGCCCAGTTTGTCTAATAAGGAGCTCAGTGTGTCCCCTATCATGTGGATGAGGGGTGGCGTCTTTGATTGGCTGCCAGGGTCTTTAGAAGTGGTGAAACTGAGCAGTTTGCTCTCCTCAGTCATTCTCTTCTCCCAGGGTTCAGCCTATTCAACCTGTACTCTCAGCCACTCCTAGCTGCTGAGGCCAGGGTAGACACATGCCAGAAGGCCTGGACCTTGCCTTTCCCCTCCTTTCCTTCCTTTATCCAGCTCAGAGAAATGGGTCTCGAGGTGTTTTTTCTGCTTTGCATTGTTTGTCCTCTATTTCAGGTGCTGGTGGGGATCCTCACATTACCTGGAGTCTGCGTCATGGTGACGTTGAAGCTAGAGTTGCAGCCAGGCTGGCTTGGAAACCCTAAGAAGCTAGGGTGCCTGAGACTCAAGCCCAATTTTGTAGTTAGACCTGGGACTGTTCTCTAAGGGAATCAAGCTAAGCTATGAACCTAATCCTTTTCCCCTCCCAGAGACCGAGGTAGTGCTGTGGGGGGAGGAAGGTATGCCTCACACATGTTGGGAAGAGTGTATATATTTGTGAGAATACCTTTGAAATAAATATATTCCTTTGTAAAAGCTACACTGTGCTACATGTATACATACACTCATATGTGTATATATACATATTTGTGTCTGTATGTGTTTTTTCCCAGGCCTGTGATTTCATTGACTTAATCAATGAATCTAATTACCCTGTCAAAAAAGGAAATGTTTTTCATAAAACATAACCTGTTTTTTATTAAGCTTGTTTTTGGTTAAGGCTTTTTAGCAATCATTGTGTTCCCTTTTTAAGAACTCACTAAACATCCTCTTAATAATGCATTCTATAATTTTCCAAGATATATATGTGAATACATTTATATGTATGTGTGTATTTGTATATGTATATATGTGTGTGTATATACATACACACACACACACATATGTATTCCTATGGTCTCTCTCCTGAGAGTCATGTAGCTCCAAGCATCTCTTGGACATCTCAAAGTGGATGTCCTTGTAAGCATCTCAAATTCATTATATTTCCCCCAAACCTTCTCCCCTTCTCAAATTCCTTATTATTGACAAGGATAATACCATCCTCACAATCCTGGTTTTATCCTTGACTCCTCACTCTGATTCACCTCATATATCCAGTTCATTGCTAGATCTTATTTCTTTTTTACAAGGTAACTCAAAAGTCATTTATTTTAGCCTGTATTTCCACAGGAATCCAGTGCAGACCAATCCATTCTATAAACATTTGATCATATTGTTTGTACCTTCACAACATCTTTCATATGTATACCTTTCTCTCTACTTATGAAGCCACAACCCTAGTTTTCTTTGTTTTTTATTGTATAATTGTCTTTTCAATTGTGTCTGACTCTTCGTGACCCCTTTTGAGGTTTTCTTGGCAAAGATACTGGAGTGTTTGCCATTTTCTTCTCCAGTTCATTTTACAGGTGAGGAAACTGAGGAAGCAGGGTTAAGTGACTTGCTCAGGATGACACAGTAAGTGTCTCAAGCCAGACATGATAAGGACTGAAGTCTTCCTGACTCCAGGCCCAGCACTCTACCCACTGCACCACCTAGCTGCCTGTTCTCTTCCTTAAACTGCAGAAGCTTTCTTCTATTTGACCTCCCTTCTCAAGTCTCTCCTTACTCCAATCCATCTCAAATACCAAGTTGATTTTTCTAAAGCACAGTTCTCATCATCTCACCCCCCCACTCAATAAATTCCAGTGGCTCCCTATCACCTCCAAGATCAATTATAAAGTCCTTTGTTTGGCATTCAAAGCTCTTCACAACCTGGCCCCTTTTTTCCTTTCCAGTCTTCTTACACCTTATTCTCTTCCATGCATGCTAAAACCCGGCTACCCTGGAAGGAAGCCCCTCAAACACTGTGGTCTATCTCCTATTTCTGTGTCTTTGAACTGGCTATCCCCTATGCCTGGAATGCTCTTCCTCCTCCCTCCACTAAGTTTCCCTAGCTTCCTTCAAGAGTCAGCTCAAATTCCTCCTGCCTCAGGAAGCCTTTCTTGGTCCCCCTCACCCTCCCCTCCTTCAGTTGCTAATGCCTTTCAGATTATCCTCTGGTTACTCTGTGTATATCTTGTATGCACCTAGTTACAGATAGATAGATGGATGGATGGATAGATAGATAGATAGATAGATTTATAAATATAAACATACCTATATTTATCTATATAGGTGTGTGTCCTCTCCTCCATTAGAATGTGAGCTTCTTTAGGGCAAGGACTGTTGTTTGCCTTTCTTTGTATCCCCAGGACTCAGCACACTTAGTAAGCATATAATGAATTCTGTTGACTGACTGTCTGACATGTGTTCTCTATGATTATATCCTCCCCAACTGGTGAGATGGTCATATTTGGAAAAGTGTATTCCATGTGTGGGTATGAGATCTCTTTCTGTACTTTATTTGCTGTGTTGCTTGATTAAATGTGTTTTGCTTGGAACGTACATGACCAGTCTGGGGCTGCCACCAGTTTTCCTGCCACTGGACTCCCATGACTCTGGAGGGGAGAGTGAGGCTGATGACTTTGCACAGCTCTGCCTCATTTTAATCCAATTCGCTTACAAGTCAAGACATCACCCTCCTGATGTCACCGTTCTTCTTCAAGAGTAGAGGATGTTGTGCGATGACTAATATTGATAAACTTAACCCTTCCCAGCAATACAAGGATCTAGGACATCTCTAGAGGCCTCGTGATGGAAAATGCTATCCACATTCAAAGAAAGAACTATGGAAGTTGAATTGCTTTTTTTTTCTCCTATGTTGAGTTTTGTTTCCTCTTTCTGGTGGTTCCTCCTATAGGTTTTAATTTTTACTTACAACATCACTAATGTGAAAATATGTTTAATAGGAATGTATATATATATATATATATATATATGTATATATATATATATATATATATATATATATATAGCCTATATCAGATTGTGCGCCATCTTGGGGAGGATGGTGGGGAGGAAGGAGGAGAAAAATTTTAAACTCAAAAGCATATGGAAGTGATTGTTGATAAATCAAAATAAATTAATAAAAAAAATTTTTAAAAAGAAATCTAAAAAAAAAGAAAGAGTGGAGGATGAAGAACAGCAAGACTGCTTATTGGCTAGGAGAAAATTAAACATGGTGGTGGGGACCACATCAATTATATTTTTTAAATAGCCAATGACCTAGAAAGTGCCTAGAATTGGATATGGCTTTTCTGGAAGCCTATGTGAAGGAGACCTCCTTGGCACTAGATACTCCATCACTCAAAAATTTTCATTGGTTCCCTATTTTTTAGAGAAGAAAGTCACTTCACTCCTTTACTTATCATTTATGTCTCTCCATAGTTGCACCAGATTTCCTTTCGAGTTTTATCTTCTCTTACTTCTCATGAACTCTGTGTTCTAGCCAAATTGTCCTGTTATTTTCTCTGTTGAGCAAAGCACTCTCCATCTCTGTACTTTTGTTTATGATAGTCTATACACTTGGAATGCCCTTTCTTCCTTTCTCTGCCTGTTGAATTCCTACCTATATAGGGCTATTTTGGAGATATTTCAGGTTCAGTTCCAGACCACCACAATAAAGCAAATATCATAATGAAATGAGTCACATGAATTTTTTGGTTTCCCTGTGCATATATTTTATCATTATTATTATTATTATTTTTTTTTTTTTTTTGGTGAGGCAATGGAGGGTAAGTGACTTGCCCAGGGTTGCACAGCTAGGGTTAAGTGTCTGAGGTCACATTTGAACTCAGGTCGTCCTGACTCCAGGGCCGGTACTCTATCCACTGTGCCACCTAGATGCCCCCATTCCCTGTGCATATTAAAGTAATGTTTACACTATACTGTAGTCTATTAAGTGTACAATAGTATCATGTCTTTTAAAAAAGTATATACTTTAATTGAAAACTACTATATTTCTTAAAAAATGCTAAAAAAAAAGGGATCTGAGCATTTAGCAAGTCGTAATCCTTTTGCTGGTGGAGGGTCTGTGTTGTTGGCTACTAACTGATGGGGTGATGGTTGCTGTGGCAATTTCTTAAAATAAGACAATGACTCTTCCTTTTACTTGAATACCTAGAGGCCATTGTAGGGCTTTTAATTGGCTTAATTTCATTATTGTTGTTTCAAGGAATAGGGAGGCCTGAGGAAAGGGAGAGAATGGCAGGTTGGTGGAGCAGTCAGAACATATACAACATTTATTGATTAAGTCCTTGTCTTGTATGGGCAGTGTCTGAGGTGCCCCAAAACAATTACAATAGTAACATCAAAGGTCACTGATCACAGGTCACCATTACAGATATAATAATAATGAAAAAGTTTGAAATATTGCAAGAACTACCAAAATGTGACACAGAGACGTGATGTGAGCATATGCTGGGGAAAAAATGGCACTGGTAGACTTGCTCAATGTAGGGTTGCCACAAACCTTCAATTTGTGAAAAACAAAACAGAACAAAAAAACCCATGATGTCTGTGAAGCACGATAAAACAAGGTATATACAATAAAATTAAATATGCCTATATCGAGGCAGCTAGGTGGTGCAGAATGTTGGACATGGAGTCAGGAGACCTGAGTTCAAATCCAGCCTCAGACACTAACTGTGTGACCCTAGGCAAGTCACTTAACTCTGTTTGCTTCAGTTTTCTCATCTGTAAAATGAGCTGGAGAAGGAAATGACAAAACACTCCAGTATCTTTGCCAAGAAAACCCCAAATGGGGTTATGAAGAGTGAGACACGACTGAAAATGACTAAATAACACCAACATGCCTGTACTCCAAAGCCCAACTCAATTCTGCCTCCTCCTTGAAGTCTCTGCTCCAAGGTTACGTAGCACTTTGTTTTTACAGCTATCTAATGTCCTTATCATATAGTTATTTATTGTAAGTATCAATATTTGTGTCTTATTCCCCAACTGGACTGTAAGCTCTGTGAGGGCAGAGACCATAATTTATCTAAACTTTGCATCTCTACCTCAGCATAGTGCCTTCTATGCAGAAGGCATTTCAAAAATGTTGAATAGATAAATGTTTGTGTAATATGTACAACCTTCCAGGAGTAATTTATTGTATTTCACTACAAAATTGTCACACCCTGGTTTTTTGTTTTTGTTTTTTTTGTTTTTCAATCTAAAAATTTGTTTATAACATTTCATGGCATAATTGTTGCATGGTATAATTCTGTTCCTCATGCCGCTTAAAAGGTAAACAGAGCAGCAATGTATATTCACCAGTGGCATATGGATATGCATTTATCTCTCCCACATTGCTAGCCGCAAGCCTAGAGTTCTCAGCACACATGCATTGTCAGTATTTAGTTTGAAAGCATATTTATGGGGCAGCTAGGTGGCGTGGTGGATAGAGCACTGGTCCAGGAGTCAGGAGGACCTGAGTTCAAATGTGGCTTCAGACACTTGACACTTACTAGCTATGTGACCCTAGGCAAGTCACTTAACCCCATTGCCTAAACAAAAAAAAAATTATATTCACAAGTATTCCATGCATCCTAATCTGGCACCAAAGACAGTTTCATAATAAATGATTTTTAAGTAATACCAGCACAATTTTTTAAAAAGCTTCATGTTATGGTCATACCCCACTTTTTTGCAAAAAAATTGGCATAAAATCTGCGACGATTATGCAGTAAATGTAAAGAAAAATTTTTTATTGGTAAATTAGTAAACAAATCTACCAGTAACCATTTATTAAGCCCCTACTCTGTGTTAAGTATTACAGTAGGTACTTGGAGAGGCAAAGATAAGATATGAAATAATGCCTGATCTCAAGGAGCTGTCAGGTACCTTCTGTCAAGGCAGACAACATGTGTGGATATAATTATGTATTGAGTTATCTTTTTGGCCTCACTTTCTAACAAGAGCAGCTACAACTATCCCCTCGAGATTCTAGGAGTACGTCTGAGGGGTTTGAAGTGTCTTTTCTCCAATGCTATTGGATTAAGGCCCAAACTAGGTATGTCTTCCTCACTGTTTTCTGCTATTAACTATAATCCCAGGCCCATTTCACAGCATCAGCTAGCTTTTACAAAGGGATATTTACTTGGAAGATAGAGCAATAATAAAATTACAAACATTCCCCTCAACACCTCAGGGGCACATTTTCTCCTATACCACTTTGGTCTCTGGGAAAGTGGTTTCAGACTTAGCACAATTTCAACCTAGCATTGGTCCTACCAAATTCACATTCATATGCATCATCACTGTCAGAGGAGCCCTGGTCTTAACTTTTGCTGGCCTGGTCTTGAAAGTCACTCCTCAATACTTAGGGCATTGATGCTAGGCTGGCTACAAAAGCTAGAATGGCCTTAACACCCAGGTTCAAGTCTGATAGCTTGCTCTCCTGACCTTTAGAAAGTGATAAGGTTGTTATTGATCTCCTTCACCCAAAATGAAAAAACCAGCTCTGATGCAGGGAAAGGAAAGAGGCTGGTATTCACAGAGCCACTTGTCAGCTTTAGAAGGAGAGGACTCTGCCCTTATGTTATTATCTCTCACTGGATGTCATCAGTGAAGGAGTCAAATAAGAACAGAGATTCCCCAAAAGAAAGAAAGAGGACCACCCAAATATACTTTGTGTTGTTTAGCTCTGTGCTGCTGAATGAACCTTGTGGAAGAAAGAAAGAAAAAGAAAGAAAGAAAGAGAGAAAGAGAGAAAGAGAGAGAGAGAAAGAGAGAAAGAGAGAGAGAAAGAAAGAGAAAGAGAGAAAGAGAGAAAGAGAAAGAAAGAAAGAAAGAAAGAGAAAAAGAAAAGAAAGGAAGGAAGGAAGAAAGAAAGAAAGAAAGAAAGAAAGAAAGAAAGAAAGAAAGAAAGAGAAAGAAAGAAAGAGAAAGAAAGAAAGAGGAAGAAAGAAAGAAAGAAAGGAGAGAAAGAGAGAGAGAGAAAGAAAGAAAGAAAGAAAGGAGAGAAAGAAAGAAAGAAAGAGAGAGAAAGAAAGAAAGAAAGAAAGAGAAAGAAAGAAAGAAAGAAAGAAAGAAAGAAAGAAAGAAAGAAAGGAAGGAAGGAAGGAAGGAAGGAAGGAAGAAAAAGAAAGAAAGAAAGAGAGGCAGCTAGGTGGCACAGTGGATAGAGCTCTGGCCTTGGAGTCAGGAGGAAGTGAGTTCAAATCCAGTCTCAGACACATGACACTTACTAGCTGTGTGACCCTAGGCAAGTTACTTAACCCCAATTGCCTCACAAAAAAAGCAAAAAAAAAAAAAAAAGAGAGAGAGAGAGAGCGAGAAAGAAAAAAAGAAGGAAAAAGAAAGAAAGAGGACAACTAAGGCATTTGTATGGTCTCCTCAGCTCTGGGTCTACGGCTACAGACAATGTTGTCTGTTCTCCACCTTATGGGTAGCAGACTGAAACTAGTTGCAGAATGTCTGCGCACGCTCCCAAGTCTCTCAAAAACCTTCCAGTACATGTCATCATAGCTTTCTTCTAATCAGGCTGAAAGTCTTTTCACATGGGGAATATGTTTAGAAATGTTTTGGTCATAGGAAGCTTGGTGCACTGGATAGAGCACTGAGCCTGGAGTCAGGAGGACCTGAGTTCAGATCCTACCTCAGACACTTACTAGCTATGTGCTCCTGGACAAGTCACTTAACCTTACTTTCCTCAGCTGTGAAATGGGGGTTGGTAATAATAGCACCTTCTTCTCAGGGTTGTTGTGAAGATCATATGAGATAATATTTGTAAAATACTTCTGGTACATAATAGTCACTTACTAAATGCTTTTTCCTTCCTTTCCATGTGTCAGTCTCCCATTATAATATATATACAATACAGTATTACAGTATATACAGAATAAATATATGAATGCCATCAGGGGCTCACCAGTGTTTATCTATTTGAGCCTTGGGGAGTTTCAGTATTGTGACTAAAGAGTCTCCCCGAAGAGAAAAAGGAGACGTCTATCAAGAGGCAATGACATTAAATAAAGAACAAACCAGGGGTCGGTCATGTGAGTACCCAGGAACCTGTGGTTACAGCAGGGGGTGCACCATGCCTTCTTAGCTCAAGCAGCTTCAAACATGATAGATGATGCCACAGCCTCCAGACTCAAGAACTTCAATTTTAGGAGCAACCAGAAGGGGAACAAGAGAAGATGGGAGTTTAGTGCTCCCAAAGCTAGTACTATTTCTGTTGTTGATTGGGTAGGGTGATAAAGGGAGATGCAGGGTAGAGACTCTAGCTTCCCATGTTTGTTGAGAGTGACAGCCGTGAAACTCTTAGCTCTCTATCTCTTACCTCACTCTGGCTCTCTCTCTCATTGAGCTTATATATCTCATTCTTCATTCCTTTAAAGAATTGGGCACTTTATCTATTTGCTAAATGTTCTCAAAAAGGGAAACCAGATTTATTGTCTACATCTGTGTCCTTGGGGAAAAATTAAAAGCAGATAAGTAGGAGGCTATGAATGCCCTGGAACATGGACATGGAGAGAAGGTAATTCTCTTTCTAATTCAATTGCTGGGGTTTGTACTGGCTGGTGCTTAAGAAAAACCAAATAAAATTTTATTGATAGCATATTATTAATCTCCCCAAAAGCAGAGATCAAAATTGAATCCTTGATTCTGTTCTCTCCCAGATTATACATCTGAATAGTAGTGACAAAGGGAAAAGTAACAACTATGGGGCCACCTGAAGGGAGGAGATGGAAAAAGTGGTTCTACCTATAGGAGAAAGGGAGTCATATTATTCATTTTGAACTTAAATACATAAAGCCAAAAAAAAAAGAATATTTCCATGTACATAGCTGAACCTAGCAAGAGAATTCACTATAAAACCATGACTTTACATTTCATATTGTTTACTTTTAAAAAAACTATATAATAAGTACTACTTGTCATTTTCGAAGCTATTTTGCTTTCTATGCTTCCTTCTACATTTTCTTTTATTCTCTGCTGTGCCCTTTTTATATTTTTCCTCCTCTCTCCCCTGCTCCCTTGCCCTAGAGATGGCATTGGACACGAATATGTATATGTATGTAAAACCATACTATAAATATTTATATTTATCGGTTCTTTCTCTGGAGACAGAGAGCATATTTATTCATAGGTCCTTTGTAGTTAATTTGGGCATTTATAATAATCAAAATGACTTGGTGGCTGAAAGTCATTCTTAAAGCAATATTGCTATTACTATATACAAAGTTTTCTTGGTTCTTCTCATTTTGCTCTTCGTTAATTCATGCAAGTCTTTCCATGTTTTTCTAAAATTCTAAAATTTTTTATAGCACAGTGATATTCCATCACAATCATATTCCACAACTTGTTCAGCCATTCCCCAATTCATGGGCATCCCTGTAATTTCCAGTTCTTTGCCACCACAAAGAGAGCTGCTATAAACATTCGAGAACACATAGGTTCTTCTCCTTTTTCCCTGATCATCTTTGGAAACAGACTTAAAAATGGTATTACTGGATCAAAGGGTATATAGGCAGTTCAATAATTTTCGGGGCATAATTCTAGATTGCTCTCCAAAATGGTTGGTTTAATGGCTGGATTAGTTCACGGTTCCACCAACAATGAAATAGTGTTGCAAATTTTCCACATCTCCTCCAATATTTGTCACTTTCCCCTTCTATCATTCTGTCAATCAAGTGTAAAATGATATGTCAAGGTTGTTTTAATTTGCACCTCTCTAATCAATAATGATTTAGAGCATTTTTTTCCTATGACTAGAAATTGTTTTGATTTCTTCATTGGAAAACTGCCTGTTCCCATCCTTTGACCATCTATCAATTGGGGAATAACTCATCTTCTTATAGATTTGACAAAGCTCTTTTTTTCTCCAATTTTTCATTTTCCTTCTGATCATAGCAACAACACTGGTTTTATTTATACAAAAACATTTTAACAATACGATTGAAATTATCTATTTTACACCTCACAATGCTTTCTATCTCTTGTTTATTTATAAATTGTTAGCCTATCCATAAATCTGACAGATAAGATGTTCCATGTTCTTCAGATTTTCTTCTAATATCTCCCTTTATATCTAGGTCTCATATCCATTTTGATCTTATCTTGGCAAATGGTATAAGATATTGGTCTATGTCAAATTTCTGCCAGACTGCTTTCCAGCTTCCCCAATAATTTTTACTAAATAAGGAATTCTTATCCCCAAAACTTAAGTCTTTATGCTTATCAAATACAGGGTAACTATAGTCATTTGCTGCTGTGGATTATATGTCTACTCTGTTCCCTTGATTTACCTTTATAATTACTGCCTTATAATATATTTTAAGATCTGGTACTACTAAACCTCCTTTCTTTACATTTTTTTCATTAGTTCCTTTGATATTCTTGACCTTTTGTACTTCCAAAAGAATTTTATTATATTTTCTAATTCAGTAAAATAATTTTTTGGTAATCTAATTGAGATGGCATTGAATATATAGATTAACTTAAGTTAAATTGTCATTTTTTTTTTAGGCAATTGGGGTTAAATGAGTTGCCCAGGGTCACACAGCTAGTAAGTGTCAAGTGTTTAGTCTAAGGTCAGATTTGAACTCAGGTCCTCCTGACTTCAGGGCTGGTGCTCTAATCCACTGCACCACCTAACTGCCCCCTGTCATATTGGCCCTGCCTACCCATGAACACTTAATATTTTTCCAATTATTTAAAACTGATTTTATTTGCATAATTTTTTTTTATGATTTTGTTCATATATTTCCTAAGTTTGTTTTGGCAGGTATACTCTCAGGTATTTTATACTGTCTACAAGTATTTTAAATGGGGTATCTCTTACTATCTCTTCTTGCAGGATTTTGTTGGTGACATATATTTATATATATATATATATATATTTGAATGTTGATGATTTATGTGGGTTTACTTTATATTCCGCAACTTTGCTAAAAATTATTGGTTGTTTCAACTAACTTTTCAATTAGTCTTTAGGATTTTCCAAGTATATCATCGTATCATTTGCAAAAATAAATAGTTTTATTACCTAATTGCTCATTCTAATTCCTTCTATTTCTTTTTCTTCTCTTATTGCTTTTGCTAGGATTTCTAATACAATATGGAATAATATTGGTGACAACAGCCATCCTTGTTTCACATCTAATTTTAATGGGAAGGCTTCTAGTTTATCCCCATTACAAATGTATCAATATCAAATTTGTTTCATAAAAGGAGTTTGACAGGACCTCTTCTTTGCCTATGATTCCAAATAATTTATTTAATATTGGAATTGGTTAGTTTTTAAATATTTGATAGAATTCACTTGTAACTCCATCTGCTTCTGGTACTTTTTTTCTCAAGAAGCTCCTTTGTGGCCTGTTCAATTTATTTTTCTAAAATAGGTCTGTTTAGATATTCTATTTCCTCTTCTGCTAATCTAGGCAATTTATATTCTCATAAATATTCTTCCATTTCACTTAAGTTGTTTAATTTATTGGCACGTAATTGGGCAAAATAACTCCTTATAATTGTTTTGATTTCATCTTTGTTAATGGCATATTCATCCTTTTCATTTTTTATACCATTGATTTGGTTTTCTTCTCTCTTTTTAAAAATCATATTAACCAATGATTTATCTGTTTTATTGGGGTTTTTATCCAGAAAACCAACTCTTAGCTTTATTTGTGAATTCAATGGTTTTCTTACTCAATTTTATTAATATCATCTTTAATTTTTAGGATTTCCTATTTAGTGTTTAATTGGAGATTTTTAGTTGTTTTTTTTAGTCTTTTTAATTGCATGTCTAATTCATTAGTCTGCTCTTTCTCTATTTTATTGATGTAAACATTTAGAGATATAAATTTTCCTCTGATTACTACTTTTGTTGTATCCCATAGGTTTTGACATATTGTCTGATTATTGTCTTTCTCTTTAATGAAATTATTGATTGTTTCTATGATTTGCACTTTAACCCACTCATTCTTTAATATTAGGTTGTTTACTCTCCAATTAGTTTTTATTCTATGTTTCCATGGTACCTTATTAAATATAATTTTTATTGCAATGTGATTGGAAAAGGATGCATTTAATATTTTTGCTTTGCTGCTTTTAACTATAAAATGTTTATGCCCTAATATATAGTCAGTTGTTATAAATGTACCAAGTGCTGCTGAGAAAAAGGTATAGTACTTTCTATTCCCATTTAATTCTCTCCAGATATCTATCATATTTAGCTTATCTAAAATTCTATTCACTTCCTTGACTTCTTTCTTATTTATTTTTTGGTTCGATTTATCTAGTTCTTAGAGGGGAAGATTGAAGTTCCCCCCTATTGTAGTACTACTGTTTATTTCCACCTGTCATTGACTTAAATTTTATTTTTAAAATTTTGGACGCTACTGTATTTGGTGCCTATAGGTTTAGTACTGATATTGTTTCATTGCCTATAGTACCTTTATCATAATGTAGTTTCCCTGTTTGTCTCTTTTAATTAAATCTGTTTTAGTTTTAACTTTGTCTGAGATCATGATTGTTATCTCTGCTTTTTGTACATCAGCTGAAGCATAATGAATTCTACTCCAGGCCTTTATTTTAACTCTGTGCATAAATCTCATTTTAACACGTGTTTATTATAAACAACATGTTGCCAGATTCTGTTTTTTAATCCATTCTGCTGTCCATTTTTGTTTCATGGGTAAATTCCATCTCATTCACATTCAAAGTTATGATCGCTATTTGTACATTTCCCTCCATCATATTTTTCCTCACTGTTGTCTTTCTCAGTCTCTCTTTTCACTCTATCCCTCCTCAAACATCTAGTTTGCTTCTACCTGCTATATCCTTTATCCACACCCTTTTAAAAAATCCCTTCCTTATTGTCCCCCTTACCTTCTTATTCCTTATTCTATATTCCTAATTCTACGCACCCGTCTAAGTGTCCCTCCATTATTCTCTTCCCCCACCTTCCTAAATCTTAACCTATACACTATTCCAAAAGACCCTCCCTTATCTTATCCGCTTGCCCTCCAACTGCTCTATAAATTTAGAAGACTTTTATACCCTTCTAGATGTATATGTTGTTCCCTCTTTACCTGAATCCAAAGAGAGTAAGGTTCCAGCACTACCAGCCCTCCACCCCCACCTGCTTCCTCTGTATCAGTTCTTCCTTTCATGCCTCATTTGCATGAGATAATTACTCCTTTTTACCTTGTCCTATACAATTTTTCTTTTTTTTAGAATCATACTCAGGTCAGCCCCAACCTTTCTTCCAAACTACCCATGGCAGTCTTAAGAATGCTGATAACAGGGGCAGCTAGGTGGTGCAGTGGATAACCCACCCTGGAGTCAGGAGGACCTGAGTTCAAATCTAGCCTCAAACACTTGACACTTCATAGCTGTGTAACCCTGGGCAAGTCACTTAACCCGAAGTGCCTCTCAAAAAAAAAAGATAACATTTTCACATATAAGAAGTAAATAATTTGACCTCATTGAGTCCCTTACAATTGGTCTTTAATGTTTACCTTGTATTGCTCCTGGATTTTATGTCAAATTTTCCATTGAGTTCTGTTACTTGTTGTTTTTGTCACAAATACCTGAAAGCCTTTCAGTTTGTTAAATGTCCACTCCTTTTTTTCATTCAGGATTATACGGAACTTTGATGGGTAAGTTATTTCTGGCTGCAACTCCAGCGTTTTTGCTTTTCAGGATACAATGTTCCAAGACCTACAGTCTTTTAAGGTAGAAGCTGCTAGGTCTTGTGTAAGCTTGATTGTTGCTCTGCAGTACTTGAATTGTAACATTTTCTCCTTAACCTAGGAGCTTTGAAATTTGGCTGTGGCATTCCTCTAAGTTTTCCTCCTGGGGTCTTTTGTAGGTGGGGATCAGTGGATTTTTTTTCCTGTTTTTACTTTATCCTCTTGTTCTAGAACTTCAGGTTAGTTTTCCTGAAACATTTCTTGTAATATTCCATCAAGATTTTTGTTGTTGTTGTAATTTTCAGGTAATCCAACAATTCTTATGTTGTCTCTCCTTGATCTGTTCTCCAGATCAGTTGCTTTTCTTCTTCTTTTTTGGCTAGGCAGTTGGGGTTAAGTGACTTGCCCAGGGTCAGACAGCTAATAAGTGTCATGTGTTGTGTGTCTGAGACTGGATTTGAACTCAGGTCCTCCTGACTCCAAGGCTGGAACTCTATCCACTGCACCACCTAACTGCCCCACAGACCAGTTCTTTTTCTAATGAGATGTTTCACGTTCTCTTTTATTTTTTTCATTCTTTTTCCTTTTGTTTTATTATTTCTTGGTGTCTTATAATGTCATTTGCTTCCCTTTGCCCAATTCTAGTTTTCAAGGAGTTATTTTCTTCCTTAAGTTTTTGGATCTATTTTTCCAATTGGTTTACTTTCTTTTCATAATCTTCTTGGATTGCTCTTATTTTCCCCCTAATTTTTCCTTGATCTCTCTTATTTTATTTTGGAAGTCTTTTTAAAGTTCTTCCAAGAGCTCCGTTTGGGCTTGTGACTATTTGACAATTCTCTGAGATAGGAGTAGCTTTTTTCACTTTACTGTCTTCCTCTGAATATGAACCTAGACCTTCTGCATCCCCATAGTAGCTGTCTATGGGTGGATTCTTTCTCCTTTGCTTACTCATTTTTATTTAAATTTTGTTTTATTTTGTTTTTAGCAGTTTATTATTGTAATCAGGTTCTAGTCCTGAGGTATGGGGAATGGTGCCCCCAGGCTTCAGGTCCTTCTTACTCTTGTTTTCTGAACTCTTTCCAGGAGCTCCACCTCAATCACTCCACTCCACCTCCAAGCTAAGTGGTCCCCAGCTTCACTGTCTCACAAATGCTCTTACTCTCTGCTTTCTCTCCCATAGCTGCAAACTTCAGCTCTCCGCTCTGCCCCGGAACCAAAACCAGGGACTCTGCTTTCCTGGCATCCAGCAATAGTGAAGAGTCCTTCAATCTGCTACTCAGCTGTCTGATCCCCAGCACTGTCTGTGAGGTGAGTGTTTCAGAGACTGAGGCTGCTAGCAGACCCAGCTGCCTCCAGGGCTGGTTGTTTGTTGATTCAGCAGAGTGTGCTCGGAGGTGTTTGCACTTCATTCTGGGCAGCACCTGTACCCCTGGAGGTTGAGTCTTTCCTGAGGTCTTCTCAGATTGTCTCAGGAAGACAACTGTTTTACCCCAACTTTTGTTTATTTTTGCCTCTTCACTTTGAGGTAATGTTCTGTCTTGTTTGTGGAGGAAATTGGGAGAACCTGGAATTTTCTGACCTATTCAGCCATCTTTCCAGAATCCTCTCCCAGATTAAACTTAAAAGTAAATCATGATCATTTTTTTTTTCAGAGAGCCAGTTGTTAAACATTTGCCAGCATGCTCCTTTCAGTTTCTACTCCCATTCCAAAGTTCTCATCAACCTACTAATTCTTTCCTAGAAACATTCTGCTTCAGGGCTAACAGAGTGCTTGGCACGTTGTGGCCTGAATGACTGTCTCACAGGACACCTGCCATTCAGTTCAGAGCCCTTTGCTCTGGACCTTTTTCTCCCAGTATCCTCAAAACTGTCTTGTCCTGAGTCCATCAGTTATCACACCTGATTTCCTTTGTCTCATGTTGAAGAGTTCTGCTGTGCTAGTGTCTAAGGCAAGACTCCAACTCAGGTTTCCAAACTCCCAGCCTAACATTCTTTCTGCTAGTGCTCACGTTAGTCATAGCTTACCAAGCATTGTGGGTAATTAAGACAAAGGGATTTATTTTTAACTACAACTTGAGGTGACATCCGGAAGTACCTGGTGAACAGACCTATGTTCTCTCTTTATCCACCAGAGGGAGCCCATTTATCAGGAAATTGAACAAATAATTCCTTTCTTTAGCGTTTAAAAAAAATCAAGAATCTTTAGAGCTGAAGAGGACCTTAGAGGTCGTCTAATTTATCTCTCTCATTTTTTTTCCTTTTTGGTTGGCGAGGCAATCAGGGTTAAGTGACTTGCCCAGGGTCACACGGCTAGTGAGTATTATGTATCTGAGGCTAGATTTGAACTCAGGTTCTGTTGATTTCAGGGCCAGTGCTCTATCTACTGTGCCACTTAGCTGCCACTCTCCTGTTTTAAAGATAAGAAAACTGAGGCCTAGAGATGCCAAGTAACTTGGTTAAAGTCACATAACAACTTAGGGGAAGAGCAATGATTATCAACAAATCAGACATATTACACTTGAACATTTGCAAAATACTTTCTTTAAATAATTTTGTGAGGTAAATACAAGTATTACTTTACTTTAGCTCCTTTAGCATTCCAATCCCCTATGATGAATATGACTTTTTTTGGTGTTATTTTTAAAAGGTGTTAGATACAAACATATGTCCTTTTGTCAATTATCTATAAGAGTTGCAGTATAATAGATACTGCAAGTATCTATAACATTATCTCCATTTTATAGATGAGAAAATGGAGGTTTTCAGAGGGTTTAGATTTAGATACAAAGCTAGTGTCTGAGGCAGGATTCAAACTCAGGTTTCCAAACTCCCAGCCTAATAGTCTTTCTGCTAATGCTCACATTAGTCATAGCTTCCATTAAAACTAGTTTACTTTTGTAAAGAGTAAAATGCTTTCCTCACAACACTCTAAGGTTGTGACAGGACTACAAAAAATGTAAATGTTTCTGTGCTTTCCACGTTGTCTGGTTTCTGTTAATTCTGTTGTTATTGTTTAGTCTAACTCTTTGTGGACCATGCTATGCCACGCTCTTCTGTCCTCTACTATATCCCAAAGTCTGTCTAAGCTCATGTTCGTGGCTTTCATGACGCTATCTATCCATCTCCTCCTCTGCCATCCCCTTTTCCTTTTGCCTTCAATCTTTCCCAGTATCAGGGTCTTTTCTAATGAGTCCTGTCTTCTCATTTTGAGGCCAAAATATTTAAGCTTTAGCTTCAATATTTGACCTTCTAGTGAATAGCCTCAATTAATTTCTTTAAGTATTGATTGATTTGATCTCCTTTCTGTCCAAGAGACTCTCAAAAGTCTTCTCCAGCACCACAGTTTGAAAGTGTGGATTCTGTAGCACTCAGCTTTCTTTATAGTCCAATTCTCACGGCCATACATTGCTACTGGAAAGCCATAGCTTTAACTATATGGACCTTTGTCCTAGCTTTCCTTCCAAGGAGTAAGCATTTTTTAATTTCATGGATGCAGTGACCATCTGCAGTGATCTTTGAGCTCAAGAATATGAAATCTGATATTGCTTCCATTTCTTCTCCCTCTATTTGCCAGTGATGGGACCAGTTGCCAAGATCTTAGGGTGTTTTTTTTTAAATGTTAAGCTTCAAGCCAGCTTTTGTGCTCTTCTCTTTCAGAGTTATCAACAGGCTTCTTCATTCTTCTCTTTCTGCCAACAGAGTGGTATCTGCTGCATATCTGAGATCATTGATATTCCTCCCAGCAACCTTAATTCCAGCTTTTAATTCATTCAGCTTGTCATTTCACTTGATGTATTCTGCATGTAAGTTAAATAAGTAAGGTGACAATATACAGCCTTGTCCTACTCCTTTCCCAATCTTGAACCAATCAGTTATTCCGTGTGTGGTCTGAATTGTCCACACGCATATTTCTCAGGAGACAAGTAAGACGATATGGTACTCTCATCTCCTTGAGGATTTGCCACATTTTGTTGTAATCCACACAGCCAAAGGCTTTTAGTGTAGTCATTGATGCAGAAGGAGATGTTTTTGTAGAACTCCCTTACTTTCTTCATAATCCAGTGAATGGTGGCAATTTGGTTTCTAGTTCCTCTGCCTCTTTGAAAACCAGCCTGCTCTTCTGGTAATTCTCAGTTCACATATTGCTGAAGCCTAGCGTGTAGAATCTTAAGCATAATCTTGTTGGCATGTGAAATGAGAACACTTGTTCAGCAATTTGAACATTCTTTGCCATTGTCTTTCTTTAGGATTGGGATACAAACTTGATCTTTTCCAATCTAGTGACTACTGTTGAGTTTTCCCAAGTTTTCCCTAAGGCTCACTTGACTTTATTCTCCAAGATGTACAACTCTAAATCAGTAGCCACATCATTGTGGTTATTGGTGATGTTAAGATCTTTTTTACATAGTTCTTTTGTTCATTCTAGCCATCTCTTCTCAATCTCTTCTACTTCTGCTAAGTCCCTACCATTTTTGTCTTTTATCATGCCAATTTTTGCATGAAATATTTCCTTGATATCTTTATATTCTCTTGATATTTCTTGAAGAGATCTTGTATTTCCCATTGTATTATTTTCTTCTATTTCTTAGAATTGCTCATTTAAAAAAATCTTCTCATCTTTTTTTTTTTACTATTCTCTGGAATTCTGCATTCAATTGGGTATATCTTTTCCTTTTTCCTTTACCTTTTCCTTTCCTTCTTTTCTTTGCTATTTGTAAAGCCTTATCAGACAGCCATTTTGCTTTCTTGCTCTTCTTTTTTGAAGTGTTTTTTGTTACTGTCTCCTGTACAATATTGAGAATTTCTGTTGGGAGTTCTTCAGGCACTCTATCCACCAGATATAATCCCTTTAATCTATTCATCATTGCCACTTCATATTCATAAGGGTGATATTTAGGTCATGCCTATACAATCTGATGGTTTTCCTTACTTTCTTCAATTTAAGTCTGAATTTTGTAATAAGAAGCTCATGATCTAAGCCATAATTAGCTCCGGGTCTTGTTTTTACTGACTGTATACAGTCAGTAAAGAGTTTTTACACCTTTGGCTATGAAGTACATCATCAATCTGATTTTGATTTTGACCATCTGGTGATATCCATGTACGTATATCCATTCGATAACCTTTTGGTTTATTGAAAAAGAGTGTTCGCTATGACCAGTGAGTTATCTTGACAAAACTCTATTAGTTTCTCTCCGGCTTCATTTTGTACTCCAAGGCCAAATTTGCCTGTTATTCCAATTATCTTTTGATTTCCTACTTAAGCATTCCAACCCCTTATGATGAATATGACATCTTTGTGTGTGTGTGTGTGTGTGTGTGTGTGTGTTATTTTTAGAAGTTTAGATTCAATTTTGGTGTTATTTTAGAAGGTTTAGATCTGAACAGATATCATTGTCATTTTTGAGATTATACTCCAATACTGCTTTTCTCACCTTTTTATTGACTATGAGAGTTGCTCCATTTCTTTTAAAGGATTCTTACACACAGTAGTATATGTAATGGTCACCTGAATTAAATTCACTCATTCCTATCCATTTGAGTTCACTGACACCCAAGATGTCAATGTTTTATCTTTCTATCTTCTGTTTGACCACATCCAACTTACCTCGGTTTGTAGATCTTATGTTCTAGATTCCCATGCAATATTATCTTTACAGCACTGGACTTTTCTTTTGTCGTCAGACACATCCACAGCTGACCTTCTTTTGACTTTGGCCCAGCTGCTTCATTAGTCCTCAAACTCAAGAGTTCTCATTCCAGTGGTAGTAGTAAATGATGCTCATTTGGAGGTTCTACTTGCTATGTGTCTCTTAATCTCTCTGGGTCTCAGTTTCCTCATCTGTAAAAATAGAGGACTACATTTGATGATCTACACTTCTAGCTCTAACATTTTATTATTCTACATATGGCTTCCTTGAGTAAGGATCCACGAGTCATTCCTAAACAAAGGATTAATTCTCAGTTCCTTATGCTACCTCCAGTAAGTGTACTACTTGCTCACATAACATACAAATAGTCCCTCCTGATTCCCTTTATTAGCCCAGGCCCCTCTGTGTGGTACTATTCCAGTGCTGGCAATACATGGGCAGGTCTAGGGGGATTCACAGTTCTTGAAGTCAAGATGCAATAGCATGGACTCTTATAAAATATGAAAAACAGGAGCAGGTTGGCTGTAGGAGAACCAGGAAGGAAGGCCACTGGCAGAGGAGTGTAGGATACCAACAAGTTTCATTGATTCTACCTCCATAACAACTTCTGACTCACTACCACCACCCTAGAACAAGTCTTTATCATCTCTGATCTAGGCTATTGCAAAACCTGACCTTCCTAACTAGTCTTCCTGCATCCAGGTTCTTCCTTCTCTAATCCGTTTTTCATTCAGCTGTCAAAAGGATATTCTTTTTTTAAAAATTATTTATTTTATCTTAGTTAGACATAAAAACAATTTTAACATTTTTTATAAAACTTTGAGTTCCAAATTCTCTCTCTTGCTCCCTCCCCACCTTTCCTCATTGAGAAGACAAGCAGTTCAATATAGGTTATACATGCATAGTCATGCAAAACATATCCATAATAGTCATGTTGTGAAAGAAAACATAGAAAAAAAAACTCAAGAAAAATAAAGTAAAAAAAAGTTTCAATCTATGCTCAGTTCTTTCTCTGGGGATGGATAACATTTTTCATCTTAAGTCCTTCAGAGTTGTTTTGGATTGTTGTATTGCTGAGAATAGCTAAGTCATTCACAGCTGATCATCTTACAGTATTGCAATCTTACAATTTCACAGCTTTGTATACCTTACATTTTACTTTGCATCAGCCCATGCAAGTCTTTCCAGGTTTTTCTGAGAGCATCTTGTTCATCATTTCTTAAAGTACAATAGTATTCCGTCATAATCACATACCACATCTTGTTTAGCCATTCCCCAATTGACAGGTATCCCCTCAGTTTCTAATTCTTTGCCCCCAGAAATGAGCTGCTATAAATACTTTTGTACATATAGGTCCTGTTCTTTTTTTTTTTTAATCTCTTTTGGGATACAGACCTAGTAGTGGTATGGCTAGGTCAAAGCGTACACATGGTTTTACAGCCCTTTGGGCTTAGTTCCAAATTGCTCTGCAGAATAGTTGAATCAGTTCACAATTCCACCAACAGTGCATTAATGTCTTATTTTTCCCACATCCTCTCCAACATTTGTCATTTACCTTTTCTGTCTTATTAGCCAATCTAATAGGTATGAGGTAGTACCTCAGAATTGTTTTAATTTGCATTTCTTCAATCAACAGTGAGTTAAAGTATTTTTTCATATGGCTATAGATAGCTTTGATTACTTCATCTGAAAACTGTTCATATGATAAGTGAAATTTACCAATTGGAGAATGGCTCTTATTTTAAAAAATTTGACTCTGTTCTCTATATGTTTGAGAAATGAGACCTTTATCAGAGAAACTTGCTTCAAAATTTTTTTTCACAGTTACTGTTGCTAACTGTATTTTCCTCCCTCCTATGCCCTTCCTCCCCTGTTTATTCTATTCTGTCTTTCCTTTCACCTTATCCCTCCTCAAAAGTGTTTTCTTCTGACTACCACTTCTCCCAATCTGCCTTCTCTTCTATCACCTTCCCCTTCCTACTTTCTTGTAGGGTATGATAGATTTTTATACCCAATTGAATGTGTATGTTATTACCTCTTTGAGCCAGTTCTCAAGAGAGTAAGGTTCACTCACTCCCTCTTGCTTCTCCTTTCTTCCCCTCTACTATAAAATCTTTTTCTTGACTCTTTTATGTGAGATAATTTATCCCATTCTATCTCTCCCTTTCTTTTTCTCCCAGTACATTCCTCTCTCACCCCTTAATTTTATTTTTTAGATGTTGTCCCTTCATATTCAACTCACACCTATGCTCTTTGTCTTTATGTATTCCTTCTAACTGCCGTAATAATGAGAAAGGTCTTATGAGTTACAAATATCATCTTCCCATGTAGGAATATAAATAGTTTAACCTTATTAAGTCCCTTATGATTTCTCTTTCCTGTGTACCTTCTTATGCTTCTCTTGAGTCTTTTATCTGAAAGTAAAATTTTCCATTCAGCTCTGGTCTTTTCATCAAAAATGCTTGAAAGTCCTCTATCTTATTGAATATGCATTTTCCCCCCTGAAGGATTATACTCAGTTTTGCTGGGCAGGTGATTCTTGGTTGTAATCCTAACTCCTTTGCCCTACAGAATATCATAGTCCAAGTCCTGTAGTCCTTTAATGTAGAAGCTGCTAAATCTTGTGTTATCCTGACTGTGGCTCCATGATACTTTCATTGTTTCTTTCTGGCAGCTTACAATATTCTCTCCTTGGCCAGAAAGTCTAGAATTTGGCTATAATATTCCTGGCAGTTTTCATTTTGGGATCCCTTTCAGGAGGTGATCAGTGGATTCTTTCCATTTCTATGTTGCCCTCTGGTTCTAGAATATCAGGGCAGTTTTCCTTGATAATTTCTTGAAAGATGATGTCTAAGCTCTTTTGACCCTGGCTTTCAGGTAGTCCAATGATTTTAAAATTATCTCTCCTGGATCTATTTTCCAGGTCAGTGTTTTTCCAATGAGATATTTCACACTGTCTTCTATTTTTTCATTCTTTTGGTTTTGTTTTATGATTTATTGATTTCTTATAAAGTCATTAGCTTCCATTTGCTCCATTCTAATTTTTGAGGAATTATTTTCTTCAGTGAGCTTTTGAATCTCCTTTCCCATTTGACCATTTCTGTTTTTTAAGGCATTCCTCTTCTCATTGGCTTTTTGGACCTTTTTTTACAATTTGGGTTAGCCTATTTTTTAAGGTGTTTTTTTCTTCAGTATTTCGTGTGTGTGTGTGTGTGTGTGTGTGTGTGTGTGTGTCTGTGTGTCTCCTTTACCAAGCTGTTGATTCATTCTTCATTTTTTTTTGCATCATTCTCATTTCTCTTCCCAATTTTTCCTCTACTTCTCTTATTTGATTTTCAAATTCCTTTCTGAGCTCTTCCATGGCCTGAGACCAATTCATATTTTTCTTGAAAGCGTTGGATATAGGAGCTTTGACTTTGTTGTCTTCTTCTGAGTGTATGCTTTGATCTTCCTTGTCACTAAAGTAAGTTTCTATAGTCAGAGTTTTTTTTTCCACTGTTTGCTCATTTCCCCAGCCTATTACTTGACTTTTTAACTCTTTGTTAAGGTAGGGCCCTGCTTCCAGGGTAGAGAGTGAACTGTCCCAAGCTACCAGGGTTTTGTGCAGCTGTTTTCAGAGATACTTCTAGGGACCTATAAGTTTTTAGTTTTTCCAAGATAGTATGATCTAAGGAGAGGCTTTTACTACTCCCTTGGCCTGTGCTGTGCTCTGTGAGCAACCACAAGCACTCTTTTCTGCCCTGGAACTGTGAGGAGGATTCCCCTTCCACTGTGACTGCAAGCTTTGCTACGCTAGTGCTCCTCCTTGCCCCAGGACTGCCACTGAGGATTGCAACCCAGATCCAAGTATGGGTGAAATGATAGAGTCCTGCTTCAGTGCTAGCAAAGAGGCCCCTTAATCTCCTTCTGACCAGTTGTTCAACCCCCTTACCATCTGCAAGCTGAGAGCTCTGGAAGCAGCTGCTGCTGCTGCTGCTGATTCAGTCACTATCAAGGCCTGCTCCTGGTTTGCTGGAGTTGGGGCTGTGCTGGCATAGCCTGTGCTGGACTACATTCCACTCTCACCAAGGTCCGACAGATCTTTGCTATTGACCTTCTAAGTTGTCTTTGGCATCTGTGATCTGAGAAGTCTTGAAACTGCCACTGCTGCCCCAAAGATCAACTCTGAGTTTGCTGTGCCTCTCTTACCCTGGTGTAACAGACCTTTCCTATTGACCTTCCAGGCTGTCTTGGGCTGGAAATTTGTTTCCCTCCATCTTTTTGTGGGTTCTCCTGCTCTAGAATTTGTTTAGAGTTATTTTTTTAAGGTATTTCGAGGGGTTTGGGGGAGAGCTTATCTGAGTCCCTACCTTTACTCTTGGCCCTGCCCCTTGCAATGGAACTGTTGGTTTGATTAATGTGCCCAGAACAAAAGGTAGCAGGGTGTGAGATGGAGGTGGTATATACTCAGGGAAAGGCAGATGGCAAGATGGCCTGGGTGGATGGAATGTGAAAACAAAACAATATGTGCAAAATGACAGTACAGTGGGTCAAGTTCTGGACACCACAATTTAAGAGGAGTGCAAAAGGCAGCTATGATGAAGGGCTCCCTCTTTCAAGAAAGAGTCCTTTCTTGATTCTCCCAGTTATTAGTGCCTCTTCCCAAAGTATCTTGTATTTATTTTGTATGTGTGCTGTATTTGTGTATCTGTGCCCATGTTGTGCTTCTCCGATAAATTAATAATAACTAGCATTTATATTGGACTTTAAAGTCTGCAAAAGTTGAGGGGATCTGGGGAAGCCATTTATTGAGTGCCTACTGTATGACAGGCACTGTACTGAGTGCTTTACAGATATCATCTCTTTTGATCTTCACAACAACCCTGAGAAGTAGATGCTATTATTATTCCCATTTTACAATCGAGGACACTGAAGAGGATAGAGGTTAAGTGACTTGGCTGGGGTCACACAGCTAGTAAGTGTCTGATGCAGAATTTGAACTTAGATCTTCTTGACTCTAGGCCCTGACCGGGCTCCTTGAAGAAAGGTACTTCATCTTTTTTTTTTTTCAGTTTCTATCTTCAGTGCCTCATACAATGCTTGGGCAGAGTAGGAGCTTAATAAATGCTTGTTAATTGATGAGGAAAGGGAAAGAGGAAGAGGAAGGATTGAGAGGAGAGCATCTTCTGGAGTAGTTATTTTAGAAGAGCCTTTGGGGCTTTCACAGCATCAGCCAGAGGGAGCCATCTTCTCCCCTTCCCGGTTGCATCTTTCCAAGTCCATTGCTTAGACTTTAGTGAAAGAAGAGAAAAAGACAGAGAAAAAGAAGCAGGGTATTCACTTTGACTGAAATGTAATAGAAAAAGGTCCTATTGCTTCATTTCTCTGAGCCTCAATTTTTTCATCTATAAAATGGAAATAATAATTCTTCTGCCACCTGACTCATATTCTCTACCCAGACACCCCCCAGGATTCTTATCTTAACTACACAGTTGATATACTGTAAACTTGTGAATGCTGTCCTTTCTTAGCTTCTTTGTGTATAAAATAGGTCTGCTAGTGGTGCAGCTGGTAACACAGCGGCTGGAGCATTAGGCCTAGAGTCAGGAAGATCTGAGTTCAAATCCAGCCCTCAGATACTTACTAGCTGTATAACCCTGGGCAAGTCACTTAAGCTCTGTTTGCTTCAGTTTCCTTAACTGTAACATGGGGATAATAATAGCATCTACCTCCCAGGGTTGTTGTGAGGATCAGATAAGATAATAATTGTAAAGCCCTTAGCACAGTGCCTGTCACATAGTAGGCACTTAAAAAGTGTCTCTCCCAATCCTCTCCCCACCCTCACTACTCATTTACCTCACCAAAGTTATTGTCGAGAATGATTCATAAAAACAATTGTAAGGAACCTGTTAATGATATATGAAGGGCACTAAAGAAAAGCAGCGTCTTCATAATGACTGCTCACAAGTCAACAAACATTTATTAAGTGCCCATTACAGGCAAATCGCCATGTTAGACAAAGATTATATACACCATTTACAAGTAGGGTGTCTAGATTATGTAAGTTTGTAAGGTCCCTAACTGGACTGGTGTCCAATAAGTCCACAGTTCATTACCTGAAGGCCCCAAGCCAGAAAAGACCCTAGACCCTAGAACACTTATGCATGGCACTATCTGAGAACCCAGACCTTAGAGTTATTGGTTTACCAGGGCTAATTTTTATCTTGCCTTTTACCTAAAGGAACATTCCTGGATGCTGAATCAAGTCACAGATGGCCAAAGCGAAACTTGCATAGGGGATGGGGCTCGAGCAAGTGAGCTGGAAGACATCCTATCCCTGACTAACCTGTTCATCCTTTACTAGGGGATTCTTATTCTTGAAGCTAAAAAGCAGTCAACCTCTTCTACCTATCCCTTGCCTCTCTTCCCTACTCTAAAACCCACAGTGGGCTTCAGATAAATAGAATAGTTGCTGCTGGGTGATCATGGGCAAATCACTTAATTTTCCTAGTTGAAGTTTCTTCATTCATGAAATGGGGATGCTGATGCCATTTCTTTCACAGAATTGTAGTGAGAATCAAGTGACATAATACATATGAAAGATATTACAGCTAAGCCTCTGTTTCTTCATCTCCAAAATGGGAATAATTTGAGGAGCTAGCCTTCTCACAAGGTTATGGTGAGGAAACCTCTTTCTAATCCTTAAAAGGCTATATAAATGTGAGTTAATGTTTTAAAAATATCAAGTGTGTTTCAAGTACAAGTTGTTATTATTTTTTAATCTGTTGTCTTAAGCAACAGCAATATTTACATTTTACCCTAAATCATTTAACTACTTCATTGCTTCACTATGTTGATATATCAAATGGCTTTGTGATCCTATCTACACAAATCCCAATCCATCCAAATCTTCTCATCCTAAACAACTATTGTCCTTCTCCCACAAACCCTCCATATAGGATTTACTCAATTGACCTCCCACTAAGTCATTTAACATCAAGTGTATACCAGTAGAGGGCTTGACCTGCGTACCTGTTATCCCTATATCTCACTAAATAACCCAGCCTTCTTCCTTTTCTTGTTTTATATCTTCTAGATGATATCTTTTATGTCACATTCTTTGTACAAGCCATTGATGGTAATAGATTGTAGTCTATTTATATCCATCATAGACTGCCTAATGTTCTTTGGGTCATCTCTAATTTGATTCTTTGGAGATTGTGATGTCCGTGATTCATGGTTATACAGAGTCACTGGGAAAAAATGTTAGTGCTAAAAAGATGGAAAGCTAGTTTGTCAACATGTCTGCAACTTCCAAGATATTTCTATGTGTCTCTCCCAAAGAGGGTCCATGTTGAAACATGCCTCTCCCCAAAAAAGTTATGGTACCAACTCTCCCCCTTACATAGGTCTGAAGCGACAGGTCATCATTCTTTCCACCATTTGGAGTCATGTCTTCGTCAAAGTACATAGCCATGTACATCAGAGTGTCCTTCTCCCCATCCCTCAGCATTGGTGGGAACGAGATTGCATATATGAATCTGAATTATTATTAACTCCTCTGTACATCTTTTTCCTCATTTGAAATCTAGGGCTACAATGCCTTGTTTCAAGCTTCCTATAGCACCTAGCATTGTTTTTGAAATTTGGAGACACTTAATACCTGTTTGTTGAATGAAATAGACTTGGAAATAACATTACCAAATATTTCCCAAAATAAAAAATGAGATATGAACACTGAGTAATAAATAGTTTTTGTGAGATAAACCTGCAGGTTTAATTCTCTGTATTTGAGGGATGAAATGATTAAGGAAGCAAGGATGTTCAAGTTCTTCACAGGAGTTTGGAAGATATATAGGTATGCAAATTGCCTTGGCACAAGGAGTAGTTTTGAGATTATTTCATTTTATGACAGCAGTGGACATTGTTTATGCTATTTCTGACAGTAGACTGACTCAGAACATCTGACCTTGACCAGAGCAGTCCAACAGGTTTCCCACCTTTCCTTACTTCTCTGTCAGTTGTGCTGGATATCATATCATGCATAGGTAATTCATTGTTCTCTGTTGTCTTTTTTAAAAAAAAATTATGTTTTAAAAGAATGGTTCTTATTCTAAGGAAACATGCGAAAGTTGGACTTGTTAAAGATCACATTTCAGTGACTCTTAGAGATATTGTGATTGTTGGTGGGAGGAAGTATATACCATTTCAAGAATCATTCAAGCCCGCAATGAAACATCATTAGTTAAACCAAGACAGAGCATTAAACATGGCCCAAAATAAGAAACAATAAAAGCTGTCAAACTACTGTTACAAAATATCCTAATAAATCTTCAGATTTGGGCAGCAGGAAGGGTTGTTGCTGGTTTTTTTTTTCTATAGCATATCATAAGCGTCTTGAAGTTGGAAAAACAGTGAGAAGACTAGTAAATAAATTTTACTGATAAAACTTGCTTTTTCATTTAAGGCTCTAAAAACTATTATCAAAAGTCCACGTGAGTCTGTAAGATCCAGGGATCTTCATCAGACTGAAAACATCCATTCTCTACCCCCAAAATACTTTGGATATTTTTTACTTCCTTGACATCTTGTCTCAATTGAGGGGATAATGAACTGTAATAAATATATTTGTACACTGAGAAGTAGAATTGTTCTGGAATTAAATTCCCGAATGGAAATGGAATATAGCTATATAATCTTGTGCCAGGCCACACATCAAGAAAGATGACAAAACTTATTCAAGAGATCAAGACAAAAATTCTTCAAAAGCTTGGAAATTAGCCTGATTTAAAATATGTAGAAAATTTATGGACTATATGTAATCAAAGTTATAATCTAAGGTGACTCCATGGATGGTGTTGGACCTTATAATCCAGAAGACTTAAGTTCAAATTTCACCTCAGACACTTACTATCTGAGTCATCTGGGTGTCCCTTAACTGCTATTTTCTTGAGTTTCCTTATCTGTAAAATGGGGATAATAATAGCATCTACCTAGTGTGTTAGGATAAAATGAGATATTTGTGAAGCTCTCCGATGTGAAGCATCATCTATCTAGGGAGGGCACGGTAGGGACCCTAAATTCTACAGAATCTAGATATGCTACTATTATAGACAGATACTGATACATATTTATATATTTGGTAACATAGATATAGTATATATAGAAATATACATTTATATACTTAATGAGAGATTTAATATGTATAAATACCTATGTTCATATACATATATGCTAGTTATTGTTATTAAGGGTATATCTGGAAAAATGGAATGCTTGTCAAATGCACTTAATATACAATGTGATAAAAACATGTTTTCATGATGAAGAATTAGAAATGTGTCAAAATCTCGTGAACTCAGTGCTAAAAGAAGTGACGGCAGCAAAAGGATCACTGCATATGAGGCGATTTGTTTTTAAGACGCAAACAGCTGTAAGGTTTAGTGTACACGTCAGTAACGTTTAATTGTTTCACCCAGCCCCAGCTGCTTCGTCCAGCGAGGGCTCGGGCCCCTGGGCCCCGCCCCCTTCTGACAGCGTGTGCGACTTCCGAGGCTCGTGCGTGCAGGCGGCGGCGCGGCGGAGCCGGAGCCGGAGCCGGAGCCGGAGCCTTGCGCTGGTTGGTCGCCGGAGCCCCAGCGTTTTGCAGTTGTTACGTCCCTTGTGGTGCCCCGCCCCCCGCTCTGCCTTCCTTCTTCACTTCGCGCAGCAATCGTCCCCACCCCCTGTGCCGGTCCTCCTCCACTCCTCCGCTCCCGGCTCCCGACCCCGCCCTCCCGGCTTTTCTCGAGGAAGCCTCTTCCCCGCCCCCCGCCCAGTAGTGCTCAGCTGGGGCGGTGACGCGGTCGCCTCCGCCGCCTTCCTTTCTCCGAACCCTGCGACGAGCTCAGCTCCCCTCCCCCTCCCCCTCGCGCTCCCGCCCCTCCTTCTCCTGCCCGCAGCTACTGCCTGCGCGAGGCGGACGGACAAGGGCACGCGGGGCCTGGCGGCTGAGACTGGGCTGCGGGGCCGCGGAGGTGCGGCGGGCGGGCGGGCAGACGGGCAGCCTGGACCAGCCGACGTCTGGCCGGAGGGCGCCGCTCCTGCTCTTTGCCCGGTTGCTCCAGGGTGAGTTGTCACTGCCGGGAAGGGAAACCCGAGATGATGGGGACCTGGGGGAGGGGGGCTTTGTGTCCCTTAAGCGCCCCGGGAGCAGCCGGAGGCGGCGGCGTCTCCTCCTTCGCATCCCCGCCTGTCCCCGGGGAGCGTCCAGTGCCGGGTCAGCGCAGCCCGAGGAGGCCCATCCCCGGAGGCGCTGGGTGCACATTACCCCGGGGAGCAGGAGGCAGGTGGGTGGGAGAACTTGGCTCCCGTCTCCTCCGCAGGCTCTGTCTCAGCTGTCACTGCTTGGGATGGGGGGTGGGGGGGATTCGACTCGGGGCCGAGGAAGTCCTGGGAACTGTCGGGCCCGGGGCTGCGAAATTGACAAGTGAGGTTCCCGCGGAGTGGGGGCAGCCCGCTGCATAGTTCAAGAGCCGGGCATCACACACACACACACACACACACACGACCTGGGGACCATAGCTCTGCAAGGGGAGGGGGTGGGGAGAGAAGGGGGGGAGAGTTCTGAAGTCTGCAAGCATTTCTTAAGCACCTACTGTGTGCCAGGCTCAAGCTCTGGGACTACCGCGGAAGGCAAAACAAAACCAAACAAAAGGCAGTTCCAGCCCACAAGATCTCACAAACTAATAGTTTGGGGTTTGAACTGAGACTTAGTGACTCGGGCTTCTCAGGCTCCTCCAAGTTAGACACGGGAAAACGAAAGCTGCTTCTTGCCTCCTATGTAAGGATAGGTTGGAGAAGCCTTTTCGTCTCGTTCCCCCCCAGTATTGACCTGATTAATACGTTTTAGGTCGTGCTTCAGTTTTAGTCTGTCGTTGCAAGCAGTTTGATTTAATTGTACAGAGGATTTCCTGAGGAAACCTTGTAATGGTAGGAGGAAACTGACAATATCTCACTTAGGTTTCAGTCTCGAAAACTTTTTTATTATCGTGGTAAGAGGCTCGATGAAACCACTTCCTGTTTTTTCAGACTCTCAAGAGAGAAAAAAAAAATCTTGGTTTTTAGCAGTTCTAGATATGAATGGGTACAGTTGGGCTTCCCTTCGAAGGGTGGCTGGCCAGTGTCTGAAATTGAGAAAAGAAAAAGGAAAAAAAAACCCCAAACCTGTGAATAGGCGAATACCAAGTGGAAGTATGCTGTGGAACCAGAAGTCAAGGGCAAGTTTAATAGAGAATGCAAGCATTTCAGGGAATGCTTGCAGGAAACTTCACTTTGAAGCCCCTTTTGGAAAAGTTGATGTGTTGTTTTTCTCTAGTTGCTACAGCTGAGCTTAAGAACCATTGCTCACAGGAGGTTAAAGGCCTTTGGTTTTCTGCTGAGGGGAAGTGTCTTTCTACATTTAATAATTGTTTTCCGTTCTCTTGTTGGACTAAAAACTGCATACACAACCTATATCAGATTGCTTGCCATCTTGGGGAGGGCAGAGGGGAAGGAGGGCAAGAGAAAAAATTTTGGAACTCAAATCTTATAAAAGTGAATGTTGAAAAACTTTCTTTACATATAAAAGTGCTATTAAAAAAAACTGCATACACGTATCCCAAAAGGTCTTAAACTGCATTAAGACTTTTAGGACACCCTGCATATGTGTATAGTGCAAAGATGCTCATCTACCTGTTCTAGAATTCCCAGATCCCACCACAGGCCAGGGTCTGGTTGAAAAAATTTCAAATGACTTTTTGGATCTTTGAATCTATTGAACCGTTACAGAACTGGAGAATTACTTTTATCCCTCAAGTAAAAGAAGAGGCTTTAGGCTAGCATGAGGCTTTTCCAGATTTCCCTCTCCCTCCCATGTGGCTGCTAGTTCCTCTTCTTGCATGACTTTGTATATTTTTAGTGTATTTCTATATATATATACACCTTGTATTTTGTCTCTCAGTATGCAATATAAGCTTCTTGATGGTAGGGAACTATTTCACTTCCATCTTTGTTTCTTCCAGTTCTTGATAAGTGTCTTTGATAGATTATGGTTCTATTTTCAAACTCACTTTCCTCTTTGGTAAAATCCCCCCATATCTCCTATTATAGCCTTTTAGTAGCACCTCGGACCACATATATGGCCTTTGTCATTCCTTGACTCTTCTGTTATCTGCACACCTCTCTTCTATGATTGAGATCTATGGATCAGTTTATCTGATTTCTTTCCTACTGCTCTGTCAGTGTTCATTTACTAAATGATATATTAGGTATGCCATATGGGTTTGTTTGGGTTTTTTTGCTGTGTACAGCTGGACAGAATGGACAGAAAGCTCTGCAGATACCTTGGAAATGACTCATAAAAATAATTTAATTTTTTAAAAATGCATCCAGTTTGTAAGTTTTCATTGTGGGCAGAATCGTTCAAAAGAGTGGGCAGGCCTCTCTGCCCTCCCACATTTTCAGTTCCTACAAGAAGCACCCAAGAAGTTGTCCTGGGGAGCTATCATCTGGGCTTTACAGTTGAGGCCTTAGCTTTTCAGTGTCTTGCTTGGAGGAAGTTTTGTGACTTTGTGGGGTTTATTTTTTTCCATGAAGGAAGTTGGTGAGTAGTGAGAGAGAGCAGATGGAGAGACAGTTCAGATTGAGGAGGAAAGCTGGATTAAAATGATACAGCACTCAGACTAACACAGCTTTAATGCCTTCTTCCTATTTCCTGGTAGGCTTGGTACATTCTCTGGCAGGGCTACCTCCCCTGTTAGAGAAGTTTTTAGGGCTTCTTGTGATACACAGCCCTTTTTCCGGAGTTCAGGGTAATACTTACAGGAAAGAATTTCATTCAACGGTCATAAGAGTAAAGGGTAGTCTTTTCTGGTTCTAGGCACTGATAATTGTTCTACCTGTCACATCCACACTCCCCTCAAGGAAAAAACACACTTTCTGGCTCCTTCTGTTTGATTGCTTCTTCCCTTTTCCTGTCCACCTACTTCCTAGGGTATAAAGGACATTCCATCAGTTTGCAGATCATATCTTCTGTCAACCCTCAAAACATTCTTTTCTTTAAATACTGTTTGCATATAAACTTCCTCATTCTAGTGACAGAATTGGGGAAAAAAAAGGGAGGCAGTTTCCAAGGCAAAACTACTTGGGGCAGTGAAGTAGGCCCAGAGAAGGATGCTTTGTCTTCCTCTCCAGTTCTCCCACAATTTCAAGAGAATCTGTTGAGAAGCTGATGATTGGACAGTCATAGCTCACTTGTAGCCTTAAATATCAGCAGGTTCACTAGTCTCCAGTGTTGGCATAATTTTAATGTGGAACCATTTTCCTTCGCTTATTTGCATGTGGTTTCCTGCAGAGGTTCTCATTAGCCCCAAACTTGCAATTAGATTTTGAGATTATTATTTTTATTATAAGGAAGAAATATTTTTTATTAATAATGGTGATATTATTATTGGATGTATCTTTTCTTCTGGTAAAGCTATAGTTTTAATCATTTGTTATAGAATAGTATAGTACAGCATAAACAGAGAGGCAGCTTGGAAAAAGAATATAGTGCCTTGGAATTAGGAAGATGAGGGGTGGGAATTCTGTACTCTTTCAGTGCCCCAAGTAATTCTCTAAGACTCTAAATTTAGGAAGAGTTGCTGATTTAAATTGGTAGACAGTTTCTATACTGAGTGTTCCCCACACTTAGGGTGTCACAGGTCTGGACCCACTTGCAAAAAAAAATGCAGTGTTCTGTCATTAAGAATTAAGTAACAGAAAAGTGATGGTTGGGGAAGAAAGGAGTATTCTTTTTTACTTTGAAAGGCCTTGCCAACATCAGTCTGATAATCTATACATTTTAGTGTTAGTTTTTTTGTGTGTATTTTTTGTTTTTGGCTTTTTGGTGAGGCAGTTGGGGTTAAGTGAATTGCCCAGTGTCACACAGCTAGTAAGTGTCAAGCATTTGGTCTGAGGCTGGATTTGAATTTAGGTCCTCCTGACTCCAAGGCTGGTGCTCTATCCACTTTGCTAGTGCTAGTTAAAGGAACAAAAGTTCATTCATTCACAGTGAGGATGCAGACAGATGCATACATAATAGTGGAAAATCTCTTTTTTCCTCTAGCATCCCGTGTTATTCCGTGAGATGCTGGCCAGCCAGTTTACCCATCCCACGTCAGCAGTGGTCCTGGGATGAATGTAGTATCAAATTGGGGGGGGGGCTGCTCCATGACATTTGTTGTGCTACATTGGGATTGTGGAAAGCTGTGGCTTGTGATCTACCAGCCAGTTTCACATAGATTCCAAAACTTTTGCTCCCAGAAACTAAGGCTGCCATCACTGTAGTTCTGGCCCTGATTCAAGCCAAGTGATCCATTGTTGCCCAAGTTGGTTTCTGAGTCATCCAGAATGTGTGTGCATGGCATGCACGTGGGGGGTGGGGGAGAAGGGAGTGGGGATTGGTATAAAACTCTGAGACAAAAGAATCTTTAGTTTTAATCTGAAAAATTTGAGGAGTTAGAGAAAACAGTATCACCTGAAAATCTTGGGTTTGAAGAAGCTTGGTACCATCACATATCTTCATTGTAATTTTCTTTTTTTTTTTCCTTTTATTGTGTGGTGGAGAAACTGGAAATGCCTTGTCAACTTTCTCTTTCCAAAAGATAGAAGTCTATAGTTTTCCTAGTAGTCCTCGTTGGGGGAGGGTAGGAGGTGTCTTAAAATCACCAAGCCATCTGTAGCTCTGTCATCAGAACTGGACTTTGCTATACTTGAATCTCTGCAATAAATGTCGTATTGTGCTGCCGCAGCTAAGCAAGAGAAAGTACTGCAAGTATAGCTAGAATGGATACATTTCTCAGATCTGACATTTGGAGGCTACCTATTATATATACTGTTTCATTATAGCCTGGTTCTCCCATCCCTCAAAGAATACAAAAATTATCATGAAAGTATCTGACAGTAGCTCATTCTGCATTCAAGAAACAGGATGTTACTGAACAAAATTTTCTCAGACAGAAACAGTTATAGTTTCTGGAGGTATGCTGTGCTGTTAGATACTAAAATCCTGTAGCAGAAGAACCTTAAACTCTCCTTTCATTCTGTATTTTGGGCAGAACTTTGTTATTTGATGCTTGAGGTGGGTAAACAGCCTTCAGGTTGTAAATAGGCTCTCAATATGTTTGCACTCAGCAAAAATGATCATTGGCAACTCTTATGATAGAAGAGGATTTGCTGTGGCACAAAAATGAGTCAGAATTTTTTCCCCTATCATCCAGCTCATGAGAACTGGACATAAAAAAGCCTTAGATCAAAAAGATGGACCCAGAGTTTGTTCTTGCTATCCTTTTTTCGGTAGAAGGACTTTCTAATCTTGCCAAATAGGGTCTATCCCAAACCAGCCCACCCAGCAATTGGCTTGCCTTCTGCAGAGAAGTACAAGGTCTGATCATGGGAGTGTCCCTCTTGTGTTTGCTAACTCTCTGGTGAAATTTTCTCTGACTTAGAATAGACTTTTGCATTGATCAGTCCCAGGAAATGAAACTGGCCTCTAGGAATGCTATAAGGAGCTGCTTATGTTACTCTTTCCTTTGGGGTTTGGGCTGTTCCCATTTGATCTCAGTGAACTCAGTGGGTAGAAGTTTTCATTCACCTGAAAAAGCAAAGAAGGTGCTTTGCCAATTTTACACTTGAAAATGTGAAAGGTGAGCCTTACTTGACTGAAGGGAGATTACAAAGTTAGATTTGTAAATTACATCTAAACTTTTGCTGTGCTAAGTAGCGTTACTTGGCACTTAGGCTGCATGTCTAGGAAATTGAGATGTAGTAGAAAGAGTAAGGGTACCCGAGTTCGAATCCCAGCTTGGGCCATTATTAGTTTCATGGCCATAGTAGGCAAGATCTTCTATCTCGATGAGCCTCAGTTTCTTATCTGTAAAATGAGAATAATAGTATTTATATTACTGACTTCACAGAATTACTATATGAAGAGAATTTTGTAAACTTTAAAGTGCTATAGTAGCTATTTGACAAGTATTTGTTAACAGAACCTTCTACTGGGCTTGGTTTTTTTTTAAATTTTATTAATTTGTTTTGATTTATCAACAGTCACTTCCATATACTTTTGAGTTGAAAATTTTTCTCCCACTTCCTCCCCCCCCACCCTCCCCAAGACGGCGTGCAATCTGATATAGGCTTCACATTTACATACCCATTAAACATTTTCACATTAGTGAAGTTGTAAGTAAAAATTAAAACCAATAGGAGGAACCATCAGAAAGATGAAACAAAACGCAACAGAAGGTAAAAATAAGTGATAGCAATTTGACTTCCATAGTTATTTCTTTGGATGTGGATGGCATCTTCCATCCCGAGGCCTCTGGAGATGTCTTAGATCCTCGTAATGCTGAGAAGGGTTCAGTTTAACAATCTTAGTCATTGATGACATGCTGTTATTGTGTACAAAGTCCTCTTGGTTCTGCTCACTTTACTCAGCATCAGACCATATAAGTCTTTCCAGGTTTTTCTGTTCATCATTTCTTATAGCACAATAGTATTCCATTACATTCATATACCACAACTTGCTCAGCCATTCCCCAGTTGATGGGCATCCTCTCAATTTCCAATTCTTTGCCACCACAAAAAAGAGCCGCTATGAATATTTTTGTAGATGTGGGTCCTTTTCCCATTTGTTTGCTCTCTTTGGGATACAGCCCTAGAAGTGCTATTGCTGAATCAAAGGGTATGCACATTTTTATAGCCCTTGGGGCATAGTTCCAAATTGTTCTCCAAAATGGTTGGATCATTTCACAACTCCACCAACAATGTATTAGTGTTCCAGTTTTCCCACATCTTCTCCAACATTTATCATTTTCCTGTTTTTCTACTGGGCTTGTTGAAAGACAACCATGTTTGAGTATATAAATAACACTGAACTCCCTCATGGTTAGCAAAATGTTTCTAAATCTATAGAAATTTGTGGTGAATTGTGTATGCAAATAGCCCCAGAGTACAGAGTAAAACTCTAGACTTAGAATATTGGAAATGGAAGGGACTTTGGATATCATTAAATGTCAGCTGCTATAATTATCTTTATTTAAACCTACTTTTCCTTTCAGAAGTGAATAAAGTGAGTTGGTGAGAGGCGGATTCAACTCATGCATCTGATTGGTGGCAGATGAAGGACCCAGATCTGTCTCCTGACTCCTAATCTAGTATGCTTACTACTATCCCATATATCTCGTCATTACTATACCTGTTCCCAGGTTTTTAATTAAATATTTAACATAAAAACTCACATATGAATATTGATGCATTGTCATTTTAAAGGAAACATTGAACATGAGCTAAAGCCTAGTTAATAGAAAACCTCCCATGTTCAGGAGGGTAAATTAAACTTTATAATGTTTTGAAGAATTTTACTTGTAAAAACCTCAGTGGTTGTGTTTTGTGTTTAGTTCCATGAGGGTGTTCTGCTGCCAGATGGAACTCGAAATGAGGGGTTAAGGCAGAGCTCCACCAACTATGAGTTGGGAATGTTAATGTGTACCCTTGGAAGTCCTTATAAAAAAAGTGATTGTGGTAAACATGCCACATATTACAGGTAGAGCCTACTTAAACCCTAGTCTTCAAAGGTTATTTTAACCATGGAAAGTAACAGATGGTGCTGTTAGTTATTTACTGTGATGACTCTGTCCTTGAGAGGTTTGCACTTATCTAGGAGACCGGAGGCCTAAATTAGTCCTCACTCTGCCACCAACTTGATTGTGACTTTGAGTGAATTAGTTAAACTTCTCTGGGCCTCATTTTCTTCAAGGCTTTGGCTTAGAATAATTTTTTTTTTTTGCAATTGGGGTTAAGTGACTTGCCCAGCGTCACACAGCTAGTACACGTCAGGTGTTTGGTGGCTTAGAATAATTCTTTAGTCCAAAGCAGGGGTGGGGAACCTGTGGCCTTCAGGCCTTCTAGATCTTTGGGTGTGGCTTATTGACCAAAGTCTGAGTTTTGCGGAACAAATCCTTTTATTAAGGGGATTCTGTGTAGTTTGGATTCAAAGGGCTGCACTTGAGGACCGAGAGGTCCATGCCGTTGACAGCATGTAGTAGTACTTTCCTTTCCTGGAGTGTAGATTGCATGGTGCATTTAATAACTCTAACAATAAAATACAGTCTTTTACATACTGTCATTTAGAGTGCATACACCTTGATTGAGCAAATTAGACTGAGAACTTTAAACTACTTTTTGTGTTCTGCAGCCTATTCCAGTCAGTTTTTATAAGGAAGCCCTTTCCCATATATGTAGAATGGTTAGAGTTATCTAAAGTGGGGAGAAGGAAGGAAGATAATACTTATTTCTAAGTTATGTTGCTTGCAAGTTTCCTTTTTGGGAGTTGAGAGGGTCTGAGTTAGAATCATCAAATCATAGGTTTTGAGAGCTGGAAAGTATCTTTGAAAGCATGTAGTACAATCCACTCATTTTTATGATGAGAAGAACTAGTAATTCCACATTCAAATCCCACCTCCCTCAAGTCTCAGAGCAAGGCAAAAGTCTTAACTGAAGTTTTAGTTTTGTGGGTATGGGCTGTCGGTGTGCCATGGCTCTAAGCCTAAAAATCCAAGTGTTCAAAAAGATGCAATTAACTACTATATTTGCAGATTCATTTCTTGCTTTATCTTTTTTTTTTTGTAAATAGGATCTTATTTTTCCAATTACATGTAAAGATAGTTTTTGACATTCATTTTTATAAGATTTTGAGTTTGAAATTTTTTCTTCACCCTTCCTTTCCATTCCTCCCCAAGATGGCATGGGTTATATATGTGCAATCATGTAAACATATTTCCATATTAGTCATGTTGTGAAAGAAGAAACAGAACAGAAGGGAAAAGCCACCAAAAAAAAAAGTGAAAATAGTATACTTTGATCTGCATTCAGACACCATAGTTCTTTCTCTAGATCTGGATCTTGCTTTCTCTTTCAAACCTAATAAGACAGAAGAAGACAGAACTTCTTTCTAATGGAGTCTTGACATTGGATATATCCTATAGAATCAAAGAATATTAGCATGGAAAGTAGTCTCAGGAATCACATATTCCAACAGTGTACTCATTTTAACAAAGATAAATTACTTCTACTAGACTGTGAGCTTTATGAAAGGAAGGAACAGGTCTCATTTAATCTTTTTATCTCCCTTAATGAGAGATAGCATTATATATAGTGATTAGAGAGCCAAATTTGGAGACTGAAAGACCTGGGTCCCGCTGTGCCACCCATTACTAAATCGTTAATCTCTCAGCGTTCCAGGTAACTCTCTAAAACTGTAAGTTAGAGTTGTAGATATTGGCTTTTAAAGCCTCTCATCATGTTGCAGTCTAGGGGTGGTGGGAACCCTGAAATTCAAGGGCAAAAGATGCAGGTCCTGCCTCAAATGAATTCAACCCAAGCCTTCTTTCAGCCAGAGATGAGGTTATTAAAACACCGTTTGGGGTAGGTGAGATTTTAAGAATATGAGCCTTTGTAATTAGAATACAACCAGGGCAGACTCTTAAGGAATCTGAGTGATTTAATGGGGGTAAGATGGACACTTATGTGCAGAATGACTGTGAGAAGATCTGGATGCAATCTAGGAATGGCCAAGTAGTCTGGGGTGACTGGGAGGTAACTGAGAAGGATTGGGTGCCCCAGGTGAACACCAGGGACCTGGGCCAACTGGAAGGGGTCTGGGTGGAGTTGGTGGTGTAGGGTGGGGCCAAGTGCAGACCACGTGAACTGAACCTGGGTCAGAGGCAACTGAATTGGAGATTGGGGTAGGGTCAAAGCCCTAGTGCTAGGACAGCAGAAAGGATTATAGCCTCAGGTGAATGCCTGGGCCTTGTGGGAAGGTTCTGGGGAATTGGAGGGGGGGGAGGGGAAGGGTTTCCAGGGCCTATACCCCGTCAGTAACATTTCCTTTCCTACCTTTTCTAGTCCTTTCATACTCTCCAATCCTTTGTTGGCTTCCTTATTGTTCCTTGAGTACCCCACTCTGTCTTTTCACTGGTTATCCCCTCATGCCTAGAATCTCTTCCTCTTCATCCTCTTCCTAGCTTCCCTTCAGGTCTCAGCTCAAATCCTACCCATCTGTAAGAGGCCTTTTCAGATCCCTCTCAGTATTAGCACCTTCCCTCTGAGATCACCTCCAGTTTACTTGGTATATACCTTGTGTTTTTTATTTGTTTTCCTGTTTTCCATTTCATTGCAATGTGAGATCCTCATACTCTCATGAGGGAAAGGACTGTTCACCTTTCTCTGTATCCCCTTAGCCTAGACTTTGGCACAGCATGCATGCTTAATAAATGCTTTTTGACTGAATTGAACATGCTTTGACGAAGGGACTCATGCATGAGTTCCCTACGCTGAATAAATCTCAGGCCAGATGCTTTTTTTGTGTCCTTCCCCCCCCCATTCTTTTGGTGCTTATTAACAGGGTGTAGTTAGCAGTACTTAGTAGGTTCTAACAATTTTTGTTTGTTTGTTTCAAGGTCACACACCTAGTGACTGAAGCCAAGTCTTATGATTCCTAATCCACTAGACCACACTGCCTTCATTAGAACTTTACTGTTGGAACATGAGACTTTCCAAAAAACACAAACTTGATATTCTTCTCCTGATAGTGGTGTGGAGACCAAAGGTGAAAGTGCAAAATGAGCCTTCCTTGAAGTCCAAGTCTTCAGGAAGCCACTCTGAAGAGTTGGTTTGTGGTTAGGTTGAGTCAGTTTGTGAGCTCTGGCTGTCTGCCTGTGTTTTCTTCTTTTCCTTTTCATATATGATGCTTCTTAGTTAAGGCCCCTATGGTGCATGATTTAAGTGTTTTTCATATGGGTTTTTATTTCTGTCTTTAATCTGTTGCTCATTGCTATCAGTACAGTTAATCATTAGTGGCTTTATGGAAGACTTCATGGAGGGGGAACATTTCAATTCAGAGGAATTGAACCCTCTTATTAATTCAGCTATTTTATAAAAATAACTCTGTGTGTGTGTGTATTTTTTTTTAACCCCGGTTGTCGGACTCCAAATTTAACAAGCTCAGAGTTTTGAACTGAGAGAATGGCAATGTGGTATAGTGGAAAGAGCGCTGAATTTGGAGTCAGAACCCAGGTTTGTATTCAGATGCTGACATTAAATAATCATATCACCTTGGATAAGTTACAGTCACTCATCAGGCCTTAGTTTGCTAATCTGTAAAATGAAGAGGCTTCCAAGGTCTCCTGTAGTTCTAAATCTAGGAGAGCAGAAAGGACACTGGGGAAGACAAGAGAAGAGAGGTTGACTAATGGAAATTCAACAGAAACTTGCATGCCTGAGGACCCAAATCATGTGTTCCATTCAGGAGGTGGTACTGTTTCAGTTGGCATGTTATTGACACTTTTATAATATTAACGTGTTGTACGTTGTCCATTCAGCTGCTGCTATCATCTTCCTGTTTTATCTGCCTGTAGGTAGAAACTCAGCTCCTTGAATGTTGTTTTACACACTGTTTCACTTAAGTGGGCATTCTGTTTATTGTGAAATGTTAAGATCAGAAAATCTGACTCTGTATTTTGTAATAATGATTTACCTGTCCTCCTTTTCTCACTTTACAGCCCCCTTCAAAAGTCATAGTCCTTGGGAGATTATAATCCTGTTGGGCTATGATGTCACAAACTATTGGGAAATATCTAATAACCCAAGGATAAATAACTCATGAAAAAGTAGGGATGGAAAAATCAATCCAAAGCATCTGTGTGTGAGAACTTGGCTCTAAATCCTCCCTTTCTGCTTCCTAATGGCAAATCAACACTTTCTGTCACTATGGTTTTGACCCCCCAAATTATATTTTGGAAAAGATAGTTATAGCTTAGCACTGTCTCACATTTCCTAACTGTGTACCTGCAGCAGGACTGGCAAGAGAGTTCTGGTTTGTTTGATGGTTGTTGAGGCTCTCTTAGTGAAATAATATCCTTGGCTAGCAGTTACCAGGTAGGAAAACTGATATGAAAAATGCCCTAAGATATCTCTGTTATCTTGCAAGTATAATAAATGGTTTTATCTGAAAAGAATTAGCGAAGTCCTTGATTTTGGTCTAAGCATCTATTCTCTGGAAAAATTAATTTATTTTTAATCTTACTGTAAAGATGGACAAATTAGTAACGTTACCTGCCCCTGCCTGATATGCCCTTTTATGATAAATGCTTTAAAAAACAGTGATTCTATTTTGGATGTCTGGGAGTTAAACAAGATTAAAAGAATTCCCCTTTCAACAACCTGTACCCTCCAAGCCCCAATTTTGGAAAAAATGAAATGAAAAAATGTTACCCCTGCCTCTGGAATTATCTCTGCCACTCATTTGAGGCTTGTTCTAGTCTCCTTGGTTTTGTTGGTTATCTTCTTATGCATATGTAAATGTTTGATTATGATGGAATTGCTGTTGCCTTGTATCTCCAGCTAGATTGTTACCTCATTCTTTGTCCTTGTTTCCCTCTTTCAGCACAGTTCCATCCATATCATTGGTGCTTAATTAATGTTATTAATAAATTTCTTAATATTGTAGTTTGTGAGTGAACGTGTCATGGCATGTTTATGGAAAGGAGAAAGCTTTGCTGGAGTGGAGCACTCCTGTTGGAGAGTAATGGGAGGAGAGGTTGGATAGGCAGCGCCAAACCATATTGCATAAAATCTTGAGTGGTAGGTTGACATTTTAAAACTTTATCCTCAAGATATTAGGGAGTCAAGGGAGTTATTTGAGCATGGAGTGACATGGTAAAATTTATTTTTGCAGTGGTTGGATTAGACTGGGGAAAAGGCTTGATGTCAGTTACAATAATCATAGCTGAGGATATATTATTATTAATGTATTAAGGTTTACAAGCATACTTTACAGGCATTATTGATTTTGAGCGGCATAGGAATTGCGAGGGTATATGACCTCTGCCTTTGGAAGGTTCTCTTGAATACAAGGCTGTTGTTGTTGTTGATGTCGGATATTTAATTAATTTATTTTAGTTTTCAACAATCACTTCCATAAGCTTTTGATTTTTAAATTTTCCCCCCCCCACTCCCCATATCCCTCCCCAAGGTGGCATGCAATTTGATACAGGCTCTACGTATACATTCCTATTAAACATATTTTCACATTAGTCATGTGGCAAAGAAGAATTAGAACCAATAGGAGGAACCACAAGAAAGAAGAAACGAAGTAAAACAGAAGGAAAAAAAAGGAAATAAATCTTTCGATCTGCGTTCTAATGCCATAGTTCTTTCTCTGGGTGTGGATCATGAGACTTTTAGAGGTGTCTTAGATCCTTGCATTACTGAGAAAAGCTAAGTCTGTCAAAGTCAGTCATAACACAGCGTGGCTGCTACTGTGTACATCGTTCTCCTGGTTCTGCATCAGTTCATACAAGTGAATACAAGCCATTTTGTATTTGTAGTATTCCCAAGCAAAAGACAGAATTTCACAGTAAGATAATATTATAGTTGCAGACCTCAGGTGAAAGTTCACTTAATATTTTGATTCACCAGAGAGAACAATGGTAATGTAATTTTCAGCATACTCTGGAGAATCATTTTCTCAAAACCATAGAAACCCTTTTTAACCACTCTCCAGAATCAGCCTAATCTAAGGTAAACTCTGGTACTAACTGCAGTATTTCAAGGTTTTCCTTCTTTCCCTTACTGTGATTATGATGTTAATGATTTCTGGGAGGAGTCCTTCCTTGGGTGAAATGGCCTCTGGCTTTAGAAACTGGGTAAATCTTTTATTAGAATGATGTAAAAAGATCTCATGAAAAGATCTCTTTGTGCGGTATTGTTTCAGAATTGATAGTTGAAGATAGTTGAAGATTGATAAGGTTTCCTGTTCAGATTAGAAGAAGGATTTAGGACTAAATTGGGGGGTGGGTGTGTGTGTGTGTGTGTGTGTGTGTGTGTGTGTGTGTGTGTGTGTGTGTGTGTGTGTGTTCTCTCGTCGTTCTCTCTCTCTCTCTCTCTCTCTCTCTCTCTCCTCTCTCTCTCTCTCTCTCTCCCCTCTCCCTCCCTCCCTCCCTCCCTCTCTCCCTCTCTCTCTCTCTCTCTCTCTCTCTCTCTTCTCTCTCTCTCTCTCTCTCTCTCTCTCTCTCTCTCTCTCTCTCTCCCCCCTCCCCCCCCCCCCCTCCTGCCCAATGGGGTTTACAAATATACTCTTGCCTACAGGAAAATTTCAGAAGTGGAAGGAGATAAGAGAAGGGGTAGGGAACAAAGAGAATGCAGGGCAGATTAGGGGAAGGGGTATTCAGAATGCATGCTGTCTTGGGGTGGGGGGAAGGATGAGTTGGGGAGAAAATTTGGAACTCAATCTTGTGGAAGTGAATGTTGAAAACTAAAAATAAATAAATTAGAGTTAAAGGAGAAAAAAAAAAGATTTTCCTGAGGGGCAGTTGGTGGTGCAGTGGATAAAGTCCAGATGACCTGACTTCAGATTCAGCTTCAGATACCGGCTGTGTGACCTTGCGCAAGTCATTTAATCCCAATTGCCTCCAAAAATAAAATAAAATAAAATTGAGAGAGGGAGAGAGAGTGTTAGTTGCCTGGGTCACTGAGAGGTTAAATGGTTTGTTTAGGGTGTGTCAGAAACAGGACTTAAAACCACGTCTTCCTGACTCTGAGGCTGACTCTGTAACCATTTATCCTCGTGCCATGGTTGGTGTTAAGAGATGTGTGCATGAAGTGATAAAAATCCAGAATTTTTAGAGTTAGGATCCACTTTATCAAGCATTTATTAAGCAGCCATGTATAAGACACTGTGCTAGGTGCTAAACAATACAAAGACAAAATGAAAAATACACCCATTTCCTCAAGGAGCTAATCTGCTGGAGGAGCTATACCATTAAAAATGCTGTACATATCAGTCAAAGCCCCTCATTTTACAGGTCATGAAACTGTAGCCCAAAGATGTAAACTAACTTGGTCATGTGCCAAATTATTGGCATACTAAGATAGTGTCAGTGAAGAAGAAAAGTAGGGACAGAATGCAAGAGACATTTCAAAGGAACAGTAGAAAAACAGGATTTGGTGACTGGTTAGAGGATGAAAAATTAGAGTCAAAGATAACTTTAATGAGGGTCTGAGTGGTGTAGCAGAATCTCCAAATTCTAGTTCTCCTTTCACTTTGACTGGGATTTCAGGCCTGGGTGACTGGGAATAACAGTGAAATCATTCATGGTCAAAATTGGGGGCCGGAGACACCTCGTTTGGGTAAAAATCACATATAATTATGAAGTAAAGTCAAGTGGAGCATAGATTGTCACAGTGGCAAAGCCCTAAACTTAAGTATTTGAATTGTCCAAAATTCTTCAGCAGTCCATAAAGAGACTTCTAAGCTCTGAGCAATATGGGAAGAGTATACTAACCCTTTTTGATTTGTTAAAAAAATTTTTTTAGGCAGCTTGTTTTTCAGAAGCCTTTTCTTAGGATTTTAAGGTTCTCAGGATGTATTGCTTACTCCCTGAAATTAACCTTTTAATCTGTTGCCTCTGTGGCCTTTCTTTTCTTGCATCCTGTCTGGATTATAGGATCAGAGATTAAAGAACTGAAAAGGATTTTAGCAATCTGTAGGTCTGACCCCTCATTTCATGATTGAGAAGCCCCCAGAGGTGACTTGATCATACAGATAATACATGGGGTTTTTTTGTGTTTGTTTGTTTTTGAAGGGTTTTTAAATTTTTTTTTTTTGGCTAGGCAGTAGGGTTAAGTGACTTGCTCAGGGTCACACAGCTAGTGAGTGGGTGTTATTTGTCTGAGGCCGAATTTGAACTCAGGTCCTCTTGACTCTAGGGCCTGTGCTGTACCCACTGCGCCACCTAGCTGCCCCCAGATAATATATGTTTGAGGCAGGATTTGAACCCAGATCTTTCAAATCCACCAAATACCTACCACATCATACTGCCTGCCTCTCATAAAATGTCAGACTTCACAATTTCACATGTAGATTATATTCTAATTTTAAGGATCATACATTCAGAGCTGGAAGGGACCCGGGAGGCCATACAGTTCATTCCCCACATTTTACAACTCACCCACCTAGGCTCAGAGACGTTAAGTACCTTGCATAAAATTACGCGGGTGGTAATAGGACAGATAGATTCAAGCTTAAGTCCTCTAATTTTTAGCACATTCCCTACTGTACTATGCTGTCTCTTGTCAGGCTGCATGTAAAGACTTAGGATAGCTTGTTTAATCTATCTTTGTTTCTATAAATGAGAATCTTTTAGTGCTATTCTTGCTTTATTACTTCAGAAGAGCTGGAACAGATGATAGCTGTCCTCCCGATGCCTTTAGTAGGCTAATTAATGAATTACCATGGTTTAAAAAAATATTCTTTACCTGGTAACCAACTCTCCATTGATGAAACTCGGAACTTAGCTAGGCAGGTCCTTAGTTGATGGACACAATCCATCAAAGCCTTTCAAGTTTGGTAGAACTTGCCAGAAATTGTGCTCTGCTTGCTTAGTCTTTGATAACTCAAGGAGTTTTCTCCATGCCAAAATATGGCATCAGAAAAGGACTTCAGTGGAATATTCTTTTACATTATAAAACATTGAAATGGTTGAATTTCTGCGTGTATGTGACAGATATCTTTGAGGGCAGTGCTTCTGTAAATGTCAAAATGGTTATCTTTGGGACTGTGTGACCTCCAGCAAGTAGAAAGAAAAGCATAGTTTATTAAACAACCAACATTTATTAAGGACTTGTGTGTAATGTGATGTGTTTAATGATGGAGGAGATAAAAGGATGACATGATTTAAGTTTTAAGGAGTTTACAAGCTAATTGGAGTGTTAAGGCATATACAAGTAATTATAGAACAAATTATAGTAGTTCAGTTCTTCAGTACAAATTAGATTGTAGTAAATAACTTAGAGAAGTATATAAAATGCTGATACCAATATCAGCAGGTAAATTATTTGAATTGGGCCTAGAAGGATGGACAGCAAGTGAGTGTGTTAGGAGCAATACCTGTTGTTTAAGTTAAGCTAATTTTTCCTTACAAGGTATTGGAACTATCCTTAAGACTTAATTGGCTTAGAGGACTAAGGCTTAGACTGTTGCTGAAGCATCCAAGTGACCTAAGTATGTAAAAGCCAACCCACAAAGAGGCAGGAATTGTTCTCCCTCGGGCTTGAACTGTGCGCCAGCCTGGTCAACACTAAGAGACTGGGAAGCTCAATTGAATCAATGTTGTGTCCTTGCTGATTATCCATTCAAGGCTATGGCTAAGTAAACCTCCTTTCTTAACTGTTAAGTAGTGTAGAAGTGTCTCCTCTGAATATGAAGCACCACATCAATCTGTATCAGGTCTACCCTAATGTAGCATCAAGATTAGCAGAAATATCTGCTTCTAGGTATAAAATGTATTTGTAGGGTGAGCACAGTCATGGACGTGGGGAAGCAGGAAGAGACAGAACGTCATAATTATGCCTTGGTCATCGTATAAATATAAACTCTGGATATTGTGAATTAGCAGGTATTTGAACTCATCCATTAATTTAACAGATATTTAAGGTCCCTATTATGGGAAAGGCACTTTGTTACTTATGCACTATGTAGTATCTTTACCATACAATATAGCAGTTAATTACCTGATTTGTATTTGTTCTGTTTTATATAATTTAGTTGTCTGCTTTTAAAGCATTGTGCCTGTTCCTTACACTTAATTCTGAACTACTTACAGCACTTGGACATCCTGGTATCTAGTAATGCTTCCAATGAAAGAATATGACACACAGTAACTACATTTATTGTCAGTGTTCTCTGAATCAGCTACAGCATGAGTTAAACTGGTCTGGCACCATGTACTGGGGAATAAGAAACATTTTAGGATTAGAGAGTATAAACTTAATTTGCCCATTTTGAAAACACCATAACAAAATCTTTGGGCATTCAGTTCAGCTGCTTAGGTTTTTTTTTTGTTGGTTGGTTTTTGTTTTTTTTGTTTTGGCGATGAGAGTAAGCACAATTGTGTGTACCTATGGGATATCCCCCAAAAGTATGAATTCTCATATATACATTTTTTAAAATGTATTACTGAAGAGGTCTAGGGGTTTTGGGGTACTGGACCCTGCCTGAAAGAATTCAAGTGAAATCTTCTTCAGCCAGAGGAAAAGTTTATTAGTGATAAAAAAAAAAACACTCAGGGCCAGGTGACGCCTGTAAGGACGAGTGGGCATGAGAGGTTCTCAGCCTGTTGAGCGTGAGATTCTCAGCCCCAAATGAGGGCCAGGGTAGATCTTATATACTTTGGGTGACCAGGGAAGGGTCTGGGTGAGAATTCCCAGAGACTGGAATGTCTAAGAGATTGAATAGACAATGGGAATAGATAATGAAGGAACTAAAAGGTATCTGAATGAAATTAAAAAGGTAGGGTAAGGCTTTCAAAGGGAGATGAGGGGCTGGGGCCTGTAGACAAAAGGGGAGCCAGATTCCCTTTTGGGCAAGGGGCAAAGACCTTGGCTTGGGCCACACCCCATCATTCCCCCCTCAAACAAATTTGACCCAAATTCATTTGGGGAAAGGGGCAAAGGTCTGGACTTCTGAAACTGCTTCCTGCTGGCAAGGGGCATAGAGCTGTCCCTGCCTCTCTGGGTCCTGTTTGAGGGGTCAGACTTCAAAAACCCGGCTGATGCCAGGGTCAGCAGGGCAGAATCCTCGGGTTGGTGTACAGCCTGAGCAGTCATCTGAAAGTTGATGACTCCAACCCTAGAAGAAAGGAATCTGGCAAGGATATTTGGTAAACATGGATAAAACCAACACAAAAATATGATCAGTAGTGGAATGAGAATAGGAACCAGTATAGAAAGAAGCCAGGACTCGCTTTCTCCAAAATATGAGCAGTGCAGAACTCTACCTGCCCAAAATTGTTATACATGCAACAAAATGTATTTGCTAAAGCAGATACTCCCACTGGAGGCAAGCAAGTAGTCTAGGGCTGTTCTGTTATCTAGAACTACTTTTGCTAAGGAATCCAAAGATTTCTGGATTTCCCAGAGACCATAAGCTGTCACATTTGCCAACTGGTGAATAATCTCTGTAAGCTTAGAGAGAATATGTTCATGCTGTAAGTTACACCAGGACATAAGATAGTGTGCTCCCTTTTTAAGAGAACAGAGGACATTTCCCCAAAATCCATGTTTTGCCTTTAAGTTAGAGACTGTGGGCTGTTTGGCATTGAAAATGGAGAAGGGCGGTGCTAAAAATCCGAGGGTGCACACCCCGAAGTCTTTGTAGGGTGTCAAACACTGAGTGACCAAAACAGTAGTTCTGGGGTCTTGCCATGTGTTGGCACTTCGTTTCACCTTTTCCCCAAAATTCTTGTCACTAGTGGTGTCTGCACAGGTAGTGCGGGTCAAAAGATTAGCAGAAACTCTGTTCAAGCCCTCCCTCCACAGGGGTGTTAACTTGTCTAGTGGTCTTGCAGCTTGTCTCCCAAGTATAGGAATGTTCCCCTGTGGAGAAGCAAGGTGTGGATACAGAGAGAGTAGCCCATAGAGAAGTGGCAAACATAAATGGAATGGTATAAACTTCTGAGAAAGTCATATTGGGAAGGGGGGCTTTATGGAGATGAGCAGCCACTGCCGGGAAGCTTGCAGGCCTTCCAGCAGCTCTTAAGGACCGAGTTAGGGGCGTGGAGGTCAATTTAGATTTTAAAATCACAAAAGCCTGGTCTGGGCCCCACTCTTGAGGGAGTGAGTCAGGGCCCAGAGGACAGTCATAAAGGGGCTTAACAATCAAACTATTATCAGAGATCCAGATTCTACAAAATCTGTCCATGCCTAGAATAGTTTTAAATTGTTTCTTAGTGGCTGGGACCTGGAGTTGGTGGCCCAGAAACTTTACAGACTGGCATCCTATCTGGACTTTGTTCAAAGAGACCCTATAGCCTTGAGTTCCCAAGAGATTAAGCACAGTGGACAAAGAAGCCTCTTGGGTAGGGCTACAAATACTGTGAAGGGAAAATACTTTAGGGTCTTGGAGGTGAACAACAGCTGGGGTGGCAAAAGTATCCCAAATTGTCTCCCACACTTCCACGGGAACATGGGGAGATCTGGCACACAGAGGGAAAAGGAAGATGGGAGGCTTAACTAGAGAAAATTGGTTCCCCAACTTCACCATCAGGTTCCTTCCCAACGAGGGGGCAGGGCAAGAGGAGAACACAAGAGAAGAGTGTTTAAACAACAGATTCTTAAATAGGCAGGGGGAGGGGTATGTCTGGAGACATCCCTCAGTTACCTCTGGAATGCCCATGACCAGATGGGTCAAGGAGCGAATAGGGGGCCAGAGTAATTGGTTAAAAGCAAAGAACTTAGCCATGATAAAGTGGGTAACCTTACCTTCAGCCTTGATTTCTGCCCAGGATTTGGTGAGAGAGATGGAGAAAGTGGGAGTGTTGCCCGGATCAGTCTTGAGAAGACTGGAGGACAGGGTACTGGGGGGCTACTCTACCACTTCTCCTACCTCGGGGTCAATCCTTCCTCCAATGTCCCTCCTGGTAACATCTTGGGCAAGGTCCTGGAGGTGTCCGCTTTGGGGGCTTCCTCCAAGGGAGCACCCTGGAGGGGCACTCCTTGGACCAGTGAGCCTCCCAGTGGCCTCCCCTGCCCAAGTCACTGGGCTTCCTCCAAGGGGGTGCCCTGGAGGGGCACTCCTTGGACCAGTGACCTTCATGGTGGCATCGAAAGCAGGTTTTCCCATCGGCCAAGTTGCCAGGAACACCCTTGGGTCTTTCCATGGCAGCAGGCAGGAATCGAGCATGTTCTTCCTCTAGCCCTCTGCCTGCATTGTTTCTCCTCTGCTGCAGTTAGGTCCCTGTTGTTAAAGACTCCAAAGGCATTCTCCGATAACTGATCCTGAGGTGTTTGGGGTCCCATTGCCAATTTCTGTAGTTTTCTCCTAATAATGGGTAAGACTGGTTAATGAAATACATGCTAAGGATTGCTGCCCCTTCTGTAGAATCAGGATCTAAATTCGTATACTTTTTAATGCCTTCTACTAGCCTATCTTGGAAAAGGGCAGGGTTTTCCTTTTCTTCCTGAGTAATTCCCTTAATCTTTTTTACTTGCTTTGGAAAGGCCTTCTAAGAGGCAAATTATCATGTAGTCTCTCTTTTCCCTATCCTCCCCTCTTCTGATAATCCCACCCCAGATCACTAGCTGGAACAGCAGCTGTTCCTGGGCGGTATTTTGTGGGGTCATTGCTAGCTAAACGATCCTCAAAATTTTGGGCTTGTTCCCAGAGTCTCTTCCTCTCCTCAGGGGTACAACAGGTGGAGAAGAGGACATGCAAATCACCCCAAGAAAGTTCAAATTGTAGGGACACATCCCTGAAGCCCTCAGTAAATTTAGTTGGATCTTCAGAGTATCGACCCAACCTTTCCTTAATCTGGGTGAGGTCTGAAATGGAGAATGGAACATGTACCCTAAGTGTCCCATTAAGAGAGGTGGGTACTTCCCTTAAAGGAAAAAGCCCTGAAGGCCCTGCAGGAGCAGGGGCTTGCAAGGGAGGGAGATAGGAAGTCCCACTTCTTGTGAGTGAGGGACTGGTAAGTGCCGGCTGAACTGGCAGGCTGACAAGGGGGAAGATTACCTGACACCGGAGGAGGGGAAGGGATCAGGGGAGAAGATGCCACTGTGATACCCTTGTCTGGAGCCTGAGGAGGAGTCCCGTTCGAAGTAGAGGTCTGGGGAGGAGGCACCGAGTTGAGAACCTCGTCCGGAGCTTGAGCTGGGGTCTCTCTGGAAGTAGAGGCTGGGGCAAGGCCCTCGCTCAAGGCCTGAGTAGAAGTAGCCTCTAGAGTGGGGGCCTGGGGAGGAAATGGAGGGACCAGAGGAGCAGAGAGAGGGGTATGGGGAGAATGGGGAACAGCCCGAGAGGTCAGAGGAGAATGGGGTGTAGATAGGTGCTGGGGAAGGGGTTCCAACGGAAAGTTGGGAAGAGGGGGATGCCATAACCCTAGGAGCCATAAGAGGATCGTCCAAAAGGTCCATTTGGTCCCCACTCGCTGGTACTGGGGTGGCTACAAGCATCTTACAATCCTTTCTGAGAATGGGATCTCTAAAAGCTCAACAAAAGCCATCAAGTAAGAAATCTCCACCCATTTTCTTTCTCTGCGACAATATTTTTCTAACTCTGAGAGGGTCTTTACCCGTAATGTCCCAAAAAGGGGCCATGCCTCACAATTTTCCAGGTGATACTGAGGCCAAACGATGTTACAAAAATGCACCAGCTTTTTCTTTTTAAGTTCTTTACAGAAGCTAAGATTTTTCCAGTTTAGTAAAAGACAGCCCAAAGAGGCAAATTCTTGGGAAATGAAAAGGATTGACCTATTGTGGGCTTAGGGAAAAGAAAGAAAAAAAATATACATCCAACAATTTCCCAATTCCCTAGCGCCGAGAGAATTGAGAAGTTTGAACCTATGCTTCCTGATAGGGAGTCCATCCTCTATGCTAAGGAAGGTATATACCCAGGTCCAAGTGCTCAAGCAGAGGCCCTGGACCGAAAAGGCCTGGGAGTGTCAGGCAGAGTTAGAGACAGCCTCGTGGCTGTCTGACCTAAGGGAGCCTGAGAGGTCAGGCCCGAAAAAACTTCCAAGACAAGCCTGGCTAGCTGCTTGGAAATCCAGGTCCAAGTGCTCAAGCAGAGGCACTGGACCAAAAAGCCTGAGAAAGTCAGGCGGAATTGGGGAGGGGGAAGCTTACCAGTCGTGGCTGAAGAAGAGTTTGAGATTTGGCAGTTATTTCCCGAAGAGGTCTAGGGGTTTTGGGGTGCTGGGACCCCAAGATTGTGGTACCGGGCCCTGTCTGAAAGAATTCAACTCAAATCTTCTTCAGCTAGAGGAAAAGTTTATTAGTGATAAAACACTTAGGGCCAGGTGACGCCCGTAAGGAGCGGGCATGAGAGGTTCTCAGCCTTTTGAGCGTGAGATTCTCAGCCCCGAATGAGGGCCAGGGTAGAACTTATATACTTTGGATGACCAGGAAAGGGTCTGGGTGAGAATTCCCGGTGACTAGAATGTCTAAGAGATTGAATAGACAATGGGAATAGATAACGAAGGAACTGAAAGGTATCTGAATGAAATTAAAAGGTAGGGTAAGGCTTTCAAAGGGAGATGAGGGGCTGGGGCCTGTAGACAAAAGGGGAGCCAGATTCCTTTTTGGGCAAGGGGCAAAGACCTTGGCTTGGGCCACACCCCATCATTACTACCTTTTGTTTATTTCTGAATATATCTATTCCTTCCTATTCCCCTTCCTGGAGAGTCAACACAAAATGAAGGGGGGTGGGGTGGGGAGGAGTATTTCAGCAAAACTAACCAACACATCCACTGAATCCGACAATATATATCTATATCTATATCTATATCTATCTATCTATCTATATATATATATATATAAAATGTTCCACACCCATTGCCCTCCACCTCTGAAAAAGAAGGAAGAAGAAGCACTTTCTCAGTTTTTAGGAGTGCCAAACTTGGTTATTAAATTTACAGAACGTTCATACACTATTTGAAGGACTGTCTTCCTCTTCTGAGCAATGAAGAATGTTTCTGGGTAGCCTTTTGTAAAAGAGAGGGCAGGGCAACAAGGGATGATCTTTTATAAAAGTCCTTGGTATCTACTAATGCTTCCAGTTAAAGGATATGAGAGCCTAGCTGATTAGGCCTGAATTAGGCCTGCTTGTCTTCAGAGGCTCTGGGGTTCAGATTGTTTGAAGGGCGAGAATAGGGTTGTTGTGAAAGGGTGAAATTAGAGATGCAGCCTTTTGCATAGGATTTTTCATTCTAACAGCCTTCTGAATTTCTATTAATATCCTGGCCCCAAACAAGAGTGTCTTATCTCCAGAAATACCTACCACCATTCCTCTTTTCTCAAAAATGTTGATGCTCTTTAAGCATCCTCTTGCTGCTTGTTAAAATCTCCTAGTTTAGCTAGCAGGTATAGTATTTAAGTATGAGATGTATCTAGGCATCGACTCCTACTCTTTCCATTTCCCTACATTTATTTTTAGTGGCCAGTGTTCCTGTATTCCACTGTAGCCATTTTCTCTAAGGCTAAACTTGCTAGGAAAATGGAGATGGGTTAGAGATAGAGGAACTTGTCACATGGCAGCTTGGATTAATCACACATACACAATACTAAATCTTTCCTATAACAGAAGGATGTGGAAGCAAAGTGGCCTGTGTTTATTTTTCCGTTCATTTGGAAAGGGTAGGGGAATACAGCTGGTATGTGTGCATTCCACTTAGAATGTTTCTTTCCCCTTCAGTATGAAGAGCATAAGCCTCTGGCGCTAAACACATCTTGTCTTAGGTTTGTGCTGGGTGGAATCCTTTCTTGTAAAGAAATTACATACAGCTTATGTTTGTTTAGTGCTTTTAAATTTTTGAAGATATGTCCCATCTATGATATCATTTTATGTTCATTGCAACCTTAAAAAGTAGGTAAGATGGGTACTGTGCCCATTTTACAGTTGGAGAAGCTGTAGTTAAGCATGTTAACTGTAGATAAGCATTCGTTGTGGTTAAGCATGTTACATAAGCTCAGAGTAATCTAGGAAGCAGGGCCTACCTATAACCTTGATTTCCTAACTTTGAATCTCATATTTTTCCTGCTATATCATAGCATTCTCCTTTAGATTGATAGTGAGAGGAAGTGGCAATAGTAGACAACAAAGATACAAAATCAGGGGACGTGGTTTTTGTTCCCTTTGTGGTCCTGCTGTGCATCCACTTTCCTGCCCCATTCTTCTGTCTCAGTAGCATGTTTGCAGTTGGCTCAAACCTTTCTTACCTGATTCGGCTCCATCCAAATTGGATCTAGCACAAGCTCCACTCTCATGATGCCTCTTTAGATACACTTAGTCTGATTAGCTGTTTCACTTCCAATATGTGCAGCATAGTCAAGCACTTGGTGGTGGTCTGTCTTGTTTTTATGAGTTATTCCAGATATATCTTATCTTTCCAGTGAAATTGTAAGCCGGGACCATGTATCACACTGTCTTCTCTCTAACTCACTGAGCCCTAGCATAGTGCTGGGCAGGTTTTAGATGTTTAATGAATAATTAGTAATAGCTTACATTTTATAAGGAGCCTTCAGTTTTTATCCGGCGCTTTCCTCAAAATAACTCCTGTGAGGTAGTACATATAATTATTATTATTATCTCTACTTTGTAGATGAGGAAACTGAGGGGAGAGATGTTGTGACTTCCTCACAGTTACACAGTCATTTGGTGTCAGAGTTGCCTTTTAAAAGAACACTTGTTAAATTGTTGAACTGAAACTAACTAGTCCTGGAGTGAAACTGGTATTATGTTGTGGCTTAGGCTTCACAGTTAACATATCTAAATTTGTGGAGAGGAAGTGCCTTGTACAGATCAAGAATTGTTACAGTCAGCAGTGTCCCCAGAAAAACAGATTTTCTTATCCAAATATAACTCAATTCAGTAAACACTTATTAAGCTAATAACTCAATTCAGTAAACAATTATTAAGCCAATTTTGTTCAGAGTATTATTCTAGGTAGTAGAGTGAGATAGAAAGGTTGGTATAGGTTTGAGAATGGTATTTCTGGGTATGCCCAGGTACACTCTTGTGTCTCAAAAATTTTGGTAATTTGTGTCTCATTTTTAAAGTAAAATTTACTTAATTTTTTCAGAAATCAAGTTTAGGTCATTTTAGTGTCTTTGGTTTTTCATGATTAAAAATATCCTTTGTGATTTAGTAATCAATAAATATTCTTCTTAAAGAACAATAGGAAATAAATTTCCCTGGTTACATACTTCAATGAAATGTACTACTCTGTGTGTCTGTGAAGTATAAATAAGACATAGTCCTTGCCTTCAGGAAACATAGTTTTAGTAGGGAGATATGGCACACTGATGGATAACCACAATACCAAAACTATACCTAAGTACAAAACCAACCCTATTCCCATTCCATTTAAAATTACAATGTCTTCTCATCTTTTTTCCTTTCAGTACCCCCTTTTCAGTCTCTCTTGCCTTGTCCTCGTTCATGTCTTCAATGAGATCATGAAATACTGGCCTGATGTGGATCCTAAGACGGATATCATAAATTTTAACTCTTCCTCTCCCTACCCCAGTGATTTGGGGGGAAAGCAATATGATGCATGCAAGATGAACTTTTCATTTGGATTTAATTTTAGTTTTGTGTGTATATTAGTGTTCACTTTTTTCCAAATTTCATCACAATAATAAGCCTAATCACTGAACTTGTGATAGGCTTATTAAAATACATAGCTTATTTATTTGGTAAAGTCCTTGCTTCTGAGAACTCCTATGTAATAGGCTGTCAGAACTGTGCCCATAGTTAATCATGCCAAATTTGTTTTGGTCTCAGAATCAGAAATAGGTGAGAGAGATCTACCTTTTGAAGCCCCATTGGTAAAGATTCAATCTCAGCTGTCTCCTCTGTAGACATTTGCCCAAATCTCACAATGCAGTTGGTTGACCATTGGCAGTGGGCCTCTCAGGATTTGTTTGTGAATAGTGCAAATGCCTTCTTCCTTCAAAATGTTCCTAGTATCAGTCAGACACATCTTTTAGAAGACTTTAAAAGTAATTTACCAAAAGAACCCTCTTACATTTGTTAATTGCAAAATAAAGAATCACCTCTGTGAGAACATAACCTCCTTGAGACTCAGAGTGGATCAAAGTACTTCAAGGTCATATTTGTTTGGCATAGGTACACAGACCACCTAGTACCATCCTCCTGGACGCACCACACACTCAAGAAATATTTGATGAATTGAATTGTTAATTTAAAGCCAGTCCTCCATTGAAAATGGTTTTCTGGATTTATTTATTGTTTGTTTAAATATGTGTGTGATATGTTTAAATTATGGGGAAGAAGATCATGGAGACATTTTGCTGAAACGGAAAGAACATTTGATTGGACATCTGGATACCTGAGTCCTTATCCTAGCACTGCCACTAATTTAGTCATGTAACCTTTTGGACAAATATTTTCTTTGAATCAGAGTTTATGATTCTTCATTTTCATTCCCTGGTTCTTTGTTTCATTTGTAAAATGAATGGGTCGGGCTAGATAGTCTCACAGATTCCTTTGAATCATAAATCATTAAAACTCATTCTGTCTGTGGCAAGAGGCTCTTGTCGACTGTGGAAGCCCCCCAGTGTACATACAGGTGGTTGTTTGGCTTCTAAGGTAAAATCAGCTTAAATTAAAAGTGATAACTTTGAGAATTTGAGGGTGGGATAAGGAAATAATTAAAATAAAATAAAAACCCTGGGTTTATTTAAGACCCAGTCATTGTCATAACTGGTTGAGAATTTCAGAAGAGAAAAGGCTGTAGTGTTTCTTTTTCTGGGAAAGTAACTTTGATCGGTTTTCTATTTTTTTAATGGATATTACTGAGTGAAACCCATTCCCTGTTTCTTATCAGAATAGAACCAGATGGGGTATCTGGTAAAACTAGCTAACAGGTGTTCGTGCACAATCAGCTTTTAAAATTCGGTTTTAATTGAAATGGTACTGCTCTTAGAGGGCCTTCAGCTGAGGTCAGTGGGCCCTTCATGCCTGTTAGAGGCTCTCTTTATATTTTTCCTCCGTTGCTGATTGCGGCTCCCATCTGGGGTACCTCCATTACGTCTGCTCTTCTGAGCTCCGGGCCCCAATGGTGTGCATCTTGCTGCCTTTCAGACATCTTGAATTGATGCTCCCTGGGCATCTCCTACTCGATAGGCCCAACAGAGTGCATCGTCTTCAGGCTCTTATCACCTCTTGCCTCGACTCTTGTCTTTCTAATTCATCTCCTGGCCCCAAATTTCCCTCCGTTCTAATCTGTCCTGTACTAAATTGACAGTGATTTTCCTTAGGGGTAGGTCTGAACATGTTACTTCCCTTCTGAATAACTTCCAGTGGCTCCCTAACACCAGGATCAGACACTCCCTAGCTTTATGACCCTGGGCAAGAGTCACTTAGCCCTATGTGCCTCAGTTTCCTAATCTGTAAAATGAGCTGGAGAAAGAAATGGCAAATCACTCCAGTGTCTTTGCCAAGAAAACCTTAAATGGGGGTCATGAAGAGTCAGTCATGACTGAATAACAACAATAATTTATATGTGTCCTACATTTGATTGTGATCTTGAGGGAAGGGAATAGTTACACCTTTCATTGTATCTCCGGTACGTAGCACAGTGCCTAGCACATCATACATGCTTAATAAATTTTTTTTGATTGATTTCCCTGGACTGTAGTAGATGATGAACGTTAATGTGTATGTCCATGAGCAACTGCTGGCAGGCAGTTGCCTACTTAGACAGAAGGGGAAGCCTTTTGATTAAAAAGTACAAGAGGAAGGGGAATGGATTTGATACAAATTATTGTGACAGTAATTCCAAGAAAGTATGTGCTAAAAGGAAGGAGGCTCTTGGGCTTCTTTTTGGATCCCTTCTCCTTAAAAGATGGTCCCATATTTAAGCAGGAAGCCTGTTGGCTTTTTTAATCTACAGGTATTTTTAGACTAGCCTTCACTTTTACTGGAAGGGGGAGTTGCTTTCCAGTAAAATAAGCCACCGAATCCTCTTTAAAATGCTGCAAATGTGGATTCCCTTTTGGCAAAGAGATAGGGACTGGGTAATACCCTGTTATATTACCCTAATTGCCTGCTGAGTCAGAGGTTGTGCTAAAACAGTGCTCTCTCCTCACTCCGTGACTTTAATCTGCCCCCCACAATCTTAGGGTTACAGTTTCCTTCAGTGTAAATCTTCCTCCTAGGAAGAGAATAAGCATTCAGCCTTAGTGCATAGCCTAGGGTAAAGGTTCAGTTACAGACATGGTAGGGAGACTAGCCTGTCCTTTACTTTTCACAGCTGTCAGAAATGCCCAGAAATCCTGATCTGATTGGGCTTGCCCCACCTAATTGTGGGGTCATTATTCTTTTTTGTGAGGGTAGCCAACCCTAAAATTAATTAGCAACACACAAGACGAGGAGCAACAGTTTGGATTATGTGTCAACAATAGATTTAACTTTTGTGAATTTTTCTTGCTATCATAGTTTGGGACTCTTGTCAGAATTAATTTTGCATTCCCAAACACAGCTTTCCTGACTCCAAAGCCAGGAATCTGAAAGTGAGAGAGAGAGAGAGAGAGAGAGAGAGAGAGAGAGAGAGAGAGAGAGAGTGTGTGTGTGTGTGTGTGTAGTGAAAGGGCTAACAGGAAAGCTGGTATGAGATACAGAAAAAAAATCAGGGCTGACTGAACTAGCTTAATTTAACCTCATCGTCATAAGCAACAACGAACGTTTACTCATTTACCTATTATTGTAGGGGACAATAAAGACAAGTAAGCTGTTTACAGCCTAGTTGGGGAGACATGATATAGGCTACTGTTGTTTCTCACCATCATCACCACCATCACCACCATCATCATCGTTATTAGATGTGTACTATAGGAATCCAGAAGAAGGAGCGAAAAGTGTATTGCAGGTAGTACTTAAGAAAGAGAGACTCTGAGAATATTAGGGTAGACCTATGAATCAGTTGATGACTTCCTGCCCATTCCCTTAGGTGGGGATCGAGCAGGGCAGATGGGGAAGATTTTAAGTTGCTTGCTTGTCAAGAATTTGGAATAGTGTGTGATATAAATAACATGCTCTGTTGTAGTGAGTTTTGCTGTACTAAAAATACAGCAAAATCAGGTTTGGGGGTTGCCCCCACCTTCTTCTCTGGAGGGCATAAAAATATCGCTTTCCTAATAACACTGGCATGCTACCACATATTCCATAACAGATTGTCTTCTACCTATAGTAAACTGAAATTCATGCACAGGAAAAAAAAATTGACTGTAACAAATGTTTTCAAATTTTTATAGTGGTTTACATTTTTATAGCACGTAAAGGTCTATGTGGCACTTTCCTCACCCTGTCCTTCTGAGGTATATAGGTAGTACAGTATTATTCCCTCTTTACAGATGTAGAAATGAAAAGCCTCAGGAGACTATGTGTCGTTAGCATGGAAGAAAATATTTTTATTCTGCATTTTAGGCAAAAACATGCCAGAGAAGAATTTATTAGTTATAATTGTAATAATATATATATATAATTAGAAAGGGAGGAGATCTGAAGGCACAGAATTTCTTCTGCTTTTGAAAATCTGTCTGACATAAGCCATTTCTGCCTCTAATTTAGGCATTCCTATACAAAAGGCAAAATTCCATAGTTAGATTAATAGTTTAGATTCAGCAAACAGAACAATAAGCACTTAACTTTTGGTGAACTATGGAGAATCCGTTTACTGGAACCATTCAATCCATCTTTAACCACTCTCTCCAAGAATTTTTCTTTAAACCTAGTCAAAGATTAACTCAAGATACTTATTGAATTAATCAAATATTTATCTTTAAAAAATTTTATTTTGAACCTTACCACAACAAGAATATTTCCATATAAATAGCAAAACACAAAAAGGATGTATATGAAATTGAGTCTCAATTTCATACCATTATACCTCTTACTTTTAAAAAAAATGTATAATACATTCCACATATTACTTTCAAAGCTGCCTTGCGTATCTGGGCTTCCTTCTGAACTTTAGTTCCCTTCAGTGTTTTTAAAAAATGTTTCACAGTGGCCTTTTTTTTTTTTTTTGCATCACTCTTGCTAACCATCTCTGTCCCCGTCAATTAAAAGCTGAAAGAAAAAGTCCTTATAATAAATAAGCATCATCAAGCAAAAAGAGTCCTCCCAGTGGCCCTGTCCAAAAATGTGCGTCATTTTCTGCACCTTGTTCCCATTCCCTCTCAGGAAGCGGTTCATGTGTTTCATCATCGAGATGGAGAACATTATGAAATGCAAAATGGATCATTTTGATGACATTAAATTGAAAAGTTTTTGCATAAACAAAGCCAATGCAACCAAGATTAGGAGGGAAGTGGAAAACTGAGAAAGAATTTTTACAACCAGTGTCTCTGATGAGGGCCTCATTTCTAAAATGTACAAAGAGCTGAGTCAAATTTATAAGAATACAAGTCATTCCTCATTTGATAAATGGCCAAAGAATACGAACAGGCAGATCTCAGATGAAGAAATTAAAGCTATCTGTAGTCATATAAAAAATCCTCTAAATCATTATTGACTAGAGAAGTGCAAATCCAAATGACTCTGAGGTACCGCATCACAGCTATCAGATTGGCTCACATGACAAAATAGGAAAATGGAAACTGTTGGAGATGTGGAAAAATTGGAACATTAATGCATTGTTGGTGGAGTTATCCAGCCATTTTGGAGAGCAATTTGGAAATATGCCCAAAGAGCTATATAAATGTGCATACCCTTTGACCCAGCAATAGCACTTCTAGGGCTGTTTCCCAAAGAGATCATAAAAATGGGGAAAGGACGCACATACACAAAAATATAGTGGGGCTCTTTCTGCAGCAGCAAAGAATTGGGAATTGAGGGAATGCCCATCAAGTGGAGAATGGCTGAACAAGTTGTGGTATATGAATGTAATGGAATACTATTGTGCTATAAGAAATGATGAGTACGCAGGCTTCAGAAAAACCTGGTAAGACTTGTGTGGACTGAGTGAGCAGAGCCAGGAGAACATTGTCCACAGTAACAGCCATGTTGTGTGATGACTGACTTTGGTAGACTTAGCTCTTCTCAGCAATGTGAGGATCTAAGACTTCTTCAAAAGTCTCGTGATGGAAAATGCTGTCCACATCCAGAGAAAGAACTATAGAATCTGAATGCAGATCAAAACATACTATTTGCTCTTAATCCATAATTTTAATCCAGGTCCTCCAGCTCCAAATCCAGTGCTCCTTCCACTATACCATGCTGCCTCTCCTATATTGAAGACAGGCTACCAGAAAGAAAATACTATACTTGTATTAGATAATCAGTATACAATAGAGGAAGTTTGTAAAACATAATTACAGTATAAAAAGATTGTTAGGCAAATCTTGTGTGTTCTTCCTTTTGTGAGTTCCCAATAAAATAGCTTAATGATTTCTTTGGAGCTCAGCCTTACCCATTCTTTTGAATTTGCAACTATTTTCTCCCTTAGGGAATATGGGGGGGAGGGAGTTGGCTAGGGTTATGTTGGGGTTGGGATTCTCTCATTGAAATTTTGAAATTTAAAATTTGATTTTGCTTTTCAGAAATGCAAGTTATATAGAATTTGGGTAATAAGGACTTTTTGTTTTGGTAGCAGTCTCCCACAACCCTAGACCCATTTTTGCGATTCAGAGATCTCATGTTTTCCTCGTGGATGCAAAAGAATTCAGTATGCAGCATACCTAAATTGGGCTCCAATTGTGTACTTGACCCAACATTGCTTTTCAGCCACTAAGATGAGTGAGTCAGTCTAATGCTTCCCAGACTCCCTCATGTCTACCCTGAGCGGCTATTTATTGTATGGGCTTCAGAATTCAAAGGTACAAAGCCAGCCAACCTTGTTAATGGACACTGCAGATTAGCAAAGTATCAAGGAGATAGCATCTTGGAAAACACTGGAGAGATATCTGTGGATTAAAATTGTTTTGAGTGCTCTGAAACTGGAAAGCACCGATACCAAGATTAGCAGATGGGCGTCATCCCTGCCTCTCTCAGCACTACGACCCACAGATACAGGCAGTCAGACTGATTTTTCTGGCCATGTCCATCCCCGACTCAAGAAGCCTTAGCGGTGAGTGTGGCGAGTGCTCCATCGCCTCCAGAATAAAATACCCATTCTTGTGTTTGGCATTGAAAATGCTTTGCAGTCTGGGTCCAGCCTGTCTTTCTGGGCTGATTACACGTCGCTACCCCGTGCACGCTGTACTTTGGCCAAACTGCCTACATGCTGTTCCTCTGTCCTCTCTGTGCCTTTGCCCAGGCTGGCCTCCATAACAGAGATACCTGCCTACTTTTGCATTTGTATCTCTGTGCTACCTCAGTGCCTAGCATATAGCAGACACTTCATAGATGCTTTGTGATTGCTCACCAGCTGTCTAGGGGTACTTGCTTGTGTGATGGTGGGAAGGGGAGATGGAAAGGAGGAATTCTGTTTTGGCATTTGTAAGACTTATTTGAGTCAAGAAACATTTATTAAATATTTTCCATGTCCCAGAAATTGTGCTAAGCCTAGAAATACAAACACAAACAAAATAAAAGATAGCTGCCTTCAAGGAGCTTGCATTCTAAAGTAGGGAGATAACACATAAAAGGAAGCTGAAAGAGAAGAGGGGTGGCATGGTGGAGAAGTCCAGAGAGCCAGGAGCAGAGCTGGGAGAGCAGGGAAGTAGACATTGACTAGCTTAGTTACGTCCTTAAAATGATAAAAATCTCTTTTCTTTCTCTTCTGTAGAAAATAATACTGTAAAGGCTAACAGTGATAACTTTCTTCATAGAGAGAGAAAGAAGCAAGTTATGAATCTCAAGTAGTGTTCACAATTAAGGAGTATGGTCCACTATATATCTGTTGTCTAATCTCAACTGGGTGCTATATCCAGGCAGTCTTCTTTTCTAAATGATTCTTTATATCATTCACCATAGCAGCCTTTTCAAACCTTCTCTTCTCTCCTCAAGTCTCCCATACTTCCACTTTCACTTCCCTCAGCAGAGTACTTTGCTTCATACGTAACTGAAAAAATTGAAGCCATTCCCCTTTTCGTTTCCTGACATCACTCGCCCCATCTCCTTCTTCACTCGAGCCTCTGATGAAGAGGTGGCCCTTCTACTTGCCAAGACCAGCTCATCTACATGTACACCTCAGCCCAGCCCATCCCATCTTTTCTAGCACATTGCCGCACTATCATTTCCCCTCACCCCCAACCTTTAATCTGTCCTTGTTTGCTGGTTTTCTCTGCTATATACAAATAACCTAAATCTTCCTCCATCCTTTAAAAAAAGAAAGCAAGCCCTTACTAGATCCTACCATTCCTGCTATTGTCCTAAAATAGCAGCAAGATGTCCTGAGGGAAAGACAGGACTGACCATGTGCCAGGTGAGTCATACTACTGCCACCGTCTCTCAAGACCCCAGTGGAGATAGCCCAAGACCCTGACCCCAAAGTCCCAGGAGCAGCAGCACCTATCTCTCAGGCCATTGACGCTGCTCCTGAAGGAGCATCAAGGGGAGGCAGCTGCTGTGGAGCAAGGGCCTACCTTTCTGACCCTTATAACACCAGCTGCTGACCAGCTGCTGTCAGCGGAGAGGTGCTGTAGGCCCTGTCAGGTAGTTCAGCTTCAGAAAATTAATATGGTTTTGTCAGTGGTAACGTTACTAAAGAAGATGCATTACCATCTACTTTGCAGCTATGAGACCTTTCCATCCAACTTACAGAAACCACCAATATGTGTTGCCTTGCCCATCAAAATGTCAGCTCACACAGAGGAGAGACTGTCCTGCCTTTCTGTCTCCCTAGTGTTTAGTACATGGGAAGCACTTTCAGTGCTTTTTCATTCACCTATTTGTTCATCCATCCATCCCTTCTCCTGTTCTTGACTCTGGGTATTTTCACTGACTGTCCCCCATGTCTTGAATACTCTCCCTCCTCTTGCCTTCCCTGGCTTCCTTCAAATGCTAGCAGAAAATTCTACCTTCTACAGGAAGTCTTTCCCAATCCCCCTTAATTCTATTGCCTTCCTTCTGTTGATTATTTCCAGTTTATTCTGCTCATTTGTGCATCATTGTTTATATGTTCTCTCCATTTAGACTATGAACTCCTTGAGAGCTACTTTACCTTTTACCTTTCTTTGCATCCTCAGAGCTTAGCACGTTGCCAAGTAGGATCTTAATAAGTGTTTATTGACTAGCTCCTTAAAAAAGATGTTTACATTCAGTGCCTCTACTTTCTCACTTCTCTCCTGAAAACCCTCTACTATCTGGCTTCTGACCTGATCTCTTTTTGTCAAATCTAATGACCTGTTCTCAGTCATCCTTCTTGACTTCTGTAGTGTGTGACTCTGTCAACCGCCTTATTCTGTCTCCTCTCTCCTCTCTGGGTTTCCATCAAGCTGTTTCTCTTCATCGTCCTCCTACCTGTCTGACTGTTGTTCCGCTGACTCTTCATTCTTGTTATACCCAATGTGGGTGTGCCCCAAAGGCATTGTCTTGAAGCCCCCACTCTTTTCTTCTGAGTTGGTGGTTTCATTAGCTCCCAACAGATTTAATTATCATTTCTATGTCAGGGACATTCTATGTCCCTGATCTGTACATCCAGCCCAAGTCTCTCTGCTGAGCTCTAAGTCAACAAGCATTTATAAAGAAAGCCCTTATTGTGTGCCAGACACTAAGTGCTAGGAATGCAAATACAATCAGACAGTCCCCCTCTCAATGAGCTTACACCCTGATAACGGAAGACCACACAGAAAAGGAAGCTGAAAAGATGGAGCATGGGGAGGATGCCGAAGACACTTGGTGTGGCCACATGGATTCAAATTCAGGTTCTCCTACTTATGCCCTTTTTGACTTTGGGAAAGTCACTGAACAGCTCTGGCCCTTGATTTCTTTGTCTGTAAAATAAAGAGGGGGAAAAAAACAATACTAAGGTCCCTTTCAGTTCTATATCACATCCTAAGCTATGAATTCACATGTTAAGTGCCTACTATGTATATGGCAAAGCAAACTGTCAGAATAGAGAGCTAGCCTTGGGTTTGGCTGTGTGACCCTGGGCAAGTAACTTTAACCTCTCACTAAGACTATAAATTTGAGAGGAGTTGCAGTTCTGCATTTGTAGAGGAGTTCCCCTATACTGATGAAATCACAGGCCTAGTCTCATTCCAGAAGTGTCTGAGGCAGTAGGGATACAAAGATATTGAAAGGCACAGTCACATTCAACTATGAGTTTTTGAGGGTCCTGGTTATCATTATAAATGTGGAAAGAAAATAGGGGCAAAAATTAATGCCCAGTTGGTCAGAAGCCACCAAATGGTTAAGTGGCAGAGTAGTAACTAGAAATGCAGTAGACCTCAATGCATCCCAACCTTGTTTTCTTACTCTTTTGATTAAAAATTCACTTGGAGAAAGAGGACTCCATTTGAGTCTTTGGGGTTTTTTTCTCCTCAAGTTAGAATAAGCTTAGTCATAAGCCTGTGACACAATTTGAGTGGACTTTATACATCTTTGTTGTGAATTTTAACATCCGAGTTCTTGGTGAACCTCGCAGCTTCCCTGGCTCAGCCACAGCCATAAGGTGGTGGTGGTTAAATCATCAGCAGTATTAGATTACTTTTGGATTTTAGGATCATACATAGATTTACAAAGATAGATTATACATAGATTTGGAAAGAGGTCCTAAAGATGGTGTTATCTAACCCTCTCATTTTACAGAAACAGGCCTAAAGAGGTCAGCTGATTTTCCTGAGGTTAAACAGGATCCATATGCTTGGCATTTAGTAGGCACTTAAATGCTTGCTAAATTAATGAATGATCTATTCCTCAGAAACCTTACTATCTACCTGGGGAGATAGGATCACATTCAGGACACAGCCTTCAGCCTGATAACCTACCTGAATGATGAAAAGTTGCCCTGAGTTGACTTCCAGAAGTAGTTATGTAGTGGTCAGGGGATATAGTGCCATGTTGAATGCCTTGCATACTTGGATACATCTTGTGAAGGATATTTCACTTCCTTGGCCTGGATTTTATTTCTCTCTTCTTTTAAAAAATTCTGAGCTTAATATAAAATAAAATGGGCATTTCCATTTACAAAGTAGAACCAAAAAAGATCATACATAAAACTATGGGTCTCCATTATTTAAAAGTTTCTTCCTTTTCCTTTAGATATCTAATAAATTCATCATGTTACTATCAAAACTGACTTGTTTGTCTGTAATTTCTTCTGGCCTTCTTCTGTGTACATTTAAAGAAAAAAGAAGACACTTTCAATTAACCTTTTTTTCTTTGTTTATTTTTTGGCATCTGTTTCCCTTTCTCCAACTTCTGCATAATTCCCCATTTGAAAAAGGGAAAAAAAAAATCTTTGCAGCAAGTATGCATAGTCAAGGTTAATAAATTGCCACATTGACATATTTGAAAATGTATGTCTCATTCTATACCTTGAGACCATCACTTTTCTGTCAAGAGATGGATAACGTGCTTCATTATCCTCTGGAATCATGATTGGTCATTGATCATAGTTCTTAAATCTTTCAAGGTTTGGTTCTTTTTTTTTTTAACAGTTATTACTGCTCTAGAAGTTGTTCTCTGGTTCTGCTCGCTTCCCTCTGGGTCAGTTTAGAGAAAACTTGTCAGATTTCTCTGAAACAGTCCATTTTGTTAGGTCCTATAGTGTAATAATGTGCCATTACCTTCATATATCATGGTTTCTTTAGCCATTCCCCAGTTGATGGACACTTCTTAGTATCCAGTTCTTTACTATGCTACAAATATTTTTGTATATATGAGTCCTTTTACTCTTTCTTTGATCTAATTTGGGGTGTAGGTCTAGTAGTGATATTACTGGTCAAAGAGTATGCTCAGTTTAGTAACTTTGGAGGCAGTTTCAAACTGCTTTCCAGAATAACCTGACCAATTTATAACTCTCCCAACATTGCATTGGTGTACCTATTTATAGACTGGGGTTAAGTGACTTGCCCAGGGTCACACAACTAGTAAGTGTTATGTGTCTGAGGACGGATTTGAACTTGGGTCCTCCCAAATCGAGGGTCGGTGCTCTATTCAAGTGTACCTATTTCCTTAAAAGCCCTCCACCAATTGTTACTTTTTTTTTTTATCTTTTTCCCAGTTAGGTGTTTACTTTCTAATCTTAGCTTTATTGGATTTGTTTGTGCAAAAACTTTTAAATTTTATTCTATTATCCTTTTTATCTCTTGTTTATGAGCTTTTTCTCTACTGGGTTTCGTTTTTTTGGGGGGGTGCTAGGCAGTGAGTGGGGTTAAGTGACTTGCCCAGGGTCACACAGCTAGTAAGTGTTATGTGTCTGAAGGCAGATTTGAACTTAAGTCCTTACTTGAGGGCTGGTGTGCTACCCACTGCACCCCCTAGCTGCCCACTAACCCTTGTATTTTTAAAGAACAAAAGGGAGGGGGGAGAAAAAGAAGAAAATAATTAAAACTGATGAATATATTGAAAAAGTCTGAAAAAGTGTTCAGTGCACCACACATGGACCTCCCACCTTTGCCAAAGACTAGGTTGAGGTGGGGAGTGGCTGCTTATCTCTCTCTCTCTCTCTCTCTCTCTCTCTCTCTCTCTCTCTCTCTCTCTCTCTCTCACAGCATGCTTGCTTTTGCTTTATGGCCATTTTTACAAAATTATCTTCTCTCGCCCTACCCTAATAAGTTTCAGTTAGAAGTAGGGAAGTTTTGGAATTTTTGTTTTATTAGTTTAGTTTTAAATTGTCTAGGTTCCCAGTCATAGGTTGAATGCCTGAGAACCAGGAAACAAAAATACCACCAAGCTGAACAAAGTTCAGGAAGTGATGAAAATTCAGAAAGATGGTGAAAAATAAATATAGGTCAAAAAATTTTCCTTAGCTTGCTATTTTTGACCTAAAGATGATATTTTCCCATACAGTTGGGGAATGGTTTTTTTTGTGGTTTTTTTTTTAGGAGGGGAATGCTTTCAAATTAAGATCTGTATCCTAGAATGAGAAATTATGTTTTTGTTTTTTGGATTTTTTAGGTTTGGGTTGTCCCTTAGCACAAAACCTTCACTGTTTTCCTTTCTGTCTGTTTTACAGCATTACACTTCCCTGTAATCCCCCACAGTGCTAGGTACATAAAAGATACTTTATAAATGTTTGTTCTGATTAAATTTTATTATCTCCCCAATAAAATAGTGAGGATAAGTATCCCTGATAACAGTAAACAAAGTGACTCTTCCTTTAGGGAACATTAAGGCATTGTTTTCTAAACTTTACTCAGAAACTATTTATCATCACCCCTGTGCCCAACCTTGTTTCTGATGGTGAGGGGGATATTATAAGATTTGGTTGTTCCTTTTTAGGAACAGCCAAATCATTCAGCAAGCACTGAAGGACTCATTCATCTGCCAGCACTGACCTAGGCACTGGAGATACAAAGAAGATGTGAAATAATCCCTATCCGGAAGGAGCTTACATTCTGTTAAGGGGGACATACATGTTATATACAAAAAGAGTAGTGAAAGGTAATTATGGAGAAGAGGAACTGGCACCTGGCAAGATCAGCAAAGTCTTCACATAGACTTGAATGGGCTTGATCTCAGTCTTTTAAAAAAAAATTCCCTCAATTGTTGTTGAGTTGTTCAGTCACATCCAGCCCTTCATGAGCCTGTGGACTGTACTGACCATGGGGGTTTTCTTGGCAAAGATACTGGATTGGTTTGCCATTTCTTTTTCCAATAGATCAAGGCAAACAGACCCAGGGTCACATAGCTAGTAAGTGTCTGAGGCTGGATTTGAACTTAGATCTTCTTGACTCCAGGCCCAACACTCTATCTACTGAGCCATCTATCTGCCCTTTTCTCAATTACATGTACACAAAAAGTTTTAACATTTGTTTCTTAAAATTTTGAGTTCCAAATCCTCTCCCTCTCTTCTCTCTCTGCCCTTGAGAAGGCAAGCAATTTGATATAGGTTATACATGTGCAAAACATTTGCAAAAGAAAACACAGACTGAGGAAAAAAGAATAATAAAGAAAGTTTAAAAACTATGCTTCAGTCTGCATTCAGACTCCATTGGTTCTTTCTCTGGAGAAGGATGGCATTTTTCATCATGAGTCCTTCGGAATTGTCTCCCATCTTTGTATTGTTGAGAACAGCTGTGTCAGGCACAGTTGATCATCTTATAGTATTGCCCTTATTGTGTACTGCATTCTCCTGGTTCTGCTCATTTCACTTTGCATCAGTACACGTTCCTTCCAGGTTTTTCTGAAAGCATACTGCTCGTCTTTTCTTATAGCACAGTCATATTCCATCATATTCATATGCAACAACTTGTTGAATTCAGTCTTGAAAAAGAGTAGGGATCTTGAGAGGTGGAAGGAGAAGGAATGCATTCCAAGAAGGAGAGATGAGAGTGCAGGAAAGGGAGAAGTGTGTGATATGACTGGAAAGGGAAGTTTGGAGGCAGGTTGTAAAGAGCTTTAAAAGCCAGGGGAATCTATATTTGATCCTAGAGGTGATTGGGACTTTGAATGGAGAGAGAAGTGGCCAGACTTTCACTTTTGGTACATCACTTTGGTGGCTATAATGGAGGATGGATTCAGGTAGGGAGAGACTTGATGCAAGGAGAACTGGAAAAAACCTTGAAGATAATCTAACTGAATCCCCTGATTTTAAGGATGAGGAAGCTGAGACCCAGAATGAAATTACTTTTCCAAGGTCACTTTCGTAATTATCTTTCTCAGAGTTAGAACTTTGAGTCTTCTGGTTCTGAGACCATTAGAGCTTCTTTTGTCAAGGATACTTTTTGGCACCTAGAACAATTTCAGAATTTCCCTAATCAAGTGTGCTTTTCTTGTTCTCCTCATAAATAACACTTTTGAAGTTCATTTTCCTCTCCCCCTCAATTGATAAATATTTGGCCCTTGTTAACATCAAGGAAATTACCCTCTCCTTGGAGGATAAGTGGAGGGGGAAGGAGGGCTAGGAGGGGTGGACATTGTTGGGAATGTAAAGACCCAAGGTAAAGAAGTTCCTGCCTTCAAGTAACTTTCAGTCTAATTAATAATATAAGAAAATGCAAATTTGCTTTGGATTTGGAGGCCAAATAAGTTTTTCAGCTTTTTAGGAAAGAAAGTCAGAAGCAAGAATGGAAAGGCTGCATGTTGCCAGATGACTATTGGTTTCTTAAACTGGAAACCCAATATAGTGTCAAAATCTATAGAAGGATCTTGGAGAAAAGACTTAGAGAAGAAATTAAGTTAATCTCACCCCAAAGTGTTTGCTGGGTAGAAATAACAGTACAAGATCTATAAAATGACTGTGTAAGGGGTTTCTTATAACAAATACATAATGAATGGTCCAAACCGTTAGTTCTTTGAGTTCAAAAGTGAGTAAGATCTCTGTGACTGAATTAATCTAGGAATATAAAGAGTTATAGATTTAGAACTGGAAGTGACTTTAGAGATTTGAGTCCAGTAGCAGAAGAAACTGAGACTTGCCAAGGATCACATAGGTAGGAAGCAGTAGAAGTGAGGTTTAAATCCAAGGCTTTTGCTTCCAAATCCAGTGATCTTTCTACCTCTCCTTGTGGGCAAGAAACAAGTTGAGTTGGGCATGAAAGAGTGAATAGGATTTGAGTAGGCAGCTAGGTAGAAAAGTGTGTAGAGCACTGAGCCTGGAGTCAGGAATCTCATCTTCCTGTGTTCAAATCTGGCCTCAGACACTAGTTGTGTCACTCTGGGCAAGTCATTAGCCATGTTTACCTCTGTTTCCTCATCTGTAAAACGAGCTTGAGAAAAAACCACTCCAGTATCTCTGCCAAGAAAATCCCAAATGGGGTCACAAAGAGTCAGACAAGACCAAGACTGAAAAACAGCAACAAGGATTTAAATGGTCAGGAAAGGGTGTAAACAAAAATTTTCCCCTCTGGATCAACCCTCCTCCTCTCAATCCTACTATAATCAGTCCTCAACTTTCAAGGAGTAACGTTCCTAGAAGCTGGCACAAAAGTAAAAACAAAACAAAACAAAAACAAAAACGTCAGTGTGGACATATTGAGCATAGGGGGTCAGGTTCCCACAACCACCAAAAACTGTAACCTTTTGCCAGAGAGCAGCTGCAGACCCTTGAGGGATATAATTGTAGCACAAACCTTGAGTTTTAAAGGCGGACAATGAAAACATAACAACGAATGCACAGGGAGCTCTTTACTGTGGTAGGGTAGACAAGACCATTGACGCACCTAGGGGGATATCAGCTGCTCCACAAACTTTACTGTGCATAGTGCAGTCACATGTCTTCTTTTAATACTTTTTTTCTCTGCTCCATCACAGCAATGTTTGTGAAAATGCCCAGGATCCCAAACTGAAGGCCTAGCAAGGTTGTAATTTCACCAAGGTCGCACAGATAGTACAATGGGTATAGAATTCCAATGTTTCTCTTCAAATTGAGTGCTCTTCCTACTATACAGTGTTACAGACCTCTGACCCACTTTACATGGGAGGAAACCACAGCCCTGAAAGGTGATTTATTTCAGGTTACACACTTTGGCAGTGGCAGAACTGGGACTGGAATGCGTGTCTCCTTATTCTGGGTCTAGGGTTCTTTTCAGCATTCCTGCAAGTATTGTCTCAAAAATCTGGGTACAATACTTTTAATAGTTTCAAATCGTTCAAATACTTTCAAATTTCGGCCACTTAGTGGCTCTTTTTTCTCCCTGTTTTCTCTTTTTTCCTTCTTAGCCATCCTTTATTTCCTTTCATTTTTCTCTCCCAGGCTTTCCACAGTTTGGGGGTGAGGGAAAGAGGATAAGGTAGTGGCAATGCATGTACCCAAACACATATACGTGTGAGTTTTTTGTTATGTAGTTGTTACATTTGGAAAGCATTTGAGGAACACTCTGTACAGAGGGTCTTAGACAAGTGTGCTGATAGATTGAGCTTGTTACAATTCATATGTAAAGATACTGCAGTGGGACTTCCTGGATACGGGTGCCTGCATTTCTCAAATAAAGAGAATAAATCTGTTCTTCCTTCCCCCAGTCATATGGTTAACATTACAGGAAGGATACTTTTTAGCCACTCCTATTGTCTCTAGATTATGCATGTAATAACAATAACATTATTTATATAATATTTGAAGATTTGTAAAGTGCTTTACATAGATTCTCCTTTGAGTTTCTTTTTATAGTTAATAGAAGTCAGTTACCAATTCACCTGAGGGATGGAGGGGTAGGGTATTGAGGGTTCCTCACACACCCAGAGGCCATTGCTGAGAAGGCCAAAAGACTGGTCCTCTACTTTCATTACTTCAGGCCAGAGCTTTCATCCTACCACACCTTAGTTATTGTGGTTCTGGCAAGTATGACAATACTGGTCAGAAAACTCCCATTTTTCTAAATGAGGAAACTTAAGCCCAGAGATGCTAAGTGATTTGCCCATGGCTAGTAGTGACAGGTGGGACTTGAACCTAGGTCTTCTTTTCTCTAAGTTCCATACCTTCTTAACTATGCCAGGCTGTCCTCAGAAATCTTCTATTTTAAGAGGTGAAGTGACTTGATAAAAGATATACACAGCCAGAAATAGTGACAGAGTCTGTCAGAATCTCTTAACTATACCACACCTTGATGTTTTCTGCTAGAAAGAAGCCAGAGAAGTTGAAGAGAAGGATGGGTGTAAAAGAACCATGGTTCTAGGCCAGAACAGGCTACAGGGAAAACACAACTCCAGTGTTAACAGGGAATCTCATTTCAACTTACCTTCCCCAACTTCTCTCTGTTACCTTTTGTCAGCAGCCTACATTCTAGCTCAGCTGGACTATTATTTCTTTCCAGACTGCCTGCCCCCTCTCAGCTCTGTGCCTTTGTTCTTTATTCCCACCCCTCTCAATGCTGTCTCCCCCACCCCACCCCATAGGTTGAAATACTTTTCCATTCCTTTGAGGCCTAGTTCAGATGCCATCTCTTGCATGAAGCCTTTGATCATAGATGATAAAATTTAGAGCTGTAAGGGACTTTATAGATGATCTAGTCTAGTATACCCTTATTTTACAGCTGGGGAGACTGAGGCTTATAGGGTTGAAATGACTTGTCCATGATCACATAGGTATATGTCTGAGATTTAAACCCAGAGCTCCAAATCCAACATTCTTTTCACTTTACCATTTTGTTATTGTTCAGTCATTTCAGTTGGGTCTGACTTTTTGTGATCCGTTGGGATTTTCTTGGCAAAGATACTGGAGTGTTTTGCCGTTCCTTCTCCAGCTCATTTTACCGATGAGGAAACTGAGGCAAACAGGGTTAAGTGACTTGCCCAGGGTCACACAACTAGTAAGTATCTGAGGCCACACTTGAATTCAGGAGGATGAGTCATATATATAAGATCTTTATCCAAGAGAAATGTGGTGCAAAGATTTCTCCTCCCACCTCTTAAAATTGTTTTCTGTTTAATTTTAACTGTATTGACTTTGTGCAATTCCTTTTCAGTTTTATATAGTGGATATCTCGTCTGATTCTCCTTATCCCTTTTCTGGTGAACAAAACTCTTCCTCTATACGTAGTTGCAAAAAGATATTATTTCCTTTTTCTCTTCCTCTAATTTGTTTATGGGGCCTTTTATATCTTGTCTTGTAGTTATTTGGAGTGTATGGTGGTATATGGTATGTCTGCCTAATTGCTTCAGCAGTTTTTGTTGAATAGTGAGTTCTTATCAAGTGGTTAGAATTCTTGGGTTTATTGATTGAAAGCTGTGCTACTATGTCCTGTTTCTTCTGGGTTTTCTATGCCTAATCTATTCCAATGATCTGTTTTTTAAGAAGTACCAAATGGTTTTGATTGGTTTTCATCAGGGGTGGGGGGAACCTTCGGCCTCAAGGCCACATGTGGCGGCCCTCCAGGTCCTCAAGTGCAGCCCTTTAACTGAATCCAAACTTCACCAAACAAATTCCCTTAATGAAAAGATGTGTTCAAAACCTGTTTCCAGTGGAGCCAAGATGGAGGAATAAAAGCAGTGACTTGCTTGAGCTCTCTTCCAAAGCCCTCCAAATACCTATAAAAAATGGCTCTAAACAAATTCTAGAGCAGCAGAACCCACAAAAAGAGTGAAACAAATTTCTAGCCCAAGACAACCTGGATAGGTGATTGGAAAAGTCTATTGTGCCAGGTTAGAAGAGGAGTGCAGTTCAGCATGGGTGAGCAGGCAAAGACCTGGTCTCAGCAAACCTGGAACAGGCCTTAGGGCACTGAATCAAGGGCAGCTGTGGTAGTTTCCAGACTTCTCAACCCACAAAATAAACTAATCCAAATGGCAAAAGAAGTCAAAAAAACCAATGAGGGAAAGAATGCCTTAAAAAAGCAGAATTGGCCAAATGGAAGAGGAAGTCCAAAAGCTCACTGAAGAAAATACTTCTTCAAAAATTAGAATGGAGCAATTGGAAGCTAGTGACTTTATGAGAAATCAAGACATTGTAAAAACAAAACCAAAAGAATGAAAAAATAGAAGACAATGTGAAATATCTCATTGGAAAAACAGTTGACCTGGAAAATAGATCCAGGAGAGATAATTTAAAAATTGTTGCACTACCTGAAAGCCATGATCAAAAAAAGAGCCTAGACATGATCTTTCAAGAAATTATCAAAGAAAATTGCCCTGATATCGTAGAACCAGAGGGTAAAACAGAAATGGAAAGAATCCACCGATCACCTTCTGAAAGAGATACCCAAAGGAAAACTCCTAGGAATATTGAATTCCAAAGTTCCCAGGTCAAGGAAAAAATAGTGCAAGCAGCCAGAAAGAAACAATTCAAGTATTGTGGAAACACAATCAGGATAACACAAGATTTAGCAGCTTCTACATTAAGGGATTGGAGGGCTTGGAATAAGATATTCTGGAGGTCAAAGGAGATAGGATTACAACCAAGAATCACCTACTCAGAAAAATTAAGTATAATTCTTCAGGAGAAAAAATGGGCATTCAGTGAAATAGAGGACTTTCAAACATTTTTTTTGGGGGGGGTAGTCAGTGGTTAAGTGACTTACCCAGAGTCACACAGCTAGTGAGTATTATGTGTCTGAGGCTGGATTTGAACTCAGGTCGTCCTGAATTCAGGGCCAGTGCTCTATCCAGTGCGCCACCTAGCTGCCCCCTCAAGCATTCTTGATGAAAAGACTAGAGCTGAACAGAAAATTTGACTTTCAAATACAAGACTCAAGAGAAGCATGAAAAGGTAAACAGGAAAGAGAAATCATACGGGACTTACTAAGGTTGAACTGTTTACATTCCTGCATGGAAAGATATTTGTAACTCATGAGACCTTTGTCAGTATTAGGGTAGTTGAAGTGATAAAAACTATAATTTTTTTCAGATATATATAGAGAGAGACAGATAGATAGATAGAGGGCACAGGGTGAGTTGAAGATGAAGGGGTGATATCTGGAGAATAAAATTAAGGGGTAAGAGATACTGGGAGGAAAAAGAGAGAGGTAGAATGGGGTAGATTATCTCACATAAAATAGACAAGAAAAGGCTTTTACAGTAGAGGGGAAGTGGGGGAAGGTGAGAGGGATGAGTGAATCTTACTCTCATCAGATTTGGCTTACTGGGTATGGAAATCTAACTTACCCTACAGGAAAATAAGGGCAGTGGGGATAAGAGAGCAGGGGGGTTTGGGGTGGGGGAGAGAATGATAGAGGAGAGGGAAGATTGGGAGAGGGGTTAATCAGAAGCAAACACTTCTGAGGAGGGACAGGGTCAAAAAAGATAATAGAATAAATGGGGGTCGGGATAGGATGAAGAAAAATATAGTTTTCTACAACATGACTACTATGGAAGTGTTTTACATGACTATACATGTATAACCAGTATCAAGTTGCTTGCCTTTTCAATGAGGGTGGGTGGGGAGGGAGGGAGAAAATTTGGAACCCAAAGTTTTAAAAACAAATGTTAAAAATTATTTTCACACGCAACTGGGAAATAAGATATATAGGCAGTGTGGTATAGAAATCTATCCTGCCCTACAGGAAAATGGGGGGGGTGTGATAGAATGGAGGGCAGATTAGGGGAAGGGGTATTCAGAATGCACACCATCTTGGGGTGGGGAGAGGGATGAGATGGGGAGAAAATTTGGAACTCAAAATCTTGTGGAAGTGAATGTTGAAAATTAAAAATAAATAAATAATTTATTTTTTTTTTTTAAAAGAAGAGAGCAGGCAGGAACGTGTGTGTGTAGGCACCAAGACTGTTGGCAAGGAAGCTGTGGAGGAGGGGCTGGGAGAGAAGCAGGTGAATAAGAATATGAAATTGTACATGTATGAAATGCAGTTTTTAAAAAGTATATATTAAATTTGCCATTGTGGAACCAAAAAAAAAAGATTTGTTCTGTAAAATTTGAACTCAGTCAGAAGGCTGTACCCAACGACCTAGAACCCCATATGTGGCCTTGAGGCCACAGGTTCCCTACCCCTGGTTTTGATGGTTACTGATTTTAGTATAATTTAAGATCTAGTACTGCCATACACCAGTTTCAAATCAAGTCTGGGTTAGTATAATTTAAGATCTAGTACTGCCACACATCAGTTTCAAATCAAGTCTGGGTTAGTATCCCCAGCAGAGTATCTGGTCTTTGTATTTCAGCGACTATGTGTATGTATATGGAAGGGAGGGGGAATTAAGAGGAGGAAATATAAAGTTCTGTATGAAACAGTGAACTGTCTGAATTCCAGAATTTTTTTTGAAATTAAAAAGTGCAGTCTTATTATTTCTGGGTATCTTATGAACAGATGGGATCCTAATGGGTAAATTGGAATAAATTAACTAAATAGGTTACATTACATACCTAAGTAAACAGACAAGTCATACTTGACCTCAGTTTCCTCATTAGTAAAATGAAGGGAGGAGATTAAACTAAATGTTCCCTAAGATCTCTTCTAACTCTAAAGTTGTGACCCTCAATACAAAAGCCCTACAACATACAAATTGATTTATTAGATCCTGGAATCCTCTTGAGCACTAAATTTGGCAGAACTATAATTTTAGCTCAGTTTCCCCATCTGAGTGAAAACCCCAAATTTCTACGAAGTCGTTTTAAATTCTGCTTAAAAATCATTGAATTAGCAAAACATAAAAATTGTATTGGGAACCTAATGAATATTTTTGAGAAAGGGAGCTTTGGGAGGGTATTTGGGGTAGAGGGTAACAGTGGAGAACTCCTCCCACATCCTCAATTTAAGGAGGAAAACCCAGTTCAGGCATCTCATCATTTCCCACAGGCTGTACTCCTGGACTTCATCTTCTACCCTCCTCTGTGTACTGCCCCCCCACATACCAGAAGGTTACCCACTCTCCACCTTTTCATCTTCTTTTTGTGTGTAGACTTCCCATATTTGTATCCCCAGCACTTAGCACAATGCCTGGCACATAATAGGAGCTTAATGGTAGGAGTTAAATGTTTATCAAAATAATATCTTTTTTTATGAGATGAGATAATTTTACAATAATGGAGGAAGGAATGGATGGTCTTGAAGGACCCTTCTAGGTCTAACAGTTTTAATCCTTGTTGTTCATTGGCTGACTAGAATTCCTCCAATCGGGAGCTATGCTTCATTGGGAACCTGGGCACTGTATTATATTTTATACCACTGTCAATGTTTAACTCTTTAACTATCTTGCTTCAAGTGAGGAGTGTGTCACGTGCTGTTTTTTTTTAGAGTTGTGTGGTAGAGTGTCACCACACATGACTAGCTATGTAACTTCCTGGGTTGCAGGTGTGTATGATGAAGTTGTTAATTGTTTCATTTTTGAAATTCACAGCTGCAGAGTCAGAACTGTGAGTGACTAGGCCTGTTGCTCAAGCAGCTCAGAGATACATTCCTTTTCGAGACAGTGTTTCTGGAGTTGCTTTCCTTCCTATTAAATTAGTTCCCCCTTTTTTTTTCTTCCCTAAGTTGAACTCGTACCGTGTGCATGTGGCAAAGGAAAAACTTGACTCATTGATACAGACATCAGTCCTCTTCTCGTCAGCTGTGTCTTCCCTTCTTCGCTCAGAGCCTCCATGACTTGTGGGGCAGAATTGGCTCTTTTGTCAAAGTCCAGCTGTGCTTGAAAGATTTCAAGGTGAGATAATTCCTGCCTCCCTCTCCTCTTTCAGAAATCTGGCTGTGCGTGCTTGGAGGCTTTGGGCATTTTGCCATCCTTCCAAGCCAAAGAGGCTAGATGTTATCTTCCTTACACTGAAAGAGAGGTGAATTTAGTTGATAGGATTCCCTAACACTTGGCTTATAGAGGGCTTCTCTTTTATTCCTTCCTGAAGTTTTTTATGCATTTTTTTAATAGGTGGATTTGTACCTGGCTGGCAACTTTTTTACCCCCTTTTTCTTTCAAACTTGGACGGATAAAAGATGTGCTATGGCAGGATAACACCAAAGAGCAGCTCAGCCTCACCATTTGCCTCCTTAGGACATGGATTACTTCTTCCATTCATGATTATTAACACTTTCCTTGGAAATGGAATTGCTTCAGGTAAGTCAGGTACCTGTATTTGATTGTGTATTTTGATATATATCATAATACTAAATGGCTCCAAATAAGTAGAGGACTCATCACTGCCCAAGGACAGCAGATTACCAGAGTGTGTCCCTTTTACAGTGTCCTGGGAACATGATTTTGGGGGGGGGTCTTTTGTATTATATCATAGCATTGTAGATTTAGAGCTGGAAGGGACTTTAAAAGTTATTTAGTTTAGCGCTTCTCAAACTGTGGGTCACAACTCCATATGGGTTGTGAGTGGGAAAAGTTTGAGAAGCCCTGATTTAGTCAACCCCCTCGTCATGGCAAAGAGCAGTTTCTCTAGTTCTGTGGTTCTCAAAATGTAGTCCACGTGTGCCCAAGACCCAGGGGGTCCTTGAGGTCAAAATTATTTTCATAACAATACTAAAACATTTAAGTTCTAATGCAGTAGATATCACTAGATATAACCCACATCAACAAAAGCGCTTTAGAGTATCAAAAGCGTCCTGAGAACAAAGCGTTTGAGAACCTCTGCTTATGTCCTTTAGCCATGAATGTGTAGATGGAGAGGCTTTACACAATGTTAGACTATTTAGGGGGATTGAAGGAATCCTGATATTGTCCCTCTTCTCCCTTCCTGCTGGGTATGCTGCAACTCATACTTTTTTCCTGTTTTCCCTCACTTTCTGCCTTAGTGGGCAGAGCTGTAGAGCACTGAAATAAGAATCAGTGGACAGAATTCTTGTCAGACTTGCCACTAATTATCTCTGTGGCTTTGAGCAAATATCTTGATTTCTTTGGTCTTTGGTTTCCTAACCTATTAAGTTAGAAGTTTGTACTGAACAGTCTCTGTATGGTCCGTTCCAGTTCTGATCTTATATGGTGGGGGTTTTTTTGTTGGTTTTTTTCCCCTTATATGGTTTTAAATACCACTTTATGTTGACAAAATAGAAAAAGTAAACTAAGGGCTAGTGACATTTAAAAAGTTGTAAAATGTTTTAACTTGGTTAACTCCTTGGTTGCTTTTATCACTAATTTAGTTACCCTGATAAATATCATTCATAACACTCTATATAATCATACCTTATGTGAATGCATCAGTGAAAAAGCATTTATTAAGCACTTCTTGTGTGCCAGGCATTGTACTAAGCACGTAGGGACACAAATAGAAAAGGCTAGACAGTCCCTGCTCTAGAGATTCTCATACTGTAAGTGGGAGAGACAGCACATGGAAGACATCTTATTTATTTGGTCACACAGCTAGTAAGTGTTGTGTGTCTGAGGTCGGATTTGAACTCAGGTCCTCCTGACTCCAAGGCCGAAACTCTATCCACTGCACCACCTGGCTGCCCCCATAAAAGACATCTTAGCTGTAGGGCAGATGGAAAAGCCCAGAGGCCCTAAAGGTGCAGCCTTGTGGCCCTGGGGTCCTTAGGTGATGTCAGTAGGTAAGATAACAGTGCCAGGGGTTTTAGAGAGTAGAAATAGGGCAGAAATAATAGAAATGGGAGTGTGAATGTGCAATATAGACCTTAGACAACAGTTTTTGAGTCTCAGAGGCACACACACACACACACACACACACACCCCTTGCTCTAGCTCTCTCTTTCGCATGATGGAAATAAAATATTCTTTCCATATATGAAAGGAAAAAAGTAATTATTGGGGATTGGTAGAGGAGGTGAAAGACCCAGTGCCTGTGAGTACTGAGCATCAGAGCCTCTGCAGCCCCATTTGTGCTGCTTCATATTGTCCTAGAATATCTCTTCTCCTTGTTAAAGCAAGAAATGGTGCCAGTACCCATGTTCACATCCCAGATCACCAGGTCTAGTCCAGAGTTGTCAGAGACGACTTGCCAGCTCTCCGTGTTTCTTCCTTCACTGTGCAACATTCACCCCATTTCTCTCAGGACCACCTTTTCCTTCCATGTCTGTGGTTGGCCCAGACATGAGAAACACCTAGTGTATGTGTCTCTGGAAGAGTTGACTCCACTGTGTTCCATGTTTCTGTGATATCATGGAAGATTTTCGAGTGTGGAAAGAAAACTGACTTTACTGACCTCATGAAAAGCAAATTGCCTGGTAAACAAGGCATAGAATCCTCATAAAGGGTGGAACGATGTTCTGGAAACATATTTCAGTACAAAGATCTATACGTTTGGATCTGAAACCATTCCTGCAGTTTAGAACCAGCCCTCCTGGAAGCTGTTATTCATAAAATCCTAAAATTTTAGAGCTGCAAGATCTAGCAATCACGTAGTCAGACCTTCTTATTTTACAGATGAGAAAACTAAAACCCAGAGGGACTAGCTCGAGATTACCCAGCTAAGTGAATGTTAAAGCCGGAATTAGAACTTAGGCCACGCTCACAGCTGCCAGATTGATGTTTCCAAAGCATAGATCCGACTTTGTCGCTCTCCTGCCCCAGACTCTTCAGTGCCCACCACCCGCCTTCCAATTGCCTTTAGGGTAAAAATACTGTTCCTGTTCGATGTTTAAAGCCCTTCACTATCTGGCTCCAGTCAGATACCTTTCTAGGCTGACTATGCACTTTTCTCCCTCACACACTATTCTCTAGCCAAACAGCATTCTGTCTCTCACCTTTGTGCCTTTGTGCGGAATGCATTCCTTTGTCACCTCTGACCCTTAGACTCTTTAAAGGCACAAGTGCTGTCTCTTTTAAGAGGCCTTTACTGATTCCTCCATTTGTTAGCCCTCACCCCCCCCATCCCCGTTCCTCCACCCAGTGGAATTCTAGTTCCTGGAGAAAAGGACGTAGGTTACTTGTGTGTTTGCATCCCTAGAACCTAGCATGGTACCTGACATATAGCAGGCACTTAATAGATGCTTGTTGATTAATTGACTTTTTCCCCTACTGCTTTTTTTTTGCCTTTTTCAGAATAAGTTTTATTGCTAGGTTTTTAAAAAAATCATCTCATTTGCAGATATATCACTACAACCAGGTGATTTTTCTCACGTAGCAAAAGAAAAACAGTTGAACAAAATCAACCAACAGTGAATGGTCTCATCTGATAGTGTATGCAACATTCAGTACCTATCCCCATCTCTCTGTCAAAAGGACAGAAGTGTTTCCTTTTTATTCTCCTGAGCCAAGACTGGCCTTTATTATCAATCAGTGCCTGGCTTGATTTTAGCAGTTTTTTGCTTATTGTAGTTCTAATTAGAAGTTCTCTCTATCAGTGAAATCACAAATCTAGTAAAAATAAAATTAAAGCATTGCCATGCTGCCTCTTTTTCTAACCTCAGTATGGGAGACTTGTCTGGGCATGTTACATAAGAGCATTACCAGCCCTAGGAAGTCCTCTAGCTTCTGCTCTTTGGTGCCAGACTTTGGCTGTGACTCATCTCATCTTTGCCCTTGCTACCCCTCCACTCTCAACTTCACCCCACCCTTGTCCCACTATGCACACCTTCTTTGCTTTGCTCCTAAAGTCTGAAATCAATTATAAGAAACTCATGGCTCTAAACTAATAGGAAAGGGAGAGAGGGGTAAATAGAGAGAGAGAAGATAAAATTTGAAGTTGTTCTCCACCTCTCTTACCCTCTCCTTGTTCTGCCTTTCTTCCCCTAACACACACACACACACACACACACACACACACACACACACACACACACACACAACCTATATAGTATGGCAGAACAGGATCTGTGTGAAGTGAGGGATTTCATTGCTTGTCAGAACCAGTGCTTCACTGCCAGTCCTCTTCCCTCGACCCAACATATGCACACCCAAAAGGAGATTATTCCAGGGTAGAAGGGAGAAATAATTCCTTGGACTAAATCCAGGAGAGGCACCTGTAATGACATGCCTTCTATGAGGAACACGGCCAAGAAAGTCTGCCAAGCAACTGTGATCCAGATGTGCAAACTTTTGAGAAAAAGCAGTTTCATTAGAAAAAGCTCCCTTCTTCTCCTGCCCTTCTTCCCTTTTCCTCCCACAATTCCCATTCCTGTAATGGTACGTTTTAAAAGATGAAGTGCCCTGTGAAATGCATAGCTCTGTCTTAGTTTCAGTAGCCGTAGTTTAAAATGTAAACAGTGCATATACTTGCTTACACATATTTCATGTGTGTGCAAGCATGCTTTACATACTTTAGCAGGCATTTAGTTATGATGGTTCCATGAGTGAGTGTTCTTCAGGAGCACACACTTTAGCAATGACTATACTCACGAGTCTTATACCTAAAGATTGGAATAGGTAGGCTGTATTAGAAGACAGTAGGATTGTTGTCTCCCAAATTGCAGAAATGTTTCAGTTTTACCACTCTGTCTTTATATAAGGCTCTCTCCCTTGGGCACCAGAACTATATAACAGTGGCAGTATTAGATACTGGTACTGTTGTTCAGCTTTCTACTCAGTGGACCCTTTGCCAGACATGATAAGAACAATGGAAAGGAAAAATGGAAAATAATGGAAAGGATGCTTGTTGTACTTCTTGAGTTCTATCACATAACCTAGAACAGAGGTATCAAACCCACTCAGGGCTGCAAGCAACCCACAAAACTCTGGAGTACAGTCCAAACCAGATTAAAATATAATTGGGAATGTTGAACAAAATAATAAAATTATAATGCAACTTAGGTGATGGTAATTTGTGGCTTTCTAAGTCAACATGTGGCTGCTAGGATCCATTTCTATCAGAATTTGGCACCACTGAACTAGAATTCTTGACAGCAAGAAGATCATGCAGGCTGCATTAAAAAAAAAATTCAAAACCCTACCTTCCTCTCTTTTTTTTTTTGCCCTTTATTTTTTTCTCTTATTTAAAAAAAATAATTTATTTATTTTTAGTTTTCAGTATTCACTTCCATAGTATTTTGAGTTTTACATTTTCTCCCTCTCCCTTTCCTCCCCTCTCCCCAAGTGGACATGCAATGTGATATAGGCTCAACTTATATGTTCATATTAAGCATATTTTCCCATTAGTCATGATGGAAAGAAGAATTAGAACTGATGGGAGGAACCACGAGAATGAAGCAGTAAAACAACAACAAAAAAAAAGGAGAGCAAATAATGTGCTTCCATACACATTCATACTCCATAGTTCTTTCTCATCGTGAGTCTTTTGGAGTTGTCTTAGATCTTTGCATTGCTGAGAAGAGCTAAGTCTATCGAAGTCAGTCATCACACAAATGTGTCTGTCACTGTGTACAATGTTCTCCTGGTTCTGCTTATTTCATTCTGCATCAGTTCATATATGTCTTTCCAGGTTTTTCTGAAGTCTGCTTCCTCATCATTTCTTACAGCACAGTAGTATTCCATCACCTTCACATACCACAACTTGTTTAGCCATTCCTCAATTGATGGGCATTCCCTCAATTTCCAATTCTTGGCCATCACAAAAAGAGCCACTCTAAATATTTTTGTACATGTGGGTCCTTTTCCCATTTTTATGATCTCTTTGGAATACAGCCCTAGGAAGTGCTGTTGCTGGGTCAAAGGGTATGCACATTTTTATAGCCCTTTGGGCATAGTTCAAAATTGCTCTCCAGAATGGTTGGATCAGTTCACAACTCCACCAACAATGCATTAGTGTTCCAATTTTCCCACATTTTCTCCAACGTTCGTCATTTTCCTGTTTTGTCATGTTTGCCTATCTGATGAGTGATGTGGCACTTCAGAGTCATTTTGATTTGCATTTTTCTAATCAATAATGATTTAGAACATTTTTTCATATGACTATAGATAGCTTTAATTTCTTCCTCTGAAAACTACCTGCGCATATCCTTTCACCATTTATCAATTGGGAAATGACTTGTATTCTTAGGAATTTGACTCTGTTCTCTATATATTTTAGAAATGAGACCTTAAAAAATTGGAAATTGAGGGGGTGTCCATTAATTGGGGAATGGCTGAACAAGTTGTGCTGTGTGAATGTAATGGAATACTGTTGTGCTATAAGAAATGATGAAGAAGCAGACTTCAGAAAAACCTGGTAAAGACTTGTATGGACTGATGCTGAGTGAGTGAGCAGAACCACGAGAACATTGTACACAGTAATAGCCACATTGTACCATGACTACCTTTGATAGACTGAGCTCTTCTCAGCAGTTCAAGGATCTAAGACTTCTCCAAAAGTCTTGTGATGAAAAATACTATCCACATCCAGAGAGAAAACTGTGGAATTTGAATGCAGATTGAAGCATGCTATTTGCTCTTTTTTTCCTTCTGTTTTGTTTCTTCTTTCTTGTGGTTCCTCCTATTGATTCTAATTCTTCTTTACCACATGACTAATGTGAAAATATGTTTAATAGGGATGTATATGTAGAGCCTATATCAGATTGCACGCCATCTTGGGGAAGGAGGGGAAGAACATTTAGAACTCCAAAAGCTTCTGGAAGTGAATGTTGAAAACTAAAAATAAAGTTGAAAATGAAAAAGAAAAGAATTAGTAGGTCACCCCCAGCTAAGGAAAAAGTGTGGTCTGGATCCTGTGCCAAGAAATTATGCTAAAACTGACCTCTGGGCTAAAATGTTACCTATTTAATTATCTTAGTAAATTGAGTTTTCAAGACTCATTAACAATAACCAGCTAATGGTTAAGACCTTTGTATTGTTATTCTTCTATTCTCCTAAACAAAAGAAGGAATGAGTTTCTTCTGAGTTTAAAATGGAAGAGATGTTCTTAATTCAAGTCCATGAACTCTGTAAATGTATTTCAATATAAAAAAAGAAAGAAAGAAATGAGGCCTTTATCAGAGACACTGGCTGTAAAAATTGTTTCCCAGCTTTCTGCTTCCCTCCTAATCTTGCTTGCATTGGCTTTGTGCAAAAAGTTTTCAATTTAATGTAACCAAAATTATCTGTTTTGCATTTCATAATGTTCTCTGTCTCTTGCTTAGTCATAAGTTTTTCCCTTCTCCATAGATCTGATAGGTAAACTTTTCCTTGCTCTCCTAGTTTGCTTTTAGTATCAGTCTTTGTATCTAAATCAAGTATCCATTTTGACTGTATCTTGGTATAGGGTGTAAGATGTTGTCTATGCCCAGTTTCTGCCGTACTATTCTCCAGTTTTCCCAGCAGGTTTTGTTAAATAGTGATTTCTTATCCCAGAAGTTGGAGTGTTTGGATTTATCAAATAGTAGATTACAATAGTCATTAACTGTTGTGTCTTGCAGACCTCACCTATTCCACTGATTCCCCACTCTATTTCTTAGCCAGTACCAAGTAGTTTTGGTGATTGCTGCTTTATAATACAATTTAAGATCTGGTACAGCTAGGCCACCTTCCCTTGCGTTTCTTTTCGTTACTTCCCTTAATATTCTGGACCTTTTGTTCTTCCAGATGAATTTTGTTATTGTTTTTTCTGCCTCTATAAAATAATTCTTTGGTAGTTTGATTGGTATGGCACTGAATAGGTAAATTAACTTAGGTAGAATTGTCATTTTTATTATATTAGCTCGGCCTACCCACAAGCAACTGATATTTTTCCAGTTATTTAAATCTGACTTTATTTGTGTGAAAAGTGTTTTGTAATTGTGTTCATATAGTTCCTGAGTTTGTTTTGTGAGGTAGACTTCCCAATATTTTACAATGTCTACAGTAACTTTAAATGGAATTTCTCTTTCTATCTCTTGCTGTAGGGCTTTGTTAGTAGTATATAGAAATGCTAATGATTTGTGTGGGTTTATCCTTCCTCCCTTTTTTGCAGAGCTGGGAGACTGAAGCTCTACAGTGTAGTAGGATATTGCATATATTTTCAGACTTAGTTAATGTTTTGGTTGGTATTGCTGAAGAGCTTTTCTTTGTTTTTAAAATTCTTTTTGTAGAGGATAACTTGCTGGGTAGGGAAAGACACTAAAAATTAAAATGATAAATAATAAAAAATAAAAACAAAAGATCCAATGAAATTGATTTTTTTTTTAAGATTAAGCTCATTCACCTGCCTTCAGCAAGATTTACCCTGACTTCTAAGGTGAGGAATTGCAATTCAGGACTATGGTGAAAATTTGCAAGAGTTTCGAACCCCTCCACCTCCCCAGTTCCTTCTTCCATCTGTCCAACCTTGAAAGGATACTTTCTGTGTGACTGTAGACAACTCTTTGCATCTCTATGTTGCCTTTATAAAATGGAAATAACAATCCTTGGATTCTTTAAAGGCAGTGTTGTGAGTAACCAAGTAATAAAAATTGTTAGGAGATACCTGATAACTAAAAAGTGCTATATAAAACTCAAAACAGCAGCAGCATCAACAGTAATATAAAAGGTTGATGTTACTATATTTATTTATATTTATTTGTATATTATAATATATTTATTGCTATTATTTAGTCATGCTGGGTGGTAGATATTAATACAGCTGTTCTTACAGGACTTAACTGTATTTTTTTAAAAGTCAGAAAATGAAGATACAAAGTCATCTTTTAGTAGGGAAGATCCAGGCTCATGTTTAATGCTTGAGGATCTACTTAGCTGTTGACAAAGGCTATTTCTTTAAAGCATGATGCTGATTGATAGTACTGTTTCAAACGGCAAATATCAGTAGACTGTGTCCTAGCGTATTGTACGAAACAAATTTAGACATGGTCAGAGCTATTTGTCTTACTGATATCCATGTGTTCGTTTCTGTATCTTCCTCCCCCTTATCTCTTCCTGAGTAATTTTCTTGGGAAGGATAACAAGTTTTGAATTTTATTCTTGGCAGTTTGTGAGGCACACTGATGCAGTAGGTAGAGCTTTGACTAAGAACTAAGAAGCTTAGTTTCGATTCCTATATCCATCATTAACTGCTTGGGTACCTTTCCACAAGTCAGTTTAGCTCTCTTGACTTTCCTTTCCTCATCTGTTAAAATTAGGGGATTAGACCAAGTGTTCCCCTTCCAGATCTTACCTGCTGTGAGCCTGAGAATCTCTCTTTGCATGTTGTTCTAAAATGTGAAAGCATGTTAAATTTTTTAAATCACATGACCATTTTAAATATGACAGACAAAACAGACACATATCTTGTTTTACCCACAAATATGGATTAGACTTTGTGTGAGTTGGCTTGACTTTGGTTTGCTAGTGTTCCTGGTAGAATGTTGTTGGCTAAAGTGTCTCAGCTGATCCTACCATATCCCACTAGGATACACAGATAATATTAAAGGTTGTGCCACTGTTGTGTTAGTCTTCTTTCTCCCATTCGTTAGCTTTTCATTAGAGACGACAGACCATCCTGTCAGGAGACTGGTTTGAAGAAGAGAGTGATATCTTTTAAAATTATTGACCCAAGGGGAAGAGAGTGGTTTTCTAATAGTTTTTGCTTTTGTTTTTAGGCAGTCAGAGTTAAGTGACTTGCCTAGGGTCACACAGCAAATAAATGTCTAAGGCTGGATTTCGATTTGAACTCAGGTCCTCCTGACTCCAGGGCCAGTGCTCTATCCACTGGACCACCTAAGCTGCCCCTACTTTTTTTTTTTTGAGGGTGGTTCTTTTATAGTTGCCAAGTTTCCTTCTGTTGTCCCTTTCTTATTATTTTTAGTCTCCCCTGCGATGACCTCTTATGGTTGTTTGCTTCCCGGTTTTAGTTGAAGAGGTTTGTCTGGGCAGTTCTATTTTTGGAAAGACAATAGGGCCTGTGGCAGATTAGTAGATTGTTTGCTAAATGAGGGTGTAGTTCCCACAACATCCAATGAACATCTTCCTGCCAGCTGCAGAGACTGCTGACATAAGTGATGTCATCTCTATAAAAAGACTGGGGACTTGGGTGGGAGTTTGGATGAAATTACGGTGGAACCGAGGCATCAGGGAAAAAACGATGAGAAAATACTTTGTGGCACAGTAGTGAATTTTCTCCCTCCTCACCTCAGCCTCAGTCTTCCCAGGCTTCCTTCAAGTCCCAGCGAAAATCCTATCTGGAAAGCTTTCCCACTTTCCCTTAATTGTAGTGCTTTTCCTCAGTTGTTTATCTTCAGATAAGACCCTGAGGGTCTTCCCCTTCCAGATCTATTTTTTTTTTGGTCTAGGCAATGGGGTTAAGTGACTTGCCCAGGGTCACACAGCTAGTGTCAAGTGTCTAGGTTGGATTTGAAATCAGGTCTTCCTGACTCCAAGACTGTATTTTTTTTTTAAGAAGTCATTCTTTGCTTCTTTTCGTTAAGCCTTAATCATGGAATGGGCTCTGCTCGTCAGACTGAGACCTGTTAAAGACCTTAGCTGCATCTTCCCACTGGACCCAGATGGCTCCGGAGGGGAACGTGAGGCTGGTGACTTTGCACAGCCCTCCCTCACATGAGTCCCATTCACTCGCATGTCATGGCATCGCCCTCCTGATGTCATGGTCCTCTCAAGAATGAAGGACAGACAGCAGCAGAAGCAAGCAAACAATCCTACATATGTCCTGTTTTTGCATAGTTGTTTGCTTCTTGTCTCCTCCATTAGATGGAGCTCTTTATGAACAAGACAGAGCTTTTCTTTGCATCCTTAGTGCTTAGCATAGTGCCTGCACATAGTAGGTGTTTAATAAATGTTTATTGAGGGGCAGCTAGGTGGTGCAGTGGGTAGAGCATCGGCCCTGGAATCAGGAGGACCTGAGTTCAGATCTGGCCTCAGACACATAACACTAGCTGTGTGACCCTGGGCAAGTCACTTAACCCCAGTTACCTCATAAAATAAAATAAATGTTTATTGACTGACTGACTCACATAGAATTATCTCTGCCCTAAAATTTCCTGACAAAGAAAAGGCAAAACCTGGATCACACATGTTCTCTACCAGAAATTCAGTAGTACTTCAATTAAAACACTATCAACCTGCCCAGATTACATATTAAACATACATTTTACCTTCCTGGCAATTAATCCGAATAACTAATGCTGGCTAAACTTACTATGATTTAACACTTGGAGGTTTTATAAGGTCAGCCTGGTCTGGGTGGTTCTTGATTCTCTGAATCTTTTCTCTCAGCCTCGTCTTCAGGTGGAAGAATTAGCATTTAACCCCCGCATGTCAGTGTGCAAATAAATACTCAAGGATAAGCACTTACTCCGTAATATTCTAGGCAAGTAGCTTAACTGCCTTAGTCCCAGCCACTACTATCCCACTATTCTTCTGTATCACTGACTTTAGCCCATTGTGGGTAGCACTTGACTCAGTTCCTGCCTAGTAGCAGTCAGTTCTCTTCTTGGAATAATGTTACTGGTCTCCCCAATACTCCAGTGGATGCAGAATGCAGCCTGTCCATGCCTGCTTGTCCTATACAACTCTTGCCTCTAGCCTCCTGTAAGTTGACCACTCTGGTGCGCTCTGGGGGCTGGAAGTTTTCCTTGCGTTTTCTTGATGTTACGTGGTGGAGCTAGTGGAGCACCATCAGTGAGACCTATTCTGGTCATACAACTGGAGTCCATGATAGATCACAGGTTTACTTCCTCATATTCCCCGTTTACCTCTTGGGGGAACCAACACTGAGGGGCGCCTCTGCTTCTAGGAGCAAATGTGAACTTAGTTCTCTTAGTCTAACTTATTTTATATCAGGCCCAGATGAAGTAGTCAGTGATTACCAGAAGTCGTGGTAAAGAGTTAAGCAGCTGCAGGGTAGCACTGATCAGTGATGGTGTAGAGAGTCAAAAGAGAACTGGCCTAGAAGGGACGATCTAGTCCTGACTATGGATCACTTACTTTTTCAGCACCTTTTGCATTCTATTAAACAAATATTTATTTTGTCGTTGTTGAGTTGTCTCAGTCACATCCAGTTGTTCGTGATCCCGTTTGGGGTTTTCTTGGCAAAGACACTGGAGTGGTTGGCCATTTCCTTCTCCAGCTCATTTTACAGATGAAGAAACTCAGGCAAACAGGGTTAAGTGATTTGCTCAGGGTCACACAGCTATTAAATGTCTGAGGCCGAATTTGAACTCATGTCTTCCTAACTCCTGGCCTGGCACTTAATCCACTGCACCATCTAGCTGCCCCAAGTATTTATTAGGGTTTGCTATGTGTGTGCCTTGCATTACATTCCTTAGAACAGCACTGAAGAAGGTTTTTGAAAGTTCCCTAACATTCCTTGGTCAGATTAGAAGCGCAGAATGTTATGACTGGAAGGAACTATAGCGATCATTTAGTTTAGACCTCTCATTTTACAGATGAGGAAGTTGAGGACCAGAGAGGTAAACGTCACACAACAAGCAAGAGACAGAGCTAGGACTATAAGCCAGGTCTTCCAATTAATAGGGCAGTGATCTTTCTTCCCGTAATAAAAGAACAAAAAAAGTTAGTGCCAGTACCATTAGACTGTAAATTTCAGGGGGGTAAAAAATATCTTATTTACCTTCATTGTTTAGCACATGGGCACGCAAATGTTTGTGGGATTTATTAAATGTTTGGGATCTTAAAAATATATGCATCCTTTCTCTTTTCTTTGTTGTGTTCCTGATTTCCTTTTGCCTTCATAGCTAATTCTCAGTCTTTTATTACTTTATCTTTTTAAGACTAGGCTTGCTTGAGAACTGTGTGCCAAAAATGGGGCTTTGTTTATTCATAATCGTTAACCTGCCTGATACACAAATAACCAAGACTCGAGTAGAGTTTTCAAATCTTTCTAAATTTTTGGTGGGTGATTAGTGGAGAAATGATGGAATGAGTCAGACAGATTGCTGTGAGCTTTACATCTATTATTAGTTTTTTACTGCTTATAAAAGTACTGTATGTAAAACATTTCAGCTCCAGAGAACTGTCAGGAAGTCCTGGTAAAGTATAGGGTGGCTATAACACAGTGCAACTGTGTCTTTTGCTTCCATTTTTTGAAACCCCTGACACTTTATATAATACAAAGGGTGGTCTAGGCACGTGGCTATCAGCACTTTATGTGGCAGAGGCTCATGTTTCTTTACTAGAGAAAGAGATTCTGTGAAGAGCACTCTGGGGGATGCAAAATACAGAGAAAACTTGGTCTCCTGAGCATCTCAGCCTCTCCTCTCTCCACCTGCAAACTTATTCACAGACCAGAAAACATCAGTCAGTTAGTCTACTACCATTTATTAAGCATTTACTATATGCTCAGCACTGTGCTATGGGCTGGGAACATAAGTACAAGTAGAGGGGCAGCCCTTACCTTCAAGGAGCTTGTGTTCTAATTGGGGGAAGACTGCACATAGAAGGAAGCTGAAGTGGGGGGAGGGAGGATAACCAAGTTAGCTGATAGTGGGGGCATAGTAGAGAAGTCTGAAGTATTGCCTGGGAAGGAATGATACCTGGCTGGCCTGGGTGCCCTCCTTAAAAGGAGGTTCTGGGAGGAGCCCAGAGGGAGAGGCGGAAGGGGTAGAGGGTACTTTTGCAATGTGTGGATTCCAGTGCTGGGGTAAAGCTTCAGGATGAAGAGCTGAGGCTTGGCAGGAGAGGTCTGGATTGCAGCCTGGAGAGGAATAAGAGAATCGGGACATTAGAAGTTGCAAGTGAGGGTGTATACTATATACTGTATACTACCCTGCTGTAAACCTCTCTGCCTTTGCCCTCTGAAAACCCAAGGGAGAGGTCTCTGGATTTTAGTTGTTGCTGGAGGTTGTGAAGGATGCACGGACTTGAACAGATCAGCTGGGGCGTAATTGCAACATAAAACTTGAGTTTTAAAGGCAAACAATGAAAATCTGCAGCAAATGCACAGGGAACTCTTTACATCAGTAAGGTGAACAGCACTAGTGAAGCACTTAGAATACCAACCATTTCACAAACTTGCACACATTGTGCCTCTCATTTTTTTCTTTACTGAGCATAGCTGGAATGTGAATAGTTACTAACATGTAAATGAAAATGAGATTACTAATAAAAAAATCACTCCAATGCTTGAAGTAGTGAAAGAGGATTGACTGTACCTTACATTTCCCCTCTCTTTTTCAGTCTTTTCATTTTGTTGTAGCATTTTGTTGTTTTGGTTTTTTTATGGAACCGTTGATGGTTTGGTCCATTCCTGATTTTCAGGGAGAGCGTTACTTAGGTACAGCTTACCGCTTTCTGTTCTAAGCTATTTCTTCTCTATTATATTCTCCAGTGCTTTTATTTAATTTTTTGTAATCAATTGATTTATTTCTTCTAGGTATTCATGTAGTTCTTTTGGAAAAATCCCTCTTTTCCCATGAGGCTCTTTTTGCATTTGTGTGGAGTTATCTTCTTTTTTGATGGACTTTAGAGTATTTCTGAGTCATGATTCTAAATGGAGTTGTGACTGCTGGGTGTTTAGAATGCCATCAAGCAGAAAGAAGTACTCTCCCCACCTGACTATTCAGTTTTAACAACCCTAGTAGATTGTAAATAACACCTTTGTATTTCTACCAGTGCCTAGCACAAAGTATCTTTTTAAAAATTACTTGTTGAAACTGGAATTGTTAAATCTCATCTCTCATATCTTGTCATCTCAGTGATTCAGTATTAATGTTCATCAGGATTTCTACTTCTAAGTAGCCCTGAATTAAAAGTCTACCAAAACCTTTCTTGTTAAAAGTAAGGTAGCAGTTGGAGTGGGGAATTTGGAGTAGTGATTTTTTATGAGCTCTCCAGAAACTATTTAAGGGGACCCTGTAGAACTTGTTGTAGAAGAAAAATAATGTTCCATCCTTTTTTTTTTTAAAGCAGCTAGGTGGCACAATAGATAGTGTTGGACCTGGAATGAAGAAGACCAGAGTTCAAATTCCACAGTATATACTTTTTGGCTGTGTGACCCTGGGCAAGTCACTTAATCTATCTGCCTCAGTTTTTTCATCTGTAAAATGGGGATAGGTAATAGTACCTATCTCCCAGGGTGGATATTTGTAAAGCATTTTGAAAACCTTAAATCAGTATGTAAATGCTAACTGCTGTTGTTATTAGTTCTCATCCTTTTTATTGTACACTCAGCATGCCTACCAGTTTGTCTTTTCAGGGAAGGGAGCTCAGGATTTGAAATGCCATAAACGCCAAGGCTTACCCCTAAAATCCTTGTCTGATACTTCATCCAGCTTCTTGAAAACTGTGCCTCTTTCTCTGACTGTTCTAACAACCAAACCACAAAGGTTTTGAGTGTGAACTACCGATGGACTTGCTTGTCAGTCATCCAGCAACCAGCCTAGATACTAGCCAAGTAGTCTGACTCAGTTCGGGGAGGCTCACCAAGAGGTGCGTCTCAGGATAATTCTCCTACCCCTACCCTGTTCAGCAGAGTGGGGGAAGGAGTCACTGATCCTTAAGATAGATCTGAGATCACTGGGTACATTTCTTGCCTTCTCTGTCTTCTTGCTCGAGGTCAAAACCTTGAATTCTCACTTCACATGCACTTTCAGCTTTTTTAAAAGTGGCTTCCCTGGCCCCATCCATGTCTTCTCTATTCAGAGGAGTGCCAGCCAGCTGCTGTGAGTCCTGTGATTTGGGGTACATCAGAAGCCTGGGGAGGGAGAGGGGAGGAGCAGACAAAAAGGGACAAAAGACCCTGTTTAAGCCATCTGTGTTAGGGCACACTGCCTGAGCTGCTGTCAACTGGACTCTGCTACTTGTCCTTTTGGCTATGTGGTAGTAATGACATTAGCATTTCAAAAAGGGGATTACCGAGAAACCCTCCCATTCCCCCTTCTCTCCCCTCTCCCCACCAGAGTTGTGTCTAGGCCGTACAGAATGGCTTCACTGTTCTGGGGGAGTTGCTGTTCATTAGACCGAATTTGACACCCTGTTTTGAGCCTCTAGTTCATGGCCTGAAACTGCCTGTGTTTGTGTTGGCAGGCTTAAGAACTTCTGGCTTGGATAGAACTAGCCCCCACTAGACAGGCAGAAAGACCTTGCCCTGTCTTACTTGCCTCCGTCTGAGTAGGTAGTAGCACAGCTTTTATGAGGATTTCTCAGGCTTTTTAGTTAATTCACACTTAGCTCCCCTCATTTGGTGTAGGTGGCTTCCTAGAGGTATAGCTCAAGGTCTTCTAAGGCAAATTCCAACTGAGAAACATTCAAATGCATTTTTTAGTGTCTTTTTAAAAAATTTTAACTTTTAGAATGCTTTATTGATCTTTCTCTTTTTAAAAAATATTTATCACTACCTACTAACACAATCACCCTCTTCCAAAGAGAAGCTGATCATTCTAATGTATAGTCAAGCCAAACAAATCATTATGTTGGCTGTATCTAAGATTTTATGTCAGACTCTGTACCTCTAAGCTAAAGGGGCTTAACTTTTTTTGTGTCATGGATCTTTTTGGCAGTCTGGTGAAACCTATGGATTCCTTCTCAGAATCATATATGTTACAATACTAATATAACAAAATATATGTATTTTATTTCATGTGTTTTAATAAAATGTATACAGTGACAGAAGAAGTCAATTTCATTGAAACACAGTTATCAGAACATTAAAAAACAAGTCCTCGGATCCCAGGTTAAAAACCCCTGCCTTCTTCGAAAAGATTCGAGGTGAAAGGTATGCTTCTTTTCATTGCCAATATAATGGCCTTCTTGACCTCTGCACAGTTTCTGATATATCGCTCTCTTCCCCTTGATACTCTTTTCTCTCTAGATTTTCATGACACTGCTGTATCCAGGTTCTCCTCCTCCTATGCATCTGACCACTACTCCTCCGAAGTTTCCTTTTTCTGGATCTTTTTCCAGATTACACCTGGAAGACATAGGCGTCCACCAGGCCCTGTCCTGGGCCCTCTTCTCTTCTCTTCTCCCTCCATACTGTTTCACTTGATGATCTCATCAGCTCCCACAGATTCAACTCTGATCTCCATTTGTCCAACCCTAATCACTCTCATGACTTCCAGCCTGACATCTTCAAATGCCTATTGAATATCTCAAATTGAATGTTTTGTAGGCATCTTAAACTCAGTGTGCCTAAAACTGAACTCATTATCTTCTTCCTTCCTATTAACTTATCACCTAGGCTTAAAACCTAGATGACATTCTCTTACTCCTCACTCTCTCTTACCCCCTCATATCCAATTAGTTGTCATATCCTGTCATTTCTACTTCATAACATCTGTAACCACCCAGGAACAGGCCCTCATCACCTCATGCCTAGATTATTAAAATAGCGTTTTGGTTAGATTCCCTGCATCAATTAATTGTGTGTGTGTGTGTGTGTGTGTGTGTGTGTGTGTGTGTGTGTGTGTGTGTCTCTCTCTCTCTCTCTCTCTCTCTTTCTCTCTCTCTCTCTCTCTCCCTCCCCCTCTCACTCACTCTCTCACTCATTATTCACTTTGCCTTTTGGTTCTAATAATTCTAGGCAGTTTTGTTATTTCTTAGAATATAGTGTCTTAAGTTTTTTGTTTGGTCATGTTATTCAGAGAGTCCTTAAATTATCCTGGTTTCAGCTCTTCTTTCATTTTTTCCATCCATTCTTGGAGTCCTTGTGACCAGTCCATTCTTTTTCAGCAGGTTTCTGTGGTTATTTTAGAATTTTCTTTCTCTGGTATTTTACCTTGGAATTCTCTTGTCCCATGGTATTTCTTTATTGTGGGTGGGATTTTTGTTTCTTACAACTACAGCTTAAGTTATTGCATTAGGATTCTGTGCCAACCTCTGCTCCCCTCTTCCCTTGCTGGATGAGGTGGCCAGGCTCAGGTCCTATCTCCTACTGCAGTCTGGGGATGATGTAATGCTAGTCTTATTTGCAGACTTTTTTCATAAGACCTCCTGAGACTGGGTCTGCTTGGGGCCCTTCTTGCATGAAGTAGTGGAATTTCCTACTTAAGGCATTTACTACCTTGGACAAGGCACCTAACTCCTGGGTGTGTTTCCTCATCTTCAAAATGGTAGTAATAATAATACCTACTTCTCAGTACTGTGAGTATCAAAGATTATAGGTAAAGTGCCTTGCAAACTTTAATGTGCTAGATAAAATTTAGCTATCATTTTTTAAAATGTGAATTGCTGCTTGACTTAAATTCCAGATTATAAGATCTTCTATCGGAGTGGAAGTTTCATGAAGGTGGGGGCCCTGCCTTATCTTTGTGGCCCCCTTAGCACCTACCATATACACTTGGGCAGGGGCAGGGTAGCTAATAGATCAATATTTTGCTTGGGGTCAGGAAGACCTGGGTTCACATATCCAGCCTCAGATACTTACTAGCTGTATGACACCTCTCAGAGTCACCTTAGAGAAAGAGATTTGCAGCTCTTTTTTAATAGCTAGGGCAATGTTGATTTAATCATCAGTTCCAGAAAGAGGTAAGGGGGTGGGGAAGACCAGGGAGGAGGGAAACAGTATTCCAGACAAAACAAACTGCTCTGCTGGAGTTTTACTTGCCCATTGAGATGTTTGTGACTCTAGAATGGAGGCAGGAGATATAGGGGATTGAGGTAGAGTGATTTCTTAATCGCCATACCCTTCTGTTCTAGATTTCAAGTTAAATGATTTTACTGTCTTAGAAGCCTAGAATCTTCAATGAATTGATGCAGCTTTCCAATTGATGCAGTTTTTATTTCTTCTTTTACCTTCTGATTCTCAGTTTCTTCATTTCTAAAATTGGGTGGGGAAAGAGAATAAGCATTTATATAGCACCTACTATGTATTAGGCACAATCTGTACACTGCTGAATCTGTATATTCATTCTTCATATGGCAGATATTTCTTAAACATCTTTGTGTTTGTGATGTATATAGTAAGCACTTAGCAAGTATAAATAAGTACAATGCCTGATCATTGCCTTTCTTTGTTGGGGGGGGCAATTGGAGTTAAATGACTTGTCACACTTCAGTTCACATTTGAACTCAGGTCCTCCTGATGTCAGGGCTGTGCTCTATCCATTGCAACACCCAGCTGTCCCCTAGTCATTGTCTTTAAAGAACTGGCAGTCTAGTTGAAATAAAGAACTTTCCAAACAAGGTTAATAACAGAAAGCAATAATGGGGCAGGTGTCACAGGACAGTAATAATAATACTAGTCGGCATTTGTATTAGCTGCAAGGTTTTCAGAGGGCTTTATATACTTGATTTAATTTTAGTCTCTGTAAAATCTGAGTGCCAGGGAGTACTAACTGATTAGGATTTCAACTCCTAGGGTGAGATCTCTGTGAACTGAGGCAGGGAGAAAAGGTCAGAATTGAGGTGAGCCTTAAAGGATAGGTAGAACTTGACAAAGTGTTAGTGAGGCTTTAGGTACTGAGTTTTAGGACCTATTTAGAAGGACAGTGGCTTTTTTCTTATTTTTTCTTATTTTTTAAAAAAAGAATACTGTCCAGGGGCATAGAAAGAGCAGGAGCAGGACCTTCCTTCAGAGTTTTTTCTTCCCAACCAATTCCCCATTCTTAGGTTGATATTTGAGTTTTTCTTGCTTTTTAAATGAAATGTCAGTCAGCAAACATTTATTAAGTACTTATTATGTGCCAGGAACTGTGCTAAGCACTGGGGAAAATAACAATCCCTACCCTCAAGGAGCTTACTTTCTAATGGGATTAAATTAAGGAGGAATTAAAATTTTCCTTTATGGCTGAGCAGAGTAAGTAGCCCTTGCTTCCAAGGCAACAGATTGAGAGTGGAAGAAAGAAGAGGCTGTTTGTACAGTCAGAAAACTTTTGCCTATGTGGTTTTTATGAATAGCTATACAAAAACATTTTACTATGTATACTTATCAGACTTTTATGTAAGATTTGGGTTTCTAAAATGTTTAGGTAGGTGCATTTTTTTTTCATTTTATCCACATTTTTAAATGTACTAGAAGAGTTAACTTACGTAAGAAAATCTGTGATCAATCCTTTCCTTTTAATTGCTTTGCTTTGCAAGTGCAGAGTTTTGTATATTGGGTTTTCCTAAAGTGGAACATGTCTTTTTTCGGGGGGGAGTTGGTAGGAGAGGCATTCGAGGTAAGTGACTTATCCAGGGTCACACAGCCAGTAAATGTCAAGTGTCTGATGTCAGATTTGAATTCAGATCTTCCTGACTTCAGGACTGGTGCTCTATCCACAGTGCCACCTAGCTGCCCCTGAAACATGTCAAAATGAACCATTTTGATGACATAAAATCAAAGTTTTTCTACAAAGTTGATGCATTTAGAATTAGAAGGGAAACAATGGAGAGGAAAAGTCTTTGCAGCAAGTTTTTCTGATTAAAGTCTGATATATAAGGAACTGATTCAAATAGGTAAAAATAAGAGCCATTTCTCAGAAGATTAATAATGAAAGGATTTGAATAGGGAGTTCTCAAAAGCTACTTACAACCATATGAAATAATACTTCACTAATAATAGGAGTAATACAAAATAGCTTTTAAAAAAACCTCTGAGATTCCAGATTAACAAAAATAACTGCTAATCTGTTAGGCACATACCCCCAAAGAGATCAAAGAAAAGGGGAGGGTATCCCTATGTGCAGAAATATTCGTAGCAATACTTTTGTCATAGTAAAGAACTGAGAGTGGTTACCCCTAATTTTTTTTTTGGGTAGGCAATGGGGTTAAGTGACTGTCACATAGCTAGTAAGTGTTATGTGTCTGAGGCCGAATTTGAACTCAGCTCCTCCTGAATCCAGGGCTAGTGCTCTATCCACTGTGCCACCTCGTTGCCCCAGTTACCCATAAATTGAAGAATCATTGAATGTAATATTAATAATAGTGCACTGTGATAAATGACAAAAAAGGAATGGTTTCAGAGAAGCCTGGGACAGCTGATCCAGAGTAGAATCCAGAATAAGCAGAACCAAAGCAATTTATAGAGTAAATTTGTAAAGAGACACAACTTGGAAAGACTTAAGAACTTTGTATGACCAATGCAAGGACCAATCACAGCTCTAAACTGATGAATTATGCTTCCTACCTCTTAGAAGAGAGGTTACCTAGACAGCCCTTTTTTTCTGTTCTTTGTGCATGAAAATGTTCATGTTTGTTGTTTGACAGATTTGGAATAACTTTTAAAAAAAAACCAACCCAGGACATTCCTATCACCTATGGCATCATCCTATTACTTCTCTGTAGTTAAACCAAAAAGACTAAAAAAACCCTAATTTCCCTAAGTCCTCCATATGCTGCTTGTAAAGGGGGGGAAATGTCATCTCTTCCCTTTTCTCACAGGCTCCTTCCTTAACATCAATCTGTGAAAAGATTGAGCTTGTTTCACCTGGTAGCCATTGTCTTTATTGGCTGCTGCCAGAAGGACCTTGGGAAACACATTGATTTCTTGGTTTGGGTTTGGGATCTTTGTTCTAATAAAGTATTGCTGCAGGAATGGAATGGAAGTTTTCGCCCTGCTATCTAGAGAGAAGGGCACAACTGAAATAGGACAACTATTAAAAGTCTTACAACTTACTGCTTTGACCCCTATCTCGCCTCTTCCAGTCAAACTGCCCATCTCCTTCCTCCTCCCCCAAAGGCTCATGAAATCGGGCAGTGGGACATCTGGAATCCTGGAGATCTGTTTGAGATGAAATTTGGGCAAATTAACTTTTTATTTCAAGAAGAGCTTTACATGTAAAAATCCAGGTTGGGGGCAGCTAGGTGGCACAGTGGATAGAGCTCCAGCCTTGGAGTCAGGAGGACCTGAGTTCAAATCCAGCCTCAGGCACATAACACTTACTAGCTGTGTGATTCTGGGCAAGTCACTTAACTCCAATTGCGCCCCCCCCCACACACAATCCAGGTGGATAGGATAAAGAAGGATTTTGTACTTGAAAGTCTGGAGTAAATGGCCTGTGCAGTGGTGGCTGGTGGATGTGGCATCTGAAAAAGAATTTCATGGATTCATAGCTTTTAGAACTAGAAGGGAACTCAGCTATTATCTAGTCCAGCCCCTCATTTCTACCTGGCATACAGAGCTTAATGACATGACTGATGTTACATAGTAAGTAGCACAGTCAGGATTTGAACCTCTGTTCACTGACATAACATTCAGGGCTTTTGCTAATACACCTCAGCCAAGCAGAATCTTTGATTGTAGGAGGCTTCTCTGAATCATTGGCATCTATTATGTAGTGTTTACAAGCATCTCTTTGTTTGCTGATATGTTTGTAGCAATTAGAGCCATTTTGTTCATTCATCAGAATACTCATATCATAGATAGGGAAACTGAGGCATCAGAACATCCAGCTTTAATCCTACTTACCCAGACACTCAGCAGATTAGTGGCATATCTAGTATCTGAGCGTTCAGTTTTTTACTTGGTCTCCTGGTATCTTCCAGGGATCGCCCATTCCTGTCCTGGCCTGTTGTGATTCCATGTGAAATGGAGACTTAAATGATTTTAGAAGGTAGAAGTTTAGAGTTGGAAACCTTCTAGGTTGTCTGTCTAAATCCTAGTTATCATCATCATCATCATCATCATCATTATTATTATCCAACTCTCACATTTACAGATAAGGAAACTGAGTTCAAGAGGTAAAATGACTTACCCAAAGTCACACAGATATGTAGCAAAGTAAATACAAAGAAGTAATTGAAGTTTAAGGTTTCCTACCCCTCCCCAAAAACAAACAAACAAACAAACCCAAACCCTTGTATTCACCCACAGAAGCAGAATGGCTACTTCTTTGGCAGGTTAGAGAGAGGATTCTTGCTTTGGGTAAGGACATAGCTTTTCCAGGTTCTTATATATAGGGTCCAAGTCCAGGTCTTCTCTTCAGGTGTTTTATTTGGGTAGCTGAGACTGGCATGCTTGAGATAGGATAGGAAGTGAAACAAAGGCCTCAAACTCTGACCACTGTTACAGGGTATTCTGTGAGGGTGAAGGTGAGGCCAGTGAAGACACTGCTTCTGCCTCTGAAGTCTCCACCTTTCCTTGCTGCCCTGTTTTCACGAACTGCTTTCTTTGCCAAGGCTGAATAGCTTGAACACATTAAATACTTTCTGCCATGTCCTGGCAGGAGAAGCTGCTCTTCTGTTTGTTTTCCAAGAGGCTTTATTTTATCTGGGGATTTTTTTTCCTTCTCTTTTGGGAAATAGCTTTGTCATTTCTCGAAAATTTACACAGAACATTGCTAAACATTGTTCCGCTGACAGGTTTTAGAATCTTAAGAGGAAATTGTGCAATCTCTTGTCTACTGCTCTGTGTGTGTGTGTGTGTGTGTGTGTGAGTGTGTGTGTGTGAGAGAGAGAGAGAGAGAGAGAGAGAGAGAGACAGACAGACAGACAGACAGACAGACAGACAGATGGACAGACAGATGGAATAAAGGCGGAATATCCATAGATAGAAGATGGCAGGCCTGGATCATAGATGGGATGTCAGAAGGGAGGGATCAGAAAAACAGGAGTAGAGTTTAGGTAGAGACCTAACTTGGTTTTTCTCTATCCTTTAAAAAAATAATAACTCATTTAGACCAACTCCCCCTCTACTATGATCCTTTTATAGACAAAGAAGCTAAAGTCTAAAGGTTATATAACTTGCCCCAGCTCGCGCAGGTATTAAATAGAAGAGCTGGGATCTGAACCCAGATCCTCCAACTTCAGGTGCAGCACATTCTGCACCATGGCTTCTTACCTCATGGGAGTGAAATGAACAAACAGAAGGTAGGGACCCCCCCTACCCTTTGGGAGCTAACAGACTATTTGACTAAGGTAAGGAGATGCGGCATCCAACAATGTGGTGTATAATGAATGGCACCGAGTGATACCCCCTCTAGCACCTTAAATTCACTTTGTCCAAAATCAAATTGATCACCTTCCCCAGCAAAAGCAGCTCTTCCTCATGAATTCCTTGTTTCTATTTACTGGCTGATATCGCAGTCACTCAAGGCTTAATATTGCTCTTTCTTGGTCCCACATGGAGTCAGTTGCCGAATCCTGTATTCCCCGTCTGTTCTCTTTTTTCCATTCCCACTGCCAGGACCCTAATTTTGGACTCCCCTTGTGGCCTCTATCCAGTACCTTCCTACATTTCTCATGATATTGTTCCTCTGCTTACAACCTTCAAAGGCTCTCCATTGCCTGCTGAATTTAATTTGAGCTGCTTAACCTGGCAATAACAATGATAATAATGCTAGCTGGAATTTATGTAAGCACTTTAAAAGTATTTTACATAGTTTTTATTTGATGCTCACAGCAATCCTGTGAAGTAGGTACCATTAATACTTTAATTTTACAGAGAAGAAATTGAGACTCAGAGAGGTTGTGACTTGTCCAGTTAACATCTTAGATGAGAAGAGATTTGAGCACAGGTCTTTTTTACTCCCAGTCCAGCACTCTATCCCCTGTGCCATGTTGCATTATAGTATACCTGACCATCCATACTCTTCCAGTTTTTCCTTATGCTACTTTACATTCTAGCCAATCTGGACTACTTAATGCCTTCCTAGATATGCTCCTCCTTAACCACCTCTCAGCCTTTTCTCCTCCTAGGCCCTCCATTTGAAATGTTCTTCCTGGCTCCATTTCTGCCTGCTGAAATCCTATCCATCACTGAAGGCTCAGATTAACTGCCAATTCCTTCACTGTTCTTTCAGGGAAGGTATAATCTTGTAGATGGAAGGAAGTGGAATGGTTAAAGAACAGGGCTTTTGTTAGAAAATTCCTTTGTTTGAGCCACTGGTTTCAGAAGCAACCTGTTTGGTCTTCCTTCCTTCTTCCCCTGACTCCCCAGTCGAAGGAGTGCTAAGTGAAGTAAGGAGTCATCCATGCTTAAGGAACCATCACCTAAGGAGTTAAGCTCCAGAGTAGCGTTCACTGAGTGTAGCAACATTGGCAGTAAGGAGAGCATCACTAATTGAACATAGGGACTTGAGAAATGAGTCTTCTCTGGTGGCTTCTTTCAAAGCCAGCTGTTACTGCAAGGCTTCTGTCAGTAATACTTAAGCCCATAACCTATTTAACTCTATCATAAGTTGGTGCTAACATAGTTGGTGGTGATACTGTACAATGTGGGGAGGCCTGTTGAGAGATACCAACAATTTAGATTGCATCAGAATCTTAAGGGAGGGACTGGTGAGATAGAATTTCCCCTAGAGAGCCAAGCAAATCCAGTACAGGACTGGGCAGCAGAGTTCAAGCCTCATAGTCATTTTAGGATCGGGTGGTCCAATGGTTATAAAAACAGTTCAGGGGACACCAATCATTTAGGAGTCTAATTTAGGCTCTTATTCTCGAAGACTTCATCAGACTGCTGAAGGAAGGACCATGACCCAAAAAAGATTAAGAACTTCTGGTCTGTAGGAGGTTGTGTGTTGGTGTTAGGGAACCCAGGGGCTAAATGACAGCATACTTAAGTTAAAAAGAACAAAAGAAAAGTTGCTTAAATTTTTACCTGGAGAATATAAATAGCATGGTAAAGCATTGGTCTGGGAACATAGCCTGAAATAGGCCCTAAAGATTAGAAACAACTTGGCATGGGTTTTATAACAGGTGGTTAGAAACAGTCATGGACTTAATGGTGATACAATTGAAATATTAAAGTTTATTTAAAAATAAATTACCTTTTACTATTATCATTGCCTACTTTCCACTATAGCAATTGATGAAAACAATTCAATAGTTCCATGCTTTGTGAAAACAGCTTTTTTTTTAAAAGTCCCATCTCCTTGTCTTATGTTCGTAAGATTATGGTTACTTATTTAAAGTATGGAGCAAGTGCGACCTCTAAAAGCAAACTGGAGCAAGTAAGTGGTTAAACCAGAAAATTACTTAATTTTTAAAAACAAATTTTAACGACACCTTTTGTTTTTATATTTTATATATATATATATATATTTCTACTGTATCCATCCCACACTCTCCTTCCAGAGAGCCGAAACAAAGAATAAGAGAGATAAATGAAAAGTCAGCAAAACTAACCATGTTCTGTTTCAGTTGTTGTTCTATCTGGTTATACTGTGTATTGTTTTCCTGGTTCTCACTTCACTTTGCATCAGGTTGTACATGTCTTCTTATACGTCCCTACATTGATTATAATCATTGTTTTTTGGTTTAGTAATATTCTATTACATTCATATACCACAGTTTCTTTAATAATTTTCCAATGAGAGCCATCTATTGTGTGTTTTCAGTTCTTTGCTCCTACAGAAAGTGCTGCTATTAATATTTTGGTGTAAATGAGATAATGTTTGTAACATGTTTTGCAAACCTTAAAGTGCTATATAAATGCTAGCTAGATATTAAATGGGGACTTCCACTATTCTTGATTTCTTGATCAAAGTAAGAAAATAATAGTCATTATAACATTATTTGAAGTTGTTTCTCTGAATGGTTGGATCAATTTACCAACATTGTATTAATCTGCTTGTCTTTCCACAACCCCACCAATATTGACTATTACCATCATTTGTCTTCTTTACCAGTTTTTAAGTATGAGATGAAACCTAAGAATTCTTTTGATTTGCATTTCATTCTTTTCATTTCATTTCATTGGTAATAGGTTGCGGTTCTTTTGAAAACTGTTTGTACATATCCCTTGATCAATTTATTACTTTTTGGGGAATCATTAGGAAATCACTTTCAATCATTTAACAGTCCTACTTTGTACTATATATATACTGTGCTGATCAGTGGGGATGCAAAGATAAAAATAACTTCCATTCTATTAATGGTAAATAACGTATACATATGTTAGTAAGTACAAAATAAATACATTTTGAATGTATTAATTTTGATTTTCTGCTCTCAACAGAATGATTTCCACACACGCATGCACAATTGGATTTGGAGTCAGAGCCCCTGGGGTCTAATCCTGGATCTCTTTCTTACTGTCTGTGTAACCTTGGGCAGATCAGTCAGCCTCCCTAAACTCAGTTTCCTCATTTATAAAATAAGGAAGTTAAACTAGATGACCACTCTGATCCCTTCTAATTCTAAATCTATGATCCTATGGAAACCTGCTCCTTTAAAAAAAAAGTGGAGTGGGTTTAAAATGACTTTCAACTAGAAAATGAAGAGATGAATTAAGCATAAAGTCTTGTTTACTTCTCTCATTTTAGTCAGGACACACCCAGCATTCCCTCTCAGTGAATGAATATAATTTTGGAAAGTCAGCTTTTTAATAAAACTGTGTCACTGGGAGCAAATAAGTGCTTTCTTTTTCTTTACTTCTTTTATTCCCAGTACAGAAAAGCAAATAGTCATTGAGGGTTCATTAGGTTATATAACATATAATAATATAATTAGGTACTATATAGTTAAACAATTTAAAGTTCTACATGCATTACCTTGGTGAGGCCAGGCAGAAAGTACCCGCCTACAGTGTGCTGTGATCACTTGTTCTCATTTCACCACAGTCTGAAGGAATGGGCCCTTCCCTTTGAGTTTCTCATGTTGGCATGCATTTTGGCTAAGGCTATAGATAGTTACATCCATTTCTTTACCCTGTGGTTCCCCAGCTGACACTTAGCCAAATTTCAGGACCAAGGAAAGTTCCAGGAGGGTCTTACATTCAGTCCAGTATAAAAAGCGGGTTTTCTTTGGGTGAGTAGCCTTGATTTCCATCCCACTCTCTGCTGGGTAGGAAACTTAAGGGAGGCACTGAATCAGTCTTACCCAGCCTGTGCTACCTATGGAGTGGATGAAAAATAAAATCTCTCAAACTGGCTTAGAAGGCCATTAAAGGGGAAAAATGAAGAAAGCAGTTTTTTTCCTTCTGCCATCATTGTTCTCCCTTACACGCTGGGTCTGGTTTAAGGCCTATGAAGGAAGAGAGTAATCCTATCCTTTCATGCGGAAATATGCATACTTAATGTAGTATCTGAAATAAATTGCTTTTATCTCAGGTTATCACTAAGATGCTGGCACTTTCCCCTTCTGTTGAAAGCTGTGACTAACAGTGTATTGTGGTGCCTGCCCCAGGTGTTCCATTCCTGATTTTTAATAGATGAATTGCCTGTGCCATCCTTACTGGTATTACCAGTTGATTCCTGTTGAATTTGCCTGATCCATTCAACACTTAACAGAATGACCCCTTATGTGGGGCCTGTTTCTAAATGTAATCAGTCTTGCTTTTGCACAGAGCTAGCAGATTCAACTCATCTTTCCTCTCTAACACCCTGTAAGGCAATGGGAATCTCTTGAGTAAAAGGATAACTCACATTTCTCCACTGGTTTAAATTTTAAATAGCTTTTTCTTAACAACCCTGTGGAAGTAGTTATAAATACTTCCCATTTTACACATAAGGAAACCAAGATATGGAGAAGTTGTCAGTTTGTTCAGGCAGTAAGAGTTGGGGTCCAGATGTGAACCTGGGTCTCCAGTTCCAAGTTATTATTATCTTGCCTTTCTTTGATAGAGCATTAAATGGTTAAATCACTTTCCCAGGTTAATGAGAATGTATATTCCATGTTCACTTTCATTAAGTCTCTTATTTTGTTTCTGTTTTTTAATACAAATGCAAGTTTTTCTAAGAGTTTGTGTTCCTACTTCCTGTGAAGATGGTGATGTGAAAGGTCATAGAACTGCACAAAAAGACAGGCAGAGAGTTTTAGGAGGGGGTTGTACCATGAAAACCAGGAGGTGAGCTTTGGTAAATATGAAAGCAGAAGGAAGTGGTAAGAGAATCTGCATTAGGGAAGTCAGTATGAGCTTCCAAAAATGATCTAGGAGCCAGCCAAAACTCTGAATAGCATGAACTTCAGTAATCAGAGGCTACTCCAGGCTGGACCTGACTCAGGCTGACCCCCTGAGAGTTATAGTTCAATATTGGAACAAAATGAAACATTAGAGAAAGATCTGACATATAACCAAGGGAGACTTACTTAGCTATGGTAGAAGAAGGATATTCAACAAGGATACTGCATTGATTGAGCTAAGCACTGCTCACCTGCCTGTGCTGTTCATAGCAATCCCTCAGTCAAGTATCGGGGACTAATTAGAATTCATCACGGCTCTTTTAGTTCAGGTGACCAGTAAGCTGTGTCAATAGACTGAGCCTTAGTCGACTGAGCCAGTTAAAACTCAGGGACAATTCAGTATTTTTTAAGGAAAAACTAATCTAACCTTTATGGTGTGGGGCCTTATGATATTGCTTTTGCCACAGGTGCCAGAAACCAGATCTCAGCTCTGGCTTGTCAGAATAGAAGCAGAGGACAGAACCAGCCCTCATAGGTCATTTTTTTTTTAGAAGAGAGACAGACTCTGGCCATCTACCCCTCAGAGCATATAGACAGGGCTAACTCAACACCTGAGCGCCAATGCCAGGGAGCTGTACAGGAGGCCTGAGACTAGTGTTATCTCCAACATTCCACCGGAGTCAGGGTGACTAAAGCCAATTCCGATTTGAGGATTGAGCAAGAAGACAAAGACCAATTGAGACTAGAATACACAGTGAATCATAAGGATGTGGACTGAGAAAGAAGACAAGGATTGAGTCAGAAGGTGGAGGTCTAATACTAGTCAACCCATAGAGGTCAGCAGTGGCACCCAGAATACACAGGGGAAAAAAAGAACAAGGCTCAATCCATCTAAAATGCCAGAGGGCACTGGCCCCAAAAAATCCCAGTCCAAAAACTGAGGATGAAGTAAACAGAGGAGAACATCTAACTCAGTGAAGAAATGCTGTGGGTTAAGAAAAGTCCAAGAGGTAAACCCAGAAGAACTAAGTTACCCCACCACAACTATAATCCAAGCCTCAGAGAAGAAAAAAATGGCTTGGCCATAAAAACCTATAAAAGTGGCTAGAAGAAATGAAGCCAAAGATTTTTTTAAAATGAAATTGCAAATGAAATCCCACAGGAAGAAATGGAAAGAAGAATAAATGACTTAGGATGGAAAGGGAATAGGAGGGCATAAGTTAGAGAGTCAAGTACAATGTGGTAGGATGGAGGAAATGCACAGTTAAAAATCATAACCACTGCTAGACAGCTAGGAGGCTCAGTGAATAGAGCACTGGACATGGAGTAGAAGACCTGAGTTCAAATCCCACTTCAGACACTTCTTAGCTGTTGACCATGGACAAGCCACTCAGTTAATCTCAGGCTGTTTCAGTTTCCTTATCCATAAAATGGGGGTAGTTATAGCACTCAGGTTGTTGTGAGGATAAAATGAGATAAATATTTGTAAAGCGCATTGCAAACCTTAAAACATTAGCCATAACCATGAATTCAAATGTATGGTATAGACTCATCCTTAAAATAAAGAAGGCTAGTAGAATGGATTAGAGAGCAAAAATTCAGCAATGTATTGTTTACAAGATATATCTGAAACATAAATATTTATACAGTTAAAATGAGAAGGTGGGAAAAATTTATTGTGCTTCAGGCAAATTAAAAAACCAGTACTCCTGATCTTGGACAAGGTAACATTAAAAATAGAGCTGGTTAAACTATAATCTAGGAAATTATATTATGCTTAATGATAATGAAACTATCAATAATTAATATATGCACAAAATGACATAGCATATAAGTAACTTAAAGGAAAGGTAGTTGAAATTATAAGCAGAAATAGATAAACTGAATACTTAGGGACTTCAGTGTACCCTTTCAAGTACAGATAAACCTAACAAAAATTAAATTAAATTAAAAAATACGAACAAACCTGAATAGAATCTTAGAAAAGTTAGAGATGATAGCTCTCTGGAGATTACTGAATCAGCTGTGGAGAGGAACCCCTCCTCACAGTTACAGGACAGAAAGGAATACTTGTGGTCACAGGCCAGGAAAGGAGTAAACACCTTGCCCCTTATACCACCTTGCAAGAACTGAAAATTTACAGGTCCCTACAAGTATCTCTGAAAACAGCTACACAAACCCCTGAAGCTTGGGACAGTACACTCTCCACATTGGAAGCAGACTCTTACCTTAATCAAAGAGTTTAAAACTCAAGTAATTGGCTGGGATCATGAGCAAGCAGCACAAAAAGAGTCAGACTATATTATCTTACTTTGGTGAAAAAGAAGATCAAAATATACAACCAGAAGAAGACAACAAAGTCAAAGCTCCTACATCCAAAGCCTCCAAGAAAAATATGAATCAGTCCCAGGCCTTGGAAGAGCTCAAAAGGGATTTTGAGAAGCAAGTAAGGGAAGTAGAGGAAAAACTGGGAAGCAAAATGAGAGTGATGCAAGAAAATCATGAAAAACAAGTCAACAGCTTGCTAAAGGAGACCCAAAAAAATACTGAAGAAAATAACACCTTAAAAAACAGCCTAACCCAAATGGCAAAAGAGGTCCAAAAAGCCAATGAGGAGAAAAATGCCCTAAAAAGCAAAATAGGCCAAATGGAAAAGTCCAAAAGATTACTGAAGAAAATACTTCCTTAAAAATTAGGATAGAGCAATTGGAAGCTAGTGACTTTATGAGAAATCAAGACACTGTAACACAAATCCAAAAGAATGAAAAATTAGAGATTACTGAATCAGAATAGAAAGGAATATACATATTTTTCAGCTGTAAAAGTCATCTTTACAAATTCTGACTATGTGCTAAGCATAAAAATCTCCTAAACAAATGCAAAAATATTAAATATCCTTTACTGATGATAGGGCAATAAAACTTGAGGTCAATAAATATCCTTTGAAGAAAGCATTCAATCTTAAATGGAGACTAAATAATTTAATCCTAAAAAATTGGTGGGATACACAAAAATAATCTATCCTTTTCATTTGAAGAAAATTATAATAATGAGACAACATACCAAAACTCTTGAGATATAGTCAAAGTAGTCCTTAGGGAAAACTTTATATCTCTAAACACATCAACAAGAGAGAACAGATTAATGAATTGGATATGAAACTTAAAAAATTAGAAAATCCAACAAATCAAAAAACTCTTAACTAAACACCAAAATAGAAATTCTGAAAAATCAAAGAAAGATCACCAAAATTGGGGGAAAAAAAAGAATTGATAAATAAAAGCAAAAGCTATTGTTTTAAGGGGAAAAAACCCATTGGTGTGACAGTTAAATGAAAGGTAAAAGCTAAATTGCCAGACTCAAATATGTAAAAAATGAATTTGCAACAAAATTTGGAAGAAATAAGGGCAGTTATTAAGAAACTATTTTGCCCAATAATATGCCAACAAAACTGATGATAACTGGGTAAATGGTTTCGTTTTTGTTTTTGTTTTTTGGGTTTTTTTAGGCAATTGGGGTTAAATGACTTGCCTAGAGTCACCCAGCTAGTAAGTGTGAAGTGTTTGGTCTGAGGTTGGATTTGAACTCAGGTCCTCCTGAGTTCAGGGCCAGCACTCTATCCACTGCGCCACCTAGCTACCCCTGGGTAAATAGTTTCAAAAGTACAAAGTTTTCAAATTAACAGAGCAAAAAATAGAATTTAAATAAACTCAGTTTCAGAAAAAGAAATTGGAGAAGCCATAAAGGAACTCCCAAAGGAAAAAAAAAATCAGAGACTAACAGAGTTAGAAGTTAATTGTGTTTAAAAAAAAATTAAGGGAGGAAAGAAGGAAACATTTATTAGTCACCTGCTATATTGCAATCAAACACTGTGGTGTAGGCACTTTAATTTCATCTTCACACCAACCTTGGGAAGTAGGTGCCATTATTATCCCCATTTTACAGCAGAGGAAACTGAGACAGACAGAAGTTAAGTGACTTACCCAGGGTAACCCAGCTAATAAGTGTCTGTGGCCAGAGTTGAACTCAGGTCATCCTGACTCCAGGTCTGACACTGTATCCACTGTGCCACTTACCTGCCTAAAAAGGTAAGAATAAGTGGACAGTTTCTATTATAAATAGTGTCTGTCTAAAAGGAATAGCTAACATTATCTATGATGAAGAAATGCTAGAGGAAAATCAGGGTAAAAATAAGGATATCCATTGTCACATCTATTTGATATATTAGAGGCAGCATGGGATTATGTATAGCGTGCTGAACTTGAAGTCAGTCAGACTTGAATTCAAATCCTGCTTGACATATTAGCTGTGTGACCCTGGCAAATCACTGTTCTTTAGTTTCCTTATCTGTAAAATGAGGACGTTTGAATCTATAGTCTGTAAGGTGTCTTTCAACTCTAAATCTACAATTATGCCTTATAATTCTAGAAATGCAAGTTATAACAAGAAGATGAGAAAATTTAATTAGCATAGACAAAGAGAAAGTCAAAGTAGTTTTAAATGAGATGGTGATTTACTTAGAAAAACCTAGAGATTCAACTAAAATTTATTGAAACAATAACTTCAGGAAAGTATTAAGACATAAAATGAATCCACAAAAATCATCAGCCTTTCTGTATATTATAGAAAAAGAAATTCTATTCAAAGTACCTACAGAAGGGGCAGCTAGGTGGCGGAGTGGATAGAGCACCGGCCCTGGAGTCAGGAGAACCTGAGTTCAAATCCAACCTCAGACACATAACACTCACTAGCTGTGTAACTCTGGGCAAGTCACTTAACCCCAATTGCCTCACCCCCCACCCCACCAAAAAAAAAGTACTTGCAGAATGTATAAAATATCTGGGTATCCCGCTATCAGGATACACATAGGAATTATATAGCTACAACATTTTACAGAAATAGAGATAGACCTAAATAACTGGATAAAATTTAAATATGATATAAATATAATTGTTTTATTGTTATAAATCACAAAAATTATTAAATATGTAATTAAATATAGATAAATCTATAATAGTTATAAAATGACAATACTAACTAAATTGATTTACAGGTTCAGTGTCATACCAGTCAAATTAATAAGGGTTATTTTATAGAATTAGAAAAAAAACAACAAAAAAATTCTTCTGGTAGAACAAAAAGTCAAGACTGTCAAGGGAAATAATGGAGGGTGGTAGATGGAGAACCTAGCAGATCTCAGATATTACAAAGCAGTTATCATCAGAACTTTTGGATGGTGGTTAAAAAAATAGAGAGGTTGGTCAGCAGAATAGATGAAGTACACAAGAGACAGAAGCAGCCATAGTATCATAGTGTCCCACAAACCCAGTGACTCAGATTACTAAGGTGAAGAATCACCATTTAATAAAATCTGATGGGAAAGCAGTCTTAGTAAGAACTAGATGTAGACCAACATCATATGCCCAGTTTACCACAATAAGCTCCAAGTGGATATAGAAGCTAGAGATTTAAAAAATTATGTAAACAAATTAGAAGAACAAGAAAAGGTATAGCTTTCGTACCTACGAATAGCAAAAAATTTCTTAAACAAACAAGGGATAGAGAGGATCATATGAGACAAAATGAATAATTTTGTTTATATATAAAATTGGAAAGTTTTTGCACAAACAAGACCAATGCAGTTAGAATTAGAAGGGAAACTCTTCATTGGGAAGAGGGGATCTTTTTAGCAAATTTATCTGATGAAGGTCTAATATCCAAGGGACTATATATATGTAGGGAATATAGGGATTTAATGCATATATATATATATGTATATATATATATGTATATATATATATGTATATATATATGTATATATATATATATATGTATATAAAAGCTATTCACCAATAGATCAAAGGATATGGCAGGCACCTTTTAAAAGAAAAAATACTATCTGTCTATACAAGTATATGTAAAACTATGCTCTAAGTCACTAATAATAAGAGTAATGCAAATTAAAATAATTCTGAGGAACCGTCTCACAACTATTCAGATTGGCAAAAATGAGAAAAAAAGGAAAGTGACAGTTATTGAAAGGGATGAGGTAAGACAGACATGCTAGTGTACTATTATAGATGGAGCTGTGAATTTGATGCAACCGTTCTGGAAAGCAGTTTGCAGCTGTACTCAGAAAGGTTCTTAAACTAAGCATATCCTTTGACCCAGTGGTTGTGGTACTGGGTTCCATACCCCCACAGAGATCAAAGAAAGAGAGAAAGGATCCTTATAGTATGTAGAAATTGTCAAAGCAGCCCTTTTTGTTGTAGTACAGAAGTAGATACAAAGTGGGTACCCATTAATTAGGAGAATGATTGAACAAATTACAGTATATGAATATAGTGGGAACAAAGTACGCTATAATAAATGGTAAAAGGGATGGAGTCAGAGAAACCTGGAAGGATTTGAAGTGAGCACAACCAGGGTAACTTGTTATACAGTGAATATGACACTGTAAGGGGAAACAGCTGTGAAAGACTTAATAACTATGATGAATGTGGTAATTAATCACAACTTCAGGGGACTGATATAGATATAGATAGATAGATAGATACATACATACATACATACATACACACACACACACACACACATATATATTTTAAATATTTATTTATTTGATGAGGCAGTTGATGAGACTTGCCCCAAGTCACACAGCTGGGTGAGTGTTATGTGTCTGAAGCTGGATTTGAACTCAGGTCCTCCGGACTCCAGGGTGAGTGCTGTATACACTGCGCCACCTAGCTGCCTGGAGACTGAGTAGCTAGGGGACATAGTGGACAGAGCACTAGGGTTGGAGTCAGGAAGACTTATCTTCCTGGCTATGAGACCCTGGGCAAGTCACTTAGTCCTGTTTACCCCAGTTTCCTTATCTATAAAATGAGCTAGAGAAGGAAGTTGTAAACCACCCCATTATCTTTGCCAAGAAAACCCTAAATGGGGGTCACAAACAGTCAGACATGACTGAAAAGCAACTAGACTGAACCACCTCTTGGCAGAGAGATGATGGACTAGAGGTGCAGAATGAGATACTTGTGTTTAGATGTAACCAATGTGTAGATTTAGTTTGCATGACTATACTTATTTGGGAGAAGGAAGGACTTTTACTTTTCTTTATTCAGGGGATAGAGTTGAGGAGTTGATGAGGCAGTAGTGGTAGCAATACCGAAAAAGAAAGGAAAGTAAGAAGAGGTCAGGGAATCATTAAATAAAATAAACAGAAAGAACAGAAGTAAATTCAGAAGGAGACAAAGACAAGCAGGGCAATATTGGAACTACCATGTAAAGTTTGAAATATACCCCTGACCCCCTCCATTTTCATAGAGAAAATCGAAAATTTGTTCTGACTAGGTCCTCTAGAAATTTCTGTTACATAATCAACTGGGTCCTCACCATGGCAAGGCAATCATTTTACAATTCCTCAATTAACTCACCATCCTACTCAGCACAGTGGATTTTATAAACCTTTTCAGCCATCCTCTTAGCTTCTCTCACCTCCCATTCCCACCACCCTCTCAGCTAAGGTCCTTCCCACACATTTCACTGAAATAATCGAGACCATGCACCAAGAGTCCCCTCCTCTCTTCTCCTCATTTCCCATCACCCACATGCCATCTGCCACTGTCTCCTCCTTCACCACTGATCTCACAAGAAGAGGTGGCCCATTCTTGCGAAAGCAAACCCCTCTGCATGCACAGGTGGTCTCTACCAAGCCTGCAGATTATCTCACCACAACTCTCTCACTTGTCTTCTGTCTTCCCCTGTCTCCTTTTACCTACAGACATGCCACAGCGCCTCCACTTTCAAAACAAACTTCACTTGATCCATCTCCGTTAACTATTGTCTCATGGCCTGCTATAAATCTGTGAGTTCTGGACACTTGTTCTCGGGTTCATCTGTGAAAGACAGTGGCTTTGCCTTTATCCATCATTCTTTTGTTGGTTTTCCTTAGTTATGATGTAGGATCATCTGTATGAAGGGGACCTGAGAGGGTGTCTAGTCCAACTCCTCCATTTTACATGTGGGGAGACTGAAGGCCGGGTACTGAGCGGTCAGAGGTGGAATTTGAATGCAGGTCCTCTGACTTCTGGTGAAGTTCTCTTTCCACTATACTATGCTGCTTCCCGGTGTGTTTTAGTCATTTCTCTCCATGCCCATTAAAATGGTTTCTGAACAAACAAACTAGAACAATACATTCTTTAAAAATTACCATAAAACAAACTCACTTACTCATAGTATGTCTCTTGATTCTTGACCGAATTTGGAATCATTTAACAGGATTATTATGTAGGTAGGACCTGAGTTCAAATGTGGCCTCAGATCGAACACTTGACGCTTACTAGTTGTTTGACTCTGGGCAAGTCACTTAACCCAATTGCCAAAAAAAAAAAAAAGATACACTTGCCTTAGTCAAACAAAACTGAGATTTATCGAGGGGTGAAGGGGTACAAAAATATAAAATATACATTCAAGCATGTCATACCCATAGAACAGGGAGGTATAGTTTTATATTCTTGTCCCAGGTCAAACTTAACTAGTTACAGTGCTGGTGGAGATTATTGATAAGAACTAAATACCCCATTTCTAAATCTCTGATATTGAATTTATGAGGTTCCCTAGTAGAGGTGATAATTACTGATTTTGCGTGGTATTTTTATGTTTGCAAGGTGCTTTACATACGTTTTCTCATTTCAGCATCATAATACCCTACTGAGTTAGATGCCATAGGTCTTAGTTATCCCCATTTCACAGATGAGGAAAGTGGCCCAGAGGTTAAATAGCTTACCTTTCCATTCTCGTACCGATTGTAAGTATAAGATGCAAGATTCAAACCCCAGTCTTCCTGACACCAATTGGGTCCAGCACTATCCATTATGCCACAATATTCTCTGGAGTGCTTTGTAGGTTGACTGCCACTTCACTGCAGTTCTTCAGCATATTATTCATGTTTACTTTCTTTATCCTCTTAGAGTATACTTAACTCAGTTGTTTTATACCATCAGCTGGACTTTCTTATTTTAAATTTATTTATTTTTAGTTTTCAACATTCACTTTCATAAGATTTTGAGTTCCAAATTTTCTTCCCATCTCTCCCCTCTCTCCACCCCAAGAGAGCATGCAATTTGATATTGGAGTTTCCTTTAGAAAGCCAACTTGGTAAAGTCTGTATGTTTGGTTTAGGTGGACAGATTAAAGAACTTATTTTAAACTTTTAACTAGACTTTATCAGAAACTTGAGGTATACAGACAATCCATGAGTCTGGTGTGGAGTGGGGTTTTGTGTGCATTGTAAAGAATGGAGCGGGAGAGAGAAGAGACTGGAAGGAAGAACAGTGTTGTAGTCCAGATAGGAGATGGTGAAGGCCTGATCTAAGGGGGTGACTGTATGAGCAGAAAGGACGTTTTTTATAAAGACAACACATACAACTAGATTCACTTACAGAAATGAGAAAAATATCTTTAACTATAAAGATGCTGCCCAACTTTTGCTATGCTTGTAGTTTTTAGATGATAGGCACGCAATCTTTCTAACTTGCTTTTGCAGTGTGTTAATTAAGAGAATTCAACTGTGGCACCAGCTGGGCATGGCTGGCTTTGTGGAAGATCGCAATTAGATGCTTCATTTTCTGTTTTCTTTTCCCCCTTTCAACTCTGAAATGATAATGAGTAGGGGTTTTTATTCTATTCAGCATAAATAGTTTGATGTGCCTAATTATGTAATCATATAGTTATACCCATCTATGTGTATACACACAGCATAACCTTTTATGTTTTGTGAATGTCAACCCCTTTTGTAGTCAATTGCATGAACATTTAGCCTCCTTTTTACTTTGTGACTTAATTAGACTGAGCTGGATTAGAGTATGAGGTAGGGAGGAGGAGGAGGGAGCAACAGATGTTTTGTACTCTTCTATTTATGCGACCATTTTTTGTCTCCTTCCCCTCCCCCTTTGTTCCCCCAAAGGCATATTATACCAGTAATCCCCCAAAGTCAGGATAAACTAAATAAAATTGAATTTCATTATATTGTACTTTTCTGTTAATTTAAAGCTCTAGTTACAGATCTCCTCAAAAAAGCTTTTAATATCTTTCCTTCTACCCCCAGTTCTAGGAAGGCGGTGAGATTAGGCCTCAGTGTGAACACATGCATGCACAATAGAAGCCATTATTTTTCTGATGTTTGCCTCCTGCAATGAGCTTCTTTAACCCCAGCTGTTGGAACTGGGACCTGGTAGCAGCTGCATTCTAGGATTCGAACCTCCAAGGGATAGGCCATCTGCTTCCCTGTGTGAAAGGAAACTTGAAAAAGAATATCGAAGGTTACTGAAATGTATTTTCTTCCCTTTTTTCTCTATTCTTCTCAGCCTGGTTTACCTGAGAGGCTTAAAATTTGATGAAGAATAAATAGAAGAAACTTTAGTTTCCTCTCAACAGCAGAACTACCCCTCCCCCAGCAGCCAAATCAGCAACACAGTGAAAATACCTCCTGCATATTGCATCTCGGGGTTGGGGGGGGGAAGGTTTTTAGAGAGTGCCTGTGGCTTGGTTCTGTTAGCTTCCACAAGATTCGTATCAACATAGCTGGACCTTGGATTTTATTTTTAAATGCATCTTTCTAGTGAGAGCAGGTTAAGGTCCAGCATTCTTTGCTAAAGATCTGGGTTAGGATGTTGAGCAAGCCCTCTTGGGCACAGGGGCAGGATCCTTTCTCTGCTTCCAGCCAATATCATGTGGCTGTTTATGGAATAGGGATCTCGTGCTGATTATCACAGATTGCTGCTATAGGAGAGACTGTGAACTTTAAAAAAAAGAAAAACACCACCAACAGCAAACTGGCTAGATTCGGGGGCTTGTATTTGAGAATAAGTGGAGTGAGAGTAAGTCATTCTGGCCTCTGCAAAACAAATGAAAACTTTAATGGAACTCTGTCCTAGATTCACTTCTATCTGGTGTCCTGGTGCAATCTCAAACTTTGATAATCTCAGTTTTGAGGCTGCTATATAATTTGGGGACGGGGACAGGGACTGACCACTTACTTGTTAAAGAATAAGGTTTTATGCAGTCTCTCCCCAGAAGCATACATTCCAAATTCAAAGGACAGGCAAGATACAGATAACATTAAGAGGAATATACTGTCTCTTAGAATATGGAGTAAGGTTGAGGGTTTTTTGAAGTTGCTTCAGCTTAGGCAAAGGCTTCCTCAGAGAAAAGAGGGCTCAGAAAGGGTTTAGAGCAGAGATGTCAAACTTGGGGACCTCTACACTCCTGCCTGAACCAGATTAAAATAACTAAGTAACAGTTCACTGGATTACAGACAATGTTAATATATGGTTTATCAAATCAATATGTGGTGCACAGGGATCTTATATGCAGTGTAGTAGCATCCCATTTCTCTTTGAATTTGACACAACTGGTTTAGAGAAAGAAAGACGGACGTATGTGTCACAAAATGTTTATAAACTTCTAATAGATCCAGGTCATCTTGGTCACACACACACACACACAGAGTCCCATGTATATTAAGAGTCTAGTCTGTAAGATGAGGTGGTTGCATCTCCAAAGTCCATTCTGACTCTAACTAGGATAATCTTATGAGACATTTGATTGGGCCTCAATTGTATATGAGAGACCTGAGAGTAGGAGAAAAATCAGACTTAAACCTAAATGTGTTTGGTGCCATATTGGACAGTCCTTTCAAAAGCAGAGAGACAGTGACAGGTTTCAGGAGACAGAAGAAAGAAACCAAAACAGCAAGAAAAGCTGTATGTTACGTCCACATTTGGGAACAAATTATAATGGAATGCAGTGATTATTTATTTGACATTTCAGGAATAGACTTGTTGAGTGGCTTTTAGTGTCCCGGGCAGCTTACAGAAGGGCAGCTTTTTGATTTGTAGTCAGTCTTCCACATAGCTACCAACGTGATTCCCCTTGAGTGCAAATTTAACCATATCACTTCCCTATGCAATGTATTCCAGTGGTTCTCTGTTGCCTCTAGGATAAAATATTAACTCCTCTGCTTAACCTTTAAAGCCTTCACAGCCTGAACCCAACCTATCTTTCTAACCTCTTGTATATTGTTGTTCAGTTGTTTTTCAGCCCCATCCAGCTCTTTGTGACCCCATTTGGGGTTTTCTTGGCGAAGACACTGGAGTAGTTTGCCATTTCTTTCATTAGCTCATTTCACAGATGAGGAAACTGAGGCTAACAGGGTTAAATGATTCAGTCAGGGTCACACAGGTAGTAGTAAATGTCTCAGGAATTTGAATTCAGGAAGATGAGTCTTCCTGACTCTAGGTCTTGTGTTCTATCCATTGTACCACCTGGCTACATTGTATCACTCTCCCTCAAGTGCACTGTGATCCCTACAAGCTCGTTCTGTTCCTTATCCAGGGCATCAGTCTGCTTTTGAACTAGCTGACTTCCATGTCTAGAAGGCATTTCTTTCTCTGCATCATAGATTCCTTCAATTCCTTCAGGACCTTCAAGGTGCAGTTCAAGCACTGCTTTTTTCATGAAGCCTTCCCTGATCCCTTAACTGCTAGTGGGAAATCCTTCCTCTGTAACTACCTTATTTGTAACTGCTTTGTATTTATTTTCATTTATTCATTTTACATTTATTCTGTACTTTTTTCCTTCTTGTCTCTCTATTAGAATGTAAGATTTTTGAGAGCAGAGATAGTTTCTTTGTTTGTATTCCCAGCATCTAGCATATAGTAGGCACTTAACAATTATCAATTATATCATCCTCCCTTTGATCTTTCATGAAAGATCTTTCAGGATGCCCTGGACATCAAATCCTTCTTGTACCTAATTTTACTAGCAGCTCTTGTTATCTGTGGCATCAGGTATATGCAAGTTACTGTTTAGGTGCTAGAGATAGAGAGAAAAACAGGACCAACCCTGCTTTCGAGGAATTCCTATGGGGGGGGGTTACTGGGAGCATACACATAGCTAAGGACGTGTTTGAGGAGGAGGGAGCACTGACAACGAAGGGATTTAGGAGGACTTCTTGGGGGAGATGATAGTTGAGCTTTGAATACCTTCAACGGAGGAGAAGACTTCCGAGGCAGCCCAAACTCGGCCCTAAATCAGACTTGTTGAAATCGTATTTTAACTAAATCATTTTTCATGCTTAATTGGCCCATGGATAAGTTGGTAAGTACTGAGTTCCATTTTTTTCCCTTCCCATTGTTTTGTTGTTGTTGTTGAATGGGGATTGCTTTATGCAGGAGACTGGAGAAGTAGCTGCTAGGAGCAGAGAATTGGGAGCCAGGTGGAGGATGGTGTGGCATGGCAGATTGAAGAAGGAAGTCTCTTGTGAAGAGTCTGCCAAGAAAGAGCGTTGGTCATAGTCCAAAAATATATGCGTCAGTGATTTCTTATCCCATTTACTTCTGCTGGCCCAGGGACAGCAAATGCAAAGCTCCAAGGCAAGATTGTTGTTGTTCAGGATAAAACATCTGACTAGTACTTACTTAAAATTAACACAGAAAGCAGACGGGATTTCCAACCCTCTCTCAACTGTACCAGCCAGCACATATGGCCCTTACAAAGCATCTGGGTACAGGCTTGTCCAGGTTGCTGCAGGGTGAGAGGTTATGAACTCAGAGCAATGTTTCCAGCTTGGAACAGCAAGATGGATAAGTCTCTTCCTTCCTTTTGCCTTTTTTTTCCCCAGCCATAACAATGACACGGGGGTGGGGAAAGCTAGCCCCAGATGGCATTCTGTTCCTCTGAGGCTTTCTGAGTGAGCCAGTGTAAAAACATCAGAAGTTGAAAGGGTGACAAGCCATATGGGGGCTATTGATCAACCAGCAACTGCAAGGATATTCTGCTGTTAGGAAGGAGGAAAGGGACTTACAAATTTGAGGGGAACAGAAAGCCAGAGGTTGTAATGAAGTGATTCTTTTTCCAATCTCCACACCCACTTCCCTCCACCAAAGCATCCCTTTTCACCTCCTCCTGCTCTCCTTTTCCTGATAACAGAGCTATTTCTGGAGGGAGAGTTTTTAGCATATCTGCTCCTTGGATAGATTTTTAGATTTTAGTGTGGTAAATATGAGCCATTCTGACTGAGGAGGGAGATGAAAGCAAATTGTCTGAACACACTGAATGGAAAATTTTATAGCTCTTACATAGGAGTTTCTTAAAATCTAGGGTTTTTGGAGTTTAAGTATTACTTATCTGAGAATTATGTCTTCCAGTAAGAGTCAAACTGGCATACTAACCAGAGGTGTTGGGCTTGAAGTCAAGAAGTTTTGCTGGTTTCTTACACTGACTGGCTTTGTGACCCTAAATTAGTCACTTAATTTTTAGGTCCCTCAAGCAACTAACTTCCTAGGATTTATCTATTACGTCACGGCCCTTTGAGATCTGCACTGATGAAGGAAGTTCGCACACCTTGAGTTTTCCGCACTGACTAATCCTTTCACATATTTAGGCCATATTGTCATAAGTTATATTGAATTTCTGATGTAAAATAATTTATTATTAGATAGCAACACATTTCAGAATTCAGGTTTAAACTTTCACAAATCACAGATTCAGCATTGTTTTATCAGAGAACCAGCTTTAGTTTAGCCAGTTCATTCTTTTAGTGGTTTTTGGTGCTTACGAAATTGAAATTCCATGTTATTATTGGGAATATGTTTAGTCTACTGACAGGAAACTTTTTTTAAGCTTGTACTTTTACTATTAAAGTTCTTTCAATTCTTTTTTTTTTTTAGGCAATTGGGGTTAAGTGACTTGCCCAGGGTCACACAGCTAGTAAGTGTCAAGTTTTTGGTCTGAGACTGGATTTGAACTCAGGTCCTCCTGACTTCAGGGCCAGTACTGTATCCACTGTGCCACCTAGCTGCCCCCTACCATTAAAAGTTCTTCCAGCATGTTTTACCAGCTACAAATAGAGAAAATGGGACGCAGAAGAGACATAGCATATTTGTGTTTGTGCACAGTATTTGGCTGTCCTGCCTATGTGAATATATATTCCCACTTGTGACAAGATTTTTTGTATTAGAAAGTTCTCATCGGATTATGGTGTGAGAAGAGATGAAATATTTAAGACTAGATCTCCTTGACATGATAGTTGTATTAGAAAGTTCTCATCGGATTATGGTGTGAGAAGAGATGAAATATTTAAGACTAGATCTCCTTGACATGATAGTTCTTTTCTTCTAAAAGGGATGCGTAGGGCAGCTAGATAGCGCAGTGGATAAAGCACCAGCCCTGGAGTCAGGAGGACCTGAGTCTGGCCTCAGACAGTTGGCACTTACTAGCTGTGTGACCCTGGGCAACTCATTTAACCCCGATTGCCCCCTCCCCCTCAAAAAAAGTGGGGGTATGTAATCAATTAGAGCAAATGACCATTAATTAACATTATAAGATCTAATTTGAGAGGACACTTAATTCTTAATTTAGTTTCTAGATCAAGAAACTGAGGCCTAGGGAGGTTTAAATGCTCAAGGCCATATGGTTCAGAGCTTATGTCTGAACCCAATTCCCACAATCACAGCTCACGTTTATCTAGGTCTTTAAGGTGTCGAGTGACTTTTCTTACAGCTCTTTTGAGCAGAGGGTGGAGAGTTAAGAGTGAAGTTGGCAGAGGAACTCTGAGTTATCCATCCCACAAAGGAGTTCTGAAACCAGTAAGCTGGTGTCTGGCTAGTAAAAGATTAAAGGAGATTTTAAGTGTCCAAGGAGGGCAGCAAGACCTCAAAATAGTTTCTCTTTCTTCTTTGTCCATCCTATGTGCTGACAGCAAACCCCATCTAAAGGGCCAACTTGACTCCCCTCCCCTCTCATCATGTGGGAAGTTCTTGTGAGAAAATAGAGATCCAGGCTGGACAATGAGCTTCCTGTCTGATTGCTGAGAAGGTTTATTTCGTATGAGAAAGAGGTTACAAATGGCATGAGAAATTTTTTTTCTTCCCTCACATTCAAATTAAGGTGCTTTATCCACCCCTAAAATGGACTTCTCCCATTTACTGGGACAAGTTGAATTATATAAACTCTAAAAGTGTCTTCTGAGTCTAAAATTCTATAAGATTCTCTGATATTTGCTTGGCCAGCAAAAAGCAAAGGGGAAGAAAAAGAGATGTTTAGGTTACCCTTGAGGAACCAAAGGGAAATTTAAACACTGTGCCACCCTTGCTTCTCCAGCCTAAAGCCAATTTTCAGGGATCTACAGAAATGAGGAGAATGATTGTATTGACATGTTTCTTCCACCATGTATCATTTCTCTCAGAAGAAAATAAAGATGACACAACACACTTTAAAGGATAGTACTGAAATGGGTAGGAATACCACCCACCTAATCATATGCAACTTTGATTCATAGAATTTTGGACCCTTTAGGGACCATATAGATCATCCATTGAAACCTCCTCATTTTATAGGCAAGTAAACAGCAGCTCGGGTCAAATAACCACTCTAAGGTCACACAGCCATCTAGTGGCAGGATTGGGGCCAGTATAAGAATTTACAATCCATACTTTCTTCTTTTTAGAATGTGGGAGAAGTGAGAACGTGAATATATGAGCATGCCATTCCTCTATGTCCTAAAAAAACATTTCTGAAGTTATCTATTGACCCATTGTCAGAAACACATGCCTTTTTTCTTCCCCACCATTTGACACAGAGTCTATAATCTAATTCTGACCGCCACTTTTATGCTGGTTCACTTTCTGTTTGAGGATTGCTACTCTTTGTAGTATCTGACTTTTACTTTTGTTATGGTAAAAACACACACTAAAGAGAAGTTTATTAAGCGACACATAACTACAAGGACAACTACTTTTTAAAAAAGTTCTCCCCTTTCCTACCAACATGGAAGGAATCTATTCCCGAGAGTCCCTTTTCCCCACTCGATAGTCATAGCTTTCAGAAGGAGATTGGGGAAGAGTTCCTTATCTGAAAAAAATATGTAGCAGAACTTTTTTACCTTGAGAAAAATAATCTTTTTTTTTTGGAGGGGAATGACTGTCTCTAACTGTACAGGTGGCAAAACAACTTGCTTGTTCTGTGGGTGTCTGGGGACAACTTTTCTTTTCCCGTGTTTAGCTTTGCAGGACAGACTGGGTTGGAGTAAACTCAAACACCAAGACTTGTTCAGTCTATACAGTAATGGAGGTTAGCTCTAAAACGGGCTCACTTCTGTTTTTCTTCACTTCCACACTCTCCACTCTTGTGCTTATAAGCACAATAAAATGTAAACTAAAGAAAAAGGAGTCCTTGGCTGATTTTAGAGGTAAAAGCAAAAAAAGAAGCAATTGAAGCTACGTAGGTTATGGACATAAGTTTTCCCAAGGAGGGTTCTGGCTCTAAACTGAATCCCTAAGCCTCCTGAACCAGGCTGTAGACTAGCCTCTAAAACTTTATGGATTCAGTAAGCAAACTGACATTCACTCAAGGCCTCTTCTCTATTTTTTTTTCACTGTTTTTTCTTTAATCCTGGTAGCTCCATTAAGTCGAGAGAATAGACTAAATTACTTTAAAAGTTAAAAAATTTATCATGGAAAACTCCTCACTCCTTGTAAAGCTAACTCCCAACTTAATTTAATTTAAATGGGTCCCATCTTACATAATTTAACAGGGAAAAAATGAAAATAAACACTTTTGCTCAAAAAATAGAGAAAGAAAATTATAGACCAATTTCTCTAATGAATATAGATGCAAAAATTTTAAACAAAATGCTAGCAAATAGATTGCAGCAACTTATCACAAGGATAATACACTATGACCAAGTAGGATTTATACCAGGAATGCAGGGTTGGTTCAATATTAGGAAAACTATCAGCGTCATTGAGCATATCAACACCAAAACCAACAGAAAGCACAAGATCATCTCAATAGATGCAGAAAAGGCTTTTGATAAAAACACAACACCCATTCCTATTAAAAACACTAGAAGTATAAATGGAGTCTTCCTTAAAATAATAAATAGCATGTATCTAAAACCTTCAGCAAGCATTATATGTAATGGGGACAGGCTAGAAGCATTTCCAATAAGATCGGGGGTGAAACAAGGATGTCCATTATCACCACTGTTACTCAATATTGTACTGGAAACCTTAGCTTTAGCAATAAGAGAAGAAAAAGAAATTGAATGCATTAGAATAGGCAAAGAAGAAACAAAGCTATCACTCTTTGCAGATGACATGATGATATACTTAGAGAATCCGAGAGAATCAAGCAAAAAATACTTGAAATAATAAACAACTTTAGCAAAGTTGCAGGCTATAAAATAAACCCACATAAATCATCAGCATTTCTATATATTACCAACAGAGCACAGCAGCAAGAGATATAAAGAAAAATCCCATTTAAACTTACTGTAGGCATTATAAAATATTTAGGAGTCTACCTACCAAAACAAACCCAATTACAAAACACTTTTCACACAAATAAAATCAGATCTAAATAATTGGAAAAACATCAGTTGCTCATGGGTAGGCCGAGCTAATATAATAAAAATGACAATCCTACCTAAGCTAATTTACTTATTCAGTGCCATACCAATCAAACTACCAAAAATTATTTTATAGAGTTAGAAAAAATAATAACAAGATTCATTTGGAAACAAAAGGTCCAGACTATCAAAGGAACTAATGAAAATAAATGCAGGGGAAGGTGGCCTAGCAATTCCAGATCTTAAATTGTATTATAAAGCAGCAATCATCAAAACTTCTTGGTACTGGCTAAGAAATAGGGAGGTGGATCAGTGGAATAGGTTAAATAGGGAAGACACAGTAGTCAGTGACTATAGTAATCTATTATTTGATAAACCCAAAGACCCCAGCTTCTGGGATAAGAACCCACTCTTTGAAAAAAACTGCTGGGAAAACTGGAAAAGAGTATGGCAGAAACTAGGCATAGACCCAAATCTCACACCATATACCAAAATAAAGTCAAAATGGGTTCGTGACTTAGATATAAAGGCTGATACCATAACTAAACTGGGAGAACAAGGAACCTGTCAGATTTATGGAGAAGAGAAGAATTCATGACCAAACAGGAGATAGAGAACATTACGAAAAGCAAAATGGATGATTTTGATTACATTAAATTGAAAAGTTTTTACAGTGCAACTAAGATTAGAAGGAAGGCAGAAAATTGGGAAAGAATCTTTATAACCAGTCTCTCTGATAAAGGCCTCATTTCTAAAATATATAGAGAATTAAGACAGATTTATAAAAAACACAAGCCATTCCCCAATTGATAAATGGTCAAAGGATATGAACAGACAGTTCTCAGATGAAGAAATTAAAGCCATCTATAGTGATATGAAAAAATGTTCTAAATCATTATTCATTAGAGAATGCAAATCAAAACAACTCTGAGGTACCACATCACATCTATCAGATTGGCCAACATGACAAAACAGGAAAATGATAAGTGTTGGAGAAGATGTGGGAAAATTGGAACACTAATACATTGTTGGTGGAGTTGTGAAATGATCCAACCATTTTGGAGAACAATTTGGAACTATTTATAGCCCAAAGGGCTATAAAAATGTGTATACCCTTTGATCCAGCAGTAGCACTTCTAGGGCTATATCCCAAAGAGAGCAAACAAATGGGAAAGGACCCACATGTACAAAAATATTCATAGCAGCTCTTTTTGTGGTGGCAAAGAATTGGAAATTGAGAGGATGCCCATCAATTGGGGAATGGCTGAGCAAGTTGTGGTATATGAATGTAATGGAATACTATTGTGCTATAAGAAATGATGAACAGGCTGACTTCAGAAAAACCTGGAAAGACTTTTATGGTCTGATGCTGAGTGAAGTGAGCAGAACCAAGAGTACTTTGTACACAATAACAGCCATGTTGTGCGATGACTAATATTGTTAAATTGAACCCTTCTCAGCATTACAAGGATCTAAGATATCTCCAGAGGCCTCAGGATGGAAAATGCTGTCCACATTCAAAGAAAGAACTATGGAAGTTGAATCGCTATCACTTATTTTTACTGTCTGTTGAGTTTTGTTTCATCTTTCTGATGGTTCCTCCTATTGGTTTTAATTTTTACTTACAACTTCACTAATGTGAAAATATGTTTAATGGGAATGTAAATGTAAAGCCTGTATCAGATTGTGTACCATCTTGGGGCGGGGGAAGAGGGAGAAAAATTTTCAACTCAAAAGCATATGGAAGTGATTGTTGATAAATCAAAATAAATTAATAAAATTTAAAAAAGAAAAAAAAGACTCAATTTTAAAATCTAGGCTTTTTTTTTCCTTTGGAAGCCTCTGTGCCAGTCAAAGAGAGATTACTAAATTTTTTTCTCTTCTCTACGTAAGGGTCAGTTTTATATTTAAGGCAAATATAAACAAACACTGATCAGTGGTTTAACTGTCTCCAGAGGTTTTTTTAAAAAATGGCTATGCACAATTTGGAGGATCAGTCAGTTTCTCCCATCATTTTCTCTCAAATAGCACTTACAAAAAAGCTTGGGAAAAATAATTCTTTTATGGGAAACTATTAGATTTGTTCCCTCACAACATAAAGGGAAAGAGGAGAGGCTTATCTAGGACTTTCTCTATATTTACCAGACTACATGGGCCAAGCCATGTTGACATTCAAGAAAAAGCTTCTCTGCTAAAGTAGAAGTCAGGTGGCTACAAAACAAATTGAAGAGATGCTAAAAATAAAAAAGAAAGAAAGAAATCAGTCAGTAAACAAATCTCACTGGCACTTTTGACTGTTCTTTAAACTTTAAAGAAACATACACATTCCTAAGAACAGAAAATGCAAATAATTCATTTAAACTGTTCCACAACAGTTAAGCGAAGGTAATTAAACACATTCTACTTTACAAGACAAAAAGCAAAACAGGACCCAAGACACCCTCAAAGTAAAACAGAACAGGGTTCCACATCTAATAAGAATCAGCCAGTTCATCCAGAAACAGAATAACAGGAATAAAAGTTCATACTGATTTGGGGGGGGGGGAAGGCCTGAGAAATCCAGTTCCTCAGTCAGATATGGAAGTTCACAACTTCTTCTCACCTACTGTTGTTCTTTGGATTCCCAGCCAGTATGTCAAATATAAATGGAAGGAAGGAAAGAAAAAAGGGCTCAACCAGACAATTGGGAATAATAAGCTAGAAAAAGTTTATTCAGAGATGTGTTGCTGTGGAAAGGATACCAAAGAATAGCTAGCATTTATATAGTGCTCTTAAGGTTTGCAAAGCCTTATATTCCCTCATTTGATTCCCACAACTCTAGAAAGTATGTGCTATTATTATCATCATTTTACAGATGAGGTAAGTGACTTGCCCAGTGTCACACAGCCAATAAGTCTCTTAGGCAGAATTCAGACTTGGCTCTTTCTGACTCCAAATCCAGCACTCTATGCATTGTATCGTCTGGCTGCCTAAGATAAGTCCCTTTGTGGACAGGTAGCAGGTACAAGGCAGATTCCACAGAGAAGTGCCAGAGTTAGCAGAATTTTTATACCTTGAGGGAAACAATTCATTATTTTGAAAGCTGTTTATTATCACTGTCCTTGTAGGCAGGACAAAGTAACCTGTTTTCTTTAAGCTTAGCCTTCTAAGTGGGGCAAGGCAGCTTGTTTCTTCTGTAATTGTCCACAACTTTTCGTCCTCCATGCTTAGCCTTGCAAAGCAAACTGTTACTGGGGTAAACTCAAACATGGAAACTCACTGTGTCTTCACTATAATGGAGGTTTCTAAAATGAAATCACTTATGTCAAAGGAGGAAAAATATAGGGCCCCTCCCTTGCCTCTACACTTTTATTCGTAAAACTAATTAGGTTTACAAGCTCAGTTCTGGTGGGGGATAAGACATTTAATAGAATTGTGGAATAGATTTGGTGGCTCCCTTTGTGACTTAGATTCTGTCTGCCCCCTGCTCCTAATTATTCTACTTCCAAACACTTTCCTTATCCCTCCCATTTCCTTTCCCTCTCTGTCTTTTCTGTTGTTGGCTTAAGATGCCAGATTTTGAAATTGAGGCAGAATTTGAAGGTCAGCATGTAAGAAATACTCTCCTGTTTATTTAAATAGTAAACATGCCAAGCACATTCCAGATACTGCGTGCGTGTGTGTGTGTGTGTGTGTGTGTGGAGACAGACAGACACCAATCCCTAGGAAGAACAGCCAAGTTAACTTGTTAAACTTCATGACCTTACCCAGCAAAACTGCGTATAATCCTTCAGGGGAAAAAAATGGTCATTCGGTGAAATAGAGGACTTTCAAGCATTCTTGATGAAAAGACCAGAGCTGAATAGAAAATTTCACTTTCAAATACAAGACTCAAGTGGAACATGAAGAGGTAAACAGGAAAGAGAAATCATAAGAGACTTATTAAGGCTGAACTGTTTACATTCCTGCATGGAAAGATGATATTTACAACTCATGAGACCTTTGTCAGTATTAGTGGGAGGGGAAAAATTATATGTATATATGGATGGATGGATAGATAGATTGGATGGATGGATGGCACAGGGTGAGTTGAAGATGAAGGGGTGATATCTGGAGAATAAAATTAAGGGGTGAGAAAGAATTATACTAGGAGAAAGAGAAAGGGAGAGGTAGAATGGGGTACATTATCTTGCACAAAACAGACAAGAAAAGGTTCTTACAGTGGAGGGGAAACAGGGGAAGGTGAGAGGAAATGAGGGAATCTTATTCTCATAGGATTTGGCTTAAGGAGGGGATAACATACACACTCAATTGGGTATGGAAATCTGTCTTACCCTACAGGAAAATAGGGGAAGGGGACAAGAAAGCAGGGGGATGATATAGAGAAGGGCAGATTGGGAAAGGGGGTAATCAGAAGCAAATAATTCTGAGGAGGGCCAGGGTCAAAAGAAAGAATAGAATAAATGGGGGGCAGGATAGGATTAAGGGAAATAGAGTTAGTTTTTCACATGTCTACTATGGAAGTGTTTTGCATAACTGCACATGTATGGCCTGTATTGACTTGCTTGCCTTTTCAATGAGGGTGGGTGGGGTGGGAGGAAGGGAGAAAATTTGGAACCCAAAGTTTTAAAAACACATGTTTTTAAAAAAATTGTTTCTGCATGCAACTGGGAAATAAGAAATACAGGAAATGAGGTACAGAAATCTGTCCTGCCCTGCAGGAAAATAAAAGGGGAAGGGGATAAGACAAGGGGGGTGAGAGATAGAAGGGAGGACAGACTGAGGAAAGGGGTATTCAGAATACATGCCATCTTGGGGCGGGGGGAGGGGCAAAATGGGGTGAAAATATGGAATTCAAAATCTTGTGGAAGTAAATGTTGAAAACTAAAAATAAATAAATTTATATATTAATATAAAAAAAATTCATGACCTTTCAATCCCCAAAACTTACTAACCTGTCTCCCAAAATGATCTGTATGCAGAAGCATCAGGAGTGAAAAGCTCCTAGAGAAAGTCCCAGGGTGGGGCTTATAAACTCACAGTCGACCTTGGAAGTGACCAGGAGAAGCAGTGGTCAGCACAAGCACAGCCAGTCTCAGACCAGGAGAGCCAAGACACCCAGGCCCTAAAAAGCCTTTAGTATTCTGTCCTGAGATGGCCAAGACCAGGGGGTTCTTAACTTTTTTGTGAATCATGAACCCTCCGGCAAAGCCAATTAATCCCTTCTCAGAATGATTTTTTTTTATGCTTAAAATAAAACCTTACCCAAAAACAGAGCAAGAGGTGATGACTAATCTTGGTAGGATGGCCCAATTCAGGAACTAAGTCTGGAGAAACAAATAAACACAAAAAATATAGATCACTATAAGACACTTAACAGTAGATCCAAGAGCTACCCAAAAATCCAAGCTAAGAGGAGGGAATGCCTACATAACAGCTACGGAGACTCAAAGGGGAAAAAACGGGTTTTCCATAAAGACTACCTGAATGCCTAGAAGAAATGAAGCAAAGATTAAAACATTAAATGAAAGGTCTTGAGGAAAGAATTGGAGGAAGAATAAATAGCTCAGAGCAGCAAGTGGTAAACCTTACCCATGTAATGAATATTGGGATAAGCCGAATGCAAATCAATGACTCCATGAGAGAGCAAGAAATATTAGAGCAAAATAAAAATATTTTTTTAAATGGAAAAAGAAAGTCTGCTATCAGAAATAACTGACATGAAAAGTAAGTCAAGGAGAGATTTTTTTCTTTTTTTTTTCTTTTTTTAAAAATTTATTTATTTTTAGTTTTCAACATTTACTTCCACAAGATTTTGAGTTCTAAATTTTCACCCCATATTGCCCCTCCCCCCACCCCAACATGGCATGCATTCTGAATACCCCTTCCCCTAGTCTGCCCTCTCTTCTATCTCTCCCCCCCTTCTCTTATCTCCTTCCCCTTCTGTTTTCCTGTAGGGCAGGATAGACTTCTGTACCCCATTTCCTGTATTTCTTATTTCCCAGTTGCATGTGAAAACTTTGTTTTTAAACATATGTTTTTAAAATTTTGGTTCCAAATTTTCTTCCTTCCTCCCACCCCACCCACCCTCATTGAAAAGGCAAGCAACTCAACATAGGTTATACATGTGCAGTTATGCAAAACACTTCCATAGTAGACATGTTGTGAAAAACTAACTCTATTTCCCTTAATCCTATCCTGCCCCCCATTTATTCTATTCTTTCTTTTGACCCTGGCCCTCCTCAGAATTATTTGCTTCTGATTACCCCCTTTCCCAATCTGCCCTTCTCTCTATCATCCCCCTGCTCTCTTGTCCCTTTCTCCCCCTATTTTCCTGTAGGGTAAGACAGATTTCCATACCCAATTGAATGTGTATGTTATTCCCTCTTTAAGCCAAATCCTATGAGAATAAGATTCACTCATTCCCTCTCATCTTCCCCCATTTCCCCTCCACTGTAAGAGCCTTTTCTTTCTGTTTTTTGTGAGATAATTTACCCCATTCTACCTCCCCCTTTCTTCTTCTCCTAGTATAATCCTTCTATCTATCTATCTATCTATCTATCTATCTATCTATCTATCTATCTATCTATCTATCTACATACATATAATTTTTCCCCCTCCAATTACTCTAATAACTGACAAAGGTCTCATGAGTTATAAATATGATCTTTCCATGCAGGAATGTAAACAGTTCAACCTTGATAAGTCTCTTATGATTTCTCTTTCCCGTTTACCTCTTCATGTTTCACTTGAGTCTTGTATTTGAAAGTCGATTTTCTATTTAGCTCTGGTCTTTTCATCAAGAATGCTTTAAAGTCCTCTATTTCACTGAATGACCATTTTTTCTCCTGAAGGATTATACTCAGTTTTGCTGGGTAGGTGATTCTTGGCTATAATCCTATCTCGTTTGCCCTCCGGAATATTATATTACATGGCCTGCAGTCCTTTAATGTAGAAGCTGCTAAATCTTGTGTTATCCTGATTGTGTTTTCACAATACTTGAATTGTTTCTTTCTGGCAGCTTATAATATTTTCTCCTTAACCTGGGAACTCTGGAATTTGGCTACAATATTCCTAGGAGTTTTCCTTTGGGGATCTCTTTCAGGCGGAGATCGGTGGATTCTTTCAATTTCTATTTTGCCCTCAGGTTCTAAAATATCAGGGCAGTTTTCCTTAATAATTTCTTGAAAGATGATGTCTAGGCTCTTTTTTTGTTCATGGCTTTCAGATAGTCCAGTAATTTTAAAATTCTCTCTCCTGGATCTATTTTCCAGGTCAGTTGTTTTTCCAGTGAGATATTTCACATTGTCTTCTATTTTTTCATTCTTTTGGATTTGTTTTATAGTGTCTTGATTTCTCATAAAGTCACTATCTTCCAATTGCTCTATTCTAATTTTTAAGGAAGTATTTTCTTCAGTAATCTTTTGGACTTCCCTTTCCATTTGGCCAGTTTTCCTTTTTAGGGCATTTTCTCCTCATTGGCTTTTTGGACCTCTTTTGCCATTTGGGTTAGGCTTTTTTAAGATGTTATTTTCGTCAGTATTTTGGGGGGGTTCAAGGAGAGATTTTAAAGAACCTTTAAAACTCCTTACTAGCTGTGTGACCCTGGGCAAGTCAGTTAACCCTGATTGCCTCACCCAAAAGACAAAAAAAAGAATCCTTAAACTCTCTGGAAACTCATTTAAAAAAACCCTGGATACTGTATGTTAAGAAATCTTTTTTTTTTGTTTGAAGTGGACGACTGAAACATTTTTAAAATGCACAGAAAAGAACAAAAGGAAGTTCAAAAAGAAACACAGATAAGCAGGGCAGTTTTCAAAGTAACATGAATTATTTTCTTTTAAAAGCAGCAGTATGAAATAGAGATTCACTGTTTCATATACAATCTTGTGTGTTCTGCTGTATATATGGAAAGGGTCATTTTTGAGGTGTTTAAGTTCAAAATAACTTTTTTTAAAAAAACTTAAGGCACTATTTAAATGTCATTTATTATCGCAGTTATTTTCATAGATTTAGAGTTGTAATGACTGTGAATGACTCAGAAGGCATTTAGTCCAACTACTTCATTTTATAGATGAGGAAGGGAAGGTGGTCCAGTGGATAGAGACTGGGCCTTCAGTCAGGAAGAACTGAGTTCAAATATGGCCTTCGAGATGTACTAGCTGTGTGGCCCTGGGCAAGTCCCTTAACCTCTCTGCCTCAGTTTCCTCAACTGTAAGATGGGCATAAGTAGCACTTTCAGGGTTGTTGTGAGAACCAAATGGGATCATAGGATGCAGTGTGTGGCACATAGTAGGACTTGTATAAGTGCTTGTTTCCTTCCCATTCCCTTCACTCCTCTTCCTTTTCCTTCCCTGAAGTGAGCTGGCCAAGGTTGCTTGGATAGTAAATAATCAAGCTAGAGTTCATACCACAGACCCTCTAAAAACCCAGGGTATCTTCCATGGTAATACTGTATTTCTCCCTACTTCTTGAGTTATTGTTATGAACAATTCTATTATACCATCCTGTAGGTTTAGAAGATTTGAGCTGAATGTTCCAGAACATACCCTGAAGTTGTCTTTATTACTAAATCATGTGAAAGCTTGTTTTTATTATGAGTTACCTCAAATCACCACCACCATGATTGTAAATGGCTAATAGGAGGTCCCAATTATTAGGGGTCTATATAATAAATGTTCTGTTATGCTAGTGTGGATAGATAACGATACAGGCTTGTGTAAAGGCTAGTGCCCTGAAAGTCCAAGATTTTAGTCTGGGCTCTGGCACTGAAAAAGCCATGTGACCTCAGGCAAATTATGTGGAAGAAAAGATACCTGTAAGCCATAGTAACAGTTCCAGAGATGGTGACTTGCTTCTCTTTATCCCTGCCCCTGAACTAGAAGCAAGTAGTTCTGCTTCTTGTGCTCACTCGAGAGACAAATGACTGAAAACAATAGTGGAAAAACCGAGAAGGGGAGATAAATTGATTTTCCCGTCTTCAGGCTCTTCTCCTCAACCGCGACTCCTTTTCAATTATGCAGTATGCCAGTCAGACATGTTAATTGTCTTCCTTTATTGCTGGACCAAGAATGAAACCACCTCTGGCGTCCTGGCATTGTCATTTAGACAACCTGATGAGGAGATTAAGTCCAGAAATGGTGACTCCTTATACCTGTTGGGCTGATGCGTTACCCTTAGGATTTTTGATTCTTCTGACGAACTTCCCCTATCCTGCCCACTCCAAACAGCCTCTTAGAAGATCATAGTTCAGAGTCTCCATCAGCAATGACTGATCTCTTCTGGGACTCAAAGACCTTGACTCAGTACCAGCAGTCAGGAGCAATGCCAGATTGTTTCTTTTGCCCGTGGTGTGTCCTAAAGTGATATGGCTTGTCCACGTTTCCTGCCTTGGACTGGTGACAGCATCTGGAATACCAAGCCAGAGATCGCCCAGTTTGTTTTCCTTTCTCTAACCTTGTTAAGCTCGATGTTTTTGTCATTCTGGTTTTGCTTTACTGAATTAAGACTGCTCTTTGTCTGGGGTATTCATATTCTGTGTAATAACTAGAACTTAGATGATAGAACTTCTCCAAGAAAACCAGATTGTAAATTGAATGGTAGATCTTTCCCCTCTGTCTGGCCTCCTGCCCTTGACTGTAATAGGGCTGACGTATCTTGGCTGCTCTTGGAAACTAGTCCTGTGGTGCTCTGCATTAATTGGTGGGAAACTTTGTTTCTGGAGGAAGTGAACCAATTAGATATAGCACATAGAAAGCTAGAGATTATGTCCCTTGGTTTGCAGAAGGACTTTGTTGTCCTGAATAAGGAGAATGTGTAAAGGGTAGAGTATCCTAGTAAGGGCTCTTCTTAAGAAAGCAAGCGAACTTTCAAATGTAAGCCCTGGAGATGAGGGATAGCCGAGGTAATGGATAAGTTTCTCCTCCTGTTATTTAGGAGGTACCTAATTAAATTCATTAGGGGTATTTGCCTAAATACCTGGATAGGTAAATGGTGGCTTACTTCCAGAATATGTTTTGGAGAGTCTGGTGGAAATATTAACAAGAAGGAGGTTGTAATTTGTGAAGTGGGGCCAAGGGCTTTAACAATAGAAATGACACCCTATTATATAGCTGCAGTCTTTCCTACCTTACTGATTCCTACCTATTTTTCAAATGCTGCCTCTTTACTTCCCTCCCTACCCAAGCCCAGGATGACCTCTTCCTTCTCTGAACCCTTCAGTGACCTTTAGGAACATGGGATTGAGAGCTAGGAGGTTCTTAGAGATCATCTAGTTTTAACTCCTTCCTTTTTTCTACCTGTAGCACTGTCTGTATTAATCATTTGCTGTTTACCATTGTGCCTTCTTTTTTGTTTATCTTCTTATGTTGTCATGACTCATCCCCACAACTAAATCATGAATTCTTTGAGGATAAGGAACTTCTTTGTATCTTCACCTGTTCTACATAGTGTAGAAATGCAAGTACTGCGTTTGTTCATTAGTTGAAGATGATTCTGAGGACCACAGCATCCTGGAAGGGACTTTTGAGGATCAGAGGTTCAGTAACTTGCCCAACGGGTAGTTAAATGATAGAGCAGACATGCACAGCCAGGGACTTTGGTGCATCTGCACCAGACCCAGCCCTCTTCCATTGCCATCTGTGTCTCTGAACATGTGTGCATATGTGTATTCCCCTATAAGAATGAAGTGTGGTGTTGATCTGACACAGCAAAGATCACTTACCCAAAGAGAAAATGATAAATCCATAAAGTGACAGATACTGCTTTTTAGGCAAATGATACCTGTGATATTCAGGAAGACAAGAGCTTGAGGGGGAGAGGGTCAGTTGAACTGGGAATAACTCCCTTGAGAAACTCGTGGTCTTGGACACATTTGTAAGCCTAACAAAAAGTTGGCATTTATGAATTCCTAGCCTCTACCCTGCCACCAGTGGGGAGGGGGGCGATGGTCCTCCATCCTTTCCACCTGTCAGTGTTCCCTCTGTTTCCCTTCTGAAGGAGGACATTGCAGTGAAGTGCCTGCGGCGTGAATTATACATCTGTACATCTATTTTAGGAGGTTGCCGGAGGTCTCTCATATCCTTCCTCCCTTTCTAGCTGCCGTTTGGCTGTTCAGTATGCCTTGTTGCTTCCTTCTTTGGCCCAGGTTCCTACACTATATTAAGACCTGCCCCTAGGCCTACAGATAACCAGGTCCATTTGATTGAGATGGAGCATTGAACTATCTTACAGGTGGATTCAGCCACCAAGCTCTTGGCTCAGAGGCAACAGATGCCAGAAGATCTTTGGGAACAAAAATGGTTTAAAGCCTCTAAAGCACAAACCTTGGGGGAAAAAAATAAAATACTTTTAAGTGGGAAAAGAAAATAAATAAAGCGCAAACCTAGGCCTCTGCTTTGACCTTCTGAATTTAGTTCATTTTGATTAGACTATGAAACACCATCATAACATGGGTGACGAGGAATAGGATTAATATCTTCCCTCTAGGTTAACTGTTACATCTGGCTTTATGTTATGTCCAAATCAGCATAGTGGTGAAGTGTGTTATAGTAAGGATATATATTATAGTTGTTTCTTCCTTCATTACTTGGTCTCCGTGAACTTAGAGCAAAATGGGAAAAGGGAGGTGTAAAAATGCAGGGAGCTAAATTTCCCTTTTTAATTTTGGCATCTTGATTTTTATAGCAGTCACCAAAAACTTTGGCTTTAGTTCCTTAGGCCCTCTACCTGTTGGGGATCAGGGTATTAGTCTTCTTGCAGTATTATTTAGCTAAAATATCCAGGAAAATTCCTTGAGTTTTATACTTCATCTGTTTCTTTCCTTCTTTTTAGTGTGTCCTCGACCACCAGCACCAGAAAATGGTGGCTTCATCTGCCATCCAACCCCCTGTAAAGATCCCTTGGCATCAGGCAGTGTCATCGAGTACCTTTGTGATGAAGGCTACATGCTGAAAGGGGATTACAAATACCTGACATGTAAAGATGGGGAATGGAACCCAGCCATGGAGGTCAGCTGCCATCACAGCCAAGGTCAGCCCAGCACTGATGCTAAAGGATATGAGGGAGAAAGTGCAATTCCCTTTTGGAAGTGGGAAGTCGTGTCTACTTCCTGCAGTGTTGGCCCGAGTGTAATCTGTACACAGGCTACTTGCACGTACAAATCACAGGTTCCAATGCCCCCCTCATCCCCCTTCTCCTTGTAAACTCTGTCTTTGTGAAAGACATCTGTCACTAGTGCACATGCCACTGCATGTAACTGAAGGGTGACCTTTAAGATGCTTGATAATTTGCCAAGATATTTCCCTGGTATAAAGATTAACTCTTCTGATTCTCAAAGTCTCTTGTTTTCATAGCCAACTGCTGGTGACCTTTGAGCCTCATCTTCTGGACACAGTGATTATTGTTCTCTACTTCTTTCCCTACCCTATCCCCTCAGTGGAAATTGACTCTTTTGTTATGTGTACAACAGTCCAGCTGGAGAGATCTCTCTCCCCTTGTATTTGACCTAACAGGAAAACACATGCAGCCTGTAGGAAAGTGTGTGTCATATGCCCTGTTTGTGCTTCATGCATGGATTTCTAATCCAAACCATGTTTAGCCCATGCAGCCTTAGGGGAAGCCCTGAGGGGCGAAGAAAAGTGAGTGTTTCTTACAGAAGCTGGAACATGAGTCGTTCTCCGTCCAGCTGTCACAGGCTGTTGTTCTGCAGGAAAACACAGGTGAAATCTAAGACATCACAGTGACACTCACTAGTTCACAATTGATTTTTAAAACTTCCTCCTGCTATCAGAGAGAGAGGTAATTTGAGTAGATCCAATGACCTAATCGTGGTAGTTATATATAGGTATAGGGAGCCAAAAGTGAGGAGAATTCGGTATTTAGGAATCAAGATGAGGAAAGTTTCGCAGTGATGTGTATGACAGAGCTTGACATGTATTTGTTGGCCCATCCTCTATTTGGACTGGTAGGTTGGGTTTTGTGGGTATGGACAGCTACTGATGGCTGCTTGTTTCTGTAGACAAAGACATTCGCACAACGATCGGTGTGCCTGCCCTGTCCATAGTGGCCTCTACAGCAAGCTCAGTAGCACTCATCCTTCTCCTGGTTGTGCTTTTTGTTCTGCTGCAGCCAAAGTTGAAGTCCTTCCATCATAGCAGGTGAGCTGGAGGGATGGGATAGAAAGTGGGGAGGGGGGGAATTCGTAGGTGTCTTAGAAAAAATGGACAGTTGGGGCTCACAAATGCAACTTTTAGAAAAGCCCTGGACTCACCCAGGCTCTTTTTTCCTTTCCATTTTCAGAAGTTCAAGAAGGCAACGTAGACTTCCCATTCTGTACTTGGGGGTGGCTGCTTAAACCTGATTTGACTTCTAGGCCCCACTGAGCTAGAAGCATAGGAAGGGAAATGATTTTTTCCTCTCTGTCCTTATCGCATTGCATCTCTCCTTAATTAGCTAGCCAAGGGTACCAATATCCTGGACTGTAAGGGTGTCTCCCCTTGAAGAATTACCCAGCTCTGTCTCACAACTGCCTTGGAATTCACCGAACTCAGGGAGCTATGCTAGCACACGGGAACTACAAGCACAAAATAAAAAATGGTCTCTGCCCTCAAGGCGTTTACAGTCTGCCAGGAAATTCTGGAGCTCACTCATGCTTTCTCATGGTAGAGGCCACCTTCAGCTACAGAGCTTTTTCTGGGCTTGACTAGAGGTTTTAAGAGGCTTCTCGTTCTTATGTAAAGTAAACAAGTCCCTTCACACACTCCTTCTAGTAACTCAGTTCAGTTCCTCTTATTCTTTGTGGGTTTTTTTTTTTGTTTTTTGGGCAGTTGGGGTTAAGTGACTTGCCCAGGGTCACACAGCTAGTAAGTGTCAAGTGTTTGGTCTGAGGCTGGATTTGAACTCTGTTCCTCCTGACTCCAGGGCTGGTGCGCTATCCACTGCGCCACCTACCTGCCCCTCTTCCTCTCATTCTAATCACTAATCATTCTTCTGGTCACTAATTCACATTCTGGTATGAAATGTAGAATAAGCCAACATTCATTTAAATTTCCAGACAGGAGTTGAAGTAAAGTTTACCTTTGTGTATCTAGGTGGGGTTGTTTGTTTTGTGTTTGTTTGTTTTTGTAATTGTTCTGTTGTTTTAAAAGAAAAGGTTCTGACCATATCAATAAGTGTAAAATAAGATTCTAAGGGGTAATTGCACATTTTTAAGGGGACTATTTTCAAATATTTAAACATACGTTAGGGGCTAGAGCCTGGATCTGTTATTTCTCTAGTATTGGAAACTCCCTGGAGATGGAACTCCGACTACCAATGCAGGTTGACTCCTTCCCCTCAGCTCAACCAAAAAGCTGAGTAACTTTCTCAAGGTCACACAGCCAGTGTATGTCAGAGGTAGGACCTGAACTCAGGACTTGCTGGTTTCAAGGTTGGCTCTCTATCCAGTAAAGCAGATATACAAATTATGTTGACCAGCCAATATTTTGTTAGACCAAATGAGTAACTAAGTATTTGAAAATAATAAAAACCAATTCTCAATTCAAACTTTCTCTCAGTTAATTTTAATTAGTGCCCTTTTCCTGTAGGTAACATACAAAATCTAGTGCAAGAAATGAACTTTTAATGAGGGACATCTCATGTTTACATAGACTACGCTCTGCTTTCCGTGCCATCTTTTATAACAATTCCCCTTTCTTCCAAAGACTGCTAAATATTTTACAGATGCCACGTCATTAATGTTCACAGCTTTCCCTGTGAGGAGGGAGGATGGCAGGAAGGATTATATTTACTGATGGGTAAAGTGAGGAAACTGAGAGATGAAACCAAAAGTCAGAGGTATAATCATGGAAAGAATTAAAGTTTCTTGACTCCCAGACCAGCGCCCCCAATTTACTAGACTCCGTCCCATCCCTCCCTCTCTTGTCTGGCTTTGGCAAGTAGATGGCACAGTTTTCTTGCAGCTTTTAAATTTATAAATAAATAGATTATAAAGTGCTCGTATCTAACTATTGTTGCTTTCCTTCCTCCCTTTTCTACCCTGAATGTAGGCGTGACCAAGGGGTATCTGGTGACCAGGTCTCCATTATGGTGGATGGTGTTCAGGTGGCCTTGCCGTCATATGAAGAAGCAGTGTATGGCAGCTCTGGGAATTCTGTGCTGCCTTCTAACTCCCGAGTGCAAATTGTGTTGTCTGAAGGGGCCGGGCCAAGCAGCACAAGGGAAGTGCAGCAGCAAGACCAAGGAAGCCATGTCTGCTCTTCCTCAGGGGGAGAGGATGATGCCCCAGAGCACTCCAGCTTAGGTGATGCCCGCAGTGCTCAGCGCGCAGAGACTGTGATGGTGCACCAGGCCACCACCTCCTCCTGGGTGGCCGGCCCGGGAAACAGCCATCCAGCACACAAAGACGCTGCAGACTCAGAAAACAGCGACATACAAAGCCTTTTATCTCTCACTTCTGAGGAATATACAGATGGTAGGTGGTCTCACTGATCAAGGATTCCTGACTGCTCAGGACTTTCCCTGCAGAATCAGCAAAGATTCTAGTTTTCTTTCAATCTCTCTAGTGCCATAATAGATTTAATTTATGTTCATTTTGTACTTTGACATAAAGGAGAGAGATGGCTAGGAAAGGAGAGACTCTGTACTCTAATTCTTCCTGAACTGGGGCACTTTGGCCTTTTCTGTGAAGCTCTGCCAAGGTCAGGGAACATTCTACTGTGACTTTTGCAGAATTGTGGTGGATTGGGAGGTACAGAGAGAATTTCTTACCCCTTTTTTCTTGCTCTGTCCAAAGTGGCCTGGTGCTGATTATTTTATCAAAGAATTAAGAGCCGATTGAACAAAATGGGGAGAGGGGGGACCATTGTAATTGTTCGTCAAGATGATGACAGAGAAGGCTTGGATGGGAGTAGGGGAAGGGAATAAGCATTTATATGGCACCTCACTAAAGGCTTTATAAATATTATGTCTCTGATCCTCACAGCAGCCATGTGAGATAGGTACTGTTGTTGTCCCCATTTTACATTTGAGGAAACTGAGGTGAACAGGTGAAGTGAATTGCCCAAAGTCATAGAGCTAGTAAGTGTCTGAGGTTAGATTTTAACTCAGATCTTCTTGATTCCAGGCCCAGCGCTCTGTGTGTGCCCTATGGTGACACCCAGCTGCCTCTATTCTAGGAGAAATAAGAGCTTTTCTCCCTTTCTGAATAGATATCTCACTCTGTTTTGAAGCATGGAATCATGCGGTGTCAATGTCAACCTCATCCCATTATGGAAAGCTGTTGTGTGTATAGCGAAGACTTCAGCTTGCTGAGCAGCTAAGATATTGAGGTCCTGGCAGGCTCCTCCCCTGAGTTTCTCCCAGTTAAGTCTGTGACGTGGCTGAATAAGCACTGGATCTGGAGTCAGTAGACTCATTTAGGTTCTTACTCGTCCACCTCTCTCAGTCTCCTGCTCTGAGTGAGGATGAGGAATCACGTTGCCCTCACTACCTCGCAAGACTATGAAGATCAAATTAAGCACACTTAGAAGTCGTTAAGTGCTGTATTTATATCAGCTGTCACTGGTGTTATCCTTCAGAGGGAGAAACTAACATTTGCCATGGATGCTGGGTATAATAGTTTTAAAAACTTAAAAATACCAGGAGTCGAGAATTGTGAAGTTACTGTTGGTTGAATGTAGCAAAGGTACATCCGCGTGTCTAGGCAGCCTCTCCTAATTGAGCAAAAAGGTAGTAAAAAAGTAGTCCATTAAAAAGCTGACCCATATTTTAAACATAACTCCCAAAGCTCTCTTTATAAATGGAGTAGCTACCATGCGTGGAGTGAGGCAGGTAGCAGGGGCTAAGTTATTTTGTCGCAGCTACTGTTTGGGGTCTTTTGGCTTTTCTTTTTCTTTTTTCTTTTGTAAAGCATGCATTGCTTTTCCCAGAAAAACATAAGTGAAGTCAAACAGAGTCTCACATGTACTCTCTGAAACTGAATTGCATAGATTATGCCTCGAAAGCTGTGTGGTTAGAGGCGTGTGTCCTCTTGACTTACTTCACTCTGGAGTTTACAGTCGATAGTCCATTATAGACCTCACTGCCATTCTACTACAAAGGGTACCCAAGAAGTTCTGGTTGACCCTTTTTTTCCCTCTCCCCTCACTTCAGTGTCCAAGTCATTCAGGAACTTAAATCAACAAATATTTTTTTAACCATTCTGTGTGTGCCACATAGAAGTAAAAGAAATATAAAATGTGGCCTCTGTCCCTGAGCTCACAATATAGTTTTGAAAACAGGGCATATCCTCAGGAAATAGTTAATATGAGGTTGTATATGAGTGCTGTCTGAGAACTGAGAAAGGAGCAGCTCAGTTGTCTACAGTCGGCTGTGAAAGCTTCAGCCTTGTAAGCTTGACCTTGGGAGATAGGAAGGCATTTGATGAGAGAAACAGCAGGAACAGAGTTCTAGAACTGGGAAGAAGGTTGGCATATTCAGAGGGGCAGTAAGGGGAAATGAAGAGTGAGGGCAGGAAAATATGGGAGATGGAGGAAGAGGGGGCCAGATTACAGGGTTGGATATCAGACTTTGTCCTGTGGGCAGTGGGGAAAATATGGGAGATTCTCCTCAGCTGTCCCCTTCTGCACCTTCTCTGGCTCCCTCGAAGTGTGCATAAGTAAGAGGACTGCCTGGGCATTTTTATTTTTACTACTTAATGCTTTTAAACAGAAGACTCCATATAGAGAGCTCTAAAATCTTGACACTGGATTGAAGCAAGGAGTGTTAACCATTTTCTTCTTCTTGTATCTCTTGTAGATATCCCGTTGTTGAAAGAAGCATGAAGTTTGCTGCCGTCTTCATGTGGCCTCCTTCCCCTTTACGTTGTTCCTTCCTGCCCCCTTCCATTTCCCCGGGGGTTTTGAGCACTCTGTGCAGCCTCTATGCCCAGTCCTATGCCCTCCTGCCCTGGTGATTAGAGCAGCGCCCCAAAGTCACTCCTGGCCGACCATCCAAAGGAAACCTTTGCTGGGCAGCCAACGGGGCTGGTCCCGCGCTTGGCCTCTCCTGCCTCTCTCTTTCTGGAACTTATTTGAGTGAGCTGAGATTGGGCCCTTCCTTCCTTCCACCTCCTCAGACCTCTTCAGCCCTCCCCTCAGCCAGCTGTTTAGCAGCGGCCCCCCGCAGGCCATAGCACGGCTGTCTTTACTTGTGCCTTCCCCCAGCCCCCAGGCCTGTTGGCTCCACACTGGCCTGAGTGGTTGCGCTGTTGCTGCTGCTGTTGCTGCACAGGATGCAAAAGGTCTATGGGGCCAGTGCCCCCACCATTACTATTAGTAGCAGTAAGCCCAAGGTTGGGAGCTTGCTGGTGAGAAAAGGCTTCAGGGTAGAGGCAGTGATCATGGGGGGATTGGAGGTGGAAGAAGAGGGGAATCACCCCCCAGTGGCTGCCTTGTGATGAGCAGCTGTATACTTGGATGACACCTCTGTGACTTCTTTAACTATTTAATAGAGGGATTATTAAGAATCATGCCAGTTTTCAGTAGTTCTGTGTTGATCAATCCAGGGGCCAAGAATGCTGGCCCCTCTTTAATTGATATTTTTAGGTGATACATGTGAGAGATCTTGAAGGTGGGGAAGGGAGAGCATGTGGAGGAGGCAGCTGGTGTCTTTCTAATATGCAAGATCCCACTTACGAGTCTTGGCTTTCTCAGCCATGACCTTTGTCTCGCCCCCATTCTCTAGATTCTAAAGGAAAGCGACATGTGGCCTCCGGGGTTTGTTTTCCTTTTCCCAGGCCCCTGTGCCAGAAATGGCTCATCTGTAGAAAGAAGAAGAGAAGTCAGAAACCATCTCGTTCCCGTCGTCATTCCCTCCTGCACATGCTGGTTTCCCAGGCTTGCAACTAGCATTTTGGGCCAGTTGCATCTTTCTGGGTGTGTGGTAATATTATGGAGCTGGAGGAGCTGACGTGCACTCCTCTCCCCGACACAGTGCCTTGGGTGTGGCTGCAGGCAGCCCAAACCCTGGGTCCTGAGCATTCCTGTCAACACAGTCACGTGCCTTAGTAACTGTGCCCAAGAAGCACCCTGCTACTTAGTGCTGCTGCTTTTCCCCCTTCACCTTTTCCTCTCCCACCTCCCCTTCCTCTTTCTCCTTTGTCACAGCTGACAGATGACTTTCTTGTCTTCCTTGGAGCTCAGGCAGAAGGGCTAAGAAAGAGCCTGAGCTACCACCCTCACTCCAGTAAGGGGACGGCCTTGCTGGGGGTGAATGGTTGCTTAGCAACTCTGCTCAAGTGGCACTTAGGTTGAGGGATAGAGAGGGAGGGGTACTCTAGAAGAGCCGTGTGTGTTTGGGGAGCAGGCATCATTCTCTAGGGCCATTGGTTTCCTAGAGAAAAGACCAGAGTGAAGGCATTTAGGCTTTTTATAAGGTTACTTGGCAGAGCCTCCCATAGACAGCTTCCATGATGGTGTACGTAGAGAGCGATTCAGTTCTTTGACCATCGTGAGAGCTCAGAAGGACGTTGGATAAAGGGGACCGAGGCTTGGGAAGCTCTTAGAAACACTGGGGCAGAAGACTTGGAAGATGCCCCTCTTTTATTCTTCTCCCCCCAGCTGCCTTTTCCAGATGGTGGTAATAACTTCCCATTATTATGTAACCTGCTCAACAGAGTGTTTGGGGACTACCTGCAGCTGTCTTAGACAATGGGAGTGACCACAAAGAACAACTAGAAAGAGAAACTTCTCTCAGCCAGCAGTGTGGCTGCCTCCCCCCTTAACCACCCGTACACATCCTTACACACCGCACTTTATTGCACTGTCATCCCCTTGTTTTAGCAACAAGAAGCAGTCTCGCTTCCTCCTAGAGTCATAATAATAGCTGACATTTATGTGGCGCTTTGTAAGGGAAGTGCCTGTTGTGTTCCATTATTTACTTCCTCCCCACTTGCCCTCCACTACCACACCACATAACTTACCCAAAGCCATGTGAGTTGGCTGGGAATTTGGGGAGAGGCCCTGTAAGGAGACTTCACAGCAGGCACTGCTGCTTCGGAGATGAACTTAAGACTAGGAGAGTGCAATGAAGCAAAAAGGATGGCAAGTGAACCCCCTGTCTCCGCAACCACTTTTAGTATCTAGAACCACAGGCAGCTTCTGGTCCCCGGGAGGAGTAGGGGGAGGGTCCCTCATGCCCACTGCTGCCTGGCCACAAGTGGAGCGTGCCCAAGCCCTTCCTTTCAGTCTTCATAAAATGGTGAAAAATAGAAACAGTTGAGGGAGAGACGATCCTGCCTCCCTATCAAGCCTTCAGCTGGTGCTTTCCAGTGTTTGAATATCTGCATGGACCTATGTCCCAGGATACCAGAAAGAGAATATCTTAGCATGTTTTTTTGTTGGAATGATCCTGTCCTCAAAGAATACACTCCAGGACCCTATGTTTACTGAGCATCAAGTGGACTGTTTGCTGGCCCTTTAAAAAGGGAAAAAGAAAGCTTCCCCATTTCTGAAGATCCCTTCCACTGGTCTTGGTCAGACAGAGCAGCCTACCCAGGGGACTGACTGCATGCCCAGACATGCTGCCAAATTAAAAGGGAAAAGGAAAAGGTGAGGAGGAGACTAAATCCATGAGTCCTTTTCCCCCACCTGCTTTGGTTACTGGAATATGAAATAAAGGCAGGGCTGTTGAGAAACCTGTATTGGATTAAATTAGACCTCTTTCGTTAAATAGCCTATCCTGTGTAGGCTACACGTTAGCTGCTACTAACCAGAACAGCTTCAAATAGAGTAATTCCCTCCCTCCCCCAGAACAACCTTTTAATGACTCCTCAGCAGGAAAACAGCTGGCATTTAGCCCCTCAGTACTGTTTTCAGGACTCATGGACTTGACTTTGACAATTGTAAAGGGATTCAGGGAGTTTAACAGCTGCTTTGAGGTGGGTCCTGGCCAAGAGACAAAGGCATGCTCTATTGGATAGAGCAACTAGGCTGGTTGTTGGTGGTCCCTAGAAGAAAAAAAAAAGGGTACCCAAAGGAGCTTCTTTGGATGGGAATGAGACACACTGTTTGACAAAACACAAACCACTGTAGGTGAACTGAGCAAAAAGCATGTGTCAGCTTTTTAGGTCTTAGGAAAGTAATGGTCAGCACCAAAGGACTAAATTTTTTTTTCTTTTTTTTCTTTTTTGCACAAAAAATATTCTGTCTGCCTCAGTGCAAGTTTTATATCGTATTGACTTGCACCATCATAATTACTTCAAAGAGAACCAGTGTAAGGTGAAAACTCTTCTTAAAGTAATACCTGTTCTTTGCAATGCCTTAGTTTAACACTTTGCCATCTCTGCAGTTTGTTTACTTTGCCACCTCCCGTTGCACCTGGTGTCAACTTGACCACTTTGGTGCTGTGCTGTTGTTTCCCCCTAATTCTTCTGAGTTGGGGTTCCAGCACTGCCCAGGAAAGCTTCCATCTAATTCTTTTTCCAAGCAGATTTTATTAGATACAGTATTTCACTGTACTTTCTATAAATCTATTTAAAAACAAAATTTAAACTAATATCCTCATTTGCCTCCATTCTTCAGATACATCTGTCTGTCCCCCTCCTGCACATTCTAATAACCTCTAATGAGAAGCTACCTAGCAAGACAAAGGTATAGTTTTCCTGCTTTCATTCCCAGGAACACCAGAGTAGCAGTCTAGTCATCCTTTCCTGCATCCTAGCCTAGCTTTCAGGTTCTTTGCTTGCATATCTCCTGCTTCCTACATTTTTAGGAAAGCATGTGAGCACAGAGATTGGAATATACTATAAAAATGTCTGTCTTGGCTTTAAAAAAAAAAAAAGACAGGCCCCACAGTTAGGTTCCAGATGTGGGTTGGGGATGGCAAAACTGCCTTTCCCACGGGAACCATTTGGCTTCCTTCTTTTCGTTGGATTCACTCTGCCTGTTGCCAGGAGAGGAGTTGAAGCGCTTTTTTTTTTTTTGCTTTGGACAGATGTTCTGGTTGAGCACTGTACCTGATAGCTTCCATGAAAAGGGGGAAAACAATGGATTGGACCTTACTAGGAAGCAATGCCTGCTTTGGTTTTGGCTTAAACTTGAGGTTTTCAAATGAAAGCCCCAAAGCCTGACTGAGTACTCTGCCAAGCAGAGGAGGGGAGTCCAGGAGGGACAAGTGTGGGAGCTGAGGTGTCAGACTACCAGTGAGGGAAGAGATTGGTAGTTAAGCCAGCAAGAGTTTGGTGGCCTATCACGCATTTCTTCAGTTCTTATCCAAACTGCACCACTATGGAATCCTTTGTAGAATGGTACTCATACATAATGTGGGACTTCAAACAACAGATAAGTAATTGATGCTGTGCAGGATGTCAATCATTTTTATTTTGCTTTATTTTATAAACATGTATCCTGTACATTGCAGTGGGTGTGAAGATAGTATTTTAATATTTGTACAAAGTTTAATTTAATTTTAATTGTTCTATGTATATAACTGCATTTCTAAATAATAATAATAAAAGCAAGTTATTTTAAAATGATCAAGCAGTGTGGTCCATCTTTCCAGAAATTTTCTGCTAAAAGTTTGAGATGAAATTCATGAATAACGGGCTAGAGTGAAGACGATTTTAGTTAAGGACTGACAGGCTGTACAATTTATATATTCCTGGCATTGGCCATTACCAGAGCCACCCATCCAGTTTACTTTATACCACCTGTGCTGCGTGCTGAGGGATCAAACATAGTCCCTGTGATCACAGAGCTTATAGCCCTTTAGAAGGAAATAGAACTGACACAACTAATACATGGGAAATAAAGGTAAACACTGAGCTATTTGTGGTGCCACAAAGGAAAGGTCATTATCTGCGGGGGAGATTAGGGCAGGCTTCCTCAAAGAGTGGGGCATTTGAATTGGGTTTTGTAATGCTTTGGAATTCAACAGACCAAGGGAGTGGGTTAGAACAGGCTAAGCATTCCTAGAAAAGGTTGTGAAGGAGCCACGAAAATGTGAGGTAGGATGGGCAGGCAGTGACCACTATCGTGCATTTGTGGGATAACCAGTTGGACTGGGGTGCAGTGTAGGGCCTTGAAACAACTAAACTGACTGGCTTACAGGCAGGTTTTTTACCTTGACTTTATTGGCCCCATGTGCTAAACAGCTGAGGGAATCAGCCACGGGATGCTATCGAAGAGAAAATGAACTTAGAAAAAAGTTGAAAGTTGACCTAGAGGGACCTAAGCAAGGGAATCATGGTGGACAAAATGCAGATTTTGTTTTTGTTTTAGGTAATTGGAGTTAAGTGACTTGCCCAGGGTCACACAGCTAGTAAGTGTCAAGTCTTTGGTCTGAGGCTGCATTTGAACTCAGGTCCTCCTGACTTCAGGGCCAGTGCTCTATCCACTGCACCACCTAGCTGCCCCTTTCCTACCTTTTTAACTGAAATTCAACATTTCGTTATGCATGTGGGCAATATGCCATTATTTTTAGAATGGGTCCATCACACAGAAAAGTTGGGCCCCTTGACTGAGGTCTATTCCAGTGGTCTCCAAACTTAGGGTGGGGAAGAAAAGTGACATGGCCTGACCCCAAGCAGTATGTGATAAATTATATAGTGGGGAGATGAGTCATATTTCACCCAACATTCTGCTAAGCCTCCTCTTACTGCTGTCTAAGCTGCTGAATCCCTTTCTTCCAAGTCAGATATCAGTCCCTCAGGGGACTAGTGAATACCTGGGAACTTAACAGAAGTTGCAGAAGTACCATTGGGAAAATTCACAAACACCTCAAGCCAACCAGCTCTATCTATATCCCTCCACCCCATCACCTTGGTGGCTGTGCCCCTCACAGACAGGGTGGGCTTTGCAATCCAGTGACTAAGAGCCCCATCACCCCCCTTCTTCATTTTGATAGGAACACAAGAGACAGGATTAGCAGGTCTGGATGGGCTTTGACCCACATTGAAGCTTTCATTACATTATCTTTCCACTAAAACCCACTCCTGAATTTCCCTATTACTGTTTAAGGGCATCATCATCTTTCCCTCATCCAGGTTCACACCTTGGTATCATCCTCAACTGATCATTCTCCCTACATATCCAGTCTGTTAGTGAAGCTCGTCTTTTCTACCTCCAAATATTCTGCATTTGCTCCCCTTCTCTCCAACTCATTTAGCCTCTAGCCTAGTTCAGGCCCTCATCACCTGTTGCCTGAACTATTGCAACCACCACCTAACTGGTCTCCCTCACTGGAATCTTTTGCCATTCCAATTCATCCTCCAGTAAACTGCCAAAATGTTCTTTCGAAAGCACAAGTCTGACCATGTAGCTCTCCTATTCAATAAATTCCAACTTTACATAATCCCTTTTAAATTTGTTTTTGTGTATGTTTTATGATATATAATTATCAATAAGTAATAAACATATATTGGGGGTACACACTCAAAAAAAGTTTTTCTGATAAGGAATCTAAAATGTTTGAACACCATTATGATATTCTATGACTTTCCATTGCTAGCTTAGAACTTTTAGCTCACATTTTACCTGTGTAGATTCAGGAGTTCTTAACTTTTTGTGAGTGTCATGCTTTGCATACCTCTTCTCGGAGCAATGTTTTAAATTCATGAAGTAAAATGCATAAGATTACAAAGGAGACCAATTATACTGAAATATAGTCATCAAAATATTTTTTAAACATTTATTTACTTTTAGTTTTCAACATTCACTTCAATAAGATTTTGAGTTCTAAATTTTCTCCCCCTCCTTTGCCTCCCCCTACCCCAAGACAATGTGCAATATGATATAGGCTCTACATGTACATATTAAAATACCTTTTTAGACAACAACTTTAGGGGAAAAAAAAGTTTAGGGAGAAGAGATGTGACAGGACACTCCTGACCCACCCCTTTGTGGAGGTGGAAGGTCCACAGGTATTTTCATTTTTTCAATGTATTGCTTGATTGTATAGATTATTTTTTCTTTTTTCTTTAAAAAATATTTGCTATGAGATGATTCTCGGGGAGGGGAGGACAGATACCAAGGAAAACTAAGATTATGTAAAGAACAAAAGACATCAATAAAATCTTACTTAAAAATTCAGGGTCCCCAAGTTAAGGAGTCTTGGGAAGGAGACTTCAGTGCAGGAGCTCCTCTGTCAATGCCTATTAGCAAAGGGCCTGCAATTTATACTATCAGAGGGTTTACCTGAGACACTGAGACAGTGGGTCAGTGATTTATCCAGTTTACAGCGGTCATCTCTGATTCACAATGTCAAAAGCAAGAGTTTTATCATTTGCCCTACACAGTCATTAAAACTAGAAGGAAATGGTGGAATTAATTAGGTATATGCTGTTCTAAGAGGACATAATGATAATAACAACAGGTTTGCAAAGTGCTTTACAAATAAATATCTCATTTTATCCTCAGAACAACCCTGGGAAATAGGTGCTATCAATATCCCCATTCTACCAATGAGGAAACCAAGGTAGAGAGCTGTTAAGTGACTTGTCCAGGATCACAGAGCGAATTTTCTTACTTAAAGCTTCCTTACTTAAGGTTCAGTGCTCTATCCACTGATTCACCAAGCTGCCTAGCCTGTCCTAATGGGATAAAAAGGGCTATGGTTTGGGGAAGAGGAAAACTACCTTTTTTTAGAAGGAGAGAAGCCTGCATGTGAGAGAAAAATAATCCAAACTATAGTATTGGTGGGTGGGAGAGAAGGAGTAAGCAGAAGTCCTGGAAAGAGTGGAGTAGGCTAGAGGAAGGAAGCCAAAAGAAGAAGAATTGGAGGTTGGCAACAGAAAATGGAAAAATAAAACTCCCTGGTGTCTAAGTTTCCCTAGGAAGGGTCTTGTGCTGTGCAAGAATATTGACGAATTACAGGAGGCTGAATTTTCCTGGTCTAGTCAAACAATCTTGGAATTTAGAGCTATAGGGAAACTTCAAGGCTGCCCTCACTTACACTTACTTGAGGGATTAAGCAGAAAAGTATCCACGATCATATTGGCGTGAAGCCCCATCAAGGATTGAGGCAGCCTGGACCTGGAAAAGGCTTGGACTCTGCTTCTCAGCAATAACTCTCAGCCTTTCAGAGATGCTTTTCACTGTGAGAAGGAATCATCTATTTTCATAGTTATATAGACAAAAAGTGAAACATACGTAGAAGACACTTCTAAATCCTATAGCATATTTGTTATATAGACTCAGGTGGAGAACCCAAGAAGTCTAATTTCTAATTTGGTCCTAGAGAAAGAGGGAATCTTGGAGTTTCAAATCCCTACTCTCAAATTCACTCATACAAAAGGTTCTGGTTAGTTTTCTCACCAGATGTCTGAACAACTCATGAATAATAAAAGTCAGAGAATGTCAGAGCTAGAAAGGACCTTAAAGATCATAGTCCAATCTCTTCAGTATAGAGTGACTTGTCTAAAGTCACATGAATAGCAATAACAAAGCCAAAATTCAAAGCCAGGGCCTGTGACTCTAAATCCAATGTCTTTCCCCCATGCCACGCAGTATTCTAGATGTCCTCCCTGTCAGTTTTACCCTGCTCTAATCCATCCTATCCATTGCTGCCAAGTTCATCTTCCAATGTTGCTCATGTTATAATGGAGGGACTGGCCAAGAGAGTCCAGTACTCGGAACATACTGAGACATGCCCTGATCAGTGGCCTATACAAAGCAAAAGCAGATTTTTCCTTGCCTAGTTCCACTCCAACATGATATTTATCCATGCTCACTTTGGTGTGAAGACCGATAGAAAACGGTTTAAGGAGTGATGACAGCCTGGACCTGAAAAAGGCTTGGGCTCTGCTTCTCAAGCATAACACTCACCTTTTCAGAAATGCCCTTCATTGTGAGATGAAACTATTTTTGGTATAGACAGAAACTAAGACATGTAGAAGACATTTCTAAATTCCATAGCATGTGGAATTTGGGGGAGCCAATATCCAGTCATGAGTGACTGCTGTTCAGTTGTTTCAGTCATGTTGGATTCTTCACGACCCCATTTGGGATTGTCTTGGCTGAGATACTGGAGGGGTTTGCCATTTCCTTCTCCAGCTCATTTTACAGATGAGGAAACTGAGGCAGACAGGGTGAAGTGACTTGCCCAAGGTCATACAGCTAGTAAGTGTCTGAGGCCAGATTTGAACTCAGGAGTCTTTCTGACTCGAGGGCCAGCCCTCTATCCATTTTACCACCTAGCTGCCCCTGTGAGTGACTGAGGAGCTGGTATTTTGTAGTGATAAAAAGCCTTCTAATTGGCTTTGGAACTGGAAGTACTCAAGAGAGGCAGAGCTAGAATTGAGTGTGCTCCTAAAAGGTTCAAGTAGCCAATCTTTCTCTCTCTTCTCTAGTTGCTCTCAAGTGAGAAAAGGTGCTTTGAGCTGCCGGCTTGTGGGGAGGTAGCCCCTTTCCCCAGACCTGGTGTGCTCTGTGTGTGTGTGTGTGTGTGTGTGTGTGTGTGTGTGTGTGTCTGTGTCTCTGTGTGTCTCTGTGTATCTCTGTGTGTCTCTCTGTGTGTGTGTGTTTAGCCTTTCCTGCAATTAAGTAAACGAGTGTTCTGAGAAAGCAGTGAAGTCCATCAGCGCCATCAGAGGGATCCCACTGGCAACAGAAGTCAGTAGCAGCATCTGCCAAAGTGACAGTGGCCAACAACAGGGGCAGTACCTACAGACAGAGGTAGAAAGACATTTCCCTACGAGAGTGCCAGCTTCAGCAATTGAGATACCTCATGACAGAAAGACTGGCTATTGAATCTAGAAAAGTACCACCCCTCAGAACTTAGCTACAGCTAAGAATGACCTTGTGAAGACTTCACAAAAAAAGAGTTTCCAGGGCCAAGTCAGTAGCTACCCTTTATCCACACTGTACTTTAAGCTTAAGCCCACTCTCCACAAGCACCTTGGGTATGTCCCTCCTCTCCCCTGCCCCTACTACTCTTGCTACACTTTTTAAAGAAGCTAATTGAGTTCTCCTGGTTGGTTGATTGACATTGGAGGTTAGGGTGACACACCAGATTAGAAGCCATAATTCTTCATGGTTATGCCCCCAGAAACCTACGGGGAGTCATAGCCCTCCCTCTAGGAACCCAATCTGCTAGTCCAATGTAACTTGGGAGAAAATGAGCCCAGAGGGGCTGTTCTACTCATATCATGTCCCTCTTATGCTCTATTTGACATTTAACTGGCTGTGCAGCCCTAGCCCGATCCCTTCACCTCCCTGTTTGTTTCTTCATTTGTTGAATGGGAGTAATAATACTTGCACCACCTTCCTCAAAGCGTTATTTTACATATCAAAGTGTTACATAAATGTGATTTCTTATACTGCCATGTCATGCCCAAACTCCTCTGACAGCATTATTTCCATCAAATGACATTACTTCTCTTGAATCTGTCTACTTCTCCACAAGAAAATACATACAAATCTTGCCCAACCCAAAGAGGAAGCCATTCCTTGACCAATACTAGAATTCTTTAACCCTTCTCTATACAGTAGAAGGCAACACCATCTTCCCAGTCTCTCAGGCTCACAACTTAGGCGGCATCCTAGACTCCTCAGTATCTCTCACCACCGACCCCCCCCCCGCACCATCCAAACTGTTGCCAAGGCCTGTCAATTTAATCTTTGCCATATTTCTCAAATGGACTCCCTTTTCTTCTCTGACACTGCCACTACTAAGTAGTGCTTACACTAGTAAGCCCACATCACTTCATGCCTTGATTTACTACAATAACCTGCTGGTAGATCTGCCTGCCTTAACCCCCTCACTGATCTAATCTATTCTCCATTCAGCCATTAAAGTAATTTTCCTAAAGCCTGGGTCTGATTATGTCATTTCTTCTACTCAATAAACTGCAGTGACTCCTTATCGCTCCCATTGAGCAAATACAAAATCCTTTGCTTGATGTTCAAAGCCCTTAGTAACCTAGTTCCCTCCTGCCTTTCCAGTCTTCTTACATCTTACTTCCAGATATTTAGCCAAGTGACTGACACTGGCCTCCTGGTTGTTCCATGAACAAGATGCTCCATCTCTGGGTATTATCTTTGGCTGTCCCCAGTATCTGGAATGCTCTCTCTACCCTCCGACTACTGACCCCTCTAGCTTCCTTTAAGTCCCAACTAAAATCTTACCTTCTACAAGAAGCCTTCTCCAACCCCTCTTTTAAAAAAATTATTTTTAATTTATGGAATAAAACAAGCATTTCCATAACATAGTACTATAAAAAGATGATTGAATATGAAACTGCAAATCTACTATGCACAACTTGCTATTCCTTTCAAATACACAAAATTATCATGTAAATTTCTTCTTCCCCAACCCCTCTTAATTATAGTTTTATTTCCTATTTATCCTGTATGTGGGTTGTTTGTTTATATTTCTCTGCATGTTGCCTCCCCCTTTAGATTGTAAACTCCTTGAGGGCAGGGACTATTTTTGCCTCTTTTTGTATCCCCAGTGCTTAGCACAGTGCCTGACACACAGTAGGCACTTAATACATGTTTATTGATTAAAGCTTGACTGACTGCTAGAACTATGCAATTGTGAAGACAAAAAGGATGTTAGACGACGGAGGATGGGTGGGGAGGGGGAGAGTACAGGAAGGAAAGAAGTAAAATAGGATAGAATATCTTACTGCTCATAATTCTTTATTTCATAATCCTTTCATTTCCTATAATTTTGTTTTTAATTAGTTTTTGGCATTCCTACTGTCCTCTTTCCTACTGTCCATTTTTTCTTTTCTTTTTTCCATAACTCCTCCTTATATTATCCCCATCCCCCACTGCTTCCACACTTTCTTTTACTCTCACCTCTAATTTCCATGATGTAACTCCACTCAAGAACCCAGCCCCTTCTGGGACACACCTGCTCTAATATTCAGTATTCTTGTCTGTTCTTGTCTGTCTTATAGAGCCCAAGTCTGGGTGGGCCCAAATTCCTTGGAAGGCTCATGGAGGAATGATAGGGCATAGATAAACTGTCATGTAAATGCTGTAGTGTTTGGCTCCAGTCAAAGTTTGGAATCAACCTAAGTAAGTCGGCACATGCCCCCATATCAGTTCCCTCACCCAAGGCCTATGTTGTTTTTATGCACTACAGGTTTCAGTGTGGGGAGAAAAGAGGGCTGAGGGAAGAACTTTCTATCATGCTGGACCACTGGGCTGGGGCTCTGGGGGATGAGACCCTGGAGGTGGTTGGGGTAGTACCAGAAGGAAGATGCTGAGGAGCAGGACAGTAAATTCAAAGCAGACATCCACTTAGCAGAAACTCTGCCTTCCAACTTTCACCTCATTCTGGAAAAGTTTAGCTGCTCTCTAGGCCATTTGGACAAATGTCAGAATGTTCTCTGGGACTGACTTTCTCAGGATCCCTCCATCACCAGCCTTGAAAAGCCATTGCTTAGCCATCTTAGACCTATGGTTAGTCCAAACCTTAGGTAGAAAGGAGTTAGTTCTAAAAGAGCAGCAAAAATGGGTGGAATCCAAAGGCCTGGTGTCCAATCCTGTTTTTGTCACTGACTAGCTGTATGACATTCAACAAGTCACTTCATCTCTCTGGGTCTTATTTACCTTGTTTGCCTGGGCCCTGGATTTAGTTACCTGAGCAACTAAATTTCCTTGGCAAAAAAAAGGACAAAAATTTAATTCCTCCATATCTGTACCAACCCTGCCCCTGCCCTGGGTGCTTGTGCAGCTTCAGTATAGCCTGTATTCAGTATTGATGGGACATCATAGTGCCTCCAGAAAGAGAAGTTTCACAACATGAAAATGTCCTAAGCAAACTGGTTTGGGAAACTCAAACTTTGAGTCCCAGAATAGCAGAGCTATGCAGTAGGTATGACTGGTTTCCAATTTCATCATCCAATTGAAATTCCTCTCTAAAGCTACTGATAATCTGATTGCCAAATGCAATGACCTTTTCTCAAACCTCGTCCTTTTTTTTAACCTCTCTAGCCTTTGATACAATCAATCAACCTCTCCTCCTGGATACTCTCTCTACTCCAGGTTTTCATGACACTTCTCTCTCCTGGCTCTTCTCCTACCATTCCTCAGTTTATTTTGCTAGCTCTTCTTCCATATCATTCCCACTAATCCTAGGTGTCCCTTAAAGCTCTGTCATAGGCCCTCTTTTCTCTTCTTCTATACTGTCTCATTTGGTGATCTCAGTTCCTTGGATTCCATTATTATCTCATGTAGATGATTCTCAGATCTACATGTCCAGCTCTAGTCTCTCTCTTGAGCTCTAATCCCGCATTACCAATTGCCTTTTAAACATCTCAAACTGTAGAGCGCTGAATCATGGGCAGCTGTGGCGGTTTCCAGACTTCTCAACCCACAAACACCAAAGACAACTTAGAAGGTCAGTAGGAAAAGTCTGTGACTGTGGTGAGAGAAGCTCGATCCCCGAGCAACCCCAGGGAGGCAGCTGCTTCTGGAGCTTGTGGGTCACAGACTGAGGGGGAATCTAGTGGCTGATCAAAGAGGGATTGCAGGGATCGCTTTGCTGGTACTGAGACAGAAATCTCTTGCTTTGTCCGTGCTTGGATCTGGGTCACAGTTCTGGGTGGTGGTTCTGGGGCAAGGTGGAGCTGTAGTAATGATATGGAGAAAATCCTCCTCACAGTTCCAAGGCAGAAAAGAGTGCTTGTGGTCACTCAAGACCAGAGTACAGACCAGGAAAGGAATAAACAACTTGCCTTTGATCATACCACCTTGAAAGAACTGAAAATTTACAGGTCCCCAGAGGTATCTCTGAAAATAGCCACACAAAATCTCCGAAGCTTGAGACAGTATATTATCCACACTGGAAGCAGACCCCCACCTTAACAAAGTGTTTATAGCTCAAGTAATTGGCTGGAATCATGAGCAAACCTCGCAAAAAAAGTTAGACCATAGAATCTTTCTTTAGTGACAAAGAAGATCGAAACATACAACCAGAAGAAGACAACAAAGTCGAAGTTCCTACATCCAAAGCCTCCAAGACAAATATGAATTGGTCGTAGGCCATGGAAGAGCTCAAAAAGGATTTTGAGAAGCAAGCAAGAGAAGTAGAGGAAAAACTGAGAGTAATGCAAGAATATCATGAAAAACAAGTCAACAGCTTGCTAAAGGAGACTCAAAAAAAATACTGAAGAAAATAACACTTTAAACAATAGCCTAACCCAAATGGCAAAAGAGGTCCAAAAAGCCACTGAGGAGAAGAATGACTTAAAAAGCAAAATTAGCCAAACGGAAAAGGAAGTCCAAGAGCTTACTGAAGAAAATAATTCCTTAAAAATTAGAATGGGCTCAGAGTCTTAAAATCTAGCCAACAGCTCACTATTGTTCAGACTCCTTAAGAGTCTGCCCAATATGACAGATGTTCTAATAAACTTTGTCTTTGGCTGAAAGAAGGCTTAGGTTGAATTCTTTCAGGCAGGACCTGTGTTGTGATTTTGGGGCCCAGTACCCCTAAACCTCAACACTTTGGGAAACTGCCTAATCCCAAATTCTTCTGTAGCCAAGACTGCAAGGTATATAAGCCTTCCCACCCACCTTTCTTGCTCTGCAGTTGGGGTCGCTCTCCAAGCTGCTTTTCAGGCAGACAGTTACTTGGCCTGACACTTTCAGGCTCAGTTCACTTGGTCAGTTAAAGGCCATGGACCTGGGTATACCTTCTGCAACACAGAGGACAAGGACAGACACCCTATCTGAAAGTATACACCCAATTCTGTCAGTTCTCTTGGCGCTAAAGAAGTGGGGGGGGGAAAGGTGAGAGGGAATGAGTGAGTCTTATTCTCGTCAGATTTGGCTTAAGGAGGGAATAACATATGCGCTCAGTTGGTTATGGAAATTTATCTTACTCTACAGGAAAATAGTAGGAATAAGGGAAGGGGGGTAGAGATAGAAGAGGGCAGATTAGAGGAAGGGGTATTCAGAATGTGTGCCATCTTGGGATGGGGGGAGGGACAAGATGGGAGAAAATTTGGAACTCAAAATCTTGTGGAAGTAAATGTTGCAAACTAAAAATAAATAAATTTATTTTACAAATCTCAAACCGGATTCCTACAGGCATTTCAAAATCGGCATCTTTCCCCTAAAATGCTTCCCCTCTTCTGAACTTCCCTTTTTCTATTGAGGGCAGCACTTTTTTCTCAGTCACCCAAGCTCACCACTTTGGTGTCATCCTGAACTCCTCTCTCTCACTCTCCTGGTGTGTCCAATCTATTGCCAAATCTTGTTGTTTCTACCTTCACAACATCTCTGCTGTTATGTCACCTTCTCCCCACTTACTCAGCCCTCCTCTGTTTGGGATAATATATGCATGGTAACAGGAAGCCATATGAGAGGATAGGAAAAGTGACAGATTTGTTTGCAACATGCATAGGTCTGCCCTATCCTACCCTCTTTACCTGGATTCTTCCTCTTCCTCCTCCTCACCCCTGACAGATGTCTGAGGTGACATCTAGTCTATATGACATATAGAGAAGGAAAAGCCGCTTTTCTTTACAAGTAAAGTCAAAGGAGAAACTTTGATGGCAGCCAGCAGGCTTTGGGCATCAAGGCTACAACCTACACCATTATCTGTGTGACCAGAACCAGACCGAAGAGTTGAGAACAATGCCAAGCAGCAGCAGCAACCGCAACCTGAACTCCTGCTTGTGTCAAGAAAACAGACCAGAACCAGTCCTAGAATTAGTGTTAGAGAAGAGACATGACTAGGAGAAGGAACAGGGCACTGAATGGGATGGGGTCCCAAGTACCAGACAGTAAAGAATGGAAAGAGGATAAGCCAGAACCAGCAAGCTTGATCTCTCTCCTGCTGCCCTTGTCTTCCTTTTTAAACTTTGGAGTCCAGTGGTAGGGCCCTGGACACACACACACACACACACACACACAGGTACACATGTATACAGAAGCACCCCTTTCCCTTACTCAATTTTCAACACCTATGAGAAGAACAGCTGAAGTGAGACTGGCCTTAGGAACCCCAAACAAGTGGGAAAGTAATCAAGAGGATCTTGGGGACACCTGGATGATGTGCTGCACGAGAGTGGAGCTATTGATCATTTCTTTGCAATTTTATTGTCATATGTCCAATAAGCCATGTTATTGTAGAAAAGTCCATTGCCTGTGCTATATTAATACAGAGGGTTGGAATGAGCTAGAAATTTTCAAGGAAATAGGGGAGTGGAGAGATCCCATGCATTTTCACTAATTCTTCAGTAATTTGGAGATGAATTTCATTCTATCTCTGGAGCAATATTGAACCTAATTCACTGAGGGCAACGTCTTACTCAGCAGTCTGAAGAAAGTCTGATACAAGTCCACCTGAGAGGAGTCTTTGCACAAGTATATGGAAGGGTGTTCCTCACTACTTCATTTTCCTAGGACTGCAGATTTTGTGCTGAAAGGGTCCCCCGGGGCCCTGTCACTTGACCCCCTGATTTTTCAGATTAGGAGTCTGAAGTCTATTGAGGTGAAGTGACTTGCCCAAGGTCACATAGGTAACCCTGTATCAGAGGTAGGAGTCAGGTCCTTCAACTCCCAAGTGAGTGGCTGACAGAAAACAGGATAAGAGCTGGGCAGGAACTGCCCTGATAACCTCCTGTCTTAGTTTCACCTGCCCACACACATAGCCCACACCAAGTTTGTTACACCTTCATTAACTCAGCTCAAGATCTTGTTAGCTTTTTCGGCTGCCAGGTCACACTATTGACTCATAATGGGCTTGTATTCCATTAAAACTCCCAGATTTGGGGTGAGTGTGTGTGTCTAGGGCAATGCATCTTCATCCTATGCTAGGGAAGTTTTTAAAACCAATTTTCTACATTAATATTTTTTAACAAGTTATAAGAATTTACACTGATCCCTAATTTCTTCATATTGGACTCTTATCTACCGTGTTGAGTGGTACTATGGATAGAGAAATGGACCTAAAGTTGGGAAAACCTGAGTTCAAATTTAGTCTTCAACACTTATTAGCCGTGTGACCCTGGGCAAATTATTTAACCCCTGCCTGCTTCAGTTTCCTTGATGTGAAACAGGGATAATAATAGCATCAACTTCCCAGGGTTGTTGTAAAGATAAAATGAGATAAAAGATAAAATTTGTGAAGTGTTTTGCAAATATTGAAGTGATGCATAAGTGCTAGCTATCATCATTATGTGAGTTATCTCTCTTAGCTTTTTGTCATCTGCAAATCTGGCCACTATGTTCCCATCAAAGTCACTGATCTAAAGAAAAATCCTTCGGACCCTCCTTTAGAGTGACATAGGTGATACTGCCTTTGCCATTTCTGTTAAGGAAACTTCCCTTAATTACCCAGAAACAATGCTTTGGATCATTAGAAATCTTTCTGTCTCTGCTATTTCTCAACCTGGATATATGTATGAACTCCAACATTCAATTCCCCAAGTCCTCCTTGACATGTAACGCACTCATTCTCCCAAACACAAGCACACATCCTTCAAATGAATGACGCTGTTTTCAAACTAATCAAATACTCCAATCATCTGAAGGCAAGAACGCAGCAGAAACACCGCCCTTGACAAACGCTGGGAAGCAACTGAAGGAGCAAAAGAGGAAAGCCCAAGCAGAAAAAGAGGCTTGTGGAGATGCCATTTCCTTCTGGAATAAAAGATACTTTTTTTTTCTAGATGATAATTAAAACTTGCCTTTCAGCTTTAGCTTCTGTCTGTCTCTCTAGATTCAAGATTTAGTAATGGATGCTAGAACTTTTTTGGAGACTCTCCCAGAATACCCCTCAGAAACCAAGAATTGAGTGACATTGGTAGTGCAATATAACTAGGAGTTGCGGATGCTGAAAGTCAGGTAACACAGAGAACTACAGACATCTAGTGTTAGATAAGGGAATAGCAACCTAGATTGGAGCAGAGGAGATGGGATGCCACTTGACTGGCTGGCAGAAAACCAGTGAAGGTTGACCAGACTGGCCAAAATTAAGCTTGTGTTCAAGAAACAGATATTACTTACTTCTCTTTCAGAAAGTTTTGAGAGTAAGAAATTAAAGCTATCTATAATCATATGGAAGAAATGCTCTAAATCACTATTGATTAGAGAAATACAAATCAAAATGACTCTGAGGTACCACATCACACCTATCAGATTGGCCAACATGACAAAACAGGCAAATGATAAATGCTGGAGAAGATGTGGGAAAATTGGAACACTAATGCATTGTTGGTGCAGTTGTGAACTGATTCAACCATTCTGGAGAACAATTTGGAACGATGCACAAAGGGCATACCCTTTGACCCAGCAATAGTACTTCTAGGGCTGTATCCCAAAGAGATCATAAAAATCGGAAAAGAATCCAAATGTACAAAAATACTTATAGCAGCTCTTTTTGTGATAACCAAGAATTGGAAATTGAGGGGATGCCCTTCAACTGGGGAATGGCTGAACAATTTGTGGTATATGAATGTAATGGAACACTATTGTTCTATATTGTTCTGTTGTGGACTTCAGAAAAACCTGGAAAGACTTAAATGAACTGATGCTAAGTGACATGAGCAGAACCAGGAGAACGTTGTACTCAGTAATAGCAACGTTATGCAATGACCAACTTTGATAGACTTATCTTTTCTCAGCAATGCAAGGATCTAAGATAACTCCAAAAGACTTATGATGGAAAATGCTGTCCACATCCAGAAAAAGAACTATAGGGTCTGAATGCTGATCAACGCATGTTATTTGCTCTCTCTCTCTCCATCTTTTTTTTTCTGTGTTTGTTTCTTCTTTCTTGTGGTTTCTCCCATTGGTTCTAATTCTTCTTTACAATATAACTAATGTGAAAATAGGTTTAATATGAATGTACATATTGATCCTATATCAATTTACATGAAGTCTTGAGGTGGGTGGAGGGGAGATATGGGGAGAAAATTTGGAACTCAAAGTCTTGGGGAAGTGAATGTTTAAAACTAAATAAATAATTTAAAAAAAAAGAAAGTCACCTGATCAGGTGAAAGAAACAGCTGGAGCAAGAAAAATTAATTAAGAGAGTCTCTAGGATGACTCCAGAAGTTTTGCAGTCTTCCTTCAATGATGAACTTCTAAAAATGAAATATTTGTTGGTACCTTTTGTTTTTATAATGCTTAATTTCCCCCATGCCCCTCCCCACACACTCCTCATAGACAACCATCACTTACACCAGATTTTTTTGTTTTTTAAGGAAGAGTAAAAAAAAAACGAAACTGATTGAAAACTATCTGACGTTATATGCAATACTCCACACTTGTGGAACCTCCATGTTTATAAGATGGGGGGAGGTATATTTTCAAATCTCTTGAGACAAGCTTGCTCTTTATAATTCCCCATTCATCTTTTGTCGTTTGTCAGTGGTTTTTTCCACGTACGTTGATGGATCATTGTGTATGTTGTTTTCTTGGCTCTATTTTCTTCATTTTGCATTGGTTCATGTAAGTTTTTCCATGCTTCTTTGTATTCATTTTTGTTGTTTCTGACAGCATAATAATGTTCCATTACGTTTATGTATCATAATTTGTTTAGCTATTCCCCAGTTGATGAGCACTTACTTTGCTTCCAGTTCTTTGCTGCCCCCCACACACACACACACAATGCTGCTATAAATATTTTTTTCTATAGGGAGCCTTTCTTTTTGTCAATGATTTCCTTGGAGATCATTCTACTGCCTAGCAGTGGAATCTCTGGATCAAACAATATGGAAATTTTATACACAATTATTTACATAATACCAAATTGCTTTCAGAATAGTTGCGCCATTTCACAGCTCCACCAATAATGCGTTAGTGTCCCTGTCTTTGCACACCTTCTCCACATTGACTATTCTCATCTTTAGTCGTCTTTGACAATTTCCTGAGCATGAGGTGAAACCTCAGGATCGTCTTGATTTGCATTTCTCTTACGCTTGGTGATTTGGGGCAGTCTTCCATGTGGGTGTTAGTAGTTTGCATTTGATCTTTTGAGAACTGTTTATTCATATCCTTTGACCAAAAGACTGGCCAGCATGGTGGGCCTGCATCAAAGAAGGCGCTGTGCTATATGACGGAAGCAGACTTGTAGTACCTCAAAAGAAATGTGAGACATGCAGATTTAAAGACATTTCTACCCCAAATGTTCAGGTGGATTATTTGTGCCCGACCTGTGGTAGGGCCTGCCTTCGAAGCTCATGTTGCTCTGACCAGCCACAGTCAGACATACTGTATACAACTCCAACATAGTGATGTCGTTTTCGTCCTCTTCAAGAACAAAGGACAGCAACCATTTCCTCGATTTCAAATCCTTTGACCATCAAATCTAATGGGAATCAATCTTACTTTTAAGGAGAATTCAGGGTCTCTCAGTCATGTATACCATTTATTGTTATCTGTCTTAATTGTCCACTTCCACTTCCCATCCCCAGAGTACATAAAGAAAAAGAACATGGGGGGGGCACCTAGGTGGCACAGTGGATAGAGCACTGGCCCTGGAGTCAGGAGGACCTGAGTTCAAATCCAGCCTCAGACACATAACACCCACTAGCTGTGTGACTCGGGGCAAGTCACTTAACCCCAATTGCCTCACCAAAAAAAAATAAATTAAGAAAAAGAACACTGGATTTGGAGTCAAATGACCTGGTTCAAATCCTAGCCCTTCAAAGTCACTTTTGTGACCTTGAAGCAAGTTACAAAACCTCTGGGGCTGAGTTTTCTTACTGGTAAAATTAATATAATTGGATCATATTTCATATAGCCCAGGGTCTGGCATTTGTTCAACCGCGTCCAACTTTTTATGATTCCATAGGGGGTTTCCTTGGCAAAGATACTGGAGTGGTTTGCCACTTCTTTCTTTCTTTCTTTCTTTCTTTCTTTCTTTCTTTCTTTCTTTCTTTCTTTCTTTCTTTCTTTCTTTCTTTCTTTCTTTCTTTCTTTCTTTCTTTGTTTTTTGTCTAGGCAATGGGGTTAAGTGACTTGCCCAGGGTCACACAGCTAGTAAGTGTTATGTATCTGAAGCAGATTTGAACTCAGGTCCTCTTGAATCCAGGACCAGTGCTCTACCCACTGTGCCAACTAGCGGCCCCTTGCCACTTCTTTCTTCAGCAGATTGAGGCACAGGTTAAGTGACTTACCCAGGGTCACACAGCTAGTGTGAAGTTAGTCTGAGATTAGATTTGAACTCATGTCTTCCCAACTCCAGTCCCAGTGCTCGATCCATTGAACCACCTAGCTGCCTCTGGCACTTAGTAGGCACTTAATAAATTCTCATTGGTTGGATTGGTCAGACTAGATAACTTCTAGGCTCCCTTACAGTTCTAAATCTATAGCCTTTTTCCATATTTCTTGTCTACACCACATAAGACACTGGATAGGATTTAGGGATGGACAGCACAGAAAAAGAAAACACAGTCTGTGCCTGCAAGTAGTTTAACAATCCATGGGAGATGAATCAGCAAAATATAAAATCCTAGGGTAGAGTTAGAAGGAACCTTAGAAATAATTTCGTCTCAAGTCCCTCATTTTTACAGACAAAGACACCAAGGCCCAAAAAAAGGTAAGTGTCCATGATCACACAAGTAGCTAAGTAGCAGAGCTGGCATTTTCACTTCCAGGTCTTCTAATTTCAAATCCAATGCTTTTAACACTATATCACACAGTCTACAAGTTCAAGTGCAGACTGAATACCTAAATGCTCTAGAGACCTGCCACACCTTTAGCATAGCTCTGAACCTGCACAGAGAAATGTTTGTTGCTTTTTTTTCCTGTTAGTCATTCTACAGGCATTTATTGAGTGCCTCAGCAGGTCTCAGAACGGAACCAAACCCTATGTGCCTCTTAGGCAGTCCAGAGCTACCCACCCACAGCTAGCCTTACAGAGTGTCCTGAGAAGGTTGAAGGAATTTACATGTTCCTAAGGACAAACATATAACTAGGTTAGTCAATTTAAAATACATACAAAGTGATTTATTTGGAGAGGTGTCAGAGAAGACACAAACAACTGGCCAGATTAGGAAAGGCTTCAATCATTTCCTATTAAAATGCAAATACTCTTGGCAATTATCAGTCATTAAGGACACTTTAGTGATGCTTCCTGCTGACAGAATACCATAATGATTGGTAGAATCACTATAATTGTAACTAATATGGTAGTATATTTTGCCTGATTACATGATTGCACACGTGTAACCTATATCATATTGCTTACCTGTTAGGGATCTGTAGGACGTTGAGGACCACAGGCTGTTCCTGAGACATCACTGATGGGCGAAGGCCCCTCTCAGGTGTTAGTACGTGAGCAGAATATCCCAGCTCAGTTCTCTGTCCATGGACCTTGCACCTCCCAGTCAGCAAAACTCTGACGCTGGGCGAGCTCATACTATAAAACAATGTTGCTAGCTCAAGCACAGTCAGCTCTAGCACAAACATGTATCAGGTATTGCTAGCTTCTGTATCAGGTATTGGGACATTCCGGGAACAAGAAGTACATGGTGTTTTTACGGGAACAGCGCGGGAGAAGGACACAGGCAAGATAACGTTGCAAAGAAATGGCTTGTTGATACTTCGATTGGTATTCGCATGAGAAAAATTCTCGGTGGTGCCTATTGGTAAAGATATGTAAACTTTGTTGCTTTGTCCGCTGTTACATTGGGGTATGTTCCCATGAGTCAAAGATAAAAAACGCTGTGCTGCGCCTTGAATAAACGGAGCTTCACCATCTTGTCTGGCTGCCTCTCACTGCTCGAGGAACTAAGCCGGCCTTAGCATTCCTGGGGAGGGAGAGTTTAAGACTCTCACAGCCACTGAGCTGAACGAGTGCACTTACCATTCCCAGGGAAGGGGGAGGTGAGGAAGGGAGAGAGAAAATTTGGAACAAAAAAAAAAGTTTTTAAATGAATGTTAAAGGCAGGTAGGTGGTGCAGTGGATGGAGCACTGGCTCTAGAGTCAGAAGGGGCTGAGTTCAAATCTAGCCTCAGACACTTGATACTAGCTGTGTGACCCTGGGCAAGTCACGTAACCCCTGACTGCCTCACCAAAAAAAAAAAAAGAATATCAATGGAGAACATCGGCTGTTCTTTGGTTATGCTCCATGACAAGATCATCTTTTTCAATCATACATATAATTGACTGCATCCCTTATATCAGAGGTGTCAAGCTTGTGGCACTCAAAAAACTCTTGAGAGTAGTCAGAACCAGATTAAAATGTGACTGGAAAATGTTTGACAAAATAAATAAAACATTAATAAAACATTTTTAAAAATCACTACGATTGACCAGGGATAAGGTAGCTCTGGATGGAAGGCCTGGGTGGCCAAGTAGCAGCGAAAGGTTACAAGAAGGGGTGTGTTGGTAAATGTTTAGCAGCTGGTTCTCTGGTGTATGGGGTTGGGAGCTGGGGAGGGAAATGTACTCGTGGCACACTTTTAAATTTAATCTTCATCACTAACATTTTTCTCCATCACTTTCTTACGTCTAGACAACCAACAAAACAACAAACCAAGCCCTAAATTGTAAATGCTTACCCTGAAAAGCAAATAATCTGCTTCCTTGAGCCTGTGGTATCACAGCCCAGAGTTAACAAGGCTTGTGGAGCCATCTGGAAATGCTCAAGAGTGAGGGGAGAGGGACTGGGCTGCTGCAGGGGTTTGTGGGGGCTAAAGATAATAGGATCTCAAATTTAGAAATGGAAGGTACATACGAGTCACCTCGTCCCACTCCCTCATTTCAAGGGAGATGGAGAGAGTTAAGTGACCCAGGTGACAGTAGCAGGGTCAGAATTTGGCTTTAAGTCCTCTAACTCTAGATCCAGCATTCTTCCCATGGAGCCATCAGTTCATCTCTGAATATTAACAATTTTTCCAGCAGCCTCTTCTAAAAGGCTAAAAGAGACATTTATTCATAAAATATTTTAAATAAGTACTACCATAAGCAAAGTACTTTGTGAGCTACCTGGAATATAAAGACAAAAATAAAGCCGTACTTAACCCTTAAGGAATTGACATGCTCCTAAGGACAGACATATAGCTAGATTAGTCAATTTAAAATAGTGATTTATTTGGAGGGATGGCAGGGAAGACATGAACAACTGGGAAGATTAGAAAAGGCTTCACAATGGAATTCATGTATTAGCTGGGACTTAAAGGGAACTAGGGATTCCATGAGGAGGTGGATGATTCCATGTCTGGGGGACAACCTGGGGCAAAGGCTCTTTTCCAGGGGAAAGAATGTCATGTACAAGGAACAGAAAGTAAATCTGTCTGGATGGAATGTGAGGGGAATTAATGTGAAACCAATCTTGAAAAATAGGTTGGAGTCAATCTGTGAAGGGCTTTAAATGCCAGGCTGAGAAGTTTATTTCATTCCAGAGACAAGGATAAAAAGGAGCTGGGGAGTGACATGATCAGACCTGTGCATAGGTGTTCATGGTCCCTGCCATCCAGTAGGACTGCATTTAATCCCTACCAAAGACATGGACTAAGGCTTTGGGAAGCAGAATGGCCTGGTGAAAAGAGCATTGAATGTCAAATCAGAGAACCTGGGTATGAATCCCAGTTCTATAACTTACAAGCTGTAACTTCTATACAATATTTGCTCAATGTGCTAAAGGTCTCTCTCAAGGTATTTTAACCTTTCATGGATACCAGTATAACATTTGGACTGTCCATCTGTCTTTTCTTGGAGCATGATTGGCTCACACATGTCCTGGATGAAGCATTTGATGCCACTCCTTGGACTCAAGTCATTTTTTATAACATGCTGCAACCTGCATACATCCATCATTCATCTTTTTGTTGCCCTTTGAGTCACATGCAATTTTAGTTCTGAATTTAAAAAAATTGGATGACAATTTAAAAATGGTATGATGCTCCATGATTTGAAGCCACATAACACCAGGAGAATGTTTATCTTTTTTTTTTGTCTAGGCAATGGGGTTAAGTGACTTGTCCAGGGTCACACAGCTGGTAAGTGTTATGTGTCTGAGGCCGGATTTGAACTCAGGTCTTCCTGAATCTAGGGCTGGTGCTCTATCCACTGCGCCACCTAGCCGCCCCTAAGAATACTGATTTTAATAGGTAGTAAGTACAGAAGTGCTTTATATAAATTATCTTTACAACAATCCTGTGAGATAGATGCTCTCATTATCCCTATTTTACAGATGAGGAAACTGAGGCTGAGAAAAATTAAGTGACTTGCCCAGAGTCACACACTGGTTAGTGTCTAAGACTGGATTTGAAAGTCCAGACTCCAAACCCAGCACCCTATCTACTGTGCCACCTACTAGCCTGTAGTAATAAGAAAGATGGGTTTTGATGTCAGGAAGCAGCCTAGGATTTAAGTGCTACTCAATTTCTCACTCTCCTACTCTTCAATTCTGGGTTCAGTTCATTGTCCAGCTAAGGGCCTATCTAAGATACATGTGCTTATGGACTAATTTGACGGGCATGTCATACTGTAGGCAATTTGGATTGCCCATTACATGTATTCTTCAACCCCTTGGCTTTTCCTGTGTACACTGCAGAGTTGATCTCTTTTGAATGGCCGTAGACCTCACGAAGGAGTCCCTATAATGCTGTGGTCCTCCTTGTCATCAACATTCATCTCTTTTCAAACAGGAGCTCACAAAGAACTTGACTATCTAGAGGGAACTCCTCTATTTGCACTTGGCACAAGATATCTTCCATAACTTTGGGGAGCTCGAGTCTTCATGCTTTGTGCTTTGCTTGAAACTCATTCTGGTGGAAGCCTGACTCAGGTTGGTCTGATGGTTCAGGCTCAGAATTAGAACAAAATGAGACACTCACTGACCATTTAACACTTAACAAAAAGAAGTTTACTTAACAATAGCATGGAAAGGATACTTGGCATGAATACAGCATTGGTTCGGGTGGACACAGCTTCCCACACCTCTATATTTTCCACAGTAATGCATCTGGTCAGAAGGATTCATGAACTTCTACAGCAGCAAGGAGTCTGCCAAGGCTGAGGAGCATCAGCTACTCACAAGCTGAGCTTTCTGTACCTTAGTCAACTGGAAAACTATGTCAATGGTTTAAGCCTTAGTCTTAATTAGGTCTCAAGGGCAATTTCATTGCCTTTTTAGGGGAAAACCATCCTAATCTACATGGAGTAATAGATATTGGCCATGCCACAAGACTTCAGTGCATGGAGTGAGTGAAAGCAAAAAATTCAGGATGAAAATTACATGAAAATCATGTAAAAATGTATGCTTTGGGTGAATGAACAGTATGATAACAAAATTCTACAGTGGGCAAGGAGAAGAGCCAGTTATATATTGATGGCAGGAGAAAAGTGCTTGGAATATTGTTCAAGCTTCTAGTTTGTACACTGCTCATCACACTTGGCGTGAGATGCCTTTGAAATTTATCATGAATAGTGTAGTGTGAAGACTGAGACAACCCAGGTTCCCAGGAGTCTCAGATTCCTAGCCCCCTGTCCTTAGATGCCATAAAAGATCCAGCACTCTGAATTTCAAAGATCTTGAAGGTGAGGCTTAAAGTCTAGGCATGGAAGTCAGTACAGGAACCCAAGGGGTCCAGGGTGAGACCAAGCAGGGCTCAACTACCCCATCCCAAAGAGCATCAGGGGTTGGACCCTGGCCCTGGCACAGAGTCCCAATTCACAAAGCAAAGCTTTCGGATGAATAATGAATGACCTCATGACTACTCCTTTACAGTATTGTCTCTCACCAGAAGCCATGATCAAAGGAATGGTAGAAGGAGTCCAAGAGGAAGTGACTAAAACTGATAAGCCTTTTAAAAGTTCCTCTACAGATAATGAACGAGTACTTTCTTCAAAATGTGGTTAGCTGACTGGAACCATGTACAGAATGTCCACAAATGTCTTTCCAAGGTACTTCCATGTCATTGTGTAAAGTTGCATCAAGTAAGCAAACCAGTGGGGTCTGTGTACATGCCAGACCCCAATTACACTATCTTTGTGGACAGTATTGAAGAGGTGGGCTAGATGACAAAACACGCCAAGCAGCATCGTGAGCTGGATTGTGAGCTGAAGTCAGGAAGACACCTCTGACACATTCCCTGTACAGCTATGCGCAAAACACTCCCTAAGCTTCAGTTTCCTCATTTGTAAAATGAAGGGGCTAGAGCTGAGGACCTCTAATCTCCCTTCCAGCTCTAAATTTATAATCCGGTCTGAAACTGATTGAATGATGGGGGAAAAAAAGACTAGATAGTCATTAATGAATTAGGGGAAGGTCCCTAGTAAAGTGCCCCAAGAATTTGTGCTTGGCCTGCTGCTCAGCATTTTTATTAGACATGGATAAAGGCACAGAAGTCTTACTTGTCAAATGTTCAAGGGACATATCAATAATATGTTGAAAGATAGTACTAAAGAAAGCCTCAACAGTTTAGAGTAAAAGGAATCGAATAAGATGAAATTTAATTTTTTTTCAATTACATGTAAGAACGATTAAGTCATTTTTCAAAATTTTGAGTTCCAAATTCCTTCCCTCCCTTCTGTCCCACCCTGAGCTATTTGATATAGGTGTAGTCACGCAAAACATATTTCCATATTTAGTCATGCTGTGAAAAAAACCACAGAACAAAAAAACCCACCGAAAAAACAAAAAAAAAAAAAGCAAAAAACCCAGTATGCTTCAATCTGCATACAGATTCCATCAATTCTTTCTCTGGAGGTAGATAGCATTTTTCATCATAAGTCCTTCAAATTTGTAATAAGATAAAATTTAAAGAGGATAAATGCAAAGTTCTATTTTTGGTTTAAAAATCCATTTTAGACCAATTGCCTCACCAAAAAGCAAAAAAAAAAAAGTCAATTTTAGGAATGCAAGATGGAGATAGAAGGGTGATCTAGCTGCAATATCTGTCATCCTGTTGATGTCCAGGGTTAATCTGGCAGATCTGGCTGGCTAGGCAAGCCATGTACATGCCTCAAAGCAGTTCACTCCATGGAAGAGGATGACTCCCTGCCAAAGAAGTACTATTCTTAAATCAGGGGTATATCCTCTGCTAGAACAAGCCCCCAAAGACCATTTGTAGGAGAATGTAGGGTAGTCAAGCTTCTGTGACTCCAGACACATCCAAATAAGGAGCCATGAGTGGCAGTCTATTTCTTTTTCAATATTCCCCCTTCTTTCTTAGCCCTCCATATTAAAATTTTTTTTAATTAAAAAAAATACAATATGAGAGAGGTATGTTTAGATACCAGTTTGTGTTCCAAAGATCTGGATGTTTTAGGGCATTAGCTAAGTCAATATGAGTTAATAGTGCACTAGGGCAGACAGATGACACAGTGGATAGAGTATTAGGCCTGGCGTGAGGAAGACCTGAGTTCAAATCTGGTCTCAGAGACTTACTAGCTGTGTGACCCTGGGCAAGTCACTTAACCCTGTTTACCTTAGTTTCCTCATTTGTAAAATGAAGGAAATGGCAAATCACTCCAGTAGCTTTGCCAAGAAAACCCCAAAAGAGGTCACAAAGAATTAGATAAGACTGAAAAAACGACTAAATAAGTGGCTTCTAAAAAGTTAATATTATGCTAGGTTGTCTTCAGAGAGGCCTGGGTTCCAGAACAAAGGAGGGGATCATTCCACTGTTTTCTGTTCAGACCACATATGGAGAACTGTGTTCATTTATGGGCGTCACATCTTAAGAAATAAAGATGCCAGAACGTATTCAAAAGAAAGAGACTAGTATAGGGAGAAGACGAGAGAACTTCAGAACATGAGACCATAGATTTAGACCTGGAAGAGAACGTGACGTTTGTGGATTAGTTGAAGAACCTTGAGGTGTTCAAAAAAGAGATTTAGTAGGGCCAAGATCATTTTCTTCAAGAATTTGTCTTGTAGAAAAGGAGTTGTTAGACTTGTTCTGCTTGGCTCCAGGCACAAATAGGAGCAATAGATGATAGCTGCAAGGAGGCAAATGTAAGATTAAAAAAGATTCCTAGCAATTAAACCTGTCCTTCCTGCAAAGCATTCTCTAATCTCTTATGCTCTATCTTGCTCTAAACATACCTGTGTAAATGTTGTAAGCAACTTTCCTTAAGTAGAATTTGAACTCTGAGATAGAGACAGAGTCATTTCAAAATCTTTTTTATTCCCAGCAACTTGCAGTGTCTTACATGTAACAGGCACTTAAAATATGTGGTGAATTTATCTCACAGGGATACTAGTAAGATAAATAGTAGTCCTATTGAAAAGGGCATTGGGCTAGCAGTCAGGAGGCCTGGATTCAGATGTGTACTAGAGTCAGCTTCTACAGCTGGGGAGAGCTGATTGTTAAATTTTCAGTGTGAACATTTATACCTAAGAAATCAGGAAACTACAAACAAAGGCCTGATTTATTTTTTTGTTGTTTGACTAGACTTAAGAAACAAATGGAGAAAATGTTAAAAAAAATGCAGGTTAAATTCAAAAGTGTGTAGGTGTTTTTCACAGAGGTGGTTGTTAAATATTTACCAGTAATTCCCTGGAGTTTAGTCCCATTTCTGCCGCAAACTTGCTGTGCGGCCTTAAACTGGCTATTTAGTATTTCTTAGATTCAGTTTAGTTGCAAGATGGCTCTAAAATTCTATAAAATTACTAACAATAAGATCAAACCTTCCTTACCTCCCCTTCTCACTTCTCCATGTCAGCCTAAATAAATTCAATATAAGCATAGAACCTTCTCCTCTATGGTCCTAGCCACAAAGAAGATAAAGCCCATTTGCTTTTGTCTTTGCTCCATTTTCTTGCTGTCATGTTCCTACTAAGTTTTCTCTTCTCCAAACAGAACACCCCAGGTGTCTCCAACTAACCCATAGATATAGTGTTGGATTAGATGACCTCTTCCTCTGTAAAGCTCAGGGAACTGAAAGGCATCTTCGTCTCCCACTCAAGTTACTTCTAGTTTTGTAATCGAGAAACAAGAAATATGGAATCTATACAGACTTCTTGAAGTACCCACCCAGCTCACAGAGTAAGTCCCCCGCACAAAATGAGACTCCCACAGAACTCCATGGGTCTGCTGATCAAAACCAAAACCATAGCTCACGAGCCACAACCAATTTATTTGTTCTAGTCAGATGAACATAATTAGTTGAAAGCAAAAGAATTTAATAAAAGAGGTAAGAGGGGGTAGGGGGATGGCTAGGTGGCTAGGTGGCACAGTGGCTAGGATGGCTAGGTGGCACAAGTGACTTGAAGTCAGAAGGACTTGAGTTCAAATCTGTCCTCAGACACTTGATGCTTACTAGCTGTGTGACCCTGGGCAAGTCACTTAACCTCGATTACCTCACCAAAAAAGAAAAAGGAAAGAAAGAGAAGAAACAAAAGTAGCAAGTTAGATGACATGATGTCTATGCTGAGTAGGCCTAAAGTCATGGAAGATGGCTGGATTGGTAGTGAAAAATGGTCTGAATTCTGCTAGTACACTTTCATTCACTCACCCACCAATCAGCATAGGTCAGTCCCAGGGTGGAAACCCAAAGCTGAGTAGATTCACTCCCCCAGGTTGTGGGGGAGGGGGGTCGGGGCGGGGGGAGCCCAGCCTCTGTAGTCCTCTGCCCTAGAGTCCAGTTCCAGAGGTTTTCAGATCTTGTAGGAAGACAGAGAGGGCCACCCAATGCCATAGCAGCACAGCTAGAAAGATACTCACTACACTGGTTAGGACATGGTAACTTAGCAGATGCCTGAACAGGGCCTTTGCCACATACCATCAGCAAGAAGAGAAGTGAAATGTAGGGAACGTATATATGCGCACATAAGAGACACCTATGGCCAAGGCTCCCGTATAGTGCAGAGAAATGAACGGCCTCTGGCGATGGCGTTCCATCACTCTTGCGGGCTTGCTCTGTTTTTGGTCTTTCATGGTGCACAGTTCCTTCCAGAGAAGTGGTCTCTGATAGTGAGGCGTGTAGTCTCTCCCTGAACTTGCTCCCTACTGGTTTTGAAAGGCCTCTATTTGACAGTTTTCCACCAGTCAGTTACAGCTCCATTGGACAGGAGATTGTTAGAGCTTCCTTCTGTTTCAATCTTCTCGTTCAGTTGAAATACCCCAAGGAGTTACTACCTTTTCCCCACAAGAAGAGTTGGTTCTACTATCTCTCTTTTAGCTTAAAGCCTACAGGCTTAAGCTTTAGGTGTTTTCAGGAAGCAGTAACTTCACACACTCAGTATCGAACCACTGGAAAATCCTTAGTGGCTTCTCCCCCATAAAGAGGATTTGTATATTCTCAGAACTTTCACTGAAATAGAGAGTCTCCTCCAAAAGGATATTCCAAACTAATTCCAGGTCATTTGGATAATTCACGTTATCACTTTGAACACTCTTAATATAATTATATTCTAATTTATATCAAGCATATCTGTGAATGTCTCGTCACCCCCATGAGATTATAAGATTCTTAATAATAACTTCTATTTAGAAAGCACTTTCAGGACTTACCAAGTGCTTTATCTCATTTTATCCTTACAACTATCTAATATAACCCAGAATTCTACACCAAGCCCAGAGCATTTTTGCATTAAGCAAAAATCCCCTGTTTAATGAAGCTAGCAGTTTTCATTCTGAACCTAGGTACCACTAGACCTGCAATATTTAAGCAGACAGATTACCCATACTTATAGCACAGTACCTCCTCTTGGAGACCGGAGAATGATGAAAGCCAGCCTGAAAGCACTCCAGTTCCTGCCTGCCCTTCCTCCTATGCTGGCTCTTTTCCTGGTCCAGACCTCAAATTATATCTATCCATGCCTCCCTGTGAGCTATGTCTATATGTTTAGACAACCCATGTGGACATACACAACCCACATGGACTCACATAGCTTATATCTGAATATATATAGTTATTTGCATATTATCTTCCCATCAAAATACGAACTTCTTGAGGGCAGGTACTGTTTCTACCTTTCTTTATATCCCTAGCACTTAGCACAATTCCTGGAACACAGTAAGCACTTAAAAAATGCTTATTGATTGACCTAGCAAATTTGAGATAAGTTCTACAGATATTATTATACTTATTTTACAGTTGAGAAAATTGAGACTCAGAAAAGTTGACGTCCAATACCACATAGCTAGTAAGTGTCTGAGGCAGGATTTGACCCAGGTCTCTTATGATTACATAACCCTTAATTTTTTCAATGTTTACCACAGTACTCTTTGTACACAGAAACCAGTTAACAGTAGTTTGTCAGATTAATGTTTTCCCTTCTTCCAGAGCCAGACATTTTCTGGGCTATGGCCCTTGATTGGGGTAAGAAGGTTTTAAAAATCTAATTACCACATGATCTGACATAGCTTAGCTTTTTTTTTTCTAACCTCAGATTTAGAGCCGGAAGGGGCCTCAGAGGCTATTGAACTCAGTCCCCCGATTTTATTCCTAGGGTCACACAAGGAGTAAAGTTCTGAGGTGTGGTTTGTCTTCCTAACTCCACATCCAGTGTCCCAGTTGATGACACACTGCCTCTCACTTTTGTTTGACTATGCTTATTTTTTACAAGCATAGGATTTGGGTTTTGTTTTGTTTTTTTTAATTTTGGGAGGGGGAATGAGGAACAGAAGAGGTAGGTTGTCAAAAAAAAAAGAAAGGATCATTGAAGCATTTTAAAAAGCTCATTAGGGGGTGGAGCCAAGATGGTAGATAAAAGGCAGTGACTTGTCTGACCTCTCCCCAAAACCCCTCCAAACACCTTTAAATGATGCTGTAAAACAATTCTTAAAATGGCAGAGCCCACAAAAGAACAGGGTGAAATAATTTTCCAGCCAAAGACAACTTAGAAGGTTGGCAAAAAAAGGTCTCTCACACCAGGGTGAGAGTGGAACTCAGTCCATCCAGCACAGACCACGGCCAACACAGACTAGGAGCAGGCCTGAGAAGCTACTGAATCTGCAGTGGCAGCAGCTGCTTCTGGAGCTCTCAGGCTACAGATGGTGAGGAGATTGAACAACTGAGCAGAAGGAGATTGCAGGGGTCTCTTTGCTGGCACTTGGGGCAGAACTCTATTCTTTGCATATATCAGGATGTGGGTTGCAGTCCTAGGTGGCAGTCCCAGGGTGAGGAGAGCACTAGCGCACCAGGGCTTGCGGCTGGCAGTGAAGCGGGGACCTGCCTCACAGTTCCAGGGCAGAAAAGACTGCTTGTGGTCATTCACAGACCAGAACACAGGACAGGAGAGTAGTAAATGCACCTATCCTACAAATACTTTTTATTCTCCCTCGTTCAAAAGCAACCAGGAAAGAGAGAAAGAGTTAAAATTAAAAATAGGTACTACTGTAAATGGACAAAATCATGCAACCATTCTGACTGGATCCACTGCAAATTTATGTTACAAAACCTCAGCTGGGCCCTCACTGCTGGTGACGCTTGTATACTCTTGTGCTATTCTAGTGTTCTAGACCTGTGTCTCCCCAAGCTGCCCATCTCCCTTTCTATATTACTAGATGTTGTTTGTGGGCAAGAGCTAGAGATACTGGAACTAGTTCTGTTGTCCTTGAGATGGTTTCGTATGAAAGAACTAGTGACAGGATAGGTGAAATCATTTTGGTGGTATCTTTAACAAAGCAGGTAAAATTTTCCAACTTGCCTTACATAGATCAAACAGTGTGGCCTGGTTTTGGTAGGATCTTAGAATTTATTTTACAGATAAGGATACTGACACATAAGGGCATAAAGTGATACATGCCTAGTAAGAATGAGAGGCAGAACTCGAACTCCAGTATTCTAACCATGAGTCCAGCCCAGCCTTGTAGTTTGAAAGATAAAGGCGGCAGTCATTCCAAGGCAGCCTGAGCCTCCCCATGTAGTAGGCAGGGGACAACATCAGGCTGCAGGTAAGACAAATGAGGAATGCTCAAAAGGCCCCACCAGTGGCTTTGTGATGTAACTGGGCATGCCTAGCCAAGCCCAGGTTACAGAAATACCAAATGCTAAGGTGGTTCAGAAGAGGGAGAGAACACATCCAGCTGGGGAGGCAGAATAGAGCAGAAGACCCCTAGACTCATGGGCCCTAGGTTCCAATTCTGACTTATCACATGCAGCTGCTGGGCAACCTTCAGCAAACGGGCCTCGAGAGCTTCAGCTTCCTCAAGTGCAAGATGAGAAGTCTGGACTAGATGACCTTGGGGTCCATTTCAGCTCTAAATCCCAGGATAAAACGATCAGGGTTAGGAGTTCCGCTGGTTACCAACAGTGTGCTAAGGTTGTACAAGTGAGTTACAGTATGGTATTTTTCTTTGGATAAAATTATTTCAGTATAAAATAATAATAAGATACATAGAATAGCTCGATTGCAGCTGTAAAGACCTGTTATTAAAATGTCGATTGTAAAATGCCCCTGAAAAAAGATGCATAGGAAAGTCAGCTGACCAGAACTGGGCCGGGCCACACGAGGAAGATTTTCCACCCACATCTCCTCTCCTCCACAACGATCACAGGATCCCACGGCGCAGCTTTAAGCCCGTGTTCCAATTGACAGTCAGGCATGGGTTAGTCCTCCAGTTAGTTGATTTATTAGCTTTTCTTGTTAGGAATTAAAGATCTTGCCTGGACTCTAGCCACTCGGAATACGATGTCCTGTGCTTATCCCAGTTCTCCCAGTACTAGCCAAGTTGTGCTTCTCTTTTGTGCACCTTGTCCTCTTTATGGAACACGGAATTGGCTTTGAAGTTTCCTCCCATTAAACTTCTGTTATTTTCTGTTCTTGGCTGGAACTCCTGGGCAAAAGAATACTAAGGTAAATGAGGTCACCCTAAACTCAAATCCTAATAGCTGAAAAAATCACGTTAAGTAGATTCTGCATGTTGGTAAATTTCTTATCTATATAAAATTGTATTGAAAGAATTGACGCCTTTGTCACCGCTGGGAATAAAATAAAATTTTATGTAACACATTCAGCAATCATACATAGGTCAGGTCTTCACATTGCTAACCCAGACTCAAAAAAAACTTTATCCCCAACTAGACCAAGATGGAAGCTCAGCATCCCTAGCAGTCCTCAGTATAACCTGTTGATAAGACTCACAGCTAAAAACAAGCCTGCAAGTTCTTTTGTTCAACAAATGATTATATAAAGATAAATAATGAGCCTTCACTCCGTCTAAAGACCAACTGATCTGCGCCTGACACACAGTAAGCACTTAATAAATGTTTGGTTGGTTATTGATGATTTTGTTGACACGCTGCAAAGAGGTGCTGAAAAAAAAGGTTTCCACTTTTACTTCTTGTGCTTGAATCAGCTGCCTCCTGCAGTCTAGTGATTAGAGTGCCAAAAGCCTTTGTTATTTAATTAAAATTGCCCCCCTTAAGTCACTTTGAATTTCTAGATTTGTGCTTTGTATAAGAAGCTGCTGGAGTAGACTCCTTGGTGGAGAGACTCTGTGTGTGTGTGTGTGTGTGTGTGTGTGTGTGTGTGTGTGTGTGTGTGTGTGTGTGGTAGAGGAGAGGGAGGAATTGGGATAAACTGGGATAATTTGGGTAGTAAAAAAAAACACCCTTTCTCCCCAAAAAAAAAACCTCCTTTCCCGTCCCCATACATCCACAGTCTTATCCCTTTCCCCCTACTCAGAATTTGCACCTCAGACCACCACTTATTCCTCTCCTTTATCCCTCCCCCTCCACAAACCCTCCTGTACCTAAAAGCATAGACACTAATTAGAAGCTTCAGATACAATTGTGAACCCCAATATTACCCTCTTCAATGCAGCAAATGAATACTCAGAACTCACACTAGCAGTTTAAACCTCTTTGTAAATATAGTTTTTTTTTAAAATTTTAGGAGAGGACATTGAATAACCCCCCTTTTCCATATTAAATAAATTTAAGTGCCCTACTTTGCTGCAGCTTATTTTTTCTGCCCTGGTTTAGGAGTGTGAGAGTAAAGGAACCGGAGATCTGAGGGTAAAGTGGCAGAGATGAAAGTGATTACAGAGCCAGATAGCTGCTGATGTTGGTAAAAATAGCAAATCAGTTCAGGTTGAAAAATGGGGAGAGGAATCCCTAATAAAGGCTCCACTTAAAGATGAAGAATCAGTGCTATACTTCTACTGAACAGAAAGATAGAAGTTGGTATTTTTTAACTTTTCATTCAGATTTCTCTAAATTTCCAAAACTCCTGCAACACTCTAGAGCAGTGTTTCTCAAACTGTGCTGCTTGGAACCCTGAAATACTCTAAAGTTTTGTTAAATTAAGTTTATGTTGTTTGTTAATAGGCTTTAAAATAATACTTTTAGAGAATTTTACTTACAAGAGATGCCTTGTGTTCAGAACCAAGGCTGCAGGGAAGTTGCATGATGCAACACAGGCAAGAGCTGCCAGAAAAACCTAGGATTCATTACGCATTTGATTTGTAATTAATTTTCGGTCTTGCTCCTTCAGAAACCTTTTACTGTTGCCAAATTTTTCAGGACTCCATAGGGTCACAACCTACAGTTTAAGAACGGTTGTCTAGGGAGTGGGTAAAGGAGAGGAAGTTCTAAAACTAAATTTGGAGGGGGTATTGTGGCCTTTGGTACAGAGAAAGAGTTACAAAGTAAAATTCTGTTTACTGTAGTTAAGTGTGGACAGAAACCTTGAAAACATGAGTGACAATAAATGAGATGTAATTCTTTAGGGAGAACTTTGCAGAGTAAGGTGGCACGCACAACAGAAGGAAAAGAAAAAAACTATTGTCTTTCATAGCTCCCAGTTTGAAAGAAAAGAAGAGAAAAACTTGGAGAGCATCCATGATGATGGAAACCAAGAAAGTAGAGGGCTGTGAGACAAATGAGCATGGAGAAGAGAAACCTGAAGAAGAGTATACACTGTTTTCAAACGTGCGAAGGCCTTGCCATGTGAAAGAGGGATTACATACACTTATTTGGCTTGGCTTCAAGCAACTGGTAGAAGGCAAGCAAAATTTAGGCTCAATATGAGGAAAAACTTCTTAATAATTAAAGTTGTCCAAAAGTGGAATGGCATAACTGAGTGACTTAGGACAAGTGAAGACCATATTATTATTTGTTGGGGAGCTTTAGGACAAGGGATCCCAGGTCTTTTCCAGCAGTGAGATTTTAGGACATTCATTCTGTTTTATAAATGCAAATGCGTAGCTTAGAAGTGAAAAGAGGCTAACATGACAAAACGGGAAAACTATAAACACTGGAGAAGATGTGGGAAAATAATGCATTGTTGGTAGAGTTGTAAACTGATCCAACCATTCTGGAGAGGAATTTGGAACTCTGCCCAAAGAGCTACAAAACTGCATACCCTTTGACCCAGCAATACCACTTCCAGGTCTGTATCCCAAAGAGATCATAAAAATGGGGAAAAGACCCATATGTATAAAAACATTTATAGCAGCTCTTTTTGTGGTGGCAAAGAATTGGAAGTTGAGGAGATGCCCATCAACTGGGCAATGGCTGAACAAGTTGTGGTATATGACTGTAATGGAATACCATTGTGCTATAAGAAATGATGAGCAGGCAGACTTCAGAAAAACCTGGAAGGACTTATATGAAGTGATGCTGAGTGACATGAGCAGAACCAGGAGGATATTGTATACAGTAACAGCCACAGTGTGTGATGACTGATTTTGATAGACTTGGCTCTTCTCAGCAACACAAGGATCTAAGACAACTCCAAAAGACTTGTGATGAAAAATGCTATCCACATCCAAAGAAAGAACTATAGAGTCTGAATGCAGATCAAAGCATACTATTTGCTCTCTTTTTTTTTTCTTTTTTTTTATGGTTCCTCCTATTGGTTCTAATTCTTCTTTACAACATGACTAACGTGAAAATATGTTTAATAAGAATATATGTAGAGCCTATATCACATTGCAGGCCATCTTGGAGAGGGGTGGGGAGAGGCTGAGAAAATTTAAAACTCAAAAGCTTATGGAAGTGAATGTTGAAAACTAAAAGTGAATACATTAATTTAAAAATTTTAAAAAAAGTGAAAAGAGTTGAAAAGGAATGAGAGGAAGGAAGGATTAATTTGCAACACAAAGGGTATGAGATTAGATAAGACTTGTAGTCTTTGAAGCCCTTGGTATTTGGCTGTCTGCACACCCACAAAGCTTGGAGGACAGGGTCAGGGTCATTTAATGCATGAAAGACTAACAAACACGTGGCGGATACATCTCTGCAGATTTGGAGACTAGGAGCTGTGAGGCTTGCCGGTTGTCTCTTTTGGAGAATAAGAGAATTAACAGGTAAAGATTAAACAAGGTAGCAAAAAAGCAGACAAATATTCATGACTCAGAAATTAAAAGAAAACAAAACAATAATAACAAAAGCCCAAGAAAACAGTCATTAAGAATTTTCTTTTCAAAACATTAAAACTGGGGCAGCTAGGTGGATAGAGCAACGGCCCTAAAGTCAGGAGGACCTAAGTTCAAATCCTGCCTCAGATCAAACACTTGATATTTACTAGCTGTGTGACCCTGGGCAAGTCACTTGACCCCAATTCCCTACAACAACAACAACAAAAACCCCAATAAAATCATAAGCTGATGTTAAAGATGGATGGCATCTTCAGTAGGACCCTCACTTTTCTTTTGCAAAGCATTTTTTTTCAAGGCTCAAGGTGTAATGAATGTGCTTCTTAAGGTAAGTTTGTTGAAACCTGGGTTTAAAAAAACAAAATGAAACGGGGCAACCACTGGAGAATCTGTAAAATAAGAGTTGGCCTCGAATTCAGGGGTGGGAAGCACAAGTGGCCTTGAGGCCTCAGGTTCCCCACACCCCTGGCCTAAATAACCTCTAAGGCTCCTTCCAGATTTCACTCTTGTGTGTCAAGTAAAGATGGCATTGTGTTTATTGTAAAGACTGATGAAATAGTTAAACGGATTGGAAATTGAATTTGACAATTGTGATGAAAAATAAAAAGAATGTAACTTTGTTACAACATCTAATGTTATAGCCTGATATTGTCTGATGTAGGGGGACAGCTTTATAGGGATAAAATGTCAAAGACTAAATCTGTAGTCAAAGAATCTGAGTTTGAACTCCAGCTCTGCTATTTACAACATATGTAGATGACCTGCTGGGTCCCTTACATATCTCTATGATTCTAGTATTATTTTCCTAGGGGAGACTCAAGATGTCACATGGGGTTAAAGACTACTGAAAATTCTGTGGGAAGCTTGAGTTTCTCTCTCAGACTGGCTTTAGGAAATTTTTATTTTATGCAAAAGGAAAAGGGAGAGTTCTACTGAAATTTTATGCTGGAAAGAAAAGCGGGAGTCTTCCTGAAAGATGCATTTCCATAGGGGATATTCACAGTAGAAATATGACCCAGCATCTCATCCTGCTGTGAAATGAGGCATGAGGGTGGGTGTAAGCATAATAGCTATCTGCAAATAATTGAAGGGTTTCCGGTGGAATTTGATTTACGGGAGGGCACAGTGAAGGGTCACGGGGTCTGAAGGCCGGATGGGTTTTGTATCTTCATGATCTTTATTACAGATCCATCAGAACAATCAAAGTGCAAAAGGGACTGGATTTGCTTTTGTACCCAAGGGGCAGAACTAAGGAAAAGGGCCGGGGAAACTGCAGAGGCAAGATTTATTAACATAGTCATCCCAAAAGGGCATGGCAGTGGAGGCAGGGGCGCGCTGGCGCTGGGGCGATCCCCCACCTTGCCCTCCCCGCTTTGAGGCTGTGAGGACTCCCTTCCTCCTCCCACATTCTCCTGGGTCTGGATCTCCCCCTACAGGATTTGAACTTCTCGATTGAACTTCTCGAGAGCAGGGGCTGTGTCCCTTTCGTCTCTATCCTCAGGGCCTAACGCCGAACCCGGCAGTCAGGAGCAGCTTCTCCAACACTGACGGGACAGGTCAAACGAACTTTTCTCTCCATCCCATCCCTACAACTATCAGCTACGACCACACCGACTGACGCCCTCCCTCCAAAGGCCGTGTTTGGCCTCGCCCCCATGACGCGAGGGAGGAGACTCCGACCCCTCCTCCAGCGTCCGAAGCAGAAGAGCGCACAAGAGGGTCACGTGCTGCTCTGGGGCGGAGCAGGAAGTGACGCATGGCGAGCACCTTCCATTTTGTGGAACGTCGGAGCTGTTAAGTGCGTCAGTTGCAGACAGACATAGCTGGAGGAATTTCGTGCTCTCCGACGGAGCGCTGTTTGTGGACTTTCGACCGCGCCGCTGTTTCTGCCACCAGCGGATTTAACGCTTGAGCTCCTGCCCACTTAGACTGGTAAGCGACCGGCCTTCTAAGGAAAAGAACGCCTTGCGGAATTAGTTGTGCCGCGCCGGCAATTTGTCTTCCCGTAGTCGCGGTTAAGGAAAGACCCTGGGGAATTACCCCCGGATTTCCGGCAAGAAATACTCTTTTCTCGCCCTTTGGGCCTGAAAAGTACCTAAGGATTGCTACCCGGAAGCGTCTATTGAGTGTTTGAGAGGGTTGGTGGTTATTGGGGCGGTGTCCATTATATTTTTCTGGTTTTTCCCCCATTTCATCTTAAGCCGCCTGCGTAGTGTTAGGATCTGGAAGACAAACCTTTATCGTCCATTTCTCCATTGAGCCAGTCGCTTACACGATCGGCCGGTCGGTTGGGAACGTTGGTGGGGGGAGGGGAGGGGAGAGGGTGAGATTTGCGCGCGCAGCTCCAGTCCCTTCCCCGCCCAGACGCCATTTTGTGGTTCTAGGGTTCTGTGTGGTTACTGCGCACGCGCCAGCATCGCGTCGCGTGACTCGAGCTTCCATTCGCCTGTGACGCTCTAGCAGAAGAGGAGCTCACGCGGCTCCCCGAGATTGGCCCCGAGAATGCGGAGGAGGCAGCCTACGCCCCTCCTTCGCTTCTCGGTCTTTCCGACTGCTGCAAAGGGGAGGGAGGTGCGCCTGCGCAGTCGGAGACCTCAGTGGGCGTTGCGGCTGCTGCAGTACGTGGGGTATAGAGGGACCGCGGGTTGGGTTGATTTCCCTGCGGGAGCGTTTCGTTGCCTTTTGTCACCGGGGGCTGCTGTTTCTAGGTATGCAGAATTTCAGAATCATCTTAAAGACGTTTATGCAAGTACTGTGTTTTGGTTAGAACATTTCTTGTAGCTTTATAACTGATGTGTTCGTTTCTTGTTTTTAAAAAGAATTGAAAGTGGGACACCATGAGTGGCTGTAGAGTATTCATTGGAAGGCTAAATCCGGCAGCCCGAGAAAAAGATGTAGAAAGATTCTTTAAAGGATACGGACGAATAAGAGACATTGATTTGAAGAGAGGCTTTGGATTTGTGGTAGGTATTGAGTAAAAACCGTTTCTAGTAAAAATCAAGGCATGGTAAAGATTTTTCAAAGTTCAAATTGTCTTACAGATATAAGGCTCGACAAATTTAATGCCATCAAGGAAAATGCAGTGTTAATACAGCCTAAAAACCACGTCTTAAGAGGAAATTTAAATTTTTAAACCTCTGTTAGTGGGCTGAATTGATGCTATCACTCACGTTGACTTAGTTCACTAAAGTGTAATGCTTTAAGATTGTCTAGTACTTCATGTATATTATTTTATTGGTGTTTAAATAGCTAAAATAATTGATCTCTTAGGAATTTGAGGACCCAAGAGATGCTGATGATGCTGTTTATGAACTTGACGGAAAAGAACTCTGCAGTGAGCGGTAATCATTTTTGTTTAAAAATTAGTGCTGAATTTGGTGCCTGGGATTTGGGCTTAGCTGTTACTATCTGTGAGACATAGGCTCATTCATGGCTGTTGTATCTTTCACGTAAAATGAGGAGGTTGAGCCAGATGACCTAGAAAATTACTTTCAACTTTAAATCTAAGAGCCTGTGAAATCAAGTTTCTTAACACTCCTTTTTGTTTGTTTTTGTTAAAAAACCTAAAGCTGAGTTTAGGTAGTGTTCTTAGAACCTTAGAGCATGACAAAGTATAAATTAGTATGTCATCTCAAAACCAGAGACTGTTTAATGAGTTGTTTAAAGGATGCAGCCTGTTGTAACAGGACAAATGTTTTTAATATTTCACTTTTAAAAAGAAGTCCTGTAAAAGTTTTTTTATTGTAATGTTATTTTACAGTGTATTCATAGGAATATTTATATGCTGTGCATAAATATATGCTGATAGGTGTGTTGCAAAATGGATAGTGTTGAACTCTTAGAAGAAAAAACCTGGGCTTGATTGATTAGACACTTAACTAGCTCTATGGCCATGACTGAGTCAATTTTTAATGGGGACTTAACATCTGTATTACCAACATGTATCGGATTAAAGCTTAATTGAGAATGTATATAAATACTTAGGAAAATGTAAACATTATTAAGACTTCCCCTTTATTTTAGGGTTACTATTGAACACGCCAGGGCTCGTTCTAGAGGTGGACGAGGAAGAGGGCGATATTCTGATCGATTTAGTAGCCGTCGTCCCCGAAATGATAGGAGGTATGGGTTTTTCTGAGTTAAGGTGTTCTAGCTTAAAAGCACAATTGAATGAATAGAATGTCCTGTCTCTTAAAACTCACAGATAGAATTTTTCCGTTGTAATTGTTTCTCTTTTTCAGAAATGCCCCACCTGTACGAACAGAAAATCGTCTTATAGTTGAGAATTTATCTTCACGAGTCAGCTGGCAGGTTTGTTGAAATAAGGTTTAAAACTTTAATATTTTTAAAAGATAATGGGTAGTTAATATTAAACCTTTTAACTAAAGTAGTTTTATCTTTAAATATGAACTTAACTGGACATCTATAATATCTTTTAAAACTATTTAACATAATTGGGGGATATTTCAAGCCTAGAGTAATGATAGTGATCAAATGTAAATGTTTTTGAGGATTTTTCTTGTTTTAAAATCAATTTTAACCAAATATTAAACCCTTTATTTGCCAGCCTATCTGTGTCGTTGGCCTTATGACGAGGAGTGCCTGTGGGTTATCCTAATCGTTCTGTCTTGGTCACTCTTGGTTGGGCCTGGTTGACTTTGCCAGTCAGCTCCTACAGTGATCAGTTGGCCACCTCTAGATCTGTGTTTGCCGGTCTAGACGTAATCGATGCACTTCCTTAAAGTGCCAGGTTGCAGCGATCCCCGAGATAACGAGATCTGATCCCTAAGTTGAGAGCTGTCCTCCTGTAACGCTTCCGAATAAGAGGTCCTGGTCGAAAAGAGTTGAAAGATACGAAATTAGGTGGTCGTTGGAATCCTGATCGCAGTAAAGTGGTCCTTGGTAACTTCACAAGAGTAGAAAATGTCTGCATCCGTCAGTAGTCTGCTAATAGGGAGGGCTGTGCGATTTAAAGGCTTCCATCGATTGGGTAGTGTCCTTCAAGTGGGTGGCGAAGAGCCAGTCGGGCATATGTCATGACGGTATCTCCGAGCGATTAATGCAGTTTGCTGCTTGACTAGCCTAGGGAAATGTTAATAAAGGTAAAGTAAACTACATTTTTAATGACATATGGGGCACAAGATAACTGGTGTCTTGTAAATGTTCTGTTTAAATATAAGACTTACTCTACCTCAGTCTTTACTTTAAAAATATGTACTGTTAACTTTTGTTTTTGTTTTTTTTCTTTTTATTTCTTTGTGCTGAGCTCAGTATAGACTAATACTTAGTAACGTTAAAATCTGAATTTTTCCCTTGCATTTTGCGTAAAGCAATATGCTATTTTTATTTATTTCGTGCCCTGATGTAGATAATTTTGAATTCTGATAGAATACAAGTGTGGTAAATGCCATGTTTGTACTTTATCTAACATCTTCTCTTTCAGTAGTCTTGTTTTATGCCATGTTATCTGTTTATATTCTTTTGTTTTTCTTCGTTTAACATAATTGTCTTGTGTTAGGATCTCAAAGATTTCATGAGGCAAGCTGGGGAAGTAACCTTTGCTGATGCTCATAGACCTAAACTAAATGAAGGGTAAGTAAAGCCTATGAAAATGACTAGAACTTAGAATGTATGCTTATGAATTATGCACATTCAAATTGTGGAACGTCACATCTTGTAACATTTATATGCGGCCCATTGTGGATTGTCCTGATAATTAACAGCATCAAAACTCTTCCCCTAGGGTGGTTGAATTTGCCTCTTACAGTGACTTAAAGAATGCTATTGAAAAACTTTCTGGAAAAGAAATAAATGGAAGGAAAATTAAACTGATTGAAGGCAGCAAAAGGCACAGGTATTTTTTCCATCTATTGAAGTCTAGTTTTCTATTACTTCGAGAAAATGTGTCAGGAATACAGATGAGTGAGTTTTGTTCCTACTGAATAGCTATTTTATTTAATATTAGTAGGTCGAGAAGCCGGTCACGTTCCCGCACTAGGAGTTCTTCTAGATCTCGGAGCCGATCTCGTTCTCGGAGCCGCAAGTCTTACAGCAGGTCTAGAAGCCGGAGCCATAGCAAATCCCGATCTGTTAGTAGGTCACCTATGCCTGAGAAGAGCCAGAAACGAGGCTCTTCAAGTAGATCTAAATCTCCAGCATCTGTGGATCGTCAGAGATCCAGATCTAGGTCTAGATCTGTTGACAGTGGCAATTAAACTGTAATTAATTTGCTCTGGGGACCTTTTTAAATAAAAAAAAAAAAGACAAAAATCAAACCATACTTGCTAAAAATCCTGGTAAGTATGTGCTTTTCGGGGGGGGGGGGGTTTGGGGGATGGGCTGGAAATCTTTGTAAATGTGGACCACCAAGGGTTGTTGAAAACTAATTGTATTAAATGTCTTTTGATAAGCCTTCTGCTCACATTTTTGTGAATGTCTGAAGTGTATAGTTAATGTATATTGACTGCTCTTTTATAACTAGAGCAACTTTAATTTTTTTGTACTAAAGAAATAATTTGAACGTTTTAGTTCCTAGTTTATTGGACTGTGTGAGTGGCTATTCAGGAATTAGTTTAATGCCTTGTAATTAAACTAATGGCTTTGGACACTTAAAAAGAGCTCTACATCTGCTGTATATAAAGCTTAGAATGGGGTGTTTTGGTTTTTATTTCTGGGGAGCAAGGATATGTTCCCACCCACCCTTTCACAAACTACAAAAAAAACAGCACATTAAGGTTGCTGTTCCATTGGTAATAAAATTTGTTTTAAAAAAACTGGTTCATTTGACTGAAAGAATCGCCTGTTAACTACTCAATTTTCACCTTTTCACCTTTTCTGGGCCCAAGTTTGACGTTAAATACTGATTTGGGGAGAGCTGTTGAATCTGGGGATTTTGGGTAGGGTGATAAATACAACCTTTTTATACTGAAGTTTTCAAAAAGCTTTCTTATGTCTCACCCTTTAACCGATATATACCAGTAAAAGAGCCAGACCCAACTCTTGAATCTAGTATGTAGCTGTACTGCCCATTAGATGATCTTCACCGTGTAAAAAAGTGTTCATTGCTTCCTAATGCATTCAGTTTTTTTTGTTTGGTGTACACTTTTAAAATTTAGAGGTGAATGGTTCTAAGACTAGTGGTTTAGTAATGGAGGGGGAAGGAAAGTAAGGAGTAAGAACCTTGTGTGTGACAATAGAATGTACTGATAAGGGTATGTAACCAGAAACTAAACTTTTTTGTCAAGGTGTTCCTTCATCAAGCCTGTGGAAAAGCCACTTCAAAGAACTTAAATGGAGGAAGTGAAATGAGATGTGGAGAAGGATACAGTGAATAGGCGTAGTACTTTCTATAGGAGACACTTAAAAGAAGCTGGGTGATCTTAAGAGGTCGACAGGACTGTACATTTCACATATGTGCAACAGTTTGCTAGATGCAAATATGATGGGAGGTATGTAAGTGGTGTGTTCCTAAGCTGCGTATTAAAAGAAGGCAAGTGCTTCCGATAAACAGCTCGAGTGGTGACTGAAGCCTTCCCTGATAGTGTTGACTTCCCCAGTTAATGTGGCTGTGAGGCTGTTTGTTTTTGCCTTGGAATGTAAACTCCTTTGGGGAAAACGGGATGTTATCTTCAGTATCAGCATATGTAGTAGGCCTAAAATGAGCCTAACACACAGATTGAGCCATGTTTGTCACCCCATTTAGCACTCCAAGCCAGGATTAAGTTTTCCAAATACCTGGATCAAATTATTTTTAAATCATAGAACTTGTGTGAACATGATTTCTTAAGCTTGTGTAATTCCACATGTTCAAGTGATAGTAATTTGAGGTCCTTTGAAGTCCCTTTTTATTTTTGAAGGAATAACTTAGCAATAAACTACTTTTTGCATTTTACTTGTTTTGACATCTCTGGGACACCGTTTTTATGTGTTTCCATAAATTTGGTAGGCAAGTATTTTCTTAAGTAAAAGTTCTTAAGATACAGATCTTGATCCTGCTTATTTCATGGTAAACTGATAAGGTTATCCAGCAGACTTGGTATTTGCTGTTAGGGTCACTTCAGTTAATCCCAAGTGGCCGATCAGTTCATCCTGTTGGCAGTTATGCTTTTAACAAGTATCTTCCCTGCCAATTCCTTGGAATTGACAAAATTGATATTAAAAAAAAATGTGTAGGGGCAGCTAGGTGGTGCAGTTCTTAGAGCACTGGATCTAGAGTCAGGAGGACCTGAATTCAAATGTGACTTCAGGCTTAACACTGATCCTGGGTAAGTCATTTAACCCAACTACCTAGCCCCTGCCCCCCCCCCAAAAAACCCAGGTGTATTGACAAAATATACCTGTGTTCACTAATAACTTTGTCCTCTAATCTCAGTGGAATCAAAAGATGAAACTTGTGATTTAAACTATTCCAAACAATACTCCATGAAAAAGTCACTTTTCATGAGCTCTTATTTCCACATTCCATACCTCAATTCTATTTCCCAGTCTTTGACTAAGTGAGCCTTACTGAGCCCTTCTGGTTTTGATCCCGTCTCTTAACTGTTTACTTTGGGAGTTTACAGTCTTAATCATAGTTTGTCTTGCTCTCAGGTTTTATCTGTTGGCTCTTTACTCACCTGCTTTAACAAATATCCACACTCATCCTTAAATATTCATTTACATCCTCAAGCTATCCTGAATTCACTTTGTCAGCCAGAGTTCCCATGCCTCAGTTCTCTTGTCACATCCCCCAGTTCCTTTCACTGGCTGTGTAAAATGTTCAGACTTAACAGATAACAACTGCTTAGTCCAGTGGACTCATGCATTTTTTTTGACCGTTCTGTAGTTTTGACACAACCAGTCACTGGCAAATATTCTCCATTTCTCATTCTGCTGATTAACAGCTACTTATAAATGCTTAATTAGTAGTTATGATGTATTCTTGAGTTTGTTGACGTCTCCAATCTCTGAATCCATACAAATGAATTGGTTTTTCAAAAAACACTTCTCAAGAACCTTCACTGTCTCCCTGTTGCTCTTAGGATAAAATGAAAAACTCATGAAATTTAGAACCTGTCATGATAGGGTTTTTCAAGCATATTTCATATTTCACTTTAATGAGTTGACATTAACTTTTCCCTCATATTTCTTTCTTACCCCTACCGTGGTGTATAAGTGGGCCCTTTCCCTGCAAATACGTTTTCACCTTGACTTCCTAAGAGTTGCTTTTAAAATCCAGTTCAGGTACTGGAGTCCTCCACTGACTAGCTTTCTTTGATCAGCAATCTCCTGAAGTTACTTTGTATGTACATTGTATTTCTCCGTCCCCCACTACCTTGTATTTACTTGCTTACATGTTTCATCAGCAGCACAGCAAGGTATGTTGCACTGAGTACTGCCTGTAACCATTTAATAAATGCTAGGTGAATTTCTTGAATTTGTTAACATTTTGTAAGAAGATCACTATAAAATGTGTGAGAGAGGTGGGATGTTTTCAGCTTATAAGGATGGCTGGCGCTTTAATCACTTCCATCATCGTTGAGGACACAGCCCTGTGAGCGCCTGGCTCGCTGCACAAAAGTGGCCAAGTTTTATCGTTTCTACCTCTCCACATCTCTTAAGCGTTTCCTCTGACTCGCACAAGCACCACCCTGAACTATTGAAATGGTCTCTGATTGGTATCCCCACCTCATCTGCCCTTTCCAAAATCTATCCACCAAATGGTTTCCAATGGCTTCAAAAGGAAGGTGATTTTCCTAAAGCGCAGATCTAACTATATCACCTCCCCTACTCAGTGAACTCCAGTGGCTCCCTAGTACATGCTCCAGTGTCAGATATAAGATGCTTTGTCATTTAAAGCCCTTCACAGTCCTGGAGAAGAAAAATCCATTTATATCTCTTGGCCCTTCAACTAGTGTTTCATTTATTTGCTTTCTCATAGATCAAAAGTAAGGTCTCCAATTAGTTAAGCATTATTTCCCAACTGACATGGCCATGGAGATTAGAAAGTTTTGTTGACACGGTGTGACCTAGAGTTAGGAAGACCTGAGTTCAAATCCAGTTTCAGACACTAGCTCTCTTGACCTGGCGAAAGAGAGAGCAGGGAGAGGACACTCACTGTCTACTTCAATTTCCTCAACTGAGGAAAATGAGGATAATGGGACCTACGCCTACCAGAGTAGTTGTAAGAATAAAATGAGATAATATTTATAAAGCACTTAATACAATGCCTGGCACATAGTAGATGAAATGTAAATACTAGCTCTTTTTGTGTTAAATTTGATCAGATAAGCATTCTTCCCATGTTGTCTAGACCTTGGGCAAATCACTTGACCTCTAGGAGGTAAAATGAAAGAATTAGGCTAGATGGCTCCTTAGGTCTTATCTAGCACTATGATTCTATGATAACATTTTAAGACAATAAAAAATTTCTCTTATGAGAAAGTGGTACTTGTTTATATGTCTGGAATTCCAGTGACAATTTTATAAACTTTTCATTGGGGGTTAATACAAAAAAAGCTTGTCATCTAATAATAATAGCTTCATTTTTAAAATGAAAGGGAATGGTCACTAGCCATAGTTTGGAAGGTGCACTTGTGAATTTTCTTAGTTTGCAGGGGTGGAGGGAGGCAAGATGGGAATAATTCCCTAAAATATTTTTAAAATCAATTCATTTTGAATCATCAACAATCACTTCCATAAGCTTTGGAGTTTTAAATTTTTCTCCCACTCCATCCCCACCTCCCTCCCCAAGATGGTGTGCAATGGACTATATATGTACATTCCTATTAAACATATTTTCATGTTAGTGGTGTTGTAAGTAAGAATTAGAATCCATAGGAGGAACTACCAGAAAGAGGAAACAAGACACAACAGAAGAAAAAAACAGCAAATAGTATGCTTCGATCTGCATCCAAACTCCGTAGTTCTTTCTTTGGATGTGGATAACATTTTCCATTAAAATATTTTTTCAAGTAGGAAAGTGGAACCAAAGCTACCATAAGAAAATTATTTTCTCACTCCTACCCTCTATTAATTATAAAGTTTTCATCCCTCCTGTTTAGTATTTGGTTTCCCCAAGGTCCCAGAAGCTGGCATTCCTTAGTTGTGTAGAGGACTAAGTGTTACATTTGTGCATGTAATTTTGTTTTAATTTCCATTATCGTAATGTTATTGCTGTGACAAGTAAGGACAAGGTATCAGGCTGCTTATCCATCTCAAGTTTCATATGCAAAGGCCACCTAGGAGAAAATGGTGTTTTAGCTTGCTTGCATATCTCTGCTTCCCATTCTCACATAAACCTTTAGTTTAGTTGGTTTTGTTATTTTTTGTTACCACAATTTTTTCTTTCACACAAAGCTCTGCATTTCTCTGAGAAAAGCAAATGGACAAATGTCTATATCTGGTCTCGGGATTAATCTCCTATAATTCCTCAGGATGATGGGGTACAATGTGTGGAAGAGGAAAACTGATCCCTGCTTTTAACACAAAAACAGTTAAACGGTATTTTAGATTCAAAAGGCTCAGGTAATGCCGCCAAAAAATTTGTAATAACAATATAGACGCAAAGTTTAAGTTGCATCTGCACCATTCACATTCCTCTTTATTATGAATATCCAGACGCTGCTGTTAAAAATCAACAACTTAAGAGGCAGCTAAGTGGCTGCAGTGGATAGAGCACCGGCCTTGAATTCAGGAGGACCTGAGTTCAAATGTGGCCTCAGACACACATCACTTACTAGCTGTGTGACCCTGAGCAAGTTACTTAACCCCATTGCCTAACCAAAAAAAAAAAAAACCAGTTAAAAATGAACAGCTTAGGAAGGTATCTGCAATCTCCCTGGGCCCCTATGACTTTTTCTCACTTGTCCTAAGAATATTCAAATGTGCCTTAGAGTTGATTTTTAGAGTTGGTTATGAAAATGAATCTAAATGTTTAACAGGGGCTACAATAATGTAGATGAAGACAAAAACGAAAGGCAACAAAACTCATGTCAAATATAAACCAATTTAGTGGTAAGCTGCTAAAATGGAAAGAGACTTTACTGTCAGAATCTGCTTTGGGGTGTTGCTTTGGGAGGGGTCTTTGGAATGCGTCTATTGTGTTAAAACAAAGTATATCCAATTTTTTTTCCATTGAAGTGTTTAAAAGGAACTGGTAACTCATCAAAATTATGTCTATTTAGAAATTTTGAGGCAAAGGAAGGGAAGACAACAGAAACTATACTGAAATGAGAGTCGAGGTACAATTTTTCCTAATAAACACTTTAAGACTGAGCCCTTCATATCTTACTGCACATAAATTCACCAAATTCCATTAGTCTCATTTTATTTTTTGCATGTGGCCAGAAAAAAAGTTCCAGGTTGGTATTGGCTATAATACGTTGCTCAGATGGACATCCATAACACCTAGAGGAGTACCACGATCATTTGGGTGGTTAATGCTGGAATGGCTTACAGAGGGCACAGGAGAGTTTGCCCTGGTAATTCAGATAATGCTGTTCTTTCTGTTGTGTATTTCAAGCCTTGCTGCTGGCACTGGGAATGGCCCTTTATAGATAAGATCCAGTTGCTAGTGAGGTAGACTGAGTCTAGGCCACACTCGTACCGTTGTCTTGAGTTCTTGTGTCTGCTTCTTTGGCAGTGTCACTCACAGCTGTGTAGATCATTTTTGTTTTATCTATAGGGAGGATAAAAGGAAGAACAAAGACAGCAAATGAGACAAGTCTATCCAAAAGTAGTAGAGCTAGCAGACGTCAGCAGCGAGAAATCATACCCCAGGATGTACCAGTCCACTTTAGAATCTATTCTGTACCACCTCCTCTTCTCTCTCTTTAATTGATTTTTAGAAACTCAAGATGGTTTGTGACAGCCTTACTAGATAAAAGACACCTTTCCAAGCCTGACAACAGATGAGTTCTCGTTCATCAATATCCTTTCAAGGTCTTTCAAGAAGGGAAGGAAGGATGGAGGTCAATTCCAACTACATCCTTAGGATCCTTTTGTGTGTGTGTGTGTGTGTGTGTGTGTGTGTGTAGATTGTTCCAGAAAAGTATGAATCTGCATCTCATTACTCCAATGAATCTGCTCTTTCTAAGGTTATGAGTGATCTTTTTAAATTTTGAAATCTGTTGTCTTTTCTCAGTTCACATCCTTTTGTACTTCTCTACAACATAAGACATGGAAAACAATATCCTGTATAATCTCTCCTTCCTGGGTTTTTGTGACACTACTCTCTCTTTGTTTCCCTTTTGCCTCCATGGCATCTCCTTCTCAGTCTTCTTTCCTATATTATCATCCATGTCCCACCACCACCCCCATGCATGGGTCTCTCCTTAGGCTCTGTCTCAGGTTTTCTTTTCTCTCTCTTCTCTTGGTGAACTCACTTTCTATGGGTTTAGCAATGCAGATAACTCTGAGAGCTATATCCTAGTCTCAAACTCTAGGTGAACTTCACCTACCGGAAATTTTTCAAATAGATGTCCAGTAGGGATCTGCAATTTAACATGTCCAAAACAGAACGTATATTTGCCCTCAAACCTTGCCCTCTTTCTAACTATTCTGTTTCTGTTAAGGGCTACACCTATCCTGTCGCACTCCTCAGGTTTGCCGTCTTGGAGTCATTTTTAGTTCTCCCTCTCCTTCATAGCACTCCCTCCACTTCTGTTTACTTGGCAATTAATTGTGAAATCTTGTCAGTTTAGTGTTGTGAGATCAGTTTTTATGTGTCCCCTTTTCCCTGTTTACATGACCATTACTCTAGCTCAGTTTCTCATTTCCTTTCACCTGGACTATTGCAATACCCTCCTAATTTGTTTAGCCACATCCAGACTTTCTTCATTCCAATCCATCCCCTATACAATTTCAAAATTGATATTCCTAAAACACAGCCTACATAGATACCTCTGTCCTATCCCCTGCTCAGGAAGCTCCAGTGACTCTCTTCTGTATCAGGATAAAATATAAATTCCTCTATAAGGCCTTAATATCATGACTCTAGCTTATCTTCCCAAGTTTTGATTGCACATTACTCTTCTTCATGCACTAAGTGATCTAAACAGACTAATTTACCTGCTGTTTCCTATCCAGGACATTCCATCCTTTGTCTCCATGCTGTCTCTTATGCCTAGAATATACTCTTTCCTCACCTTGGAATTTCTCTTAGAATATTTAGCTTCCTTCAAGCCTCAACTCAAGTGACTAAAGGCATCCTATTCTGATTTTTGCAGTCCTTAGTCCACCACCTCCCCCATGAAGTTATTTTGTAATTATTTTGTTATGGTATACATGTCGTTTCCTGAATCTAAAATCCTTGAAAAGCAGGGATTATTTCTTTTTTTAAAAAATTATTTATTTTAAGTTTTCAACATTTACTTCCACAAGATTTTGAGCTCCAAATTTTCTCCCCATCTCGTCCCTCCCTGCTACCACACTCCACCCCAAGGTGGCATGCATTCTGAATACCCCTTCTCCTAATTTGCACTCCCTTCTATCTCTCTCCCCCTTCTCTTATCCCCTTTCCCTTCAATTTTCCTGTAGGGCGTGATTAGATTTCTATACCCCATTTCCTGTATATCTTATTTCCCAGCTGCATGTGAAAACAATTTTTTTTAAACTTTTTTTTTAAGACTTTGGGTTCTAAATTTTCTCCCTTCCTCCCTCCCTACCCACCCTCATTGAGAAGGCAAGCAACTCGATACAGGTTATACATGTATAGTCATGCAAAACACTTTCATAGTAGTCATGTTGTGAAAAACAAAGTATATTTCACTTCATCCTATCCTGCCCCCGATTTATTCTATTCTCTCTTTTGACCCTGTCTCTCCTTAGAAGTGTTTGCTTCTGATTACCCCCTCTCTCAATCTGCCCTCCCCTCTATCATCCTCCTGCTCTCTTGTCCCCTTCCCCACCTATTTTCCTGTAGGGTAAGACAGATTTCCATACCCAGTTGAGTGCATATGTTATTCTCTCTTTAAGCCAAATCCTATGAGAATAAGATTCAGTCATTCCCTCTCACCTTTCTTCATTTCCCCTCCATTGTAAAAGCCTTTTCTTGTCTGTTTTATGTGAGATAAATTACCACATTCTACCTCTCCCTTTCTCCTCCCAACATAATCCTCTCACTCCTTAATTTTATTCTCCAGATATCACCCCTTCATCTCAAACTCACTCTGTGCCCTCTATTTATCTATCTCTCTATCTCTCTATCTCTCTATCTATACATACATACATACATATAATTTTTTTCCATCCAAGTACTCTAATACTGACAAAGGACTCATGAGTTACAAATATCATCTTTCCATGTAGGAATGTAAACAGTTCAACCTTAATAAATCTCTCATGATTTCTCTTTCCTGTTTACCTCTTCATGCTCCACTTGTCTTGTATTTGAAAGTCAAATTTTCTATTCAGCTCTGGTCTTTTCATCAAGAATGCTTGAAAGTCCTCTATTTCACTGAATGTCCATTTTTTTTCCCCTGAAGGATTATACTCAGTTTTGCTGGATTCTTGGTTGTATACTCAGTTTTCTTATGATTCTTGTGATTCTTGGTTGTAATCCTATCTGCTTTGCCTTCTGGAACATTATATTCCAAGCCCTGCAGTCCCCTAATGTAGAAGCTGCTAAATCTTGTGTTATCCTGATTGTGTTTCCACAATACTTGAATCGTTTCTTTCTGGCTGCTTGCAATATTTTCTCCTTGACCTGGGAACTCTGGAATTTGGCTACAATATTCCTAGGAGTTTTCCTTTGGGGATCTCTTTCAGGACGTGATCAGTGGATTTTTTCAATTTCTATTTTGCCCCCTAGTTCTAGAATATCTGGGCAGTTTTCCTTGATAATTTCTTGAAAGATGATGTCTAGGCTCTTGTTTTGATCATGGCTTTCAGATAGTCTAAACATTTTTTTTTTGGCTAGGCAATGGGGTTAAGTGACTTGCCCAGGGTCACACAGCTAGTAAGTGTCAAGTGTTTGCTCTGAGACCGGATTTGAACTCAGGTCCTTCTGAATTCAGGGCCGGTGCTCTATCCACTGTGCCACCTAGCTGCCCCTAGTCTAAACATTTTTAAATTCTCTCCCCTGGATCTATTTTCCAGGTCAGTTGTTTTTCCAATGAGATATTTCTCATTGTTTTGTATTTTTTCATTCTTTCAAATTCATTTTTAGTGTCTTGATTTCTCATAAAGTCACTAGCTTCCAATTGCTCATTCTAATTTTTAAGGAAGTATTTTCTTCAGTAAGCTTTTGGACTTCCTTTTCCATTTGGCCAATTTTGCTTTAAGGCATTCTTCTCCTCATTGACTTTTTGGACTTCTTTTGCCATTTGGGTTAGGCTATTTTTTTAAGGTGTTATTTTCTTCAGTATTTTTTTGGGTCTCCTTTAGCAAGCCATTGACTTGTTTTTCATGATTTTCTTGCATCAGTCTCAGTTTTTCCTCTACTTCTCTTACTTGCTTTTCAAATCCTTTTTGAGCTCTTCCATGGCCTGGGACCAATTCATGTTTTTCTTGGAGGCTTTGGATGTAGGAGCTTTGACTTTGTTGTCTTCTTCTGGTTGTATGTTTTGATCTTCTTTGTCACCAAAGTAAGATTCTATGGTGTAACTCTTTTTGCAGCTTGCTCACGACCCCAGCCAATTACTTGAATTACAAACACTTTGTTGAGGTATGGGTCTGCTTCCAGTGTGGAAAATGTACTATCCCAAGCTTTGGAGGTTTTGTGCAGCTGTTTCCAGAGATACTTCCAGGGACCTGTAAATTTTCAGTTCTTCCAAGGTGCTATGATCAAGGGCGAGGTGTTTACTCCTTTCCTGGCCTGTGCTCTGGTCTAGGAGTGACCACAAGCACTCTTTTTTGTCTTGGAACCGTGAGGAGGATTCTCTCTTCACAGCCACTATGAGCTCCACCATGCCAGCGCTCCTCCTCACCCCAGAACCACTACTCACAACTGTGACCCAGATCCAAGCACAGGCAAAGCAAGAGAATCCTGCCCCTGCAAAGAGACCCCTGCAATCCCCCTCTGATTAGCCACTCAATTCCCCTTCAGTCTGTGAGCCAGAAGCTACAGTGGTAGCCACCGCCCTAGGATTGAGCTCAGGGACTAGGGCTGGGTCACGCTTCTCTCTCACCACAGACACAGACCTTTCCCACTGACATTCTAGGTTATCTTTGGCATTCATGGGTTGAGAAGCCTGAAAACCGCCACAGCTGCTCATGGTTCAGTCCTTAGAGGCTTGCTCCAGGTTCACTGAGGCCTACTTGCCCACGCTGAACTGAGAGCTCTTCTCCCAGCCTGATGTGATATACATTTCTGATCAACCATCCAGGTTGTCTTAGGCTGGAGATTTGTTTCACTCTGTCTTTTTGCAGTTCTGCTGCTCTAGAATTTGTTTAGAGCCATTTTTTTACAGGTATTTGGAGGGGTTTGGGGGAGAGCTCCAGCAAGTCACTGCTTTTACTCCACCATCTTGGCTCTGCCCCCTGGGATTATTTCATTTTCCTCTTTAGTATCTCTAGTACTAACCATAGTGTTGAATGAATGATTTATGAAACAAAGACATCCCTAGGGAATAGCAGTCTGGAACACATTATCCAAACATTAATTCTATCTCCCTTAAATCAAATCCCTAAGGGGGTTCTGATCTTGAGTCCCCAAGAGTTGTTTCTGAGTTCAGTGGCACCTAAGAGTCTACGTTTGGCTCCTCAAGAAGATTGTGTGATTAATTGGTTTCTGGGTGACCGAGAGTTGTTAACAAACTTTTTATTAGCATCAGGTTTTATGTTGCCACTTAGTGGCGAAAGACATGGAGTGCTGGATTTGGAGTTAAGAAGACCTGGATTCAAATCTCTCATCAGACACTAGCTATGTGACCCTGGGCAAGTCACTTAATTAAATTTCCTCACTTGTAAAAAGAGGAGATCCAACATCCATTCCAGCTCTAAATCCATGAATCTATGAATCACATCTGTGAGAAAGGGTACAGATGTCATAGTGTCCTCAGTCTAGAAGGGACCTTGAGGGAGCTTCTAGTAGATCCCTCTGACTTTAGATACCTCTGGTTATTAAACACTTCAAGACCATCGTCTGACCATAAATGTTTATAAGATTATTTAAGCTGACCATAAAAATATAAGTTTTTGTTCTTTTGCTTATCTTTTCCTTCACTCATCATTCACTCTCCAGCTATCTTCTGGACAGCCTTGCCAGCAAGCGGCCTTTCTGCCTGAACCAGAAACCGTGCTCTAGAGGTTTTAATCTCTCATCCCTGGAATTTAAGCTCCAAGGTCCTGCTGTCCTCACTGGTGACTTCCTTAACCCACCACTATTTCAGGCAGAATCTGGTCATCTTATCAACAACAGCATTTGAGCCTTGCTGCCATATGCATACACTTCTCTCCCACTGCCTCAACTCCAGTTCTAGAATTGTGGTCAAATCAAGTCTGCTATTGTTTCTGGAAGGGGGCATGTTAATCAACTTCTGTTCTCTTATGGCCCCACGCATTATCTCTGTAACATTCTGGACCAAAGTGCCCCTTCCTGGCCACCACTCCCTATGTGTGCTTTCCCCCCATTACAATGTAATTTCCTCAAGGACAGGGGACTGTTTTTGTTTTTGTGTTTATCTTCAGCACTTAGCACAGTTCTTGGCACATAGTAAGAGTTTAATATTTTTTCATCCATTCATTCATTTATTCATTCATTCATTCATCTTTTGGTCATTAATTCACTCATTAAATTATAATATACCTACCCTTCAATGCCCATTCAAAATTCTGAAATCCACTTTTCAAATCTACTTTTATTTCTTTTTGTCCTCACATAAAAAACAAGGTATCTCTAAATTCCACAATTCTTGAAGAGTTTCAAAATCACTTCAATTACCTTTTAAAAAATCATTTGATCTCTAAAAGTATGTTGGCACTGAGATAACATTAATGTTAAAGCAATAAAATAATTGCATGACATTAACTCTTTAGAAAGCAGAATTGGCCAAGTGGAAAAAAGAGGAACGAAAGCTCTAGAGCATGGTTTCTGGTGCAGGCAGAAAGGCTGCTTGCTGGCAAGGCGGTCCAGATCCAAGGTTAAGAACCCCTGGATTATATGATCTCAAGGAGTTTTCAGATCACAAAATCCTTACGACAATAAAGTGCTTTGAGCTCCTTTAAGTAGCTGTAATGTGTGCTTAGAAGTCACTACTCCAGCATTAATAACTAGAACTTTGGTTTAAAAAAAAATACATATACATATACATATATATACACATACATATATATACATGTACATAAAAACACATTTTAATCTAAGAAGTTACTGTTTTGTCCACTACATATCAGGCCTGTAGCTACTGAAAGTTTTCCTTAGTACAGTATACAATTCAGGAATCAGGAATCTCTTTTTTGTTTAGATCATAAGATCACAAAATTAGAGCTAGAAGGGCCTTAAAGGCTAATTAGTCCAGTCTCCTCATTTTACAGATAAGGCAACTGAGGACCAGAGAGGTTAAGTCCAAGCAGAGCTTTGGCTGTCCTGCAGTCTTAATTAATTAGAGATAGTCTGAATAGTAACCTATCATCCTATTCCTTACAGCCTCACAATTTTTCCACATCCATGTGTTTTGTTTATTTGTCACAATTACCTTTTCTCCAGGTCCTGGTTTCTACATATCATGATACACTTACCCCAGGCAGAAGGTTGCCTTTCAGTTGAATATATTACTCCAGTTCCCATATTCCAACCCCAGTACCAATAAGATCTTGCTGAAAAGGAAATAAATGGCTCACTTTATAGAAGTCTGTAGCTTGAAAGAATCAATGCCCCATCCAAAAGAGAGCCATTCAGTACTTTATCCATTGCAGGTCTGACTAAATGGTCACAGAGTTTATGAGATAGTGTTTCAGCACTTACCCTTGGGAGTCCTGATTTTATTGTAGCATCTAAAGATGGCAATAAGAAGGAGCCCTTCCCCAAGCTGGAAAATCATGTAGAGGAGAGGAAAAAAGAAGAGAGGTCCAATTACTTCTGGAGGAAAGGTCATATTGAGGATGGCAGAGCATAGCTGAACATTCTGGCATCCAGTCTCCATGCTGACGGTGCGTCTGCATCTGTGTAGACACATAAAAGCAGCTTCAGGAGAATTAATTACCACTGTTATCTTTTCCTTCCTTCCTCACGAGACCAAAAGGAATCGAATGGTGTTAGACAAACTGATGGATGTAAAATAAGCATCTCGTTTGTACCTGAGTGGTCATTTATGGTTTCCTGTCACTATGGTTGGCCTTGTGTTTAAGATTTATTATTAATGACTTGCATAAAAACAGAGATGGCATGCTTACTCAATTTGCAATGACACCAAGCCAGAAGAAGTGGATTCATCACATTGGATGACAGACAAATGCAAAAACATCTTTAAAGGCTAGGATAATAGATTAAATCTAATAAGATAAAATTTCATAGAGATGACTTCTCCTTATGAAACATATTTTAAAATTTTACTAAAATTTATATTTTTACAAAAATAAAATTTTCATCTCAAAATTTTACTGATTTTTAAAAATAGACTTCACATCAAATTGTCTGAAAAACCTGGGCTTTTTTTTAAGGGACTTCCAATGCAACCCAAAAAGCTAAAATGATTGTAGCCATTGTGTTCTGGATTAGGGAAGTTATATGCCCAATGTGCTCTTCTATCCACGGTCAGACTACATTTAGAATATGCTATTCAGGCAGTTATGCAGTGCAGTAGATAGGGTGCAGGGCCTGGAGTCAGGAAGATACATGTTCCTGCGTTCAAATCTGACCTCAGACACTTACTAGCCATATTACCCTGGGTAAGTCACTTAGCCCTGTTTGCCTCAGTTTCCTCATCTGTAAAATGAGCTGGAGAAGGAAATGGTAAACCCCTCCAGTATCTTTACCAAGAAAACCCCAAATAGGGTCACAAGAATTAGACACAACTAAAAAACAATTGAACTGACTGAACTGATTCAGTTTTGGGGGCTAGATTTTAGAAAGAACATGGATAAGTTGAAGAACAGCATGCCATATGAGGACAAACTGATCCTCACGTGTTCAGCCTGGAGATAAGAATATTGGCTGAGGGTGGGGAAAGGGACCATATTATGCCTGTATTTTAAGAGCGGTCATGTGGAAGGAATTACTTATGTTATACTTGGGCAGAGAGGGCAGAACTGGAGGTATAGTGAGTTTATTCTTATTTTAGCTCTTCAAGCAAAAGTTCAATGACCATTTACAGGTATGTTGTAGTTTAGGTCAGGCTAGACTTCATGGCCTCTGGGGTCCTTTTCAGCTCTGAGATTCCATGACATCTTTTAGTTTTATTTCCCATTATTCTCTTTAATGCTCTAGTTAAACTGAACTACCCTTCCCTAAACTTTCCTACCTCATTTTCTTTGTTCACTCTTGGAATATACTCTACTACCCACCATCTCTGTCTGTTGAAATACTTCCTTTTCATCCTTTACAAACCAAATTCTTCATAAAAAATTCTTTTTGATTCACATACACCTACCTCCAGCTATAAGTAATCTCTATTTATAACTTTCATATACAATCATATTGTATATTAATATTATGGCTTTTTTCTATATACATGTCTTATTTCTTCTACTAGACTGTGATTTCCTTGAAGATGGGCACTGAATCCTTAATAAATGTTTGTTGTTGAATAGAAGTGCATGGGAGAAGATAGAACCTATAGAAATCACTTTGTGAGTAGCTCTTGTCTAGGGCCGTCACCTTCAGAAACCCAACACTTCCCACAATATAAAGAAGCCCCTACAACATTGCATGAGAGGCATCACCAAGAATCCACTGCCCACATAGCTTGGAAAAATGCAGAGATTTTCTAGTTACTCCTGAAACAAACTAGAAATGGGAAAAAGTAGGACTGTGTTGGGAGATAGAAACCAAAGTCACACCTACCTTCCATTGAGGCGTAAGATGGCTGAGAGGATATAACCCAGGGTGAAGCCAATGAAAGGCATCAAAGCAGAGATAGTCAGGAGACGAAATGTCATGACAAACATGATGCTTCGGCCAATGTTAATGGCAGCAAGGGCAGCAACGCCCACTGATAAAATAAGCATTATGATCATTCCCCCCTGAAAGTGAGGATAATGGGAAAAGAAAAAAAAAGAAAAACCTTTTTTTAAGAGACTATTCTTTAGTAATCCCAATTCCTGAACGAAATTGGAAGACCATATTTTATTAATTATTAATTAATTTATTTTGATTTATCAACAATCACTTCCATATGCTTTTGAGTTTAAAATTTTTCTCCCCCTTCCTCCCACCAACCTCCCCAAGATGGTGCACAATCGGATATAGGCTGTATGTATACATTCTTATTAAACATATTTTCACATTAGTGATGTTGTAAGTAAAAATTAGACCCAATAGGAGGAACCACCAGAAAGAGGAAATAAAACTCAACAGAAGAGAAAAAAAATAGCAAATAGTATGCTTCAATCTGCATTCAAATTCCATAATTTTTTCTTTGGATGTGCATAACATTTTCCATCATGAGGCCTCTGGAGATGTCTTAGATCCTTGTATTGCTGGGAAGGGTTAAGTTTATCAATATTAGTCATCACACAATGTGGCTGTTATTGTGTACAAATTCTCTTGGTGCTGCTCACTTCACTCAGCATCAGACCATACAAGTCTTTCCAGGTTTTTCTGAAGTCAGCCTGTTCATCATTATAGCACAATAGTATTCCATTACATTCATATACCACAACTTGCTCAGCCATTCCCCAATTGATGGGCATCCCCTCAATTTCCAATTCTTTGCCACCACAAAAAGAGCTGCTGTAAATATTTTTGTACATGTGGGTCCTTTTCCCATTTGTATTTCTTTGGGATATAGCCCTAGAAGTGCTATTGCTGGGTCAAAGGGTATGCACATTTTTATAGCCCTTTGGGCATAGTTCCAAATTGTTCTCCAAAATGGTTGGATCATTTCACAACTCCACCAACAATGCATTAGTGTTCCAATTTTCCCACATCTTCTCCAACATTTATCATTTTCTTGTTTTGTCATGTCGGCCAATCTGATAGGTGTGATGTGGTACCTCAGAGTTGTTTTGATTTGCATTTCTCTAATCAATAGTGATTTAGAGCATTTTTTCATATGACTATAGATGGCTTTAATTTATTCATCTGAGAACTGCCTGTTTGTATCCTTTCACCATTTATCAACTGGGGAATGACTTGTATTCTGATAAATTTGACTTAATTCTCTATATATTTTAGAAATGAGGCCCTTACCAGAGAAACTGGTTGTAAAAATTCTTTCCCAATTTTCTACCTTTCTTCTAATCTTAGTTGCATTGGCTTTGTTTGTGCAAAAACTTTTCAATTTAATGTAATCAAAGTTATTCATTTTGCTTTTTGTAATATTCTCTGTCTCCTGTTTGGTCATGAATTCTTCTGCTCTCCATAGATCTGATAGGTACACTATTCCTTGCTCTCCCAGTTTGCTTCTAGTATCAGCCTTTATGTCTAAATCATGAACCCATTTTGACTTTTTTTTGGTATATGGTGTGAGATTTTGGTCTATGCCTAGTTTCTGCCATATTTCTTTTCCAGTTTTCCCAGCAGTTTTGAGAGGCCATATTTTAATCACCTCTCCTTCTTCCATTTTCATTCCCAGGAATAATAGTTTTCGTGAGTGCCTCACTTTGTATGTAGTATATCATTTGATACTCATCATAACTCTATGTGATAGATGCTTTTATTATCTCCATTTGACAGACAAGGAAATGACGGAGACTGAAAGAGGTTAAGAGATTTACTCAAGGTCACACAGCTAATAAATATTGGAGGTGAGGTGTGAACCCAGTTCAGCACACTTTCCATCTGCTTCTCATTAAAAGGAAGCTTCTTAAGGACAAAGAACATATTTCTTAGTAACCCCTTCAACAAAAACCAGCATATTTGAGTGTCCTCCATCCATGAGGAGGCTATGTCAGTGTGGGGAGCTTCTTCCATCAATGTGAATATAACCATGTATAGCAAATAGGGCAGCTAGGTGGCACAGCAGATAGAGCACTAGGCTTGAAATCAGGAAGACTCATATTTATGAGTTCAAATCCAGCCTCAGACGTGGGTGTGTGTGCATGCTTGCGTGTGTGGGGGTGTGTGTGTGAAAGACAGAGACAGACAGGGACAGAGACAGAGAGACGGAGAAAGAGAGAGAACCTTGACAAGTCACTTAACCCTATTTCCCTCAATTCCTCATCTGTAAAATGAGCTGGAAAAGGAAATGGCAAACTACTCTAGTATCTTCTACAAGAAAACCCCAAATGAGGTCTCAAAGAGTCAGACACAACTGAAACGACTTAACAACAACAGATAGTTTAGTAGGTAAATCTGAGGGACTTTCCTAGGGTCACACAGCTAAGTGTGTGAGGTAGGATCTGAGGTCTTTCTGATTCCAAGTATAGAACTTTATCCACTATCTACTATGCTACAATGCCTCTGTTGCCTTCCTTCTAGTGATGCTTCAGGCATTTCTACAACCAACATAGAAAACATGATTATAAATAGTAAGACTAGCTTTTTTAACAAACATACCAGAATCAATGTGGGAAGTTGTTTTCCCTGACTATATATGTATATGACAGAGTTTGAATAAATTAATTAATATGCACTTATTAAGTACCAACTATGTGCCAGGCATTGGGATAGACTCTGGGGATATATATAATACTTTGTCATTTTAAAAATAATTTATTCTGTATCTACTTCCTGTTGCTTTTTTACCTTTGTGCTTATGAATGTCTTGACTTTGTATTGCTTTGTGGGGCAGAGGAAAGCACAATAGTATTGCATGTATTGATATGCCAGATTTTCTTCAAGCATTTCTCAATCATTGAGTATATAGGTTTTCCCCTTGCTTTCCACCATTAAAAGTAAAGCAAGTATGAATACTTTTTTTTTTACAATTAACATCTATTTTCCATATAACAATTTTAACTTCTAGTCCCATCAACAGAATCATGGAGTGAAAGGTTATGACCAATTTTGCAGCTCCTGTATGTTGATCTTTTCATGTTGCTCTGCTTTTTTTTTTTTTGCCTCAGGGCAAATCCCACTGGCAATGTGCCTGTTCCCTCATGGCCCTGTCAACACTGAATTTGGTTATTCTTAGGTTTTTTGATTGATTTGTTTTGGAGTTTGGATTTTTTTGCCTCTTTGATGGCTATAAGGTAATGTCTTGATTTCTCTGAATGTTAGAGAGTGTAAGCAATTTTTCAAGTGGTTGTTAACTTGTATTTTCTCCTTCAAAAAAGGCTCATTTGTTCTTTGGAGTGGGTATTAATGCTCTACTTTATATGTAGGAGTATCCTTTTTGTATGTTTTGAAATTCAGAATAAAAAAATAACAAATCACAATTTTGCAATGTGCTAGCCCCAATGTGAAATCAGAAGTTTCTGCCACCATCCCAAATCCCTGAATTGAATAAGATTTGTGGAACTGATAATCTGTGTATTTATGAATTCTCCAAGTTGACAGATCATGGCCATCTTGGGTCCCATTTTAGGGCATCCCTGCACTGTCGCTAATGCTAAATCAAAATTGTTCTGTTTTCTAAAAGAACCCAGGCAGACACAGCTTTCCTAAGAGGATAGAATTAACTATCTTGCTGGCTACCTTTGCAAACAGCCACATTTGAAGGGGAAGGGAGAATATCTAAAACTTTAAGCATCCAAAGCAGCAAAACAATTTTTGACCTTGGATGCCCACCCACACATCTCTTGGCATCCTCTTTGAGCTGCTTTTACATGAAAAACATCTGACAGTGGTGGAGTCAACTCCTGTCTGTATGCTTAGTAAAGGCAAACAGAGCCATTCACCTCATGATGACCTATCTGCAAAAGTCTGAGGGTCAAATGGAATCAATTTTTGTAAAGCATGCAGTACCTATTCATTGATTAACTCCCTTCCAAATCATCTTTACAGACCATTGTAATGTAAAGAATGCTTCATGACCAATTATCAGTCAGCTAATATACATTAAGTGCCTACTATGTGTCAGGCATTGTGCTAAATGCTGGCAATACAAATGTAAAAGACAGTCCTTGCTTTCAAGGAACACATTGTCTAACAAGGGAGAAAACAAGCAAATACACAAGCCACTACAAATACACTATATACAGAATAAATATGAAATAATATAAAGAGGGGAGGCACTAGAATTAAAAGGATAAGGAAAAGCTTCCTATAGAAGGTGGGAGGGTGGGTGGGGAGGAAGGAAGGGAGGGAGAGAATTTGGAACCCAAAGTTTTAAAAACAAATGTTAAAAATTGTTTTTACATGCAACTGAGCAGGCAATGGGGTATAGAAATCTATCCTGCCCTACAGGAAAATAGAAGGGGAAGGGGATAAGGTGTGGGGGGGTGATAGCAAAGAAGGCACATTAGGGGAACAGGTACTCAGAATGCCCACCATCTTGGGGTGGGGGGGAAAGGAGAGATGGGGAGAAACACATATTGATATGGCTAACATGCCTTTTTTTTTCTTAATTATTCTTCTTTATTATAAGGGAGGATTCTATTGGTGGAAGGGAGCATTAGGAAATGACAGTTATGTAAAAAAGAGCATTTAACTGTAGTGAGGATAGTCCCCTTGAGTGCAGAATGGGGGTGTCATTGTTTGGCTTGAAAGGAAAGAGAAGAGACATCTCTTGTCTTTTCTCTCATCTTTCTCCAAGGAAAACTTTAATTTCTGTCAGGAAGTGAAGTAGGAAGTTGAGGTCAGAGGCTAGCCCCTTCCTCTCCTATGTCTAAGATTGTCATTAGCAGTTGAGTAGTTTGTAAGAAAGATGGGGTAGACCTGAGTATGATATGACTTTAAAATGTAAAACCATCTAGGAGCAGTTAAAAAGAGTAATTATCTTATACAAATGACGTGCAAGAGGAAGAAGCAATGCAGAGGAACTAATTGGGGGAAGAGGGCTGGTTATTCTAGCAACTTTTATCAGGAATGGGTTCAAGAGACAACAATACATATATATCTAGAAAAAGTCTTCTAAATTCAGAAAAAATAAAACGGTAAGGGAATAGGGAGCAGGGAGAGGACAAAGAACGGATCTTTAGAGGGGAGGGTGAGGAAATAGGTTAAATGGGGGTATAGAAGGGTGTTGAGATTAATGAGAATGAGAGGATAAGGGAGGGATCTTTAGAGGGGAGGGTGAGAAAATAGGTTAAAGGGAGGTATAGAAGGACATTTAGATTTTTGAGAATGGGAGGATATTGGAAGGATCCTTGGTTGAGGGGGGAAGGGAGGGAAGGGGGAATAGGCTAAGTAATAGGAGGGTAAGGTAGTGGGTAGAAGTAAACTAGAGGAGTCAGGAGGGATAGGAAATAAGAGATATGCACAAACATAAATACAAAGATCAGGTGTAGAATTTCTTAGGGAAAGTATATGTCTATATATGTACCTATGTATGTATATATGTATATGTGTATATATTTATATACACACACATATCTATATCTATATCTCCGGTACTTAATTATGACTTTTGGAGGGAGTGAGGGAAAGGAGGGTGAAAGAACAAAGTAAAAAGTGCACAGTGATAGAACAAAAGAAAACTTACAAGGAAGCAAAGAAAAGATGGGCTGCTCTCAACACAATGTATAGTATTTATCATACAGGCTTTCTTGAAATGAAAATTTATTGCTATGTATTTTAAATCTTTTCTTATGTTCTGCTGTGCACATGACATGTTTTTTTTTTCTTTTCTTATTTTGTGTTTAAGTTTTGACATTTAAGTTTATGATATGTTTCTTTTTCTTTTCTCTTTTCTGTATTTGAGTTCTGGTGTTTGAGTCTAAAGTGAAAAAAAAAAAAACTATTTAGATAAAAAAACAATGTGAGTGAATTTAAAAGGAAAAATGTGAAATGATTCCGTAAAGGTAGTTTCCAGTCATATTGTGAATATCAACCAACCAACAGATATTTATTTTCAAAGTAGTGTAATGAACAGAGAGCTGGCCTCGAAGCTGAGAAAATCTGACTTTAAATCTTTCCTCCTTGCCCTTCCAGTCAAGTCATTTACCTTCTCAGTGCTCTAGACAACTGTCTAAGACTATAAATTGCTGAGAAGATGCCAACCTGCATTGACAAAGGAAGTTTCCTTATCTAGAAATTCCCTATACCAATGAAATCACCAATCCAATCTCTGTCCCTATCCCTTTATGCCAGGGACTATGCCAGGTTCTGAGGATACAAAGACAAAGGAAATGAATCAGTTTCTGCATTCAAGGAGCTCATATCCTCTCAGAAGGGACAATATATACATATACTATATAGATGCAACATAATCTTGGTGTTGCCAGGATTAGGGCCATGAATGCCTGCTAGTTCTGGCAGAAATCCCAAACAGCATTTCTCTCCTCCAAGTTCCCTATGGCTGTTGCTCTCACAATGGACTAATGGCACCTGGACTTTGACCAGCTAGCACCTCTCATCCAAAGGGAGGGAGAGAGCAGAAGCCATGGGAGATAAGAATGAGCACTGTGAGTGACAGTCTCTGTCATGTCTCTACCCCCAGCTTGCTACATTAGAGACTCAAGAAATTCTTTTCTTGGGTAAGATCCAGAACTATCTCCCTTGGTTGGGCTGAGTTATCTCACTCCAAAAGGGAGAGTTCCTTCTCTCCCCTTGGAGGGAGGTATATGTTCTCCTATGTATACCTTCTCTAATTTCTGTTTGTTTTTTGCCAGGAAGTGAATTCTCTCTCTCTCTCTCTCTCTCTCTCTCTCTCTCTCTCTCTCCTCTCTCTTCTCTCTCTCTCTCTTTCTCTCTCTCTCTCTTTCTCTCTTTTCCTTTTTGGTGAGGCAATTGGGGTTAAGTGAATTGCCCACAGTCACGCAGCTAGTAAGTGTGAAGTGTCTGAGGCCAGATTTGAACCCAGGTCCTCCTGACTCCAAGGCTGGAGCTCTATCCACTGAACCACCTGGCTACCCCAGTGAATTCTCTTAATATTTTTTTTACTTTAAATGTATTATTTACTTATTTTGACATTCATTTAAAAAAAATTTGAGTTCTGAATTCTCTCTCTCCCTCCTATCCCTGTAGCACCCATTGAGAAGGAAAGAAATGTGATATCAATCATATGTATGAAATTATGCAAAAATTTCCATATTAGCCACGTTGCAAGAAAAGCAAGAAAAATAAAATGAAAAAGTTGTGTTTTAATCTGTTCTCCATGCTATTTTTCTTGTTTATTTCTCTCTCTCTCTCTCTCTCTCTCTCTCTCTCTCTCTCTCTCTCTCTCTCTCTCTCTCTCCCTCTCTCTCTCTCTCTCTCTCTCTCTCCCCTGTCTCTCCTCAAAAGCCTGTTTTGTTTCTGACTGCTGCCTCCCTTAATCTGTCCTCTCTTCTGTCAGTTCTCCTCCCATCCCTTTCCCTTACTCTCATCTCTTCCTACTTCTCTGTTAGGTAAGATAGATCTCTATACCCAACTGAGAGTATATGTTATTTCCTCTTTGAACCAAGTCCAATGAGAGTGAGGTTCAAGCATTTTCTGCCACCCTCCTCCATTTTCTCCTCCACTGTAAAAGATCTTCCTTGTGCACCTCTTTTACATGAGATAATTTTCTGTCACCATAGTAACTTTTTATGGTCAGGTTCTTTTTTTGGTTATTGTTGTCTGGTCATTTTTCCAACCTATTTCTTAATATTATGTTAAAGTTGGACTCTGTTCCCAGGATGTAAGGGGCACTGTCCGAAGCTTCAGGGGTTTTTTGTTTGTTTGTGTGTGTGTGTATGCGTGTGGTGTGTGTGTGTGTGTGTGTGTGTGTGGTGTGTGTGTGTGTGCACGCTGATATTTTCAGAGCCAGTTCTGGGGGTCTGTTTTTGGTGCTTCCAAGGTGATATGATCTATGGACAGGTGTGGTTACTGCCGTCCTGGCTTGTGCCAGGTTCCCCTGCAGCCATAAGTGTTAGTATTCCTCCTGGTGCTGGAACTTTGTCCAGAGCCCCTGGTCCTTTGCAGCCCCTAGCACTAGTGTTCCTTTCTGCCTTTGAACTGAGACCAGGGCTCTTGCTTCCTTGTTAGTGACCACAAATCCTCTTCTCCACCCTAGAACTGTGACCAGGGCTTCTGATCCCCTGAAGCTACAATCACTAATGCTACCCTTGGCCCTGGAATTGTGGCCCAGAACTGTACATAGGCAATGCAAAAGGTTTCTGCACCTAGTGCCAGCAAAGAGTCCTTTGTAATTTCTTTCCGTCCAATTATCTGATGCCCTTTAGCATTTATCTTTGGACTGAGAGCTCCTGAAACTGCTATTGCCACTATTGCAATCACCTTCAAGGGCCAGCACTGGTGTTACTGCAACTTGTGCTGTACTCCCAGTTGACCCCCCTCCCAGTTTCACAGACCTCTCCTGATGACCTCTTAAGTTGTTTGGGGCTGAGAAAATGCCTAACCCTGACCTTTTATTGGCTCTGCCACTCCAGAATTAGATTTGAGGCATTATTTTAAAGTTGTTTGGAGGAGAATGCTGGGAGTTCAACTGAGTTGTGCCTCTACTCCACCATCTTGGCTCTGCCCCCCTGATTTCTGCTTTGATATGATTTGAATAAATGAGTTTCTTTGCTGTTCTCTATGTGTGTTCATTGTGGAACTGGTATTAAGTGGGCAAGGTGAAAAGCCTTGGTTATAAAGATTGCAGTCCTCCTTCTTCCCTAAAATTACAAAGCAATAAGAAGTTAGATCAAATCCAATCATATCCCCTACATGAACAATATTTAAGGGAGCAGATAGACACACTTCTAGCCTCTCTCTCTCTGAGGAGAGCAGACTTCCAGCCTCAACTTTCTACTTTTCCTCTGGACAGAAATGAAAGTCTCCCTTGGAGAAGGTTTGGGGAGAAGAGGCTAGAAATATCTATTCTGCCTCCCTGAGCCTTCTCCTCATGTAGCACTCCATCTTGCTATACTTCTAATTCAGAAATCCTAGGATTCCACAAAGAATATGCTCTCTTGTCCCCCATTTATCCTGGGCTGTTTCAGAGAGGAGGAGGTTTTGTGTCATAGTCACAACTAACCTTCATTTCAGTTATTTTCCTGGGGTAACGTGTGATAGAGGATGGATAATTGGCAAGCTGAAGCAGTGAGCAATGTAGATCAGACCAAAAGAATGAATATACAGAAGAAATTCTGTCAAGACTCACTGAAGCATGTTAAACTGTAAGGGATAAATGAGGATAATAGTATCTTTCTTGGATTGTTGTAATATCTTCCTGCCTCAAATCTCCCTAAACATTTTTCGTACAGCTGACATATCAGTGGTCCTAAAGCACATATCTGATCATGTCTCTCCCTTATTCAATTAACTCTAATGGCTCCCTTCCTTTTCTAACTTTCCCTAAACAGAGAAAGAACAAGTGAATCCAGACTGTCCTACAAACAGGATTAGTCAGGGGTTCCAGGGAGAGGGAAGATGCAGTGAAATCAAGCTGGTTAGCCTTTACCTCAGGCGACTCCTTTTCCCGTTTGTTCTTTCCATGCAACTTTAGAAAGAGAAAACCATACCCCTCCAGGGGTAAAGCTAAAGGAATTACTAAAAAGTAGGTCATATTTAAAGGAAGGATCTGGGAAAGAGTAGTAACTCACACAAGAGTGGGAGCCAAAAGAGGGAGTAATTAGTTCTTTCCTACCTATCAGTTAAGCATCTTCTATGCATACATCCCATACATGCTAGAAGTATATACTACTGAGGATCTATTTGATCTCTGGCAGTTTTGATCCATTGCTCGATCATTGGTAAATCCATCTCTCTTCATGATTTTTCAAAGATCATCAATTGTGCATGCTTCTAACAAGTATCTTCAGCTTGCTCATTCTGTTAGCAAACTCTGTAACATGATTCTCAACATACTTATATCTGTATGTATTTCTGTCTTTGTATTCTCAGTGCCCAACACATAACTAACATTTAACAAATGGTTGGTGATTAGTTGATTGAGTTTGGCCACAGAGCAGCCTAGCTGGCAGCAGCCAGATGTAGAAGCTTATGAAGATAAGCTTCATGTGCCATAAATAAATGGTCCTCTTGCCTGTAATATACTCCTATCTCCCCTCTGCCAGGTCCAGCTGATGTCCTGGGAGTCTTTGCTGTCTATTCCAGCCCTCATTGGTCTTTCTTTCCTCTAATGTCTATAATGTTATAATCTGTACCATATAACTGAATACCCGCTGTCTTAAATTGTTGGCAGGTCTTTCACCTGCATTAGGTTTTGATTGTGTTTTTTTTAATTTAAAAAAATTTTTTTCAGCCAAAGTCAAGGTTTATTAGAACATCTGTCATACTGGGCAGACTCTTATGGACTCTGAACATCAGTGAGCTATTGGCCAGATTTTAAGAATCTGAGCGGTGGCTAGATTGCAAGAATCTAAGTTCCTGCATTAGTTTTTTGTCCCCTTCAACAAAGTTCCTTGAAACTAGTCACAGATAATTTTTTATACTTTTTCTATGAGTTCTATCTACTAGCATGTAGAGGGGTATGTGGCACAGTCTTATTAGTTGATTCATGTATTCCTTAATAGCAAAAGAGCCAGCTGCAAGTAAAATCAGGCTCTACACTATATAGCAGAAAGAGTTGTGGGCTTTCAGTTAGAAGATTTGGCTTTGAATCCCATCTGTCAGTTGAAATTGCACACTCACCTTGAGTAACTGGTGCCATGATGCACCTGGGGACAGTAGCTTCTTTTTTGAAATTCAAGATTAAGACATTCTGTCAGATGTCATGGAAGAAGACTATGGCAACTTTAGAAATCTCTTTCTCCAAGCTAGAAGTGTCTTGGACAGAGATTAATGTTAAATTAATAGAATCATTTCTAGCAGACTTGATCCTAAATCACAGAGTACATTATTAGTATTATTTTTTCTTCCATGTTAACTTCTCGCTGTGCATTCATTTCCCTTACAGCCTAATGAAGTAGATGACAAATTAATTTACATAGTGTTTTAAAACTTGTGTAATGGGATCTTGATAAATGCCCAGATCACCTAGGATGGAGTCAAGCATGTAGATATAGGTGCATGTACACCCATGTTGCCTCATTACAACCATATGAAATAGATCAGGTAGGTATTGAACTTTACAAATAAGGAAACTGAGGCTCAGAGAGGTTAAGAGATTTGTCCATAGTCACACAGCTAGTAAATGTCAGAGATGGGATCTGAAACTAGGTTTTCTTGACTCCAAGTCCAACATTGCAAACTTTATCACACTACCTATAGTGTAGGTATTATTATCCCAAACAAATATTAGATATTTGACAGATGAGGAGACTGAGACACAGAAAAGTTAAATGACTTGCTTAAAGTCAAACAGCTAGCTAATGTCATGATTCCCAGTTCAATGGTCTTTGAATTTACCAACACTACGTTTTCAAGGGCAGCCAGGTGATGCAGTAGATAGAATATTGAGCCTGGAGTCAGAAAGATTCATCTTCCTGAGTTCAAATCTGTCTTCAGACACTTACTACCTATGACCCTAGGTGAGTCGCTTAACTCTGTTTGCCTCAGTTGCCTTATCTTTAAAATGAGCTGGAGAAGGAAATGGAAAACCACTCCAGCATCTTTGCCAAGAAAATTCCAAATGGGGTCACAAAGAGTTGGACATGACTGAAAATGACTGAAGAAACATTTTCTCAAGGGTCACTGATCCTCCTGAATTCTTACCCTAACAATGTAGCGTCCATACTGTGGCCTCTTGGAATTGATGATGATTCCTATGGTGCAAGGAATAAGTATCAAAGCCAGTGAGATGGCAATTTGCGCATAGGGCACCTTGTCCTTGAGATCCCCTTCATAGATTCCTTTGGAGTAGATGTACAGCAGGAGCGGCATCAGGCCCAAGGCAAAGAAAGTGGAGCAGGTAGTCATCACAATGCTGGAACAGAAGGAGATGGAAGAGAACTGAAATTGGAACCTGGGGCGTGGCTGACCACACCAGCTGTGTCAGATTACTTCCTCCTCATTCCAATCTATGACAATCCCGGTAGCACCTCAGCCCTGCAGTATTTACCAGCTATACAGCAATCATCAAAACTTCTTGGTACTGGCTAAGAATAGGGATGTGGATCAGTGGAATAGGTTAAATGTGCAAGACACAGTAGTCAATGACAATAGTAATCTATTATTTGATAAACCCAAAGACCCTAGCTTCTGGGATAAGCACTCTTTGAAAAAAAACTGCTGGGAAAACTGGAAAAGAATATGGCAGAAACTAGGCATAGACCCAAATCTCACACCATATACCAAAATAAAGTCAAAATGGGTTCATGACTTAGATATAAAGGCTGATACCATAAGTAAACTGGGAGAACAAGGAACCTGTCAGATTTATGGAGAACAGAAGAATTCATGACCAAACAGGAAATAGAGAACATTATGAAAAGCAAAATGGATAATTTTGATTACATTAAATTGAAAAGTTTTTGCACAAACAAAGCCAATGCAACTAAGATTAGAAGGAAGGCAGAAAATTGGGAAAGAATTTTTACAACCAGTCTTTCTGATAAAGGCCTCATTTCTAAAATATATAGGGAATTAAGACAAATTTATAAGAACACAAGCTATTCCCCAATTGATAAATGGTCAAAGGATATGAACAGACAGTTCTCAGATGAAGAAATTAAAGCCATCTATAGTCATATGAAAAAATGCTCTAAATCGTTATTGATTAGAGAAATGCAAATCAAAACAACTCTGAGGTACCACATCACACCTATCAGATTGGCCAACATGACAAAACAGGAAAATGATAAATGTTGGAGAGGATGTGGGAAAATTGGAACACTAATACATTGTTGGTGGAGTTGTGAAATGATCCAACCATTTTGGAGAACAATTTGGAACTATGCCCAAAGGGCTATAAAAATGTGTATACCCTTTGATCCAGCAGTAGCACTTCTAGGACTATATCCCAAAGAGATCAAACAAATGGGGAAAGGACCCACATGTACAAAAATATTCATAGCAGCTCTTTTTGTGGTGGCAAAGAATTGGAAACTGAGAGGATGGCCATCAATTGGGGAATGGCTGAGCAAGTTGTGGTATATGAATGTAATGGAATACTATTGTGCTATAAGAAATGATGAACAGAAAAACCTGGAAAGACTTATATGGTCTGATACTGAGTGAAGTGAGCAGAACCAACAGGACTTTGTACACAATAACAGCCACATTATGCAATGACTAAGATTGTTAAACTGAACCATTCTCAGCATTGTGAGGATCTAAGACATCTCCAGAGGCCTAGGGATGGAAAATGCTGTCCACATCCAAAGAAAGAGCTATGGAAGTCGAATCGCTATCATGTATTTTTACCTTCTGTTGAGTTTTGTTCATCTTTCTGATGGTTCCTCCTAATGGTTTTCATTTGTACTTACAACTTCACTAATGTGAAAATATGTTTAATGGGTATTTAAATGTAAAACCTATATCAGATTGTGCACCGTCTTGGATGGGGGGAGGAAGGGGGAGAAGAATTTTCGACTCAAAAGCATATGGAAGTGATTGTTGATAAATCAAAATAAATTAATTTTAAAAATGGAAAAAAAATATTTAGCAGCTATAGAGAGAAAGGTTATTTAGAGAATCTTTTGATCCAGGGACGTTCAGTTCATTAGTGTCATGGAGAGTGTTAGGGCTCTGGTTTCTAACCTATGGAAGTGACCAGGGCCATTTTGTGCACTAGCAAAAAGCACTAGTTTAATAGTCAGAAGATCCAGGTTTGCATTCCATCTCTGCTCCTGTGTGATCTGGAATAAGTTTCTTAACATCTCTGGGCCTCGGTTTTCTAATATGTAAAATACGTAAGATGTTCCCTAAAGTCTCTTTCAGTTCAAAATCTATTGCACTCTTTTGGGAGTACTCTTTGGGAATGGTGTATGATCAAAAGCAAAACCATACTGTGAGCATTTCTATTCTGTCCTCTGGAAAACTCATCCAAATTCCAGAGCTCCCAGATCAAGGAGAAAGTGCTTCAAAGCATCCAAAAAGAAACAATTCAAATATTATGGTGCTACATGGATTACACAGGATTTGGTTGCTTCCATGTTAAAGAATCAGAGGGCTTGGAATATGATATTCAAGGAGGCGAAAGAGTTAGGATTACAACTGAGAATCACCTACCCAGAAAAATGGAATATAATCCTTCAGGGAAAAAATGGATATTTAATGAAATAAAGGACTTTCAAGCTTTCCTAATTAAAAGAACAGAGCTGAATAAAAAATTTTAATCTCCAAATACAAGACTCAAGGGAAACATAAAAAAGAAACAAGAAAGAGAAAACATAAGAAATTCAATAAGGTTAAACTTTATATTTCTATATTGCAAGATAATATTTGTAACTCTTAAGAACTTTATTGCTATAAGGGCAGTTAGAAGGAGTATTTGTAGACAGAGGGTATGAACACAAGGTGACTTTGATGAGATGAAACCTCTCAAAAAAATAAAGGGGCGAGAAAGAAGATTGCACTGGGAGAAGAAGGAAGGGGGAGATTGAAGAGGGTAAATTATCTCACATAAAAGAGGCATGAAACAACTGGGAAATAAGATATACAGGAAATGGAGTATAGAAATCTATCCTGCCCTATAGGAAAATTGAAGGGGAGGGGATAAGAGAAGGGGGTGGAGAGAGATAGAAAGGAGGGCAGATTAAGTGTATTCAGAATGCATGCCATTTTGGGGTGGGGGAAGGGATGAGATAGGGAGAAAATTTCAAACTCAAAATCTTGTGGAAGTGAATGTTGAAAGCTAAAAATAAATTAATTAACTTGATTTTGAAAAAAGAAAGAAAAGAGGCAAGAAAGAGCTATTATAATGGAGAGGAAGTTGGGTTGGGTGGTGGCAGGCAATGCTTAAACCTTATTATCATCAGAATTGGCTCAAAGAGGAAATAACATACACACTCAGTTGGATACAGAAATCTATCTTACTCTATAAGGAAGTAAAGGGTGATGAGGATAAGAAAAAGGGATGGGGGTGGGGGACTGATAGAAAAGAGGGCGGATAGGAGAAGGTGATGATCAGGAGTAAAACACTTGTGAGGAGGGACAGGGTCAGGGTAAGGGAGAGAGAGGAATAAACAAGGAGAAAATAGAATGGAGGGAAATACAAAGTTATTATAACTAAAAATGTGAATGCAGTGATCTCACCCATAAAACAGAAGCAGATAGCAAAATGGATTATGTTGTTTACAGCATGTAATATGTTGTTTACAAGAAACACATTTGAAGCACAGAGACACAGAGTAAAGATAAGGGTCTGGAACAGAACATACTATGCTTCAGCTGAAGCAAAAAAATCAGGGGTGATATGACCTCAGACAAAGCAAAAGTAAAAACAGATTTAATTAAAATAAATAAGGAAGGAAACTATATCTTGCTGAAAGGTACCATAGACAAACGAAGTAGTACCAATACTAAGTATATATACACCAAATGGTGTAGCAGCTAAATTTTTGAAGGAGAAACTGAAACTTTCCCCTCTCAGACCTAGATAAATCTAAAAAAATAAATAAATAAGAAAGAAGTTAAGGAGGTGAATAAAATTCTGGAAAAGTTAGCTGTGATAGAGCTCTGGAGAAAATGGAATAAGAATAGAAAAAAATACCTTAGGAGAGCAAATTAGGAGAGCACGGAATAGTTTTATCTATCAGATCTGTGGATACGGACCAAACAAAATATAGAGAGCATTATAAAATGTAAAATAGATAATTTTGATTACATAAAATTAAAGTTTTTGCACAAACAAAACCAATGCAATAAAATTAAAAAGAAAGCAGAAAACTGGGGGAAAATTGATAGAAAATATCTCTGATAAAGGCCTCATTTCTCAAATATATCTAAGTCAAATTTACAAAAATACAAATCATTATCCAGTTGATAAATAGTCAAACGATATGAACAGGTAGTTTTCAGATGAAGAAATTAAAACTACCTATAGTCATATGATAAAATGCTCTAAATCACTATTGATTAGAGAAATGCAAATCAGAATGACTCTGAGGTACCACATCACACCCATCAGATTGGCCAACATGACAAAACAGGAAAATGATGAATGTTGGAGAAGATATGGAAAAGTTGGAACACTAATGCATTGTTGGTGGAGATGTGAAATGATCCAATCATTTTGGAGAGCAATTTGGAACTATGTCCAAAGGGCTCTAAAAATGTCCATACCCTTTGATCCAGCAATAGCACTTCTAGGGCTGTATCCCAAAGGGATCATAAAAATGGGGAAAAGACCCACATATATAAAAATATTTATAGCAGCTCTTTCTATGGTGGCAAAGAATTGGAAATTGAGAGGATGCCCACCAATTGGGGAATGGCTGAACAAGTTGTGTTATATGAATGTAATGGAATACTATTGTGATATAAGAAATGATGAGCAAGGGGCAGCTAGGTGGAGCAGTGGATAGAGCACTGGCCCTGAAGTCAGGAGGACCTGAGTTCAAATCTAGCCTCAGACCAAACACTTGACACTTACTAGCTGTGTGACCCTGGGCAAGTCACTTAACCCCAATTGCCTAAAAAACAAAAAACAAAAAAACCCATGTAATTGGGGGGAAAAATAAAATGTTATTTTTTTTTAAAAGTACATAGAGAATAAATAGGGGTATTTAGATGGCACTGTGTATAGAACACCAGGCCTGGAGTCATGAAGACTTGAGCTCAAATCTGGCCTCAGATACTTACTAGCTGTATGACCTGGGCAAGTCACTTAGCCTTCTTTGCCTCAGTTTCTTCATCTGTAAAATGAGCTGGAGAAGGAAATGGCAAACCATTCCAGTATCTGAGTTAATTTACTCTTGTGTATTCATTTGTCTGTTCTAACCTTTATAACTTCTTTGATTTCTGCTTAATGATTACTTTGATAAGGAAGTTTACTAGCTACTCAAGATGGTTTTCATTTAACTGATGTTTGGTGGGAGGAAGCTAAGCTGGCCAAAGCAAGCTAAGTGTTACCCTCCCCTTGACAGAGATCAGGTGAAGTGCTCCTAGTATATACACATGCATACGCATAGTGTGCATGTATACACGCTGTTGTTTGTTCTTCCTTTTCAAAGAGGCTAGATTCAAACTCAAGTCTTCCTAAATCCAGCTTCAGCATTCTATTCACTGTGCTGCCTTTTGCCCTGAAGATAAAAGTTTTGTTGCATGACCCTATTGAGATATATATATAAACAAGCTTTGTTTTCTATAAGATTGTGTTCACTGAGACCAGAAGAAAAAGCTGAGGAGGAACCAGGAAGATTTGAGATAAGATAAAGCCAAGAACTTCTGACTGGAGGATGGTTGTTAAAACTTTGAAAGGGTTCACTTGGGAAGGTGTGTAAGTCACTTATCTTCTTCTCCTTTGCCTCAGAGAGGGTTTTTTGCTATAAGCAGAGAGCTTTGAGCTTCTCCTTATTCAATCCCTTAAGACACAAGTTCTCAGGTTTCTTTTATTAGTTTAAGATCAGCTTGGGCCTTTAGTTTAGTTTTTTCTAAAATTTGTTTTTGTTTTTTTTTAATGAGACTCAACTCAGGAAGTAAGGTCTAACTACTAATTCCACCGCTGGACCTACCATTGGATAACACCTCCTGGAACAAGAGAAAATTAGTTAATTATAGGAGATTTGGCTTAGATCTGATCAGGAGCAGAATAGGCTATTAATTATTAGTATAGAATAGAATTTTTTCACTGGAGATCTTTGAAAACAGCGGAGAGATGAATCCAGTTATGATGATCTGATGCTGAATTGACCAAGAACCCAAGAACCCAAAAAAGTATTGAGCACTTTGCTAGGAACTGTGAGGGATACAGAAAAAGTAAGACTATTTAGGGAGGGTGGAGTCAAGATGGAGTAGTAAAAGCAGTGACTTGCTTGAGCTCTCCCTCAAACTCCTCCAAATACCTGTAAAAAATGGCTCTAAACAAATTCTAGAGCAGCAGAACACACAAAAAGACAGAATGAAATAAATTTCCAGCCCAAGACAACCTGGATGGTTGATTGGAAAGGTCTATTGCGACAGGCTGGGAGAGGAGCACAGTACAGCATGGGCGCACAGGCAAAGATCAGGCCTTAGTGAACCTAGAGCAGTCCTCAGGGGATTGAATCATGGGAAGCTGTGGTGGTTTCCAGATTTCCTCAAGCCACAAACACCAAAGACAACTTAGAAGGTCAGTAGGAAAGGTCTGTTAGACCTTGGTGAGAGAAGAGCATGGTCTGGCCCCTGTCCCAGTGCAGCACCTGGGTGGGGTCTGCTTCCAGAGCTCTCAGCCCACAGACTGAGGGGGAGATCGAGTGGCTGACCAGAGAGGGATTGCAGGGATCTCTTTGCTGGCACTGAGCAGGGATTCTCTTGCTTTGCCCATGCTTGGATCTGGGTCATAGTCCTGGGTGGTGGTCCTGGGGTGAGGAGGAGTGCTGGTGTGGTGGAGCTTGTGGTGATGGTGGAGAGGGAATCATCCTCACAGTTACAGGGCAGAAAAGAGTGCTTGTGGTCACTCATAGACCACAGCCCAGGCCAGGAAAGGAGTAAACACCTTGCCTTTGATCCTACCACCTTGGAAGAAACTAAAAATTTACAGGTCCATAGAAGTATCTCTGAAAACAGCTGCACAAAACCTCCAAAGCTTGGGACAGTGCATTCTCCACACTGGAAGCAGACCCCTACCTTAACAAAGAGTTTAAAAGTCAAATAGTTGGCTGGGAACATGAGCAACAGCACAAAAAAGTCAGACCATAGGATCTTGCTTTGGTGACAAAAGATCAAAATGTACAATCAGAAGAAGGCAATAAAGTCAAAGCTCCTATATCCAAAACCTCCAGGAAAAATATGAATCAGTTCCAGGCCATGGAAGAACTCAAAAAGGATTTTGAGAGGCAAGTAAGAGAGGTAGAAGAAAAATTGGGAAGAGAAATGAGAATGACGCAAGAAACTAATGAAAAAAGAGTCAGTGGAGACACAAAAAATACTGAAGAAAATAACACCTTAAAAAATAGACTAACCCAAATGGCAAAAGAGTCCAAAAATCCAATGAGGAGAAGAATGCCCTAAAAAGCAGAATTGGCCAAATGGAAAAGGAAGTCCAAAAGCTTACTAAAGAAAGTGCTTCCTTAAAAATTAGAATGGAGTAAATGGAAGCTAATGACTTTATAAGAAATCAAGACATTGTAAATCAAAACCAAAAGAATGAAAAAATAGAAGACAATATGAAATACCTCATTGGAAAAACAATGGACCTGGAAAATAGATCCAAGAGAGAGAATTTAAAAATTATTGGACTACCTTGACAACTATGATCAAAAAAAGAGCCTAGACATCATCTTTCGAGAAATTATCAAGGAAAACTGCCCAGATATTCTAGAACCAGAGGGCAAAATAGAAATTGAAAGAATCCACTGATCACGTCCTGAAAGAGATCCCCAAAGGAAAACTCCTAGGAATATTGTAGCCAAATTCCAGAGTTCCCAGGTGAAGGAGAAAATATTGCAAGCAGCCAGAAAGAAACAATTCAAGTGTTGTGGAAACACAATCACGATAACACAGGATTTAGCAGCTTCTACATTAATGGATTGGAGGGCTTGGAATATGATATTCCAGAGGGCAAAGGAGATGGGTTTACAGCCAAGAATCACCTACCCAGCAAAACTGAGTATAATCCTTCAGGGAAAAAAATAGACATTCAGTGAAATAGGGGACTTTCAAACATTCTTGATGAAAAGATCAGAACTGAATAGAAAATTTGACTTTCAAATACAAGACTCAAGAGGACCATGAAGAAGTAAACAGGAAAGAGAAATCATAAGGGACTTATTAAGCTTAAACTGTTTACATTACTACATGGAAAGATAATATTTGTAACTCATGAGACCTTTGTCAGTATTAGGATAGTTGGAGGGAAAATATGTGTGTGTGTGTGTGTGTGTGTGTGTGTGTGTGTATATATGTATATATATATATATATATATATATATATATATATATATATATATATATATAGAGAGAGAGAGAGAGAGAGAGAGAGAGAGAGAGAGAGAGAGAGAGATAGACAGATGGATCGGGGGCACAAGGTGAGTTGAATATGAAGGGATGATATCTAAAAAATAAAATTAAGGGGTGAGAGAGGATTATACTGGGAGAAGGAGAAAGGGAAAGGTAGAATGGAGTAAATTATCTCAAATAAAACAGACAAGAAAAAGCTTTTACAGTGGACGGGGAAGGTGAGAGGGAATGAGTGAACTTATTCTCATCAGATTTGGCTTAAGAAGGGAATAACATACACACTCAATTGAGTATGGAAATCTACCTTACTCTACAGGAAAATATGGGGGAAAGGGATAAGAGGGAAGGATGATAGAAGAGAGGGCAGATTGGGGGAAAGGGTAATCAAAAACAAATACTTCTGAGGAGGGAGAGGGTCAAAAGAAAAAATAGAATAAAAGGGGGATGGGATAGGATGAAGGGAAATATACTTTGTTTTTCACAACATGACTACTATGGAAGCATTTTGCATGACTATACATGTATAACTTGTATTGAGTTATTTGCCATCTCAATGAGGATGGGTGGAGAGGGAGGAAGGGAGAGATTTTGGAAACCAAAGCTTTAAAAACAAATGTTAAAAATTGTTTTTATGTGCAACTGGGAAATAAGATATACAGATAATGCGGTATGGAAATCTATCCTGCCCTACAGGAAAATAGAAGGGGAAGAGGATAAGAGAAAGGGAATAATAGAAGGTAGGGCAGATTAGGGGAAGGGGTATTCAGACTGCATGCTGTCTTGGGGTGGGGGGAGGGGTGACATGGGGAGAAAATCTAGAATTCAAAATCTTGTGGGAGTGAATGTTGAAAACTAAAATAAATAAACAATAAAGACCATTTAGTACTTAACCAGAATACCCTCAGGAATGAAACAGAGAGCAACAGGACTAGATTACTGGAACTCACTAGCCCTACAGGAAAAACTGAGGAACCTTAACCCTGCTGAACCTCCCTGAATTGTGTGTTTACAGTTGCTCCTGCAGCATCCTAATTTTTGGACAGACTAATTCAAAAGATCTCCGATGACTGAATTGCTTTGGGCACCCATGCACACATGCACACACACACACACACACACACACACACACACACACACACACATATTTGAGGGGGTGATGGTGGTGGTGGTGGTGGAGGAGGAGAAGAATTGGGTATTTGTCTCTGGGTAATTTGAGATTCTATTAAAAAGAATCTTTCATGATTTCCCTGGACTGGTTGAAGCTGATGGGGTTGAAAAGAAGCTAGAACCAGTTTGTCTCTTAAATCTCTGGATCTAGGAAAGAACTCTAGAGCTGGTATGATAGTCATGGATTTCCCAATTTGACTATGAGTCAAATCTTCATCCTCTCAGGACAGTCTTGGGACCTTCACTAGAGCTACCTCAGGTGTCAGAGACGGGTATTCCCAGACTAACCTTTTCCCATCATCTTAGTGTTTAAGCCAAAGGACATCTTTTAATTCCTACCTAGGGTTAACAGTTGATACCGAGCACTTGATACCCTTCCCACTCCAGTAACACACCTTGACCAGATGGACCTCCCCAGCTTTCCACAGCACATTTTAACCCAACTTTAATCTTTTTGTTTTCACTGAATCGTGATGTCATTGCTGGGGGTCTTTTCAATACCAGGCTGCTCTGTTCTCATTCTATGCTACCTCTATCTTACCTGAGATTCATGTCTCCCTTTAACGCCAAACTGAAGATGTTGGATAGGGTCCCACCTGGGGAGCAGCCACATACCAATATGGCTAGGGCCTCAATATTGTTCAACCGGAAGATCTTGCCCAGAGCAAAGGCTGTGAGTGGCATCACCCCATACTGAGAGACCAAAGCAATGGCAATCCCTTTGGGCTTCCAGAAGTGAGCTTTCATCTTGCTGAACTCCAAAGTACACCCTAGGGAGATCATGACAATGAAGAGCATGAATACCAAGATGATACTGAGAGCCAAGTCAGTGGGACGCTTGCCAAAATTGGGTGGTAGAGTGAAGTTGAGAGAAGAAGAAGTATTGCTGGCACTCAGGCCCCAAATATTGTCCCCCATCTTCTTGCAGTTTCCTCTGGGACTGCTGTGGATGATGTGGATGTGGTTAACCGTCCTCTTTCACACCTTCTCTCCCCTCGGTTCTCTATGGTGCCTTTTAGAACTTTAGTACAAAATACAACTTTGGGTAAATAGAACGAATGATGCAATTGCAGGTTTCTTTGGCAGCTGCCTGTGGAGAGAGAACACAGAGCCATACCTGTGCCATTCCTCTCTTTTCTCCTCTGCCCAATTTTCCACCTTTCTATATCTCCCTATAAAATCCAGATATTTTCACCTCTCTTTTTCTGCCTTCACTAATTATAATCACAGGATAAGACCACCAAAAGGTGGTCCAGCTCATGTTCTATACCTCCATCTCCCAAACATCTTTCTAAAACCCATCAATCAGTGAGAATTATTGAATTTTACCTTATTTCTAGAATGTAGTCAGTGATTTTCAGGGGTCCATAGGAGAGAATGGGTGCAAAGAGTACAGTTTGCACATTCCTCTGCTTCTTTAGGGGTCTGCCAGGATTTCAGAGCAACTATATTCTATACTGCCTGAGACTGAGAATCTCTTCTCCTGTTTCAAGAAGAGTTGAGCCTAGACTTATGGCCAGCCCCTGCTGCTTTCTGTAGGGGATTTTATGCCTGGAAAGTGTGGTAGCTGAGCCCCATACTACTAACCTTGGCCATGCCTTCCTGGAAAATTCAATTGAGAAAGGGCAGGGCCATCGTTCCTGGGGTTTCTTTACCCCTAATGAGCACCCTAGCCTGTCCAATTGCCCTGCAAACTTATTTAAAGCAGTTATGTGGTGAAGATGATAGAGCACTGGGCCTAGAGTTGGGGAGGCCTGAGTTCAAATCCAGCTTCAGATACTAGCCATGTGACCTGAGGAAGTCACTTAACCTGTTTGCCTTAGTAACCTCATTTGTAAAATGGGGATAATAATAGTACCCAGGTTGTTGTGAGGATTGAATGAGATAATTGTAAAGCCCTTAGCATAGTGCCTGTTACATAGTAAGCACTACACAAATGGTAGCTATTATTATTACTGATATTTAGAAAAGAAGTATGTGGAAGCTTTTCCATCCTCACTTTTCTTGGCTTTGCCCAGTGCACTTGGCTTATACGTCAGAGTGGAAGGACAGAGGAAAGTGATAGATGGATTAGGAGGGACCGTGAGTGCCTTCTCAGACCAGTATGTGAATGTAATATCCCCTTACTCTAAGTGCTCTTTTACCAGATGCTCAGAGCAATGAGACTTTGGGCTGGGGAGCAAGAACGGAAGTGACATATGTGTGGTAGAGAGGTACTTGTGCTGAATGTCAGAGGGGGAGGGATGTCATAACAGTGGTAGCACCATTCTTCCTGGGGTGACCTTAGAAGTCCACTAACCTTGCTTTGGTGCAGGAGATCAGGTACTAGCCCTGGAGTTAGGAGAAGGTAAGTTCAAATATGGCCTCAGGTGCATACCAGCTGTGTGACCCTGGGCAAGTCACTGAACCCTGTTTGCCTCAGTTTCCTCATCTGTAAAATGAGCTGGAGAAGGAAATGGCAACCCACTCCAGTATCTTTCCCAAGGAAACCCCAAAATGGGGTCACAAATAGTCCGATATGACTGAAACAACGGAACAACAACATCATATTGCTTTCTTGTGGACTGGCTTTGGTTGAATGAGTCGGAGATCACGATGAGATAGTCAAGTCTACCATCATCACCTACCATGGAAATTTCAGTCTTCTACCGTGTCTGCTTGGATCCTAAGTCCATCCATGCCCTGTGCATGAGTACCAGCATCAAAAATACCTCTAGAATTTCTGCCTCTTTATCTAGTGAATTAAGACTCAAGTGAGCAGCAGTCCTTGCTCACTTGGTAAAGAACAGCATCAGGGAATTAAACAAATTCCAACCGTGTATTTCCTGGAACACCTTGTTCAATCCTATCGTCTGCAGGGATTATTGCAGAAGGCTTTTAGCCCCTGGTAGACGTTGATTTATCATGCATTGTTACTGAGCATTATATTATTTTATTTTTATTTATCAGTTCTAGGATGAGAATAAATTTTACGTACAATATCTAAATATGTTTGATAGGTATGCCAGTCACGTTATTGTAAATACTGACATTCCACCATAATACAAGGTTACAAGAGAGGGAGTGTTTCACAGATGGGTGGTGGCTCATGGCTAAATGGTGATTGGTTAGATCCACAAGTCAATGTACATTTTGGCAATGAGTTGAGACTGCTCATGAGAGAGAGAGGTGGATCTGAGGGAACAGAAGGTCAATGATTCTTTGCTAACCACAGAGAACACAATACTTACTCAACATTTCCACCAAGCAAGCATGTAAAGAGTTATCAGTAAATGGCTAAATAAATAACTTATTTAGACAATGTGGAAACTGAAAGACTATATCCTGTATCAGGAAGGTCATGTATCCTATATCCTAAAAGACTAAAACTATATCCTACCTCTCTTTCTATGATATTCTTATCACTCTCCAACAGAAAATGTTATATTAGCTGTTTTATTTTCTCTTTAAATTTTATTTTATTTATTCTGAACTTAACAAATACCAAATAAAATGAGCATTTCCATCACTGGAAGGTTCAATGAAAAACTGGATGAAAGACGTGATCCTTGTGATTGGACCAAGATCTACCAGGATTCTTCCCCTACTAACCCCTCCCCCCAACATGGATTAGACTAATTTGAGCTATCCCCCATATTTAATTGGCCCAGAACTGCATCACCCTTGATGCAGCTTCCTAGGAGCCTTTGGAAGCATTAACATGACTTTCTGGTCATTTAAGTCCCATTCATGTAGAGTCAAAGCCCTTCATACATGGCAATCTCATCTTGAAGTTACACAGGTCACCACACTCTGCTCTGCTGACCAGACACATTTCCTTAAGAAGACAAAGGGGACCTTCTACTTATAAGTGCTACTGTCCTTGTTGCATATGCTTTCTACGATAAGGCTAAATAAACCTCTTTTTACTAACTGTTGAATGACCTATAACGAGTGCCTCATTTTGTCCCAACATCAAATGTGAAATAATGAAGTAGGAGCCTGAGTCAGGCCCACCTTTAACAATCCCCAGGAAAGGAGATTCTTGCATCAGGCAAGAGGTTGGAAAAAATTAGCCCTAGAGCTCCACTCAGCACCAAAATCCTGGGTTAGCCTTTATGGAATCCTTTCTGGGGGCTTATCTTTCCTCTTCTCTCCACCATGACAACTGAAGTCTGAGGACTCCATGAACCAGAGCATTATAGGAGGAGAGTTTTATTTGGAGAAATCTCTGGAATTCTGAATTGACAGTCATGGATCAGACTATTGATCTCTGGCCAAAAAAAAAAAAATGTGCTTTCCTTTTCCTTTTTTTTTTTTGTTTCCTTGAATGGAAAGTCCACATTTGTTTTGGCTCATCTCATTTTGGTATGGGACTTTGAATGCTTTTGTCATGTGTTTATGTGGCAAATATGTTCCTAACAATACAGGCCAATGACTCCATTTGTGAACAGTTGGATTCACCAGGTTCCATTGTTCTGGAGCATTTCCACTTTATGTGGTTTGCCAAGGTCTAATTGTATTCTTCTTAATTATGTTGTTTATAAGTTCTAAAATTTCATTGTTTTAAGTAGAAATAGATCTATCGAGCAAGTTAGAACAAAATAAAATAAACTGGTACCATTTAGAGGTTCTTTTGCAAATGTTTTCTATCTAACATATGAACATGATTTCTTAATAGCTATTTGCCTTCCCAATAACTATGTTGGGTTTTTCTATCCAGGATTAAAATCTTTTGCCTATTATCAACCCAGCTTGAAAAGGACCCTTCTGGTGCAAAGTATAGCTATAACTACGTGTTACTTCAGTACCTCATTTTCAGGTACTGATATTTCTCTTCCTTAGCACAAAATTGATTCATCTAGCTATTTAGAGCATTTCAAAAAGTAAAAATTCTTTTCCAATGTATTCTAGCATGCATGTGATTTCTTATTAGCTATCTAGCTTCCAAATAATAACATTGGATTTCTCCTTCCAGTTTGCCAGTATTTTTGCTTTTTTCACAAGTTCAGCATCAGCAGGAATTTTCCAATGTGACTTGGTATACTCTTAATGTATGCTTGCATTCTACTTAAATATGTGATTTCCCTAATAATGTAATGTCCTCTCTGAGCTCATTTACCCAACTCATACTGGTTCCGGGAAGTGGAACTCCAGGGACTACTAATACTTTCAGAGTTCTAGGGGTACCATCACAATGTGGTGGTCATCCTCCTAATGCTGGCTCATAAGCTCCCCATCAATATGCTTCCTTAACAATTAGCCAGTAGACTGCTGTTCTTTACTCAAGAGGAATAGCAAGAACAGTAATTACAAAATATGTTTCTTAACGCCAGAGGCACACTTTTCCCCCACCCCACCTTGTAACAAGTATGCATATGTTTCTTTGTATCACCAGCATTTAGCATAGTGCATGACACATAGTAGGTGTTTAATAAATGTTTATTGCTTGAAGACTATATGCCAGGCACTGTTCTAAGAACTGGATAGTTTCAGAAAAAGCTGGGAAGACTTATATGAACTGATGCAGAGTGAAATGATTAGAACCAGGAGGGCAATTTATAGAATAACAACAATTTTGAAAGACGGAGCTCTAATCAATGCAATGACCAGACATGTCTCCAAAGGACATATGATAGACCATGTTACCCGTCTCGTGACAGAATGATAATGAACTCAAGGTACCAAAAAACATTTTTTGGACATGGCTGTCGTGAGGATTTGTTTTGTTTGACTATGCTTACTTACTACTGTTTGATTTTCCCCCCAGTTTTTAATTGGGGTGAGAGAGGGCGCTTTAGCAATATTAATACCACAAAATGGAGGGAAGAGGCATTTATACATTTTCTAAAATTTTACAGAAGGGAAAAAAGGAAATTCAGCAGGAATATAGAAAAGCAGGGCGGCTTTGAAAGTAACATGTAGGGGACAGCTAGGTGGCACAGTGGATAGAGCATCTGCCCTGGATTCAGGAGGAACTGAGTTCAAATTCAGCCTCAAATAAATAAATAAATAACACGTAAAAATAAATAAATAAATAACATATAAAATTATTATAGACTTTTTTGAAGCAAGCAGTGTGAGATTGAGGTTCATAGTTTCATATACAAATACTCTTTGTGTTCTCCTATAATGCGGAATTCTCCTTTTTCTGATGTTTAAGTTCAGAATAAAAAATAAACTTAAAAAAAAGATTGTCCTCACTATTATCTCACTTTTGGTCTCTCCCTATCTACTGGTTTCTTCCCTGCTGCCTCAAGACAACCAACTCTTTCATCCTGAAAAAACTCATTAGATCCTGCCACACCCACCAGTTATCATTATATATCTCATCCCTTTCTCAGCTCAACTCCTTGAAAAGGACATCTACAAGTGGTGTCTTTACCTTCTCTCTTCTAAATCCTCTGCAGTCTAACATCTGAGCTCATTACTCAACTGAAAATGTTTTTTCCAGAGTTACCAGTTATTATCTCTTAATTGCCAAATCAAATGCCCTTTTCTCAGTCCTCATCCTTCTTGACCTCTTTAAAGATTTTTACGGGGTTGACTACTTTCTCTTTCGTGATATTCGTCTTCTTTAGGTTTTCATGTCTTTTAGCTTTTCACCCTATCTCTCTGCCTTCTATTTCCTTTGCTGGTTCTTCATCCACGTAACACCTACTATCTGTGGATTTTCTACCAAGGCTCTGTCCTATGATCTCTCTCACTTGATGATCTCATCAGCTCCCATTGGTTCAATTATAATCTCTATGCAAATGACTGCCATATGGGAGATATCTTTATGTCCAGCCCTAGTCTTTCTGCTGAGCTCTAGTCCCAAATTATAAACTGACTATTAGAGATTTCTTTTTCTTTCTCTTTTCTTCCTTCCTTCCTTCCTTTCTTTTACATCTTTCTGTCTCACCCAGGCTGAAAGTGTAGCGACCCCTCACAGCACAGTCTCACTACTGATTGGCTCAGGAGCTTCATTTGACCTCCTTCATTTCTCCCCTCATTAAACAGGCAGGTCCTGTCTCCCAACCCATATACTGGTATCAGACTTAGTGTGGATACCCAATCTGTTTAGCCTACTGTAGCTTAGAACTCCCCAGATCAATTGATCCATCAAATTATAGGCATGTACCACCAGGTTCAGCTCTAGTGAAGACTTCAAATTGGATGTCTTGTAGGCATCTCAAACTCAACATGTCAAAAACAGAAGTAATTATCTTTCTCCCAAAATCATCCCCTCTTTCGTACTTTCCTTTTTTTTTTTAATGAGGATATCACCATCACCCAGATTCTCAATCACAGTGTAAATGAAGTGAGGAGTTGAGGATGACACTGTGAATTAGAAATCGAGGGGATGCCCATCAATTGGGGAACGGCTGAACAGGTTGTGGTATACAAATGTAACAGAATACTATTGTATGGTGAGCAGAGATTGGAAAGACTTGCATGAACAGATGCTAAGTGAAGTGAGCAGAACCAGAAGAACATTGTACACAGTAACAGCAACATCATGTGATGCCTGACTTTGTTAAACTTAGCTCTTCTCAGCAATGCAATAATCTAAGGCAATTTGAAAAGACTCATGATGGAAAATGCTATTCACATCCAGAGAAAAAACTATGGAATCTGAATGCAGATTGAAGCATACTATTTTCTCTCTCTCTCTTTTTTTTTCTCATGTTTCTTACTTTTTGCTCTGATTACTCTTTCGCAACATGACTAATGTGGAAATATGTTTAATATGTTTGTACATGTACAACCTATATCAAATTGCTTCCATCTTGGGGAGGGAGTAGGTAAGGGAGGGAGAAAAAAATTTGAAACTCCAAATCTTATAAAAATGAATGCTGAAAACTAAAAATAAATAAATGAGTAATTTTAGAAGAAATGAAGAAGGCATGAACTTGGATGGCGGCTATATGAGTAGAGAAAAGAGGATATGTGCAAGAGATATTATGAAGAAATAAATGACAATATTGGTAACTGACATGTATTCTTATAAATTTGACTCAGTTCTCTATTTGAGAAATGAGGCCTTTATCAGAGACATTGGTTTTAAAAATTGTTTCCCAGCTTTCTGCTTCTCTTCTAATCTTGGTTGCATTGGCTTTCTTTGTGCAAAAACTTTTTAATTTAATATAATCAAAATTATCCATTTTGCATTTCATAATGTGCTCTATCTCTCGTTTGATCATAAATTCTTCTTTCTCCATAAATCTGACAGGTAAACTATTCCTTGCTCTCCTAATTTGCCTATAGTTTCATCCTTTATGTCTAAATCATGTATACATTACGATTTTATCTTGGTACACAGTATAAGATATTGGTCTATGACTAGTTTCTGCCATACTATTTTTCAGTTTTTTGACAAGTAGTGAGTTCTTATTCCAGAAGCTGGAGTCTTTGGATTTATCAAACAGTAGATTACTCTAGTCATTGACTACTGTGTCTTGTGTACTTAACCTATTCCACTGATCCACTGACTCCATTTCTTAGCCAATATCAAGTAGTTTTGATGATTGCTGCTTTATAATCCACTTTTCAATCTGGTACAGCTAGGCCACCTTCCCTTGCATTTCTTTTCATTAATTCCCTTGATATTCTGGACATTTTGTTCTTCCAGATGAATTTTGTTATTATTTTTCTAGCTCCATAAAATAATTTTGGTAGTTTAATAAGTAAATTAACTTACATAGAATTGTCATTTTTATTATATTAGCTCAGCCTACCCATGAGCAACTAATATTTTTCCAGTTATTTAGATCTGACTTTATTTATGTGAAAAAGTGTTTTATAATTATGTTCATATAGTTCCTAGGTTTGTCTTGGCAGGTAGCCTCCCAAATATTTTATATTGTCCACAATTACTTTAAGTGGGATTTCTCTATCTCTTGCTGCTGAGTTTTGCTAGTAATATATAGAAATGCCAATTATTTATGTGAGGTTTTTTTTTATATTCTGCAACTTTGCTAAAGTTGTTAATTATTTCAAGTAAGTTTTAGTTGATTCTCTAGGATTCTCTAAGTATACCATCATATCATCTGCAAAGAGTGATAGTTTTATTTCTTCATTGCCTAGTCAAAATTATTTTCATTTCTTTTTCTTCTCTTATTGCTAAAGCTAACATTTCTATTGTAATACCGAGTAACAGTGATGATAATGGATATCCTTGTTTCATGCTTAATCTTATTGGAAATGCTTCTAGCTTATCTCCATTATATATAATGGTTGCTGATGGTTTTAGATAGATGCTACCTATTATTTTAAGGAAGACTCCATTGATTCCTATGCTCTCTAGTGTTTTTAATTGGAATGGGTGTTGTATTTTGTCAAGTGCTTTTTCTGCATCTATTGAGATAATCATACGGTTTCTGTTAATTGTTATTGATATCAATTATGTTGATAGTTTTCCTAATATTGAACCAGCCCTGCATTCCTGATATAAATCCCACCTGGTCATAGTGGGATGACTATCCCACATAGTCATTATCCTCTTAAGTTGCTGTAATCTGTTTGCTCATATTTTACTTAAAATTTTTGCATCAGTATTCATCGGGGAAATTGGTTTATAATTTTCTCTCTCTGTTTTGGCTCTTCCTGGTTTAGGTATCAGCACCATATTTGTATCATAAAAATAATTGGGTAGGACACCTTCTTTGCCCATTTTTCCAAATAATTTACATAGTATTGGAACTAATTGTTCTTTAAATGTTTGACAGAATTCACTTGTAAATCCATCTGGCCCTGGAGATTTTTTCTTAGGGAGTTCATTATGGCTTGTTCAATTTCCTTTCCTTTTTTTTTTTCTTTTAGGCTATTGGGGTTAAGTAACTTGCCCCAGGGTCACACAGCTAGTATGTATCAAATGTTTGGTCTGAGGCCGGATTTGAACTCAGGTACTCCTGACTTCAGGGCCAGTGCTCTATCCACTGCACCACCTAGCTGCCCCTCAATTTCCTTTCCTGAAATGGGATTATTTAAGTATTTTATTTCCTCTTCTGTTAATCTGGGCATTTTATGTTTTTGTAAATATTCATCTATTTCACTTAGATTGTCAGATTTATTGGCATACAGTTGGGCAAAATAGCTCTTAATTATTGTTTTAACTTCCTCTTCATTCATGAATTCACCTTTGTCATTTTTGAGACTGATAATTTGGTTTTATTCTTTCGTTTTTTAAAATCAAATTTATCAAAGATTTATCTAATTTACTGGGCTTTTCCCCATAAAACCAGCTCTTAGTTTTATTTATTAGTTCAATAGTTATCTCAATTTCAATTTTATTAATCTCTCCTTTGATTTCCAGAATTTCTGAATTGGCACTTAATTGGGGATTTAAATTTTGTTCTTTTTCTAGCTTTTTTAGTTGCATGCCCAATTCATTGGTCTCTTTTTTTTCTATCTTACTAATGTAAGCATTTAGAGATATAAAATTTCCCATAAGAACTGCTTTGGCTGCAACCTGGAAGTTTTGTTATGTTGCCTCATTATTGTCATTTTCTTGTATGAAATTATTGATTGTTTCTATGATTTGTTGTTTGACCCATTCATTCTTTAGGATTAGATTATTTGGTTTCCAATTAATTTTTAGTCTCTCTTTCCATGGACCCTTATTATATGTAATTTTTATTTCATCATGATCTGAAAAGGATGCATTTAATATTTCTGCCTTTCTGCATTGGACTGTGAGGTTTTATGCCCTAGTCCACGGTCAATTTTTGTGTAGGTGCCATCTACCACTGAGAAAAAGGCATATTCCTTTCTATCTGCATTTAATTTTCTCCAGAGGCTACCATATCTAACTTTCTTAAAATCCTATTCACCTCCTTAACTTTCTTGTTTATTTTGTGGTTCGATTTATCTAATTCTGAGAGGGAGAGGTTGAGGTCTCCCACTAGTACAGGTTTGCTGTCTATTTCCTCCTATAACTCACTTAACTTATCCTCTAAGAATGTGGATGCTATACCACTTGGTGCATGTATGTTTAGTATTGATATTACTTCGTTGTCTATGGTACCTTCTAGTAAGATGTAGTTTCCTTCCTGATCTCTTTTAATTAGCTCTATTTTTACTTTTGCTTTGTCTGAGATCAGGATTGCTACTCCTGCTTTTTTTACTTCAGCTAAAACATAATATATTCTGCTCCATCTTTTTACCTTTACTCTATGTGTGTCTCTCTGCTTCAGATTAGTTTCTTGTAAACAACATATTGTAGTTTTTAATTATAGTTTTTAATTCATTCTGCTATCTGCTTCCTTTCTATGGGAGAGTTTATCCCATTTACATTCACAGTTATGATTACTAATTGTATCTTTCTCTTCAACCTATTTCCCCACCCTGTTTATGCTTTTCTCTCTCCTTTCTCCCTTTCCCTACTCACCAGTATTTTGCTTCTGACCACTGCCTCCCTCAATCTGCCCTCCCTTCTTTCAGTCCCTCTCCCTTTTCTTCTTTCCCCTACTACTTCTTCCTCCCTTCTGCCCTCCCTTCTATCTACCCCCCTTCTTTTTCTTTTCCTTTCCCCTCCTACTTCCTATAGGGTAAGATAGATTTCTATACCCAATTGAGTGTGTTATCTTATTTCCTAGTTGAGCTAAACCCGATGAAAGTAAGGTTCAAACTATGCTCACCTCCCTCCCTTCTTTACCTCTATTGTAATTGGTCTTTGTGCCTCTTCCTGTGATGCAATTTACCCTTTTCTGCCTCCTCCTTTCTTCTTCTCCCAGTACATTCCTTTTTTTTACCCCTTATTTTATCATCACATCGAAGTCAACTTATACCCACACACTGTCTATGTATACCCCTCTCACTGACCTAATAAAGACACAGTTCTCAAGAGTTACAAGTATCATCTTCCTGTTCAGGGATGTAAAAAATTTAACCTTATTGAATAACATCCTTTTTTTTTCCTGTTTACCTTTTTATGCTTCTCTTGAGTCTTATATTTGAAAGTCAAATTTTCTGTTCAGTTCTGGTTTGGTTTTGTTTTTTTAAAATCAGGAATGATTGGAAATCCCCTATTTCATTGAACGTCCATCTTTTCCCTTGAAAGATTATACTCAATTTTGCTGGATGGTTGATTCTTGGTTGTAATCCAAGCTCCTTTGCCTTCTGGAATATCATATTCCAGGCCCTCCAATCTTTTAATGTAGAAGCTGCTAACTCCTGCATAATCCTGACTCTGGTTCCACAATATTTAAATTGTTTCTGGATGCTTGCAGTATTTTCTCCTTGACCTGATAATTCTGGAATTTGGCTACCATATTCCTTGGAGTTTTCATTTTGGGATCTCTTTCAGGAGGTGGATTCTTTCAATGACTATTTTACTCTCTGGTACTAGGACCTCAGGACAGTTTTCCTTGATAATTTCTTGAAAGATGCTGTCCAAGCTCTTTTTTTTTGATCATCACTTTTAGGTAGTCCAATAATTCTTAAATTATCTCTCCTGGATCTATTTTTCAGGTCAGTTGTTTTCCCAATAAGATATTTTACATTTTCTATTTTTTCATTCTTTTGATTTTGTTTGACTGATTCTTGATATCTTGTATAGAGTCATTAGCTTCCATTTGCCCAACTCTAATTTTGAAGGAATTATTTTCTTCAGGTAGCTTTTGTACTTCCTTTTCCATTTGACCCATTTTCTTTTTTAAGGAGTTTGTTTACTTCAGTCCATTTTTGTCCTTCCTTGTCTAAGCTATTGATTCTCTCTTGCATACTTCTCATTTCTTTTCCCAACATTTTTTCTACCTCTCTTATTCAACTTTTAAAAACCTTCTTGAGCTCTTCCAAGAAGGTTTTTTGGGCTTGAGACTAATTCATATGCCCCTTTTGGGGTTCCCAATGTAGATCTATTGACAGTGTTGTCCTCCAAATTTGTATTTTGATCTTCCTTGTCCCCATAGAAAGAGTCTATGTTCATCTCATAAGAATTGGAATGGACTTGGCTTCTGTAAGAAAATTTCTGAGGAGTTTGTAAAAGATCTAGTTCCTAGAGCAGGAAATCTCTTAAAATAGGGAAGATGTCCTCCAAGATAAGAATGTGGGGTAACTAGCAGACTGAGGACAGTATTTTCACAACCTTATAACCAGTTATTTGATCTCTAAGCACCTTCATTTTGATCTGGGAAAAGTGTTGAAGGTTTCAGTTTCATTGGTGTGGTGCTAATTTAGAAAGAGAGATTCAATGGAATTCATGAAAGTAGTTCTGAGAAAAAAATTGTATACAGATATAAGGGATTGAGAAAGCAATGAGGGATTTCTATGCCTGTAAATTTGTGACCACTATTTAGAGATATGATTGTTACAATTAATGTTGAGATTTCTCATGTTATCTGAGTTTTATTTCAGCTATTTAGATATTCTTGTTGATACAGGAAATTAGCTGGAATCATAACAAGATTTCAAATTGGCAGAATTCTATTCAGTTACAACATTTACCAAATGAAGAATTTAGAGATGAATTCACAGCATGGAATTATTTGAGTATAGCATTATATTTGAGCATGGCATAATATAATTCTGTTTTGAAGGATCAATAGAAGAGTAAGGAAGTTTTTGTTTCCTTTAGTCTTTTTTTTAAATTTAATTTATTTTTATTTTTTTTAGTGAGGCAATTGGGGTTAAGTGACTTGCCCAGGTCACACAGCTAGTACATGTCAAGTGTTTGGTCTGAGGCCGGATTTGAACTCAGGTCCTCCTGACTTCAGGGCCGGTGCTCTATCCACTGCACCACCTAGCTGGCCCTGTTTCCTTTAGTCTTAAGTAAATTTGCTATACCAAGACCTATTCTTTCCTCTGTAACAATTCAAACACTCTTTTTGTCTATAAACTGCAATTTACCTGTCTAGATCCTGTGGCAACTTCTAGCAAGGCCCCTGGAAACAACATTGTAATTCAGTTTTATTTGAAATACCTACAGGGAGGAAAAACTTATTTATTATTTATATAGTATATTTTTTGACCGCTGATTCTGTAAATGGTGAAATTGCATTTGGAATAGTAGGTATCAATGTTATCTTTGAGCTAACCTAGTTTTACCTACATATTTAATATATTGAGGGCAGCTGCGACCAGTGTTTTTTGTTTTGAGTTATGAATGAATTGTATATTTATTTTATGTATACATGTACTGTGTATTCACTTAAAGTGTATGTAAGTGTATTCACTTTGTGTGCATGTGTGTGTGTGTGTGTGTGTGTGTGTGTGTGTGTGTGTGTACAGCAAGAGAGAGAGTGGGAAAGAGAGAAAGAAAGCGAGAGAGAATTTTTTTTCAGGTCCATTTGAATATGTACAGGTGTCTATCCATACTTGTGTAGGTTTGGATATGTTTTAATAATAGGCTTTAGATATGCTTTAGTAACTATCTTTGGATGTATTTTTAGTGATCATTGATCACTAAATCAGTTGGATTGGATTGAGATTCTCACATCTAGAATCGGTTTTGTCAAGATTTTTTTATTGCTATACCTGGAAGAACATACATTATATGTACATACTTTTGGAAAAGAGAAGTGTAACAGTAAGGTGTTACAGGCTGCTCAGCACTTAAAATTTATTTCATGGGTTCAGATCTGTACCCACAAAGACACGTTCACACTTTTCCTAGCTTATAAATGATTTAATAATGACAATAATCATAAATGTACATGCACACAAATGTGATTACATATGATTATACACTCTTAGAAGCAAAGACTATTAACAGAAGGATAGATAGATAAAGAAGAAGAAATACATCACCATTCCAAGGAAGCACCAACTCTGAACATCTAGCTGGGGAGTCCTGTATCTCAGCCATCAGGATCTCAGTTGGGAAAGTCCCTACAACAGAGTGTCCTCTCTGAGGGAGACTCCAAAGTCACTTTCCCAAGAAACACCCTTTTTATCATCCTTACACAAAGAAGACAGGGAGCCAAGGAATAGATGATTAATCCTAAGGACCTGAGAGTTTTGGCCGAAACTCTCCGACTTCAAGAACAATCTTTGTTATGTCAAAAATGTCTCAGGTCAATACCCAGGAACTGGCCAAGTCACTGGATGTTTACTTCAAGCCTGTTTTTTTTTTTTTAAGGAATCTCTCCCCAAGGTAGGTCCGGGTTGAAACAAATCCCAGGACAGTACATTAGGCAAGTTCCTCGTCTGTTGGCTTGGGCTGTGGGTAGGGAAGATCTTACCGATTAACCCTTCAGTGTATGAGTGATGCTTGTGGCATGGCCCATAAGACATGATGTTCCCAATCTGTGGATAGATCAGATCTAGAGGCCAACTGAAGGGTTACTGCATAACAACTTCCCTACTCACAGCCCAGGCCAGTGGACAAGGAACTTGCCTAACGTACTGTTCTGGGATTTGTTTCAACCCAAACCCACCTTGGGAATGATTCCTTAAAAAAGCCCAAAAACCAAACAGGTCTTGAGGTAAACATCCAGGGACTTGGCCAGCCCGTACCGTTACAATTGGCATCACGAACAGGATCTGTGTCACAATGCCATTCCTAAAAAAGTCAGGAAAAGTTAAAGAACAGGAAACTCCTGGCTGGGAAGGTCTCCCTTGCTAAAAAGTGGGCTAAGAATACTGGTCCTTGTGAGATTTGGGGGAGCTGTCTCAAACAAGCTGAACCATTGAATGTCATTAGATGTTTAGAGGAGATCCCAATAGAAAAAGGGAAAGAGATAGAGGGAATAAGGAGAAGAGGATGGGCTTTGTTAACAGCATGCCCCATTGGAGAAACTCTACCCTAGCCTTCAGCATTTGAAAGGGGATTAGGATAAAGGTCAAACTCCAGTGCAAATTAGGGAAGTAAAACATAGAGATTATAGGCCCCATATTCCCATAACTATATATTGGAAAAATGGTTCTATAACTGTAGCAAAAATTCTAATTGACACTGGAGCGGAGGCCTCCCTAATTTATGGAAACCCTGATAAATTTAAACAAGGAAGACCCATGATAATTACAGGATTAGGAGGAAAAGAGACATGAGCTAAACAAGTCACTATACCCATTAAAATAGGACAATTATCTTGTCAAGATTATACTGTAGTAATAGTACCCACTTCTGAATATATAATTGGAATAGACATTTTAAGAGGAATGACTTTGTAATTACCAAACAGAAGATATCAATTTGCCATTAGGGCCCTACCTATAAGGGCAGTGCTACTAGGAAAACTTAAAATGTCCCCTATGTCTTTACCACCACCGTTAAGACCATCACTCTAAAGCAGTACCTTATACTGGGAGGGCAGGAGGAAATCACTGCTACTATTAAGGCATATGTTGATGTAGGAATATTGATTTCCACTACTACTGAATGGAATAACTCTGTATGGCCAGTGAAAAAGTCCGATGGGACATAGAGAATGACTGTTGATTATAGGCAATTGAATAAAGCTACTCCTCCTTTGTTTCCCGCAGTACCTGACACCCTTACTGTTACAAGAAGAGAAAAGAAAGGCAATATTTGTGCCAGAAATAGGGTCCCTTATTAAACCACACAATGGTCATTACAATCCCATTGTTTTAAAGCACTTAGATGTGGGGAAAAGGTTTGTCTCAATTTTTTGAAGCTCATACATTAAATGGACTGATTGTCCATTTCAGCATATGCATGTAAAAAAATTAAAAACAAAAAGCTTGTTTGATTAAAAAGCCAGCTGTCAAAGTAAGACAACACTGGAGTTATTAATTATAAAGAATAGGCTTTTATGTTGTGGCTAAATTTTTTAAAGAGCCAAATCATTAAAAAAAATATTTTGTGTTGTTCTTAAATGGGAAACTGATTTTTTTTTTCTCTATTTGAGGTGTGATGAATGAAAATCCTGAGAGACACAGTTTCTGGTAATTAATAATTTATTAATTAGGTTAGCTAATAATAAATTGATGGTCGTTGGTCTCTCTTGACAACCAAAGACCCCACCAAGGGTCTTAAATAACCTTGAGCTTTTTTTTTTTTTTAGTTTTTGGTGAGGCAATCAGGGTTAAGTGACTTGCCCAGGGTCACACAGCTAAGTAAGTGCCAAGTGTCTGAAGCCAGATTTGAACTCAGGTCCTCCTGATTCCAGGGCTAGTATTCTATCCACTACACCACTTAGCTGCCCCATAATTACATTTCTGTTGTATTTATTTATTTTGTGAGGCGATTGAGGCTGAGTGACTTGCCCAGGGTCACACAGCTAGGAAGTATTAAGCGTATGGTTGGAGGCCAGATTTGAACTCAGATCCTCCTGGATGCCCTGTTTAAATACCTTTGGGAAAAGGCAGGTGCCCCTAATGAGTGGAAATCAACCCTGACTGGTGAACAATCAATTAATGAGGTAGGGAGGGCATATTAATGAAGTAGCCTAAAAGTCTTCAGCTCCTCCCACTGAGAACAGGACTTGATCATAAGACTCAAGTACCTCCAGCCATCTGGACAAAAGAATCTATCTCTATCCAGACCACTCTGGTTGATTTTCTCCTAGAGGACTGAGTTCTCTTAGACTGCAGTGGAGGGGTAACAGGGTTCAACGTTTTAGAGCTAGAATGCAACTGGACTATGTGAGACATGATCTCTCAGAAGTGAAGCCTCCTCAAAGGGTCATTAGCTCTTGTTAATAGTTCTTGGTTGTTGTTTTCAAAACCCTCCCCTGCTCAGACCTTGTTTTTATGTACTTAGCAGAAAGAATAGCCCTACCCCCAACCTGAACTGCTTGCCCTTGCAAAACTTCCTGCCTTTTCTTGTCTCTGGGCAAACTTGTGTAACTCTCTGTTGCTGGGGAAAAGCTGTGAATAGATTGTGCCTCCTGAAAGCCCAGCCAATGGAATAAAGGGAAGGGGGTTAGGGAGGAGGAGCTCGAGTTAGGGTATAAATAAGCTTTGATTTCTGTAACAAACTTGTACTCTCCTGGAAGGCAATGGCGACCAGGGGCAGTGCCCTTTCTCATGAGAAAGCAATAAACTCCTTTCTATTGTCAAGGTATGTAAGTCTTTGTTTTTATTTTGAGTAAGTGGGCTCTGTCCTACACAATTAGAATCTGTTTACACTATTAACCAAAGTAAGGTCCCCCAGTTGGGTGGAGTCCTACCCAAGGTCTCAGAGAATATACCTTGAGGATTAGGCCAATCTTATCTATCAGCCTTGTCCTTCAGAGACTGGCTGAGTGAGGAAATAGAAAGGGAAAAAAATCCTCAATCCTCATTTAATAATTGGTTATTAATATTGTGTGGGACAAAGACCACTAGAAGGCACAGGGTGAGTTGAAGATTAAGGGGTCATATCTGGAGAATAAAATTAAGGGATGAGGGAGGATTATACTCGGAGAAGAAGAAAGGGAGAGGTAGAATGGGGTAAATTATCTCACAAAGAAAAAACAGAAAAGTCTCTTACAGTGGAGGGGAAGCAGGGGAAGGTGAGAGGGAATGAGTAAATCTTATTCTCATAGGATTTGGCTTAAGGAGGGAATAACATACACATTCAGTTGGGTATGGAAGTTTGTCTTACCCTACAAGAAAATAGGGGGAGAAGGGGACAAGAGAGCAGGGGGATTATAGAGAGGAGGGCAGATTGGAAAAGGGTGTAATCAGAAGTAAATACTTTTGAGGAGGAGCAGGGTCAAAAGAAAGAATAGAATAAATGGGAGGGCAGAATAGGATTAAGGGAAATAGAGTTAGTTTTTCACAACAGGTCTACTATGGAAGTGTTTTGCATAAGTGCACATGTACAACCTATACTGAGTGGCTTGGCTTTTCAATGAGGGTGGGTGGGGAGGGAGGAAGAGAGAAAATTTGAAAACTAATTCAGCTCACCACTAGAGCAAGGATCCTATACTAATTTTGAAGGGATAAGACCAGCTTAACCTTCTATCTCGAATGTGCATTGATGAGGCGGGAGACAAGATGGAAGCAACTCCGTTTAATTTTTGCAAAGCCTTCACTTAAGTAGTAAAGTAACAGGAACTTCTCATCAAGTTACAATGACGTAGAGCTCATGCTGTGCTAAGGACAGTGCATACACATCTTGTGCACATATCTGACTCCAAACAGATAAACTGCCAGTGACCATACAATAACTAGGGGAGTTAAAGATTGTTAAAGATCCATACAATGGAGCACCGAACCAGGCGACCTTTGCTCAGAGATCAGCACCCGAGAGGGGCCTCCGCCCGTCAGTGAGACCTCATGAACAGCCTGTGGCCCTCTACATCCTTACAGATCCCCAACAACTCCCCCTTTTTATTTTTGACAGAGACGGAGCATATGAAGCTCAGTGCCCAAAGTCCTTTATCTGATTAGCTATGCACCTGAGCAAACATGGTCCAAAACACAGCATGGCCAGCAAAATCAAATATAATGGCAATAAAGAAGACAATAGAGATATAAACTAATGTCCAAGGTTATCAAAAGGGTTACAGAGTTTACCTAGCCAATCAAGTATATGTTGGGCAGTTTTATCTGGCATCAAATCTTTATCAGCCGCCCTTGCAATATCTTTAGCAATTTCGTATAAGTCATCAATATCTGCCGGGAGTGCCTGCGTCCCCGGCTGTGGTCTGATGCCGGCAGAGTGTGAAGAGAGAAAGAATCACGGGCCAGGTGAGGCAGTGAAGAACAAACTCTGTTTATTGATCTGAGGGCTCAGGCTTATATAGTACTGAATCAAGCAATAGTAACATTGTTATTCATGAAAAGTACAAATCTAATTAGGTGATTTCCTTACTTCCTTGTCCCTTGTCTGTTACATTCTTTCCTGGGTTCTGTCCTGTACCCCATCCGTTTCCTCCCTTCCTGCATCCTGTTGTCAAGAAACGGAACAGGGGGTTGGTGAGCCAACATCCTGAGTGTCACAGCTGTCAGGCTTAGTACAAACTGCAGGTAAGACCTAGGCTGGCCTAAGCCCTCCAACTCCCCAAAGCCGGCCCTCTACAAATATCCACTGCAATAGTAGAATTCCCAAACAGCCCTTCTAGATGTCTACATATTCTTTGCCAATCACATTGGGATTTATCGTATTTCACATTGGTAAGGCAAATGAATTCATACCTATAATCACATTTCAAATGTGTTCTATATTCTAAAATATCCAATTCATCACCTATTTCGATAATGGTTTCTTTCATTCCCTCAAGTATATGGTAAAATCATCATCTATCCTTTTTGTGCTTGAAAACCCTTTGATACATTGCGAGCTAATTGATTCATAAAATCAGCTTGAACCATTTCATTTCTTGAGATAGATATAAATTGAGATAAAGATACAGAAGTAGTTATGATGGCTAAAAGTGAAACAATTCCTAATGCTACACATGAAATACATCTCTTCTTCCTAACAATTGCTAATTGATTTCTTTGGTCTATTATTCCAAAAATATGATCAGAACATGACTCATACCAATCTTTGAAAATTAAACTTTACTGTAATTGACCTATTCTTTTGAGGAGTAAAATTAAATTCCTTCCCCAATCCTGCAGATGCATTCTCTTGTAAAATAACCTCAGGTATTGTCTCTCCCCATGTAGCCAGTCTTGGCCATGGTGATTTTGTCACAAAAGTCCATCTTGTTGTATTTCCTGTCTCTGCTGCTGTGTATTCTGTACCACTGCTGACAATAACACAAGAGTCACAGCTTGGTTACAAGTTCTGTAGTACCTTCTTATTCTTTCGGCTCCTTCAGTTCCTGGCTGGCCTGTGTTTTCTTTTCTGCTTGCCTTGTTCCTTCTGAATGGATAATACGGACATCCTTTGTTCTGACCCAAAGTTCTCCATCACCTGTGAAAATAAGAACAAACCCTTGCCCCCAGGTTAGCACTTGCCCTGGGCCCTGCCAGACACCATCAACGTCTCTCCACATGACTTTCATATTGTGTTTAGGAAAAAGGAATGTTTGATTTAGTGGTGTCACTAGTACTGTTGTCATTTCCTGCCAGATATTTCATTGCAGGAGAGGTTACAACTGTCGAATTTTAAATAATTTATAGTATAGAGTGCAGTGTTTAATTGATGCCAAGGGGATCCCTTAGCTCCCCCTTTTTGTTTTTGGAGCACCATTTTAATGTACGATTGGCACATTCAACTATGGCCTGACCACGAGGATTATAAGGAAGGCCAGTAGTATGACTAATAGAGAACTCAGTACAAAACTTTTTAAAACCCTGCGAAATATATGCAGGACCATTATCAGTCTTTAAGCATTGAGGTGGGCCAGCGAAAGAAAAACAATGAAGCAAATGATTAATAACATAGCGACAGCCTCACCCGCTTGAGCAGTAGCAAAAATAAAGCCTGAATAAGTATCAATAGAAACATGAACATACTTTTGTCTTCCAAAGGAGAATAATGAGTAACATCCATTTGCCATAAGGTGTTAGGTGTAAGTCCCTTGGGGTTATGGACATCAACATGGAAAGGGGGTGAAAAGGCACACAAGTAGCACAGGCTTAACAATTTCACGTGCTTGTGATTTTGTTATGCCATATAAAGTTCTTAAAGACCTAGCAGATAAATGTAATTATTATGACTATTCCTTGCTATTTCCACATTCATTGTTAAAGATTTATCAACAAAATCATTACCTTCAAAAATTGGTCCTGGAGCAAGAGTGTGGCAAAACATGCAAAACATAAAATTTTTCTGTCCTATTCTGTATATAAGTTGTATATCATTAAGCAACTGACATATTTTTACCAGTATTTTTTATTGCAGTCTCTAGGTGTTTTAGGATTCCTTTTACATATTTACTATCTGTGATGATATTCATTGGCTCCTTATATTTTGAAAGCACAATAGACAGCATATAATTCATTCTGTTGTGTGGATAAAAGGTGTTTAATCACCTGTAATTCCTTTCTTTTAGGGCACCAGATAGAAGCCTTATTCATCTTTGTGGCATCAGTAAAGACATTAATCCTATACGGTTCACCTGATGTAGTGTGGGTTGTATCCAAGGCCAATTCTCAAAGATTGTGTATTTAAGGGGTTTTCCATACACAAGTTCAAATTTATTATTGCCAGTTGGCATTGTTGTATTGCCATTTCAATTATTTGTTGAGAAAATGGAAGGTATATGACTTCCAGATGTGTGCCACATAATGTTAAACATCTGTTATCAATTTTATGTATTAAGTCCCCTATCAGGACCATATAATTACTTAAAGTGTTTTTTGACTGAGATGGTAAATATACCCATTCTAAAAGCCTTTGTTTCTGATGTATTACTGCTGTTGGAGAATTTGGGGTGTTAAATATAGAAGCTTCCACTTTCATGCCTATCAATCCTGTTTGTGTGTGCTCCAACTACTTGTTCCTGAATATACAACAATGTTTGCTTTGCCTCAGGGTCAGTATCCGGGGTGAATCTAATTGAGGATCACCTTTAAGGCAATCATACAAGGTATCAATTTATAATTTGGAATGCCAACTGTGACCAAGCCACTGTATATCTCCTATAATTTTCTGAAAATCATTAAGTGTTTTCAATTTTTGTAGGTCTATTTTGGGATGTAAAACTATTTTTCTTGAAGTATTGATGGCCTAAATATTGAAATGGTGGATGTTTTTGAATCTTTTCTGGGGCTATTTGAAGCCTGACTTTGCAACAATTCTTGTGTTTTTAAAATTTCTTCTAACACTTCAGGATTGGATGAGCACATAAAATGTCATCCATGTAATGTATCATTTTTAGCTTTTTGTAATGGAATAGTAAAAAAGCAATCTTTTAAATCAATAACTATCAAAGGCTGGAAGTCATAAAGCATCGTTAATTTTCCTGACTTCTTTGCAATAATAAAAACAGATGAATTTTAAGGAACCCAAACAAGTTCATTAGATTTCATTTTGTATTTTGTCAGTTTTATGGATAGAAAAAGCACAAACAGTGGGCAGGAGAAAAAACAGCTCTCAGTAAATGTAAAATATCGCGCCCACAAATTAAGGGGAAATGAATTGAGTTTTAGCTATCTGTTATCCTAGTAGTTTAAATTCATCTTAAAATAATTGATTAGTGGTGATTTATTAGACAAGCTAAAAGTAATTAATATCTGTAAAAAGTCATGTGAAACTTATTAAAAATTATCAAGGAATCTTGATTAATTTGTAACATTTTGGTGGTATACTTGTAGACTGTAGAACAATACACCTAAAGTAAGCAAAGGGTGATACCTTGTACCTTGTCAGGGGTAATTATAAATCTATGAGACTGAAAGCTTGGACTGAAAAGCTTGTTAAAACTTGGGCATTAATAAGGAGAGTTTGGTAGTAGTAGGACAACTGCAAAGTTTATCATCCATACAATAAATTATTTTTGTCTGGGAATATTTCTGACTAACAAGTTTAATACTGTGATGAACAAAATTTCAGCACGTGGTGAGAAACATTCCTCCTTAAAGGATCATAATAGGGAAAATGGGAACTACTGATTTAATAAGACAACCATACACAAATTCAAGCTCAAAACAAAGTTAATTATAATTCTAAGAGTCTTTTACCTCAAGCAGTAAGTTTCACTGATATGGCTTAAAGCCAAATACAGTTAATTATTTTCATAGAAGTGCAATAATCAATAAAGATTTACTAGGACTCACACATATAAGAAATTTTACTTAACATCCTTTCTTTCCACATTTAAACTTGTCTTGGTGAAAAAGCCAATTATTAGAAACCATTTATATAAAGTTGCAATTTCTCAGTAAGCTAAATGAATTGTTTAGGAACTCAATAACATAAACAAATTCTTCTCTCAGAGAAATTGACTCCAGACTTCAATAAGTGGCCTTCTCTGAGAAATTTCCCTGAGAGCTCTCCAATCACCAAGGGATTTCTCAGAGGAATACTTTTTTTTTAGAAGTTTTCTCCCACGCAAATGGGAAAGAAAAGGCCTTTTTGAAAAAAGCTTTTAAAGAAACACATAAATAGGTACCTTTCTTTAAAATTTCTCTATGTACTTTAGTGAAGCCTAAAAAAAATGGAATTTAGAGGGTGGAGCCAAGATGGCAGCATGAAAGCAGTGACTTGCTTGAGCTCTCCCCCAAACCCCTCCAAATACCTGTAAAAAAAAATGGCTCTAAATAAATTCTAAAGCAGCAGAACCTACAAAAAGACGAAGTGAAACAAATTTCCAGCCCAAGACAATCTGGATGATTGATCAGAAAGGCATATACTTTGGGGCAAGAGAGGAGCGCAGTGCAGAGTGGGCACGTAGGCTGCAGGAACCTGGAGCAGGCCTCAGAGGACTGAATTGCAGGCAGCTGTGGTTGTTTCCAGACTCCTCAATCCACAAATGCCAAAGACAACTTAGAAGGTCAATGGGAAAAGTCTGTTTTTATGGTAGTAAGAGAAGCTTGGGGTCTCAGCTCCATTCCCTGAGGAAATTGGCCCCGGGTAGGCGGCTCCCTCCTGAGCTTCCAGCCCACAGACTGAGGGGGAATCGAGTGGCTGATCAGAGGGGGATTGCAGGGATCTCTTTGCCAGTGCAGAGGCAGGAATCTCTTGCTTTGCCCAAGCTTGGATCTGGGTCACAGTTCTGGGTGGCGGTGTTGGGGTGAGGAGGAGCGCTGGTGTGGTGGAGCTTGTAGCGGTTGCAAAGGGAAACCCTCCTCACAGTTCCAAGACAGAAAAGACTGCTTGTGATGGGTCACTCATAGACCAGAGCACAGGCCAGGAGAATAGCAAACACCTCGCCCCTTATCATACCACCTTGGAAGAACTGAAAATTTACAGGGCCCTACAAGTATCTCTGAAAACAGCTGTACAAACCCTGAAGCTTGGGACAGTACATTCTCCACATTGGAAGCAGACTCTTACCTTAACAAAGAGTTAAAACTCAAGTAGTTGGCTGGGATCATGAGCAAACCTCGCAAAAAGAGTCAGACTATATTATCTTACTTTGGTGACAAAGAAGATCAAAACATACAACCAGAAGAAGACAACAAAGTCAAAGCTCCTACATCCAAAGCCTCCAAGAAAAATATGAATCAGTTCCAGGCCTTGGAAGAGCTCAAAAGGGATTTTGAGAAGCAAGTAAGAGAAGTAGAGGAAAAACTGGGAAGAGAAATGAGAGTGATGCAAGAAAATCATGAAAAACAAGTCAACAGCTTGCTAAAGGAGACCCAAAAAATACTGAAGAAAATAACACCTTAAAAAATAGCCTAACCCAAATGGCAAAAGAGGTCCAAAAAGCCAATGAGGAGAAGAATGCCCTAAAAAGCAAAATTGGCCAAATGGAAAAGGAAGTCCAAAAGCTTACTGAAGAAAATACTTCCTTAAAAATTAGAATAGAGCAATTGGAAGATAGTGACTTTATGAGAAATCAAGACACTGAAAACAAATCCAAAAGAATGAAAAATTAGAAAACAATGTGAAATATCTCATTGGAAAAACAACTGACCTGGAAAATAGATCCAGGAGAGAGAATTTAAAAATTATTGGACTATCTGAAAGCCATGATCAAAAAAAGAGCCTAGACATCATCTTTCAAGAAATTATCAAGGAAAACTGCCCTGATATTTTAGAACCAGAGGGCAAAATAGAAATTGAAAGAATCCACTGATCTCCTCCTGAAAGAGATCCCCAAAGGAAAACTCCTAGGAATATTGTAGCCAAATTCCAGAGTTCCCAGGTCAAGGAGAAAATATTATAAGCAGCCAGAAAGAAACAATTCAAGTATGTGGAAACACAATCAGGATAACACAAGATTTAGCAGCTTCTACATTAAAGGACCAGGGCATGGAATATAATATTCTGGAGGGCAAAGGAGATAGGATTACAACCAAGAATCACCTACCCAGCAAAACTGAGTATAATCCTTCAGGGGAAAAAAATGGTCATTCAGTGAAATAGAGGACTTTCAAGCATTCTTGATGAAAAGACCAGAGCTGAATAGAAAATTTGACTTTCAAATACAAGACTCAAGTGGAACATGAAGAGGCAGTTGGGGTTGAGTGGCTTGCCCAGAGTCACACAGCTAGTAGGTGTCAGGTGATCGGTCTGTGGTTGGATTTGAGATCGGGTCCTCTTGACTTCAGGTCTGGTACTCTGTCCACTGTGCCACCTAGCTGCCCTCTTTATTTTTTCAATGCTTTTAATAATCTTTCTTTTCTGATTTGGGTAATTTGTTTTTCCTTTTCCTTCTTTTTGATTTAATTTATGAATTTATCATAAATTATATCAGTCTTCTTTTTAAAAAAGCATTTTATTTTTCAAATTGATAATTCTTGTGCATATTTTATTTCTTCTTTTACTTTCATAATTTACTATTTTGAAAGTTCTTCCAGAATATCAATTGATTAGTTTTCTAATTTATTTAGCCACAAATTCATTTTTCCATTTCTCTCGTTAACATGATTAACCAAGAGCATACAGTTGAGCATTATTTTGAGTACTTCTCCAAAATTTTGATATGTTATGTTAATATTTTTATTCTTTTCAACATAATCTATTATTGTTACTCTGATATATTCTTTAAAACAGTCATTACGTGCTTTTATTTTATGGTTTCCATATAGATATGGATTAAATGTCTTCCTACTTAATTAGCTCTTTTTATTGAATTATAATAAATATAGTGCCTATAATTTATGCTTTTCTGAATTAATCCTTAATTTCTATGTACTCCAGAACATATGTTTTGTGAATATTCCAGATGCATTTGAAAGAAATATATTCCTCATTTTTCCAAAAAAAAAATTAAATTAAATTAAATTTTAAAATGGAATTTAATAAGTTCTTTTTTTTTAAAGCAGGGCTTGTTCAGAAAAGGACAGGGAGGAAGACTTTGCTAAAGTGTGTTTATCTTGGAGCATGAGAAATCTTTACCTGCTTTCAAAGTGTACTTTAAATGGCTGAACCGAATTGGCAAATTAGCTAAAAGAAATTGATGTTGTCACCAATTAAACCTACTCTTTGAAAAAATTGTGAATACATTATTACAACAAGTAAACAAGAGAATTGATCTTAGGCTAACAGCAGGATCCCAGCCACAGGACTGTCACAAGTTGTAAACCTAATACAGGAAACAGGTAAAATCCTAACTTCTAAATTTCCTAAAGCGACTTAGTAGAAACTCAGGCCTGTTTTAAGTGTTGTGTTAAGTATTGTTATATGTTCTATGTGTGTCCATTTTGTGAATGATAGAACTAAGTTTAGGAATAGTGGGTTCCTTGCTTGGGATACAATTAGGAAAACCTTTAAGAGATCCAAACAAGAATATTGATCAAAAGGCTTTAACTGTGATATATGAAGTTGAAATTTATTTATCCTTCTGTAAACAACCAATCTGAAGACAGCAAACAAGCCTTATTATTGGCCCCTACATTGGAACTCTCAGATTGAAGGAGAATCCCAAAGTATTCCCAGAAAGAGAAAAGCTTGTTTTAAAATTGGGAAGCAACTGAAAGTAAGTGAAATTTAATGATAACACTATAGTTTAAATACATTGTTTATTAGAAACACAATAAAATTTGTGTTGAAATCAATAGAAGTGAAAATAAGTTCAAAATTGTATTTTGGTAGAACCATAATAAGTTAGGGTAAGAATTGTTAAAGTCAGAATTAAACAAGAATATAGTATTATAGGCAAGTATAGCCATAAATTAAGTGCATGTACACCTAGTAAATGGTGCTCAGACTATAAAAGATCAAATTAAAAAGGAGTATATTTTGAGAGAACAAAACAGAATCTGCAAATTATTTAAGGATATTTCTTGCCTCATTGTCAAACATAAATTAAAACATAAGCACATTTATATTGGGCCCCAAAATTTAAAATCTTAACAGTTAATGACCCTTGTGAAAGTTGATATTTTAAGCATTAGTCATTATACTGCTATATTTCATTTAGGTGAATTCAAAGTTAAATTAGTATGATAAGTATTTCTGTTCATTTAAGATCACTAGAAAAATTAAATAACCTAATAACCTACAGGATTGGAAAATACCAAAAACTTTGTAAAAGGAAGAAACAATTAGGAAGGAAGTTCATTCAGTCAATAGCACCAAAATGAAAACTGCTTTCAATGCTATTAAACTATAAAATGAGAAAGAAAAGCAGCTTAAATGTGGAGAAAACAGTTCAATATTTCATTTTGGGTATATAATAAAGGAAATAGTAATAATAACTTACTGTAATGAGAGGAGTAGGAGAGACCCTTTAAGATAATCTGTGACATTTCTGTGCCATGGTTGGGCTTGGGCCAATTCCCTTGGTCACTGCCAAGTGAACTCCTTCATGAAATAGCTGGATGAATGCTTTTCTAGCATAAAGGAAGTTAATTTTGAGAAGGAGATAGATGACTTCTCCAAGGTCATCAGTGAGGAAGTAGGACAGACCTTAAACTTTGCAGTTGTGTTCAGCAAATTGTATAAATGTACATAAATATAAATTAAATATAAATAAGATAGTCACTTATAAAAACTATAGGTCTTAAAAAAATTGGAATGAACTGTGCATTTGTAAGCCATAAAGAACCAAAAAAGGGTGACAGTATTGCAGTGTTGGTTTTGTGTAATAAAAACTTGTGCTGAAGTGTAAAGCAAAATTTAGTGGGGTAAATATTAAGTCTGTATGATTGGGAAATAAAGTCTAGAGGAATTAAGCAAGTAGGAGAAAGTAAGACAAGTATTGGATAAGGTAACAAGAAAGGTCTAGTTTTTATCAAATGAAGGAAAAGATGACAGTTTGAGTAAGCAAGGATGAAAAAAGAATGGGTAGAGAGCTTAAGGAAAGCTGTAGGTCTTCATTGACACAGGGCTTGAAGGAAAACAGGTTGAAGTTTTGGGGGAAAAAAATGGGGAGATTTTTTGGGAAATGCCTTAAATTACACTGGTAGGGTTAAGTTAGAAAAATTACAGGAACTGACTTGGCTCTTCGGGGTGATTCAAAAAAATAAAGCAGTTATGGGGGCTGGGGATGTCACCATTAATTTTGGAATATGAGACAATTTTGGAATATGAAACAATGGACCCTTTTGAAAAATGAGGTTTAGTTATTGCCGCTAGTAATTACCGATCAAAAATTGATTGAGTTGAAAATTTTGTTTTGAAGCTACATTGTAATTGTAGTATATTAGAAAATTTGATCAGTCTTTGTATGTACAAGGGGCAATAATAATAATAATAATAGCACCTATGTCCCAGGGTTGTTAGAAGAATTAAATGATTCTAAAGTGCTTGGTATAATGATCAATGTATAAATGTATAACTATTGTTACTGGGTTTTGGATCAAATAACATATCAAAAATCATAACATGAATAACTTTCTAAAAAGAATAAGCTTTTATCTAACTGAATAGATATTTTTTAAACTGCTAGTTTTCTTGTATCATGGAATTTGGAAGAATATGAGACATTAGAAATGTGAATTCTCTTTTAAGTAGGGAAATATGCTTTTAAAAACATGTTATGCCAAATTTTTCTAAAATATTGCAAAATGCTGTTAGAGTTATGACAAATGTGATAATAGTATTTGAAAAAAAAAATTTGTAATAATCAAGTGCCTTTTGCCTTGATTTAATAAGAGGTTTGAGGACTCCCCAACCAGAGTTGTGATCTAAATTTGTAACTGTGTTTGGGTAAAGTTACTTTGAAATGGACTAACTTGATGTCATTTGGCTAAAGTAGGTTTAGTAACTTATGAATTGGACTGCTAAAAGGTAGCAGGATTATTCAAAAACTGATATTCAGTGGGTTACATTTTCCTCTAAACTAGCCTCCTAAGGAAAGACTTCAGTCTTACTATTTATAACTGCCCTATAAGTCAGCAGGTGTTTCAACTAATAACAGAGAAATCAAAAACTAAATATCTTAAAGTACTACAGAAAGCATCTGAAATCCTTTAATCTCTAAGAACTAGGGGGGGAAATGCCTAGTATGTGGTAAACACTATGTAAATGGGCTCTTATTATTTCTTTAACTGACTATGATTACTCCATACTGGATAACTCTACAGTGGATTTTAGATGTCACTGGATGTGATAAATAAAATACCAAAGGAGATGGTATAGATGATATTCTTTGTAACATAATTTTAAAATGCATTCCACTCAGTTATTGTCATCTTACTAGTAATAAGTATCAGGTTTTAAATACTTCATATTGGATATGCAAAATTTTCTCTTGTATTTTAATTTTTTTTAAAGCTGTTAAGGCAAGTTATTTCCCCTTTTGATCTATATACTGTTATGACAAAAATGTTTGAAAACTGTTAATATTTAACGAGGTGTTTTTGTTTTAAATTATGGCAATAATAAAAATAATAAATGACTTTCTGTTGGGATAAAAGCATAACAAAATCCTTTCAAGAAATCTTTGTCTGTGAGGTTCCTTTGGACTTCCTCTTTGACCTGTTATAACATAAGACCTTACAAGCCCTGCTGACAGCATACTGTGAAACTCAGAAGTGCTGCAGTTTAAGCACTTTTCCCAGCCAAAGTAGGAAATTGATGAGTTAAACTTTAAATAATAAAGTGAGTTTCATATGAGATCATTTAGAAAATCATGAAATTATATATGTAATAATTAGTATGTTTTAAATCTCTCCCCTTGGTCAGCTTTGTAAATAGGATAAAGGAAGGGGAAATACATCTGGCCATTTTAGGTGGCCTTCAGAGTACAGTTTCCAATAAGAGTCAAAAATTCTAGACAAAGCTTTAACCCTTTGAATAAGTTGAAGGTAACAACTACCACAGGAAATGATGGAGAGGCAAACTAGTTGAATGTTGGTTAAGATGGAAAAGCAGGACAAATACTACATTCCAGAGTTTGACATGAATACGGTGAACACTAGTTTACACACAGTGAATAGTTGGTTCAAAAATGCAACTTTAACACATAGTAAAGCTAGATTGAGAATTGTCAGCATAGAGATGTTAATTCAATCCATGGGAGCTGAAGATCACCAAGCAGTAATAGAGTAAGAAGAGAAGAGGGCCCTGAACAGAATCCTGTGGGACACCTATGCTTACAGGGTGTGATCTGGATAAGGATTTAGTAAAGGAGACACAGAAGGAGCAGTCTGATAGGGAGGAGGAGAACCAGGAGAGAGTAGTGTCCAGAAAACCTAGAGAGCAAAGAGGTTCAAGGAAGACAGGATGATCAACAGTGTCAAAGGCTGCAGAGATTTCAAGGAGATGAGGATTGAGAAAAGACAATTGAATTTGGCAACCAGAGATTGATGGTAACTTTAGAGATCCCCCCCTTCCTCCTCTACCCCCTCTCTGAGATAGTAAGCAAGGTATAGGTTATAAATGTACAATCATATAAAACATATTTCTATATCAGTCATTTTGTGGATGAAAGCTTGAGCCAAAAATAATAATGAAAGTGAAAAATAGTTATGCTTTGGTCTGCATTGAGACACCATCAGTTCTTTCTCTGGAGGTGGATCGCATTCATCATGAGTCCTTTGGAACCAAGAGGACTTTGTACACAATAACAGCTGCGTTACGCGATGACTGATATTGTTAAACTGAACTCTACTCAGCATTACAAGGATCTAAGACATTTCCAGAGGCCTCAGGATGGAAAATGCTGTCCACATCCAAAGAAAGAACTATGGAAGTCGCATCGCTATCACTTATTTTTACCTTCTGTTGAGTTTTGTTTCATCTTTCTGATGGTTCCTCCTATTGGTTTTCATTTGTACTTACAACTTCACTAATGTGAAAATATGTTTAATAGGAATGAAAATGTAAAGCCTATATCAGATTGTGCACCATCTTGGGGACAGTGGGGGGGAGGAAGGAGAAAAATTTTCAACTCAAAAGCATATGGAAATGATTGTTGATAAATCAAAATAAATTAATAAAAACAATTTTTTTAATGAGTCCTTTGGATTGTTTTGGATCATTGTATTACTGAGAATAACTAAGTCATTCACAGCAGTTCATCACATAACTGTGTACAATGTTCTCCTGGTTCTTCTTACTTCACTCTGCATCAGCTCATGTAAGTCTTTCCAGGTTTTTCTGAAATCATCCTGCTCGGTAGACAATCTTTTTAAGGAGTTTTGCTATAAAAGGCAAAAGAGATATAGGATGATAATTACCAGAGATGGAAGGTCAAGTGAGTTTTTGGTTTTGTTTTCCAGAATAGGGGAGACATGCATATGTCTATAGGCAGTAGGGGAGGAAGCTAGTAGACAGGGGGAACTTGAAAATAAGTGATAGAGTGGGGATGGCAGAGGAAGCAATCTATTGGAGGAAATGGGATGGAATAGGTCACTCAAGCAGGTAGAGGGGTTGGCATTGCTAAGAAGTAAAGCTACCTCATCAGATGAGATAAGGGTGAAGAGGAGATAATGGCAGAAGGCATATGAGTGATAGGAGATGAAAAAGAGGAAAGAGGAAGCTCAGGGAGAATGGTTTCAATTTATTTTTCTATAAAATATGAAGCAACATTGAGAGGATGGGAGGAGAAGCCATGGGAAGTTTGAGAAGGGACGCAAAGGTTTGGAAGAGCTTTGGAGAGTGGGATAGTGAGCTGATAAGGCAGATACAGTAGGATTGCCCAGCAGCAATATAATGTATAATGTGTTGTCTGACGACTGATTCTGTAAATCGTGAAACTGCATTTGGAACGGTATGTATTAATGTTATATCTTTGAACTAATTTAGTTTTACCTAAATATTTAATACATTCAGGGTAACTGTGACTAGTGTTTTCTGTTTTGAATTATGAATGAATTATTGTATGAGTGAATTATCATGTCTTCAACAGTTGAGGCTGTAAAACATAAATCTATAGTGGACTCAGAATAGTTGTGTGATTTTCTTCACCTTCATTTTGCAGCATGTGTGTAGGCGTAAAGGTAGCAAATGGTAGGAATGATCCAAAGTTAAGGCTTGGCTTAGCATAATCAATGAAATAATGACTCTAGGGATTTAAGAGAGGAGGACATTATAGAGTTGAATTGATTCATCAACAAGGTCAAGATAGGGAAAAGAGGAGAGAGTGATTAGTGCAGGAAAGATGGCCTAAGAGAGAATTGAGGGGTCAAGGGATTGGAGGTCTCAATACAGAGGAAAAGTAGGTTTTTATAAGGGAAGCAGAAGGAGAGGTGAAAAACCAACAGATCATGGTCAGATGTAACACTGGAGTTTTTTTTTACAAAAGAACATTTACTTCCAAAGGTATAATCACAAATATACAAACTTCTCCAACAAGTAGGAGATACAATCCCTCTCTAACCTTTTACCACTTTAGTCTCTGGGAAGTGGAAGAGGATTAGTTCATAATTTAGCTCAGTTCCTATTGAGCACAACCCCAGTTCCAAGTCTAAACACTCTTCCCCCCTCCCCCAACACTTTTTAGCTCAAGGCTTCTCAGGGCTTCCACCTAGAATGGCTGGCTACACCATCATCCCTACAATCCAGACTCCAAGGTCACTACGGCATGAACTCCCAGTTGATGAGGATTACTCCCAGCAACTGAAACAGAAAACAAACAACACAAAGCAGAAACATTTCTCAGAGCTCAGATAAAATAAGGGGAGGCAAATCCCTTTGCTGCCCTCAGCTCTTGCATCACTGCTGGGTAAACAGGGAAGAGTTGCCCAAAAGAGTCAGTTAAAATTAGCTCAGCTGCTAATTTTAAAGATGCAAGCAAGCCAATCCAAGAAGACTATCTCTGTCTTAGTGATAGGAAACTCAAAAAGGCTCCAAATTAGACAAACTGGGCATGCTCAGTAGGCATTCCCTGTTAGACCTGCAAATGCCCAGAGAAGTCCAGTTTCCATGGATAAGGGGATTTCAGAATTCTTTAACATGGAGGTGGTACACTTGTAACTGATGACAAGATCAAGGATATGACCATCATTGTGTATGGCTGAGGTGGGGTTGAGTAGTTCATGGGAAGTAAGCAGGTCAGGGAAGGAGTGGCTAGATTGTTCGAGAAGGAGTCAACATGTATGTCGAGGTCTCCTAGTATGAAGGCAGGATTTGGGGAGGGGAGAGAAATTGTGAACTAGGTACCAAGCTCATTGAGGAAGGTTGGGGAGTGACCTGGAAGTCTGAAGACAATAGCTATTAAGTACATTTATAGCTAACTGCTGAGAATGTGGCTGTAAATTTGGCTGAGGGGAACTTTTCCCTTCCCAACAAAAAGGGAGGAGGTTTGTATTTCAAAGACCAAGCCTGGTCTCTGATGTGGGGCTTGCATCACATTCTCTCTGGTCACACCTTTACTTCTCCCCTCCCTTCATTAGAATGTGAAGAAATTGTTCATCCCAGGCATCCACTTTCAACTCAATAACCCCACTTTGGCCCAGGGTTTGATTTGCCCTGGGTTCACCTATGGCCTTTTCCCCTTCTGAAAAGCTTAAAAATACAGGTTATTAATAAAATTCATTAACAACACTGATCATGGAACTTACCAGGCAGGGGCCTCCTGGAACCAAGACAACACCCTCCCCCTTCCCCAGGACCCCACGAGCAAAACAACTGTTAATTCATCAAATCTTAATTGATTAACCTTTGCCACCCAGCAAAAGTGAGCATTATCTTTCAGGGGAGGAGATGAACATTCAATGAAATAGGGGACTTCCAAACCTTCCTGATAAAAAGACCAGAGCTCAACAGAAAATTTGATCTTCAAATACAAGACTCAAGAGAGATATAAAAAGGTAAACAGGACAGAAAGAAACGATGTTATTAATAAGGGCAAACTGTGTACATCCCTACAAGGGAAGATGACACTTGTGTGTGAGACAGAGCCCACTTACTCAAAATAAAAACAAAGACTTAGATACCTTGAAAGTAGAAAGGAGTTTATTGCTTTCTCATAAGAAAGCCCCTGGTCACCATTGCCTGCCAGGAGAGTACAAGCTCATTACAGAAATCAATGCTTATTTATACCCTAACTCAGGCTCCTCCTCCCTAAACCCTTTCCACTTATCCCATTGGCTGGGCTTTCAGGGGGCACAATCTATTCACGGAGACACAAGTTTGCCCAGAGACAAGAAAAGGCGGGAAGTTTTTCAAAGGCAAGCAGTTCAGGTTGAGGGTAGGGCTATTCTTTTTGCTAAGTACTTAAAAACAGGGTCTGAGCAGGGAGGGTTTTGAAAACAACAATACAAGAACCACTAACAAGAACTAATGACCCTTTGAGGAGCCTTCACTTCTGAGAGATCATCTCTCATTTCTTACAATTTGAAGCCTCCTCACACCCACTAAATCTTAATAACATCAGGGTGGTCTCAGACTGATACCCAGCCCTGACTTTTCAGAACCACCAGCTTGATTTCTCCTTTCCCTTCTATTTTAACCAGGCCGGACAGGAAGTCTTGCAGGGGAAACACACCGGGAGTAGGACAATAACAATTTCCCTCAAATTTTACAGTCTAAGAGTTTTAGAAATACAATACAATTTAGAAACAGTAATAACTTTTGTAACACAATAAACTTCAGATAACATCAATTGCATTTCTATATTATCACATATAGAAATTATCACTCATATCACTACTTGGTACCTTTAACAATTACATTAAATAATAATAATTCTGCATTTTAACACATGCCATTGTATTTCACTCTGGTATAGTGAGTCCAGCCTTTCTCTTTAATAGCACCTGGAGTCAATTCTTCTTTTCATGCCCAGACTGAGAATCTAATCACCAGGCTGGAATTTGGGCACAGGAAACCCCAGTGGAGGAGTTTGCGAACGATTCCTTTCTTCTGTAGAGAAAACAGATAACTTGCCAAAGACTGAATTGATACACAATCTTGTTTCACAAACTTGTTTATGCTTCTCTAATTATACTTCAGAAATTGAATCTTTTACATATGATAAATTCAAACACTGATTTTACTCTTACTTAGGCCATGAGATGACTACAAATTCAGATCAAAACAGCAAGACCTCACATACTTCTTTTACTGACCACTTGCTCTGATCAGAGAAATCTTCTATAAAAGGAAAAGGCAGGGACATGCGACATGCCAAATATGATAAGATAGAACATCCTTAGCTCTGTTTGAATTCCGATAAGAGTCACAGTTCTCCAATCATACAGTATCAATTCCATATCATAGCCAGACTCAGGAATAGTCAGGTGGGAAACATTCCTTCTCAAAGGAACACAGTGGGGAAACTGAGCCAGGATCCCATCCTAAGGGCTAAGATTGTCCTCGAGGGCTTTTTCCCAGATGCAGACCTCCACCTGTTAACAGTACAGGATCACATTCCCTCTGGGCATTTCTCTCAGATACTGATTTAATGCAGACAACTATTCCCAAATTCAAACTCAAAACAAAATTATAGTCCCAAGAGCATTTTACCTCAAACAGCAAGTTTCACTAATCACAGCTTAAAGCCAGATACTGTAGAGGACCATGTCTAACCTGGAGAGCATTCTAAGCAGGGCTTGAATGCTAGTACAGGATCGGGCAGGCAAGGCCTCCCCCTAGGGCAATGTCCTTTCCATCTTCGGTACATAAAAGAGGAATTATTTACCAGCTCTGGAGCCAGGAGGCTGACCTGCAGTAGACAATACTAAGAACTGAGAAGGTAAATAACAATAGATATGAACTTTGGCACTGAAACTACTTTTCCTTGAGAAAAAGATGATCTTTAGCGGCTTAGTTTATGTTATTAATAGGGCTTCCCAGAACTTGTAAATCATTTCTTAAGATATAAAGTTGTTTTTCTGTAATGAGGAAACTCCTGAAAACTAGTCTTGAACATTAACCTCTAAGACTTGCCTAGCTTTTCTTTCTTCTTTCTTTTTTCCACCGTCTCAGCCTGCACCCACGCCAGCTGCTAGCAAGATACAGTTAATTATACTCTCATGGAGTTGCAATAATCAAGAAAAATTTACCAGTCCTCACATACATAAGAGATTTCACTTAACATCTTTCCTTCTCAAATTTAAACTTGTACATAAACTTGCAACTTCTCAGCCAGCCAAGTTCATTGTTTAGGAACTGCAAGTTCTTTCCTCAGAGCAGATGAACTCTGCTTTCCCTGCTCCTTCTTACTTTCCTCTACCCTGGCCACATATACTTTTTGGGCTGTTTCTAGCGACTCATCTAAAGGCCTGTTCTGCCAATTTTCCAACTTTTTGCAACTTTTTATTAATACCTGGCCAGGAGTTATTTACAAAATATAATCAAATTCTAACCCCAAAAATTTCCTCATGTTCTCCTTCAGCCTGTCTAAAAAGGTGGAGGGAGTTTCCTCTTTTTCCTGTTTGATCCCCATCACCTTATTAATTCCCTCATGTTCTTTCTATGGGCCAGATTGTTATGGTCCCAATTCAAATCTGCAAGGAGGAACTTCTCCCCTTGGTTCCCCTTATGCTATCAGGTGGCCAGCATCCCTGGCCTTCATCACTGCCCTCTGAATCTGACTTGTTCTTCCCCTGTGAATAAGATATCTAATATTGCTACGATTTCTCCAAGTATACAAATTTGGACCCAAAAATTGGTTAAACTGTTCCACGACCCCAGAGGGGTTTTCTATGTTTCCCAATATCCTTTTTGAAATTCCTAATCTCCAAACTATTGAGGGGAGTGTTCACATAACTGCTTCCTCCTTGAGCTGAAGGAACCTCTCTTAATAGGTGGTGGTGGTGATCTGAAAGTTCTCTTGGTCTTTGAGTAACTGCTTTAGTTCTTGGCTGAGAACACTAACCCTGTGGTTTCCTTCAGATCAATCAGGTCCTCCCAGGAAGGAGCTAATCTTGGTGTCCTTAACTGCCGACCCCCATATCCCAAGGAGGACTGTTTGGAATGGGCAGTTACTCCTTTTCACACAGCAAAAAACTCAAAACAAACCCAATAAAAAAATAAATCTTTCCTTCTGAACCCTTTCACCAGGTCCAACAGTCTCCTGGGGCCGCTCCCACCCCTATATCTGGATGGCAAGGGAAATGGCCAGGGGCCATAGGGAGGTAAAACAATGGAGGGGAGATTGGGTGTAGCCACAAGGAAAGGCCAGTTGATGGGATTATAGCCTCAGGAAACCGCCAGAGATTTGGCCCTGTGGGAAAGTCCAGGGTTTTTCCTTTCTGGGGCCCAGATCCCAACCCCATCATTCCCCCCCTCAAACAAATGAGACCCAAATTCTTTTGGAGTAAGGGGTGAAGGTCTCAGCAAACTGTTTCAGCTATAACCCCTTTTTTAACTACAGGTAAAGGTGGATATACCTGGTCTTCTAAATAGAAAAAAATTATAAGACAGGGTTAGCAGGGCTGACTGGTTTTACACAATTTTTCCACTGTCCTTTAGTTTCTTTCAGTTCACTTTAAAACAAAAGTTTACCAATTTGAAACAATACTAGAGGTTTAAAACTTGAAACAGGTGGCTCCAATTCTGTTGACTGTGTTTCCAATTAGTCACATCTAATTAAGGAATTAATGATAGTTGTTAACATTTTTAGTGTCTACCCTCTGCTAGGCATTATGTTAGGCACCTTCCAATTACAACAAATTTCAGATCCACACATTTTCCCAATTTACCTTAGTGTCAAACAGTGTAACGTCACATTTCATTTAAAATATTATCAGAATGAATTAAATTACCTTTTGGTTGTGTTCTGGTGCACAAAAACTTGTCTCTGTTATGTGAGGCAGAAAGGATTAAGTGCTACTCAATCTGCCTTTCTTTTTCATCTGAGGGGAAAAGGTTCCCCTTTTCTTTTTTCTTTCTTTTCCTCCACATTCAAAACTTGGCCACAGTTAGAATGGAGAAGAGAGAGAGAGAGAGAGAGAGAGAGAGAGAGAGAGAGAGATTTTTCTAAGAGTCTCCAAATCTTTTACTCTCATAAACTTTCCTGCCTTCCTTCTACCTACTTATCCCTCTGATGGACTTTGATTAAAGTCCCTTTCCAGTAGACACACAGGAACAGACACAAACACAAAACGGACACACAACAAATTGCTGTAAACTCCTCAAATCATATGTAATCATTTTCTTTTTTATCTTTCCCTTTATACTTTGGCAAAGTCCAATTAGCTATCGTCCCGAACATCTGGAAAGGAACTATGTTGCTGTCCACCCGCTTTTGGGAAGTCCCCATGGCTCACCAGCTCTTGCCCATTAAGGCTCACTGTATCCTGACATGAGGTGGAGGCTCACTAGTTCCTGTCCTCTTTCGAGAACTCACCAGTCCTGCCCCGTTATGGGAGGGGAGGCTGGCTAGATCTTGCCGAGGACTCACTACTTCTTGCTTTCTGTAGAAAGCTCACCGATCTTGCCTTCTCCCCTCACTAAGCTCAGCCTTGTTTCACTTCCCCCGGTCACCCAGAGACTCACTAGTTCTTGCCCTCTTTGGGGGGGGGGAAGCTCACCAATCTTGTCTTACCTGGGTCTGGGTATACAAACTTATGTGACTGATTCAAATTCTTCAGTGGGTGGTGGTCGTTGTGCCCTTTCCAAGGTTTCTGCTTTCAGGTATCTGTCTTTCTTTGGGTCCATTCCTTAAAAGTGAAAGGAAACTCCCAAACCATTCATTGGACAGCTGGCAAGCGGCCGGTGGGTGCCTGTGCTAGGACTGGCTGGGAGGCCCTTCTCAAATAAGGGATGAAATTCCAGGGAGAGTCCCCAACTGTGTGGGACAGAGTCCACTTACTCAAAATAAAAACAAAGACTTACATACCGTGAAACTAGAAAGGAGTTTATTGCTTTCTCATGAGAAAGGGTACCGCTCCTAGTCACCATGACCTGCCAGGAGAGTACAAGTTCATTACAGAAATCAAGGCTTATTTATACCCTAACTCGAGCTCCTTCTCCCTAACCCCTTTCCCCTTATCCCATTGGCTAGGCTTTGAGGGGAACAATCTATTCACGGATTTTCCCCAGTAGCAGAGAATTACACAAGTTTGCCCAGAGACAACAAAAGGTGGGAAGTTTTTCAAGGGCAAGCAGTTCAGGTTGGGGGAGGGCTATTCTTTCTGCTAAGTACTTAAAAACAGAGTCTGAGCCAGGGAGGGTTTTGCAAGCAACAATCAAGAACTATTAACAAGAGCTACTGACCCTTTGAGGAGGCTTCACTTCTGAGAGAGTGTCTCTCACACTCTTGAGAATTGTATTGTCATTACACCATGTTAATGGAGTATACATAAAGGGGGGGGGTTAAATTGACTTTGATGTAATGATAAAAAAAATCTAATCAAGTGGGTTAAATGGATTCAAGTAAGTGGATTAATCTTACTAAGAAAATGTATTAAGAGAAAAGGAAAGGAGGAGACAGACAAGGGTAAATTACATTACATGAAAAGGCAAAAAAATGTATTACAGCAGAGGGAAAGTAGGGAGGGATACGAGCATTGTTTGAGCCTTACTCTCATCAGATTTGCCTCAAGAAGGAAATAACATAATCAGTTAGGTATAGAAATCTAACTTGCCCTATAGGCAGTAGGAGGGAAAAGTGGAAAGAAAAGGGAGGGAGACTAGAAAGGAGGGAAGAAGTAGTAAGGGTAAAGGGGAAGAAAAGGAAGGGGGCTAATAGAAGGGAGGCAGGACTGAGGGAGGCAACAGTCAAAAGCAAAGCACTAGTGAGGAGGGGAAAGGAGACAGAAAAGCATAAAGGGGGGTGAAGATGGAGAGAAAGACAGATAGTAATCATAACTGTGAATGTGATATATGAACGCAATGGAATACTATTGTGCTATAAGAAATGATGAACAGGCAGACTTCAGAAAAACCTGGAAATACTTGTATGGTCTGATTCTGAGTGAAGTGAGCAGAACCAGGAGAACAATATACACAATAACAGCCACACTGTGTGATGACTAATATTGATAGACTTAACCCTTCTCAGCAACACAAGGATCTCCAAAAACATCTCCAAAGGCCTCATGATGGCAAATGCTATCCACACCCAAAGAAAGAACTAGGGAGTTTGAATATGGATTGAAGCATACTATTTGCTTTTTTTTTCCGTTGTGTTTTGTTTCCTCTTTCTGGTGGTTCCTCCTATTGGTTCTAATTCTTACTTACAACATGACTAATGTGAAAACATGTTTAATAGGAATATATATTAGTATAGCCTATATCAGATTGCTCACCATCTTGGGGAGGGAGGTGGAGAGGCAGGGGGAGAAAAATGTAAAACTCAAAAGTTTATGGAAGTGATTGTTGATAAATCAAAATAATTTTTTTAAAAAAGATTAATCTTTGCCTAGTTCTCAAAAACTTTGCTTCAATTTTTGGACAGCCAAGGTGTGCCACCTAGAATTTGCACACAAGGCTGAGGAGTCTTCTCCAGTTAACCTCAGGAGGAATCATCAATCCACTCAGGATTTTGTTGGGGGGGGAGGCAGAGAAGAGGGGAGAAAATGAAAGGGACTCCAGCTTCTGGCTTGCAATGTGCTGCTGTTCCCACTTCCTTAAGACCTCCACAGAGGGATCCTTGGCATGGGGAGGAGCTGCCAGAAGATGCAGCCCAGGCTTTCTCCGTCTTCCAGCCCACGATCAGCTTCCTTATCCCGACACCATAGCCACAGGGCCAAGACTTCATCTTCCCGCCCTTCCCCAAGCTATCACTAATGTCTTGAGAAGCCCCACTCCACCAGCCAGACCACCCCCAGGACCTCAGGGAGGCACCTCCGCGACCTCTGTGAGCGAAGGGCTGCTAGGTTGGTCAATTTCATGGCCACCGAAACCCGGGAGAGCGTGCAGGCTGTCTAGCCCAAGCAAATCCCCAGACACAACCCATAAAGGAAGGCGGGGAGGGAGACAGAAACCAGCCCCTTTTGGGTGGGTCTATGGGGATGGAGAGGTGTGTCCTCTGACCAGTTCCACCCCCAGCAGAGCGGCCCCAGGGGTAGATCCTGGCCACCTAAACAGTTTTCTTCATTGACATTTCGTTGCTCATTCGTTCACTCTTTCATTGGTCGAAATGTTCAGATCTCATGAATGTCATTAAAGGAATCTGTTCACTTCGATCTCCACCCCACCCCCCAAATCTAAATTAATCTTGGTCAATTTTCATTTTAAAAGGTCAGGTTTCTTGGAAATCCAAGGCTTATTCGGAAAGGAAGGGTTTGCAATCTCGAATTTCTCCAAAAGGCCGCGACGGTCCCTTCTGAGCGCAGCACAGGGACCGAGCTCGTGGGCGGCCCGCCTCGAGTTCGTGGCACCCGCGGGATGCCCCGCACGTTGCACTGGCTGCAGCGTGACCGCGGGGCCCGTCCACCGCTGGAGGCTTCCCCCTGAGCAGAGGGGCCGCCTCCCCGCCCCCCAGAGCGTTATCAGGCTTCCCGCCCTCTTCCCCCGGACGGCTCCAGCCCCCGAGTCCAGTTTCACGCTAAAGTCCCGTCACTGGCTGCCGCAGCCAACGCTCCCGCACTGTCTCCGCACAGACACACTCGGAGCTTTTCCGCAGGCGTCACCCAGTCCAGTCCAAGTCTGGAGTCTCTTCCATGAGCAGGGAAAAAATACTACAAACCCCAGGATCCTGAAGGAAGGTTTAAAAAGTATTTACCCGCGAATTCCTTTAAACCCGCCCCAACATCGTGGGCTGGCCATGCGCAGGGATAAACCTGAGGAGCTAAACACAGACCGTATGGGAAGAGGGAGGCCGTGGTGGTCCATGTGTCCCGTGACAGCTACAGTAGCAATTCCCTTCTTCAGACTCTGCCTACCAGAGGGAGGTATACGGCTATGTTTACTTTTTTTTTTTTTTAATAATTTCCAGTGGCTAGAGCCTGAGGAAAGAAACAAGAGGCAGCAGTTACTGACCACCCTCCCCACGACCCACGCACACCCTTACTGCAGCTCAATGAGACTCACACCCATTTCTTAATTGTGTCTTTTTTGCATCTAGAGGATTTGATCTTATTTCTCATAAACACCTTCGATTGGCATTTCCTAGTGCCTCTTATTGGGGATATGAAGGTTCGGGACAATTTTCAGGAGCCTCATCCGGGTCATGCGTGTTCACTGACCATGGGAGTCCCATAGGGCTCTGCTCTGGGTCCTCTTCTCCCCCGTACTACTTCACTTGGTGATCTCAGAACTCAGATTAAATTATCATCTGTTTGCTGATGATTCTCAAATCTATCCTGCCAACATCTGGGCTGCCCTCCAATCTTTTTAAAAAATTTTTATTAGTTTATTTCCATTTATCAACAGTCACTTCCATATGCCTTTGAGTTCAAAATTTTTCTCCCCCTTCCTCCCCAACCCCTCCCAAGACAGAGCCCAATCTGATATATATATATATACACATACACATTCTTATTAAACATATTTTCAGATTACTCATGTTGTAAGTAAAAATTAGAACCAATAGGAGGAACCACCAGAAAGAGGAAACAAAACTCAACAGAAGAGAAAAAAAATAGCAAATAGTATGCTTCAATCTGCATTCAAACTCCATAGTTCTTTCTTTGGATGTGGATAGCACCCTCCATCACAAGGCCTCTGGAGATCCTAGATCCTTGTATTGCTGAGAAGCATGCTGCCCTCCAATCCCGCAACTCCAATTGCCTTCGAGACATCTCAATATGGATATACAGTAAACATCTTAAACTGAACCTGTCCAAAACAGAACTCATTATCTTTTTCTTTAAACCCTCCTCCCCCTCTATCTTCCCTGTTACTGTAGAGGGTAACACCAGCCTCCCAGTCTCTCAAGGAATCATCTTGGAGTCCTCATCGTCACTAACCCTTTCCAAGCTGTTGCCAAACCTGTCGTTTTCACCTTTGTAACATCTCTGGGATACACCTCCCTTTTCTCCCCTGATAGTACCACTGTAGTACAAGCTCTCATCACCTCCCACCTGAATTATTGTAATAGCCTATTGGTGGGTCTACCTGCCTCAAGTCTCTCCCTACTCCAATCCATCCTTCATTCAGCCATCAAAGTGATTTTCCTAAAGTACAGGTCTAACTACGTCACCTCCCTTCTCAATAAATTCCAGCAGCTCCCTATCAGCTTCAAGACGAAATACAAAATGCCCTTTTTGGCATTCTAAGCTCTTCATTTCCTAGTGCCATCCTATCTTTCCAGTCTTCTCATATGTTATTTCTCCCTATGTAGTCTTCAGTCAAGCTCTTCTATGAACAAGACCCCACCCCCCACCTCCCATCTCTTGGCTCCAGGCACTTCCTCTGGCTTCCTCTCATACTTGGAATGTTCTCCCTCATCTCTGCCTACTGATTTCTGTGGCTTTCTTTTTAAACATCAACTAAAATTCTATTTTTTACAAGAAGCCTTTCTCAACTTCTCTTAATTCTAGTGCCTTCCCTCAGTTAATTATTTCTTACTTATCCTGTATATAGCTTATTGTCTCCTCCATTAGACTGAGTTCCTTGAGCATAGGGACTGTCTTTTGTTTCCTTTCCTATCCTTAGCACTTAAGACAGTGCCTGGCAGGTAGAGGCTTAATAAATGTTTTGATCAATTGCGACAGTTCTAGGAACCACATAGGAGAGAGCGACCTTTCCTAGTGCAGAATTTGGGTTCTGAATCCTCCAGCTCCATTGTAGTGTTGGCTCTCTAACTGGGGTAGGAGGACATACTCAGGAGCTATTTGTTTCATGACTGTGCAAGGGCAGGAAATTAGGGAAACTTTTTAAAGTCTGCCTCATTGGACAAGGTATGGAAAGGGGAGGGAATAAACATTTATTTAGCTCCTACTGTGTGCCAGGCACTAAGCATTTCAGCTTTAGTGACAGAGGTTAAGTGACTTGCCCAGAGCCACGTGGTTGGTTAGTATCTGAGACTGGATTTTGTTCTCAGGTCTTCCCGACTCCAGGCCCAGCATTCCTCTATCCATTGTGCTATCTAGCTGCTTTGACAGGACCCTAACATAGCAATATTTGAGTAGTGTGTTGTTAAATGTGTGACTAGATCTCCCCTCAAAATGTTCACCTAACATATTTTTAAGTTTAATTTACACTATTGACATTTCGTCTTTAACTTTCTTACCTCTAGTTAATCAACAAAACAGTAAGCCAAGGCCTGATTTGTAGTCTGTTTGCAAGGTAGTAAACACTCACAGTAAAAATTTAACAATTAACTTTTGTGAGGCTGTTCAGCTAGCTCCAGGACACCCCTGTACAACTAACATGTAAAAGTTAAAGTTTGCCCTTTCCTGCCCTCAGAAAACTTACATTTCTACTGGAAATGTCTTTGATTTGTATCACATAATGCCCTCCATTCCACCCTTGGAGGACCTATGAGAAAGAGACCTGGAGTGATCTCATTTTTTACACAGTAATTCACAACATTAAACACACCTATTGTGTGTACAACGAGGTGGAAATAAAAAGTGTATATAATCAAATGAGTTAACTGTAAAGCACTTTGTAAACCTTAAAGTGTTGGGGCAGCTAGGTGGCGAAGTGGATAGAGCACCAACCCTGGATTCAGGAGGACCTGAGTTCAAGTCTGGCCTTAGACACATAACATTTACTAGCTGTGTGACCCTGGGCAAGTCACTTAACCCCATTGCCTAGCCAAAAAACAAAACAAAAAAAACCTTTAAAGTGTGACATAAATGCTAGTTATATTAAGCAACAAGGTAGTGCAGTGGATAGAGTACCAGGCCTGGAGTCAGAAAGACTCATTTAGATGCTTTAGCTGTGTAACCCTGGGCATATTACTTAACCTTTCTTGCCTCAGCTTCCTCATCTGTAAAATGAGCTGGAGAAGGAAATGGCAAACCACTTCAACATCTTTGGCAAGAAAACCCCGGATAGAGCCGCAAACAGTAACACTGTGACTGAACAACAACTATCATCATTATCATCATCATCATTATTATAAGACAACATTCCTCCCCACAGCAGAATTGCAGTTGTTAATGCTTACGTTGAGTTTTCAGCTCGCCAAATATCAAATATTTCATTAGAAAACCTTTGTAATGTTCCCAGGAGCGAAGTCTGTGGCAGTATCTGCCATTTCCTTCTGGGAAAATTAAAGCATAGAAAAATTAATATCTTGCTAAGTGTATAAACAGAAACCTGAAGAGTCAGGAACAAATCTCCTTCAAGATATAGTAGAGATCATTATCCAAAATGTTTGGCCTTATAGGTCTAGATACTTGAAACTACTTTCTAATGGGAAACTTTCAAAAATGAAATGTAATTAATTTTTAGAATCATGTGGTCACTTTTTGCTTCAAAGTTCTGATTTTAACATTCTTTGAATCAGAGAGGCAGCATGTCTTAGGCTGGCCTACGAGTCAAGAACATATGGGTTCAAATCCCATCTCTGACAAATACTGGTTATGTGTTCCTGGACAGATCACTTAACTTCTCAGTGTTCTAAGCCACTCTCTAACACTATGGGTTGCAAAAAAAAAAAAGACTTGGAACTTGCATTAGTGGAGGGAGTTTTCCACTCTCCCAAGGAGTACCCTATACCAGTGATACTATGGAATCCTAATAAAGCTGACCCCAGCCCCAATATTTTAACTTCCTTACGGGCCCCCACTGAACAGCAGGCATGTCCTGATTTAACCACACAATCCGGCTTTAAGCACACCACGGGCTCCCAGATTCAATACAGCCACTGCCCCTAGCTAGCCACTGCCCTCAGATCCAATTCACATATTTGAACAGATGTGTTCTTATACTCAACCACAACCACATCATCCATTTAGCCCAAGGCAGGACCACAATTCCTAACTATCTATCTTGACCAGGCGAGACCATAACAGATAGCCAGTCGGAGGGCAGCACAACCACAATGTTTGACCACTGAACCATAGAAGGGACCCCTCCCCTGTTACCTAATCCTTTGACAAATCCCTCCTGCTTTTTTAATATTCATAATTTCTGTTATGTGATTAGACCTTTACCCTATAAAAATCCATCTTGCTGTTAGAAACGGGGTTCTGACACTCCTTGGTTAGGTCAGGGAGTTACGGGCAAGCTGTTGCAGCCCACTGTTTCCCTAATTGCAAACCATCAGAGTTCTGTTCCCCTTCAGGAAACAAAACTGAACCAAAGTGAGCGAAGGAAGTGGTTAATTAGGGTTCTTGCAAGGAGCGCGCGCGCGCGCGCGCGTGTGTGCGTGTGCGTGTGTGTGTGTGTGTGTGTGTGTGTGTGTGTGTGTGTGTGTGTGGTACCCCAAGAGAACACACACACCAACAGAAGCCAGAGCAAGCCTTTTATGCAGTTCATTCCTTGGTCCTTGCTCTTCAGGGTTACAATCTTCCTGATACTCCCACTTCACAACATGTCCTCCCTCCCGTTAACATATGAAATGTGCCTAGTTTTGTGCTACTGCTTCCCTCTAGGCAGAGAGGTTTAGTATCAATGAACGCATTATGCATGCACACTCTAAGTAAAGCTTAACCTTTGTCCTACTTCCAGCCTCTTTAGCCAAACAACCAGTTTCATCCACTTTTAGCCGATTCTACAACCTCTAACCTAGAGCTACCTTTTCTCTCAGTTTCCTTATATAGAAATATAATCGTTTCTGACCTCTCACATTGCTTTCTCTGAAGTTACTGGTTCCTCTTGGAAACTAGCCCACTTCTGGGGACCATCAATCCTCAATAAATGCCTATTATACTTGGATGAGAGGTGGTCTGACTGAATTCTTTGAGACAGTGCTTCCATAGCACATCACGAAACCACAATACCACCATGAAGGAGCAGTGACTGTGCAAACCCACAGCTCTTGGCATGGAGGGGGAGGATATTGTTCACCCGAGTATAGGGGTGTAAAGTCAAGCCCCAGAAGTGGAAGCACAGACATGTAGCAGTACTCAGCCCTGCATGGGAAGGAAGGGAAAGTAAAGAATCAGGTCCAGGAATAGGACAATTGTTATTCCAGTATAGGGAGATAGAGTCAGACCCTAGCAATAGCAGCACAGCCCTAAAGCAACACTCTGCCCTATTAAAGGGGGACATCACAGGAGGGGCATTTGTTCTGATACCTTATAGGAGTCAGTGGCAGCACCTGTATCTGCACTGTGCCCCTGGTACAAAATGGGTAGCAGCTGACCCTGAGTCAGTGGTAGTGGGAAGTGGTGAAGGCCCCATTGGGAATGGCACTGGCGCTGGAACTAGCTCCATCAGCAGAGTGGGTAGATTCACAGGGTCCAGCAGAGACAGTAGAAAAGGTAAGACCCACTATAGCTCTTTGCTTGTCATAAAAAAGTACCCCAATATTGTTGCCTGTAAAATATCCAGGAGTCATTGTACAATTCCTCCCCAGGGAGGTCTTATAGGACCGAGGGGTGGCACTGTTGGGAGGCAGCTTGTTTTTTGGCAAGAAGGAAGGAGGTGAAAAATGTCTACCCAGCCCCATAGAGGAAGAGGAGCAGTCCTTCAGTCTTCTGATGGGGCAAAGATTTTGAATTCTCTCCCCCCAGACCATGGCTCTCCAGAGACAGAAAGGTCCTTGGCAGGTAGGCAAAGGAATACTAGGTGAGTGGTTGTACAGGACAATTTTCTGTTGCCTGTGATGAGGATTAGTGACTATGCAAGAAAATGTCATCATCTTCACTGTAGCTTTGACGTTCCCGGCGCTGCTGCTACTATACCTCTGTACCTTAAAAGAACTACTGTGAACCAGAAAGATTTGACACCACTCACCACTTCGACCAGATCTTTAGCTCTGAAAATTGGTCCTTCCAAAGTGTGTGGGGGTTAGGGGGAGGTAAACCCAGGATTTTTTGCTTTCATTCTCCCATAACTGTCATGCCTTCAGGGAGCTGTTACGTTGGTTTTTTACTACCTTTCTGTTTTAGTTTTTCTTTTCCTCTTTCTGCGCTGTGTATATCAGGATTCAACCCTGATGCATCATTGAAGACACAGAAGGTCCTTCAAAAGGTAGGGCATGGTGGGAGCAATATCCTAACCCCTCCATACAAGTTATGCTAGTTTTCCTTTAAAAGGTATTCAAACTGTCCTTGTTATTTGATTTGTTGAGGGAGCTAAAGACTTAGGATATTGACATCACTTCCTGGTTGCCTAAGTGTGAAACAACCTGCCCAGAGGCTTGGCTAGGGGGCAGCTAGGTGGAAGTGGTTAGAGCACCAGCCCTGGAGTCAGGAGTACCTGAGTTCAAATCTGGTCTTAGACACTTGACACTTACGAGCTGTGTGACCCTGGGCAAGTCACTCAACCCAGTTGCCTAGCCAGAAAACAAAAACAAAGCAAAGTTGCAGAGGCTTGGCTTGTGTGCTATGGATGTGTTAGCAACTCAGAGGCAGGGGAACTTCAAATTAGTTGAATCAACTCATTTTGAATCCCTGTTGAATAACCTTCCCCTCCTTTGGCTAAGTAAATCTCTTTTTGTTAACTTTTGAATGACCTATGAATGTCTTAATCTCATTCCCATATTGAACCTAAATTTAGGACTAGCCTAAATTAAGCCTGCTCTAGGAAACACTGTTTTTGAAATTATTTTTTAAGACCCATGCAAAGGTGTTTTTTTTCTTCCTTAGAGGCAGTTGCCTCCTATTGAGAAGAAAATTCAGTGACCATTTCAGTAAATGATTCAGTTTCACCTGTCATCATCTCAAATAATTCCTATACTCCTCATTTGGAGCTATTTTATGAAATGGCACCTAAGTATAAATGAGTATCATTATTTGACCTAGGAACCAAACACAGCACATTTAGATAGTCAAGTACTGTGTACCCTGAGAGTTAAATATACATAATCTAAAATTTTTTTAAAAAGCCCTCACTCACTTTCAGGCCATGGACTCTAGAACTCTTGAGTTATTCAACTTGTTTTTCTCTTCCTCAAACATACATTGATAAAAAATATTCTCAAATATATGTTTTCAGAGAGTTTTTTTCTTCCAGAAAACAGGTTGTAGACTTCCATTGAATCTACTCAACACAACTGCCTTCAGTAGTGTGAACATGAAAAGATACTGGATTGAACCCTCAGAATTTTCTTCTCCAGCAAACTAAAAGTGTCAGAACTGAAGATTCCTCTTGGAGGAGAATGCTGTATTTTACTGCTTAATTCCTTTCAGAGTTAGTATGTTAGCAGCTAGCAGCTGAATGTATACTAAGGTAATGAGAACCTAAGAATACTATGGAACCCTGTAGGCAGACATAACAGTGATGTCATAGACCCATGAGGGAAACTTCTAGAAGCGAGACTCTGTTCATAACAGAGATTAAACCAGAAAGAGGCTTATTGAATAAAGTGGGATCCAGCAAGAATGAAAGACAGAGTGCAATCACTTGTGATCAAGCCATCACAAAGGAAATCAAAGGCTTAACTCCTTGACACTTTGGAGAAATTTGACAATAAGTAGCCTAAGGAATAATACGAAACTGAAATCACCAACTGTGGCAATGGAAGACAGTAATGAACATGATCAACCAGTTTCAGCAGGGAGGCAAGAAATGAGAAAAAGAAGGAAACCTTCTCAAGCAATGGTAGACAAATCCCAGCAAACAGATATCACTGAGAAAAAGAAACACCTGACAGGCTCACAATCGGCTGCACCAAAAGCTGTCCTTAGCCATAGTAATATACATGAAAACAAAGCAAAGCATTCTACTAAAGAATATGATAAAATGAGATTATCTTCTCAGCTTCAACAAACTTGGCAGAGGAGAAAAGATGGACAAGAACTGACAGATAAATCCCAGCAGACAGAGGAAATTAAAGTAGGGGGGGAAAAAAGTCTCAAGAAGGAAGGAAGAAATTCTACCACCACAATCTAAACTTGAGGAATCTAAGGACTCAAGTGGTGGAGGAGAAATGAAGTCTGGTGAACCACTCGGAAAAGCCTTAGTTGATATTGGAGGGGCACCTCCGCCTGCCCTTGAATCTGATATTGAACAAATTGCCCATCCATCTAAAGAGCATGAAACTCCCTTAAACAGACGCCCAAGCTATTCCTTGATAAACAGATCTCAGCAGACAAGTTGCACTGGAGATTGGGGTCTTGCGGCCTACCATGGCATATGCAGTGAAATGGTGGACAAGCAGACAGGAATGAGTGATAATGAGCTAATAGGACTTCCTAGTGCTAGTAGCAAAAAAGATTCATCATCCCAGCCAATGGAAGATACTGAGGGACCTAAAATAACACCAAGGACATCCCGAGGAAGTTCTGCTGTTAGCAAAACTGTCAGTAAAATTTCCTTTCCTCCAGGAAGTGCTACTGCTAGCAAAACTTTCTCTCCCCCAGGAAGTGCCAAAATCATCTCTGCCCAGGCAAGTACTGATGCTGCTAGCAGAACTTTTTCTCCCCAGGTAAGTGCTAGGGCTAGCAAAAGATTCTCTGCCCAGGGAAGTGCTACTGCTAGTAAAACTTTCTCTCCCCCAGGAAGTGTCAAATTCATCTCTGCCCAGGGGAGTACTGAAGCTGCTAGCAGAACTCTTTCTCCCCAGGCAAGTTCTAGGGCTAGCAAAACATTCTCTGCCCAGGGAAGTGCTACTGCTAGTAAAACTTTCTCTCCCCAGGATAGCGAAGCCTCAGTTATTGAACCCCCTGAAGAATCTGGCTCTGAGATAGGTCTGAAAAGCCCCAAAAGGGTTTCAGTAGATGCTGCCCCTGAAGTACCACCCATTATAAAAAGGGGGGATGTTTCTACAGAAGAGGTAGTTCATGAAGGACAGCCTCCTCTTGCTGAACTTGAATCTTCTGACAGAGAGGGCCCTATTGACCTAGAGTCTTCTCCTGCTGCTGAAAAAGAATTTCCTCCTGAGGAAGAAGGTCTTCTTGAGGACATAGAGTCTCCTGTTGAAGTAGAGACTTCTCCTATGGAAGAGTCTCCCGTTGAGGAACTAGAGTCTCCTGTTGAAGAAGAGACTTCTCCCATGGAAGAGATGCCCCATGAGGAACCAGAGCCTCCTACTACTGATGTAGAACTTTCTCCCATGGAAGAAGGCCCACTTGAGGAACTAGAGCCTCCTCCTGTTGATAAAGAAACTTTTCCCATGGAAGAAGCTCCTCCTGATGAGGTAGAAATTCCTGTTGATGAAGAACTTTCTCCCATGGAAGAAGCTCCTCTTGAGGAGCAAGAGCCTCCTGATGAAGTGAAGTCTTTTATGGAAGAAGCTGCACTTGAGGTAGAAGCTGCTCCTGTTGAAGTAGAGCCTTCCTCTGTGGAAGAAATTCCTTTTGAGGAATTGGAGCCTCCTTCTGATGAAGTAGAGGCTGCCCCTGTGGAAGAAGCTCCTCCTGATGAAGTAGAGGCTGCCCCTGTGGAAGATGCTCCTCTTGAGGAAGTAGAGCCTCCTCTTGAGGAAGTAGAGGCTGCCCCTGTGGAAGAAGCTCCTTTTGAGGAATTACAGCCTCCTCTTGGTGAAGTAGAGCCTTCTCCTGAGGAAGAAGCTCCTCTTGAAGAACTGGAGTCTCCTTCTGTTGAAGCCAACGCTGCCCCTGAGGAGGACGCTCCTCTCGAAGAACCGGAATCTTTTTCTGTTCCCATAGAGAATCCTCCTGAGGAAGAAGCTCCTCTAAATGAACCTGAACTTGAGCCTCCTGCTGAAACAGAGAATGCTCCCGTGGAAGAATCACCTCTGGATGAACTAGAGCTCCCCCTTGCTGAAATGAAGGGTACTCTTATGGAAGAAGTCCCTTCTTCTCCTCCTGTGGAACAAGAGGATTCTACTGAAATGGAGGTTCCGCAAAAAGAACCAGAGTCTGCTCCTGTGGAACCAGAAGCTCCTGAAGCAGATGAATGAGGAAGAGTCCCCAAGAAGGAAGTACAGTACCAGGTTAAAATTTAAGCACGTGCCTTAAAAAAGGGTAGGGCCCTGAAAGTAGCAAGGGGAATTGTCAAATGAAAAGGAAACATCACAATTGGAATACATATTGGAAAAGTGAATAATAAAAAAGGAAAGCGGTTTAAAATCTCTTGTGTTATTGCCGCTAAAATAGATATGGAAAGTATGGAAAAGACCTATTTTTAAAATGAATCACATATATGTTGGAAGTCATTATTCAAAATGTCTTTTTTAAAAAAAGCCCTTTCTAGAACAGTGCCGTGCTTATAGTAGGTGCTTAATAAATATTTGTTGAATTAAATTTGTCACATTCGACTGGAAAGGCTATATTTAGCAGTATGACTTCATCCAGGCTTTCTTTGAATTTGTTTTAATATTATACAAAGCAGGAAGGATATTCATTTGTAATAGATACTCATTTTAGAAATTATATCCTTTTCTGAAAATCACTATTCCCTATAACTTTCAATTTCACAATTAGGGTTCGAGAACTTTGTATAATTCATCACACTTTTTATTCTCCTTCTACCTGTCTTTGTTACAAGTTAAATATTTCTTTATTCTGTCTTCATCACAATTTCTCCTGTATGTTCTTGTACACTTTGCACTTGAAATTTTGACTTAAGGACAAGTGAATACATAGTGCCCTTGCAAAACCTTCATTTTAATATATTTCTGTGAAGCTGGCCACAAATACTTCAACAAAAAACATATTAAAAATAAAGGGAAAATGATAATAAATTATCTGGAGGTCAGACATCCTTTTAGAGGTTTATTTCTTTGTTTTTAAGGAATACCTTGTGCATGAATTCTTTTGCATCTCACTATAGAATATAATAAAGTTTTTACATAGCTGCTTTTTAAATGTTTTTTTATGATGCACTCTGAGCACAAGGAACAAATTAGGATAAAATAGAATTAATTAAGTTTCTGAATATTTCATCTAAGGTTCTATAAGTTCTTGGCGTGGCTTATGTGGGTATAAATGATGTTACAAAATGGGTTTTAGAGTACAAATACAGGTCCTTAACAGAAAACAAGTCTAAAAACTCTAAGAAAAAGTCTCCAGAGTCTATCAGGTAACTGAACAATGGGGCAGAGAGGAAAATTTTAGAGTTTCCTTAGCAATTAAGAGACCTTTTGGGTTTGGCTGGCTATTAAAACTTTAAATGTGGCAGACCAGTTTTTAAAAGAAAAATTGGAAAGCAAGTTATATAGTAACGATCTTTTGAGATCATTTTGAGCACCCCAAGACCTGAGAAAGGCCTAAAACCTGAACTGGACAATCAGGAGAAAGACATTTTTAGCCCACTCTGAGTTTAACCTACCATAATGCTTTGCATGCTCTGGCATAACAGACATGCTTTGCTTTTCTCTCTGAGTGAACCCAAAATTCTCCTTCCTGTGTCAGCAACTGTAAGGCCAGATGAAGCTGACTAAGAGAATTCTGTTTATGACTGCCAAGGACAAGGCACCTTGAACCAGACACTATCTTGAATAATGGCATTTCTCTTATTTTGGTGTCTTATGGACATGGTATGTTAGTTATATTATGTCATGTTAATGATGGAAGAGACATAGACATCCTGGAACTATAATTCCAATTGACACTTTGACACTTACTGTATTTGCAATCTATCTTTTTAAGAAATTCCTTTCTCATGTTATGGTTATCAGATATGGAGATTACAATTTTGGCTAAGACAGACTTATCTCGAGTCAGGAGGGGTAAGAGGGAATCACTGAGGATATAAGGTCCCCTTTGTTGATCTTTCCTTGGGTTCATTTCCACAATGAACTCTCAGGTGTATCTCTATGTGCATGATCTGCCAGCTTTGAGAGAAATAAATATGCACGTGTTTGTCCTTCTTAGAATAAGCTCTGTAATGGTTGACAGAAGTATACAGACCGATATGAATGCTAGATCTAGCCCAGGAGAGAATTTGGTAGCATGTTTAAAGAAAACGGTGTGAGAAGATTAAACTGATCCTATATCATTTTTATTGATCCTATTTACAATTTGTTGGTTTTTGTTCTGTAACTGCCTAAGTGATGGTTCTTTGTCTCTGAACTTAATTCAGAAATTTAGCTGGTCTGTAATGAGTTATATTTAGAAATCCAGTTCTCCTGCTAATCACTGTTCTATTCTTGCCTCAAGGAAATCTGTCTAGTATCTTTATATCACCAAGTTATCCTTCAAGGATGTGTGGTTTGCTATCCAAAGAAGTCTGGTCTGCTATCTCTAACCTTGCAAATGGACTCAAACTGAATGAACTTTCTTAGTTACAGGAGGGGGTTGTTGCTGGCTCCTCATTCCCAGTTTCCAACCAATCGTTGTACTCACCCCCATGATGCTGCCAATTGAATTCTTTCCCCACCCACAAAGTCCTGTTCTTGGTTCTGTAATCCCCTAAAATTATAAAAAGGGTAGCTGTAAAACTGAGGCAATCATTGGCCTGGATTATTACCACATCTGTGTCCTACTAATAAACTGTAATCCTGCTTGGAGAATACATATCTCAGTCTACCTTGCTGAATTTCACTTGGGACAATTTGGTGGCAGTCATGGGATTGGGGGAGAGAGGCTGATTGGTCCTCCTGAAGTCCTCTAGGGGACCTCTCTTCTTGAGCACACCCTAGTGAGATTTCATCACTTGGAAGGGGGAGCTTCTCCTGGAGGACTGTAGGCAGAGATCTGGCTCTCCCCTCGATCTCAAATGCCATAGTTCTGACTCTGAGCTTAAGGTAAGCACCCTTTTGGGAAACGTTGCAGGTTTTTGTCTATCTTGCAGTGCTATTTGTGTTCAGTGTGGTAATTTGGGAATAGTTGGAAATACATAGACCTGAAAAATCCCTTCAGGTACTTCCTTGGAGAATTTTTTTGGTTCCCCATGGAGAACCCCTGGGTCTAACCAGGGGAAAGTCTAAGACCTGTTTTTTTTTTAAAGCCTTGAAGAATTACAGCCTTCTTTTAAAGCTTTGGAGAGCTTTTTGGGTTCTCCAAAGAGAATCTTTAGAAGAAGGCTTAAAGCCTTGGACAATTTTCATTCTCCAAGGACAGATACTGAATTATTCCAGGGGATGGTTCTTTTTCTTTAAGGAGAGCCCCCAGCTTACACCGCGGGATGGGAGAAAAGGGTCATAATTTCTTAAGAGCTCATGTCATTGTATCTGTGTGTCTCTAGCATAGTATTTGCTACTAGATATCTAGTAAACCAAACTGAGAATAGAAACCCACTACTTGTCAGCCCTGTATTTGTTGTTAATGTGCTTCTGTGTGGCTTTCAAATATGTGCTTTGGCAGAGAGCCTAGAAGGATGAAGTTTTAAAACAACTCAGCTGGCCAGCAGGGACTTAACCTTCATAAATCTCTAGTGAGGGATAAGGAGGAAGACTTTGCGAGTAAGTGCTTCTGTGTCTCTTTTGTCATATTATCTATATTTAAAAGTCAAACAATTTTTTTCCCCTGAAGAGCAAGAGTAAAGAGAAAACATTTTCTTAAGATGAAAAAAAAAACTCTGTCTTTTAACTCTGGCCAAGTCAGAAGGCAGAAAAGAAACACAGATAAGGGATCTTTCATTCAATTTACAGAAATTTTTGATATCATAAACTAATAAGAAACTGAGTTTGTGACTAAAATCTAAGTTCTCTACTGTGAAACTCTAAAATGTGGTTTGAAAATTTTTATAAATGCTAAAATATTCTAGTGAGTTTTGAGTTAATATTCTTTGGAATTTGTTTTAAAGAAATTAAGAACATAAATGAATGCTATCGATAGATTTGTTATAGCTAAGAGAGGAAGGTCATTTCACTGATTAGAAAGAAGCTGGTTTGAAAGTGATGTTTTTGAGGTTTAGGAATTTAGGAGTGCTGGGACCCCAAAATCACAACACACGGTTCCTGTCCTAAGCCTTTCAGCCAAAGACAAGGTTTATTAAAGATCTGCCATATTGGTGTGTGGGACAGAGACTACTTACTCAAAAATAAAAACAAAGACAGATACCTTGAAAGTAGAAAGGAGTTTATTGCTTTCTCAAGAGAAAGGGCACCACCCCTGGTCGCCATCACCGGCCAGGAGAGTACAAGTTCAGTACAGAAATCAAGGTTTATTTATGCCCAAATGAATTCAACTCAAATCTTCTTTCTGCCAGAGACAAAAGTTTTGTAGACTCTTAAGGAATCTAAACATTAGTGACTCCATAAGGACAAGTCTCACATGAGAGTTGGGCATCTCGTACCCAGGGTAGACTGGTGTAGAGAGGCCAGGCACAAACAGCAGCAAGCAGTATATATAGTCTTAGACAAACCACTCCAAAAAGCCCCCTCCCCACCTGTCTGTCTCAATCTCTTTATCCTCATTGGCTGAGGCAAGAGACCTCACAGCCTATATTCAGAACCCAAGAGATACATTTTACTGGAAATGCTTGGGAGCTAGAGGATTGCCTTATTTGGTAAAGTTAAGGCACAAAACAACAGAGGGGGTGGTTACAAAACAAGGGAGGGGGTGGGCAGCTGGTGCAGAAACGAAAGTGAAACTTAGGCCCAGCTCATGCTGAAGCCTCACTACATTTATGGAGCAGAGCTTACATCTTACATGAGAAACTTTCACTTGTCTCATACATACGTCTGTTTTAAATGTGTTTTCTTTATGCTGCAGTTCTCTGAATTTTCACTCTCAAGAGCAGAGGGATCACCAACAGAATAAGATCTGCTGGCAAAACCCTCTGTGAGCAGAGTAGAAAGCTAGAGCATTCTTATGGGTAAGTAATTAGGGCTGAGTGCAAGATTGCTTAAGACTGCTGAAGAGGGCTGTGAGAGATGATCTCTCAGAAGTGAAGTCTCCCCAAAGGGTCATTCGTCCTTGCTAATGGTTCTGGTATTGTTGCTTTTGAGTGGCATGTGTGTACCAACACTAAGTGGAGACCCCTCAGAATGCCAGACCCCCTCCCCTAGCCTTCTCCCTCCCCTACTCTTAGATAGGGTTAGCAGAAATTCCTGAGCCATATGAGCATCCTGTCTATCTCATCCTCTAGCTAGTTATATGACCTTGGGTAAAAGGCTGCTGAAACTGTGAGGCCCTGAAATGGGGAACATGCTAACATAATTTCTATACCTCTTTGTTCTCTCTGTTGCTGGGGTAGTTTTTACACGAGTAGATTGTATACCTGAGGCTCGGTCAATGAGCCTACGCGATGAGGGTTAAGGTGGGCTGCTGTGTTGGGGTCTACGTAGTCTTGCCTTGAACAAAGAGCACTTGAACTCTCGGGGCAGCTGAGGCAGCATGGGGGTGCACTTTCTCAAGAAAGTCAATGAAGAGATCTCTCCTTTCGCAAACTCTTGTCAAGACTCTGGGTTTTTTTTGTTTTTGTTTTTGTTTTTTTTGGCTAGACAATGGGGTTAAGTGACTTGCCCAGAGTCACACAGCTAGTAAGTGTTGTGTGTCTGAGGCCGCATTTGAACTCAGGTCCTCCTGAATCCAGGGCCGGTGCTCTCTCCACTGCGCCACCTAGCTGCCCCCAAGACTCTGGTTTTTTAACTGAGTGAAACAATGTAAACAATGTGAGCTCTCTCAAATGGACTGAGTGCAGCAATTTCTTAGACTGTTACAAACTCAAGGTTGGTTACACTAGCCTCAATAGGCCTAAGTTTCAGGTTCCTAGAAAACACATGATTTGTACTGTTACATCAGCATTAGGTAATGACTAATTACTAAAAAGGATGAAATAGCTAGGATTGGTAGTATTATAATGAGATTCCTTGTTTCTGGGGTAGATTTTCTCATTTTAGATTGTAAGGCTGAAATTCCTGTCCAATGGGAATTCAAAGCCAGTGGTGGGTGGGTATCTCTGTGCTAGGGCTATATAACCTTTGTCCTGGCCTTTGTGCCTTGCCTCACTCGTTTCTCTCGGACTGTCCCTCGAGGCAGACTCCTGCTTCTCGGGAGAACTTAATAAATCTTTCACTTTATACCTAGAAAATCTCTGAGTGTTATTTTTGGGTGGCTGTGGCACACAGGGTCTATATAATCTTGCCTTAAACAAAGAGCACCCACACTCTTGGGGCAGGTTAGGCAGCACGGGGGTGCCCTTTCTCGAGAAAGTCAATAAAGAGATTCCTCCTTTTTGCAAACTTTTGTCAAGACTCTGGTTTTTAATTTGGGTAGGTGGTCTCTGTCCCACACAGGGTTTTTGAGAGGAGCTGTTACCAGAGTTGTCCTGGTGGAGGACTCCATAAATTAAGAGCCCTGATTTAAGCAATACAAGCATGGAAGTAACTTTTGCATCTAAATTTTGATTCCCGGTCACTAAGACTCTGTGTGATCTACATGTTGTGTTTCTAGATTAGCCTGCTAGGTAGGAGAGCTGAAAGCAGGGTGAGGTTTTAACCAACCAGAATTGGCTCTCTGTATTTAAAGTTTAAAAGGGTTATTTAAGGAGAAATTTATTTTTCTTTCTTTTGATTGTGGCCAAAATCAAGAGGCAATGAAGGGGGAATTTCCTCCAGTTTATAAAAGTTTAACAGATTTGAAAGTGGAATCAAAAAAGGGATTTTTCTCTGAGTACTTCCTCGAAGAAGAAAAAACCCTGCTGGGGTTTTTTGTTTGTTTGTTTTGTTTTGTTTTGTTTGCAGTGGGGTGGAGAGGAAGGGGAGGAAGAGTATCAGTAGTGACCTCTCTTTAGCTCTAAGCTGATAAGATCTCAGACCAATATTCCCATAGACGGTGTGGCTGTGTGAACCCAGGCAAAGGCTAATGAGGGAAATTCTACCTATAATTCTTAGGGTTCAGCCCACCACCCATTTTGTTAATCGGTCCCTGCCTAAGATACAAAAGTATTTCCACAAGAGATCTCCACGCTGGCACGAAATGATCCTATAGCAAATTAAAGGAATTGTTAGTTACCGTACAGGTCACTAGAGAGGCCATTGTACAGGTTATGTTGGAGACTATATCTGAACCTAGATATAGTTTTTTATTTTGATTTCTGGTGTTTCCAGTATGGAAGAAAAGGCCACATTACTCAAGACTTTTTTTTTAAAGGGGTGTTAGAAGTCAAAAGGGAAATGTATGGGCTGTGGATCTCAAAGATAAATTCTATTTTATGTTGAATAACTAATCTTTTTAATGATAAATTACCCCAGTAGAAATTAAACAAGTGCTAACTGACTAAATGAAGTTGAGTGTGGAAATGAATTTTGTCTTAGCTCAGAAGCCGCTAGGGGATAAGTTCTCTTCCAGCTTTTTAGGCTGAAACTTTAATTGGAAAGTGATCTTCAATACTAAAAGTTTATGAATGCAGGTTTAATAGGATCCCAAAGCTCAAATTTGTAGATTATGTTTAATTTAATCTAGGGAACTGTTTTTGCCCACCCAATATATCTGACATCAGGGCAATGTGTCTAAAACTGCAAAAATAAGGTTTGGTTGGGTTTTTTTGTTGTTTTGTTTTTGGCTTTTGAGACATTTTGATGAAGGATCTTCTATCATAGCCTTAAATGCAATCACTTTAGAGTTTCAGTAATTTTATGTTTAAAATATACAGTACCATTTTAAAAGCTGTGTGTTTAAGTAATGTTGGTGAAAATTGTGAGACATGCAACTCTCTTGATTTATGAATTGTTAGGTATTAACTCTCTATGGTCTTGAAAAGTGAAGAGTAAGCAGAAAAGAAAGTATGATTTTTAATTTGGGAAAAAGGGGCAAGTAGGTGGTGCAGTGGATAGAGCACTGGCCCTGGAATCAGGAGGACCTGAGTTCAAATCTGGCTTCAGATACTTACTAGCTGTGTGACCCTGGGCAAGTCACTTAACCCCAAATGCCCCCCTCCCCTCAAAAAAGAAAAACTGCTTTGAGTCAAACTCTGGAGGTAACATAACAGATCTATATTGTTAATTGGGCCATCAAGCCTTTTATAAACTGTTAACAGGGTTGGGAAAATCCAGAACCCCACTCCTGGGCTTCAACAGGCCTCCTAAAAGTTTTTTGTAATTACTAAAAAAAACCCAAAACATCTTAATGGATTTTTTTTTAAAAGAGAGATTTTGGGCCAACTAGGTGGCACAGTAGATAGAGCACCAGCCCTGGAGTCAGGAGGACTTGAGTTCAAATCCAACACTCACTAGCTGTGTGACTCTGGGCAAGTCACTTAACCCCAATTGCCCTCACCAAAAGAGAGAGAGAGAGAGAGAGAGAGAGATTTATCCCACAAACTTCTTTTATTAAATAGTATTTTATTTTTTCCCCCTAATTATATGTCAAGACAATTTTAGCATGCATCTTCATAAGATTTTGAGTTCAAAATTTTCTCTTTCCATCACCTCCCCACTTCCTAAAGTGGTAGACAATTTGATATAGGTTATATATGTACTATCATGTAGAATATATTTCCATATTAGTCACAGTTGTGAAAGAAGAAACAGATCAAAAGGAAAAAAAATGACAAAAATAAAGTATGCTTTAATTTACATTTAGAATCTATCAGTTCTTTGTCTGGATGTGGATAGCATTTTCCATCATGAGTCCTTTGTACTTGTCTTGGATCATTGTATTGCTGAGAAGAGCAGAGTCATTCATAGTTGATCATCACACAATGTTGCTGATACTGTGCATAATATTTTCCCAGTTCTGCTCATTTCACTTTGCATCAGTTCGTAGACGTCTATCCAAGTTTTTCTTAAATCTGCCTGCTCATCATTTTTTATTGCACAATAGTATTCCATTACATTCATATGCCACAGCTTGTTCAGCCATTTCCCAATTGATGGCATCTCCTCAATTTCCGATATTTTGCTACCAGGAAAAGGGCTGCTACAAATATTTTTGCACATGTAGGACTTTTTCCCTTTTTTATGATCTCTTTGGGATACAGACCTAGTAGTGGTATTACTGGATCAAAGGGTTTTGTTGCCCTTTGGGAATAGTTCCAAATTGCTCTCCAGAAAGGTAGGAACAGTTCATAAGTCCACCCACAGTGCATTAGTGTCCTAATTTTCCCACATCCTCTCCAGCTTTTATCATTTTCCTTTTTTGTTATACTAGCCAATCTGATAGGTGTGAGGTAGTACCTTGGAGTTGTTTTAATTTGTATTTCTCTAATCAAAAGTGATTTTGAGGTGGTGCAGTAGATAAGAGCACCTGCCTTGGAGTCAAGGAGACCTGAGTTCAAATCTAGTCTCAGACCAGACACTTGACGCTTACTAGCTGTATGACCCTGGGCAAGTCACTTAACCCCAATTGCCTCACCAAAAAACAAACAAAAACAATTATTTAGAACACTTCATATGACTATAGATAGCTTTGATTTCTCCATCTGAAACCTGCATGTTCATATCCTATGAACATTTATCAATTAGGGAATAGCTTATATTCTTGTAAATTTGACTCGGTTCTCTATATATTTGAGAAATGAGGCCTTTGTCAGAGACACTTGCTATGAAGTTTGTTTCCCAGCTTTCTGCTTTCTTTTTCATTTTAGTTGCATTGATTTTGTTTGTGCAAAAGCCTTTTAATTTAATATAATCAAAATCCACTTTGCATTTTGTAATCTTTCTTTGGTCATGAATTCTTCCCTTCTGCATTGATCTGACAGATAGATTATTCCTTGCTCTTCTAATTTGCTTATGATGTCACCCTTTATGTCTAAATCATGTACCCATTTTGACCTTATGTTGGCATATAGTGTAAGGTGTTGGGCTATATCGTTTCTGCCATATTTTCCAGTTTGCCCAGCAGTTTTTGTTAAACAAATGAGTTCATATCCCCAAGGCTGAGGTGTTTGAGTTTATCAAACGCTAGGTTACTATGGTTATTTATTATTGTGTCTTCTGTACCTAATCTGTTCCACTTATCCACCATTCTGTTTCTTAGCTAGTACCAGATAATATTGATGATTACTGCTTTATAATATAGTTTATCTGTTACTGCTAGGCCACCTTCTGTCCCACAAATTTCTTCTGGGGCTAGGTATGGGCAGTGTAGATTTCTTTTCCCTTTTGGGAAAATGAGAGGGATGTGGAGCTCTTTGATCTAGTACATAACACCTGAATTGCAACTGATCACACAACAGATTATAATTTTGGTAGATAAATTAATGAAGAGAATCACCTGGGTTGAAATTAACTCTAGCTTGGGAAGGTTTAACAATGGCATGTGCAGTCTGGGATATGTTGAAATGTAAAGGAAAGTTGGGCATTCGGAATAATGGGTTTAAAAGATTTGAAAGGGGGCAGCTAGGTGGCGCAGTGGATAGAGTACTGGCCCTGGGATTCAGAAGGACCTGAGCTCAAATTCAGCGTCAGACACATAACACTCTAGCTGTGCGACTCTGGGCAAGTCACTTAACCCCAATTGCCTCACTAAAAGATAAAAAATAAAAAATAATTTTAAAAAAATAAAAGATTTGGAAGGAGAAATAAAGGCTGGAAGGAAAATATGGAGATAAGAAGGTTTGGGGACAAAGGGAGACATGGGCAAGACAGCGTGTTCCAAAAGCCCCTCTTGTCCCTGGACAGCTGTTCTGAGTGCCCGTGTGCCAGCTTCAAACGGACAGGTTTGACTTCTGTGTAAATACATAGATTGAGAAGGAAGAAATTTAGAGTTTGATCTGAACGCCAATACACACAGCTATAAAAGATTAGGAGAAATTTGATAAGCAATGTGTTCCTAAGTGTGATCGTTAAAATCTCATATACTGTCACTTTCAAAATCTTTGGCAGTGGATTTGCAAGAGATAGTGAATCCCATAATGTGAAATGCTTGGAATAAATAGCCTTCGGGTAACATATAATACTAATTGAAATTAGAAATTCAGGTTCTATGTGATACAATTTGGAAAATAAATCTAGGTGTAATTGAATTTATTCTGGTCTCATTTTAAATGAAATTTATTGTCATTTATTATTATACTATATGGATCGGAAAACTTGTTAGCTGTGTGATTTTAAGCCAAGTTACTGAGTTATATGATTTGTTATGCATATAAAGAAAGTGCCCAATGTTCATTTGATAATTCATTGTATTAGAAATATTGTTAGAAAAGTGATCTCTTCTTTCATTCCTTTGGGTTTTATGGATTTATTGTTAAAAGACTGGTGTAAATGTTATGAAAAAAAAATAACAACTCTTGGGGCAGCTAGGTGGTACAGTGGATAGAGCACCAGCCCTGGAGTCAGAAGGACATGAGTTCAAATCCAGCCTCAGACACTTGACACTAGCTGTGTGACTCTGGGCAAGTCACTTAACCCTGATTGCCTCACCAAAAAACAAACAAAAAAAAACCCCAAAACAAATAAAAAACAAAAAACAAACAAACAAAAAACAACTCTTGAAAGGTGGAGCCAAGATGGTGGAGTAAAGGCAGGGGCTCACCTGAGCTCTCCCCCAAACTCCTCCAAATACTTTCTTCAAAAAATGACTCTAAACAAATTCTAGAGCAGCAGATGCCACAAAAAGACGACAAATTTCCAGCCCAAGACAACTTAGAAGGTCAGCAGGAAAGGTCTGTTGTACCTGAGTGAAAGTGGAACACAGTCCAGAACAAGCTGCACCAGCACAGCCCAGGCCACAGCAAAGAAGGAGCAGGCCTTGGGAGCCATTGAATCACCCATGGCTGCTTCCACAGACCATAAGGGTGTCAAACAACTGGTCAGAAGGAGGTTACAGGGGTCTTTTTGCGAGCACTGAGGCAGGACTCTATTCCTGTGCCCATACTTGGATCTGGGTCACAATCCTGGCAGTACCAGGGTACAGAGGAGCACTAGCATAGCAGAGGTTGGAGAAAACAGTGGAGGGGGGCCCTCCTCATAGTTCCAGGGCAGAAAAGAATGCTTGTGGTTGTGGTTTTGGCATGGGCCAGGAGAGTAGTAAACTACTCTCCATAGATCACACCACCTTGGAAGAACTGAAAACTTCCAGGTCCCTAGAAGGATCTCTGAAAACAGCTGCACCAAACCCTTGAAGCTTGGGACTGTGCTCCCTCGACCCTGGAAGGGGAGCCCTATTTTAACACAAAGTTAAAAGTCAAGTAAGTAATAGGCTGGGAAAATAAGCGAACAGTGGAAGAAATTCCTACTGTAGAAAGTTACCATGGTGACAAGAAAGATCTAACAACACACTCAGAAGAAGACAATAAAATCAAAGCTCCAACATCGAAAGCCTCCAAGAAAAATATGAATTGGTCTCAGACCATGGAAGAGATCAGAAAGGATTTTGAAAATCAAGTAAGAGAGGTAGGGGGAAAATTAGGAAGAGAAATTAGAGTGATGCAAGAAAATTATGAAAAGCAAGTCAACAACTTGATAAAAGAGTCACAAAAATATTCTGAAAAAAACAACACCCTAAAAACCAGACTGGGACAAATGGCAAAAAGAGGTCCAAAGAGCCAATGAGGAGAAGAATGCCTTAAAAAGCAGGATTGGGCAGATGGAAGAAGAGGTACAAAATCTCACTGAAGAAAATAATTCCTTAAAAATTAGAATGTAGGGGCAGCTAGGTGGATAAAGTACCTGCCTTGGAGTTAGGAGGACCTGAGTTCAAAGCCAGCCTCAGATACTTGACACTTTCTAGCTGTGTGACCCTGAGCAAGTCACTTAACCCCATTGCCTAGCCAAAAAAAAAAAAAATTAGAATGTGGCAAATAGAAGCTAATGACTATGAGACATCAAGAAATGATAAAAACAAAACCAAAATAATGAAAAAGTAGAAGGCAATGTGAAATATCTTACTGAAAAAACAACTGACCTGGAAAATAGGTCCAGGAGAGATAATTTAAAAATTTGTAGATGACCCAAAAGACATGATAAAAAAAAAAAGCCCGGATATCATCTTTCAAGAAATTATCCCAAATTATCCCAAAAAGATCACAAAAAAACGGGAAAAGGAACCGCATGTACAAAATATTCAGAGCAACTCTTTTTGTGGTGGCAAAGAATGGGAAATTGAAGGGATGTCCATCAGTTGGGGAATGGCTGAACAAGTTGTGGTATAGGAATGTAATGGAATACTATTGTGCTATAAGAAATGATGAGCAGGCAGACTTCAGTTAATAAACAGTATCTTTAGAGACGGATGTCTGTTGGTCTGGAGATTGATACCAATATTCTCCTGGGAGAGTTTTTTTTTTAAATGAATAATCATATCCACTATCTCTGGGATTATGTAATATAATTATTTTATTGATTGTTAATGCTTGATTTTTATACCAGGATGACTTTGAACTTAAGAAGGGAAGAAGGGGCAGCTAGGTGGCACAGTAGATAGAGCACTGGCCCTGAAGTCAGGAGGACCTGAGTTCAAATGCGGTCTCAGACCCAAACACTGACACTTACTAGCTGTGTGTCACTTAATCTCAATCTCCTAAAAAGAAAAAAAAAAAGAAAGGAAGAAGAGGATGTTAAATGAAACAATAAATGAACACCAGTTTTAAAAAGTTAAATGATAATGGAGTCAATACCAATTTTGAAAAGCACTCTTATATGTCTACTTTGGTGAATGTCAAATATTTAATCATACAGATACATTTTGCAAGTCAGATTCTCATAGATTTTTTTAAAAGATTCTTCAGTCTCTTGTTGATAGTATCTATATTAGGTAGAGGATTTTGATAAAAGTAGAAACAGCAAGGGGTATGTAAAAACTTAAATTCTCTGAAGTTTCACGTGAACTATGGGTTCCCAATTTGATGTCCCTTTGTAACTCCATTGTTAATAAGATAAGAACCACAAGGCTTAAACTGGTTTCCACCACATGAACTAATTTTTGAAGAAGTAAAATTTAGGAGGGTGTACTAAATTGTATTAAGATCTATTTTGCAAAAGATTTTAGCAGAAACATCTAAGACTCTGTAAGTGATATGGTACCAGAGAAGCAAATCTACTGAAAAGGAGCCCCCTTCAGAGATGCCTTGAGAACATTTTAGAATGTCCAAAAGAAGATGTTTCCAGAAGCCAGACAACTACATGGGACATCTGGGATCCAGGATAAAATGTGCTGATTAAATGGACATTGGGAATGAGTTACTAGGATACTAGGAGATACATTAGTTAATGTTGATTATCATTATCATATTACTTTGGCCTTCTGCTTCACAGTATCTGTGTTTGCTGAGTTTTCTTAGTTACCTCAAGACATGTAACTCTTCCCTCTAAAAATTAATCCATGGTCTTCAATATTTTTACTATGGCTTGTGCTATGACTAATGAATATTATTGTTCTTACATTAACTAGTCAGGGAAAATTGTAACCAGCCTCCATAAGATTTAACAAGTTATAGCAGAGACACAACTATGCATTCCAGGTTGACCCCTGATGGAATGCCCCTTATTGGCTACAGGGAAACAGCCTGTTATCCATCCTTGGTGAATAGGCCCTTGTTGTCTTTTGTCTTGCTATTCTTTTTAGACTTTGCATTAGTTGCTGTGTTCTGAACTTGCACTTGAAAAGCTTATGTTAGTGTGCACTGCTTGTAATGACTGTGGAAAACCTTATGGAATTAGCCTATAGATAAGTGATCTGTATTTGAGAGAAATATATGTCTCTTGTTGATAAAAAGGGGTAATTGAGGAGATTAAATTGATTCTGTATCATTTTTAATTGATCCTGTCCTATAACTGCATTAAGTCATAGTTGTCTCTGAACTTAATTCAGAAATTTCGCTGGTCTGTAATGAGTTAAGTTTAGAAATCCAGTTTTGCTAATCACTGTTCTATTCTTGCCTCAAGGAAATCTTGAGGGATGAGGATGGATACTGAGAGTCTGGTCTAGTATCTTTATACCACCAAGCTATCTTTGTCTCTAACCTAGAAGGTGGGCTCAAGTCACAGAAGGGAGGAAGGGGATTGTTGCTAGCCTTTCATTCCAGTTAGCAACCAATCATATTGTCCCCTACACTTCAACTCTGTAACCAATCATTATTGTCTTCACCCCCATGATGTTGCCAACCTATAACCAATTGTATTCTTTCCCCACCTATGAAGCCCTGTTTTTTGTTCTGTACTCCTCCAAAACTATAAAAGGGGAGCTTTCCTTCTGCTCCGGGTCTTTGGCTTAAAACTGAGGCAGCTGTTGACCTGCTTTATTACTAGGTCTGTACCCTGCTAATAAACAGAAATCTTGCTTGGAGAATACCGTGCCTCAGTCTACCTTTGTTGAATTCACTCAGGACAGGTGATAAAAAATAAATTAATCCAACATAGGTGATTGACATGTGATAGAAATGGCAGAAGACCAAAGTCAGGATGCATAAATGCTTTTTTATAAAGGAACCTAAAATAAGAGTGGATGAATTACATAATTTATCAACATGTAATAGTTATCTCAGAAAGTTGATGAAAGAAGGATGACCATTAGAGAGTGATCTTTCTAAGATACAAATTCTCGAGGAAAAACATGGATGGGTGAGATGGAGATCTATAACACTGCATATGAGTTGTAATATTAAGGGTTATTATGTAAAAAAATCTTCCTGGACAATAGCAGTATTGTAGCATATAAGTATTTCTTTAGATAAATCTATACTTAATAGTTTAGTGAAAATTCTGTAACTAAATAATGAAAATGTAATGGAGATAGAATGTAGAAACCAGCCTATGATAACTACTAAGCTAGAGATAAAATTATTATGGGGTAATAATTATTAATGAGGAGCTCATTTGGACTTTGGTAGAATATTTGCACATTAATAGAATATTTTAGGAGAAGATTAAATATATGGTCATTTTTCTTCATAGTGCCAATCAATGAGTACTAAATTTCTTACAGTGGGAAATTTTAGAGCCCATCTTCCTATTGAGCATAATTCTAAGTTTAACAGGAACTGATTTAGGAAACATCTATGGGTAAATCACTGTGAAATACTATTCATAATCTGATTAAATTCAGTGAATATTTATTAAGCATCTGCTATATACCAGGCACTGTGCTAGGCACTGGAGATGCAAAGACGAAAAAACAAAATAGTCACTACATTGTTTAGTTCTCCCTCTTACTGTCAAAACTAAAAAAAAAGCAATCTACACACATTGTCACCGTTTTCTTTTCTCCCACTAATTTTTCAGTTCTTTGCAGTCAAGCTTCTAATCTCACTACTCAACAGAAAAAGATTTCTCCAAGGACCTCTTAATTGGTAATTAGAATGACCTGTTCTAGCCACATTATGCAATGACTAAGATTGTTAAACTGAACCTTTCTCAGCATTATGAGGATCTAAGACATTTCCAGAGGCCTTGGGATGGATAATGCTGTTCACATTCAAAGAAAGAACTATGGAAGTCGAATCGCTATCACTTATTTTTACCTTCTGTTGAGTTTTGTTTCATCTTTCTGATGGTTCCTCCTATTGGTTTTAATTTTCACTTACAACTTCACTAATGTGAAAATATGTTTAATGGGTATGTAAATGTAAAGCCTATATCAGATTGTGGCTGTCTTGGGGAGGGTGGGGGGGAGGAAAAGGGAGAAAAATTTTCAACTCAAAAGCATATGGAAAAAATTTTTAAATGTAAATATAAAAAAAAAAGAATGACCTGTTCTCAGTTGTCATCCTTCTTGTCATTATTGAACATCCCCTCCTCCTGTACATACTCTCTTAGCTTTCATGATACTGCTCTAACCTGGTTTTCTTCTTCCTGTTTGATCACTCTTCTGTCTCCTTTATTTGAACTTTATCCATGTCCAACCCACAGACCCTGGGTACCTGAAAAGACTTTTTTCTGTCCCCTCTTTCTCTCCTTTCTCGATTCCCCTCTACACTGGTGGTTTCATCAGCTCCTATAGATTCAGTTATTATCCTTATGTTGGTAACTCTAAGATCTACATATGCAGCTCTTTCCTAAATTCCAGTCACACATTATCAATTGCCTATTGAATATTTCTAACTTCCATAAACACTTCAACAAAATGAAACTCATTATCTTCACCTGAAAACCTATCACTCCTCTAAACATTTTTGGAGAGACTACCAAAAATGCAAATTCACAATGAGTCATTATTGATACTTCTTCCTCACTTCAAAGCATTTTCCCCAAAACTAGGAACATAGTCTCCCACAAACACACCTAGAATCCAGGACAGGGAAAGAGTAAGCCATGGCACATGGCAGGGAGGTATACAGGTAGGGAACAAGTTTCCATGGAGACCCTTTTCTGCGCAGCTGGGCTGGGGAAAACTCAATTTTCAATGGAGAGCTGCAGTCTTTCCACCTTCAGTATGGCTGGAGGCTACAGGAATCTTTTCAGCTGAATTATTACAGAAATCTTTTTGCTAGGACAATGACCTTGCAACCTTTAGTATAGGATGGGCAGAAGCTTCTTCTCTTAGACTCCCTCAGAGCCTCAGCTCTGGTATGGTTTGTCACCTCCAGGCAGGAAATGGGAAATATTCCTCCCTTATTGGATAATTTCTTCCTCACTCAAAAGCCCTTTCCCTCAGTAAAACCACTCCATGCTGCTTAGGTTGATTAATTTCAATTCATCTGCTTATATTCCTTTGGAAATTTTATGAAATGAGTGTCTGGTGACAAAGGGTACGAATTTAGTCTATCCCAGGTGACAGATTATAGGTTTACTGTCTTGCTGGCTTCTTTATATGCAATTAAGCTATTTAAGACCCCCATCCTAAGGTGGAAAATGTTTATTTTTTATCTGAAGATTTTCTCTTTGACATTTCAATGTCTCTTATCTTTTAGCTCCTAAAGAACCCCTCTGCAGAAGTCACAATGCAACACATCCCTTCTTACAACTGTATTTATAGTCAGAGGATCTGAGTTCAAATTCCACTCTGTAACATAACATTTCTCTAGGCCTCAGCTTCCTCATATGTAAAAAGGGAGTAGCAATGAAAATAGCAGACATCAATAAGAAGCCCTTTACACATATTACTTCACTGTACTTTTTATGCCGCAGATGAAATGTTAAGAAAGTGTTTACTAAATTTAAAGCATTTATATAGGAGTTATTATCATTTGTAAAATGAAAGGGTTTCTAAAGTCCATTATAGCTGCAGGGATTATTTTTACTGACCAGTGCAGTCACCTTCCATGTAGTTTTGATTAGCTCGTGTTCTGGATATAATCTATCCTGTGCAGTCCAACTACTCATAAAGCAAAAATCATTTCTGTCTGAGACGCATGATGAGCTGAGCTGTCGTCCGCTTGGCCCTTCTGCACTTCCTGAGTTTCAGGTTCACATCTCTGGTTCACAACACCCAGGTCACCTGACTCTTTCCACCCTCCCATGACATCCACTCAGTTACCTTCTCTCCACTCTGGTAATCACCACCTTAATTAGTTCCTAGAGGCCCTCCTCACTTCTCACCTGGACTGTTTAAGCAGCCTTTTAACGGGTCTCTATCTGGCATCTTTTCACTCTCTGCTTCACACAGCTGCCAAATATTCCTAAAGTGGAAATGTGACCATGCCACTCTCCTGCTCCAGAAAACTTCAGGGACTCCCAGTTGTCACTAGAATCAAACAGATTTCTCTGGCATTTAAAACCCCTCATGCAATGGGAAAAGGGCCACCTTAAAAAAAAAAAAAAGATTAAAGCAGCTGAAGGAACATAATATTATGTTTACAGCAGTAGAGAGAAAAACAATCATAACTTGAAAAAAAATAATTTTAGAGATAGAGGAAACAATTATAGATAGAGGAAAATATCAACCTCTCTTACAATTTTAAATGTAAATGGATTAGACAGTCAAATAAAAGAAAAAGAATGACTATTTGGATAAGAAAACAAAACCCTACAAGGTGTTGCTTACAAGAAGCACATTTTTAAAACAAAGACATTGGGGGGGGGCAGCCAGATGGCACATTGGATAGAGCACCAGCCCTGAAGTCAGGAAGACCTGAGTTCAAATCTGGCCTCAGACCAAACACGTGATGCTTACTAGCTGCGTGACCCTGGGCAAGTCACTTAACCCCAATTGCCTAAAAAAAAAAATCAGACACACAAAATAAAACTGAAGGGATGGAAAAAATTTACTATACACCAAGTGAATTCAAAATATCAGGAGTTATGCTATCAGATAAAATAAAAACAAACATTCAAAAAATAAAAAGATAAACAATGAAACTATAATATGCTGAAAGGAACCATAGACAACAAACTAATATCAGTAATAAACTTATCCAATGCTTTAGAATCCAAATAAGGTACAAATGTCTTAGTATCCAAATCCATAAATCTGAGCTTCAAGAAGACAGATAGTAGCACGATAGTGACAGGAAACTTCAGTATCCCTCTATCTGTTCTTGATAAGTCTAACAGAAAGACAAACAAAAGGAAAAATATGGAACCGAAAAAATTTCTAAAGAAACTACAGTTAAAAGACTCAGAGCATCTTCTAAATGAGGGAACAAAAGAATATAAATACTTCTCTGCACCATCTGGAACTTTTACAAAAATTTACCATGTACTAAGGCATAGAAATATTGTAAACATATATAAAAAGGCAGAAATAATCAATATGTCCTTTATAGACCATAATTCAATAAGAATAGAAACTGATTCAGGGACCATAAACAAATAGAGCAACTAGGAGGCACAGTGTTGGGCCTGAAGTCAGGAAAACTCATCTTCCCAAGTTCAAATTTGGCCCCAGACACTTGCTGTGTGCGACCCTGGGCAAGTCACTTAACTCTGTTTGCCTCACTTTCCTCATCTGTAATATGAGCTGGAGAAGGAAATGGCAAACCACTCCAGTATCTTTTTTAAGAAAAACTCAAATGGGGTCATGAGGGGTCAAATACAGCTGGAACAAACATAAACAAAGATGCAAACCCAAATGGTGACTTAACAATGAAATCTTAAATAATAAGTGGCTAAAGGACAGATCATCGAAACAATAAATTATTCTGTAAAAGAAAATTATAATGATGACACAACATAGCAAAATTTCTGGGATGCAGCTAAAGCAGTGTTTGAGAAAAAAAATCATATCCTTACAATCATGCATTAACAAAACAAAAAAGAAAAGATTAATGAACTGAATATGCATTTTTAAAAATTAGAGAATCAACAAATACACAAAGCTAAAATAAGCACAAAAGAGATATTAAAAATTAAAGGGCTAGCTGTGTGACCCTGGGCAAATCACTTAAGCCCAATTGCCTAAAAAGCAAAAAAAAAAAATTAAAGGGGATATAAATTGGAAACAAAAAAAACACATAGAAGTGAATAAAACCACAAGATGTTTTTTAAAAAGACTTAATATAATAATTGTTATTATATATTTGATATCAATAATTGATAAACCTTTAGCTAATCTGATTAAAAAGAAGAAAGAAGAAAATCAAATCAATAAAATAGCAAATTAGCAAGGTGAAATCACAGCAAAACCAAAAAATGAAAAGAGTAATCAGAGCAGTTATATGCTAGTAAAACTGAGAACCAAAAGAAATAAAGTAATGCCTTCAAAAATATAAAATATCCAAACTATCAGAAGATGAGATGGAGATCTTAATTACCCCAATCTCAGAAAAGGAAATGGATCTAATTTTAAAGGAACTACCAAAACAACAACGGTTTCACAGAACAATTCTATCAAACTTTAAAAAAAGCAGTACTTAAAATCACAAATTATTCTCAAAAAATGAGAAAGAAAAAAACCTACCTGAATCCTTTTATGAGACAAATATAGTCCTAATACCTAAACCATGGAAAGATAAAAGCATAGAAAGAAAACTATAGGCCAATATCATTAATGAATATTGACTCAAAAATTGTAAACAAAATCCTATCAAACAGATTACAATAATTTATCTGAGAAACCATTCATTATGATCAAGTAGAATTTGTGGGGTTCAAGGATGGTTTAACATCAGGAAAACAATCAACATAAGTAATCTTATTAAAACCCCAAACATCCCAAGTCACATAATCATCCCAACAGATGCAGAAAAGCTTTTGACAAAGTACAGCACTCGTGGTAGAAACCCTATAAAGTACAGTCATAGTTCCCCAGTTGATAAATGGTCAAAGGATATGAACAGATAGTTTTCAGATGAAGAAATTACAGCTATCTATAGTCATATAAAAAGTGTTCTAAATTACTACCGATTAGAGAAATGCAAATTAAAACAACTCTGAGATACCACATCACACCTAGCGACTGGCTAACATAACAAAGCAGGAAAATGATAAATGCTTGAGAAGATGTGGGAAAACTGGAACACTAATGCATTGTTGGTGGAGTTGTGAAATGATCCAACCATTCTGGAGAAAATTTGGAACTATGTCCAAAGGGCTATAAAACTGGGCATACCCTTTGATCCAGCAATACCACTACTAGATCTGTATCCCAAAAGAGATTATAAATAAATGGAAAAGAACCCACATGTACAAAAATATTTATAGCAGCTCTTTTTGTGGTGGCAAAGAATTGGAAATTGAGGGGATGCCCATCAGTTGGGGAATGGCTGAACAAGTTGTGGTATGTGAATGTAGTAGAATCCTATTGTGCTATAAGAAATAATAAGCTGGAGCAGCTAAGTGGCACAGTGGATTGAGCTCTAACCTTGGAGTCAGGAGGACTTGAGTTCAAATCCAGTCACAAACACTTGACACTTAATAGCTGTGTGACCCTGGGCAAATCACTTAACCCCAATTGCCTCACAAAAGAAAAAAAGAAATGATGAGCGGGCAGATTTCAGAAAAACCTGGAAAGACTTAAATGAACTGATGCTGAGTGAAGTGAGTAGAACCAGGAGAACATTGTACGCAGTAACAGCAACATTGTGTGATGATTAATTTTGATAGACTTGGCTCTTTGTAGCAATACAATAATCTAAGACAATTCCAAAAGACTCATGATGGAAAATGCCATCCACATCCAGAGAAAGAACTATGGCATCTGAATGCAGATCAGAGTATACTATTTTCACTTTTTTTGTTGTTTTTTCTTTCTCGTGTTTTTTTCCTTTTGTTCTAATTCTTCTTTCACAACATGACTAATATGGAAATATGTTTAATATGATTGTACATGTATAACCTGTATCAGACTTCTTGCCATCTTGGGGAGAGGGGGAAGGGGAAAGAGAAAAAAAAATTTGGAACTGAAAATATTATACAAGTGAATGTTGAAAACTAAAACTAATTAATTAATTTGAAAAAACAAAGTACAAGCATAGAAACTCCTTTTTTATATCATAAAAGGAATCTATCTAAAACCAAAAGTAAGCATCATATGAAATGGAGATACACTAGAACCTTTTCCATTAAATGCAAGAGTGAAGTAGGGATGCTCACTCTCTCCACCCTTATTTGATATAGTAATGGAAATGTTCGCAATAGCATTAAGATAAGAGAAGGCAATTCAAGAAATAAAGATAGGTAAAGAGGAGATAAAACTGTTCCTGGCTGCTAATGATATGATGGTTTATTTGGAAAACCCCAGGGAATCAGCAAAGATACTAATTGAAACAATTAATAGCTTCAGCAAAGTTTCTCAAAATTCTTAAATTCTCAATTCCTAAAAATCAATAGCATTTCTATATAATAATGACATGAAAAGTAATAATAGAAAAGGAAATCCTATTCCAAATAACTACAAAATGCATAAAATATCTGGGAATCACCCTCCCAAAGCACACAAAAGACTTGTACAGATTCAATTACAGGGCAGCTAGGTGGCGAAGTGGATAGAGCACTGGCCCTGAAGTCAGAAGGACCTGACTTCAAATCTGGCCTCAGTCCAAACACTTGACACTTACTAGCTGTGTGACCCTGGGAGAGTCACTTAACCCCAATTGCCTAAAAAAAAAAATCTAGACATATTTAATTACAAAGCACTCCTTAAAGAACTAAAGAACTAAATAGCTGGAAAAATATTCAGTGCTCCTGACTAGGTTGTGTCAATATAACAAAAATGACAATATTACCAAAATTAATGTATACTTTTAATGCTATGCCAATTAAATTACCAAGAGAATACTTTACAAACCTTGATAAAATAATAATAAAATTCATTTGGAAAAACAAAAGACCTAGAATGTCAAGCAAAATGATTAAAAGAAATAAGGACAAGGGGTGAAAAGCTCTTTCAGAACTCAAACTATATTATAAAGTGGTAATCATGAAAAGCATCTGGTATTGGTTAAAAAACAGAGGAGATAGATCAATGAGATAGATTAGACAAGGGAGAATCAGAAACAACAAAACTCCATAATCCAGTATTTGTTACCTAAGGAAAGTTAACTAGGGAAAAACTCCCTGTTTTATAAAAACTGCTGAAAAAACTGGAAAGCAGTCCAGCAGAAATTATGCTTAGACCAACACCTTATACCACACTCTACAATACATTCTAAATGGAAATGTGGCCTTAATATTAAAGATCATTTTAGTTACACATATGGCTCAATACTGAAAGGGCTTAGAATTTCAGATGAAGCAATTCCCCTATTGGCCACTGGGCTGGAAGAATTGCTGACTCGATGGATCTTGAAAAAGAAGTTAACCTGATTTCTAGCTTTCTTTCTTCAATTCTCTAGGTAGCATCATGTAATTCTGAGATTTCTGAGGGGTGGGTGAGAGGTGGCCCCAGCATCATGATGACTCCTACCATAACAGGTAGAGCAGAGGCTCATTAGGTGAACTTAATCTTGAGTCTTCGGCTACCTCTTCTACTTTGTACTTCTTTGCTTGATTATAGGTGACTGAGCAGTGATCTCGATACGGGACTGTCTAGACTTGGAGACAACCTCATGAGTTCAGATGATTCTGCATCCTCAGTCAGTGTTGGTTGCACTATGGGAAGTGCCCTCTCCACATCTTGTATAGCACTTCTTGGAGAAGACAACCACCAGCAGGAGGATGAGTCCAACTCCTGGCTTAGTTTGCCAGAAGACATGAACCTGGAAGGAATTGTTTGGAACCAAATTGAAATGTGGAATGCCTATTTAGCAGTCACACACACTACTGTGTATTTTGATATCTTTGAGTCTCAATTTCCTGGGAGAGCATGACAGTAGTTAGATTGCATCTTAAAGCATTTCCTGTTAATATATGCTTCTGAGTCTTTTGTGTAGAGAATATAAATAACAATTGCATCTTCATTTTACTTTTACATTTTACTTCTTCATTTTACATTTTACTTTTGCATCTACATTTTACTTTACATTTACACCTTTCTATTTCCCCCTTTGGGAGAGTCTCTAGACAAAGCCAACTCTAAGCTTTAAGTAATTTCCCCCAGGTTTTGGGTGTGGGAGTGTCAAGAAATAAAGAAACAACAATGACAACAAATGTTCTTCTAGGACTGAATGCTATCTGAGTGCATTGGTCCAGAGTCAAGAGTATATAGCAGCCCAGTAGTATCAATTATTATAGTTAAATTTAACTGTGTTTATGTTGCTTCTCCCAACAGAATGTAAACTGAGGGCAGGGACTATTTTTTTTGTCTCTGTATTGACAACAACTAGCACAGTGATTGTCATATGAGATTACATATGGGCATCATGTATGTGTGTGCCATGTGTGCATATGTATAGTATTTTGCAAACCTTAAAGCAACATATAAATGCTAGCTATTATTATTATATTGACCAGTTGATCAGCTTATTGATCAGGTGAAATGTCTGTGACATAAGATAGTGACATTAGTTGCGGTTAAAGAATGAAATCAGGTCACTTTCCATTTTCATTTTCTCAGGACTTCAACCCTGTGCTTAGGGATGAACTGGTCCAAGGCCCTCGTCAGACTTTCTTGACTGCCTTGATTCTATTTATATTGGTAGCACAGGGATAGAAGTTAACTACCTCTAGCTTTGGTCACAGAAATTGAAGACACTAAAGAAAGTGAAAATAAAAGCTTCATCTTTGTAATCGAAGACCTAATACAAGAATGAGAAGGCAAAACTAATGACCTTCTTCATATGATATCCTAGATCTCAAGACCTTTGACCATCAGAAAGTGAGTAAGCCCAACCACAATAGGTAATATGAGCCTGAAATTGGCACATACCAACTTTTACCCACTTCCAAACCATATTTGGTCAAAATTCATAAGATCATATAGAATCACCAGTTCAGAGATTGAAAGAATTCAGAAATTGTCCAGCTCAACCTTCTGATTTTACAGATGGGGAAACAGGCTCAGAAAGGTTGTATGACAAGGTCACACGTGTTGCAAGCAGCAGAATTGGGATTTGAACTCACGTCTCCTGACTTTAAATTCAGCATCGTCCCACACTTCATTTATCAAATGCAGGGTAGTTTGACATGGTATAGAATGGCAGTCTGAAAAAGCTGAGTTCAAATTTGGCCTCAGATAATTACTATCTGCATGGCACTAGGCAAGTCACTCAGTTCTGTGTGCCTGGGTTTTCTCATCAGCAAAACAGATAAAATCATAGCAGTACTCACCTCACAGGGTTGTGAGGATAAAATGAGATAATATTAATAAAGCACTTTGCAAAGCACTATGTAAATGCTAACTTAAAAAAAAAGAAAAGTGCTCACCATATGTAAGGGATCAGGCCAATTGCTGGGATTCATAAACAAAATCCAAAATATTTCTGTCCTCAAGGAACTTAGAATCTTCTGTGGAATTACAACATGTACATACATTATGTACATACATAAATATAAGTAGGTACACAAATATAAGTAGGTATACAAATATAAGTAGATATACAAATATAAGTAGGTATACAAAGTAATACAAAGAGATTTCAAACAGTAACTAGAGCTAAAAGCTGGGTGGAATCAGGAAGGGCTTCATACAGGAAGTATCACCTGAGCTGTCCTTTGAAGCAAACTGGAGATTCTGTAAGGTAGGAATCGTAAGAGATGGTATTACAGACATAAGGGACCACTTACCAAAAGTGTCTGCTCAGGCTCCCCCTTCCTCTTTTTTCACTATATTGGGTAAGTAGAATAATATTCATAATATTTCAAGGGTTTCTAATTTGACTGGTGTATGTAGAAATAAGTCCTTAGCAAGACTGAATATTTAGAATTAGATAGGAGCTTCAGTTGAAAAACTCACCACCCTTTGGCCAACAGGGGTATGAGTATTTATTGTACTCTCTGAATGTACCTAGACTATTTTGTTTTTGTTTTTTAATTTTTAGGCAATTGGGGTTAAGTGACTTGCCCAGGGTCACACAGCTAGTAAGTGTCAAGTGCCTGAGGTCAGATTTTGAACTCAGGTCCTCCTGACTCCAAAGCTGGAGCTCTATCCGCTGTACCACCTAACTGCCCCTAGACTGGTTTTCAAATGAAAAACATGCAGCCTATTCTCCAAGCTTTTGAAGCTTGACGGGACCTGTTATTGTTGTTCAGTCATTTCAGTGGTGTCCGATTCCTCGTGACCCCATCTGAGATTTTCTTGGTAAAGATACTGGAGTAGTTTGTCATTTTCTTCTCCAATTCATTTTACAGATGAGGAAACTGAGGCAAACAGGGTTAAGTGACTTGTCCAGGGTCACATAGCTAGTAAGTTAGTGTCTGAAGCTGGATTTGAACTCAGATCTTCCTGACTCTCTATCCATTGCACCACTTAGCTACCCTGATTGTAGGACTTTAATGTAGGTATTATTTTTGTTAACATGAATATATCATAAAATAAAAAGAAAACATGCTAATTAATTTCAAAAAGACAAATCTTGTTTAGTATTTCCTTTCCATGATTATTATAAAAAGTTGTGTGTGTGTGTATGTAAAATCATTGTTCAGTTGTGTCCAGCTCCTCATGACACCATGGATTTTGTCCATGGGGTTTGCTTGGCAAGGATACTGGTTTGCCATTTCCTTCTCCAGAGTGTCCTCATTTTATAGATGAGGAACTAAGGCAAATAAGGTTTAAGTGACTTGCCCAGGGTCACACAGCTAGTAAATTTCTGAAACTGGATTTGAACTCAGATCTTCCTGATTCTAAGCCCAGCGCTCTAGCTGATGTGGTTTAGGAGTTCAGGAGTGCTGGGACCCCAAAATCACAACACACGGGTCCTGTCCAAAAGAATTCAACCCAAGCCTTCTTTCAGCAGACAAGGTTTTTTAGAACATTCATCATATTGGGCAGATTATTAAGGAGTCTGAACATTAGTCCAAGATATTGGCTAGATTTTTAAGAGCCTGACCAGTGACTAGATTATAAGAATCTTAGCAGTGGGTAGATTTTAAGAATCTCAGCAGTGGCTAGATTATAAGAATCTGAGCATGTTAATGGAGACAAGATGGACCTTATATACAGAAAGCCCCTGGGAGGGACCTAGGAGGGGCCACTAAATTGGAGTGACCTCAACCTCATGGCCAAGGGAGAATGGAGCCTTAAGGGTGGGAAATGTCCAGGGGCCACACATAGAGGTAAAACAATGGAGGGGAGATTGGGTGTAGCCACAATGAAAGGCCAGTTGATGGGATTTCGCCTCAGGCAAAAGCCAGAGATTTGGCCATGTGGGAAAATCCTGGGTGCTTCCTTTCTGGGGCCCAGATCTCAACCCCATCATACCCACTGAGCACCTAGCTGCCTATACATACATGCACACACACATACACATACATACACATACACACACACACTCAAATAAAATGCTGTACTGAAGAGACAATAAGCCTTTTAAAAACTGTTCTTTCCAGGATATAGCTATTGTGTAGACATTGTCCTCCAGTTGCTGATATGAATGGTATGACTGCCTGTCTCAGTATAAGTGTTATGATTGCATTGTTACTAAATTATATACTGGCCCCAAATTTCTCCTTTACTGTTCTGAAATGCTTATAATTACAATATAAATTAAAGTAATACATTAAAGAACTAAGAAATAACAGGAAAGTCTTTTCTGGAAAAGAAGGCTATAGTTAAAATGTATACATTGGAGGAGTTAGGTGGTGTAGTGGATAGAGCTCTGGCCTTGGAGTCAGGAGGACCTGAGTTCAAATCTGGATTAATACTCACTAGCTGTGTGATCCTGGTCAGGTCACTTAACCCAGACTGCCTCACCAAAAAGCAAAAACATAGAAATTAAAAATAAAATGCATACATAAACACTTGAGATTAGCCTTTTAGTTCTATCAAATTAACATAATAGTACAGATTTAATTCATGTATACATTGATTCATGAATAGATAAGATTATATATCATAGATTGATTATAAGCTGGGAAGGAACCCCTGAAGCCATCTAGTCATACTTCCTCATATTCCAAATGAAGAAATTGAGGTCCAGGGTTAAGTGACTTGCCCAAGTTAACAAAGGTAGAAGTGTCAGAGATGGGATTTGAACCTATGTGGGTCAGCGACCCCAATCCAAATTAAACTCAGAGACTTCTCAAAGTGGAAAGCAAAGTTACCTTTATTACAATCTTGCAAGATGGCTGTCTGCTCCTCCAATACACGTGGGGAGAGAGAGAGACCACCTAACAGGGGCTGCCTTATAAAAGCAAGTCTCCACCCACCACTATCCCTTACCCCCTTAACTGGGGGTGGGCTTACATTCTAAGCTTGAAAGTTTCTTCCCCTTAACCGGGAGGTGGGGCTTACATTCCAGGCTCGAAATTCAAAGCCAGGGACAAACGGCTCAGGTTGGGGGTGGGGCAGGGCTTATTCTTTCTGTTAAGTGCTTAAAAACAGGGTCTAAGTGGAGGAGGATTTTGAAAGCAGTAATCAAGAATTATTTGACCCTTTGAGGAGCCTTCACTTCTGAGAGTTCATTTCTCACACTACCTTCTGAACTCATTACCTTAATTACACTGAGAAGTCTTCACTGGGACATCCCATTCAGTCCCTCCTCTTCTTCTATACCATGTGAAGACTTCTCACATCCCACTAAATCTTAGTAACCATCAGGGTGGTCTCAAACTGGCACTTAACCCTGACTCTTCAGAACCATGAGCCTGATTTCTTTCCCTTCTATCTTAACCAAAATGGGACAAGGAGTCCTGCATAAAGGGGAGACACAGCGGGAGTAGGATAATTCCCTTCAAATGTTACAATCTAAGTGTTTTTAGAAATACAATACAATTTAGAAACAGTAATAACTTTTGTAATACTAACAATTAACTTAACATCAATTACATTTCCATATAATCACATATAGAAATTATCATTCTTATGATAGCACCTTTCACATTAAATCTGAATTCAAATTCTTCTCAGCTCTTTTCTCTCTCCAACTATCACCCCTGTAAATACAGGCATTGACAAATCAAGGGGGCAGCCCCTTCATAATACAGATACAGAGACCCAAAAGAAAACAATAATAATGCAATTGTCCCTTTAAGATTCAGAAAGTCTTTTCTTATACAGCTGTCTGGCAGGGAACATCATGAAGTCCTCTGGTCCTTGGTATTTGTTCCAGCCATCTCCAGCGCAGCATCTCAGCATCTTCTTCTTTCTTCTTGTAGGAACCAGCTTTCTGTCCATTCTCCTAAGAAGTGATCTTCATATCAGAACCCAGTGTCCACAGGCTCCAGTACATACATAAATATATATTAAGTAGGATCTTAAATGTTTCAGTCATGCCATGTTTCTCTGATGACATTTACAAAATAAACCACAAGCCGTTCTCCTTTTAACATTGCTAATTGTAACAAAACTTTCAACAAGTATGATATTATCCAAATCACAAAATAACACTCTCACAAACCCCTGACCTAATTGTAAAGAACCCTAACTCATATGGGAACACACACAGGAACACCAGTCTCAGTTCTATAGTAACCTAAGATGTTATAATCTCACATTGCCTAAGGAACATCTCTAAAATGAGCCCTAAATAGCTTGCATGCCTTTCCACTCTTGTTCAAAAAACCTTACTAAATTGGTGTAAAAGTTCTTAACACAAATTCCAGAGTATTATTAAGGAAACTGAATTCCTAGTTATCACAGAATCCCTCATAAGTCTTTAGTTAAAGGCACAGAGATGGTTCAGTTTTCCCAGTCACACAGGACTAGGTCCAAACAATACAACAAAGTTTTCTCATAATTCGCAAAATCGCATAATTACAGTCAGGTACAGATTAAACTAATCAGAGAGCCCACAATAGACTAGTTTTGAGAAGAGAGATTTACATGTAATCAAGATAACAAAGAAAACCTTAGACATGAACCATACAAATCAATATATACCACCAATGTTAACTAACATTAAGTTCCTTGCTCATGTACAATAGGTTTAATTTACAGGCAGTTCAAAAAGGGAGCTCTACTTCTCTGGCTTAGTATAAAAATCCAAATCTGTGATCTCTTACCTAAACATGCTTAAAACTTGGATTTCCATGACAGATATGTTTTGGAAGCCAATCATATACATCTGTATATAATTCTTAGAGGAATCAGTCTAATCCTGTTTTCTCAAAATTTGCTATCCTATTTAATTAGACATCTATCACATTACACCTTTGTCTTATTATTTTGTCTAAATATTTCCTCTCTAGGAGGATGTTATCCCTATATTATTATTTGTTCATGAATGTAAATTAAAATTGTAAGCTATTCATACTTGCATCGTATTATGATAACTCAGAGATGTTCCAGAGGGACAAGGTCATATATCATATCAGAAGGAAAGAACTTCCATAGCTCTATTTGATTCCAGGCATGAGTCATATTTGATAGCCAATCTTGCAGTCACTGGATGTTAAAAGCAGGGCTTAGGATTAATCAAGTGGGAATTTTTTCCTTTTCAGAAAGGAAATAGCACAATTGGGAAATAGAGTCAGGAAGATCCTACCTAGGCTGTGTCCAAGGTCATCCTCAAAACTCTTCCCAGGCACAGACATCCACCTTTATCAGTTCTCAGCCTGCAGCACATGCCATTCTACTATTGGCTTCATGACAACTCAGACAATTATCCTGGTAATCAAAGCTCACAACAATAGTAAATTTCTGTCCCACAAAATCACATATCCTAGATAATAAGAATTTAATCTCACATTGGTAACAGTAAGAGACTGATCACAGACAAATACTACTGCTCTCATAATTCCTTTAAATAATGGATTACAGAAATTTAGATGCTTTAGTATTAATCACTAGCTTTAGATCTCTAACACTGCTCCCATTGAAACTGTTTCTCTAAAAGCACCCAGTTAAGTCCAGTCCAAGAATACAACAAACCCAGGAACGAAACTCTAAGTTCATAGTAGGTTTGGACATAATTTTCTTGCAAATAGAAATTTAGTAGGCTCTCTAAAAAGAGTATCAAAGATTTCAAAACATTTTTTTGTAATAGTATCTCCCTTTCTCAAAAACAGCTTACAATTTTCTAATTACCATAAAATTCCTAGTTACCTAAATTCTCTAGTCAAAAGGTGTCTGTATGAGAATTATGAGATTTGACAAAATCGGGTTTGTTTTTGTTTTTGCATAATTATCAAGTTTCTTTTCACACACACAAAATACTTTTACCAGTGCTTGGCTTAAACAATAACTCCAAATAGCTTAGTTAACAATTTTAAGCTTCATAAGTGAAAGCCAGATAATTCCAGCTAAAACTTCCCTTTAAACAGAGACAAAACTTGGAGGTTCTCATTTCTTAAATTACAATACTTAGGAAATGTTACAAAACAGGACCATATAGAATGTCCCAACAGCCCCAATTCATTCCTTTTTTTTTCTCTGAAGGCACAACTTTTTAAAATTTTTTAAAATTTCTTTTATTTTCAGGCAATTAGGGTTAAGTGACTTGCCCAGGGTCACACAGATAGTGTCAAGTGTTTTGGTCTGAGGCCGGATTTGAACTCAGGTCCTCCTGACTTCAGGGCCAGTGCTCTATTCACTGAGCCACCTAGCTGCCCCTCTGAAGGCACAATTCTTAATTTAACATTCTGGGTTACAAAATAGATTGCCCTTCCAACAACGTAACTAATACAATTGCTTACTAGATTACATCACATTCAGAAATATGTAAGCAGTATGTTAAATAAAGATCTTTCTTTCTGAATTCTTTCACCAGGTACAGTCTCCTGGGGCCACTCCCACCCCACTAGACTGGCTTTTCTTTATTATCTAGGCTAGCCCATCACTGTCTTTTTACTGGTCCTATATCCTTGGGCCACATCCTGATTCAACCACAATGACACTCCCAATCAGGAATTTGGTGGCAGGTAGCCTGGATTTCCCCCAGGCCTACTAGTCCCTGCCTTGAGTCTAGCCCATGTGGCCCATCCCTCAACAAACCCAGTAGTGGGCCTAAAGAAGGCCTGGGTTGAAAAACAAATATGTATACATACATACATATACACACACACACACACACACATTTTTTTTATTTTTCCAATTTCTAATTGAGGTCCTAATATGAGAGAATACCTCATTAATTCCAAATACATATCAATAAGGTTTTTTTTTTACAATAAAATACGTTTGTATCACAGGGCATACATTATAAAATTATTCCCAAAATTGTAATAAACTTTGAAATAACCCATTATCAATTTAGATGTATGCACTCCCAATCACTTTGAAGAGAGAATAATTCATCTCATCATTAATATGTTGAAACTATAACTTTAAACCTCCACATATATATTTTTTATAATAGTCAAGATTTTAAATGAAAATCTCCTATCAGTCTTATAATCAAATATACCTCACTTGGTATTTAACAGTTTTAAATTATCTCATCTTTATCACTAAAAGACCCATTCAAGAGTTACCTAAACACCATTTCTACCTCACAGTGGTTCCTCAAATTTTACAATCTAAGAGTTTTAGAAATACAGTACAATTTAGAAATACAGTAATCACTTAAACAATAAAGTTCAGATAACATCAGTTGCATTTCCAGATTCTCACAAGTAGAAAATTATCAATCTTATTATTCTTAGTACTTTCAACAATTACATTAACTAATAATACCACATCTCATAACAACCATTTTTTAACAGTAAACTTAAATCCAATCAGATCCGAATTTATAATCATTAATAATAAACAATTAAAAACATTTTTGTTTTAAATCCAATACTCTTGGCCCTTTAAAAGGAAATATCCTCCACAAATTTATATATTCCCTTGAAAAGACACGTGGTAACAATTCCTGCTCTAAATCCTCCTTTTCTCTCCTACTTCCTAAAGGGAACTAAGAGAAAAGTCCCAAAATTTTATTTATTTAGTTAGTTGTTTATTCTAAAACTTTCCAAACCTTTTACTTTCAAACCCTCCATTTACTCTCATTCACACCACGGACACAAACAGAAACACAGAACAGACATCCAACAAATTGCTGCAGAGTCCTCACATCATATTTAATCCAAAAAAATTTTTTTTTTACCCTTCCCTTTTTATTTTGGTAGTTCGTTCCAATCTTGGAGTCTACTCCCTAAAAGACTATCTTCTGGAGTATCAAATGGCAGCTTCTGGTTTACTACTTCAGACTGCGGTTTGCCCATAATTTTCTTACCTATATGCAATTACACAAATGAATTTGGCTGAGAGAGATTGCTCTTCTCTCCGAGTCAGTGACTCAACAGATTAACAGAAGAGGTCATCCTGCCCCCTTACAGTCACCCAAATGCTCTCTCAGTGTCCCCAGAATTTAGTCAGACGGGTCGCCCCCAGCCCCAAGTCAGAGACTTAGCAATTAGTTAATTTAGCTGAGGATGGTCGCCTTCCCTCCAGGTCAGGGACCTACCGAATAAAGGGGACATTTGAGAGCCGCTTTTATCGAGCTGTATGCATACAACTCACGTGACTGATCTGATTCTTCACTCTATTTCACTCTATTCACCGCAGCTGGCCAGCTTCACACAATCTTATAGTTGCCCTGCGTTTGCTTTCCCCTTATAGCTGCCCCCTCGTTTGCTTTCCCCCTTGAGCATCTCTCTTCGAGACCTCACCCAAATGGAGACAGGCTCCCTAAATCTGGTCTGAGGGCTACGGAGAAATCTCCAAGGGCGCCCTGACCCCCAGAATCCAGACGGTAGTCTGTCTTACAGATGCAAAAAGTCTCGGTGGAATCTCCAAAGCTGTGTGGGACAGCGACCCCAACCCAAATTAAACTCAGAGACTTCTCAAGGTGGAAAGCAAAGGTTACCTCTATTACCATCTCCCGAGATGGCTGTCTGCTCCTCCAATACACGTGGAGAGAGAGAGAGAGAGAGACCGCCTAACAGGGGCCGCCTTATAAAAGCAAATCTCCGCCCACCATGAAAACAAGTCTCCACCCACCACTATCCCTTACCCCCTTAACTGGGGGTGGGCTTACATTCTAAGCTTGAAAGTTTCTTCCCCTTAACCGGGAGGTGGGGCTTACATTCCAGGCTCGAAATTCAAAGCCAGGGACAAACGGCTCAGGTTGGGGGGTGGGGCAGGACTTATTCTTTCTGTTAAGTGCTTAAAAACAGGGTCTGAGGGGGAAGGATTTTGAAAGTAGTAATCAAGAATTATTTGACCCTTTGAGGAGCCTTCACTTCTGAGAGTTCATTTCTCACACTACCTTCTGAACTCATTACCTTAATTACACTGAGAAGTCTTCACTGGGACATCCCATTCAAACCCAAGACCTCTGTGCCAAAAGCAGTGTTCTTTTCACTATATCATATAGAACAGAAATTTCAGAGAGGGTGACTATAGCAGCAGTGAACCCTGATTAGTAGGAGAAAGCAAACATGATATAGTTGATAAAGGGCTCACCTTGGAGTAAAGATCTGGGTTCAAATCCCACCTCTAACTTTAGGGGCAAACCTATCTATTTAATGACGCTCAGTGTATTTGGGCAGTTTTCTAAGACTATAAGGTAGAGGTGAGTTAGTTGCCAAGCTGCATTAGTGAAGAAAGATTTCCACACCTGGAATTCCTTACACTGATGAAATAACAGGTCTGGATTTTAAAAAAAAAAGTGGTGAGAGAATATCTAGGGTGATCAAGCACCTCGACTGGGCACCTGGAAGGGCCGAAACCGGATTTCATCTGCTTCGTAGTGTATCCCACCAGCTGGCGCGGGTACAAAATATGATGAATCATAGCCTTTTCAACTTCCCTAGTCAAATCGAAAACGCCATAATGTTCATTACATTCAAGAATAAGTAGTTTTTGAATACCTCCTTTGTCTATGTTGTTGTCTCAGGTCATAAGCCGTGGTTTCACAGAGGAAACAAGGGAAGGAAAGATTGGAATGCCTGAGATAAAATCTTATTCTAAAATGTCCTGACTATGACATGAAGGATTTTTAAGTTTCTATGCCATCCATGGTTGTGATGAAGGACTAGAAAGCTTTCTTTGCTTTCTTTTTTTTTTCTTTTTTAAAAAAATTTTTATTAATTTATTTTGATTTATCAACCATCACTTCCATATGCTTTTGATTTTAAAATTTTTCTCCCCCTTCTTCCCCACCACCCTCCCCAAGACAGTGCACAATCTGATATAGGCTTTACATATACATTCCTATTAAACATATTTTCACATTAGTGATGTTGTAAGTAAAAATTAAAACCAATAGGAGGAACCATCAGAAAGAGGAAACAAAATTCAACAGAAGAGAAAAAAAAATAGCAATTCAGCTTCCATAGTTCTTTCTTTGGATGTGGATAGCATTTTCCATCACGAGGCCTCTGGAGATGTCTTAGATCCTTGTATTGCTGGGAAGGGTTAAGTTTATCAATATTAGTCATCGTACAATGTGGCTGTTATTGTGTACAACGTTCTCTTGGTTCTGCTCTCTTCACTCAACATCAGACCATATAAGTCTTTCCAGGTTTTTCTGTCAGCCTGTTCATCATTTGTATACCACAATAGTATTCCATTACATTCATATACCACAACTTGCTCAGCCATTCCCCAATTGATGGGCATCCCCTCAATTTCCAGTTCTTTGACACAACAAAAAGAGCTGCTATGAATATTTTTGTACATGTGGGTCCTTTTCCCATTTGTATGATCTCTTTGGGATATAGCCCTAGAAGTGCTATTGCTGGGTCAAAGGGTATGCACATTTTTGTAGCCTTTGGGCATAGTTCCAAATTGTTCTCCAAAATGGTTGGATCATTTCACAACTCCAATAACAATGCATTAGTGTTCCAATTTTCCCACATCTCCAACATTTATCATTTTCCTGTTTTGTCATGTTGTTCCAGTCTGATAGGTGTTATGTGGTACCTCAGAGTTGTTTTGATTTGCATTTCTCTGATCAATAGTGATTTAGAGTATTTTTTCATATGACTATAGATGGCTTTAATTTCTTCATCTGAGAACTGTCTGTTCATATACTTTGACCATTTATCAATTGGGAGAGCTTTCTTTGCTTTCAAAACATTCCATCCAGTAAAAATGGAGAGCTGAAATCTTCCTACTATGAGACTTTTGGGGGATTAATTTTATTTACTAGGTAATACAACTATAACCCAAAAATCATTTACATAATAATTTCAGAATACTTTTCAGAGAGAAAATAAATTATTTTAAATCAAGGCATTATTTAAATTATGATGAGGTTCATTCAGCATAGCACTTTATACTTGTTAGATGTTACTTTAGTATGAAATGTTATTTCTTACCACAAACGAGCTTCCCCAAACCAATAACTTCTCAGTGTAACACCCTGCTCAATCATGTGAATTTTACAGAAGAGGAGACTCAGCGTCTCTTCTTATATGATGCACTATGTAAATGGTGGAGGTAGGCTAAGAACATAGCATTCTGAGCACTGATCAAATACTTACTATTGTATTTCTTTGTTAGTGGAAACTTTTCGCTTATGTGACCCTTTCATTTAACTTCTTTTGCTTCACTCTCTTGGACCAAATAAAGATGACATGAATTCAAAAAAGGGAAAACTATCTCAATGGCAGCATGAATAATTATGGCAAGGTCTGAGTTCTTTTATTCAGCAAACATTTAGCAAGCTCTTATTTTGTGTAAAGCATTGTGGGAGATACAAAGGCGAATAAAATACCAAGGGAAATGAAATGTCCAAATCATATACATTATCATACAACAATGAATTTACTGTCTATGACTGCAAATACAACTAAGGGTTGAATATTTTCCTCTGGTTATTTGGAGTGGGTCATCTCTATTCTAAAACTATTTTAATCTCTATTTTTTTAACTGCTTCCTAATGATTTTTAATTTGGCATTCTACAATGGAGTATCATAGAATAATAGCTTATACAGATCTAGTATTTTTTTAATTGAATACCTAATTATGTTTAATAGATATAGTATAATGAGACATACAGACACAATGTTCCAACCCTCTAGTAGAACTGCAAATACTAAATGACATTCTGGTGGTCTATGAAGCTTAGTATGGCTCAGTAAAAACAAAGGCATTGGACAAAGTTTGGTTCGTTCTTTTTTGTAGTACTAACTGTTCTAAGCATTGTTCTATGAGTGTTGCCAATAGGTTGAAAAATATGTAACTTTTTATATTCTTAAACATTCATTCTTATTAGCTTTTATCCTATATTGATGTGGTTTTGATATCAACATGATAGTATATTTTAAATTATTAGAATGATACAATGTTAGAACTGGACACTACCTGAGAAATCATCTAGCTCAGCCTCCTCACTTTATTTTTTATTTTTTCAATTTATTTATTTATTTTTCAATATTCACTTCCACGAGATTTTGAGTTTCAAATTTTCTTCCTATCTTGCCCCTCCCCTCAACCCATGAGGACCTGCATTCCGATTACTTGTTCCCTCAATCTGTCCTCCCCTCTATCATGTCCTGCCTTCTGTTATCCCTTTCCCCTTCTATTTTCCTGTAGGGTAAAATAGATTTCTATACTCCATTGCCTGTGTATTGTATTTCCCAGTTGCCTGTAAAAACAATTTTTAACATTCATTTTTAAACCTTTGAGTTCCAAATTCTTTCCCTTCCTCCCTCCCCACCTACCTTCATTGAGAAGGTGATAGAGGTTATACACATGTAGTCATGCAAAACGCTTCCATAATAGCCATGTCGTGAAAGACTAACTATATTTCCATCCATCCTATCCCTTTTTTTCTTTCAGCCAAAGACGAGATTTATTAGAACATCTGTTATATTAGCCAGAATCTGAGCAGTCGCTAGATTTCAAGAATCTGAGCACCTTAATGGAGACAAGATGGACCTTATATATAGAAAGACTGTGCGAGGGATCTAGAAGTGGCCAAGTAGTTTGGGGTGACTGGAGGAGGGGTCTAAGGAAGATCTGGATGGGAGCGGCCAGTCAGCTGGGGTGAAGAGAACACCTGGGACCTGGACCACATGGCTAAGGGAGAATGGAGTCTAGATAGGATTGAGGGTGGGAAGTGGGGGTGGGGTGTGGGAAGGAATCCGGAGGCATAGGGGATAATGAAAGGCCAGTTTGATAGGCCCTTTTATTCTATTCTCTCCTTTGACCCTGTCCCTCCTGAAAAGTGCTTGCTTCTGATTATCCCCTTCACCAATCTGCCCTCCTTTTTATCATCTCCCCCTCCCCTTCCTCCCTACTTTCCTGTAGGGTAAGATAGATTTCCACACCCAGTTAAGTGTGCATGTTTGAGATCAATTTCCATACTCAATTGAGTGTGTATGTTATTCCTCTTTAAGCCAAATCTGATGAGAGTAAGATTCCCTCTCACCTGGTCCCCCCTCTTCCCCTCCACTGTAGAAGCTTTTTCTTGACTCTTTTCTTTCTTTTTTTTTTTTTAAAGTGAGGCAATTGGGGTTAAGTGACTTGCCCAGAGTCACATAGCTAGTAGTGAGTGTCATGTGTCTGAGGCAGGATTTGAACTCAGGTCCTCCTGACTCCAGGGCCAGTACTCCATCCACTGTGCCACCTAGCTGACCTTCTTGCCTCTTTTATATGAGATAATTTACCCCATTCTACCTCTCCCTTTCTCCTTCTCCCAGTACATTCCTCTCACCCCTTAATTTTATTTTTTAGATATCATCCCTTCATATTCAACTCACCCTGTGCCCTCTGTCTATATCTATCTATCTATACATATATATGTATATGTATGTATGTATGTATGTATGTATGTATATATATTCCCTCCAACTACTCTAATACTGAGAAAGGTCTCATGAGTTACACTTATCATCTTTCCACGTAGGCATGTAAACAGTTCAACTTTAATAAGTCCCTTATGCTTTCTCTTTCCTGTTTACCTTTCCATGCTTCACTTAAGTCTTGTATTTGAAAGTCAATTTTTTTTTTCTTTTTGGTGAGGCAGTTGGAGTGAAGTGACTTGCCCAGGGTCACACAGCTAGTAAGTGTTCTGTATCTGAGGCCACATTTGAACTCAGTTCCTCCTGACTCCAGGGCCAGTGCTCTATCCACTGTGCCACCTAGATGCCCCCCGCTTTTTTTTAATCACTTCTTTTTTTTAAAATTTTAGACAAATGCTAAAACTTAAATATAGAATAAGAAAAGAAAAAGACACATTATAAACTTAAATATAGAATAAGAAAAAAACAAAAAAAAAGTCATGTGCACAGCAGAACATAGGAGAGGATTCAAATTATATAACGATAACTTTTCATTTCAAGAAAGCCTATATATTAAATACTGTTCATTATGTTGAAAGCTGTCCATCTTTTCTTTGCTTCCCTGTAGTTTTTTTTGTCCTCTGCTGTACACTTTTTTACTTTGTTCTTTTTTCCCCTCCCTCTCCCCTACCCACCACCCCAAGGCTAGAGTTGAGCATTGTGTATATATATATATATATATATATATATATATATATACACACACACACACACACACACACACATATATATCTACATATACTTTCCCTAAGAGATTCTAGTCTTTGTTTTTACGTTTGTGCATATCTATTTTCCTGTCTCTCCTAATTCCTCTACTTTATTTCTACCTACTACTTTATCCCCCTATTATTTAACCTACCCCCACTCCAGCAGTCCCTCCCTTATTTTCCCATTCCCCTAAATCTAAGCCCCACTTCTAAATCCCTCTTTTGACTTATTCCCGAACCCTCCCCTCTAAAGATCCCTCCTTTATCCCTTCCCCCCTCCCTATACCCTTGGAGTTTTTCTTTCTAAATTTAGAAGTCTTTTATACTCTTCTAAATGTATATGTATTTTCCCCTCTTAAACCCATTCCCCATGAGAGTAGGGTTCCGGAACTAACAGTCCCCCTCCCCCATCTAATTCCTCTGTATTGATTCTTCCTCTTTCATCTCATTTGTAAAAGATAATTACTGTTTCAGCTCTACTTGAATGGTTTTATTTTTGAAATCATATCCTACTCAGGTCTACCCCAATCTTCCTTATAAGTTACCTAATTACCAGTAACAATCTTAGACATAGGTTTTACATTTCTATACTTATTTAGTCCCTTATAATTGATCATTGGTATATACCTTATGTTTCTCTTGTCTCTTGTATGTTAAATCTTCTATTGAGTTCAGGGTTTTTTGTTTTTTTTTAACAAAGACCTGAAAGTCTGACAATTGATCAAATGTCCATTTTGTTTTCATTCAGAATTATGCTTAGCTTTGCTGGGTATGATATTTTCATCCAGAAGCCAGTTCTTTTGCTCTTCCAAATACAGTGTTCTAAGACCAGCGATCTTTCAGTGTTTTTATTTATTTATTTATAGGTTATAGTTTAGTTATTAGGTCTTATGTGATTCTAACTGTGGCACCACCATATGTAAATTGTTTTTTCTTGTTGCTCATGATATTTTGTCCTTGATCTGGGGGTTTCAAAACGTGACTATCATATTTCTGTGGGTTTTCCTCATAGGATCTCTTTCAGGTGGTGATGGGTGGATTTCTTCTATTTCTACTTTCCCCTCTTGTTCTGATGCTTCAGGATAATTTTCTTTAATTATTTCTTGTATTATTGTATCAAGATTCTTTTTTGATCAGAATGTTCAGGTAGTCCAATTATTCTTCTTCTATTTTCTCTTTTTGATCTGTTCTCTAGATCCACTGTTTTTCTTATGAGACATTTTCTTCTTCTTTTTTCTTCTTGTTTTAGTTTTGGTTTGGTTTTTTTGCAAGGCATTGGGGTTAAGTGACTTGGCCAGGGTTACAGAGCTAGTGTCAAGTGTCTGAGGCTGGATTTGAACTCAGGTCCTCCAGACTCTAGGGTCAGTGCTGTACCCACTTCACCATCTAGCTGCACGTATTTTTTTAATTCTTTATATTTTATTTTTTTATTTCTTCATCTCTTATAACTTCACTGGCTTTCCCTTGCCCAATTCTGATTTTCAAGGAGCCATTTTCTTCCTTAAGATTCTGGATCATCTTTTTTAATTGGTTGACTTTCTTTTCATAATCTTGTTTTTCTTGTATTATTATTATTCTTATTTTTCTTTTTAGTTTTTCCTCAGTCTCTCTTATTTTATTTTTAAAGTCTTTTTAAAGTTCTTCAATGAATTCTTTTGGGGCAGGTGACCATTGACACTACTCTTTGGGGTAGAAGAGGGTTTCTTTGCTTCAGTATTCTCCTCTGAAGATGAAGCCCAAGCTTCTCTAGTCCCATAATAGCTCACTATGGTTGAATTCTTTCTCCTTTGCCTGTGCATTTTTATTGTAATAATTTAGTTTTTATAATCACCTGTAGTCCTGAGGTATGGGGGATGGTGTCTCTGGCCTCTAATCCTCTTCAGTTCACCCTTCTGACCTTGAACTCAAACCAAGACATCCAGCCTCCTGTAAGTGCCCAAAGCCAGTTCCACCCCACTGCTTCTGCACTCACCAGGCATGTACTGATTCCTTCTCACCCCCCAGCAGCACAGCTGGGTCTGGTGTTCCTTGTCAGACAGATCTTCTCCAGCTCAGATGCCCAATTCCCCTCACTGTCTCTGGGATAAAGGTTCCTGCGGCTAGGCTGAGGTAGCCTTCCAACCCAGCTAGCCCCAGGGCTTGCTGGTTGTTGTTTAAGCAGCTTGCCAGTGGACCCTAGCATGGAGGTGTTCACTCTTCACAGGGAGGATTTTTCTTCAGATCTTTTCCAATTCTCCCAGGAAGATCTCTGTTCTGCCCCTACTCTTATTTGTTTTCGCTGCTCTATGTTTGCCCAGAGGTGCTATTTTATCTCTTTTGTGCCTGAAAATCTTGAGAGGTTGAACTGATGATTTTAGAGAGCAATTTGGAACTACCCAAAGGGCTATAAAACTGTGCATACCCTTTGACCCAGCAATACCACTTTTAGGTCTGTATCCCAAAGAGATCACAAAAATAAGAAAAGGATTCACATGTACAAAAATATTTATAGCAACTCTTCTGTGGTGGCAAAGAATTGGAAATTGAAGTGATGCCCATCAACTGGGGAATGGCTGAACAAGTTGTGGTATATGAATGTAATGAATACTATTGTAGTGTAGGAAATGATGAGCAGGCAGACTTCAGAAAAACCTGGAAAGACTTATATGAACTGATGCTGAGTGAAATGAGCAGAACCAGGAGAATATTGTACACAGTAACAGCCACATTGTATATGACTTGACTTTGATAGACTTAGCTCTTCTCAGCAATGCAAAGATCTAAGACAACTCCAAAAGACTCACGATGGAAAATGTTATCCACATCCAGAGAAAGAACTTTGGAGTCTGAATACAGATGGAAGCATATTATTTGCTCTCCTTTTCTTTTGTTGTTTTGTTTTGTTCCTTCTTTCTGGCGGTTTGTCCTATTCTAATTCTTCTTTACATCATGACTAATGTGAAAATATGTTTAATATGAATGCATAAGTAGAGCCTGTATCAAATTGTATGCTGTCTTGGGGAAGGGGGAGGACAGGAAGGAGGAGAAAATTTAAAACTCAAATTCTTATGGAAATGAATGTTGAAAATTAAAATAAATTAATTTTTAAAATAATAAGTAGTGTCTATCTAAAATCATCAACAAGCATTATCTGTAATGAGGATAAGCTAGAAGCCTTCCCAGTACAATCAGGGGTGAAACAAGGATGCCCATTATCACTATTATTATTCAATATCATACTAGAAATGTTACCTATAGCAATGAGAGAAAAAGAAATTGAAGGAATTAGAAAAGGCAAGGGAGAAACAAAACTACCCCTCTTTGCAGATGATATGATGGTATACTTAAAGAATTTTAGAGAATACATTAAAAATCTACTTGGAATAATTAACAACTTTAGCAAAGTTGCAGGATATAAAATAAACATACGTAAATCATTGGCATTCCTATATATTACTAATAAAGCCCAACAGCAAGAGATAGAAAGAGAAATTCCATTTAGTTAATGTAGACATTAGAAAATATTTGGGAGTCTACTTGCCAAGACAAACACAGGAACTACATGAACATAATTACAAAACACTTTTCACACAAATAAAGTCAGATCTAAACAACTGGAGAAATATTAATTATTCATAGGTAGGCCAAGACAACATAACAAAAATGACAATTGCACCTAAATTAATTTCCTTATTTAGTGCCATACCAATCAAACTACAAAAAAATTATTTTATACAGCTAGAAAAAGTAACAACAAAATTTATCTGGAAGAACAAAAGGTCAAGAATATCAAGATAATTAATGAAAAAAATGCAAAGGAAGGTGGCCTAGACATACCAGATCTAAATCTATTACATCTAAATTATATCTAATCTATTGTAAAGCAGCAATCATCAAAACTATTTGGTACTGGCTAAGAAATAAAGTGATGGTTTGGTTGAATAATACACCAGACCAGTAAATGACTATAGTAATCTACTGTTTGATAAACCTAAAGACTCCAGCTTCTACGATAAAAACTCACAATCTGACAAAAACTTCTGGGAGAACTGGAAAATAGTATGGCAGAAATTAGGTATGGACTAACATCTTACATTGTATACCAAGATAGGTCAAAATGATTTAGATATAAAGGGTGACACCATAAGCAAATTAGGAGAGCAACGATCTACAGAAGGGAAACATTTATGACCAAACAAAATGTAGAGAGCATTACAAAATGCAAAATGGATAATTTTGATTATATTAAATTAAAAACCAATGCAATCAAGAGTATAAGGAAAGCAGGAAGCTGGGAAACAATCTCTCAGCAAGTATCTTTGATAAAGGCCTTTTTTCTCAAATATAGAGAAAACTGAATCAAATTTATAAGAATACAAGCTATTTCCCAATTGATAAATGGTCAAAGGATATGAACAGGCAGGTTTCGGATGAAGAAATCAAAGCTATCTATAGTCATATGAAGAAATGCTCAAGCTACCATTGATTATAGGAATGTAAATTAAGACATCTCTGTTGTACCGCCTCACACTTATCAGATTGGCTTATATGATAGAAAAGGAAATTGATAAATGTTGGAGTGGATATGGGAAAATTGGGACACTAATGCACTGTTGGTGAAGTTGTGCGCTGATCCAACCATTCTGGAGAGCAATTTGGAACCAGGCCCAAAGGGCAATCAAACTGTGCATTCCCTTTGATCCAGCAATACCACCACTAGATCTCAAAGAGATCACAAAAAACAAAAAGGACCTATATGTACAAAAAAATTACAATATTTTTTAAATATTAAAATTATATATATTATATAAAATAATATTAAAATATTATAATAGTAGCTATTTTTGTAGTGGTAAAGAATTGGAAATTGAGGGGATGCCCATCAATTGGCAAATGGATGAACAAGTTGCGCTATGTGAATATAATGGAATACTATTGTGCTTTAAGAAATGATAAGCAGGCAGATTTCAGAAAAGGCTTACCTGAACTGACGTAAAGTGAAGTGAGCAGAACTAGGAGAACATTGTACACAGTATCAGCAACCTTGTCTGATCAACTATGAACAACTTAGCTCTTCTCAGCAATACAATGATCCAAGACAATTCCAAAGGACTCATGGTGGAAATTGCTATCCACATTCAGAAAAAGAACTGATGGAGTCTAAATGCAGATCAAAGCATACTATTTTCTCTTTTTTTTATTCATGATCCTTTTCTTTTGGTCTGTTTCTTCTTTCACAACATGACTAATATGGAAATACGTTTTACATAATTGTACATGCATAACCAATTTCTTATTGTTTTAGGGAGGGGGTGATGAGGGAGGGAGGGAGATAATTTGGAACTCAAAAAAAAATTGTAAATGAATGTTAAAAATTGTCTTTACATATAGTTGGAAAAAAAAACCACTATTAAACATACGAAAAATAAACCAGCACAGAGGATTGGCTCCTTTGACAGAGTCCATACTCCCAAGAATCTTAACCAACTAATTCATCTTGGTGGCAGCCCCAGAGATTGAAACCCACCTTGGTGTATCCTTGCTCTCTAAGACCTAATCAGGAACTGTCTTTTCCTTCTTTGGAAGATGCCAGTATGCATGCCAGTTTTCTGTAGGGCAAGGTGTCTTCATAGGTCTCAAACAAAAGCTCACTTCCCTGGAAGCTCATCAGATTACACTGGGGAAACTTTCTTCAGTGACCCATCTTCACATTTGTTTTGGTTTGGACATATGATTTCATCAATTTAAGGAGCTCCCTATATCAAAACTCCTTCCACTGACACAGATCACTTACTGTGAATTAAGTCTTGGAGAGTTATGTGAGTCATAGAAGGCTTAAGTGACCTATCTGTTGTCACATAGCCAGTTTGTTAGAGGTAGAGCTATGCTATGTGGCCTCTCAGTAACAATTGCATATTTATTTGTTTTCCCTTTCACCACTATATAATGACTTTTTAAAATTTCAGTGTTTCATCATTTGAATTATACTTTATCCAATACCATTACTATTGCTGCACTTTTTCCTTTCCTTTTTTTTTTTTTAGGCAATTGGGGTTAAGTGTCTTGCCCAGGGTCACACAGCTAGTAAGTGTCAAGTGTTTGGTCTGAGGCCAGTTTTGAACTCAGGTCCTCCTGACTTCAGGGCCGTCCTCTATCCACTGCGCCACCTAGCTGTCCCTCCTTTTCTTTTTTTAAAATTAGGCAATGGGGTTAAGTGACTTGCCCAGGGTCACACAGCTAGTAAGTGTCAAGTGTCTGAGGCTAGATTTGAACTCAGGTCCTCCTAACTCCAAGGCTGGTGCTCCATCACTGTGCCACCTAGCTGCGCCACGCACTTTTAAACTTAACAGTTGAATGACACATTTTTAGATCAACCTCTTCAATTTAATGTACCTGTACCTTTTTGTGTAGCATGGCATGAGACAGCATCCTACACTGAGAACCAGGAAACCCTAGGTTAGTGTACTACTACGGTCATTTATTAGCTCTATGATAAAGGGAAAATCACCTCTTTGAGATCCAGAAAACTCCTTAAAATTGATCTACTAGATTATAGACTATGTCTTTCTAAAATAAATGCGTTTTCTGTAGGTCCCACGTGGATGGGTTTTGTTTTTTGATCCGTTAACTCTTTTTAATAGGAAAACTATTCTCATTTACTGTTATAAACAAAATTGCCTTTTTTTTCTTTCATTTTATCATCGGGCTTGATGTTGCTTGAAAGAAGTGAAATCTATCGTACTATATTGATTTCAACTATCAACAAAATAATCTTTTTACAGTATTAATTCTTATACTTACTAAGATTTAAGATTCTTTTAAAACTTTTACATAGTAGAGTTCTACCACTAGAATTGTCAGCTTCTTTCCCTTTTTCTCTTAATCCAAGAGTCATGAGGTAAACCTCAGCTTTGGTTAGGCTCAGGAATGTTGGTGAGATGGAAGACAAAGGGAAAGAACTTCCTCAGTTTTGGAAAGAAGGAAGGAAATAACCACTTATTAAGCCCCTATTATTTGCCAGGTATTATGCTAAGTGATTTGCAAATATTGTCTCATTTGATCCTCACAGAGTGGAAGGTAGGTGCTATTATTATGCCCATTTTACAGCTGAGGAAACTAGGGCAGAGTTATATGACTTTCCCAAGGTCACATATCTAGCAAGTGTCCAAGGCTAGATTTAAACTCAGGTCATCCTGATGTCAGGCCCAGCACTATATGCACTGTGACATCTAGCTGCCTTTTAAGAAATGAGGAAACCCCTCAGCTTGATGGGGGCAGAAAATCCTCTCTGCCCTATATAAAATAATGAGAGTGAACTCTCATTCCCACAACCACTCAGAGTTACTTCGAGAACCCTGAGGGACGCAATAATATTCTCTCCTCTTGTATCTTAACCTGCTCGTGCAGTGTGAGCCCAGGAAGAAATTTCAGGGAACAAGAAGATTTTATAATAGTAAAAAGTAGTTATCACTAAAACTGTCTGATACAGCAAAAAACGATACAGAAAAAAATGGAGAAATAGATCAACAGAATAGAATAAGCCAGTCAGTCAGTTAACAAACGTGTACTAAGCCCTTATTATGTGACAGGCCCTGTACCAAGTGATGGGAATACAAACACAAGCAGAAAGAAAAACAATCCCTCAAAGAGCTTACATTCTAATGGAGGAAAACATCACATAAAATGAAGTTGAAAAGGAGGATGGGAAGAAATGAAGGTACCCAAATAGTAGAGAAAGTCTAAAATGCAGCCTGGGGAGGAATGAAGACATGGCTGGCCTGGCTAGTCTTAAATTAAGGTTTGGGGATGAATCATCCAATCAGGTACCAGACATCCAACCAAAAATCTATGAATAATTAGTGTTTGGTTTAAAACCTGGAGAAAGAATTAACTACTTAAAAAGTATACTTGGAGGAAATAGTTAGGAGATCATTGGCATATGAATTTAGACCCACATTTCACAGCATATAAATTCAGTGAATTCTACCTAGATAATAGATTCAAACATCATATACACATAAGTATATAAATAAAAAGGAAGAAAAATAGAATTGTTTCAGTTCTAGAGAGGAGGTGACATTTCTTTTGAAAAATTATTTCTATGCATGCCTTTGGTTTTTTGCTAGGCAATGAGGCTAAGTGACTTTTCCAGGGTCACATAATTAGTGCATGCTACGTGTCTAAGGCCAGACTTGAACTCAGGTCCTCCCGACTCCAGAGCTGGTATTCTATCCACTGCTCCACCCAACTACCCCGCTTTTGTTTTTATAAATACACATTTCCAAATATCTCCTTTTCCTTTTCCCTTCCACAGTCATTCTAGTCAATCTTTGCCACAAAAATTTAACAAGGAAGAGGGGGAAAAAACCAACACATTTACACAGAAGTTCTGTATTTTAGCTATACTGTTCCTGGGAATTACATTTCAGGATTTCTTTCAAGAGGTTACCTGTAGATTCTTTCTATTTCCATTTTGCCATCTGGTTCTAAGAGATATAGGCAGTTTTCTTTAATTTCAGAAAAACCTGGAAAGACAGCAACTGATGCAAAGTGAAGCGAGCAGAACCAGGAGAACATTGTACACAGTAACAGTAATACTATATGATGATCACCTGTGAATGACTTAACTATTCTCAGCTATACAATGATCCATGACAATTCCAAAGGATTCATGATGAAAAATGCTATCCACCTCCAGAGAAAGAACTGGTGGAGTCTGAATGCAAATTGAAGAATACTATTTTTCACGTTCTGCATTTTTTGTGTTGTTTTTTCCCCTTTGGGTCTGTATCTTCTTTCACAATATGACTAACATAAAATGTTTTGTGCGATCAAGTATATGTAACCTATATCAAATTGCTTACTGTCTCAGAGACGGGAGGTGAGGGAATGAGGAAAAAAACCTCAAATTTTTTAAAAGATGAATGCTAAAAATTGTCTCTACATGTAACTGGGGAAAAATAAAATATTTTTTAAAAATAAAATGTCAAGGCTCTTTTTTGGTCATGGCTTTTAGGTATTTCAATAACGTTTATATTTTTCCTCCTTGATTTTCCAGATCAGTCATTTTTGTATGAGATACCTTTTTATTGTCTTTTATTTTTTCAGTCAAATTTTCAGTTTTTTAAATATTTTTTGTTATCTTATGGAGTCCTTGGTTTTTATTTGACCCATTCTAATTTTCAGTGAGTTTTGTTGCTTGGATAAGGTTTTATACCTCTTGTGCCAAGCTGTTAATTCCCTTTATCATTCCTTCTTCCATAATTCTCATTTCTTTTCCATTTTTTGTCCTTCCAGCACTCACTGATAGAAATCATTTTAAAAGTATTTAAAAAAAAAGAACTCATTACATCTCTTCCATGAATTCTAGTTGAGTCTGTGCCCAAGCTGTATTCTTTTAGATTTCTGTCTTAAGTGTCCCTGTCCCATAATATCATTTTATGGTGAAGTTCTTTGTACATTCTTCCAACCTGTTTCCTGACTTTTTACTTGGTGTTAGGGCTAGGCTCTTCATAGTTCTGGAGGAAAAGTTGGGGCAGGACATGCTGCTGCTGCTTCCTTGGGGTATTGGAGTATTGTGTCATTCCAAGATCTCAGAGACAGCTTAGATTTAGAGACTGTAGGCTTTCAGTGCTCTCAAAGTATTCAGTATGACTACTCTTCTTTCTGGTCAGATCTCTGTGAGATCCTGACCCGTGTCTGTCAGAGTCTGAGCAACAGGCCTATGGGCTTACCTACTTTGGAGCTTCAGTAAATTACTGCTGGATTCACCCGCGATCAATCAGCTAGAAGTTCTGCTGTTTCTAGGGTCATACAACTGTTTAGTTCTGTCTTTGATTCCCACCCTCATTATCCCTCTGTAGACTTCAGAGTGGGAAAGAAGTTGGAAATAAAACACACCTTGGTGTGTGTGGGGGGGTGGCAGCAATCCACACAGCAGCCATTTACATATGAATTTTATCTCTTGCTCAATACATCATCTAGGGTCTGGGATCACTCCTCAACCAAGTCCTTGCACTGGAATGCAATCCTTGGGCCCAGACTCAGTTTTCAATCATGTTAAAATATGGACACTATGCATTCACTCATTCAGCATAGGCTTATCTCTTCTGAGTGGCTGTGGATCATGAGAAATGGCTCGACTTGAATCTGCTTGAGGCTCAGAAGCTTCGGGCACCTTCTATTTATGATGGGGTTTTGGTAGGAAGCTGCCTATTGACATTTAAAGATTAGGTTTACATCATGTCCAAAGAGAAGGGGAAAAATGCTTTCTCAGGAGCTTCTAGTGACTGAGCCACCACCAGAATAGCAAACAGACAGTTGACTATGAAAAAAGTCTATTTTTCTAAATCTATACTAGGCAAAAGAGTGATAGGACCTCTGCTTAGGTTGAATGGGATGATTATAGTAGATGAACAGTTGGCAGGAGAAACCAGCTTTTGTTCTGCCTGTTTTATCTGCTCAGGGGAATGATCTTTGGGATACAAAGGACAGAACCAAAATGGTTAACGAGAAACAAAAGCCCAATATTAAGCAAAAAGCCCATGAAAGAGCAACTAGTTGACCTCAGGATAATTTTGGAGAATGAGATGCCATGTAACTAAGAAAGCAATGTTGCCACCTAGCAGCCCCCCTCTTTTTAACAGAAAAAGTCAGCAAACCTGAACAGTTTCCCCAGAATTATGTATTATTAAAAAGGATGTTATCATCGTCATTGTTCTTCAAATCTGGCTTCAGACACTTACTAGCTGTGTGATCCTGGGCAAACCATTTAACTTTGTCTGTTTCCTGATCTGTCTGGAGAAGAAAATGGCAAACCACTCCAATTATCTTTGCAAAGAAAACTTCAAATGGGGTCAGGAAGAGTCAGACACAACTGAAATGACTGAACAACAAACAGTCTTGAAGAAATGAGTGGCCAAAACTTGTAGGTTATACAGAAGCCTCATGCTTGTATATCATGAATGCTTTCTCAAAAAAAAAAAAATAAATTGGCAGGTCCAAGACATGTACACCAAACAATGTAGGAATGGAATTGACATTTTAAAATACAAGGATTTTAAGTCTTTCACATGACCTTTCAAGTACTTGAACAGACCTTACACATACAGATTTTCTCTTCTTCAAGCTAAACACCCCAGCTCCTTCGAGTAATTCTCAACAATGTGGAATGTCATCCCTGTCCTTTCCAAAATGTAGTACGCACATAATATTAAATATAATAAAAATAAACATAATGCTTACAAATGTGGCCTGATCAATAGAGCCTATGACCTCCTCATTCTTGAAATGTAGCCCAAGACAGAATGAAGGCATTTTCAATGTTACATCACACTGCTGACTCCAGGACTAGTGCCCATCTTGGATTTTCTAAGGGAAAAGGTTGTGTCAGCAAAGGCACAATGCTCACTAATATTAGCCAGTTAAATCTCAGTTCATTTAAGATAGGATGAGACACTACTCTTGCAATGTTAGGTGAACGGTAGAAAACTGGCCCTTAGAGCAAGAGAACTAAAACTGGCAGGTTATCACTAATGTGGAACAATCTTTTATACTTCCCTGGTTTTAGCTTTTTTTTTTCCCCCTGGGGGCAAGGACAGGTAGGGGTGGTATCACTTCCCAAAATACCCTATTTTGTAACAAAGTACAATTAACCAAAACAAATGGAAACTCAGCATATCTGAATTCATGCCTCATTTTTTAATATTATCTTTGCCCCAAACTGGAATCTAAAGCTAAATAAATACAGTAACTCCATCTGTCCACATGGGCTACACTAAGAATGTTTCACTTAGCCTTAGCAATATTGGGGGGTTTTTTTGCAATTGGGGTTAAGTGACTTGGTCACACAGCTATTAAGTGTCAAGTGTTTGATCTGAGTACAGATTTGAACTCAGGTCCTCCTGACTTCAGGGCTGGTGCTCTATCCGCTGCGTCTTCTAGCTGCCCCAGCAATATTGTTGCAATTAATTCAGCTGCCTTTTATTGCAATCAATGTGTCTTCTCAATTTATACAAATATTTCCTGAATTCTTTTTATAATCTGGCCTTTCTTATGGTATACACTATTCCACTTCATAGTTTTGTATACAATTCTTCATCTGTTTGGAGAAATTCATGTGTTAAGGAAAATTACAAGAATTACATAATGACTTACAAATATGGCAGATAAATGCCTTAATGTCAGATCTCACATCGAGCCCCTCTTCTTGACTACTGGAAAAGGGCCTAAACCTGTGATTTCATTGGTAATGGGAACTCCCAAGCAAGGAAAATCCTATCAAGTTCTCTTCTCTTCTGCAACTTAAATCTTTTAACTGCCTAACACACAGAGATTGACTTTTCCACAGTTCAGTTTGCTTTAGAAAAGGAATTTGATGTAAGCTATTATTGATGAGAAGACTTAGTCTTATTCTAATAAAACTGAAGCAGTTATTTCTAAGTGTCTTATTTTAATTTTAGAAATAAATACACTTAAGAATAGAACTTGAAAATTCAGGTCTTCCTGGCTCCAATGCACTCTGCCACAAAAAGTACTCTCATTCTAGTCATCCACCAAGCAACCTTAGGGTTATCTTTAACTGTTCAGTTGTCTGTCTTTTTGATAATCAGAAATACAGCTAGCAAAGGAAATGACTGATCCTGGGAGATTGGAATTACCTTCTTAACCACATGCTTTCAAGTAAAAGCTGGATAACCACTTAAGTGTTAGAGGGAATTCTTCAGCTATCAATTAAAAGGGCCTCTGAAGACCCTCCAGGTCTGACAGAGAGAAAAATCAAAGGTATAAATAACGTGAAGTAGAAGTGGACATTCATTTTCTATGCTTCATTTGTTTCTACTGCATTAAACACTGTGTTTTCACATAATTTGTTGATGGGTTAATAAGTTCACACTAAATTTTAGTATCTGAGGATGACCTTTTTTAATTATATATGCAAATTGGCATAGCATGTACAAAATGATCCATCTTTAGGTTGTGCAGGGTACAGTAAAACTGTAGTCACTGATGGTCAGCATAATCACTGAAGCGAGATTCACAAGCATAACTTAGTCCAACTGGAAAAAATAAAACAGAAACAAAGCTAAGATTATTTTATGATCATTCAGTCAACATTCATTAAGCACCTAGCCTGTGCCAGATTGTGCTAATCACTACAAGTTACTTCCATAAACAACCAAAAGTAAAGAAATCTTGCAACACCTTCAGTCAATGCATATTTGTTTCCCCTCCAGATAGGTTCTCAAAAGAGCCCAACTCTACCTAATTTTCATTCCCTCAGGGGACAATTCCAGAATGTCTTACCGGTACCTCAAAGTCAGAATCTTCAGTTTCTCTCTGTACTATAATATTCTACTCTGATTTCAGCAGCTCCCAAAGAATTCAATTATCATATATGCTGATGATCCAGTCCAACCTCTCTCAGTCTTGCAACTCCAACCGCCTATCCATTCACTGACATCACTGAATGGATATCCCTTAAGACATCTAAAATCTGACAAGTTCAAAACTGAAATCATTACCTCCACTCCCCCAAATATTCCTTTTCCTAACTTCCCTATTTCTGTTGATAGCACCACCATACTCCCAAACCCTGAGGCCAGCAAACTAGGTTTCATTCTCAATGACCATGTCACCACACTTCCACATGATTCAAAAAATTCCAGTGACTCCCTATTACCACCAGGAACAACTATAAAATCCTATTTGACATTGAAAACTTTCACGACCTGGCCTGTCTTACCTTTCTAGTCTTATACCTCACTCCCCCAACCCACCCATGCTCTTTGATCCAAAGACATTCTTCTCCTTGCTGTTCCTCAACCCCATATCCTGACTCTGGGCATTTTCACTGGCTGATCTCCAAGCCTGGAATTCTCTCCATCCTCATCTCATCTCCGGCCTTCCTCTTAAAGCGCCCAATTAAAATCCTACCTTCCATAGGAAGGCTTTAAGTACCCCATTAACATTAGTGCCTTCCCTCTATTATCTCCAATTTATCCTATATTCACCTTGGTTGTACATAGCTGTTTTCATATAACCCTCATTAGATTATGAGCTTCTTGAGAGCAGACTGTCCTTTCCCTTCTTTGTACAGATCTTAGCACAGAGCCTTGAAATATAGTAGGCACTTAATAAAGCCTTACTGGCTGACTGGCTTCAGCATGTCACTACAATCAGTACTATAATACTTTATGTCCTTAAGAACTCTCCACATCCTTTATACAACTCTATCCCTCATGCCTGAAATCCTTCATCCTTCTCAATCTCCCAGAACCCCTAACTCCTTTCCAAGACACAGCTCAAATGCCACCTTCAAGAGAAGTTTCTTCTGATTATATCCAGGTTAGTCCTTATACCCTCAGTTGGATCTAAACCCCTTTCAGAGTAAGGTATTTGTATTCCTGGGAGCCCAACAAAGTGCCTAGAATACAGTGGGCACTTAAAAATATCTAGTACAACTCTCTATCCTATCACCCAATGAAAAATCAATTCTAATTTTATAACTAATAGTTTTAGTATTTCCCTTTTACAACTCCAACTACTCTACCACTTGGATATCTAAAATGTTTTTTATTCTGCTGGCATGACCTAATTTTTAAAAATATCCTGATAATTTTATTTCAACACAATTGATTTCCTTTGTAATCTTATGGTACTTTTATGCATTTAACAGCAGTCTGAGAAGGGTCCAAAGGCTTCATCAAAACGCAGATGATGACAAAATAATAAAAATAATAAAATGTAAATGACACAAAAGATAAAGGATCTAAAGGAATAATTAAGTTCCTTCAATGTTGCCAAAATTGGCTCATCTGTTATCCAACGATGCTCTTAAATTAAGTTATCAGGAAAAAGGGGCTCGGTGCCCCAGGTTCACGCCAGGATAAAATGCGTACCCCACGGGGGACACAATTCTTGACGCCAAAAACCAGAAGACAGGGCGGGCGGGTAGGCAGGTGGGTGGCAAAAAGTGGGGGGGTATCCCGGCCCAAAGGCCTACCTTGATGAAGCCGATGTCCTTCGCGTACTGCCGGAAGCACTGGCGGCACATGTTCAGGCCGTACTTGCGGATCAGGCCATGCCGGTTCGAACACACGCGGCTGGGGAAAGGCAAAGGCGGCCTCGTTAGCTGCGGGACCCGACGCGTGGCGGCGGACACCCTCTTCCAGCGTCACCCTCCACCTCCCCCAACCCAGCCCGCAGGCGGGTCCGGGGGCCGCCCTGATCGTCACTCCGGGCCTGACACCTGGACGCCACAACACCCGTCACCTCCACTCGCGCCGCTTCCAGGGCCCACCTTCCACCGCCTCTTGCCGGGGAAGGTCTCCCCGAGAAGTTGGGCCAGAACTCACCACGACCGAGACCCCTGGCCGAATTTTCGAGGGTGGCTCCAGTAGAGCTGCTGATGACCCATGGCGCCAGTAGGAAGGACGCGAGACAAAAGGAACGTAAGGGATTACGCATGGGCTCTTCAAATCCCGGCCCGGCCTCACGCAAGATGACGCCAGAACGTAGGCGCCTGCGCAGCGGAACCTAGTGAGGCTCGAGGAGAAGGGCAAACGCGGAGTTTTAGGACTGCCTCCCCGGTGACGTCACAGCTGAAAGTCTTGATTAACTAAAAAGCAAGCTCGCCTCCTCGCCGGGCGTGGTGGCGCGCGCCTGTAGTCCTAGCTACTCGGGAGGCTGAGGCTGGAGGATCGCTTGAGCCCAGGAGTTCTGGGCTGCTGTGTGCTATGCCGATCGGGTGTCCGCACTAAGTTCGGCATCAATATGGTGACCCCCTGGGAACGGGGGACCACCAGGTTGCCTAAGGAGGGGTGAACCGGCCCAGGTCGGAAACGGAGCAGGTCAAAACTCCCGTGCCGATCAGTAGTGGGATCGCGCCTGTGAATAGCCACTGTACTCCAGCCTGGGCAAGATAGTGAGACACGGTCTCTTTTTGATTTTTAAAATCTTGAAAATAAAATTGTGTTAAAAATAATTTGAAGTAGCAGTTCCTTTTAACTCGAGTTAAAAGCTTTCTTCGAGCTGAAATTGACTTTTCTAAACAGAAAATGTTTATTTTCCTCCAACTCAGCACTGCCTCCTACTGGAATGACTGAGAAAAAATAAAGTAAGAAGACACGAGCCAAAGTGTTGACAGTAGGAGATGCTTGTAGGCTGAAAGGAATCATTTGCTAACTTCAATTCAAACCACCCTTAGGGATATTAATTGAGGACCACATTTCAAGTAGTAAGCAGTTAAATCACTATCACCTGTACTTTTCTTCTCCCTGCTGACAAAATTATAGCTTACATTTCTTTAACACTTTAACTTTAGTTTGGGAGTTTTTTTGTTTTTCGTTTTTCTGGAGAAATTCATGCAAAGTGAAGCTTGTTAGATTAGTTTGTGAGCTCCATGAGAGCAGTGACTGCGTCTGCATCCACCTCTCCTTCCTCTCTCCGTCTCGTCTCCCCAGCTCTTAGGGTCTGGTACATAGGTTCTTAATAAATTACTTGAAGCTGTAAAAGCAGTATAATTTAGTATAGAATAACTATATGAAATATCAGTCTAGGGAAAGAAGGGAGGGAGATGAGCACTGTTTGAACTTTACTCTCATCAGATTTGGTTCAAAGAGAAAATAACATTATCAGTTAGGTATAGAAATCTAACTTACCCTATAGGAAATAGGAGGGGAAAGGGAAGGGGGTGAATAGAAGGGAGAGAAGAAGTAGTACAGGTAAAGGGGAAGAAAAGGGAGGGGGCTAATAGAAAGGACAGCAAACTGAGGGACGCAATGGTCAAAAGCAAAATTCTAGTGAGGAGGGGAAGGGAGAAAGGAGAGAGAAAAGTATAAATGAGGGAGAGGAATAGGATGGAGAAAAAGACACAGATAGTAATCATAACTGTGAATGTGAATGTGATGAACTCTCCCATAAAATGGAAGCAGATAGCAGAGTGGATTAAAAAACATAACCATACAATACCTTGTTTACAAGAAACACATTTGAAGCAAAGCAATACACACAGAGAGTAAAGGTAAAAGTCCAGAGCAGAATACATTATGCTTCAGCTGAAGTAGAAAAAAGCAGGGCTAAGATTTTGCCATGATCTTCCACAAGCTGTGGTGACTGACAGGATCAAAGACCTCGGTCAGATCAATGAACATTGTGTACAGACGTCCTTTCTGCTGCTGACATTTCTTCTGGAATGGTCAGACAGTGAACACCATATTGACTGTTCTACAGCCCTTTCTGAAGCCACACTGGCTCTTGGGTAGATGACTACAGTGAAGAGATTAGTAAAATTGAAATTCAGGAAACTATCGAAGTAATAAATAAAACTAAGAGTTGTTTTTGTGAAAAAAAACAATAAACTAGATAAACCTTTGGTAAATTTGACTAAAAAAAGGAAGAAGAAAACCAAATTATCAGCATCACAAATGAAAAGGGTGATTAGGAGCTACTTTGCCTAACTGTACAAATATGGTGCTGATACCTAAACCAGGAAGAGCCAAAACAGAAAAAGAAATTTATGGACCACTTTCCCTAATAAATATAGTTGCAAAAATTTTAAATAAAATTATTAGCAAAGAGATTACAGCAATTAATCTCGAGGATAATACACTATGACCAGGTTGGATCTATATTAGGAAGGCAGGTCTGGTTCAATTTTCGGAAAACTATCAGCATAGTTGACCATATCAACAACAAAACTCACAGAAATCATATGATTATCTCAATAGATACAGAAAAAGCATTTGACAAAATACAACACCCATTCCTATTAAAACCACTAGGAGGGGGCAGCTAGGTGGCACAATGGATAGACCTCTAGCTTTGGAGTCAGGAGGAACTGAGTTCAAATTGAGCTCAGACACTTAACACTTAACTAGCTGTGTGACCCTGGGCGAGTCACTTAACCCCATTGCCTAGCCAAAAAAAAACAAACAACAAAACATTACAGAACATAGGAATCAATGCTGTCTTCCTTAAAATGATAGGTAGAATCTATCTAAAACCATCAGCAAGGCATTATATGTAATGGGGATAAGCTAGAAGCATTTCCAAAAAATCAGGGGTGAAAGAGGTTGTCCATTGTCACCACTGTTATTCAATATTGTACTAGAAATGTTAGCTTTATCAATAAGACAAGAAAAAGAAATTGAAGGAATTAGAATAAGCAAAGAAGAAACAAAGATATCATTCTTTGCAGATGTGATGATATACTTAGAGAATTCAAGAAAATCAAGAAAAAACTTGCTTGAAATAATAAACAAATTTAGAAAAGTTGCATAAATCACTGGCATGTCTATTTATTACCAATAAAGCCCAACAGCAAGAGATAGAAAGAGAAATTCTATTTAAAGTTACTGTAAACATTATAAAATATTTGGGAGTCCACCTGCCAAGGCAAACTCAGGAACTATATGAACACAATTATAAAACATTTTTCACACAAATAGTCAGATCTAAATAATTGGAAAAATATCAGCTGCTCATGGGTAGGCCAAGCTAAAAAATAAAAATGACAATTGTACCTAAGCTAATTTACTTATTCAGTGCCATACCAATCAAACCAGGAAAAAAATTATTTTATAGAGCTAGGGAAAAAAAACCCAATAACAAAATTCACCTGGAAGAACAAAAGATCCAGAATATCAAGGGAACTAATGAAAAGAAACTCAAGGGAAGGTGGCCTAGCTGTACCAGATCTTAAATTGTTTTATAAAGCAGCAATCATCAAAACCACTTGGTACTGGCTAAGAAATAGAGTGGTGGATCAGTGGAATAGGTTAGGTGTGCAAGACACAACAGTCAACGACTATAGTAATCTACTATTTGATAAATCCAAAAACTCCAGCTTCTGGGATGAGAACCCACTATTTAACAAAAACTGCTGGAAAAACTGGAAAATAGTATGGCAGAAACTAGCCATAGACCAACATCTTACTCTATACCAAAATAAAATTAAAATGGATACATGATTTAGATACAAAGACTGATACTATAAGCAAACAAGGAGAGCAAGGAATAGTTTACCTATCAGATCTATGGAGAAGGGAAGAATATATGACCAAACAAGAGATAGATAACATTATGAAATGCAAAATGGATGACTTTGATTTCATTAAACTAAAAAGGTTTTAGACAAACAAAGCCAATGCAACCAAGATTAGAAGGGAAGCAGAAAGCTGGGAAACAATTTTTACAGCCAGTGTCTCTGATAAAGGCCTCATTTCTAAAATATATAGAGAACTGAATCAAATTTATAAAAATACAAGTCATTCCCCTATTAATAAATGGTCAAAGGATATGAATAGGCAGTTTTCAGAGGAAGAAATTAGAGCTATCTATAGTCGTATGAAAAAAATGCTCTAGATAAATTGATTAGAGAAATGCAAATCAAAAAACTGAGGTACCACATCACACCTATCAGATTGGCCAACATGACAAAACAGGAAAGTGATAAATGCTGGAGAAGATGTGGCAAAATTGGAACACTAATGCATTGTTGGTGGAATTGTGAAATGATACAACCATTCTGGACAGTAATTTGGAACTATGCCCAAAGGGTTTTAAATCTGTGCATACCCTTTGACCTAGTAATATCACTTCTAGGGCTGTATCCCAAAGAGATCATAAAAATGGGAAAAGGGGGAGGGCAGCTAGGTGGTGCAGTGGATTAAGCACTGGCCCTGGATTCAGGAGGACCTGAGTTCAAATGCGGCCTCAGACACATAACACTTACTAGCCGTGTGACCCTGGGCAACTCACTTAACCCCTATTGCCCAACCAAAAATAAAAATATGTACAAAAATACAGCAGCTCTTTCTGTGGTGGCAAAGAATTGGAAATTGAGGGGATGCCCGTTAATTGGGGTAATGGCTGAACAAGTTGTGGTATATGAATACTGTTGTGCTATAAGAAATGATGAGGAAGCAGACTTCAGAAAAACCTGGAAAGACTTATATGAACTGATGAAATGAGCAGAACCAGAAGAGTAATGCAAAGATCTGAGACATCTCCAAAAGTCTCATGATGGAAAATGCTGTCTACATTCAGAGAAAAAACTATGGAGTCTGAATACAGATGGAAGCATATTATTTGCTCTCCTTTTCTTTTGTTGTTTTGTTTTATCTCTTCTTTCTCGTGGTTTATCCCATTAGTTCTAATTCTTCTTTACATCATGACTAATGTGAAAATATGCTTAATATGAATGCATAAGTAGAGCCTATGTCAGATTGCATGCTGTCTTGAGGAAAGGTGAGGACAGGAAGGAGGAGAAAATTTAAAACTCAAATTCTTATGGAAGTGAATGTTGAAAACTAAAAATAAACAATTTATTTTTAAAAAAAGAAAACTTTTACATTACATCTTTGTCTTATTACTTTGTCTAATCATTTCCTCTTTAGGAGATATCATCTCAATATTATAATTTGACCACAAATACAGGTTAAAATTGTAAGATGTTTATACTTGCATCCTATAATAGTAACTCTAGTATCAATCTATTATTTAATAGATTTAGTATTGTACTTATAAAACTTCCTGATTATAGAAATTTGCTATAAAAGGAAAAGGAGGAACTGCCATATACCATAACAGTGGAAAACTCCCTTAGCTCTGTTTGATTCCAAGAATGAGTCATATCTGACAGTCAATCATGTAGTCACAGGGTATCAAAAGCAAGGCTCAGGCTTTCCTTTTCAGAAAAGAAATAATACAATGGAGAAATAAAGTCAAGAAGATCCTATCTTAGACCATGCCAATGTAGTCTCCAAAACTTTTTCCAGGCACAGACATCCACATTTTGCAGTTTCCACATTGCAACATATGCCATTTTCTGCTATTGGCTTCATGACAATTAAGACAACTATCCTGGTAATCAAAGCTCAAAACAATGGTAAATTATAGTCCCAATAATTTTTCCTTAAATTGCAAAATTTCACTAACTTAGGGCTCGAATATCTTTCCTAATGTTTCCCTAACAGCTATCATTTCATTTATCCTTTACTTATAAATTATAATTAACCATATTCTGGGGCTTCAGACTCACAGCAAATATCTATAATTCACTCATTATTAATATGTTGAAGCTACGTCTTTAAACCACCCTTCACATTTTCATAATAGCCAATAATTTTCAAATGAAAATTCACTATTATAGTAAACTTATTGTTATCATCTGTTTTATAACAAAATATGCCTTGGAGTCAGAAGGACCCGACTTTAAATCCAGCCTTAGAGACATGACACTTACTAGCTGTGTGACCCTGGGCAAGTCACTTAACCCCCATTGCCAAAGCAAAAATCAAAAACCAAAAAACGAACAAACAAAAAATGAAGGACAAACAACAAACTAGCTGTGTGACCCTGGGCACTCTCTGTGACCCCATTTTGGGTTTTCTTGGCAAAGATACTGGAGTGGTTTGCCATTTCCTTCTCTAGCTCATTTTACAGATGAGGAAACTGAGGCAAACAGGGTTAAGTGACTTGTCCAGGGTCACACAGATAATAAGGTGGCACAGTGGATAGAGTACCAGGCTTGGAGTCAGGAAGACTTGAGTTCAAATCTAGCCTCACATACCCCAGCTTTTAAACTAATTCAATTAACTAGGCCTTTTTTCTCTTTCCAAGTATTTTGTTTCATGGGTTGTTAAACCTTTGAAGTATGCCATGACAAAGGATTTCTTCAGAAAAATCTATAACTGGGGAAAAAAGTAGGTTCCTACATGGCAAGTGATCAGATCTAGCCAATATAGATTTAAGTGTTTACCCCTCTGTCTTGCCTTTCCTAGAAAGATTTGTGGCTTTTAAAATGACACACTCAGAATCACAGAATTTTAGAGTTATAAAGGACCACTGAAGTCATGTAGTTACAATTACATTATAACCAGTTATAATATATAATTATATTATATAAGTATAATATCATATTATACATTATATTGTAATATCATATCATATAACATAATGCAATATTATAATATACTGGACACGTGTCATTTAGTTCCTGCTTGTAGCCCTCCAACTAGATAATACCCATTGCTTTCCCAGGCAGTCCACCCACTTTTGAACAGCTCTGTTAGGAAGTTTTTCCTGATATCAAATTTAAATTTGCCTTTGTATGTTCTACAAATTGCTCCAGGTTCTGCTCCCTAGGAACAAATAGGGAAAAAATCGATTACTTCTCTCATAGGAGAGCCCTTCAAATATTTGAAGACATCAATTGTGTGTTCTCTTTCCTCTCCTCCCCCCAATCTTTTCTTCTCCAGTCTTTCTTCTATTTTTATTCCTAGCACTTAGTGCAGTGATTGGCACATAGTAAATGATTAATAAATGCTAGCTGACTGAATGACTGCAGGATAAACATCCCTAGTTCTTTCAACAGATCCATATATGACATGGATTCAAGGCCCTTCACCTTCAAGGTTGCCCACCTCTGGACATTCTCCAGCTTATCAGCATTCTTACACTGTGGTTCATGGAACTGAATACAATCTACCAGATGCAGTAAGATCAGGGCAGAATACATAGAAATTATCTCTTTCTTATTCCAGGAAGCTATACCTATCTTAATGTGGCACAATCAATTAAAAAGACTTACTAAGTACTTACTATATACCAGGTACTGGGGATACAATGTAAAAAATGAATGGTATTAAAGCTTACGTTCCATTGAAGAGAACAACAGGTACATATATAGGTAAATACAATGTACCATTTCTTTGATGCACCCCACTCCCAGCTCATACCTTGCTGATGGGTTTCCCAAGGAACATCTGTCCCAGATTCAAGACAGATAGGTATATACATTCCTTTTTTGTTTTGTTTTGTTTTGGTTTTGGTTTTTTTGCTAGGCAATGGGGTTAAGTGACTTGCCCAGGGTCACACAGCTAGGAAGTATTATGTGTCTGAATTCAGATTTGAACTCAGGTCCTCCTAAATGCAGGGCCGGTGCTCTATCCACTGCGCCACCTAGCTGCCCCTTAGGTATATACATTCCTAAAGCTATTGCTCATGAACTTCTAGTATGGCTCATTTTCATACTGAAATTTACCAAAGCCTCAAAGAGATACACCCTTATAACGTAACTGAGATAATCAGAAAATTCCCCTGATTTATTGCACTGGGGGCGCTCCCTTTCATCCAGGCATGAAACTTCTTCTGGTTCCCCATAAAAGGCACCTTCAAGTAAGAGCTTATGGTCTTGCTTGGGGAGCAGGAAGAAGGGAAGATTTCTCTCCCTGAACAGGGGTCAAGATAGCTATGGTTACCTGGCAATGAAAACAGATGTTCTCAGAGCTGATAGCTATCTTGAGTACTTGGGTTAAAGGAAGAGAAATTCCCTCCTCCTCGTTTGTAAATCCAACAGAGAGCCTACCTAGTCCCAAGCAACATGCTCAAAAGAGAGAGGGAGATAGAGAGGAATGGGAATTTTCTCCTCTCTCTATATAGTGGACAACTCTTCCTGACTCAGTTGCCAATCTCATTGGACAGTCTTTAGTCAGAAGGACGAAATAAGAGCTGCTAATCACTCGTGTCTTTTAGCAATGGACTATAACACATGTCCATAAGATCAGATTGCAGACTCTTTTATATATTGTTGGTGTCATTCAGTCATGTCCAATTCTTTGTGATCCAGCAGACTGTAGCACACCAATGCTGCCCACGGAGTTTCCTTGGCAAAGATACTGGAGTAGTTTGCCTTATCCTTCTCCAGGGAATTACGGGAAACAGAGGTTAAGTGACTTGCCTTTATACATACATAGCCTCTGTCACCTCTGATGGTCCTTAATGCAATTCACACTCACAAAGTCAAGTCCCCAGAAGGCTGACTACATCTCCCCCTCAGGGTTCTGGGGGTAATTTTTCTGAGCATATTGGCTCAAGGTACATGCTGCTGTCCCCCAATATAAATCACCGATTATCTCTTCAATATCAGCTAATCAGAGCCAAGTAATATCTCCTAAATATCACCTGTACCATTATCATCCCACTATCAATTTAATCTTTTCACATTGATTAACTTCTATTGTCACCACCCTGGTACAAGCCTTCATTACCCCACTGAACCATTGCAGTAGTTTTCTGGTTGGTCTCCCTAACTCATCTCCTCACTCCTGTCCATCTTCCACTCAGTTATCAAAGTGATTTTATCCTTCTGTCCACTCATCACCATTCAATAAACTCCAGTGGCTATTACCTCCAGGATCAAAGATAAAATCCTTTGCTTCCTTTTAAAGTCTTTAATAAACTGACCCCTTCCTACCTTTCCATTCTTCTTATATATTACTATTCCTCCATGTACTCTAGACTCCAGTGACACTGGGATCTTTGGGGTTCCTCACACATGCCGTATGTTTTCACTGGCTGTCTCCTACAACTGGACAGCTAGATGGCACAGTGGACAGAGTGCTAGACCTTAAGTTAAGACAGATCTGAGTTCAAATCCAACCTGAGATACTTCCTAGATATTTAACGTTGAAAAAATATTTTAAGTTCAGCCTGCCTCAGTCTCCTCATCTATAAAATGAGGTTAATAACAACACCTAACTCTCAGGGTTGTATAAAGCTCAAATGAGATATTTTTAAAGTGTTATATAAATGCTAAGTGTTTTTTTTTCTTCTTCATCTAGCTTCCCTGGTCTCCTTCAAATCTGTGAAAATCCCGGGCTTCTACAAGAAGCTTTTTCCCAGTCCCTCTTAATGTCCTGTTTCCCTCTGAGATTATCTCCAATTCATTCTGTACATATCTTGTTTGCACACACTTGTTTGCATGGTCTCCCTCAGTAAGACTGTAAGTTTCTTGAGGCAGAAAATTGTTTCTGGCTTTATTTATATCCCCAGAATTTTTCAAGCTGCTTGGCACATAACAAGTGCTTAATAAATTCTTGCTAAGTTGACTTGACAAAGGGATATTTACTGAAAAGATATAGCAAGAATGGAAATACAAATACATCCCCCAAAAAAACTTTGAGCACACTCTTCCCTTATACCACCTTGGTTCCCAGCAAGAGTAGGGTCAAACTTAAAATCAGCTGCTACAAAGCATTTGTCCAAACAAATTTACTTCCAAATGTGGCAGAGTCCATGGACAAAAATTGCAAAAAACAGTCCACTAGCTGTCTAGTTGATTTACTGCTCTGCTGGGTCAAGGTCACTCATTGGTCCTGCATTGTCACCTCACCCTGCTCCGGTATGGGTTCCTGCTCCTGATTTCTATCATTTCAAAGTTCACGAGGTAGTCACTATTTCCAATATACCTCTGCTTTTAAGGAACAGAAAAAAAAAAACCACCACAAAACTTAGAAAGATCATGTATTCAGTTAATTTCCTCTTGACTGGGGGGAAAAGGTCACTGGTACTGGTAGTTATTCTAGTAGAAAAAATAGATTGACACTATTTGCAAACTGATTAGATATGAGGGGTAAGGACAAGTTATAGATGACTTCAAGGACTGTAGTATCCTTAAGTAAGGAGTTAAAAGCAAGAGGAGTTTAGGAAGAATATTTACTTTTGGCATATTGAGTTTGAGATGCCTAAGGGATGGTAAGATTGGGGTCATTGAATGTGACTCACATTCACATCTGCTAGTACCTAACAGAATGCTTTTATAATAACTGAGTATTTAGGTGGTGAAGTGGATGAAGAGTCAGGAGGACCAGAGGTCAAATCTGGCCTCAGACAGGCCACTTCATGCCTCCTAGCTATGTGACCCTGGGCAAGCAAGTCATTTAACCCTGATTGCCTCACAAAAAAAAAAAAAAAAAAAAGAATAACTGAGCACTTATATAGCACTTCAAGGTTTGCAAATCACTTTAAAAGGATTTCATTTCATCCTCACAACAACCCTGGAATTTAGTACAGCTATTATCCCTTTTTTTCAGATGAGAAAACTGAGGCAGGCAGAGGTTAAAGGACTTGCCCAGGGTCACAAACGTAGAAAATTTCCGAGGCTTCATTTAAACTTGGGTCTTCTTTACTCCAGGCCTAACCTTCTCTCCACCACACCATAACACCGCACCTAACACATAGCAGGCACTTAATAAATGCTTGTTAATGTATTAATTTAGTATGGTATGTGACTTGAATTTATCAAGGCTTAGTATTTTTACCATCTCCTTACTGATCTCATGTATCAATTCCCTGTTAACCATTTTTTCCCCCAGTGGAAAGATTTTCCTAGTGCAAAAAAGAGAAAACTTAGTAAGAATTGATCTTCTCTCTGCTGTCAATTACAAGGATCATCTCATCTAATATTTATGTTGCCCACAATTCCTCTTCTTGACCCTCTTTGTGTGTGTGTGTGTGTGTGTGTGTGTGTATCAAGCGGGTAACTGTTAATTTAACCACCTCTTTCCTCTCCTTCTGCACCCTTTTTTTTAAACTCCGAATCATCAGCAATTGACAGGACTTTGTCGCCAAACATTTGCTGCCTTGATGCTCCCGTGACAGTGCTTGGGACAACCAAGCTAATGCCCGCTATTCTGGCGACAGCTCTTACGGCCCCCTCTTCCTCCCTTCCCCAGACAGATGCAGATGACGGGATTCTTGATTTGAGACCTGGAAAAAAGTTCAAAGCTCATATAGGCAGTCCTTCGCAGTTTTCCCTCGGCAGCTACTCTTCCCGGACTCGTGTGATATTTACTTGGGCTCCGTCTTTGTCAGGGAGGAAAGAAGGGGAGGGGTGAGAAGGAGGTCCATCGATTAGAGGTGTCTCACCCGCGCGCCCCCACGCCGCGCAGATGTCAACCCCTCCTCCGGATTTTCACCATTAGCGTGCACCCAGTTCTGCAGAAATTTTCTGCTTGTCACATGCCCACGGTTGTTTTCTAATCCCGTAACTACTTGGGGTCACCGTTTTGCTAATGTTTAACACGCTCCCCCCCCTCCCCCCGAAAAGACGGCGTTAAAGACCACAGTTAATCCAGGAAGGACGCCGCGGGAAGGAAAGCCTGCGCTCCAGCCGCCCCCCCGCGGCGGCGGCGGCCCGACTGCGCGCGCGCGCACGCGAACCGAGCCGGGGCGCGAGCCGGGGCCCTCGCTGCCGGCCCGGAGCCATCGTTGGCCAGCAGTCATTTGTTCCTGAAGCGGAGCCCCGGAGCCGAGGAGCTCTTCCGGCGAAGACATGCGTGGCGACATTAACGAGAGTATACGGACTGCGCACGCTGCAGATACAGACGTACGCAGACGGACTAGATGACGCATGTGTCGCTTTTTGGATCCGGCAGCTCCCTAGACGCCCCTGCCCGCGCTCAGGGGGCCTTGGCGGCGGTGGCTGGCGGGAAGAGGAGCTTTCAAAGCGGCGGTCGGGGCTGGGGCGGCTCGGCGGGGACGGCGGCTCCTCCTGGCCTTGCGCGATGAAGCTCCAGTGCGAGGTGGAGCTGGTGAACCGCCACCTTCCGACCTTTGGCCTCAGGGGCCGGGGCAAAGGCACCAGGGCGGTGTTGTCCTTGGGCCGGCCGTCGGACAAGGGACTGCCCCAGGCCCCGGCGGGAGCCGCCCATCTGGTTATCTACACTCTGAAGGACAAGACTGGGAGCAGGTACAAGGTGAGCGTCCTGCCCCACCCCGGCCCTGTGAGAGAGTCCGCCTTGCGGGGGGTCCCTAGGGCTCTAGGGTCCGCAGCCTTGAGTGGAGGCCCCATGCGCCCCGTGGACTCACGGCCTTTCTCCTCTTCCCCCCCCCACCTCCTGGACAGGTCAGCCTTTTTGTTTGCTTTTGGAAAGGCCGAGAACCCGCAGAAGCGTGTGGTCCCCTGCCGCTGCACGCCAAGCCGTTTCCACCTATCTTATCTGCGGGTTGGCTGGATGCGTCACCACTTGTTGTCCCGGTCGGTGTGGGAATGGTAGCACCCTGTCAAAACTTGGGTCAAAGGGTCAAAAGAAAGAATAGAATAAATGGGGGGCAGGATAGGATCGAGGGAAATAGTTTTTTACAACATGTGTGCTATGGACGTGTTTTGCGTAACTGTGCATGTACAACCTATATTGAGTTGCTTGCCCTTTTTTTTTAAGCAGTTGGGGTTAAGTGACTTGCCCAGGGTCACACAGCTAGTAAGTGTCAAGTGTAGTTGCTTGCCTTTTCAATGAAGGTGGGTGGGGAGGGAGGAAGAGAGAAAATTTGAAACCCAAAGTTTTAAAAACATATGTTTAAAAAAAGTGTTTTCACATGCTACCGGGAAATGAGAAATATAGGAAATGGGGTATAGAAGTCTATCCTGCCCTACAGGAAAATAGAAGGGGAAGGGGATAAGAGAAGGGGGGAGAGAAAGAAAAGAGGACAGACTAGGGGAAGGGATATTAACAATGCATGCCATCTTGGGGTGGGGGGAGGGGTGAGATGGGGAGAAAATTTGGAACTCAAAAACTTGTGGAAATGAATGTTGAAAACTAAAAATAAATAAATTGATATTAAAAAATAAAAAATTTAAATTAAAAAAAAAACGGGTCAAGAAGGGTTTGAGATTTCAGGCCGAGAGAAACTAAACCCACGGCCTTAGCTGCGAGGGGGAAGCTCAGCTGCTTTTCGCTCCCAGCTGAGCTCTCCTTACTCGTGTGGGTGTTACTGTGGTCTTCCGACAGAAGCAAAGACTGAGGGGTTACAGGGCACACGTGAAAATGGAGGTCAAGGAGTTTACATTGCTGGGGGATTTATGCGAATACACAAGTAAATAATCAGATCCGCGCTGCTTGCGTTGTGTTTTTTAACAGGTATACAATCTTCAGAACAGTTGTTGTTGAGCTTTTATGGGATTGAATTCTTCAGATTAGAAGTGATAACTATCCAGCCTGAAAAAGAATCAAAGCAATAATGCCCAAATCTAAAGCTTGTGCTTTAGATTGTAGAATCTAAAGTCGGTACAGTAGTGATGCAGTGAGTTTTTACTTTTTATTGAAAATTAATCCGTATAACTTAATATGACTCTTCAATGCTGTATTTGTGCTGATTTGCAGGACTGAAATATTTGACTACTAATATGTAGTTGTTTTTAAAATTCTGTAGTTGATACACCAAAGGAAAAAAACTGGATTTTATGCCAGAAGTTAAGTGACATTCAAAATTGGATGCTATCCTTCTATCTTGTAAGTTTACCAACTTAAAAAATAATAATAAAAAAAGATTTACAAGTTTTATTCTTAGTAAGGAATGAGCAGCCAAACTCCATAGTGTCCAGGCTTTCAACCTGCTAGTCTAGGTTGAGCTAGATGTCTTTACTCAGATCTCCATAGTAAGAAGAGTTTCATGTGGACGGTAAGAATGTTGATGGTAGCTAAAAAAAAAAAAAGCTACTAAAATTTCCTTAAAGGCTCTTGAGAGCTATGGACATTTTACACTATACAGTAGAATCATTTTTATAGAAGGAAAGGTCTATATTAATCTAGTCCAATCTTCATATTTTACAGATGAAAAAATGCAGAGGGATTAAATAATTTTGCAGTCATGTAGTTAATGATAAAGCCACGACTAGAACCCAGGTCCTCATTCTTTCGAGGCTATGTTTTCATGTTTCCTTTAGGGCTTTTCCTTTTCTCTATAAAAATCCGCCTTAATCTTGTAAATCCTAAATTTGCATTTCATTTCTTCAGACCTCTCATTTCTGACTACATTGATGTAACTTCAATGGTGAAAACAAAAAATATATTTGTTCCATTTTGTAGTATTAAATTTTTAAATTTAATTGATCAAATGAGTTCCGTTATTTTAACAAGCCCTGTGAAGGATATCATCTTGTTAATTTGTAACATTAAAAGTATAAACATTGGTAGTATTGTCATGTTTATTTTATTGGCATAAAGCACTGAATAGTTTTCAAACTATATGGAGTTATTTAATTTTTTAAAGAGTGCTTTGTAATTGAACCTTTGCAAGTCTTTTGTGTGCTTTGGGATAAATTTAATTTATCTATACATTTGTTCATGTTTAATTCAAGAGAATGTGTGCCAGTAAAACATTTAGTCCTCTTGATCAAGCAGGCCTGAGAAAAGGTATGTGTAACTCCCTTGCCAGAATTTTTTTTTAACAGGTATAAAATCTTCCAAAAAAAGTTATTTTTGAACTTTTATGGGATTGAATTCTTCAGATTAGAAGTGATAACTATCCAGCCTGGAAAAGAATCAAAGCAATAATGCCCAAGCTTTGCCAGATTTAAGGAAAATTAAAATGCATCTTCATTTTCTCCAGACTTTTTTTTAACTTTGCTACTTTTATTTGTTTCAAACAGCTAAAGGAAAATATTGAGCAGTTTTTTACTAGATTTGTGGAAGAGGGGAAAGCCACTGTTCGATTAAAGGAACCTGCCGTAGATGTCTGTCTCAGTAAGGTATTGTGTTGGAAATTTCTTTTGAAAACTTAACCTACCAGAATTAGGAAATGTAGAGGGGAAGGGTAGACAGACTAAGGAAGCTTGGAATTTTCAGTTTGTTGGGTAAAAAGATTGACTATCTTTTTCTTGGGGTTGTGCTTTGGCTCTTATGTAGCATTCTGAGATGCTTCTGAATTTAGAAAATGAAGAGATTAATTTATAAGCAAAATATTTTGTATGTGGTAATTTAAAATTCACCTGGAGCAGTTTGGAAACTTAAAATCTAACAACTGTCTTTATCACATTCAAAAGCTTCTGATGTTGTCTAATTGGAATAATAATAGCCTACACAGATGTAGACTATATAATGTAGTCTCATTTGAGCCTTTCAACAACCCTGTAACATAGATAGCACAACTAACTTAAGTTCTGTGGGGCTCAAGTTTCCTTACCTGTAAAATTGAGAAGGTTGAACTAGATGACCTCCAAGGTCCTGTCTCTCCATGAATGATGATTCGATCAAGCTAGAATCCAAACATATATCTTCTAACTTCCAAATCAAGAGCTATTATTTAATATACTAAATAGATTTATATTACCAATCCTGAGAGGAGTATAATTTACTTGTTCTAACTCCTTGAGTTTTTTCTTCTTTCTAAAATAAATATTTTTTCAATCAGCAAAAATCCACCTTCTCTCCCCACCTCTGCTCTCAATTTAAAATGAAAGAAAAACAAAACCCTGTAACAAATATGTATAGTCAAGTTAAACAAATTATCTGCATTGGTGATGTAAAAAAAGTCTTATTCTGCCTCATGGGTAGCATGTTTCATCATTAGTCTTAGAAATATGGTTGATCAGAGTTCCTAATTCTTTCAAAGTTGTTTGTCTTACAGTACAATTATATTCCATCACACACATATATGAAGATATATAACATTTTTATATTTCAGTATCACATTTTATATCCCATAACTTGTTCAGCCATTCCTCAATTTGTGGGTACCCCCTCAGATTCCCATTCTTTGCTCAAAAAGAGTAATAAATATTTTTGTACATTTTTAGCATTTGTTTTGTTTGGGTCTAACCCCTCCTTTAATCTGTCCTCCATCTAATTTTCCTCTTCCCTCCTTTCCCTTTTCCTCCTATTTCCCTGTTGAATGAGATAGATTTCTGTACCCAGTTGTGTATGTATCAGATGCTCCCCTCAGCTCCCTTCTTGTTTGTATAGATGTCTTGATTATGTAAGATAAGTTTTCCTAATCTTCCTTCCTCTTTCACTTCTCCCCAAACACTTGTCTCTCCCCGTTATTCTTTCCCTATCTTTCCATTCTTTGAAGATCATCAAGACATAACAGAAGCCTCCCAGGCCTTCTGTCTAACCATGATTACTCTATGACCCCTGATGATAGCTTTTAGAGGGAATACATACATCATCTCCCCGTGTTAAATGTAAGCAGTTTATCCTTTTTAGTCCCTTTTGATTGTTCATGTTTTCCTTTTTATGTTTTGCTTAATTCCTTTGCCCTTCAAGGTTTGTATGTAGCTCTGGTCTTCTCATCAGGAATGCTCATTAGTGATTCTTAAACTAATTATGGGTAGCTACCCACAGTTTAAGAAGTGCTGAAGGGGTCAAAAGTAGAAAAAGTTTAAGAAGCTATTTCATTAAAGGCTCATTTTTTTCCCCTGTAGGATTATACTCGGTTTTGCTGGATAACTTATTCTTGGCTCTGTAAGCTTATGCCTTTTGCCTTCTGGAATATTATAGTCTAAGCTTTCTGCTCCTTTATAGTAGTGGCTGCTAATTAGTGTGTGAGCCTGACTCTGGCTCCTCAATACTTGAATTCTTTCTTTCTGACTGCTTGAAGTATTTTTTCTTTGACCTGGAAGCTCTGGATATTGGCTGTCATGTTCCTAGGAGCTTTCAATTTGGGATTTCTTTCAGGAGGTGACTGATGGATTTTTTCTATTTTTATTTTGCCCTCTGGTTCTAAGAGATCTGGACAATTTTCTTTTAAAATTTCTTGAAATAGCATGTCTAGGCTCTTTTTTTTTTTATCATGCCTTTCAGGCAGTCTAATGATGCTTATCTTTCTTCTGTGTGATCTAGTTTCCAGATCACTTGTTTTTGCTTTGAGATGCCTTTATCTCATTATCTATATTTTCTTGTGCCAAGCTGTTAATTTCCTTTCAAATTTTTACATAGCTTTCACTTTTCTAATTTTATCCCCTAGTACTCTGATTTCATTTATATAAATACATCTTTAACTTTTTTAAAAACTTAACTCTTCCGGTATTTCTAGTAAAATTTGTGCCCAAGCTGTTTTTCTTTGAGATTTTGCTTGTAGTTTTGGAGTTATTCTTTTCTGCTGCTGCCTTGAGCATCCCTGTCACCATAATAATTTTGAAGTGAGATTACTTTTTTTTTAATTCATTCTTCCTGCCTTCATACTTGATATTAGGTCCAGTCTTGGTACACTTCTTTAGGGAAGGTTTGGGCTGGTCCTGTTGCTGCCTTCTTGGTGTATTGAATGTTAAATATTTTCTCAGAATCTTGGGTAGCTCAGACTGGGGACCTGAAATCTTGCTATACTCCCAAAGTGGTCTGATACACCTGTGATTCCAAAAGCTGTAGAATATGCAACAGTCACACCCCGGTAAAACCATCTCACCATATGAGTTAAACCAGGATGAGTGTAACCAATAGTCCTCAAACCCATTGGTAAGTTAGGGAAGTGTCTCCCTCAAGCATGTGAAGATTTCCTCTGGTTGAAAGGGCAGATGAGAACAATTTGTTCCAATTGTCCACGAAGGCACCTGAAGCGGGCACTGTGGAGTGCTTAGAGCTTGGTCAGACATGGAAAATGCCAAGGTCATCCACTGCATCCTGGGCCCTCACCAGTCATCTTGACTTTTGTCCTGCCACTGGACTCCAGTGACTCTGGAAGAAAGAATGAGGCTGACTGTGCAACTCTGCCTCACTTAAATCCGGTTCATGTGTGAGTCAAGATTCAAAAACAAAGGACAAACAACATTGGGCTAGAAACTGAAACTAAGACCCTGATTTGCTCCTGGGGTAGGAGTCACATTGCTGCCATTTGCTTCTGAATTTGCTCATCTTAGCCTAGGGCCTGTAGCTGGCTGCTGCCAACTATGAAATACTACACCTCAACCTTGAACTTGTGATCTGCCACTGAGTCATTCATGAGTGGCAGAGCTCCCAGTTAGCACCTGTTTCCTGTGGTGCCTTGATATATGTCTTGCATCTCCTCCTGCCTCAGTACACAGCTTCTCACTGGAGTGCTCCATGAATGGTACACTCCTTACCAGACCTTATCCTCAGTGTCCACAGATTTCTGTCTCCTCTATGTTGACCTGGTCTAGAAAAATGACTTTTTCTTAGATTTTTCTGTATCAGGATTCAGTCTGGTACATTTTCTAGATCTGTTTGGAGGAGTTTTAGTGGGGAGCTCACTATACTGCTCCCTGCATTTCCCACCATCTTGGTTCCACCTCCTTTCTTTCAACTTTCATTAGCAAACTTCTCAAAGGAGTAGTCTGCATTACTGATTCTCTCTTTACCATCCACTGCATATATAATCCCTTGTGTTCTTCCCTAGTCACTCCTGAAACTAATCTCAATGGTCATTGATAACATCCTGATTCCAAAGTCCAGAGTTTTGAACCATCTTCAGACAACTTGTTCCTTGATCTCTACAGTGTTTAATGATACTGACCACTCTTTTCTTGATACTTTTCTCCCTAGACTTATTTGATCTTGTCTTTTGTTACTTCTCTCCCTTGTTACACTCCTGCAGGTAGACATTGAGCTTGTTGTAGTGGATTGGGACAGCACAGGACCTGAAGTCAGGAAGACTTTGCTTCAAATTTGGCCTCACACATTTAGTGGTTGTGTGACCCTGAACAAGTCACTTAATCCTGTTTGCCTCAGTTTTCCTCACCTGCAAAATGAGTTGGAGAAGGAAATGGCAAACCACTCCAGTATCTCTGGCAAGAAAACCTCTGGGGGGGGGGGTCATGAAAAAGGCACAGCTGAAAAGATTAAACAAGTGGATTGGGGGAGCCATTCTCATGGTTAGGGAGACCTAGGCTTAACTCCTTCACCACTCTTTTCTAGTCATGACCTCTTTCTTGAACTTAGGTCCCTCCTTTTCATCTGCCTCTACCTAGATGACCTTGTGGCACCTTAATTGTAAAATATGCCGAATCATATTGATTATTTTCCTTTCAGAACCACTGCCTCCTATCTTGATTCATTTGTTAATAATGCCACACTTATGGAGGACACTACTTGACTTCTTCTACCAGTCTATTCCTTCTTCCTGTCAGTTTTACCTCTGCAAAATCCAATCTGTCCCTTCCTTTCCATTCAAATGGACAGAACCCGTTTTCAGGTAATATCTCTTGCCTAAAGTATTCCTGAGGAGACTGTAAAGAGAAGAGATCTGAGAATAAAACATTGAGCAAGTGTCTATATTTTTTAGGGGAGAGGTTGTTCAGACCTGTGATTTCATCTATGTAATGATTTCTGACACCTCAGAACTTCCATATTACTTTGTTGGTAATTTTTTTATGATATCTACCAACTTGTATTCTGGTTGATAGAGTATAGGTCTAATATGGTCTTACTATCAGAAACCCTGAGGAATCAATGCTATCTTATCCATAGCTATATTTCCTCTAGCACATAACAATGTGCTGCATATAATTGCTGAATTAATGCATAAAATCCAAAATACCAGCTGTTTTCAAGTGGCCTCTACAAATTGGGCTTGGTTAACGGGGGGGGGGGGGGGGGGGGCTTTTTATTTTATTTTATTTTTTTAAGGCAGGTGGGGTTAAGTGACTTGCCCAGGTCACACAGCTAACAAGTGTCACGTGGTTGGTCTGAGGCTGGATTTGAACTCAGGTCCTCCTGACTTCAGGGCCGGTGCTCTATCCACTGTGCCACCTAGTTGCCCCCTTGGTTAATTTTTTAAAAATTCAACTTTTATTATTTCCACACTAAGGACTAACTTTTCATTTTGAAATGTTTTCTTCTAAGAGGCTGATTTTTAAAAACACAACTACCTTTTATATGTGCTGAAATGGAACAGAAAGTGCCAGAAAATTTCATTTCTTTTCAGACATTTTCTATACATGCCTGACCTTGAACATCTTTGCAAGATATGTTGCAAGAAGTACTAGCATAGATGCAAGAATTTTATCCTGAAATTTTCTGTTCATTTTGCTCTTATGTATGTATGTATTTGTAGGCCAATTCTAGCAACTTAAAGAATTTCTTGTCTGCTGTGAGGCTGGCTCACCAAGGCTGTGCTGTTGAAACATTACCACTATTAACTCTGGCACCGTTGAAAACTTCAGAAGTTGAAAAACCAAAAACTAAAATGGTCATTACATCCAAAAAAGATTATCCCTTAACCAAGAATTTCCCTTATTCCTTGGAACATCTTCAGGCTTCCTATTGTAGACTTGCCCGAATTGATATGCGAATGCTTTGCCTCAAAAAACTTAAGAAATTAGACTTGAGTCACAACCACATAAAAAAACTACCAGCAACAATCGGAGACCTTGTCAACCTTCAAGAGCTTAACCTGAATGACAATCATTTGGAGACATTCAGTGAAGTGTTATGTTCTTCCACACTCCAGAAGTCTCTTCAGAGTTTGGACCTCAGCCAGAACAAAATTAAAGCTCTCCCTCTGCAATTTTGCCAACTACAGGAACTCATATATTTGAAACTTGATGACAATGAATTGATAAGGTTCCCATTCAAAATAGGCCAACTGACTAACCTGCGATTTTTGTCAGCTGCTCGAAACAAGCTTCCATTTTTGCCTAGTGATTTTAAAAAGTTATCCCTCGAATACTTGGATCTTTTTGGAAATGCTTTTGAACAACCTAATCTGCTAGTTCCTAATATACAGCTAACAGTACCATTAACTTTATTAGAAATTTCTGCACGGACAATATTAAATTATAGGTAAGAATCTTATTATCAAAGTTGGTGTTTTTATGAAAGTTATAAAGACTGGTGATGGTATATGCTATTCTCCAGGTCTTGTCAGTAAGATAGGAAAATAAGATCTGGACAAAATTACTATTGAGGTATAACTAGGAAGATGGTGATACCATAAAGAGAACTAGTGGCTTACTGTATAGGAAACCACTTTTTGACCTGTGGCAGTTGAAATTGGGCTTCATTCATTGACTTGAATGGAGCAAAAGAAAGTTTTTTATTTAAATTTTAGTATTATACCTACTTTAAAAAGAAGTTGTTAATACTTGGAGAGTCAGAATAAATTTGCCAAATTAGGAAAATATTAAAGAACAGAATGAAGTTTGGTAGAGGTAAGTGCACGAAAAGAAAGACAAAAACAGTTAATTGAAATGTAGTCTAGGCACAAGTTTAGAAAAGGAAATTAATAGGTTGAATTGACTTAGGCGCAACAACTTTTTTTTAAAGGGCAGGGGTCAGCTTGATGGTGGGATGAACCTGACCTTATCACAATACTGTATCTTAGTTTAGACTCTTATTTTAAAAAAAGATTTAGAGAAGTTCATTTTAGTGTTAAAGAGAACTAGAAATAACTGAAGCATTAGTAGCTGTTGTTCTTTGGTTGTTTCAGTTATGTCCTACTCTTCCTGATCCCCTTTTGGGGTTTTGTTGGCAAAGATACTGAAGTGGTTTGCCATTTCCTTTTCTAGCTCATTTTACAGATAAGGAAACTGAGGCAGACAGTGAATTGACTTGCCCAGGGTCACACAGCTAGTAAATGTCTGAGGCTGGATTTGAACTGAGGTCTTCGAGACTCCAGGCCTGCCAGGTGCCATATCCACTATACCACCATTACTTACACTAAAAAAATGGAAAATAAGATTACATATCACCTTCATGAATAGAAACATGAGATAGAACTGTAAGTTGCCATAAGAGGGAATTTAATTCAGGTATTAGGAAGAAACTTCTTGACAGCGTCTTACATTTTTGCTAATTCTGGAACAGTCTTCTAAGAATAAGTTAGACCAACCATACTTCCTTAGCCATTGAAGTGGATGTAGTAATGCCACAAATAAGTGTCCTAATTTATTTTCTATTTTGAAAGTTCCTTTTTGAAAGTCTTAAAACCTGTTAGGAGTAGAGGAATGGATTTATGGCCCATAGCTTTCTAGTTTAAAAAGTTAAGGGTACTTTTTGGTTTTTTATTTTTTATTGTGAACTATTGAACAGCCTTTGCATTATTTATGTTAGTTACAATTGTGTGTTTGGTTTTGATATAATCTCGTTGCTTTATGACCTATCACATTAACATCTGAATCTTTTTTTAAATAACATTTTTTAAATCTACCTTTCCAACAGAATTCCCTATGCTTCTCATATCATTCCTTTTCATCTTTGTCGAGATTTGGATACATCAAAATCCTGTGACTGTGGAAAATCCTGTCTAAGCTCTTTCATTCAAGCAACTGTTACTATGAATCTACACTATGTTGCCCACACTGTGGTTCTAGTAGATAACATGGGTGGCACTGAAGCACCCATTCTCTGTTACTTTTGTTCATTAACATGTTACTCTCAATTTTTGGATCGATCAACAAAAAGTAATAGGTGATGGGCTTATAAAGTTTCATCCAGTTATGAATTTAGAGATTAAATCTTAATTTTATACTGTCTTGTATGAATCCAATTGTAAAGTGTAATATATATCACAAATAGATTTACCAATGTCAAATTGAAAAACAAAAGAATGTATTTTTGTAACTTTGAAGTAAATGTTTAATTTGGCGTTTATTGGGGTTAACTTTAGCCCAAAGCCTAATGTCTTGTAATTTTGAGTTGGTTGATCTCGTCTGTATCGGTTTGAACGCTTTTGCCCCATGTATCAATCTTTACTTTCTTAGACTTTATTAATTTCTGTAACAATTTTTTTGTATCCAGCAAAACACAGTAGAGAACTACATGAGTTCTAAATGCAGTGAAAATTTGTTAATAAAGTTTTAAATGAAGCACACTACATAAAGGATTCTAAATGTGGATAGTCGTTAAGTAAATTTTCAGGGATATTATTGAATGTGTGATGGCCAACTGTGAAATAGGAAGGACTGTTGTATTTTCATTCAAAACCCCTATTATGCTTTATTACATTGATTCACCCTCAGTTTCACGTTCATCTTATTCTTATCATGATTCCTAAACTTTAGGTATTTATTTTTTACTTTGTAAAGTAATTTGATATGAGGAATAGAATTTGAGTTATTTTCAAACCTTTGTAACTTTGAAATAAATATCTAATTTGGTTTTGTTGTTAATTTTAGCTTAATATCCTAAACATCTTAGGTTTAAATGTGCTTAGCTCTTTCCAGGGTGAATAGAGTGAAAGCATTGTAATATGGTAGAAAAAGGAGTGGTTTTGTGGAAATACTCCCTCTATACCCACTCTACTACTCTTCTGAAGTCAACTGTGTAGTAGAATTCTAAATTTCTATAAATACCATTAAGTTGGTTTAGTGTGATTTCCTGGGAATAAACATTTGCAGTTTTATCTGACGTATTTGGTTTGGTTTCATTTTGCGAAAATATTTGCTAACACTTTCTTTGGAAGACTGCATAACTATGAGTGCTAACCAGTGTGTGCTTAAATATTTCCTATTTTGGTTTCCTTTGTTTTTTTTCCCTATTATCATTTTTACTCTATCATTTTTTACATACTATTCTAAATTGTAGAGTTATTCTGGAAGTTCATTTATCACCATTTCATTGCTGTTAAAATGGGAATGAAATTAAAGTGTTTCACTACGATTTGCATATATAGCAAGTTATTTTGTGGTCTCTAACAATACATCTTTTTTTATTAATTTATGTTGATTTATCAACAATCACTTCCATATGCTTTTGAATTGAAAATTTTTCTCCCCCTTCCTCCCCCCACCCTCCCCAAGACAGCACACAGTCTGATATAGGCTGTACATTTACATTCCTATTAAACATATTTTCACATTAGTGATGTTGTAAGTAAAAATTAAAACCAATAGGAGGAACCATCAGAAAGAGGAAACAAAACGCAACAGAAGGTAAAAATAAGTGAAAGCGATCTGACTTCCATAGTTCTTTCTTTGGATGTGGACAGCATTTTCCATTCCGAGGCCTCTGGAGATGTCTTGGTTCCTTGTATTGCTGAGAAGGGTTAAGTTTATCAATATTAGTCATCGCACAACGTGGCTGTTATTGTGTACAAAGTCCTCTTGGTTCTGCTCACTTCACTCAGCATCAGACCATACAAGTCTTTCCAGGTTTTTCTGAAGTCAGCCTGTTCATCATTTCTTATAGCACAATAGTATTCCATTACATTCATATACCACAACTTGCTCAGCCATTCCCCAATTGATGGGCATCCTCTCAATTTCCAATTCTTTGCCACCACAAAAAGAGCTGCTATGAATATTTTTGTACATGTGGGTCCTTTTCCCATTTGTATGATCTCTTTGGGATATAGCCCTAGAAGTGCTATTGCTGGGTCAAAGGGTATGCACATTTTTATAGCCCTTTGGGCATAGTTCCAAATTGTTCTCCAAAATGGTTGGATCATTTCACAACTCCACCAACAATGCATTAGTGTTCCAATTTTCCCACATCTTCTCCAACATTTATCATTTTCCTGTTTTGTCATGTTGGCCAATCTGATAGGTGTGATGTGGTACCTCAGAGTTGTTTTGATTTGCATTTCTCTAATCAATAATGATTTAGAGCATTTTTTATATGACTATAGATGGCTTTAATTTCTTCATCTGAGAACTGTCTGTTCATATCCTTTGACCATTTATCAATTGGGGAATGGCTTGTATTCTTATAAATTTGTCTTAATTCTCTATATTTTAGAAATGAGGCCTTATCAGAGAGACTGGTGGTAAAAATTCTTTCCCAATTTTCTACCTTCCTTCTAATCTTAGTTGCATTGGCTTTGTTTGCAAAAACTTTTCAATTTAATGTAATCAAAATTATCCATTTTGCTTTTCATAATGTTCTCTATCTCCTGTTTGGTCATGAATTCTTCTGTTCTCCATAGATCTGATAGGTAAACTATTCCTTGTTCTCCCAGTTTTTATAGTATCAGCCTTTATATCTAAATCATGAACCCATTTTGACTTTATTTTGGTATATGGTGTGAGATTTGGGTCTATGCCTAGTTTCTGCCATACTCTTTTCCAGTTTTCCCAGCAGTTTTTTTCAAAGAGTGGGTTCTTATCCCAGAAGCTGGGGTCTTTGGGTTTATCAAATAATAGATTACTATAGTCATTGACTACTGTGTCTTGCATATTTAACCTATTCCACTGATCCACCTCCCTATTTCTTAGCCAGTACCAAGCAGTTTTGATGATTGCTGCTTTATAATACAATTTAAGATCTGGAATTGCTAGGCCACCTTCCCCTGCATTTCTTTTCATTAGTTCCTTTGATATTCTGGACCTTTTGTTCTTCCAAATGAATCTTGTTATTATTTTTTCTAACTCTATAAAATAATTTTTTGGTAGTTTGATTGGTATGGCACTGAATATGTAAATTAGGTAGGATTGTCATTTTTATTATATTAGCTCCCCCTACCTATCAGCAACTGATGTTTTTTCATTTATTTAGATCTGATTTTATTTGTGTGAAAAGTGTTTTGTAATTGTGTTCATAGAGTTCCTGGGTTTGTTTGGGTAGGTAGACTCCTAAATATTTTATAATGTCTACAGTAAGTTTAAATGGAATTTCTCTTTCTATCTCTTGCTGTTGGGCTTTGTTGGTAATATATAGAAATGCTGATGATTTATATGGGTTTATTTTATAGCCTGCAACTTTGCTAAAGTTGTTTATTATTTCAAGTAGTTTTTTACTTGATTCTCTAGGTATATCATCATGTCATCTGCAAAGAGTGATAGCTTTGTTTCTTCTTTGCCTATTCTAATACCTTCAATTTCTTTTTCTTCTCTTATTGCTAAAGCTAACGTTTCCAGTACAATATTGAATAACAGTGGTGATAATGGACATCCTTGTTTCATCCCCAATCTTATTGGAAATGCTTCTAGCCTGTCCCCATTACATATAATGCTTGCTGAAGGTTTTAGATAGATGCTAATTATTATTTTAAGGAAGATTCCATTTATACCTATGCTTTCTAGTTTTTTTAATAGGAATGGGTGTTGTACTTTGTCAAAACCTTTTTCTGTATCTATTGAGATGATCATGTGGTTCCTGTTGGTTTTGGGGTTTTTTGTTGTCGTCGTTTTTTAAGGCAATTGGGGTTAAGTGATTTGCCCAGCGTCACACAGCTAGTAAGTATGGAGTGGTCTGAGGCTGGATTTGAACTCAGGTCCTCCTGACTTCAGGGCCAGTGCTCTATCCACTGCGCCTCCTACCTGCCCCTCTAACGATACATCTTAACTGCCCTGAGAATATCAAAACAACTTTTTTCTCACTTTTGATTGATACATTGTTTTTATGCATCATGTATGTTTCCCAATATATTCCTAGGAGAGAGCACTTGTAAAAGCATAATAAGAAAGAAGAAACAGGGGGCAGCTAGGTGGTGCAGTGGATAGAGCACCGGACCTGAATTCAGGAGGACCTAAGTTCAAATACGGCCTCAGACACATAACACTTAACTAGCTGTGTGACCCTGGGCAAGTCACTTAACCCCATTGCCTATCCAAAAAATAAAAAAGAAAGAAAAGAAAGAAGGAACAAAGCACAGCAAAACTTACCTGGACATCAACCAAGGCTGACGTTACATGCATTAATCCCCCGTTACAATTTCTCACCTCACATATCCGATCCTTTACCAGCCCTTGTTGCTTCTACTTTCCCATCTGTCCCATGAATCCCCTTTCTCCACTTAAATAAGCAGAACCCTAGGCCAGGCCCTTATTACCTCATGCCTGGAGTATTTCAAAAGCCTACTAATTGATCTCCTGCCTCAAGTCTTTCCAATCCAGTCCTTCCTCCACTCTGCTGCCAAAGTGATCTTTCCAAAATGTTGGTCTGAAAAAAAAATTTAAGTGTTGGGCTGATCATTTCCATCCCCTCCAATGCTTCCCTATTACCTCCATGATTAAATATAAAACTCTGCTTGGCTTTCAAAACCATTTACACCCTGGACCCTTCCCACCTTTCTAGTTTTCTTACACTTGATTTCTACATACTCCCTCATTCAGTAACACTGGCCTTGTTATTCCTACCCAACACGATTTCTCAATCAAGTGTCCACTCTGCCAGGAATGCTCTCCTTTCTCACCTCTACCTCCTGGCTTCAAGACTTAAACTCCACCTTTTGAAAGAGGCCTTGCCTGGTTTCCCCCGCTCTCCACCCACCGTTATTACCTTCCCTCTGGAATTACCTCCCATATATGCTATATATATTTGATGTGTACATAGTTGTCTGTTTCCCCCACTAAAATGTGAACTCACTGAGGGTGAGGACTTTCACCTTTCTTTATACACTGCAGTGCATCATCTATGCAGTTATCAAATTGATCTTAAAATGTAACTCAAGCCATGGCACCACCATCTCCCCCTCCATCCTGCCCCTAATTAATAAACTAAAAAAGCTCCCTATCACCTCCAGGATCAAATAAAAAGCCTGGTGTTCAAAGCCCTTCATATCCTCTCCTGCTTTCACAGATTTGCAGCTTACAGCTATGTCCTTCAGGATCTAGTGACACTGATTTTCTTCCTGTTAATCATACAAAACAATCCATTTCTGACTCCGTGCATTTTCTTTGGATGTCAGCCATGCTTGGGGAACAGCCATATTCATCCTTGCCTCCCCTGGCTTCAAGTCCCAGCTAAAATCCTACCTCCTATGAGAAACCTTGCTTGATTTGCTTTTAATGCTAGTGCCTTTCCTCCTAAAGTATCTCCAATTTGTGCAAAATTGTTTGCATGTAGTCTTCCCCGTTAGACTGAGCTCCCAGAGAGCTGCGGGAAATTTTTTTTTTGGCCTTTCTTTGTATTCCTAGCACTTAGTACAGTTCCCTGCACATAGTAGGGTCTTAAAAAATGCCTGATGACCTACTGACTTACTCTCCAGGGCCAAGCTGATCAGTATCATTTAATGACATTAAGTTTTGATTATTTTGTTTTTTACATTTAGGTTGGCGGAATTATTCTGTTTTTTCCAGACTTCTTCACTTTTCATCAATTCATTTAGCTTTTCTCAATCGAATGTATATTCATCACAGTCATTGTTTCTTATAGCATAGTATTTTTCATTCATGTACCACATTTTGTTTGTGTAATTATTGCTCAGGGGATGGATATCTACTTTTGTTTCCAGTTCTTTGGTAATATAAAAACTGTTGCTGCAAAATATTTTGGCTTAATGTGAATGGTATAACTCCAGATCTGCAAATTTAGTTGTTATTAATGTGGCCCAGCCATGAGCACTGAATATTCACTTCTTTTTTTAAATTTTATTAATTTATTTTGATTTATCAACCATCACTTCCATATGCTTTTGAGTTGAAAATTTTTCTTCCCCTTCCTCCCGCCCACCCTCCCCAAGATGGCACACAATCTCATATAGGCTTTACATTTACATACCCATGAAACATATTTTCACATTAGTGAAGTTGTAGGTAAAAATTAAAACCAATAAGAGGAACCATCAGAAAGATGAAACAAAAGTCTACAGAAGGTAAAAATAAGTGATAGCGATTCGACTTCCATAGTTCTTTCTTTGGATGTGGACAGCATTTTCCATCCCGAGGCCTCTGGAGATGTCTTAGATCCTTGTAATGCTGAGAAGGGTTCGGTTTAACAGTATTAGTCATTGCATAACGTGGCTGTTACTGTGTACAGAGTCCTCTTGGCTCTGCTCACTTCACTCAGCATCAGACTATATAAGTCTTCCCAGGTTTTTCTGAGGTCAGCCTGTTCATTATTTCTTATAGCACAATAGTATTCCATTACTTACATACAACACTTACATACTCCATTAATTACATACACCACAACTTGCTCAGCCATTCCCCAATTGATGAGCATTTATTTATTCTTTAAGGAGTATTTTATCATGTATCTACTATATACAGATCTTGAGTGAGTCTTATTACATTGAGTCCCACTTACACATTTTATAGTTATTTTGAGAGGAACTTACCTTTTTATTATTTGCTGCATTTTGTTATTGCTGCATAGAAATGTTTATTTTGGTGATTTTCTTTTGTATCATGCTACTTTACTGAAGCTGTTTTCTCAATTTCTTTTCTTGTTCTCTAGGATTTCTAAGTAAACTATCATGTTATATATATGTGTGTGTGTGTGTACACATATGTATGTATGTGCATTTATTATAATTTTTTAAAAATGCATCTGTGCTTATCTGTTGGGTTTTTCACATAAATGGTATTGTACTTTATAAAAAGTTTCTTCTACATCCATATGATGTGGTTTAGAAGTTTGGTTTTTATTATGATTTTTGTTTTTCCAGTGTTGAGCCAGTCATCCCTCTCTTTTTCCATCAGCAGTCTTTTTGCTGGTGGAGGGTCTTGCCTTGATGTCGATGGCTGCTGACTGATCAGGGAGGTGGTTCTAAAGGTTGGGGTGGCTGTGGTAATTTAAAATAGAGCCTAGACAAGTCACTTAACCCCAATTGCCTAAAAAATAAAATAAAATAAGACAACAGTAAGTTTGCAGAATGGATTGACTCTTCCTTTCACTTGAAAACTTAGAGACCATCATAGGGTTCTTAATTGGCCTAATTTCAATATTTTGTCTCAGTGAATAGGGAGACCCAAGAAGATAAACTGAAACTGAGTTAAGGGCCTGACTATTTCTAAGGGCTTGAATATTTCTATTTCTATGTAAAAGTTGATCATAGGCTAGGGAATAAAAAACTCATAAACATATAAAGAAAAGCAGAAATGCTAAACATCCTTTACTGACTAAAGGAGAAGGTCAGGAATTGGATCTGTGATTTCATTGGCATAAGGAAATCCCAGATGTGAAAAAAGTCCCTTTACCAATGCAGGTCAGTAAAATTGCCTAGAGCACGAAAAGGTTAAGTTACTAGGCCAGTATGTGTAATAGGCAGGGCTTAAATAGCCAGGGCTTCCTGACTTGAAGGCCTATTCTCTGTCCACCTTTCTGGTTTACTGACTAAAACTCAAAATTATATTGAAGGGTCTGTGAGGAAAGGAGCCAAACTTAAATGGAGACTAAATAATAAGCCTAAAGAATTCATGGGTCATAATTAGAACAAATTACAGAAAAGTAGATAATTTCATTAAAGAAATTTAAAATGGTGAGACAATACACACAAATTTTTGGAATCGGAGCAGTGTTTAGGGGAAGATCGAGCTCTATAAATACTTTAATCAGTAGAAGTTAAAACAGATGAATGAACTGGATGTGTAAATAAAACAACTAAAAAATAAACACCAAAATAAAAATACTGAAAATCAAAGAGATTAAAAATTTTAAGAAATTAAGATATTTTTAAAATTAAAGGAAAAAACTATTTAAGTTGATAAAAGTAGGAACTTTTAAATAATGAAATAAACTATTAGCTAGTCTGATTAAGAGAGACATGCAACAAAAGAGGAAATTACCTTTCTGATCTATGGATAGGGGAAGAGTTCATGACCAAAGAAGGGATAGTGAGGATCACAGAAGATAAAAGGTTTTTCTTTTTTCCCCCCAATCCTCCCCCTTCTACCTCCAATTCAATTAAAATTAGAAGGGACAAAATAACTGGAAAAAAAATCTTTGCAGCAAGTTTTTTCTGATAAAGGTCTCATATATAAGGAAACAGATTCAAATTTATAAAAATTAAAGTCATTCCCCAATAGATAAATGGCGTAACAGACAGTTTTCAAAGGAAGAAGTCCAAATTAACAACTATATGAAAAAAAGGCTCAAAATCACTAATAACCAGATAATTGCAAATTAAAAGAACTTTGAGGTTCCACATTACATCATACTATCAAAGAAGACAAAAATTAAAAAATGTTAAATGTTGGAAGGGCTTCTGGGGGAAAAAAAAGGTAAACCAGTGCACTGTTGGTAGAGCTGTGAAATGTTTCAGCCATTCTGAAAAGCAACTTAGAATTAGACCCCAAAAGTTACAAATTTGTGCATACCCTTTGTCTGAGCTATGCCACTATTAGGCCTGTACTCCACTGAAATCAAAGAAAGGAGAAAAGGATTTATGTACAAAAATATTAATAGCAGTTCATAGCCAAATATTGGAAACTAAGAGGATATCCTGCTATCATGGAATACATAAATAAATCATGGTATATGAATAGAATGTTATGCCATAATACAATATTATGTCATAAGAAATGATGACATGAACAGTTTCAGAAGAAAAGGGGACGATCTCTATGAACAGATGCAGAGTAAAATGAACGGAACTAGGAGAACAATTTATATGGGAACATGAAGACAAACAACTTTCAAATCCTAGTCCCAAAGGCCATTGGTATGGGACTGTTTCATTATTGGTGGGGATCAATGTTCCATGTCTATGTGAGGGGCAGGGCAGTGTTAGGGAAGACAGCTAGGGAAAGAGGAGAGCTCTTGAGTTCCCACAAGTCTTCTTTCAGTTCTCTGCAAGCTTTCAGACTGAGAAGACTTCTTTCAGAATGTTTTCCTTCATCAGTCTGACGTGGAATTGGCCTTGCCTCCCCTTCTCTCTTGCCCCTTTCTCCTCTACCTTCTACCAAACACACACACATACACTTCACACAAGTATGGGACATTGATTTCCACCAATAGGGTGGACAATAATTTGGAACTCTGCCCAAAAGACATACTGTGGATACCCTATGACCCAGCAATACCACTACTGTACCCCAAAAAGATAAAAAAAAAGGAAAAGGACCCCCTACATACAAAAATATTTGTAACAGTGAAGAAATGGAAACTGAGGTGATGCCCATCAATTGGGAAATGGCTGAACAAGTTGTGGGATATAACTGTGACGCAACATTATTGTGCTATAAGAAATGAAGTAGATGGTTTCAGAAAAACCTGGGAATACTTATATAAGCTGATGTAAAATGAAATGAGCAGAACTAGAAAAACACTGTTACACAGTAACAGCAATGTTATAATGAGTCTTATGAATGAATAACAGTGAAAGACTTCGCTATTCTTATCAATATAATGATCCAAGATAATTCTGAAGTTCTCGCTTCAGAGAGAGAACTGATGAAATCAGTGTAAACTGAAGCATAGTTTTCTTTCACCTTTATTTTTCTTGCTTTTTTTCCCTTTCTACAACATGACTAATATGGAAATGTTTTGCATGACTTTATATGTACAATGGGTTATCATAATTTTTGCCTTCTCAATGGGTAGAGAAGGGACAAGAGAGAGGGAGAGAATTAGAAACTGAAAATTTAAAAATTTAAAATTAAATTTAAAAAATAAAATATTAAATAGCATAGGAACAAAGGCATGCTTCCTTATTATGGTAAACAGTATCTATTAGAAACTTAGAACTAGCATCATCTGTAATGGAGAAAGACCAGAGGCCTTTATAATAAAAACAGTGGTCGGGCAGCTAGGTGGTGCAGTAGATAGGACTCTAGCCTTTATAGACCTGGGTTCAAATCCTGCCTTAGACACTTGAAACGTATTAGCAGTGACCCTGGGCAAGTCACTTAACCCTTATTTCCTCACCCCCCAAAAATAAATAAGTAAATAAAAGGGGTAAAACAAGGATGTCCATTGTTACCACTGTTATTTGATATAGTTCCAGAAATGCTAACTATAGCAATAAGATAAGAAAAAGAAATGAAGAGATTACTAACAGGCAAAGAAGAAACAAAATGATTGTTTTTTGCAGATGATATAATGGTTTACCTTGAACACCCTTAGAGAATTAACTAAAAATTAATAAAAACAAGCAACAACTTCAGTCAAGTAAGAGGATATAAAATAAACCTTAAAAACTGTTTCTTTGTATATTACCAACACAATTCAATTGGAAAAGAAAGAAAAAATTCCAGTAAAAAAGTAAAAAAATGTATGAAATAACTGAGCTTCCCTACCAAGGCACATACAGGAACTATGAATACAGCTATAAAATACTCTTTACAGAAATAAAAATAAACCTAAATAATTGGAGAGATGCTTCATCAATACCAATATAATAAAAATGATAATGCTACCTAAATTAATTGATTTAATTAGCACCATAATTACTCAAACTATCAAAAAGCTCCATGAAAAAATGAAAATATTATTTCTTTATCTAGAGGAGAAAGGATCGGGAAGCTCAAAATAAAATAAAGAAAAAAGCGTGAAGGAAAGGGGCCTAGCAGTACCAGAATTCAAATGATACTACAAAGCAGTAATCACTAATTACTGGTACTGGTTACAAATTATAAAAGTTGGACTTTGGAACAGATTAGAAATGTAAAACCCAGACTAGATGAGATGATATTACAATATAATAGTAGTATAATGTTTGATAAACCCAAGGACTCCCAAACCATTGGGGTCAAGACTCACTGTTGGACAGAATCTTCTGGAAAGGTTGGACAGTGGTCTGGAAGAAATTAGGTTTGGCCTACCTTCTCACTCCATATACCACTATAAGCTCTAAATGGAGAAAGGAACTTTTTTCTGTCCTGGACCTAGCTTAAGGTCAGTACCCTGGTAGTTTAGGTTTGATATTAGAACAAAATGAGACACCTAGAGACCATTCAGTATTTGACAAAAGAAGATTTACTTAGCTGTAGAAGAAGTATTTTCAACAAAGAGAGCCATTGAGGACACCTCCAACTGAGCTGCCCATTGTTTTCTACCAGCCAAATATGAGAGAGCTCCTGGAGCTCCTCCTGACTGCTCCCCAACATCCAAGAAGGGATGTCAATAGCTTGAGCCAATCAAGTTTCATGAATGTAATACCTTAATTAACATTTTAAGGAAAAACTAGCCAAATTTACACAGGGAAAAGAGTTAAGATACTGTTCCTGTCACATTCCTTTTAGTGGTAAGGTCTTTAAGGTCTTCTACAGGGCGTTCTACCCCTTAAATCATTTTGGGGCTATTATTGGTGAACACTGATCTCTAAAATTTAATAAGCCTGATAGAGATAGCGCTAAAGTAGAAAAGAAAAGCTAAAACGGAAACATAGCAAAAACAAAATGTAACAGCTCCCCAAAGAAGTGATCTGGGAGAGTCTCAAAAATGGAATCTCAGATTTAAACAATTAGGTCTATATGGTAGGTGATCTTAGCAGTTTGTAGTGGGTCTCTGAATGTAAAAAGGTAACCATAAGTGGGAGTAGCAACAGAAACATCAGGGCTATGGCAAAGATGATGACATTTCCTGTATAATCACTGATCCTCTTCAGAGATCATGGAGAATTGTCCTCTCCCACCACCCATGAAGCCCACTAGCCAGGAACTCCTCCTCCATGGGAGAACAAGCCCCCTTCTAATAATACTGCCCTGTTGGTCCTGCTAGCCCTCTCTCACTGTCATACTGGTAGCAATGGGGAGGAGTCAATCATTTATACATTGGAGTAAGCAGTGGGTAAGCTATGGGTGCTACTACTCCTTGGGGCCTGACTCTGCCTTCTTGTAATGGGGCCAGGTGCTACAGTCCAAACTGTCACCACCCCTGGCTGGTCTGCCAAAATTGATGAGGTTTGGAATTGCCAAATGGGATGACTCGGGATTTCAAAGGCATCTGGTTGATCATGCCAGGACTTGGTTTCCACTTCCTGTCAATGAACATCCTCTCAATGCAAGAAATTCTTCCTGTTTCCAGTTGGTTGCCACTGAAAGACCCAGGAGCTCCTGATACTGCCACCAAGTCTAAGAAGGAATAGTTCAGGATCACCCAACTGTGATGAGGGAAAGACAAAGTAAAACAAAAAACGCAAAGCCAGAGACTCATCTGGACCAGAATATGAACTGTATTTGCCATTTGAAAGTACATGGGGAAGGATGCTTGCTCACTGGAAGTTCCACAGATTTATAGTTCATAGTTCACAGGTGAGAGTGGAAACTTTAAATTGATGCACTACCCCCACTTGTCCTCAGCAAATTGGTGTGCAATGGGCACATTTGTCTATATCCTCAATTCCAGAAATGTCTCAGTGATCCTAGGGTGAATTAAATATTGTCCTTTCACATGCTTCCCCCAATGGCTTGCACCCAAAGAATCATAACAAATTCCAGTTGGCCTCTCAAATGCCGAATTAAAAAACAAACAAAACTCAAACATTTTCTTTAGCATAACTGTTAGACAGTCTTAAAATTCCAAGGATCTGTCTTGGTTTGCATTCTCTCTATGTTGGAATCCTTCATGTCACCCCTAAACTTGCTGGCTATGTCCATATACAATTCTTATTCAGCTGCATTATCATTTCCAGAAAAGCCAAGTTCATTCCACTTGCAAGTCACTCTTTGGTCTGCTCTATCTCCAAACTGACTGCTTTGCTCCTGCCTCAGATTATCTATCTATCTATCTGTCTGTATATCTGTCTGTCTATCCATCCATCCATCATCCATCCATCCATCCGTCCGTCCGTCCCGTCCGTCTGTCTGTCTGTCTGTCTGTCTCTCTATCTATCTATCTATCATCTACTTACCTACCTATCTCTTGGCATTGAGGACATGAGATGATTCAGCTGAGTTCCCTTGCCTGAGTTGTGAATCATGATTAGCTAGCAGCCAAGCATCAGAGAGAGTGCCTGGAGCTTTTCATATCTATTTTGAACTCAGGTAACCAGGAAGTGATGTCAGCAGACTGAATCTTTAGTTTCCTGAGTCAAGCAAATCTTGAGGAAGGTTTCAATACCTTTTTTTTTAAACGTATATTTTTTCCCCAATTATATGCTAAAACAATTTTTAAACATTTGGTTTTTGTTAAAGTTCTGAGTTCCGAATTCTATCCTTCCTTCCCTCCCCGCCTCAGAACTGTAAGCAATCAGATATAAGTTATACATGTGCAATCATGTAAAACATTTCCATATTAGTCATTTCATACCAGAAGACTTGAATAAAAGATAAAGAATGAAAAGAAAGTGAAAAATTTCATGCATCAGTCTGTATTTAGGCAGTATCAGTTCTTCTCTGGAGACAAATAATGTATTTCATCGTTAGTCCTTTGGGATTGTCTTGGATTATTGTATTGCTGAGAAAGCTAAGTCATTTATAGTTCTTCATCGTACAATATTGCTGTTACAATGTTCTGGTTCTGCTTATTTCACTTTGTATCAGTTAAGGTAAGTCTTTCCAGGATTTTCTGAAATTATCCTGCTTGTCATTTCATATAGGACAATATCCTGTTCATATCCTTTGATCATTTATCAATTGGGGAATGACTTGTATTTTTACAAATTTGACTCAGTTCTCTATGTATTTGAGAAATGAGGCCTTCATCACAGGTAAAGTTGCAAAAAATGTTTTTCCCAGTTTTCTGCTTTCCTTATAATTTTGGTTTTGTTTGTGCAAAAACTTGAAAATTTTATATAATCAAAATTAGCTATTTTACATTTTGTAATGTTCTCTATATCTTCTTTGGTCCTAAATTCTTCCATTATTCATAAATCTGACAGATAAACTATTCCATGTTCTCTTAATTTGCTTATGGTACTACTCTCTATGTGTAAATCATGTACCCATTTTAACCTTATCTTGGCATACAGTGTGAGATGTTGGTCTATACCTGTTTTTGCCATAGTGTTTTCCAGTTTTCCCAGCAGTTTTTGTCAAATAATGAGTTTTTGTTCCAAAAGCTCAGATCTTTGGGTTTATCATATACTACATTACTCTGGTCATTTACTAGAACGTAATTTGTATCTAATCTATTTCATTAATCTACCGCTCTATTTCTTAGCCAGTACCAGATTGTTTTGATAATTATTGCTTTATCATGCAGTTTGATATCTGGTATAACTTCTTTTGCATTTTTTTCATTGATCTTGATATCTTTGCCCTTTTATTCTTCCAGATGAATTTTGTTATTATTTTTTCTAGCTCTGTAAAATAATTTTTGATAGGTATATTGGTATTCTACTGAATAAATAGATTAATTTAGGTGGAATTGTCATTTTTATTATATTGGCTCGGACGATCACTGAGCAATTAATATTTTTCTAATTGTTTAGATTTAATTTTATTTGTGTGAAAAGTGTTTTGTAATTGTGTTCATATAGTTCCTGAGTTTGTCTTGTCAGGTAGACTCCCAAATATTTTATAATGTTTACAGTAACTTTAATTTCTCTTTCTATCTCTTGCTGTTGGGCTTTGTTAGTAATATATAGAAATGCTAATGATTTATGTAGATGTGGATTTTTTTACATTATGTGGGTAGTGATTTTTTTAGTATCCTGCAACTTTGCTTAATTTGTTAAGAATTTCAAGTAGTTTTTAGTTGATTCTCTAGGATTTTTTAAGTATAACATCATGTCATCTGCAAAGAGTGATAATTTTGTTCCTCATTGCCTACTCTAATTCCTTTAATTTCTTTTTTCTTCTCATTGCTATAGCTAAATTTCTAATACAGTATTGAATAATAGAGCTCTGGAATTTGGGTGTGATATTTCTGGGAGTCTTCATTTGGGATCTCTTTCAGGTGGTGATTGGTGAATTCTTTCAATTTATATTTTGCCCTCTAGTATATCAGGACAGTTTTTCTTTATGATTTCTTGAAAGATGTCTAGGCTTCTTCTTCTTCTTCTTCTTCTTCTTCTTTTTAATCCTGGCTTTCAAGTAGTCCAATAATTCTTAAATTATCTCTCCTGGATCTATTTTCTAGGTTAGTTGTTTTTACAGTAAGAAATTTCACATTTTTTCTATTCCTTTTTTTTGTTTGTTTTATCATATCTTAATGTTTCATGGAGTCATTAGCTTCCACTTGCTCAATTCTAATTTTTAAGGAATTATTTTCTTCAGTGAGCTTTTGTACTTCCTTTTCCATTTGGCCAATTCTGTATATATATGTATTTTTAGGCAACTGCAGTTAAGTGACTTGTCCAGGGTCACACAGCTAGTAAGTGTCACGTGTTTGGTCTGAGGTCAGATTTGAACTCAGGTCCTTCTAACTTCAGGACTGGTGCTCTATCCACTGTGCCACCTAGCTGCCCCCCAATTCTATATTTTAAGGAGTTATTTTCTTTGGTGAATTTTTGTGTATCTTTTTTGATGCTCTTGACTCTTTTTTCATGACTCTCTTGCATTACTCTCATTTCTTTTCCTAATTTTTCTTCTACTTTTCTATTTTGCTTTTTAAACTCCTTTTTAAGCTCTTCCAGAAGGTCTTTTTGGTCTTGAGACCAAATTACATTTTTCTTTAAGGCTGTACATGTAACCATTTCGACACTATTGTCCTCTTCTAAGTTTGTGCTTTGAGCCTCCCTGTCACCATAGGAACTTTCTGTAGTTTAGTTCTTTTTTTGGTTTTTGCTCATTCTTGTGCCGATTTTGTGATTTGGTGCTTTTATCTGAATGTTAGGCCCTGGACCTACACTTTCCCAAGCTTTTTTGTGCTTGGGCTTAAAGTCGTGCTGCTGGCTTTTACCGGGCTCCAGGAACTAGCTGCTTTCTTGTACCAGAGGGTAGTCTTCCCTTCTTGCCTGTACTGGGGAGGGCCTCCCTGTTGGCCTCCCTTGGGTGTCTAGTTTCTGCTGCTGGCCTGCCCCAGAGGTGGGGCCTTACTACTGAGCTGTTCTGAAAAATAGGACCTCTCTGCTAGAGGGTCCTGAGGAAGTGGTCTGATGCTAGGTGGCCTGGAGGGGGCGGTGTGTCTAGCTGCTGGCAGGCCTCAGGGGTGAGGCTTGGTGTTGTCCAGTCCTGGGGTGGGGCCTTACTGCTGGTCAGCAGTGATCAGACCTACCTGGTGCCCTGTGCTGGGAGTAGGGCCTCACTGCACTGGGGACTGCTGGCTTGCCTAGGGGGGCTGCTATTTTGTAGGAGGATGGGGCCTCACATAGGATTGCCCCAGGCTTGAAACCTTACTGCGGTCCCCCTGCTGTGAGGCTGGCTGCTGGTGCTTTCTGACCCCACTCTCCTCCCCCTCCAATGAGACAGACCTTTTCTGTTGTGCTGGTAAGCTGCTTCCCTGCTCCTAGATCAGTTCTGAGTTGGTTTTCAAGTTGTTTGGAGGGGAATTTGGGAGGGCTTCAGAGGGTTTCTTCCTCACTCCACCATCTTGGCACTGGAAGTCCTCTCAATACTTTTTCAGGAAAAACTGGCCTAGTTTGCAAAGAGGGAAGGGATAGCACACTGCTGCTAATACAGACCAAGATATAAAGTCATGTAAACAAATTATAGGGCCATAGAAAGTAATGCCTTTCCGAATATGGATAGGCAAGAGATTATGACTAAATATAAAGGGTAGAAAAGATCACAGAAAATAAAATGAACAATTTGATTAAATAAAATTTAGGAGTTGTTACACAAACAAAATCAATACAGTTAGAATTAAGAAAAATCATGAATTGGGAAAAAGTCTTTACAGCAAATGTTTCCAATAAATGTCTTATATCTACGATATCTAGAGAATTGATATAGATATATAAGAACAAGCTCGATTCCATAATAGATAAATAGCCAAAGCCTATAAATATGCTGTTCTCTAAAGAAGAAAGGCAAGCTACCTACAACTACACAAAATACTCCAAATCAATAAGAAGAGAAATGCCCATTAGAACAACTCTGGGGTTCCACTTGACACCTTTCAGGTTGATAAGGATGTAAAAAAAGGAAAATGGTAATTTCTAAAAAAAATTACTTCTTTATTTTTAGTTTTCAACATTCACTTCCATAAGCTTTTGAGTTTTAAGTTTTCTCTCCCTCCCTACCTGTCTCCCTCCCCGAGACACCCCAAGACAGCATGCAATCTGATATAGGCTCTACATATACATTCCTATTAAACATATTTTCACATTAGTCATGTGGCAAAGAAGAATTAGAACCAATAGGAGGAACCACAAGAAAGAAGAAAAATAAAAGAGCAAATAGTATGCTTCAATCTGCATTGAAACTCCATAGTTCTTTCTCTGGATGAGACTTTTGGAGAAGTCTTAAATCCTTGTTTGGCTAAGAGCTAAGTCTGTCAAAGTTAGTCATCACACAACGTAGCTGTTACGGTGTATAATGTTCTCCTGGTTCTGCTCACTTCACTCAGTATCATCCATGCAAGTCTTTCCAGGTTTTTCTGAAATCTGCCTGTTCATCATTTCTTAGAGCACAATAGTATTCCATTCCATTCATATACCACAACTTGTTCAGCCATTCCCCAATGGATGGGCATTCTCTCAATTGCCACCACAAAAAGAGCTGCTATAAATATTTGTGTACATGTGGGTCCTTTTCCCATTTTAATGATCTCTTTGTGATACAGACCTAAAAGTGTTGTTGCTGGGTCAAAAGGTATGGACATTTTTGTAGCCCTTGGGGCACAGTTCCAAATTGTTCTCCAAAATGATTGGATCATTTCACAACTCCACCAACAATGTATTAATGTTCCAATTTTCCCACATCTTCTCCATCATTTATCATTTTCCTGTTTTGTCATATTAGCCCACCCGATAGGTGTGATGTGGCACTTACCTCAAAGTTGTTTTGATTTGCATTTCTCTAATCAATAGTGAAAATGCCAAATTTTTTGTTTTGTTTTTTTGTGAGGCAATTGGGGTTAAGTGACTTGCCCAGGGTCACACAGCTAGTGAGTGTTTTATGTCTGAGGCTGGATTTGAAATTAGGTCCTCCTGACTCCAGGGCCGCTGTATCCACTGTGCCACCTAGCTGCCCCCAAAAATGCCAAATTTTTTAAGGGATTATGAGGAAGTTAGGCACTAGTCAAATAATTTTGGAAAGCAATTTGATACTATACTAAAAAAAAAGCCACCCCAGATATATAAAAGAAATTAGGAAAATGCCCATATATGCAAAACTGTTTATAGCAATACTTCTTGGTATAGCAAAATTTTGGAACCAAAGTAGACAGGGAATAGTTGAACAAATGATGGCATATGGATATAATTGTGCCATAATAAATGATGAAAGGTGAAGATTTGGAGAAATTTGGTAGGGTTTGCATGAATTGATGCAAAATGAAATTAATAGAATCAAAAAGAACAATTTATACAATAATCACAACAGTAAAGAAAAACAACTATGAAAGAGTTAAGAACTATTACCAATTGAGTGATCAATAATAACTACAAAAGACATGACAAATTGTGTTGCCCATGTCTTGACAACTGGTGATAGACTAGAAGTACAGAAAGACATGTATTCTCTGAAATGGCCAATGGGTAAATTGATTACACATATTTGTTATGAGGAAGGGCTTTTATTTATTTATTTTTGATGGAGGAGATTTACAGGAAGGATTGAGGGTTATTAAGAGACGAGAAAGAGAGAGAAAGAGGGAGAGGGAGAGGGAAAGAGAGAAAGAGACAGATAAGGAGAAGGGGAAAATGTGAAACATTTTTAAAAATACACAGAAAAAAGCAGAAGGAGGTTCAGTAGGGGACAGAGACAGATAGAACAATGCTGGAACAATGTTGAAATAGTGTTGAATTGAATATATACTTAAAAAGAACTAAGCCAAATGTAATGGAGTTTCGTGGTGTCATATACAATCCTCTTTTTCTTTTTTATGTAAGGAAGTATTCGTGGTTTTTTTTTTTTGTATTTGTCAAATTCATAATAATGATGAAAAATAAAAGGCCATGACATTACCAAGTTATTATCATCAAAATTAAATGATTCTATTAAATTTAAAATAACTTTTAAAATAGAGAAATAGATCAACAAAAGAGAGATCGCAAATATTTAACCAAAAGGTTACTATTTGATAAATCTATAGAAAATAAAAATTAGAGAAGGATTCATTGTTTAACAAATGTTCTTGGGGAGAATTGGTTAGCAATTTATCAAGAAGTAGATATAAAGCCTTTTTCCCACATGACATATTTCACCGAATTACTGCTGGATAGCAAATTTTAAAAATAAAAATGATGGAAGATAGAACAGTGTACTTATTTCAGTTGTGGAAAGGAAGACAACTTCTGTTAAAAATTATTAATGACAAGATAAATGGGCTTGATTACATTAAATGTAAAATGTCAATATAACAAAAATATTATCAAAAGAAAAAGAAAAATAACAGATTGGGAGAAATGTGGCAAAATAACAAATTTGACATCTAACATAAGTAAGAAACTTAATTTTCAGAAATCACAAAGTGCTAATAATTGCTTAAAAATGTGTTTAATCTCTAATAATCAAAGAGATGCAAATTAAAATACCTTCGAAATATCACCTTACACCCATTAAACTGACAAAACAATTAAAAGAAATAAATTAATTCTGGAAATATTATGGAGAAACAGATACTGTCATTCATTAATGGTGGAGTTTCAAATTTTCAAAATCTTTTTGAAGAGCTAACAGGCAATATACCAAAGTTAGGGTTAGGATTATGATTAGGGTTGGGTTAAAGTTAGGGTTTTGGAGTCAAAAATAGAATGATACTGGGGCAGCTAGGTGGCGCAGTGTAGATAGAGTGCCAGCCCTGAAGTCAGGAGGACCTGAATTCAAATCCAGCCTCAGACCAAACACTTGCCGCTTACTAGCTGTGTGACCCTGGGCAAGTTGCTTAACCCCAATTGCCTAAAACCAAAAAAACAAACAAAAAAATAGAATAATACTGTGAAAGACAACTGACTGTGTTTTCAATATCTGTCAGAGACAATTTACTAATATCCAAACATTCCTGCTTGGAAAGAAATCCAAACAGGCAGAATTTCTCCTAATATACTGAAAATTTTATCTGATCACGTGAATTGCTGATATTTTATAGTAAGTATGAAATAAAAGACAAAATTCATTTAGTAAAATAAAACAAAGCTTTAAAGTTTAAGTTTAGGGTTTCTAATTTACTAAATCGAACATTAGTAATGTTAATGCTTGAGGTGTACCCTAGAAGATGATCTATCTTTCTGAAAAACTAAGGACAGATCCAGGGTAAACAAAAGGGTTACCTCCCTTGAATTGGTTTGTGATAAACTAAGAAACTCTTTCATTAACAAAGGGATATTCCCTTTATCTAATATTAATTTCAGGCAATTAAGATCCTTTCCCGAACTTCTGTTCTATTATAAAAAACTGATTAGATAGTTGATTCAAGTGAGAACAAGGACTTAAGGCCAGTATACTCTCATAATATTATTTCTTAATATTTTACAACATAATTGAGTCCTCAGTGGATATCCTTCCAAAGTACAATGCATTTAAAATCAGCAAGTATGAGGAATATAAAGAACAGTGGAAAGATCTCTGTGAAAACATGCAAAAGTGAAAAGTAGAATGTGGAGAGAATACACATTATTTGAGGATATAAGTGAATGGGAATGATTGGAGAAATAATTTTTATAGAAACTTACAGGGCAAAATTGCTAAATGTTATGCATGAAAATTCATTGGTTTAAATATAAATAGTTGCAAAGCAGGTCTAATTAGTTGAGTAGATATTTAATGCTAGATTGACAATAAAATAATTTAATTTATAAAAAATATATAACTCATCTGAGGAAATACAAGGATCCATAACTGAGAAGCATTTTATTTGAGTAAAGTGAACAGGGGCAGAAACAGAAGTAATATACTATACATTATAGTATACTATAGTACTATGTATATGTATATATATGTATATGTATGTATATATATATATACACACACACACATACATATGTAACACACACACACACACACACACACACACACACACACACTATAGTACACTATAGAGGTGTCAAACACTCCCCTAGCAGGCTTCATTGGGCCCACAATACTCCTGAGTGCGCACTGAAGTAGATTAAAATGTAATTGGGACATATTTAACAAAATAGATACAAATATAGTAACATATAGATAATATTACATTTTAAATTAAGTCAATATGCAATACAAAAGGATCCTTGTGCATGATTTAGTGGTCCCCAGTTTGCGTTTGAATTTGATATCACTGCTGTAAGAACAGTTGGCCCACATCCAGAAAAAGAACTATGGACTCTGAATGCAGATCAAAGCATATTATTTGCTCTTCTCTCTTTCTCTCTTTTTTTTTGTTTCTTCTTTCTCATGGTTTCTCCCATTGGTTCTAATTCTTCTTTACAACACGACTACTGTGAAAATATGTTTAATATGAATATATGTTGAGCCTATATCAATTCATATGCCATCTTGGGGTGGGGAGAGAGAAGAGGGGAAAGATGGGGAGAAAATTTGGAACTCAAAATCTTATGGAAGTGAATGTTGAAAACTAAAAATAAATAAATAATTTTATTAAAAAAATTTTTTTCCAAAAAGAAAGAACATTTGGCCCAAGGAGAAAAGAAATAGAATTTGAGAAACAGATCACAAGCTTTCCATGAAAGTATGATGTAGTAATCATGAAGGGCTTCAGTGTTCTGGACATTTGTTGACAACCTCTGCCTAGAGCAGAAAAACTTAAGATTTCTTGGTTTGCCTTTTGTTATGTTATACAAATTATAGGAAGCAGTGAGAAATGCTTTTTTAAAAAAATATTTATTAATAAATTTTGTTTCTAAACTTCATACACACCTCCAAGTGAGTTTCAAATTGAATGTCCTGTGAAGTATAATCTTCTCAAACTGTTAACTAAAACAAAATAAACCAATGACTGGGTACATGTCTTAATCAAGGGGAAATTCCTGGTATTCTCTGGTGTAGGAAGCTGGGGATAGGGACCTGATAGAGACTTCCAGCTCCAATCATGTCTTGCCAGAATCTTTTTCTTCAGCAACCTGAAGTTGTGTTGGCCTCTTCTATCTTCCCTCACAAAGGTGGAAGCCAAGAGTCCCTTGATGCTGGAAGAATCCTGAAGAGGACTGAAAAGGGTTGGAACTCCTCTGCTCTTGCCAGCTCTTCCCCACTCCTCACTCTGGGTGTTTCCACCAATAAGGTGAAAGTCTCATACTAATGGGCTTTGGGATAGGGGTTAATACATAACATTTTAATACTTTTCTGTTCATTAAAATCTAGATTTATGTTTTGTAAGTTAGCACCTACAATAACTAATTTTTAAAAAAATCTGAATTTTTTTTGCCATTTAAATTTATCTTTATTTATGAAGTTTCAGAAACTATGTATATTGTTCTTTTGGTTTGGTTTCATCTGCTTTACATGTCTTCCTACACTGCTTTGAATTCTGCATATTCGTTATTTCTTATGGTGCACTAGTAGGTGGCACAGTTGATAAGAGTACGGGGCTTAGAATTAGGAATATTCATGTTTGTGAGTTCCAATCTAGCCTCAGACACTAGCTGTGTGACCCTGGACAAGTCACTTCACCCTGTTTGCCTCAATTCCCCATCTATAAAATGAGCTGGAGAAGGAAATGGCAAACCACTGCAGGATCTTTGCAAAGAAAACCCCAGATGAGGTCACAAAGAGTGGATACAACAACAACAAATTCACATACTACAATTTGTTTATTCATTCTCTAGACACTGGACACGGTTCGTTTGAAGGTCTTTGTTATTACAAATAATGTCACTATTAGTAGTTTCATAAATATGAGTCCTTTTTGTTGTCAATAACTTCCTTGGGGGCATAAATCCAATACTATATCAAAGAATATGAACAATCTTCTCATTTTCTTTGCATAACTCTAATTTTTTTTCCTAAAAATGGATAATGTATCTGTTTTTCAGCAGCTCCCCTCGCCTTGAATTTTTCCATCTTTTACTGTTTTTTTGATAGGCGTTATGTTATTTTATATTTCTCTAATTATTAGTAATTTTCAGAATTTTTTGATGGTTGTTGATGATGAGGTTGGGAGTTAGACCCCAAAAAGGAAAAACCCTGGACTTTCCCACATGGCCAAATCTTTGATGTTTGCCTGAGGCTATAATCCCATCAACTGGCCCTTCACTGTGGCTCTACCCAGTCTCCCAGTTGTGTTACCCTAAACCTAGCCTAGCTCTCCATTTTCTTACCTTCCTAAAATCAAGCCACTGCTCAGATTCTTAGAATCTAGCCGATACCTCACAGACTCAGATTCCTTAAGAGTCTGCCCAATATGACAGATATTCTAATAAACCTTGTCTTTGGCTGAAAGAAGGCTTGGGTCAAATTCTTTAGGGCAGGATCTGTGTGTTGTGATTTTGGGATCCCAGCACCCCCAAACCTCTAAACCTTATCATATGGTTCCCTGCACCAGGAAAAATTGCCTAACCCCAAGTTCTTCTCCAGCCAACACTGGAAGGTGCGTAAGCCTTGCTCTGCAGTTGGAGTCACTCTCCAAGCACCAAGGCTTGGAGGTGCTTTTCAGGCAGACTGTTACAAGGCTGTCTTGCACTCGGCCAGATGTTCTCAGGCTTTCAGTCCACTGGATCAGTTCGAGGCCATGGACCTGGGTACACCTTCTGCAGCATAGAGGACAAGGACAGAAGCCCTATCTGGAAGTGTATGCCCAATTCTATTAATTCTCTCAGCTCTAGGGAATTGGGGAAAACTGCAGTTGCTTTTTTTGGTTCCCTGAAGCTTACTTACTCCCTTCCTTCTACACCCCTGAATCTCCTTCATGGAGGTTACAGGGAAACGTTAGAACAGCTAATAATATCTGGGCAGATTCTGGAGGTTTTGTGATTGATCATTAAGGAGTTTTGAAACACCTCCTTACAATCCTGGTCACTCCCTTTCCTTAAGTCAAGAGGGTATCTGTTAACCCCTCTCATAGGCGAAGAGAGTTTTACCCTTTCCCCCTCACCTTTGATTTTGCCCTCCCCCACCTAGGGAAAAGAAAGAGGGGGGAGGGGCAGCAGCTACAGCATGGGCCCCACGGGCAATGGCCTTGGGCCCTGGGGCAACCTTTGCCTGGAAGCATCACCCAGGTTCAGCACATCCTGCTCTTGGTAAAGAAGCTAGCCTCCAAACCTGGGTAAGCATGCTGTTTTAAAGTTGTAGTTCTAACTGTTAATGAGAAGTTGATTCTCTGTGTAAAGTAATCTGGAAATGCATTTAACAAAATTGAAGTCACCTGATTGGTAATGGGTTCATTTCAAGTTTCAAATCCTTTAGTTATGTTAAGCAACTTTTCATAATTTGGTTACCGCTAAAATAATTTGGCTATTGTTTTAATGTGTAAACTTGCCAAAAAGCTTGTTCGGGTTTTGTCTTGCTGAGAATTTACAAGTATATAGAAATAATCTCTAAGGACTGGCTTTTTATATCATGACAAACCTAAGTTTGAGATGTAAATCCTGGAAAAGTTTTTTTTAGACTGTGATTAGTGAAACTTGCTGTGTGATGTAAAAGCTCATAGGATTTTATTTTGAGCTGTCTGATGGATCATAATAATCCATCGATAATCAATAATCCACCATCTGAGAGAAATGGCACAAGCTCCTCAGAGAATGTGATACTGGTGGGAAGTCAGTATTGGGAAAAGCTGAGAGGACAATTTTAGCCTCAGTTTAAGATGGGATCCTCCTGGCTCAGTTTCCCCATTATGTTCCTTTGAAAAGGAATGTTATCGACCTGGCTATTCCTGAGTCGGGCTATAAGGTGGACTTGATACCGCATGGTTGTGTGTGGGATGCACTCAAATTAAAAATAAAACAAAATATAGAGGTGTCCAAGGAGAAACAGAAAGTTAATTTATTATAATTATAATAATAATAATAATTATTATTATTATTTCAAATATCGAGATTTGGGCGTCCCCACATAGGTGGCTCTGATGAGAGGAGACAACACGCAGAAGCAGAAGTCAGTTTAAATAACCCTGATGGTTGAATTCCCCCTCCTTCCCCCAACTATCCATTAACTCGGCTCACAATCTTACACGCGGGACTCTAACATAAGACAAAGGACGTAGCATACATCTCTAGATTTCTTAGTTTGTTGAGATAATGTCAAAGAAGCAATGAGAAATGTGCAGTTAGGCTAGACTTTGTATTGTGGAACCAGTTTACCATAAAAGATAATTTACAATTGTTTTGGAAGGTCTTAGAGAATGAACAGACAATGAAGAGAACTGGAAAACATCTTAGGTAAGGTCCAGTCAAAGGAAGATAAGGGGAGTAGATAAGGAACCTTTTAAGGGTTTTCTGGAGCCAGATTCTTTTTAGGGGCAATGATGCATTTGAATAAGATTAAAAAGTAGGTTAAGGCTTAACCACTAGACAAATTTTAATTACTGATATATTGCACTAAAAAAATAACTTACAGAAATCTATTCTTAACCCTATCTTACCTTCTGAACTCATTACCTTAATTACACTGAGAAGTCTTCACTGGGACATCCCATGCAGTTGGAAAACTGAATTATCTGAATCCAAACTAAGGATGTTTTATCTTGTCATATCTGGGCCCTGCAGTCTTTTCTGTCAGATTTGTGTTTTCCAGACTACAGGCCATTCACCTATAATTGATAGCAAACATGGAGTACTAGCCAATGTCCCCCCATCATTCCCTGAATGCAGCCTGTGCTTGGTTCCAGTCAACCTCCTCTTCGGGACCCCCTCAAGGAAGGGACAGCTCTATACCCCTTGCCAGCAGGAAGCAGTTTCAGAAGCTGAGATCTTCTCCCCTTACCGCAAAAGAATTTGGGTTCCATTTGCTTGAGGGAGGAAGGACGAGGGTGGGAGCTTAGACCCCTAAAAAGGAAAAACCTTGGACTTAACTATGTGGCCAAATCTCTGGTGTTAGCCTGAGGCTGTAATCCCATCAACTGGCCTTTCACTGTGGCTACACCCAGTCTCCCAATTCTGTTACCCTAAACCTAGCCCTAGCTCTCCATTGTTGTACATCCCTATGGCCCCCAGCCACTTCCCACTCTTAATCTTATCTGGGCTCCATTCTCCCTTGGCCCTGGAATTCTATTACTCATAGACCACTCCCAAAGTCTTTCTGTACATAAGGTCCATCTTGTCTCCATTAAGGTGCTCATATTCTTATAATCTAGCCAATAGTTTTACTAATGTTCAGATTCCTTAAGAGTCTGCCTAATATGGGGGATCTTTAGTAAACCTTGTCTTTGGCTGAAAGAAGGCTTGGGTCGAATTCATGTAGGCAGGACCCACATGTTGTGATTTTGGGGTGCCAGTACCCCTAAACCTCAACAGTTAGTAGTTTACATTTCTTCTTTTGAGAGCTTTGTCTTATCTTTTGATCTCTTATCTACAAGAGAATGGCTCAAATATTATTAATTTGTGTCAGTTACCTGTAGATTTTGTCTTTCATCAGAGATTTTTTTTGTGCAAAGATTTTTCCACAATTTGTGATGTTTCTTCTTATCTTAGTTGCATTTGTATTATTTATGTAAGTTTTTTTTCTTTTTATATGATCAAAGTAGTCTGGGCTGTCTTTTGTAATGTTCCCTTTGTTATTGTTAGCTACAAATTCAGCGAGCATTTGGCTGCACTCTGAGACAGCTGAATTTAAGAACACTCTAGAGTACATTAGAGAAAGAAGGGGATTTCTCTTTCTCCCTTTTCACCCAGTGACATTGGCATCTTGCCACTGATACACACATGTCCATGTGGAGATGTGTGCTTGCATGCAACCTAAGGGGAAAATTCAAGGATGTTACTTCTTGAACAAAAAGAGAGACAACACCTGGTCAGGGGATCCTGCTCCTTGGGAGATGGCAGGGCTTAGAGACACAGGAGCAGAACTGGAGAAGCTTTCCACTGGTCCTAGGGCAAGAGTTCAAGTTCTTTCTGAAAAAAGCCTAGTGACTCCCTAGCTAAGAGCTTCAGCTTAGCCACAAGTGGTCAGTTAGAGAGGCTATGGCTGTCCAGCAGGGCAGTGGGCCCTGCAAAGAACAGGTCTGGTAAGTCCAGGGAAACTATGTGCACCACAGAGAGCAGGCCCAGTGAGCCTGATACAAGAACATGTATAGCCACTGTATCTTGCCCAGTGAGGAGGGCCCTGGGATCATCACCAGAGGATATCAAGGGCCTGGAAGCATTGGTGTATAAATTGCCTGTCCTCAAATTTTAATCCCTTGTGGTCCACTCATGAATGATCTTGATGCAGTTTATGGGTTCAGGGGTGCTGGGACCCCAAAATCACAACACGCAGGTCCTGTCAGAAAGAATTCGAGAGTCTGAACATCAGTAAACTATTGGCTAGATTATAAGAAATCTGAGCAGCGTCTAGATTATAAGAATCAGAGCACTTTAATGGAGACAAGATGGACCATAGATACAGAAAAACTGTGGGAGGGATCTAGGAGTGGCCAGCAAGCTGGGGTGAACAGAACTCCTGGGACCTGGACCAGGTGGCCAAGGGAGAATGGAGCCTTAAGGGTAGGAAATAGCCAGGGGCCATACATAGAGGTAAAACAATGGAGGGGAGATTGGTTATAGCCACAGTGAAAGGCTAGTTGAAGGGATTATATATAGCCTCAGGAAAACACCAGAGATTTGGCCCTGTGGGAAAGTCCAGGGTTTTTCCTTTCTGGGGCCCAGATCCCAAAGCCATCATTCTCACTCACTCTCAACGATGATGTCTATGTTCCCAGTAGCATGTTACCCTAGGGTGAAGAATGCTCCACTATTATTCTAGTAAATGTCCTACTACCTTCAGGATCAAATATAAAATTATGTTTGGCTTTTAAAGACCTTTGCAACGTGGCCCCTTCCTACCTTTCTAGTCTTATACTTTATTGTCCTTATAACTCCATCTCTGTGTTGAGGTTTAGGGGTACAGGTGTTCTTTGACCCCAGAATCACAACATAAAGGTCCTGTCCGAAAGAATTCGACCCAAGCCTTCTTTTAGCCAAAGACAAGGTTTATTAGAACATCCGTTATATTGGGCAGACTCTTAAGGAATCTGAATGTTAGTGAACTATTGGCTAGATTTTAAGAATCTGAGCAGAGGCTAGATTAAAAGAATCTGAGCATCTTAATGGAGATAAGGTGAACCTTATATACAGAAAGACTATGGGAGGGACCCAGGAGTGGCCAAGTAGTTTGGGGTGACTGGAGGAGGGGTCTAAGGAAGATCTGAATGGGAGTGGCCAGTAAGCGGGGTGAACAGAACTTCTGGGACCTGGACCATGTGGCCAAGAGAGAATGGAGCTTAGTTAAGATGAAGAGTGGGAAATGGCCAAGGGCCATAGGGAGGTAAAACAAAGGAAGACCAGGCTAGGTTAAGGGTAACAGAGATTGGGTTTAGCCACAACAGGCCAGTTCATGGGATTATAGCCTCAGGCAAATGCTAGAGATTTGGTCATGTGGGAAAGTCCAGGGTTTTTCCCTTTTGGGGTCCAGATCCCATCCTCATCATCTGGACTCCAAGCCTTTTTACTGGCTGCCACCATGGGTGGAATATTTTCCCTCCTCATCTTTACTTCTTGCCCTCCTTCAAGGCTGAGCTCAAATTCTACCTTTTGCAAGAATCCTTTAACAATTTCATACACTGCTAGTGCCTGGTCAGAGATTACCTATCATTTATATTATGTATACTGTGTATGTACAGTTTTTTTTGCATGAATGTGATTGCCTTTTCAGTGGTTATCTTTCATGCCTGGAATGCTCTCCCTACAAAAATACACCTAGTGGCTCCCTTACCTTCCTTCAGAACTCATGTCAAATCTGAACTTTTGCAGGAGGCTTTTCCCAGTTCCCAATTTCTGTTGCCTTCAATAGACATTACAGATCTTTTACATACATAGTAGTTTGCATGTTAAGTCCTCCAATGGAATGAGAGCTCCTTGAGGGCTGGGACTGTGTTTAGCCTTTTATTCCCAGTGCTTAGTACAATTCGTCCAAAATAGTAAGCTCTTAATAAATGTTAGTCGACTGCCCACACCAAAGACAGAACCTGGGATTGTATTTGTTATCTTTAAAATATATATTTTTTATCAACTTTCTTGCATATTTATGAGTGTGGTTTAGGAATCACTTTTCTATACCTTTCTCCTCTCCTCACCTCCTCAACTTTAAGAAGTATTTTACTTTTCTCTTACCTCTTCCCATCACCTGTCCAAGGCCCAGTTCGTCCTTTTCAAGTTCTTTTTTTCAAATTCCAAACCTTTGTTATTTCACCTTCTATCAGGTGAAATATTACACCATCTATAAAATATACCTCAGAAGCTCCAACATTCTTAATCACCTCCTTACAGTTAGTTAAATGACTTATCTTTTATAACTTAATTGCATTCAATCTAGATTACCTTTAAAAACATTTTAATTTGCTTGACCTCTTTGGATGTTTGGATTTCTTCAGAAATCTAAGAACATTTCTGACCTCATTGGAGGGTTTTTTTTTTCCATTTTGCAGGATAGGTTACCTTGGGGTACTACCCAGTTTCCCTTTGCTTTTTGAGACACCGGGGTCATAAACACGTCTAGAACTGCTGCTATAGAGCTCTAACGGGGGTCTTTCCATTCTAATATACTTACTCAGCTATCTGACACTAGGCAAGTCACTCTCTTAAGAGTCGCGTTTCCTCATTTGTAAAATGAATAACCACAGAGTTGTGGGATCACGTTACCTACTATTATTAAATTTCTTCTCTTAATTAGTCTTATTCAATTTGCTGGAGAGGGGGATAGGCTCGGGGTGGGGTGGGATTGAAGTAAGACATGTCTCTGTCCCCAAGGAACTCACATTACAATCTGGGTGTGGGGAAAACTATATAACGTGGTACTTGCCTAAGTTGATGTATAATAAAGTAGCATGTAATGTCATAGGATCAAAGATTTAGAGGTGATGAAGAAATAAGCTTGCCCAAGGTCACAAAAATATGACAATAATATTCAACACCTACTCTGTGCAAGACACAATTTGGAAAACGAAAAACAATCTAAGAAGTGAATGGTCGAGCAGGAAGTCAAATCCTTATCTTCTGACTCATAAGACTTTACTGAGGAGGTGGTATTTGCTTTGAACTTTCAAAGAGAGAAAAAACCCAAACGTTAGAAATGTATTTTTATTTCATTTTTTACCCGTCAAAAAAGAGCCAGGGGGCTGGGTTTTTAATCGTTTTCATGACCTTCCACTTTCTCATCTCTGATGCCTTTTCAGAGGTATAGAGATGCCACGTTCCTGTTACACAAGTTTCCTGTTCCAGAAGCTAAGCTTTCAAAGATGACGTGTCCTTATTGCAAAAGGTCAGCGACGAGGCCAAGAAGGCCTCTATGACGGGGCTCCATCATTTCATCGGGTGGGCTCCCCGAGCAGATGTGGTCCACCTGAAACAGACCTACTACTCTCCTCAGCTCGGCCCCAACGCAAACACCCCCTAGGCACTCGCGCTCCAACTCATCACCCCGCGCCTGACGGGAAGGGGCGGGACGATTAGAAAGGAGTGACGGGTCCCCGCCCAACGAGCTACAGGAGGCCGTAGGAGGGCGCCCCGGGACGTGACTGAGAAGCACCAATCAGGAGGGAGGGCGGGGCGCGAGCTGGAGGGCAGAGGCGTTTGCCAGCCGTGTCACTATCGACGCCGCCTGGGCTGGAACCCAGCCGCCACCTGCGTCGCTCCGCCGCCAGCGAGAGAAGGGGCTGCTCGAGGAGGAGCGCGGAAGGCACCGAGGCTGGCTCGAGCTGCGGCAGGGGAGCGGGGCGAGGGTACCAAAGCTGCGGCACGCTTCCTCTCGACCCGCTGTCCTGAATGGCGAGAGCGCGGAGCACCGAGAGCCGGGTCTCCTAGCGGCCGGGGAGCTGCCGCTGAAGAGGAGAATGGGCCGCGCCGGGGTGGCGTGGGGCCGCTGAGTACTGCTGCGGCTCCGTTGCCTTCGGACTCGGGACGGCCCCGGCCCCAGCCCCCACCTCCCGCCGGGCCAGGGATGAGTTAGCCCGGGGGACTGCGGGGGCTTGGCTGCTGCTACGAGCGGGGACTAGGGCGGGCTAGCGCGCCTGCCGAAGCCAAGGCTCCACGCTGCCGGACGCCGCTAGCTAGCCCGCTCCCTCCTCCCCGACCCGCGGCCCCGGAGACCATGAGGTTCCGCATCTACAAGCGGAAGGTGCTGATTCTGACGCTGGTGGTGGCCGCCTGCGGCTTCGTCTTCTGGAACAGCAACGGGCGGCAGCGGAAGAATGAGGCCTTCGCCGGCTCGGCGCCCGCCCCGGCGCGGGCTGCAGGCCCCGCGAGCTCCGCAGGTTCCCCAACGGCACGGCCGCCCCGCCGCCCGAGGTGGACAACATGACGCTGGTGTACCGGTCGCTGGTGTACCAGGTGAACTTCGACCAGACGCTGAGGAACGCGGCGGGGGGGGCGGGGGCCGGAGGCGGCGGCGGCGCTGCCGGGGGCCCCGCGCCGCTGGAGCCGGAGCTCGTGCTGGTGGTCCAGGTGCACAACCGGCCCGACTACCTCAAGCTGCTGCTGGACTCGCTCCGCAGGGTCCAGGGCATCGGCAACCTCTTAGTCATCTTTAGCCACGATTTTTGGTCGGCCGAGATCAATCAGCTGATCGCCGGGGTGGATTTCTGCCCCGTGCTGCAGGTCTTCTTCCCCTTCAGCATCCAGCTGTACCCCAACGAGTTCCCCGGCAACGACCCCAAAGATTGTCCCCGAGACCTGCAGAAGAAAGCGGCTTTGAAAATGGGCTGCATCAATGCGGAATATCCGGACTCCTTCGGCCATTACCGAGAGGCCAAGTTTTCTCAAACCAAGCATCACTGGTGGTGGAAGCTGCATTTTGTTTGGGAGAGGGTCAAGATTCTCCGGGACTATGCCGGTCTCATGGTTTTTCTGGAGGAGGATCATTACCTAGCCCCAGACTTTTTTCACGTGCTCAAAAAAATGTGGAAATTGAAACCTCAGGAGTGCCCCGAGTGTGACGTGCTCTCCCTGGGCTCCTATTCTGTCAGTCGCAGTTTCTTCGGCAAAGCGGACAAGGTAGAAGTGAAAACTTGGAAATCCACAGAGCACAATATGGGCCTAGTGTTGACTCGAGATACATATCATAAACTGATGGAGTGCACAGACACTTTCTGTACCTACGATGATTATAACTGGGACTGGACTCTTCAGTATTTGACTACAACTTGTCTTAAAAATTTCTGGAAAGTCATGGTTCCTGAAGTTCCTAGGATTTATCATGCTGGAGACTGTGGTATGCACCACAAGGAACCCTGTAGACCATCCACCCAGAGTGCCCAAATTGAATTGCTCTTAAACAAAAACAAACAGTATCTGTTTCCTAAGACTCTAAGTATCATTAAAAAGTACACTATGGCTCCTCTCCTTCCACATGGGAAAAATGGAGGGTGGGGAGATATTAGGGACCACGAACTCTGTAAAAGTTATAGAAGACTGCAGTGAAAACTGCACAAATAAAAATGAGTTTTTAAAATTTGGATCGTATTGTTCTGAAGGACACAAAACTGTGTAAAGCTGATTTAGGAATTGGTTTCTGCTTTAATACAAATAAACATTCTTGTCAAAAGTGTTAAAAAGAATAGTAATCTTTTTTAAAATTCCAACTGCAAAAGGTAACATCAGTTGAAAATTGGAAGGGCTGAGGAATACAGAAAACATTAAAATTCATCTATTACAAATTTATCTGGATCTTTATATACTTTTGCACTTTGAAAACATCTTTTAAAACTGAAATTCATTTTTTAAATTATAAGAAAACAGCAAAATTATTGCTGGGTACTGGTTTTATAATCCAGATATTAAATACCTTCTCAAAGAACAGTTATTTTCAGAATGGCAGATATCTATACCTAAGGTTATGTGAAGACCTGCCTGCACAGAACGACCTGTCTTTTGGTATGTATTTGATACGGAAAGCTTAAATATTTCTACTTTAGTGTAGAAATACCTGGGTTTTGTTATCTTTCTTTTATGTCAAAATAAAAATCTACATTTTTGCATATAGGAATCCTTAAATTATTTTTAGGTCAATTTTATTATAACCTCAGTGCCAAAATTTAGTTGATAAAAATGTTTTGAAAGGTCTTTTTATTTTAAAAATCTGACGTTAATTCTTTAGAAAACAAATGGAGTAGTAGAAAGAACACTAGACTTGGAATCAGAGGACCTGGATTTGTGTGGCCTGGCCACTGTGCAGTCTCTGAGCCTCAATATCTTCATCTGTAAAATGAGGAAAGGTATATTACCTCCCTCATAGGGTGGCTGGTAAGATCAAATGAGCATGTGCACGGGAGCTGGAATTGCTAGCTACTAAGAATGTGTAATTTAGTAATTCTCAAATTTCAAATAATGCATCCTTCCCCAATGAGAGTACCAATGAAATTGTCCCCTTTTGGAAGAAAACATTAACTTTCAAATCACCAAACCACAGAAAATGAATAAAAAAGAGTTTAATGGGAAGGAAACCTAAATTTAATCTCAAAGTTATAAGACAATGGTACTGACACTTGTTACATGAAACATTTGCTCCTGACAGTTTTAAAACTGGAATTACATTTTTTAAAATGACAGAATAGGAACATGAAGCTTACTTAAAATATTTATATATAGAGTAGTTAATAATAGTATAAATTTTATACAACTGCAGTCAACTAAAAAAATTATAGATTCCTTACAAAGAAAATTATAGCAAATTCACTAAGAATTAATGATATGGATTTTAAGTCTTATCACATTCCATCCAGCTGAGGAGAAACCTCACACCCCTAGAGATCATACTAGTTCTGGTTTGCTAGCTCTTGCAGGTCTGACCTGGAATTCTTACTCCAAAGTTTTGAGTAGCCCAGATCAGTTTTCTGGGTTTTTCAACGATTCAAGGGGTCAGCCCCTGTATAGTGCAAAAAGTAGACTCATCTCTGGACTTGGGGTTAGCCAGCAAATAAATACTTCACTTTTTAACTTTTGTTGTTCCATTAATTTTTTACTAGGAGAGGGTCCCAGGCTTCCGAGACTCGTGTGAATTAATTATTGTTCGGCTAAAAAGTTTTACTTGCCCTTTTGACTGATGATACTAGACTATATTGCAGGGGATTGAATATTTTTTTCATTTCTGACTTGTTTTTCTCCTATTCAGGAGGCATGAGAAATTTACTTTAAATTATCAAATAGGAAAATGCAAAATGAATTTTTTGTAATTAATTACCCAAACTATGTAGTTTTGTTCTCTGGGATATATAACAGAAAATTTTCCTTACTTTTAAGATTTTTCTTCAAAAAAGTCACTTATATGAAACCAAAAGACACATCTTAATACTTGAGTAATATAGTCTAAGAAACACCAGTGAATTCTTGAAGTAATTGTTAATTAGGAAAACTGTGTCTCTTGGATATCCTATTATGTATGGTAAGGCAAAGAACAAATATTTTCAGAGCTGAAGCAAAAATACTTAATACTATTTTGCCCTAGAAATACTTTATCTGAATTTGATGAATGTCAGTGGGGTTCATTTTATTCCTTCTGAGCTTTTAGAACAGAAAATTCTTGTATATAATGCAAGTCTAGAATAATTTGATAAAATCTAATTTAAAACCCTTGTCACAATTTCAGAATCTTGACCTATGTATTGCTAGTTGATGCCTACCCTCTTGAGAACTCTTTAATGAATAACAAACATTCCAATTTTATTAATATTTCAAGACAAAATAATGGTCAACAATAAGAGGTACAACAAAAGGAAAAAATATGGTGTTAAGCTTTACTTTTAAAATTTAGAGTGCTCATAATTTAGAAAAAAAGTTAAGGGGAATTGGTAAATCAATTTCCTTCATGTTATCAGTATCTGATTGTAAAATATTAATTGAAAAATTGATGTAATGTAGCTAAAGGTTCAAACTCAGCTTATATAATTAATTTAAAAATTTATCTCTGAAAGTAATCAGGTAAATGATTTACTATTTACTGGTTTCTTCCAGACTCTGAATTTGAAGTAAATTTAGACATGGACACTATCTCTATTTTAAATCTAAGGACTTTAACTGAATTTAATTTGACTTTGACTTGAATTTGACAAATTAAAATCTCCAAATTAATCCAAGTCATATAACAAAGAATTTTGAAAAGTGAATGCACAGTCAGTCACATGGTCTTTAATAATCTGTACCTTTCCATCCTTCATATTGGTTTCTTTTATACTTTGAAGTATGTGATCTTCATCCCGTTCTTTCTTTTCCATCAATGCTGGTGATTTTATATTTTGTTTTTCATTATTTGAATAAACATCAATTTTTTCTTTTGTGAAACTGGATTTGGACACTGAGTCTGGTTGTTGAGATTTCCCAAGAACCTCTGTAGAAGCACTTGGAGGTTCATGTTGCAGGCAGGGAGCTGACCCACAGCTGCTCTTTTTTAGTGCTTTATCTGTTGTATAAGAATCAGAAGGTTTGGTGTTTCCTTTTGAATGTTCTTTTTCAACATCAGTTGCATTGCTACTGTTTTTTGTATTTGTTTGAAGTATATTTCCTTTTTCAGTCAGATCGCTTCTTATATTAAATCTTAGTTCCTTTTCATTAAGCTGATCTTGGCCATCTACTTCTTGTGACTGTCAAGAGAAATAAAAGAACTGCTCTTTGAAACAAAAACCAATTAAATAGTAGGGCTCTGTTAAAATGACTAAATATTAAAACATATAAGTCATCTCTAAAAGAATACATTCATTACCATAAATTCTGTGTGTCAAAGAAATCAGAAGATTTAGACCTGGATTGGCAATAAATTATTTCTGTAACAATCTATTAGATGTGTAATCTAATAACCTCCAACTCTGTAGATGCCAGCCCATCCAGGCCTGCCAATCGCCTTGCTACTTTTGACTATGTCTTCTCATAACTTTGCAATAAGGGGTATACTAAAGGGGGGGGGAGCCTCGCGCTGGCCTTTTCTTGAATTCTCTTGACAATACAATACCAAAGGGAGCACAAAGGCAAAAAACAAAACACAAAAACTGCATCAATGTGTGAGGACTAGTTTAGGCAATAAGAGGCTCCAGCTTCAGCAGCCAGCCTTCCCAGTTACTATCTCTTCTAGATCTCCAGGCTCTGGAGCTGGTTTCAATTTTACTGCTGCCTTAAGTACACTATTCCTTAATCTGTATTGAAGAACGTTATCTTCCTATTTCTTATCCCCTTTTTTGAAGTTGTAATAATCTTCTATTTTACTTAAATATGTAAACATGAAAATAATTATTTTTCTTACTACTTCTAAAAAACAAAAGCCCCACAAACAAATAGGATCTAGTCATAATTAAAAAAGATATAGACACACTAAGTACTCCCTTCAGTTTGGGGAGCAGTTTACTCACACAATTTCACTTAAATATTTAAAGAGGTTAATATTACTAAGAAATTAAGATAAACCAAAGGAGGCAAGAAAAATACATGAAAGCTTACCATGTGAGATGAACTGTTATAAGCAAGACAAGCTCTATTATGTACAAGTTTCTAAATTGGTTTGGATCCTAAACAAAGATACACAGAATTCTAGCATGAAGTAGGTTTTAGTTGCACAGCTTCCAAGATAAGTAGAATCTTGAGACTTTCCCAGAACCTCCCTGTGTTATTTCCAGGTGTAAACTGCTCAGGTCAACATCTCTAAGCCCTCGTTATGTTGCACTTACATTCTTTGACTACTCTTGGCCTTTAAGAATTATTGTTTTGTTCTTAGAAACCTGAATGAAACAATTTTTGGAGGAACTTTCCAATACAGCTTCTAAAAGTTTCTTCCTCTAGGAATAGATGAAACTCCACAGTCATTCTTGGAAATTCCATGCCTATGGACTCTGGCCCCCAGAATCCTTACCTTTTCTCGTTTTATTCTGACCATATTTGCATATTTTCTCTGAAGTCTATTTGTATTGCAATTAAAAAAAAGCCAACAATCCATGTTACCTTTTGTGCTGTCCGCGGTTTGCTATCTGAGGGATACTTCTGGCTCTTAGCTAATCTGCAGAAATGTCTGATGTCTCCTGAAGTGTTAAAATATCCTGAGCTCAATGAATGAATGATAAAGCTAGCTTAGGTTACCAGCCTCATTCACTGAATTCAACCAGGTCTTTTTAATAACTCATTCTTTTTTTTGGAACCTTATGATATAATTTTGCAACATCAAAAATACTTTTAGGAAACATTAAAAGCGACAGACATAATTCTCATAATCACTAAATGGTTTAACTGTCTAATGCTGAAAACAAAAATAGCAAAATATAACAACTGTCTAAACAATTACTTTCATTTCACAACATTCAGCCTACTCAATCAAGACCTCTGTGATACTGCACCATTATTGGTGAGGAGTGGTCTATTACTGTTTACATGCGCATGGCATTTTCTTGTTGTGCATTCAACAACCTAGTTAATAGGAAAGTGTGTTGGAACAGAGAAAGATGTCAGTTGTCTACTGATCCTAGAAGTGTCTGATATCTCAGTTCTGCTAACAAGTTAGGAATAGAAAACAGATTTACAACAGGGTTGGGGTTGAAGCTCAGGGAAGCTGGAATCCTAAAGGCAACATTTCTTCCTTCTAGATCACAAGCACTCTGGAGAAGAGAGGGATCATTATAGTTAAGTCAGTTAAGAGAAACAGTTGAAGAAGCCAGCACTTTGCTGTTAGGATGCAGGCAGTCTATAAAGACTATAAAGTCTGACTTATGTCAGACTAATGAATTTATTCCAGGCAAACCACTCAGGAAAGGGATCGCAGGTCAATGTAAGACAAAGATTTTAGAACCTAGAGGCACTGAGATTTCTAAAGCAAGAAAGCCTAAATCCCAGAGGAATAATTTTTGGAGGACAAATAGGGAAGGCTCTTTGCCTTTCAGACAGCAAAAGAAAAGGGACAGGGCTTCTATGGCTCATCATCAGTGGCACTAAGGTTGAGAGAGGTGACTGAAAAATCTTTTTTAGGTTTGGAAGCCCAGGAAAGGACTCACTGGGGAAGCAGAAGGGCAAGGAAACAGGTACCTCATAAACCTGAGGGGGGACATAAATTCTAAAAGGGCTAATACTAGAATATAAAAGGAATATCTTGTCTAAACTTTGTTTCCCCTCCAGGGTCTACAAACAGCAGGCATGTTTATCGTATCACATTAAAATCTGTGGCCAAAATGAAAGCTACCCTGGCTGAAAACCTAAAGCTTGATATAATTAAAAGTATGGATAGTATTAACTCTTAACAACAAAATCTAGAAAGGAAAGAGAAGGGAAGCTTAGAAAATTTAAGTTTAATTATCTTGTAGACTTAGCTTTTCTCAGCAATACAATGATCCAAGACAATTCCAAAAGACTCATGATGGAAAATGCTACCCACATTCAGAGAATCTGAATAGAGTCTGAATGAAGATCAAAGCATACTATTTTCACTTGTTTTTTCTTGTAGTTTTTCCTTTTGTTCACATGACTAATGTGAAAATATGTTTAATATGACTGTACATGTATAACTTATATGTGATTGCTTGCTGTCCTGGGGAGGGAGAGAGAAAAATTTGGAATTCAAAATTTTACAAAAATGAATGTTGAAAATTATCTTGACGTGTAATTGGGGAAAAATAAAAATACTATTAAGATTGTCAAAAAGTTTAATTATCTTTGTTTTGGATGTAAAAGCCCATCAAACTAAATATTAAGATCTATGTGGAGACCATAGGATTTTGATTAATTTGTTTAGCATCAGTTAAACACATCACCTTCTCCCCTGACTTTTCTAGAATGGGTCCACTTGGCAGGTAGATAAAATCCCTGACTTGGAATCAGGAAACCTCGGTTCCAAGTTTTGCCTCTTACACTCAATGGAAAGGAAACCCATTTCATCTTTCCCAGCTGCAGTTTTTCTCATCTGTAAAATGTAGTCCCCATCTTACAATGGGTGTTCTGAGGTTCAAATGAGTTAATATTTGTAAAGTTCTTTGCAAACTGACACATAAGTAAATTATAACATAATTTGTAGATAATTATAAGAAACTTGTTTATCACCTGTCATAAATCAAGTGTTTTCCCTGGAGGAAACCATCGATAAGATATTCTATTTAATTCTTTCTTAACATTGGGAGTCAACATAGTATCGAGTGGAATGAGAAACTGGACTGAAAGAGCCCTGGTTTGGGGCCTAACACTAATTTGCTGTATAAGATCTTCTACTCCTTCTGCCTCAGTTTCTTAATCTGCAAAATAAGGGAATTATACTAGATGACCCAAGGTCCCTTTGAAATTCCAGAATTCTATGACTCAGGAACCCAGATTCTAGGTCCAGTTCTAGCTTCTCCTGTACACCAGTGCCAAATTCTTTAGAAAGGCTTAAGGTGTATGAAACTCATGAATATTTCCCACTAATGTTGATCAGCAAGCAACAAGCATTTATTAAGCATCTACTGTATTCCAGGTGTACTATGCTAAGCAAGTTCCTTATAAAATAAATATTAATAAATCATTATTAAAATAACTAAAGAATTGTACATCTTTGTTTATCCTTTGTTCTGGTCTCCCACTGCATCCTGGAGCCATCTCCAGATAGTATTACTTTATAGTTATAGCATAAAGGATGATGCATTTTTCTTGTAAGTGAAATTTTTAAGCGTTAATTTTCATGTGTTTAGTTATTGGTTAAATATTGAATACATTAAAGGAGACTAAAAGGGCAAAAGTGGGATTGTTAGATTTTAAATACTTCACAAATCTCTCCTCTAGAGAGTTCACCAAAATTTTACCTTTAATTGAATTTGGGTCTTCTTATCACTAACTTCAAGTACTTCAATTAATGGCTGGGTTTTGGGGGCTGACTTATTGAAATTCAAGACGCCTTCAAGAAATTCATCAACATTTTCTTCGATGACAAAAAGCCTTTCCTAAAAATAGGGAAGAAAAGCAGTATTATGTTTAAATGTCCCTTTAGTGTTATTACATGAACCTTCATCTAACTTGTTTACCTTAGGTTTCTCATCTGTAAAATGAGGCTAATAAAGCATAAAGTACTTTGCAAACCTTAAAGTATTACCTAAAATGTTAGCTATTATTGTCCTGTTACACTGAAAACGCCTGTACCTAAAAGCTCACAAAGAGATAAATTTGAGATTCAGAGTGGGAGGGCAACTTTTAAAAATGTATAGCTTTAAAAAATACATATTCTTGTTATCCTTTTGTTTTTACATCATATAAAATCCTCAACGTATCTGTCTCCCTACTTTTCCCTTATAACAAGGAATAAAAAAGAGAAATGAATAATTCGGTAAAAGTAGCCAACACAAACACTTTCAGAAGAGGCGGGTATTTGGGTGGTTTGGATCAACTGCTTCCCTACTTGCCCTTTCTTTTTTGTTCTTTGTTGGTTCCTGGGCAGGGAAAATGCATACAAAGAAATGTTTCCAGGACCTGGGGGAGAGAAGCTTAGGGTATACAGGAAAAGGCATCAATAAAAATGAAGCAGAATACATGTTATTCCAAAGGTACCCATGCAATAGACCTTTTCTGTCTAATTTCCTATTACCCCTCTCCATGCAGTTTTCCTTTCCAGTCAAACCAGCGCTAGTCTCTCCCTGCCTCCACTCCACCTCTTCACCAGCTCCGACATTCCCCAACTTCTTACTTTACTTCCCTACACAAACTGTAATCCAGTTAATGTAAACCATTAACATCTCAACTATTCAAGATAAGCGGCCCAATGCTCAAAGTTCTGAATCAACCCAAGTTTGGAATCCATTTGATTGTATTACGAGATCCACATCTCCACATTTTCTCCACGAGAACAGTATTAGAGGCCTTAGCAAAAGTTTTGTTAAATTCTAAGACAACTTTACTTTTTCAACTAGTTCAGTAATCTCGTCAAGGAAGACAGTGAGTTTAGTCGGTCTAGGCCTTTTCTAGGAGCTGGCTCTTTGTAATCACCACTTGCCTTTCTAATGTGTTCTTTAACCACTGGTTTAACGATACATTCTAGACTTTTTCCAGGTATCAAAGGGAAATTCACTGGCCTATAGGTGATAGCCTTTGTTCTCCTTTTTGTGCTCTTTTATATTCATGTGCTATGCCCCTTCTGTTTTTTCCCCTCCAGACCCACTGATTAATCTGCTTACCTTACACACCTCAAAGTCCCACTGCCATATGAAACTCAACATATCTAGAACAGAATTAATTATCTTTCCCCAAAGCTGCTTGTCCTTCTAACTTCACTGTCTCTGTGGTACCACTATTTTTCTAGTATGCCATGATTTAACTCTTTCCAATCCCTTTACCTGGGATTATTCACACACACCATTCTCCTCTCCTATCCAAATATTTACTAAATCCAGCTTCAGTCCTCAATATATGTACCCTCCTTTTTGTTTGTTTGTTTGTTCTTTTTTGCATTTTTGGTAAGGCAATTGGGGTTAAGTGAGTCACACAGCTAGTAAGTGTCAAGTGTCTGAGGTCGCATTTGAACTCAGGTCCTCCTGACTTCAAGGCTAGAGCTCTATCCACTGTGCTACCTCGATGCCCCGGTATCCTCCTTTTTATTCCCACTGCCACTGCCCTAAGATAGGTCCTCATTATCACCAATCTGGACTATTATTACAGTTCAGTCATTCCACTTCTACTCCCTCACTTTTTATTCATCTTTCATATAAATATCAGAACCTTTCTATCTCTAATGCACAGCTCTAGTCATGTTTCTCCTTGGCTCAAAAACATTCAGTAGCTTTCTACATGTCTATCAAATAAAATTAAAACCCTTGCGTCCAATAATAGAGTTCACATTTAGGGGATGGTTTTCCAGTTCAACAAAGTGCTTTACAAACATTAGATCTCACTGGATCTTTTTCAGCTGACATCTAGAGGCTCAGCTCTTGTCACAGACGAATTTAAATGTAGGAGACAGGTCTCTAGTGACTCCAAATCCATTATATGCTGTCTTTTAAGGACATCTATAATATGGTACCCCCCCATTTTCCAGCCTTTCCTGCATTATTCCCCACCATGATCAAGTTAGATTCTCTGGGCTATTCAACCACTCCCATGCCTTTGCTCCTTTATGTTTGGAATGTCCTTCCTTTCATTTTCCTTTTCTGAATCTCTATTCATCGTTTAAAATCCAGTTCAAATGCCATCTCGTCACAAAGTGGAGGGGGCGGGAGGAAGAGACTGTTTTTGCCTATTTGTTTTTGCCTTTCTTTGTACCTCCAGTGCTTAGCAGAGTGCTATGGAACATATCAGACACTTAAATGCTTGTTGACTTCACTCTATCTACTGATACATGGGTACAGTACATGGGTACTCTCAGTAAAGAATTAGGTTTACTTATTGTTACATTTATTGAATAGTTTTATGTTATAACTAATTGTAAAAGTGCATGAGTGGAATATTTCATCATTCTTTCTAAAAAATAGTTAAGTTGATTTCTACTTACAGTAATGGAAAAAGCTCTAGACTTAGCATCAGATGACCTGGCTTTGAATTCCAGCTATTAGTTACTAACCTATCTTGGACAAGGGCAAGTCACAATTTCCCTGGGCCTCTGCCTGTTTCCTCATTTGTAAATTGTAGGCCTTGGACTAGATTTATAAATTCTATGACTCAGGAAGAGAAAGTGAGGCTGATCACTTTAAAAACTCTGCCTCACTTAAATCCAATTCACCTGCAAGTCAAGACATCACCAGTGATATCACTGATCCTCTTGGAAAAGAAAGGTCTAAGAACAACAACGAAAGACAGTCAATTAACTTATTTATCTCCAGAAAGTCATTTTATGTACTTAATATCTAAGATTCAAACCAGAAGTTTTATGCTTAAAAGACTAGAATCCTTTCCCCTTAATTAACCCTGAAGATGAGATTTTCAAAATATAGGTACACTGATTCAATTCCTCCCCTCCTGCTTTATTATAAATATATTCTTTGGGGATATATTCTTTGCTTTCAGCTCTCTGTTTAGTTCAGTTTTGTTCATGTTCGATAGACAGTTAAAAAAACTATGTAAACCATAAAAAAAAAGGTACATTGACATTCTCCATAATTTGTATTTTACAGATTTGACTCTACATCATTAAAAAAAATTTCAGAATGAAAAGATGCACTTAAGGTACAATGGAAATGCATGCTAATTTTGAAAAATGGGATTTAAGAAAAATTATGAAGTAAAAAAGAAGACTGTTACCTGCAAACAGTTATTGTTCAAACCAAAATACCATTTTCTCCAGTGCCCATAACTCTCTGGAGATTTGGCCAATTCTATCACTGTATTGAATGAAGAAATACTAATTTTCTGTTCTTTCATGCTCAACTTATTTTCAGAAGCAAATTGCAAAATGAATGAATAAGAAACAAAATCTTGTGTGGAAAAGCAGAGTTTGTATTGATGGGGACTTAAATCACTCTGAAGGCTTTGTGGCTGGACTTGAGGCACTTGGATTAACAAAGTAAGAGATTCTTCATCTTGCTTGCACTGCAAAGGAGGGCACAAGGGTTTCCCTCTATTAGTCTCTGAAATGTTAACTGTTTCTCTAGGTTCAACTTTATTTGTATTCTCTGGAAGGCTTTCATTTCCAATAGCTGTTTTCTCCTTGGGTTCTCCTGGTGAACCTGTATTCTCCGGAAAGCTCGGTGCCCCAGAGGATGGTACCTCATGACTGCCTCCAGACAAGGCAGGCTCCTCTCCTCCAGTGCCATTTGATAGATTTGTTTTACTAATAAGTGGCTGCCCTAAAGTACCTGGTGGACCTGCATTCTCTGGTAAACTCAGTGCTCCAGAGGGTGGCATTTCATTACTGCCCTCAGGCAAGGCCACAGTCCCTGCAGGAAGATCCTCTTCTCCAGTACAACTTGGTGGATCTGCTTTAATGACAAGTGACAGCCCCGAAGTATTTGGGGGAATGGCCACCATCCCAGTAGCCTGGTCCTGCGTGGTACCCTCCTGAAGGTCCATCATTTCTTCACCAGCCAAAGCCCAGGAATTCTCAGACCGAGACTGGAAAGGAATGAGGGCATCTGAACGGATTTCTTGGCTCCAATTCTTAAACATCCTAGTATCCCTTAAGGGCTTGTCAGACTGGCCTCCTGACTCCTCTGAAGTGTAAACCACAGACCAAGAGCCATCCGTTTCCGGCATGCCTTTGGCTGCTAAAGGCTCCTCCGTCAACTCCTCTGCCCCTTCTTGCTTCAGAAGACCCTTTATCGAAGTAGCGACCTGGCCGGCTCTCTCCACCTTTTTCTCCTCCTCTTTTTCCTCTTTCTCCAATTCCTCCGCCTCCTTTTTCTCTTCCTCTTCCCTTTTCTTCTCTTCTTCTGTCTCCTCCTCCTCCACTTCTTTTTTCTCCTCCCGCGGGCCCAGGTGCTCCATGCTGTGCTTCGGCACCACTACCGGCAAGGTAACGACCAGCTGCCGCTTGGCCTTGTTGAACTGAGCACTGCCTTGGCTCTCGTCCACCGCATAGGGAAGCGGGAGGCGGAGCCTGTAGTCGGGTTTGCGGGAGTCGAGCGACAGCTGCTTCTCAGTCACCTCCAAGGCAGCTTGTCCGGCGGAGCGCAGCAGCGGCAGCTCGATGGTAACTACCAGCTCCCTGGGCACTGTGCTCGGGCAGGAGTCCCGGGAGCATCGGTAATCCTGCAGGTCCACGTGGTGTCGTTGCACAAGGCTGTGACGCGGCACGGTGGGGGCCGGGTCTGGAGGCTCCTCCCGGGAAGGCCCGGGGCCCCTGGACTGCAGGGCCGGAGGCTTCTTTGCCACTTCGGGGTAGGGGTAGGGGTAGGGGAAGGCGGGCAGAGAGTCGTCCCCCGGCTCCTCCCCCTCGGGCGCCGGCGGGGGGCCGCCGGGGAGGGGCGTGCGCAGCACCGCCGCCTCCGGCGTGCCTTTGTATTGGATCCTCAGGGTCTGGGCGTTGCGCTTATCCAGTTTCACGCCGAACTGCTTCTCCACGGCCTCCAGGGCGGTGGCATCGATCATGGTCCGGAACCGCTCGTGGCGCTTGCCCAGCGACAGAGCGTCGGGGTGGAAGATGACGTCGTAGACCTTGTAGCGGGTGCCCCGGCGGCCCATGTACTCGCGGCCCGGAGCCAGGCTGTAAGGCAGGGACCAGAGCTGCCCCCGCGAGGAGCCCTGCGGGCCCCCGGGCCCGGGCTGCCGGCGGGGCCGGCCCAGCAGCGCGTTGCTGCAGACGTTGACGAAGCATCGCTGGGCTCCGTTGAGGCTGGTGCGCAGCACGTGGCCCGGCGCCGGGTGCACGAACTGCACCTTCACGCCGCGCTCCCGCTCCAGCGCCGTAATCTCTTCTTCGTAGCGCCGCCGGTTCGCTGGATCCGCCAGCTCCGCCGCGTACTCGCCGAAGAGCCGCCGGAACTCTGGGTCTTCGAAGGCGCTGGTGAGCTTCCTCACCTCCTCGGCGCTCAGGTCCAGGTCCTGAAGCAGCGAAGCGGGGCTCTCGGAGGCCATGGTCTCTCTAGGGACGGGGGAGGAATCCTCCCCTCGCCTGCGGGCCCGGCCCGACTGGCGGATGAGACGGCTTAAGAGGGTTACCAAGGAGACGGCGGCTGGTTGGCAACCGAAGGGGGGGAGCGGGCGCGTGGCTGTTGTCATGGGGATGAGTGACTTCGGTGCCTAAACATTGCGGGTGGGGAGAGCGGGCAGGAGGAGCCAGAGTTTGAGTCCGAGGGTGGAGCGAAGGGGCAAGACGTGCGGGGGGAAATCGGAAGAGAGAAATCGTCGCCTCCCGGCTCTACCGGTGTCTCTGTCCAGCCACTCATTATTATTTTAATTCTAGAAATAGTCGCCTTTCGGCTCCACCGGAGTCTCCATCAAATCCACTATTTTTTAATTCTTAAAAAAAAAATGCGTAGAAAACTTAGCCAGCCTCAGGGTTGCTGTCGTGCAGGGGGAAAAATTTTTTATTTTTTGGACCTTGCCCCATACATTTGCATACTAGTCCGTCTTTAAATATACATTACGCGTTTACTGTGTGTTAGGCACTGTGTTATGCACTAGGGGTACCAAGAAAGCCGAAAAATGGTACCTGCCCTCAAGGAGTTAGCAGAATGATGGGGAGAAGACAACATATAAAAAGAAGCTGAAAAGGGGAGGAGAAGTGGGAGGGTGCTCAGAGGAGGGGCCTAAGGAAGGCTGGTGGGCAATTAGTAGATGGCTGCCCTGGGTCTTCTTAAATGGTGTGTCTGATTGAGCTCTTCTCAGCAATGCAAGGATCTAAGACCTCTCCAAAAGTCTCATGATGGAAAATGCTATCCGCATCCAGAGAAAGAACTATCGAGTTTGAATGCAGATTGAAGCATACTATTTGCTTTCTTTTTTCCTTCTGTTTTGTTTCTTCTTTCATGAAGTTACTCCTATTGGTCCTAATTCTTCTTTACAACATTACTAATGTGAAAATATATTTAATAGGAGTGTGTATGTAGAGCCTATATCAGATTGCATGCTGTCTTGGGGAAGGAGGTGGGGAGGGAGGGAGAGAAAATTTAAAACTCAAAAGCTTGTTGAAGTGAATGCTGAAAACTAAAAATAAATTAATAAAAACATTTTTTTTAAAATAAATCCACCTTCCACCCTCTCCAGTCAGAAAGAGGGAGGGGCTGCAGGGGCTGATTCTACTGTAGTGGAGGTGTGAGTTTCAGAGTTAGCTATCTTCCAGGAAGGCCAGTTTCTCTAGACAGTAGTAAAATAAATACGAGAGCAGTCAGGTGAGAATCTCTACCATTCATTAGTTTCCCCAAAATGCCATCTAGATTCAGATTTCACTGAAGTTCTAGTAGATAGCCTGTTGTCACTTTTGTGGCTTCAAAAATACAGAATTTCTGAGTCGAAAGGGATCTTATATAAAATCTAGTTCACTCATTTTTTTTCCTTATTTTTAAAAATTAATCTCTCCCTCCCCAAACCTCCTTCCTTTCCTCCAAACTGATCCAATTAAAAATTAATAATAATAAAAACCTTCAACATCCTCAATATATAGCTGTACCAAAACAAATTTCCACACTGACCAAGTCTTAAAATGTATTTCTCTGCATTTTAAGTTCATCACCTCTCTGGTAGGAGGTGAAGTAGAAGTGTTTCGTCTTTATTTTGTATTCATGGTTTATTGCTGTGTTGATCAGAGTGATTGTTCTCTGTAATTTATTGTATAAGCAGTTCTCATAGTTTCCCTCTCATTTTTACTACTTCAGGTTTGTTTGTGGAAAAACTTTTTAATTTTATTTAATCAAAATTGGCACTTTTATCCTATGTGATCCCCTCTATTCCTTGTTTAACCATGAACTCTTCCTAGTAATTTCTTCCTTGCTTCTTAATGTTTACCTTTTATATGTAAGCCACTCCCTTCATTTTCTTTTTTCTTTTTCTTGGAGGCAGTCGGGGTCAAGTGACTCGCCCAGGGTCACACAGCAAGTGTCTGAGGCCATATTTGAACTCAGGTCCTTCTGACTCTAGGGCTGGTGCTCTGTCCACTTAGAGACCTAGCTGCCCCTATTCCCTTTATTCTCCTTCCCTCTTCTTTACATCCCTGTTTCTGTGAAGGAAACACCTTCTAGTTCCCAGGTTTGAAATATCAAGAGTCATGCTCTTAAATTGTCTTTTACCTCCAATATCCAATCATTGGCCAGTTCTTATTGACTCACCTTACAAAACATTTCAAACATCTAGCTCTTTCACTCACAAATCTATCGCTCTCATTACTTCATTTTCTTAAATTGGAAAACACTGATCTCTTTTTATTCACAGCTTGAAATGAACACAGTATTACTTGGTTTAAAAAAAAACAAAAACCCATTTCTCAGATATTCAAAACTCATCCTACTTTTGCCCAGCATTGCCTTTGGTTGGGTTTTCTGGCATTGCCCTTAACCTGCCTTCCTGTCCCCTGGGAAGAAGCACTCCTGGGGGAGAGAGAGGAGGTATCAGATGCTTAGGCCAGGAACAGTCACTTTAGTCTTCTTGGGCAGTTTGGGGAAGTGGTTGAAGGAAGAGGTGAAGAAAAAAGAAGAGTTAAAAAATATGATTAGCTTTAAGTTTTTCCTCATCCCAATCCCGGTTGAAAAACTTGTTGGTTAGAACTGGTGGTCCTGCTGTCCATTGGAAGTGGGAACAGGCTTGGGATGGGTGAGAAGGGAAGTGTGGAGAGAAAGAGGATGAGTAGCAAAGATAGGACATACATAAGGAAGGTGAAGGCATTCAGCAGCTTCAGGTCACAGTGAAAAAACACTGTGTTAAAAGAGATCAGAGATTTTTGCTCCCCTCCCCCCCCATGGTGTCAGTTACATTTTTCTCATTTCAGGTGTGTCCAGTCAGGTGATTGGACCATCCACTCCATCCCTCATCCCCCAAGTTATGATTTTTTTTTTAAAGAAAAATGAAAGAAAGAATTTGGCACATTAAATGAATGAAACAGTCATATCTGCTTACTATATAAAAAAACACTGTGCTAAGATCATCTTTATTCTCAAGGAGTTTATGTTCTAATGGGGGAAATATAGCCAAGTGAACATCCTGCAAGGGAAGTGGTGGGGAGGGAGTGTGGGGTTGGGAGAGTGCAATAAGATAGTGGCATCAAATAATTGTTATTATTATCATTTTTTTTTGACTAGGCAGTGGAGTTAAGTGACTTGCCTAGGATCACACAGCTAGTAAGTGTTATGTGTCTGAGGCCAGATTTGAGCTCAGGTCCTCCTGAATCCAGGGCTGGTGCTCTATCTGCTGCACCACCTAGCTGCCCCTGGCATCAAATATTTACAGAACAGCTCGAGATAATTGCTTTAGGAAAAACAATATTAAAAATAAAGAAAAACAGTATGGATATTTACAGTTTATTGTTGGTGGTTTGTCTTTCATTCTCAGAGAGGACCAGTGACATCAGGAAGGTGATGTCCTGACTTGCAACTGAATTGGGTTTAAGTGAGGAAGGACTGTGCAAAGTCACCAGCCTCATTTTCTCCTGCAGAGCCATATTAGTCCAGTGGCAAGATATAAATCAGGAGAACTGGAGATGGTTCCGGATGCAGTTTATACGGGGTGGTGAATGAGTAAGCACTTCTCTTTTTTTCTCTTTCCTCTTCTCCTCCATTGGGTTCAAACATAGGGACCACATCACTGTTCCCAACTCAGTCCTTATCAAACAGGGAAATAGCTACCTTGGGCCCTACAACCTGCTCCTCAGTCCTCTGATAGAACGTGATGGACATCTGAGAAAGAGGAAAGGTGACCTAAGGGCTTCTGCAGCAGCAGGAAACAGGACTCAGGCCCAATCTGGTTTTGCCTCAAGAATCCACAAAGTGTTGTGGACACAGTACCCCCTTCTTATCTGCCCTATTGCAGATATTACTTAATTAATATTGCCTCCTGATTAAGATTCTTGCCTTCAAACTCATCCCTCTCTGTAGTCATCAAAGTGATATTCCCGAAGCACAGATCTGACTGTGACTTTCTTAAAAAGCTCCTACTGTCAGGGGCAGCTAGGTGGCGCAGTGGATAGAGCACGGGCCCTGAAGTCAGGAGGACCTGAGTTCAAATACGGCCTCAGACCAAACACTTGACACTTACTAGCTGTGTGACCCGGGGCAAGTCACTTAACCCCAACTGCCTTTAAAAAAAAAAAAGCAAGCTCCTACTGTCTCCAGAATCAGACAAATCCCATTGTTATTTTCAGGATTTTAATGGTAACTTTGTTATTCTGAACTTGACAAACAACAAATATTAATAAGCACTGTTATAATACTATGTTATATATTACTAAAAATAACTGTAACAAGTGCTTTGCAAATATCCCATTTGATCAGCATAATGTCTCTGGGAGTTAGGTGCTGTTATTTAACCTGACTTTACAGTTGAGGAAACTGAGGCCAAACCCAGGGCCCTGAACCCAAGAGCCCTGAAGGTAATGACATTAAAGATGAGGTATTAGCCTATTTTACCACTTCGCCCTAAGGATTTTTCCATCTAAAACCTTCCATATGTGTTGTCTCTTCAGTTAGAGCAAAGGTTCCCAAACTTATTTGTCCTATTGTACTCTCTAAAAATATATATTACTCAGTGCCGCCCCGGAAATCTACTTTCTTTAACCCTTTAACTTTTAAAAAAAATTTGCATCATTCAAAAAATTATTTTTTTAAATGATGCATCTTAAATTTAATAATTTATTTTAAATTTGTGGGGGTTTTTCCGGCGTTGAAATTTTTATGATGCAGTATTGCATGTAACCGTATAGAATCATGTTGTGAACAAGTCATTACACTTGACATAGTCCTGCTGACGAAAGCTGGACTTCCTGGCAATTCGATATGCTAGCCTTGCTTGTTAAGGCCTGTTGGCGGCCTTGACCACTGGCTGGTTATAGCTTGCATTTTGTGTGTTTATTTGTAAAATAATGTAATCACTATGACTTTAACTCTGTTAGACAACAGATGAAACATGTACTGTACAAAGTTTTTCAGAATTTTCTTTTCTTCTTTCCTTATGCTTCCACCACCCCTTATTATTATTCAGTGCCGAGTAATTGCACCAGGGGTTACTACTGACACCTCTACCCCCCACCACGGTTCCAGCACTCCTTGGGGGGGGGAGCCTCCCACTTTGGGAACCTGGGAGTTAGAACTCATTGAAAGCAGGGACCATGTTACTTTTTTATTTGTATCCCCAGCACTGTGCACATAGTAAGCACTTAATAAATCTTTAATTCGTTCATTCTTGTGTATCTGATCTTTGCCACAATCAACTTTTCATTTGTAGTTGGTATGAAGTAATTTCTACGATTACTCTTTCTTCCCACTTTTTTCATTACTTCCCTTAAGATTTTTGACCTTTTGCTTCTCCAGATGAATTTTTTTTTCTAGTTCTGTAAACTACTCTTTGGTAGTCTGGTATGGCTCAGAATGTGATTAATTTAGGTAGTGTCATTTTTTACTATCTTACTCAGGTATGATCATGAGCCGTTAATCCCTCCAGTTTTTTGTCATTGTTTCTGAATAATGTTTTGTAGTTGTGTTCATTATTTCTGTGCATTTCTTGCTGACTGAACTCCCAGATGTTTTATGCATAATATAGTTATTTTGAAAGCATTTGCTTTTCTATCTTTATGCTAGATTTTAATGGTAATATAGAGAGGTTGATTGTGTTTATTTTATATTCTGCTACTGTACTGATGCTCTTGTTTCAGGTAATTTTTTTTTAAGTGAGGCAATGGAGTTAAGTGACTTGCCCAAGGTCACACAGCTAGTAGGTGTCAAGCGTTTGGTCTGAGGCCAGATTTGACCTCGGGGCCTCCTGACTCCAGGGCTGGTGCTCTAATCACTGTGCCACCTCGCTGACCCTGTTTCAGGTAATTTTTAGTTGATTCATTAAGTGTATGTGACCTGCAAAACGTGATGTTTTCTTCTCACAAATGCTAATTTCCCATTTCTTTTTCTTGTCTTATTGCTGTAACTAGCACTTAAACTCTTCATAACTTGCCTCCTTTCTACCTTTCCAGTCTTCTTTTACTTTATTCTCCTTCATGTACTCTGTGATGCAGGGAGACTGGCCTTCTCAAAATTCTTCATACACACCAACCTATCTTTTGCCTCACCCCTCACTCATTTGTCTCCCGTGCCTAGAATGTCATACCTTATGCCTCTTATTTTTGCCTGACTTCTTTCCAGTCTCAGTTCAAATTCTGCTTACCCTGGGAAGCTTTTCCCAGGTGCCCCCTAATACTCCAGCAGGAGCTAATGCCTTTCCCTCTCAGAGTGCTTCTATATACTCTGTGCAGTTTTTTGCCTGTTATCTCCCTCCTTAGAATGAGAGCTGCTTGAAGACGGGAATAGTGTTTTTGTCCCTGCCCCACTTTTAAAAAATCCTCAGCACTTCATGCAGTGCCTGGTATACGTCGTACCATAAGCCCTTCATAAATGTTGACTTGATTTGGCTACACTAGTGACAGTGGACATCCTTGTTTTACAAACCCTTTATTCTTACTGGAGTCATCTCAGTCATAGCTAATGTTACTGTAGCTTGGTTTGATACTGCATACTATTTAAGAAAATCCTTTTGTTATTGTAATTTTTAGTGGTTTTAATATAAAAGGTATTGTATTTTGTCAAAACCTTTTTCTGTATCTTTTGATTTTTATTTTTTATTATATAATAGTGTTGCTTCTTAAGTTTTCCAGATGCTGAATTAGCCCTGATTTCCTGCTAAAATGCAACTTGGCACTTAATTTTGTTGATATGTTGCTGTATATAGCCTCTGCTAATGTTTTATTCAGTATTGCTGTTCATTAGATATGGAAATATTTTGCATGATTTCACCTGTGTAATCATTGTATTGCTTGTCTTTTCAATGAGTGGGGAAGGGGGAGGATTTGGAATTGAAAACCTAAGAAAATGTGAAGATCATTTTTTGTGATCGTTAAGTCTGTAGTCTTCTTTTTCTGCTTTTATCTCTCCATGGTTTAGGTATCAGGACCTCACTTCTCTCATTGGGATTTGGTAGGATCTCCTTTCCTTACTTTTGCAGTTACTTTATGAAGTGCTCTTTGATTGAATTCACTTAGAAATTTCTCTAGTCCTGGTTTTTCCCACTTTGGGAAGTCCCTTTATGGTGTGCAATATTTCTCCCCCTGAAAATGGGTTATTATATATTACCTATTTCTTGTTTTGTTAATCCGGGTGACTTTATTTTTTGTAAGTATTTATTTCATTTACCATAGTACGTAATTGGGCAAAATATTTTTTAAAATTTGTTGTGAATTATCATTTTTCTTATTACCAATTTGGGATTTTTTTGGGTCAAATTAGCCATTTTATTTACTTTGTGACCCCAAACAGATGCCAGTTTCATTCACAGATTTTAACCAGGTGTGCCAGTAATCTCAGGAATTGAAGAAAACTGATGCGGGTAGATCTCTTTTTCTTTCTTTTTTTTTTTTTTTGAGGCAGTCAGGGTTCAGTGATTTTCCCAGGGTCACACAGCTAGTGTCTGAGGCCAAATTTAAACTCAGGTCCTCCTGACTGCAGGGCTGATGCCATATTCACTGTGCCATCTGGCTGCCCCCTGGTAGACTTCTTGAGCTGTAATGGGCTATGCTAATCAGGTATGTGCACTAAATTTCATATTAATATAGTAAGCTCCATGAAGCAGGGGCCAGAAAGTTGCTAAAAGGAGGGGTAAACTAGCCTAGGTTGGAACTGGAACAGGTCAAAGCTCCTGGGTTGATTAGGGGAGTGAGACCCATGAGTAGCCCCTGCCTTTCTAGCCCGAGATAGCTAGTCCTAAAATACAATATAGATTTTTAAAACTACTTTCAATTTTTATCAATCTCTTTTTTGCCATTTCTATTTTGATTTATTTGTGCCTTTTCTAGTTTTTTTTTAAAGATACATGCCCAACTTCTCATTTTTGTTAATGAAAGTGTTTGGTGAGAGAAATTTTCCCTTAAAATCCTAAACATTTTGGTATGGTCCCAGTTTATTTTTTTTAAATGAAATTATCCATTGTTTCTATTTCTTCTTTGACTCACCAGTTCTGTAAAATGTGATCTCAATTTATTTAAATACCTTCTCTGAATACCCTTTATTATCATTTTTATTGCTGAAGTTCTTTTAATTAGAAGTCAGTTACATTATATATTAAAACTTTAGCTTAGGACCATAATGTGCATATTTTCCTTTTGGCACTCTGTCCTAATTTAACCATCTTAACTATGTATGGAAATGCAAACAATAAATCTCAGGTGATAAATGAAAAGCTAATTGCCTAGTAGGGTTTTGGTCTCACCCTCAAGCCTAACTTCCTATTAACTGAACAAATCAAATCAGTGTTCTTATGCTTACAAGGAAAGCTTTTGGAAATATCATGGTGAGGTAAATCCTTATGAGACATTTTAAATCTTCATTTTTAAAAACTGAGACTGGCATTCTCCCATGGAGTATAACATGGCTGCTGCCCCAGAACCTGGCAGTTTCTGGTCCACAGTAACAATCCTGCTGCCTCTGTGGGGATGCGAAATGTTTCAGAATTGAAGGTTGTTTACCTGGCTTATGGTACGAGCAGTTTCTGTCATCCATGCTGACTCACCTGAATGAGTTACTAAGAGGAGACAGAGACCTTAAGGGAGATGTCTCACTTTGTCATCCAGTTTTTCTAAGTCTTTTAAGAACTTCTTTTTTGTGGAAAACTGCTGCCATCCTTGATTCTGCTGATGAGTCTTATACTACATGTAAACACACAGGTTGATTATTTAAGCTGGTCCCTTTATATATTTAATACTTTCATAGTGACACCATCCTATTCTGTATACTTCACTACTCATATTTTAATTTGGTTCAGCTATTCTTTTTAAACAGTGGCAGAACATGCCTATTTTATTGGCAATTTGAGTGTCTTTACAATCATTGTGGGAATCTTTAATGTCAGTGCCTGTCTTTAAAGATGTCAGTTTTAGCCAAGCTAGCAGGACTGCTTGTATCTCTTCAAAAAGATGGAAAAAGTATCATGAAGTCTTAAAATAATAAGGAAGGGAGCTTAAGACTGTGGAAGTGAGAAACAAGCTAGTGAAGACATCTCTAGAAAAAATGGTAATCTCATGGCTTTTTTTTTTTTTATCAGGGGCATATAGGTTGTACAGTGGATAGAATCCTGGTCCTGGAATCAGGACGACTTGAGTTCAAATGTGGCCTCAGAACTTGACACTTACTAGCTGTGTGACCCTGGGCAAGTGACCTAACCCTGATTGCCTTGCCAAAAAAAAACCACCCAAAACAAAACAACTTATTTTAAAGGGCTTATTCTGTAATATTGTTCTTTGCTATTAAATGGGGTCATATATGGAAAGTATAATTTTGAATACTGTCTGGAGAGAAGAAAGCCATTGAAACCACTTAGAAATGGTTTCATTAATTTGGACCAGGAACTTCTTATTTTTAAATATAAAGTACAAGGCAACTCACTAAAATAACAGATATGGTCGATTTTGGTTTCTGTTAGCACTGTAGCATTGTATACTTATTTCAGACATTTCATGAAAAACATATTGCATCAATAATTTTAACTATAAAATTAAAATGCTTTATTTTGTCATTGTTGATAAAAGGGCTCAGAATTTTCAAGGTAACTTCATTTCCCATCAGTTGCTGTACTTGGTTTCAACTCCATAGAACACGGTACTCCCTTTTCCTTATTACCTCGGCTTCCATTTGTGTGTTGTTTTCCTCCATCAGACTGTAAGCTCCTTGAGGGCAAAGACCGTCTTTCTTATTTGTGTCCCCAGAGTTTATCACAGCGCGTGGCACATAGGCACTTAATGAATGTTTATTGGATTAAAACATGCTGAAAACTTTTCTCCTATAAAATTTCCTTTTAAAGGTTAACATAATTTTTATTGCATTTTAAATCAAGCAAAGTTCCGAGTAAATTTAGTTTCTTCTTAGAAAATCCCAGAAGTCTTAAAGTTTGCTGAAAAATAGAGGAAAACATCACTTCATTTAATAAAATTAAATATTTACTAACTGAAATAAAACTGTATCCTCTGTGTGTGTGATCCTGACTGTAACGTTTTCCTTCCTTCCAAATATCCAATCCTTATAATCCCAGGCTTCCTTTAAGACTCAGCTCATTTTTCTGGTTTTCTAAATGGCAGTGGTAAGTGGGAGGAGGGTTAGAAGGCTGAACCTCCACCTTCCAGGAGCCCTTTCCTGGTCTGCTGGTGCCTTCCTTTCCAAGCATCTTCCACGTATATATTTTGTAAGAAACTATGTGTATATGTGTCGTCTCTCCCCTTAGGATAAGCTTCTTGAAGAAAGTGGCTGTTTTTGCCTTTCTCCGTTTTTTTCTTTTTTGCCTAGTGCTTTGCATAATGCCTGGCACAGAAGAGATACTTAATAAGTACCTTTTTCCTTCTATTTCTGTTTTTTAAAAATTCAACTTTATTTCATTTTTAGTTCTGCATCCTGTCTCTCCCTTCCCAACTCATTAACAAGGCAGGAAAAACAAACTCTGTCATGAATTTTAAAAATACTATGTTGACTGACTCAACAAATATTAAGTACATAAGGCACTATATATGAACTAAGATACTATGCATGGATGATCCAAAAACAAACCCCATTCTGAGAGCTGTCCTCTATCACTATACACTCTGAGAGTGCAGAACGATGTGATATAGTGCAAAGACAACTAAATTTGGAGCCAGAGGAACTGGATTCAAGTTTCGTAGCTGCCATTTCCTACCTGAGGAACCTTGGACAAGCAGTTTCATCTCTTGAACCCTGTCTCCTTATCTGTAAAACGAGGGGGCTGGCCTCAGTAGCTTCTCTGGCCCCTTCCAGCTCTATACCTATGATGCTATGAATATGTATGTAAATAAGTATAATATAAACCAAAGAGAAAAGGGAAGAAGAAAAATGATGGAAAAGCTGCTTGCAGGAGACAATACTTAAGCAGACCACAGCAGGAAGAAGAGGATTCCATGAAGCAGAGGTGAGTGCATTCTAGATACAGGGTGGTTTGTGTGAATGCAAGGAGCTGGGAACGTGGTGGTAAGCAGGGAAATTGGCTGAAATGTAGATTTTACAAAGAAGAGTAGAACGACTGAAACAAAGTCAGACAAGATTGAGTTGGTATTTAAACCTAGAAGTGTTGAGAGACAAACATCAAGAAAATAAAGGGAATTAATGAAAACCAAAAAAATGGGAAAGGAGTACCTAGTAATAAGCATCAGAAAAGGTGAAATTTAGAGCTAAAGAAAGCTTAGAGATAGTTGATTTCATAGGATCATAAAATTAGAGCTGGACAGAATCTCAAAGACCATTGAGTGCACCCCTTCATTTTACAGGTGAGGAAAATAAAGCTCTGGGAGGGTTATCTGGGAGGTTAGCTATCATCCAAAGGTTCACAGCTAGTACCAGAAAAAGGATCTGAATTTTTGGGTTTTCCTCACTGGACTCTATGGCTTGTGCCCATCCACAGCACCACACAGAGAAGTGGAAATTCGGGATTTGATTTTCCCTTTTAACATGATGGCTATTACATACCCTGAAGAAAGCTGATAGTATAACACAACTGTTAACAGAATTGTGAGTATACTCACCTGTCTTCTACTGTCTTATTAGAAGGATAGAAAACCTTGAATGAAAATCCACTTCTTGGGAAAGAGCCCTTAAAAAAATTTAAGAGAACATTATTACTTTTAATTTATTGCACATTGAAAGAGAAGTACTTTTAAGGTCAAGTAGTTAAGCTTGTGCTAGTAGTCATTGTGAAGAAAAATCCATACTCTTTCATGTCAACATAAATATAACTGGCCATTATTAGAGGAAAAATCAGATTTTATGTGAAATTAAATCTGCAAGTGAGACACTTGGTATTTTAAACGAAATGAACAGCAAAAGTTTGGCTGGCACAAGAGCTCTAAAAGGAAGAGACATTGTTTCTTTATGATGAATGATGGGGATTTTTTCCCATAGTATAATAAAAATGTGGAAAAGGTAAAAAATTTGATTCATTTAAGAAGAATTAACTGTGAAGATAGCAGATAGCAGATACAAAATTTGTTAAGTGCTTACATAAATATAATAGCCAGGCACTGTTCTTAACCTTTGAGATAAAATACAAGTAAGCAAGGAAGTCTCTCTTTAAGTAGTTTACATTCTAATAAGACAACAAAAAAGCACAGATATTACTTTAAAAAAAGTATATATTTAGAAATATTCATTCTGAGAGAAAATCTGAATTCAAGGAAAGTTTTCCGAAAAGTGCTACTTACTTAGGGGATAAGCAAGCAAAAAAAAAAAAAGACAATCATTTATAATTCTCTTTCAAGGAAACAAAAAAAATTTGAAAAGAATTTATGATTTTTTTTGGTCATATGACCTGGAAATAAAAGGTCAAAGTCTATAATAGAAAAATGACAACATTCCAGAGATTAGAGAAGTACACATGTCATCACAAATGACTTTGCTGACTTATTTCTTTGACATTAAGGACAATGCTTATTTGATAGTCATCCCCTGAAGTCAGAGTTAACCAATTTTATTATGTAGAAAATCTGAAGCATTTGTGAGATTCTGTGCTATAGAGGAAAATTAGTCCAATGTGTTGCCCTGTGATTGGCTCACACTGCATTTTCCAGATGTTATTTACCCAACTTATTTCAAGATGATTTTTGGCAATTAAAAAAAAATTAAATGTACTCTTCAAGTTTTGAAAATAAAGGGCTAAAAATCCTGCAGACATTTCCAAATAAAAAGGTTTTAAAAAATGTTTTCAGTCAATACTAAGTCATAGCAGTGGTTGGAGAGACAGATTTGTGTATGTTGGGACAACATTCACTTTCATGTAAAAGTTCTGCTATGTTTGTAAAAAATGTGGGGGTGGATATCATTGTTTAATAGCCACATCTGAAAGACAATAAACTTAACAGCTTTCTTTCTATGTTATAACAAAACAACCCAGTTCTGTTGCTGTTATCATATTCCTACACATTCTGAAGTGAGACTGCATCAAATTTTAACTTTTAAAGTAGCAAATAATGTAATGTTCCATGAATTCTTACAGGGTTTATGCAAAGACAGTCTGTATTGATAATGGTAAAAGGATCATATTTGTCTGCAATAACAAGTAGATCAGGAACAGGATACACTCTCAAAGTGTGATCATAGGCCCAATACACTGGACAGACGTAAAGTGGTAAAGGAGTCAGATGTCCTTGTGACAGGAGAGTCTTTACAAACTACAAAAGAAAGAGAAAAAAGTATAATGTAAGAAAAAAAGAACCTCAGTGTTTTGCTTGAAAAATCTGATCTAGTCAAGTTATTTCAAGGCAGGTAAGAAGTAATATAAAGAATAAAGGAAGCAATGTTATCAAAACAGTGCTGAGGAGACACATAGATACTCAGACACAAACTCCTTGTGTCTGGTAGGTAGTGCACAATCCTCTAAACAAACCACAATGGCCTAAAAACTGAAAATACACTAGTAGCTTTAAATATGAATATGCTTAAATTTCTCATTTTACACTGAAGATTTAGCAATAAAAAATACAATTCTTTTTGTTTTTTTGTTTTGTAGGCAATTGGGGTTAAGTGACTTGCCCAGGGTCACACAGCTAGTAGCATGACAAACGTCTGGTCTGAGGTTGCATTTGAACTCAGGTCCTCCTGACTGCAAGACTGCTGCTCTATCCACTGCACCACCTAGCTGCCCCCAAAAATACAATTCTTTAAAGCAGTCCTAAGGAACCCATGGTTTAATCTGTGACAAAGAAGCATTAAAATAAAAAAGGATAAATATTATATATAAGACTGTGGTACAAATAATTTTTATTTAATTCAATATGATAACACAATTAAGAAAGAATGTGTTAACTTACATGATGAGGAATATCCAGATTGCTGCTAGGAAAACGGACACAATTTCTACACATTTTATTCACCAAGTCTTCACGAAAGATGATGATTTCTTGTGTACAATACTGAATTCTAGGATGAAAATGTGGGTTGAATTTTGAATACTTAAGAGATTTTTAATAATTATTTTGGTTTAGGGAACTTCCAAGTGAAGAAAAACTTTCTACAACTGCAGGTCATCACCTCCACATTGTTATGGTCTTTGAAAGTCTGCAAGAACGAGTCAAAAGGAGGGGGTTGAACCCAGGTCATCCTGGCTACAAATCCATTATGTCATGCTATCTTTCTCTGACTTTTTTTAATTCAAAGAAAATTTCGTTTTGCAACAGCAAGCCACCTCTCCCATCAGTCTTGCAGAAAATCATACTACAAACCACAATTATAATCAGTGACACGGACAGCAAATGTTTTGTAATGCTTCCATTCTTCCTTGATAAGTTTTCTTAAAGGGGGCTTATAAGGACAATTTGTGTGTTCATGGACAATAATATCATGCATTTTCAATAGTTTTAATCCCATATGAAATACTGCTTATCACTAGGACAGTTTCAGAGCTAGAATTACCTCAGAAATGGACAAATTCAGTCCCTACATCATATAATTGAAGAAACAGGCTACAAAGATTACAAGTGACTTATCCAAAGTTACACACACAGTAAGTGTCCAAGCTGTAATTTAAATCCAGGTCCTTTAACTCCAAGTCCTGCTCTTTCCACTGTACTTTACTGCCTCCCAACACTGCTTTGAATTCTATTAGTATATTTTTCATTTATGAATAATTTTGATTCATCTACATAAAATCAATGAATATATAGAAAACATTTTAATAAGGTCATGTATTTCAACAAAAGAAAAACAACCATTACTACAAAATACACAATAGTAAAATTTACCTGCAGGGATTGGTAGTGAAAACTGAAAATGGCACCCGTTGCCTAAAGTCATTAGTGATGCTTTCAGCAAGTGGTGGTCTGCAAAAATAATTTGCACAGCACAGATTACTTGTTAAAAGTTCCTCAAATTTCCTTTAAAGTTGTCAAAAGTATAGCTCTAACTTACCTTGGTAAAATAGAACCAGGCCCAGGATCCTCTGGCCCAGGTACAAACACAAAACGACTGCTGTAAATATAATACATCATTTGTTATTTTTACAATTACTTAACAGTATTAATGATATAAAAATAAGCAATTAAACTACTTTGTGTCAGGAATGATTTTTACAAGTACTGCTAAGTGTGCTTTTGTCACAAAGTAATGACAGAAAACAAATTTCCTTTAATATGTGGAGATCAATTTATAGATATTGGACTATAGGTTCAAAATGAGAAATACATTTCCTGACACACCATTAACATACAATAACTATACTTTTGTTAGAAGGGAAGGTTTTTATTTGTCAGAGGGTAAAGGAGAGAGATTTCTAGGCAGTGGGAAGAGGGAAACAACAATAGTGATTAAAGAAAATCAAAGAAAGGAAAGAAAAGCATGTTAATAAACATTAAAAAACAGGAGACTAGAGAGAGTTTAGGAGGGGAACACAGACAAGCACAGCAATGTTGGTACTACTATTTAAATTTATTGTATGGTAAAAGGAACATACAGATACGTAGATTTGCAATTGCATGTATAATTCCCACTTTCAGGCCTTTCCTTGTGTTTGGAAACGTTCGTGTTTGTTGATGATTTTCTAGTTTATAATTTTTGAAAAGTGGAAAGGCAGCATGGCCCTTAAAGCAAGATGACCTCAATTTAAGGCTCATTTCTAACATACACTGACTGTGTGAATGTGGACTAGCCACTTAAACACTCATTGCTCTCAGCAGTTCTAACAGAGCAGCCTGTGCAGTGGACAGAGCCCTGCCCTTGAAATCAGGAAAACCTGAATTCAAATCTGGCCTTTGTGTGACCTTTGGCAAGCTCAGTGTATTCACCTAATAGGGTTGTTATGACAATCAAAGGAGATATTTATAAAGAGACACACTGCCTGGCACATAGTAGGCACTTAATAAATACTTGTTCCTTCCTTTCTACCTTCTCAGATTATAAATTGCAGAGAAGATACTTAACCATACCAGTAGATTTCCCTGTGCTAGTGAAATCACAGGTCTGGTCTCCACCCCATCCCTAAAAAGGGAAAAACCTCAATAATCCTGAAACCAGAAAATGTAAGAAAATGAAATAATATATTTTCCCAATTGAAGAAAGGAGAAGTTCTTCATGGGTTCAACTATGTAAAAATAAAACAAATTCATACAAAAGGATGACGGTCAGTTAAAAGCTTGACTTCAAAAAGTTATAGAGAGCTTATAAAATATTGGTCCATTTCTAATATCCAAAGAATATAAATAAAAAAGGAAACACAAATATTAAATAATATTTCATATCCCAAATCATTATTAATTAAGGAAAGGCATTTTAAAACAACTCCATAAAGTGGCAAAAATATTTTAAATTTATAAAATCTAGCACTAACTAGATTGTGGGGAAACAGTTACATTGATACATAGCTGCAGGCAATACAAATTAATGATGTAAAACTGGTGATATCTTTTGACATGTTAAACCAAGGAAAGAATTACAAAGAAAAAAGAGCTATTTGTACAAAGATGTTAAGGCTGAGCTACATGTACAGTAATAAAAATCAGAAACAACTTATGTTCAGTTACTGGAGAATGGATAGAAGGACCATGGTGCATCAATTTAATAGACATATCACCTTAAAAATGACAAAAAACCAAATTATAGCATTATTCAGAAATAAGGTAAAAGTCTACATGAAATAGTGACAAGGTAAAAAAAAGCAAAATTGTACTTATTGGTTATATAGTAACAGCTCTATAAAAATGTATATCACATGCATTAAAAGTTTATGTGCTTTTGAATGGGCAATCATAAAGATAATAAAAGTCATCATATTAACACATTGCCTTCTGTGTCTGTACATACCATTTCTTTTTTCTTAATGTACTTTCATTCGTTTTTAAAATAGTCACTAACAGAATTCCGTTTTTTTGAAAAAGAAGAAAGACTACAGAAATGTAGAGCATGGAAGAGTATGTCATTACCTTTGGTGAATATTGGGGTATTCACATATTATGTCTGCAAGAGCCTTCAGGGAATCTAAAATTTTAAAAGGATATTAAAATCGATTTTGTATGCTTCTGGATATCAAATGAAATCAAATCAAAACACTGTAATGGCCTGAAGCTTTTAAATTAATGACTGAATTATAGTAATTTACAACTAAAATTCAACATAAAAATGGCTTTAATCTGTCAGTTAACTATTTGGAATCTGGAATGTATTTTCCCAAGTTATACAACTGATGGTTAGTTGCTCAAACTAGTTCACAAAAACCTGTTTAACTCATAACTGAGCTTGTGTGGACTTTCCTAATAATGACAGTGAACCTAACCATTATCTGCAATAACTTTTTTCTATGGAAAAGTTCCCATGTTCAAAATTCCAACATGAGAGACCAAGATCATATTTTCCCTTAATATAGGAAAATAAGGACTCCAACTCTTGCCTCAGGGACTGAATGATTGCCCTGGCTCCAAGCAGGCTGGATAAAGCCAAAAGCAAAGATAAAGGCCGATGAGCTAAGGTACTACCAAAGTAAATCTCCTTTTTGGCAGCTCACTGGGTAGATCACATCCCTTTACTCTGGCACAACCGCTGCTTCAGATTAGGATTTCTTTTCTTCTCTGGTCTATGGATTATCACATTCAAGCTCCTGTCTCTAAAGCAAAAACCAGGGTAACACTTTTTAAGCGGTTTTAGGTATGTTAACAAGGACAAAAGAGATAAGGAATAAAATACAGGGGCTAAGTTAAAGTCCTATGTATGTGTTAATGGTGGTTAAAGTGCTATAATGAGGATGATAATAATTAGCATTTTTATGGTGCATTAAGATTTGCAGAGCACTTTACAAGTTATCTCATTTGATCATTCACATTAGAAAACTGAGGCCTAAAGAGGTTACTGCCCAAGATCAAACAGATTTTTAAGTCTATGAGTCAGGACTTGAATTTGGGTCTTCCTGATTCCAAGTCTAACACTCAATCCGCCGTATCACCTAACTGCTCAGGGCATCCAAACTTTTGATTTTGTATTCCATCAGTAAAGTAAGCATGAGCGCATACTTACAATGTGTATATTTATTTATTTTTAAGTCACATCTAGCATTATGCTAATATTCATTGTACTTTGTAAACTGTACATACGACAAAAAGAAATTAAAGGATGAAGTAAAGATGAAATAACATTTTGTCTTAGAGTCAGTAAGGAGCCACTGATGTTTACTGAGTAAGGGGGTGAAATGATCAATTCTACCCTTTAGGAAAACGACTCTGGCAGCTCTGTGGAGAACAGGCTTGGAGGTAAAAGACTAGAAGCAAGGGGATCAAAGAAGAGGTTATTGTAATAGTCCAGGTCAGAGTTAATGCTGGCCTGATACAGGTAACATAAGTAGATCAAAGGGAATGTATGCAAGTAGTGCTGTAGAGATAAAAAGGCCAGGATTTGGCAACTGACTGGACATACAGGAAGACTGAGAATAAGGAAGTGAAGGTGACAGTGCAGTTGCAAACTTGAATGGTGCCATGATAATTATAAGGAAATTCAGAAAGGTGAGCTTGGGGGAAAAGATAATGCAATAAGTCTGTGATAAGCTACAAACCATCCATACCTACTCATTCTGTGAGACTCTGTAACATGCAAATCAAAAAGGGGAGTTGAATGGACCTCTAATTGACTGGCCTCTGCCCTGAACACAGAGCATGAAGGTGCCTGTCACAGCCACAAGATGATCTGGGGCTCAGGGAACAGGAAGGGGTGGGGGGACACAGGGAGATGACAACAAAGGTTTCCAGATGGTATCTTCGTAGCTGCTGCTCTGGGTACCTTCATAGTGTGGTTGTGTAAGGTTATGGTTCCCCTTGCCTTTAGGTCATGGCTCCCACTTCATAGAAACCACTGAGTTAGAGGGAAAGATCATTCCTTCATTGTTTGCCCTTTGTTTTCAAAGAGAACCAGTACCATCAGGAAGGTGATGACATGACTTGCAAGTGAAGTGGATTTAAGTGAAGTAGGGCTGTGCAAAGTCACCAACCTCACTCTTTCCCCCAGAGCCCTCTGGGTCCAGTGGCAAGAAATAGATCAGGAGGATTGGAGATGGCCCCCAGAGGGAAAGAAAAGGGGCTAAGAATGGTGATGAAGAAGAGTAGTGTTAGCAGAACTTCTTCTTCCCCCAGTCCTGATACCACAAACTATATGGGAAATACTAGATAGCTATGTGAAGGGGAGAGAGAGGGACATATCAGGCACTGCTGTGGGAAATGGAGAATTTCTATAGCCACCAGCCATCCTTAGGTTCATAAGAGCATAGTTACAGAGTTGAAAGGGACCTTGATTATCAGCTATTCTATTCCCCTCATTGTGCAGGTAAGGAAACCTGGGCCAAGGGAGACAGTAAAATGTAAACACCCCCCCCTTTTTTTGGTGAGGCATTGCCCAGAGCCACACAGCTAGTGTTATATGTCTGAGGCTGGATTTGAACTCAGGCCCTCCTAAATCAAGGGCTGGTGCTCTATCCATTGTGCCACCTAGGTGCCCCTAAAATGTAAGCTCCTTAAGGGAAAGGACTGTCTCCTTATGTAGTTGTCACCCCCGGCTGTCAACATTTTCTGGCACATAGTAGGTGCCTAATGCTTGTTGACTGCTTTATGCACAAGGTAAAAAAGATGGTAAGTAGCAGGACCAGGGTTTGGAACTAAGACCTTCGACTTCAAATCTTGGGCTCTTTCCATTATACTATGTAAGGAGGGCTGGAAGTCAGGGACTAGTTACCACATTTTTATGCCAATTTAGTTTTTAAACATTCAACTATTTCTTATTTGTGTCTTGTCTTAAAAAACTTTTTTTTCAATACCTTTCAATGACTGAACATGATTTTTTCCATATGGTGCAGATGAAAAATTTCCACAGAAGATGAAACATGTTGGAGGTACAGAAGAATAGCCTAAGGAGTATAAGAACAAATAAAGATTACTTTTTAATGCAAACAAATTAGCATAAGGCTACTTATGACATTAGGTAAGGATATTTTTCAAAGTCTAATGAAATTGATAAATTGAAATATGAAAAAATTATCTAAACTGTTATTTCTAAGGACATTAACTTATACTTTGTTAAAAGCTGGAAAAAGAAAATGTTAGTACTTCAATACAATGATCCATCGTTACAACAATGCCAGTAGACATCAACACCTATTGACCCCTTTATGTACTTTGTAAATGGTCTTCATGATCTGCTAAAGCTAATAAAAATCTCCACCTGGTGGCCAACTTGAGGCTATTGAATCCCTCTGACCCTAGGAAGGCTAGTTTTAGAGAAGTGATATACATCACCAAGCTGTCACTTTCCAGCCTGACAGAACCTGCTTGTCCTCTGCTGTACAAACCCACATCACCTCCACACTATGATGAAGCACAGCTGTACAACTTTAGTAGAAATTTCTATTCTCATTTATTAGCCTCAAAAAAAATCTTTTAAAAATGTTTTATTGTTAAATCACTACAAAAACTAAATGCTCAAAGGTTGTAGTTTCTGAGGGTTTAGACTTAAGATATGAAATATCAAGATAAGGATTCATGAATTCAAAACAATGAAAAAAATACATACCAGAAAACATAATGTGAAGCTTTTCTAATACTTCTACTTGGTCCAACCAAACATCAGACACCAATACAAACATGGTATCTTCATTTTCTTCTTCCAGCTGTTTTAGTTTTGCAGAAGCTTTTACAGATGTAGAAGTTGGTCCGCCAAAAAAATTTACATTTCCATAGTATGCCCTATTTTAATAGAAAGAGCATCATTTTCTTTTTCTTCCCTACTACACTCTAGATCTGAGTAATTTACCCCCTCATTTTATACTGCAGCCCTGTTCTCATTGAGGGTTTTTCCAGTAATATATTTCAAGAAAATATATAATCTGTAGCAATTCAAAATTGAACAAACTAATCTATAACCTGTACAATTAAAGGTGCAGAAAGGGAAGAAGGAAGAATGTGGAAGTAATGAATGGTTAGCAAAACCATCTGAACATCAAAAGTACGCTTTTTGCCCTTCTATAATGGTGTCAATTTTAAACAAACTCCAGGACTATTTTTTGCTTTTCTATGCAGCTTTTACTTTGTTGTTAGTCTTTACTAGCTTTAAAAGGAATGAAATAATTTTGAAATTACAGAAGGAAAGCAGTGAATAGATATAACTGTACAACATCCACTAGGCTGATGGATAAAACAGAACAAGAGTATTATGTGAAAGTGACAGCCAGGAGTTTTGTCTCTTACTCTATTCTGTACTGCAAAACTTCTCTATGTTATCCTCTCTCCTCTCCTCCTGTCTCAGGATAAGGCAACCCTTCTTCTCCTTACCAAGGCCACCCCTCTACTTGGGCCCCTGATTCCAACAACTTATTTAGCAGCCTGACTCATTAATCTCATACTTCCTTTCTTACATATTCAGTTTCTCATTTTCTCTCGGTTTCTTTCCTGATGCCTACAAACACGATCAACTTTCTCTTCTATTTTAAATATCCTCTGACCCTGCTATTCCCTTAAGTTATTTTTCTCCTTTTCATGATTAAGAGGAGAACACATGCACTGCCTCCACTCTTTCCCTGCTTATTTACTCTTCAACCTTTTGCAATATAGCTTCTGTCTCAACCATTCTAATGAAACCTGGTTCTCAAAGGTGGCCAGAGATCTTTTAATTGCTAAATCTGATAGCTTCTTCTTAAAAATCATTATCATTTATAGCTCACATACTATATAATGTAATTACATTAATATAATTACATAATATATAACAAAAATTACAAAGCACTTTCCTCACAATAATCCTCCCATTCTGCAGAAGAGGAAAGTATGTGGAAGGTGACTCACCCAGAGTCACAGAGATAGTAGATATCTGAAGCAGGCTACAAACTCAAGGCTCCTGATGATTTTTTCCAACTACCAGGGGTGGGAAACTTGTGGCCTGGAGGGCCGCATGTGGGCCTCTGGATGCTCAGGTGCGGCCCTTTGACTGCATCTAAACTTCACATAACAAATCCCCTTGTGGGGGATGGGTGAAGTCCACTCAAGGGTTAAGGCACAGGGGGAACAAACAACTTGAAAGCAACACGACCATCTGCTTGTTGCAAGCTGGCCCTGGCTTGTTGTTAAACCTGTATCTGGACAAAGCAGGCAGAATCCTGTCGTTCCTAGGCAGATCCTTTAGGATAGACCGGGCACCCTACTGACTGGCCAATCAGCAGCAGGAGGAGTGCAGAGAAGGGAAAGGCTGTGGGGGTCTCACAAATGGCTATAATCTTTTCTCTCTGGGTGAGAGATGATCTCTCAGAAGTGAAGCCTCCTCAAAGGGTCAACAGAGTTCTTATATTGCTGACCTTGTAAAAGTATGCTTTCAAAACCTCCCCCACCCCCCCACCCTGTTTTTAAGCAGGTAACAGAAAGAATAGCCTCACCCCCAACCTAAACTGCTGACTCATTTCAAAATTTCCCGCCTTTTCTTGTCTCTGTTGCTGGGGAAGATTTCCGTGAATAGATTGTGCCCCCTGAAGCCCAGCCAATGGGATAAGGGGAAGGGGGTTAGGGAGGGAGTTATGGTAGAAATAGACCTTGCTTTCTGTAACCAATTCATACTCTCCTGGCCATGGCCATTAGTGGGACAAGGGGCGGTACCCTTTCTCATGAGAAAGCAATAAACTCCTTTCTGCTTTCAAGGTATCTAAGTCTTTGTTTTAATTTTGAGTAGTGGTCTCTGTCCCACACACCCTCAATGAAAGGATTTGTTCTGTAAAACTTGGACTCAGTCAAAAGGCTGCACGCAAGGACCTAGAAGGCCTCACAGGTTCCCCACCCCGATGCTGCCTTTCAGTCTCCAGTATTTGTCATCAGCCCTCTTCACCTTTATTCACATTCAGGACAGTTGCCCACATTCTCCTCCTCTTCCTCCACAACACTTTCTCTTCATGACTTCTCTGATAGTATTATCTACTGATTATTTATCTGACCATTCTTCCCTAAATCTCCTTCAGTGGTTCCTTATCTGTTTATTGATATAGTCTCCAACCTTTGGAATACACTCCCTCCTCATCTCAAAGTTTTCTCAGCTCAGGTACCAACTATTCCAGGAAGTCTTCACTCTTAAATGAGAGCATTCTCTGCCAACTCAAATTTTCACAGCTTGTTTTATCTGAGTGTCTCCATTGTCCCATTATTCTCCACTTTGTTATTTATCTGTTCTTGTCACATTCTTTTTCCCTAGTGCCTAAGACAGGTGCTTAATAAATGTTTCCTGAATATACAGTATTCTCCCTAATGCAAGTACTCTTTCTTTTTAAATGTTTCCATAGCTACTCAAACCACTAAAACCCTGCAAGATACCTCCTACAAAGGTTACAGAGTGATTTTCTGTAAGCAAAAAGAGGGCTTTGGCATTCAGAGCTATACTATTCTTACAATGGCATCTTAATCCCTTTGGTTTGTTCCAAAATAATAACAACGGCAATGATTACAACAATAATTACAATGGTGTCAATAACAGACATTTCCAACAGCACTTTAAGGTCAGTAAAGCACGTTGTAATTGTTTTCTCATTTTATCCACACAACTATCCTCAGAGGTAAATGCAAATATAACAATGCTACCACCTCACCTTTACATAGCAATTTATATATTTTAAAATTACATTCACATTTATCACCTTATTTGATCCTCTCAACAACTCCCTAATGTATACAGGGCAAGTATTTTTATGTCCCTTTACCAAATAACAAAACTGGGGCCCAGAAAAGTTTATAGCAATTAGTGCTGAAAGGGATCTAAGTTAAGTTCAACTCCCTTCTCCCAAAGATGCAGGAACAGGCTCCAAGACATTAAATGACTTGCCCAATGTGACACAGCTGGATAAAGGCAGAAATACCTCCCTGTGTTCCTTGGGTCCAAAGGTTTTTGTATGAAGCCAAAATTTCTCAGGTGCTACTTTTACATGCCTATTACAAAGGTAATGCTAATATCATGCCTGATAACACTATGTCTCACATTTGCTACTGTTAAATTTACAAAATCCACATAGTTGCAGATGGGTCAAAAACCAAATTTTTACCTAGTAGTGCTGGATGGTTCAATGGGAGGAAATCCAAAGGCATTAACATGAAAAACCTGATCTTCAAACCAACCTGAAAAATGTTATATTAAGCAGACACAATCAGCTATATTCAAATTGGGGGAAAAAATAAAATTAAATAACACAAAGCAGGTTTACATGCTTATCCAAAGTACCCAAGCCAGCCAGGTCTTCTTTCCTCTCCATGCTGCACTCCCCACTCTGGACTCCTCCCACAGAACCTGATGAGCCTGGTTCAGTACCCCTCCCTTTCTCATTTTAGGTTCCTTTTAGGTGTTTTCCCCTACTAAATGTAAGCTCCTAGAGGGAAGGGTCTTTATTTTTTCTGCTTGTACTTGTATTCCCAGCGCTTAGCACTGTGCCTGACACCTAGGACGTGTCAGAACAACAAACATAAAGGTCTGTTGGCTTGACTTCTTTGTCATAAAAGTAGGATTTGGGCAGCTGGGTGGCACAGTAGAGAGAATGCTGGGTCTGGAATCAGAAATACCTCAATTCAAATCCAGCCTCAAATACTTACTAACTGTACGACCCTGGGTAAGTCACTTAACCTGTCTGCTTCAGTGTCCTCATCTGTAAAATGAAACTAATAACAGTCTTCTTAGTATGGTGCCTGGCATATGGTAAGTGCTATATAAGTGTTAGCTATCTGATATCATTATTTTCTTCCAGAAATATGATGAAAATAGAAAAGACATCAATAAAACATTTTTAAAGGGGGAAAGAAAAACTCCATTTGATCCTGCTATCCCTTCAAATTGTTATCTTATATCTACTTTCCTTTTCATAGACACACTTCTAAAAAAACCTATCTGCACTCACTGCCTCTACTTTCTCAACTCCTACTCACTTTTAAATCCCTTGGAATCTGCTTTTGCATCCCATGCCTCATTTGAAATTGCTGTATCAGAGATTACTGAGAATCAAATGCTAAATTTGATAGTTTATTTCTCAGTTCTCAACCTTCTTGACCTATCTTCTTAACCTATCTCCTTCTTTTGTCACTGCTGACCACCCCATCCTCTTGGGTACTCTTCTCCTGGCTTTTGGGACAATGATTTTTCCTGGTTCTCCTACAATTCATCTGACAGTTCCTACTTAGTCTCCTTTGCTCAGTCAATCAATCAATCAATAAACATTTACTGAGAACCTACTCTGTGTGAGGCACAAAGAAAAAAATGAAATAATTTCCCAAAGAGTTTGTATCCTATTGGGAGGTTATATACATATATGTACATGTATAAAGATACACACATATGTACACACATAATCAACATAAAATTAAATTAATAAATAAATGGGAATCAAATGCAGGATAGTTAGGGAAGGCACTTGCAATTGGGAAGACCAAGGAAGCCAGGAGGAAAGTAGAGGGTGGTGCTTAAACCGTATCTTGAAGGAAGTCAGGAATTCTGTGAGGTGGAGGTGAGGAACGAGTGTCTTCCAGACAAGAAGAATGGCCACTGCAAAGGCATCAAAATGTTCGGGCCTTCTCTTCCCTCTCTTCATTTTTCTCCATGATCTCATAGGTTCCCATCAGTTCGATGATCATTTTTATGCAGATGATCCCCAAATCTATACATCCAGCCCTAATATCTCTATTGAGCTCTAGTCCCACAACTATCTGAATTACACCTGCATGTCTCAATGACATTTCAAATACAATATGTTCAAAACAGAACTTGTCCTCTTCACCCTAAGCTCATCTCTTCGAAATCTATTTCTTTAGAGGGTACCAACGTCCTTCTAGTCACCTAGAATAACAATCTTAAAAAAAAGTCATCTTCAACTCTTTTCTCTCCTTCACTACTCATAACAAATCAACTGCCAAAGTATTGTCAATTTTACCTCTACAACATGTCTCTCACAAATTCTGCATCAGGCCACCATTCTAGAATGTTCAGGTCCTCATTGTTGGGGTGCTTGGGTGCTTATGTTTGGGTGCTTGTACTCAGACCCCAATTTCTCCCTAGCCTCAGAAACACTGTCCCTTGATAATCATTTAAGATCAACTGAGCCCCGGTAAGGGCCAAAAACCTAAATTAATCTTATTCTCTCTGAGTGAACTAAAAACAACCCTTCCTGTGTCAAGCAAATTCCAGGACCAGATAGAGCGGATCAGTATTCTTCCTGTTTGTTATCCCAGGATGTCTGGGACCAGATACTCTCTTGAATAATGGGATTTTTCTTATCTTGAGTTTCAATTGAGAACTGACCACTCCTTAACCACTCCCTAATCCTGCCCTGAATCACCTAGTTAGCATATTTGACACATGTTTTATTGCATTTTATCCTATATAAACTTTACCTGTACCTCTCTAAGGTTGCAGGTTCCTTTAAGAATCCTTGCCTGCTGAAAAGCGTAACAATAAACTCTGCCACCTTGGCTTAAGATTGCTTTGAGTTTGTGAATTCATTCCAGACAACCCGTTTTGTACTTTGGTTTTTTTGAGGGGTCCCAACCTCTCAACCCTCATCATCATCACGTCTCATATGAACCAAGGCAACTGCTTCCTAGTTTGACTTTCTACTTTCATTCTCATCCATTCTCCATACAGCTGCCAAAATAACCTTCCCACAGCACAGTGTAACTCCCTGCCTAAAGAATCTTATATTTCCTTACATTTCACTGAAACGGTTTCATGACTCAGAAGCCTTTTCTGATCTATTTATTGGTATTCTCTCCCTCCTGAAATCATTCTGCACTGCCTTATCTGTGTTACCCTGGTTTCCTCCTCCTGCCTCTAACTCCCAGTCAAATCTAAAGTTCTTCAGGGCTTAGTCAGGATTATCTTTCTTTTGTTTTTTGCCTCTGATGCCTGGCACATTGACTTGTATATAGTCTGCATTTAAATGCCTACTGTCTAGACAATGGAACAGAGTTTACAGAGCTAATACAAATGCATATAAATGAATGGGAACTGCAGATGGGCAATGAAGTGGGCCTTGAATGTACCAGAAGGAAGAGAGTGGGCTAAAATGTTAACACATCAAGTGTCTGTCAATTCACTGATTTGGGAACATCCTCCACCAAAGCAGTATACGACAGTAATTCTTCAAGAGATTAACTGAGACTGATAAATCAAATGACTTGCCCATGGCCATGTAGCTGATCAGAAATGGAACTGAACTTAGATCTTCCTGACTGCACATCTAGCACTCAATCCATTAGGGAATTAATTTCTTTGATTTTGGTAGAATTTGCTTCTAAATATTATCTAGTCCTAGGGTTTTCCTCTTTGAGTACGCATATACATCTTGTACAACTTCTTTTCCTTAAACTATTATTTAAATTCTCTCTTTCTTATTCTGATAATCTGGTTAATTTTGGATTTTTGCAATGATTCACCCATTTACCTTAAGCTGATAGTTTTATTGGCACAGAGTTGGGGAAAAGTTTTTAATCACTTATTTTATTCTTTCTCCATTTGTTGTGAATTTTTCATTTTTGATATCGGCAATTCTTTTTGTTTTTAAAAATGAAATTAACTAATGGTTTATCTATTTCATTTCCAAAAAAAGTTTAATTTATTAATTCAATGGGTTCCCCCCCCAATTTTATTAATCTCTTCTTTGTCTGCAGAATCTTTTTTTTTAAAGGCATTTGGGGTTAAGTGACTTGCCCAGGGTCACACAGCTAGTAAGTGTCAAGTGTTTGGTCTGAGGCAGGATTTGAACTCAGGTCCTCCTGACTTCAGGGCTTGTGCTCTATCCACTGCGCCACCTTGCTGCCTCTTGCAGAATAACTTTTAATCCTTTCTTCAATGGCTCCTTACTGAATATTTTTTTTTATTGTACTGTGGTAAATAAAGGAGGCATTTAATATTATTGCTTTTCTTCATTCGGTCAGTTTTTGTTGTTGTTTTTGGGTTTTTTTTACTAGGCAATGGGGGTTAAGTGACTTGCCCAGAGTCACATAGCTAGTGAGTGTTATATGTCTGAGGTCACATTTGAACTCAGTTCCTCCTGACTCTAGGAGGGCTGGTGCTCTATCTACTGCACCACTGAGCTGCCCCTCTGCCAATTTTTTTAAAGGTGTCACGCACAACTGAGAAACATGTACTCCATTCTATTTCCCTCTGACAACCGATGACATTAGGGTTCTAAGTGACAATTGTTTCTTTGTCCCTTATTAGAATGTAAAAACTTCATCCTCGGAATATATACTCCTTTCAGTTGCTCAAACATATCTACCTTTTATGCTTCTTTTGAATCCTTCAAAGATTCTATTCTATTTTTTATCAAGTGTGCTTGGAAGCCCTACATTCTATTAAAGACCCATTTTCCCCTCAAAGGATTATGCTGAGTTTTGCTGGGTAAATTCCACCCAGCTGACAGAGGTTAGAGATAGGAGCAGTTTACTGGAACTTCACCCAGGGGCATGCCTGCCCTTGGGAGCTGGCAAAGATCAAAAAATAAGGTAGCAATCAGAAGTCACATTAGATCTGACTTCTCAGGGCACACTACATATTTACAAGAGAAAAAACTGGAACATGGTAGAGAATGAAATCCAGTCAATCCTTACTCTTTCCAAATTTTAAAACTTAACCCCTTTCTTTAGAAACAACACTCAGAAAGACTGGGTTGGTGTTTGAATGTTTATCTGCATTGATAATAAATTACATGGCCATTAACAATAATTTCACGGTTTAATACTGAAAGAGGTGAAGCTAGCCTATATGAGAAGAGATTCCCTCACAGCTTTATTCTGGTGTTGGGCTGAACCTAATAGAGTGTTTGTGCAATATAAGTAGTTTCTGAAAATATTATACAACATATCCACTGAATCAGTAGCAGAAGGGGTAAGGAGCTCCCATGGCTGCTCCCAAGTTCCTCTGAAAAGTAGAGCATCACAGCCCCACACCCCACAAAAGCTATACTGTCACTGTCGTCTGCTTATTAATGGCATATTACAGACACCTATTCAGGTTTGTATGAGTTAAATTTTGGAGGAAAGGGGTAGCTAGGTGGCACAGCATATAAAGTATTGGTCCCGGAGTCAGGAGGATCCGAGTTCAAATTCAGCCTCAGACACTTGACACTTACTAGATGTGTCACTTAACCTCAAATGCGTCACCCCCCCATCAAAAAAAAAGGAAAATAAGACCTATTCAGACTAATAAAATATTACCAAATATTTTGTGATGTGACCCTAAATGAAATTAAAATTTAAATATTATTTATTTACATGAATTCAAGTTCCCCAGATAGTTACTTTTCCCCCCCATTCAAACTTTTATAATACTTTCTTATTTTAATCCACCTAGAATACATAGAATGGTCAGGAGAAAAAAGCACATTTTTTAACTTACCTTCTGCTAAGACAAAGCATGACTCTGTATATAAACCACTATGAAACTGGTATTCATTAGTTCAGGAAAATAATGGAATCTTTCTTTGGCAGGGGTGGCATGGTGGTAGAGGATCAGAACCTATGATTTTGCCAGGGAACTCCTGATATGGAAAACTGCCTTCAGAGATACAGATGAAATCTATTTTACAGTGTGTCTTGGGCAGTAAGATAAAAGTAATTTGCCCATGATCACACAACTAGATAAATATCAGAAAAAAAAATTGAACCCAGGTCACCCTTGCTTTAAAGGCAATCATCTATCCATTATACAATGTTTTCTCTCAACTAATAAGGCATCTTTAATGGTGATACAATAATGGTCAACATAACGCTATAGCCAAACTCTACTTTCAGATACATTTAACGTTTATAACTGTGGTTACACCACAGCCAAACAAAATTGTATATATGCGTTTTGTACTACATGATTAATCCCAAGGAGGCTTGCCTTATTAGGATGGTAAAGAGAATTTTTAGCATCCCTAGAAATCTTCATTTCAGAGTGACTTGTTAGGACTCCCAGGGAAATTTCTTAGTGGGTAGAGAATAAGGTTATAAAGCACATAATACTATATCTGTGGACAAAATGATTTTATTCCTTTTCTCTACAAAACTCATACTGATAATCCAGACAGGTCATTCTGTGGAAGAGATGTAATTAATTTTCTCAATTCATTAATAAGCTCCTCTGGAAAAAAAAATATTGCTTCTTGATACAGAAAGGATATGGCTTTACTAAGATTCAGTTGCACTGTTCCTGTAGGATCTTCCAAGAAATATTTCCCCTAAAAATATTAAAAGAAAAAAGTAAAAGCATATGCAAAAATTAGCAACTGCTTCCTAATCAAAAGTAACAATTATCATAATGTAGTATGGTGGAAATAGCATGGACTAGCAGTCCAAACACCTAAGTTAAAATTCCAGATCTGCTACTTTGTTAGACATGGCAGTATGGGAAATTTATTTAATTTGATACTCAGTTTCCACAACAATAAAAGAGATACCCCTACCTCTACCACACAACAAATGAGATAATATACGTAGAAGCAACTTCTCGTCGTTTGGTTGTTTCAGTCACGAACAACTCTTGGTGACCCCGTTTGGAGTGTTCTTGGTACGGAGATTAGAGCAGTCTGCCATTTCCTTCTCCAGCTCATTTTACAAATGAGAAACTGAGGCAAACAGGATTAAGTGATTTGCCCAGGGTCACACAGCTAAGAAAGTGTCTGAGGCTGAATTTGAACTCAGGAAGATAAGTTTTCCTGACTCCAGGACTGGCCACCTAGCTACCAGAAGCAACTACACTGGGCTAAATAAATAGAAGGTAGTATTATTTTCCTTATAATTAATAAAACAAAAGAGCAAGCAAAATATACTCAATAACCCAGACTTCCTTTTCTAAACAGAGTTCTTTCCTTTGTTCTATTATATTCAACCTATTTTTTATCCATACTGCAACGTCCAATTCCTCTACCCCTCCCTACTCTTTCAGGACATCACTCAAGCTCTGACTTCACCTTCTTCCTTTCCCGATCCTTCTCCTGTGGTTAACAAATTCAACTCCATTCTGTCCTCTACTCTCAAATCCTTTGGTCCTCTGTCCTTTCACTGCTCATGTCTTGTCAAAATCCAAACCAGGATTAATTTCAATATTGACTACTTGCTGAGCTAGGAAAAGACCCAAGAAAGCTAAATGGGTCCACTAAAAATGCACATTATCTACAATGATCAAACACAATTCCAGAGGATGAATAGTTAAGCATACTACCCACCTCTCAACAGAGAAAAGCGCTGACTCAGGGCAGAGAATGAGACATACATATACATACTGATGTATGCCTGTATACATATATACGTATACATACAGAGAGAGAAAAAAGAGGAGAGAGAAAGTCACACAATGGGGGCAGCTAGGTGGCGCAGTGGATAGAGCACTGGCCCTGAAGTCAGGAGGACCTGCGTTCAAATCCGGCCTCAGACCACTTGATATCACATTGACTAGCTACATGACCCTGAGCAAGTCACTTAAACCCAACTGCCTTAAAAAAAAAAGTCATACAATGAAGCTAACTGGGTCCATTAGAAATGTACGTTATCCATAACGACCACAGAATTCCAGAGTTGATTCTGATTCCGAATACTCTCTCTTCTCTGGACTTTCCTGATAACACTCTCTCCTGATTCTCCTCCTGTCCTTCCGAGCAGACCTATCATTTCCTTTGCGGTTAATGATTCACACATCACACTCTCTAACTGTGGATATATCCTAAGACTGCATCCTAGAGGCCCTCTCTTTCCACACTGTGTCACTTGATCAGCTAAAAAGCATTTATTATAACTATGTGCCAGGCATGCTAAGCCCTGAGGATATAAAGAGCTCCCATTGGTTCAATTATCACCCATGTGAAGATGACTCTCAGATCTGTATATTCAGACCTAGTTTTTTACCTGAGTCCCAGTCCCATATTTCCGACTGGCTACTGGGTATTTCATGTTCCGTAGGCATATCAAACTTAGTGTGTCTAAAACTGAATTCATTACCTTCTCCACCCTCGACCCTACCTACATACAGCTAGCAAAGTATCTGTAATGGAATCTGAATTGGAGTCTTCCTGACTTGAAGTCCAGCATACTATCTTTTTTATAGCAGAGGTGTCAAACTCACAGCCAGCAAAACTGCCTAGTGCTGTCCTAAGCAGATTAAATGTATTTGGGAAATGTCAGTTTGTGGTTTTTCTAAGTCAAAATGCAGCTTACGGGGATTCTTTTCTATCTGAGTTTATTTTATGTTGTTTTATACAAACTGCCCTTTCTCCAAACAGATCATATGAGTGCACATCTATAGCTGACTCCTGTGTGTTTCCTTGATTCAAGCACATGCTGTTCTTGCTTTTCATAATTTAGGCCACGTGGACTATGTAGGGGAAACACAACAGCACTACATGTCTAGTGAGGAGGGTTTAATGCCTTTGCTATGTCATCTAACCTCGCTGGGCCTCCTTTTCCTTATACGTAAAATGAAAAGACTGGTCCAAGTCTCTCAGGTTCCTTCTGTGCTTGACGTGCTATGGTCCTAGTTCTGTCTCTTAAGATTCTGGTCGTGCTTCTCAATATAGGAAAAGTGAGACAGTTCAAAGCCTTAAGATTCACAGTACCCATTGATTTAGTGGCTAATTCTAACAACATTTAAGATTATTCTTCTGTACCAGTGATTGATTAGCTCAGTTAGGATCCTGCAGTATCTTAGTTCTGGATACTTTATAATCAATTTTATGAAGAAAAGGTTAAGTAGCAGACATGTGAGAGAAAGAACAGAAGGAACTATGAACTTTGTAGGAAGGTTTTGTACAACTGAGGTTTAAAAAAAAAGTTTCCCTAAATCAAAACGCTGAATGTAAAGCAGTTTAAGTGTAACCTACCTCTTTCATTTGGATTATCATCCCAAGAACAATCACTTCTCCAATTTTGGCTGTACTGCCCAATAAGGTTTCTATTGCTTTAAGCTAAAAGAAAAAAAATTTCTCAGACTTACAAATGCATACATTCAAGAAATTTACTTCTAAAAGCTAAATGTTTTATACAATATTGACAAATGATTATTAAAATTATATGATAAGCTATTTTTTAAAAATCCTAAACCTGCACCAAGACTTTTTAGGACACTGTATAATTCATGTCTGTTTAAAAACTTTTATGCGCATTCCAATGCTCTCAAAAAAATTTTAGTTCAATGTCTCAAATTCATGTGAAGGTGATCTTGGATTCTCAAAGGCTATAGCTGCTGTTTGTCCTTTGTTCTCATTTGGAAAGGCTTCAAGTATAGTCTCAGCAATAGAATATACTTGATTTTTGAGGAGCAGCACAGCTGGCACAAAGAATCTTATCACTAACAGGTTGGTCATTGATGAAAAATTCTTTGGCTCCAAAATGGTGCTCAGTTTTGTGCTTCTTTACTAACGTTTGCAGTAGAAAAAAAGATGGTGCTAAGAATTATAGAGACCATCTATAAATACTAACTTACCTAAATGTGAAATCCTTGCCAGTGACCAATAAACGGATATGCTATTGAAAGAATTTAACTGAATCAATCTCTACATTCTCGCTATAAATTAAATCTGAAGGCAAAGGTTGCAGCTTAATGGAAGGACAGGTTCTTCTTGGGAAGGCAAATAAAAGAACTGGGAAAGTTGGTTTTATCTTGTGCCCAAAGGCAGTAAGAAAAATAAATTCTTAGGACACGTGGTCTCACATTGTAGAGCTCATGATGCGAATTTGAGAAAAAGACCAACATGAAAACGAATTATTGCAGATGTATTATAATACCTGTTTAAGTAGATGAAGAGGTAGAAAAATTCTATAAAGAATTTGATAAGATGCTCCAAGTTAAATCAACATATACTCTGATACTCAGTAAATCTGATGGAAAGGTGGAAATAAGTATGTATGACTAAAAATGTCAGAAAATACAGTTCAAGTAAGTAATGAGTGAAACCAAAGACTTTTGGACCACATATAAGCCTCATGCCTCTGCCTTTGGAATAGTTTAAGAATCAAAAGGTGCCAAACACAATAAATGAAATTGATAGTATTTTAACAGAAATGAAATGGCTTGTTATTGACACCAAAAATTAAGGAGATTGATGAAAGAACATCAACAATTATATGCATATATACACACAAGGGTCATCCAATTTGCATAAATATAAAACAATGCTACGATGAGGAAGTTAAAAGAGCCTAAAGACCACCTTAGTCAGCAAACACACTTGACTTATTTGCCCAGGAGAAAGAGATGGCATAGAACTCATTTGTAACATCTTATAGAAAGGATAAACAGAAGACAACTTGTGGTACCACGTATTAAAGCTTAAAACTGCATTAAGACTTTTCGAATACCCTGTACGAGATAGTTCTTGAAATGCTAGCTATATAGCATAACACAAGAGAACAAAATTAAAGGCATAAATTTTAGCAAAGGGTAGAAAAAACTATCCTTATTAGCAGACAATATCATGGTGTAGTTAGAAAATCCAAGGAAATCAGCAAAGAAGCTAAGATAATAGCTATAAAAAGATTGCACAATGCAAAATAAATCCACAAAACCATTAGCATTATATAAGCACTAAAATTCAGAAGGAACAATTAGAAAAATTACATTCAAAATAATAAATTATAAAACACTCTTGACAAAAATAAAGGGAGACAAATAACTAGGAGATATATCAACAGTTTAGATTTCTTTCTCTAAAAATTGCCAGTTCATATCATTTAACCTTATATATGAGACCCTTATCAGAGAAATACTGCAAATTCCCCCTCACCGCACCCAAAGTTATCTGTTTTTCTTCTAATTTAGCTACTTTGATTTTGTTTGCCCAAAACCTTTTGGACTTAATGTAATCACAAGTTGCCCATTTTACCTTCTGTGAGCTTCTCAATTGTCTTTGTTTGGTCGTGAACTCTTCCCCCATCTGAAAGGTATTTTTTTTTTCTGGCTCCTCTAATTGTTTATGATGTCATGCTTTATGGCTCTCTTTCTGACAAGAGCTGATAGGAAAACTATGAAGGAGTTTGGCAGAAAATGTTTTAGACCAACTTTTCAGACTTATACTACAAAAATCATAACACAAATACATGACCTGAATTACAAGGTTATCCCATAAAGTAAATTAGAAGATAATGGAATCAGAGACAAGTGGTCAAAGAATGTGTACAGTTTTTTTTTTTAATTAATGATTTTTAGTTTTCAACAATCACTTCCATAAGCTTTTGAGTTTTAAATTTTCTATCCTTCCCTTCACATCTCCCTCCCCAAAACTGTGTGCAATCTGATATAGCTTCTACATACACATTCCTATTAAACATATTTTCACATTAGTCATGCCGTAGAGCATTAGAACCAGTTGGAGGAACCACAAGAAAGAAGAAACAAAACAAAACAGAAGGAAAAAAAAGAGCAAATACCATGCTTTGATCTGTATTCAAACTCCATAGTTCTTTCTCTGGATTTGGATAGCATTTTCCATCATGTGACTTTTGGAGATGTCTTAGATCCTTGCACTGCTAAGAAGAGCTGAGTCTATCAAAGTCAGTCATCGCACAATATGGTTGTTATTTGTACAATGTTTTCCTGTTTCTCCTTACTTCGCTCAGCATCAGTCCACACACGTATTTCCAGGTTTTTCTGAAGTCTACCTGCTCATCATTTCTTATAGCACAACAGTATTCCATTATATTCATAACAACTCGTTGAGCCATTCCCCAATTGATAGGCATCCCCTCAATTTCAGATTTTTGCCACCAGAGAAAGAGTTGCTATAAATATTTTTGTACACGCGGGTCCCTTTCCCATTTTTATGATCTCTATGGGATACAGCCCTAAAAGTTTTATGGCTGGGTCAAAGGGTATGCACATTTTTATAGCCCTTTGGGCACGGTTCTAAATTGCTCTCCAAAATGGTTGGATCATTTCACAACTCCACCAACAATGCATTAGTGTTCCAGGTTTAGAAAAATGCAAATCAAAACAACTCTGAGGTACCACATCACACCTTATCAGACTGGCCAACATGACAAAACAGAAAAATGATAAATGCTGGAGAAGATGTGGGAAAATTGGAACGCTAATACATTGTTGGTGGAGTTGTGAAATGATCCAACCATTTTGGAGAACAATTTGGAACTATGCCCAAAGGGCTACAAAAATGTGCATACCCTTTGATCCAGCAATAGCACTTCTAGGGCTATATCACAAAGAGATCATACAAATGGGAAAGGACCCACATGTACAAAAATATTCATAGCAGCTCTTTTTGTGGTGGCAAAGAACTGGAAATTGAGGGATGCCCATCCATTGGGGAATGGCTGAGCAAGTTGTGGTATATGAACGTAATGGAATACTATTGTGCTATAAGAAATGATGAACAGGCTGACTTCAGAAAAACCTGGAAAGACTTATATGGTCTGATGCTAAGTGAAGTGAGCAGAACCAAGAGGACTTTGTACACAATAACAGCCACGTTATGCAATGACTAAGATTGTTAAACTGAACGCTTCTCAGCATTACGAGGATCTAAGACATCTCCAGAGGCCTCAGGATGGAAAATGCTGTCCACATCCAAAGAAAGAACTATGGCAGTCGAATCGCTATCACTTATTTTTACCTTCTGTTGAATTTTGTTTCATCTTTCTGATGGTTCCTCCTATTGGTTTTAATTTTGGGGAGGGTGAGGGAGAGGAAGGAGAAGAAAAATTTTCAACTCGAAAGCACGTGGAAGTGATTGTTGATAAATCAAAATAAATTTTTTTTAAAAAGAGTGATTTATGCTATCACTTATTTTTACCTTCTGTTGAGTTTTGTTTCATCTTTCTGATGGTTCCTCCTATTGGTTTTAATTTTTACTTACAACATCACTAATGTGAAAATATGTTTAACGGGTATGTAAATGTAAAGCCTATGTCAGATTGTGCGCGTCTTGGGGAGGAAAATGGAGAAAAATTTTCAACTCAAAAGCATATGGAAAAAAAAACATAAAAAAAGGAAAAAAAGAAAAAAAGTGATTTAGAGCATTTTTTCATATGTCTATAGAGAGCTTTAATTTCTTCATCTGAAAACTGCCTATTCATGTCTTTTGACCATTTATTAATTGGGGAATGACTCGTAGTACTCTTAGAAATTTGACTTAGTTCTCTATATATTTTAGAAATGAGGACCTTATCAGAGATACTGGTTATAAAGATTCTTTCCAAGTTTTCTGCTTCCCTCCTAATCTTGGTTGCATTGGCTTTGTTTGTGCAAAAACTTTTCAATTTAATGTGATCAAAATTATCCATTTTGTAACATAATGTTCTCTTTGTCTTGTTGTCATAAATTCTTCTGTTCTCCTTAAATCTGACAGGTAAACTATTCCTTGCTCTCCCAGTTTGCTTACGTTATCAGCCTTTATATCTAAGTCGTGTACCCATTTTGACTTCATTTTGGTATATGTTGTAAGATTTTGGTCTATGCCTAGTTTCTGCCATACTCTTTTCCAGTTTTCCCAGCAGCTTTTGACAAATAGTGAGTTTTTATCCCAGAAGCTGGGGTCTTTGGGTTTATCAAACAGTAGATTACTATAGTCAATAACTACTGTGTCTTACATACCTAACCTATTCCATTGATCTACCACTCTTTTTCTTAGCCAGTACCAAGTAGTTTTGATGACTGCTGCTCTAAAATACAATTTAAGATCTGGTATGGCTAGGCCACCTTCCCTATCATTTCTTTTCATTAGTTCCCTTGCTATTCTGGACCTTTTGTTCTTCTAAATGAATCATTATTATTTTTTCTAGCTCAATAGAATAATTTTTGGTAATTTGATTGGTATGGCACTGAATAAGTAAATTAACTTAGGTAGAATTGTAATTTTTATTGCAAACTATATATTTTCCCCTGAAAACATGTCATTTTTGGTATATTTGTTACATATATTAAGAAGAGGGATAAGGACTTAGGGACTGGATCTGTAATTTGATTGGTAGAGGCAACCCCCACAGGAGCAAACTCCCTCTATCAATGCAGATTGGTATTTTCTCAGCAACTTAAAGTCTTAAAGAGTTGTCATAAACACTGAAAGGTTTAGTGATTTCTCCAGGGTCAAACAGCAAATATATCAGGGGAAGGACTTGAATGCTAGTCTACCTGGCATTAAGGCTAGCTCTCTATCCACAACTGAGATTTCACCTTAGAAGCAAATCAGCAAATTAAAGATGCTCGGAGAGAATCTGCGAAGAAAGGCACACTGATACACTTGCAGGAGCTGTAAAGTTGTTCAACCACTTTGGATTTCAATTTGGAATTATGAAACAAAAACCAAATCTTTCATATCCTTTGACCCATGAATCCCACTACTGGACAGATAACCCAAGGAAGTAAAAAACAAATAAAACAGCCACAGCAACACTCTGTATGGTAGCTAAGAAATGGGAAAAAACAAACAAACAGCAAGTTCCTGTTGATCAGTGAGTTAAAAAAAAACCTATGTTACATTTGGTAGTAAGAAATAATGAATATGAGGAATTCAGAAAAATATGGTTAAATTTCTATGAAATAATGATAGAAAATTCACAAAGTCAAGAGCACAATAATGTTAATAAACAAATCATTAAAAGGCAAACTGAATAAAACTGAAGTTTTGAGTAATACCAGAAGGTCCTGGAGAAGAAACAATTAAACATATCTTCTACTGCATGACTATCATATATTTTTAAACAAGGTTTCTGTACCAAGTATTTTTGTGTAATTATTTTTCTTTGTCACAAAGGACAGCTCAACCTGGAGGAGCACTGGAAAATAACTATGGTGCCAAGGCAAGAGAAAGCAATACCATCTTTTTTTTTAAAGAAAGATAATCACAAACAAAAGGTGGAAAAGATAAGCAAAAATTTTTGCAACAAACTCTCTTCATTATGAAGAACACAGATGCCACCACATTTAGATCCTAATATCATAGTACCAGATATGCTTACACAGGAAATGGAAATAGGACTGAAGAGAACAAAGATGGGAAACTCAGTTGAACTAGACCAGATATACACAGAAAAAGAAGCAAAATTGTTTTGATGATTTTGAAAGAATGTTTTTCAAGGAAGGATGGCAGCAAAAGCGTAGAAAAATATAAGACTAATATTATTAGTACAAAAAAGGGCAACTATAAGAATATCAATAACCTAACTGTAAGCTTACTTTCTTATCTATATAAACTTTTTATGAAAATAATTTACACATGTATAGAAGGTATCCTTGATAGGGTTATTAGAAGGAAACTGACAGGTATTTGCAAGTGATCTTCTAGAGAAGACCGTGTTTGCTATCATAAAACCGAGTGACAAATGTAGAAAATATTACAAGTTCCCACTGCACTTACTAATTATTGATTTAAAATCTCTTCCAACAAGCTATATGCTGGCATATATAAAATTAAACAAAATTCCTTGAAAGACTTAACAGATAGAACCTGTTGGATGATTTTCTAATCATTAATATCAAGCAAAGAATAAAATAGGGAAATTTGGGCTTGCCAAAGTCATTTTCCACCATGCAGACAGCCACCAGGGTCCAATTCAAAGCAGGATCCACTCTAAATTTTTATGAGGTCTATCAAATATTCTGGTTCACGGACAGGTAATGCTGATTGGGTCCACTACAGATTTATGTTACATAATCTCAACTAGACCCTCACTATGGCAAGGCAATCTTTTTACACCTCCCTAATTGATTCACTATCCCATTGACCAAAGTAGCTTTTCCAAATCTTTTCATCCCTCTTCAACCTTCCTTTGCTTCCTCTCTATCCTCCCTCAGCTTAGAATTTTTGCTCCAATTTAGTAAAAATTGAAGCCATTTGCCAAGAGCTCCCTTCCCACATCACTCCTCATTTTCACATGACCTACATTTCCTCTATCCCAGTAACTGCTGGGTCATAGGAAGGGGTGGCTCTTCTCCTTGCCAAGGGAAACTCCTCTGCACATATAAGTAATTCTATTCTCTTATCTTCAGTAGATTCCCTCCAGTATCATTCCTACTCTCTTATTGATCTTCAATCTCTTCCTGTCTATGGGTGGCTTCCCTACTGCCAACAACCACGTTTCCCCCATTCTCAAAAAGCTTTCACCTTTTCTATCTCCACTAGGTATCATCCAATATCTCTCCTCTCTTTTGTGGCTAAACATCTTGAGGAGTTCATCTACAAATGGTGTCTCTACCTCTTCACTCTCTCCAGTCTGGCCTCTGATTTCATCATTAAACTAAATCTGCTCACTCAAAAGTCACAAGTGATCTCTTAACCTAATGACCTTTTAAAAGTCACCCTTCTTGACCTCTTTATAACTTCTAAGAGTGCCAGTCACCCTCTTTTACTGTCAGTCGCTCTCTTCTCTGCAGGTTTCTGTGGCACTATTCTCTCCCAGTTGCTCCTGCCTATCTGCTCCTTCTCAGTCTCTTCTGCTGGATCTTCATCCACACCAGAGCCGCTAACTATGACTGCTCTCTACAGCTCTCTTCTGGGCCCTCTTCTCCCTCTATCCTATTTCGCATGATGATCTTACCTGCTCCCATGGATTCAATCATCATCTTTATGCAGATGGTCCTTATATTTATTTATCCAGCTCTGACGACCCCCGTCTCAATTCTCCAAATGCATCTTGACAACACCTTGAAACGGATGTTTTGTAGACATCTCAACCTCAGTACGTCCAAAACTGAACACATTGTCTTTCCCCAGAAGCCCTATTACCACTATCCTTCCAGTCACCCAAGTTTACTACCTACGTGTAATCCTTGACTCCTCATTAACACTCCATGTTAATCTGTTGCTAAGGCCTGTCAATTCATACTATGTCGCGTATATGCCTCCTTCTCTTTTCTGACACTGACATCACCCTGGTCCAGGACCACTATTCTAGTTCACCTTTTTTTTTTAAAGATTTTGCCAGTTTGTTGGATGCAAGGTGAAACCAAATGATTGTTTCAATTTCACTTCTCTTATTATAGTGGAAAAGTCTTTCATATATGGTTGTTAATACTTTGCAGGTCTTCTGAGATCTGTATATCCATATCTTTGAACCACTCATCCATTAGGGAATGACTTTTGGTCTTATATATTTATTTGTGTTCTAGCTATCTATTCATAAATGTGTGTGTGTGTGTGTGTGTGTGTGTGTGTGTGTGTGTGTGTAAGTAACATCAGACCCTTATCAGAGATATTTCATAATACTTTCTCTAGTTGACCATTCCCCTTCTTCATTGCACTGTATGAAAGTTTTTCAATTTCATGTAATGGAGATTATCTATTTTATATTTTGGGCTTATGTCTCTCCCTTGTTTGGTTAAGAATGCTCCCCCTCGCTCTAACTGTAAAAAGCACCTGCTCTAGTTCTCTAATTATTTATGGTGTGACTTTTTGTATTCAGGTTTTTATCTCACTTATGGTTAGACATGGACAAATCACACAGGATGAGTAGACGTAAAAATGTTGTAAAATACCTTTTAGCTGGAAGGACTTAAATGAGATCATGGATCCATTTGAGTACATGTTGAGCTCTAACAGCTAAAGCAGTAGCTTGACAATGGATTACTAACAGCTTTAAGTATTTCTCAATAATGAATTAAGCAACATTTCATAAAATGACTTATTATACATGAAAAATTTATAAATCAAGTAGAAATATGAACCTACATGTGGAATAATCTTACCCACTCACAACCTTGTAAATAGCCAGGGTATGAATTACTAGGAGTAATAGGTATATTGTAAAAATAATTAATTTTAGTATCCACATGCTTATTGGATGTGGATGGGTTATTAAAAATAAACATGTGTTGAGTTTTTTTATACTTTCAGAGAAGTCATGATAGTTATATATATGTATAAGTGAAATCATATTGTCATATTTTTTTCTCACTTTTCTAAAATCTGACCCTGAAAGAGCAGTTCCTAGGCTACAGATTTGTAATCTGTACCACTTTTTTGTTTGTTTGTTTTTGCTAGGCAATGGGGTTAAGTGACTTGCTTAGGGTCACACAGCTAGTAAGTGTTATGTGTCTGAGGCCAGATGTGAACTCAGGTCCTCCTGATCCAGGGCTAGTGCTCTATCCACTGCACCACCTAGCAGCCCAATCTGTACCACTTTTGAGCAACAGGTTTTGGCAATCATGTAGGATGACTGCCCATTTCATACCAGCACTCTATTTGTAGATAGCGAAGTCAGAAATATAGAAAGAAACTTTAATAAGACTGAAGAGAGGCAACAAATACAACATGATTTCATTTAAAATGATTTAAAAGTACTATGCAATGTTTTAGACAAGGCAAAGAGAGGACTCCAAAGTGTTTCACAACTCAGCATTCAAGTTCCACAGACATGCTCAATATAAGAGTACATGTTGGTGAGTAAGTAATATCATTTTCCAAAACTCCACAAATGAATTTGGTCTCTAGTGAACTCTTCTGATACACCTTAGAGCTCTAATACGAATTCTTATAATTAGAATTCTGCCTCCTTTTCATCTTACTGAGAAGGGCAACATTACAGTAGTTTATAAAAAGACTACCATGTCATTCTATTTCACTTAGAATTCAAGAAACCAAAAACCAAAAACCATAAATAAGTAGAAAACCTATTTATTCACTCACCCCAGAGTTCTAGTAAAATATTCTAACCTGAAATTTGCTTCTTTCATCAGGACGAGCACCTGTTGCTAGAGGAGTAAACAATTCATGTCTTTGGGTTCTCTATGAAAAAAGAAGATTTACTTGGGTTAATGAGGCAGACATTTCTTAATCCTTGAGACTCACCATAGTAGTTTGCTTAAAAATTATTTTATAATTGGCATTATTCAAATAACTACAACAATCCTAAAGGAGTAAACATGGAGAGGAAAAAACTCTGGTAAAATATAACAGTAAACCTTATTACCATACTGCTCAATTTAAAGGATTAAGGGAAATATCTATCGTTTCTTTCAGTTCACAACTGTGTTAAATTTTTTCAAGGAATGTACTTTGTAAGGGAATTTGTTGGGAAACTCTATTGCATCAAAACAAAATTAATCAAAGTTGTTTTTAAATAAAATAAAACTAGCATTACTGAAAGCTTGCTAAATTTGCAATTCCAAATATCAAAGATTAAAGAATTTAAGAGAATTAATTTCATGGCTTATCCAACCTACACTAATAATATTCAGTTCTCTAAAGCTGACTGAAAATATTCCAAATGCCTCAGCTATTGCAGAAGAAATAACTAGCTCTAAATTTATTTTTTAAAGCCTCTATTTCTCTAAAATAAAGGCTTATCATCCTTTGCTCCTTGTAATATTCAGTCATGGAGTCTTGGCCTGATAGATTTGTTCTGGTCAAATATGGCCTTGAGCTAGATAAAGAATTGTGAAAGAAATCTGGAGTGTGAGAAGAATGTGAGGTAGTGAATTTAGAGAGAAGAAATGTGGGAATATCTGTAGAGAAACTAAAGAACTTGAAATAAAGGAGAAAAAGGATGTGAAAAGACCTAAGCAGAAGGACTTGAAGACAAAAAAAGGAGAAAAGCAAAAGGACTCAAGTTAAAGAATATGAACTGAAGTAGGTACAAAAATGATCCTATCCTATGCCCAATAATTCCACTGTTGGGAATATACCCTTAACGTGTTATAAAACAACAGCAACAAAGAGCAACTCTGTTAAACACTGCTGAAGCAGGATTAACGGGATTGGAAAGTCAGGGGTAACCATTAGCTGTTGTTTGTCCTTTATTCTCAAAGAGAGTGACATCAGGAAAGTGATGTCCTGACTAGCAAGTGAGGAAGGGCTGTGCAAAGTGACCAGCCTCACTCTCTCCTCCAGAACCCTCTGGGGTCCAGTGAAAAGATATAGATCAGGAGGACTGCAGATGGTCCTGGATGTAGCAGGAGATCTTGGCCTTTTTATGCTAAGCTCTTTCCCAGGTCTCAGTTTGACTGAGGCAATGCCCACTCAGTGATTAAGGCTAGGTAAGAAATAAGGTAAAGAATGACTTCTTTTAACTAGTAAAAACAAAGAAACAATCTGGGAGAGGAAGAACCTCAGGGTTTCTGGCCAAAACAGAAACAATTACTACAAGAACCCAAACAATGACCAAGTGAGGTTTGGGGTGGGACCTACTGTGGGCCAATCAATGAGAGCCAGAGTGATTTGGGTTTAAGGCAAGTTCCTTAAGAAAGAAATCTAGCCCATAAATCCCAAGATATTTTGCAAGGTTTTAGCTATCAAAATGTATATTCCGGGCAGCTAGGTGACAATGGATAGATCACTGGTCCTAGAGTCAGGAGGACCAGAGTTCAAATTCGGCCTCAGACATTCAACACTTACTAGCTCAGTGACCCTGAGCAAATCACTTTTAACCCCAATTGCCTTACCAAAAAGCAAAAACAAAAAAAGAAAGAATTTTATATTCCTTTGGGCAGAGCACCCACAGGAAAGGAGGGAGAGAAGGAGCACTGCTCAACTGGAACTGGCTAGCTGGGTTCCCAGTGGGGCAGCTACTACTTTGTTTGTCCTTATTTCTCCAAGAGGACCAATGCTATCAGGAAGGTGACGTCCTGACTTGTAAGTGAACTGGATTTAAGCGAGGCAGGGCTGTGCAAAGCCGCCAGCCTCACTGTCTCTTCTTGAGCCGTCTGGGTCCAGGGGCAAGATCTTAAGTCTCAGTTTGACTGAGGCAGCCCCCATTCAGTAATTAAGAAGAGGGTTCTCATGTAAAATGGACTAAATTTTCTCATTAAAGTAAAAGATGTAGTCCTCACCTGAGAGAAATTGGGGAAGTAGAGGTGTGGGAGGCTTGAAACAGCTTCTGACATATGGAACCAATTAGAAAACAATAAAAGGATTGCCTTGCTGTAGTGAGGGCCCAGTCAAAACTTAATTTATAATGTACCCAGTCAGCAGAGTTATATGACTTCCGTTAGCTCTGCTCAGCAGCACAAATGGGGGAAAGGAGGTAGAGAAGAGAGGAGGAAAGGAGAGGAGAGAAAGGGAAGTAAAAAAGAGAAGGGAAGGGAGGGAAAAAAAGAGAAGAAGCATTTATTAAGTGCTTACTGTGTACCAGGCACTATTCTAAGTGCTTTGTCCATTCAAAAATGATCCTCATTTTACAGCTGAAAAAACTGAGGCAGACAGACATTAAGAGACTCGCCCAGGGGCCACACAGTATCTGAGGCTAAATTTGAACTCAGGTCTTCCTGACTCCAGACTCAGCGCTCTATTGTGTCAACAAAATGCATGGAGTCATCCAGGGCTAAGGTTTGGCAGGGCAGTAAGAGAAAGAAAAAGGCAGTGAGAAATTTAGAAGAAAACAGTGTAGAAGAATTCAATTGGCTGACAATTAGTCAAGATTGTAAAGCGAGGAAAGTAAAGTGAGATCAGAAATGACGGCTCATCATAGAACCAAAAGCCACAAAGGCACAGTGAAGGGGATGGGCAAGTGTGAAGAGGGAAATGGGGAGTTAGGGTTAGAGAATGAGGTTAACAGCCTGGGAGATAGGACTGGCGATAGCTCGCTCCTCTGCAGCTGGAGAGAAACAGGGCAAGAAACAGAACTCTACTGGGGACTTGGAGGGAGGGACTGAAAAGCTGCCATGATACTTTATGCATGGCTACTAAACAAGGTTAATTGGTTTACTAGTATTCAATATTATGTTTTTCATTCAGAAGCTAATTTTTAAAAAGAAATACAGAAGATGGATCCAAAGGGCAGGTTACAGAAGGTTAATACAAGAATACCATCACAAGTACTAAACTATTTAATATGTACTAAGACTAGCAAGGAAAGCTATAGACACCAAAAAGAGTTGACAGGATGTTTTATGGGAGAAATAAAAAGGATTAGAGAGGGGAATAGGACAGATGAGGACAGATGTGACAATGATAAAAAAAGAACCATTCAATTCCTGTTTTGTTTCTGCTTTCTCTGTCAATAAAAGTGGTCTTTGGGCTGGAAAGGCCAAACAGAAATGTCTAAGAGGCATTACTGGTCTACTGTAGCAGGAATCTGAGATGAGCAAAGAGAAAGTGGATAACTGAGCTTTGCTTAATAAATTTATGTTACTTGGCCCAGATGAACTACATCCTAGGATAATGACATAATGGGCAAATGTAACAGAAACACTGTCAATGTTTTTTGTTTTGGGGTTTTGTTTTGTTTTTTCAAGGCAGTTGGGATTAAGTGACTTGCTCAGGATCATACAGCTAGTAAATATCAAGTGTCTGAGGCAGGATTTGAACTCAGGTCCTTCTGACTCCACAGCCAGTGCTCTATCTACTGCACCACATAGCGGCCCTGTCAATATTTTTTGAAAAAAATTTAAGGAAACAAGAGAGGTACCACGGGACTCAATTAAGAGAAATATTGCCTCAATTTTCAAATAAAAGACTTGAATCTGCAAACTATAGGCAAACTTGGTGTAGTCTTTGTTTCTTGCCAAAATTTTACAAAGTACTATTAAAGGGATTGTTAACAACTATCTAGCAGAGTAAGAATTAATGAAATAAAGCCAGGATATTGGGCATCTTCCAGAAAAAGTCATGACAGATTAACCTCAGGGGCATGTTGTAAATATAGTTTACCTAGCTTTTAGAAAGCCTTTGACAAAATCAATCATAATAATGGGGTACAGGACCAAGTCGGCCCCCAAAAAACCCTTTCTGGAACTTTCCTTGAACTCTCTGGCAGTTGCCACAGTCCTATCAGCTGGGCTTTCCTTATTGCTTAAGCCCAGTCTCCCAATTTTTTGTTACCCTAATTGAGCCTAGCCCTCCATTGTCTGTTACCACAGCCTGGATGCCCCTTGCCTCCATTTCCCATCCAGATCCTCCCTAGACCCCCCTCCAGTCACCCCAGCTTACTGGCCACTCCCATCAAAATACTCCTTCTCCCAGGTCCCTCCTCCAGTCACTCCAAACTCCTTGGCCACTCTGAGATCCCTCCCACAGTCTTTCTGTATATAAGATCCATCACGGCTGCCACGTGGGGGCTGAGATTTCTCATCTTTACGAGTGGCACAAATCTCTAGATTCCTTAAGAGTCTGGCCAATATGGCTGATCTTTAACAAACCTTGCCTTTGACTCAAAGAAGGCTTGGGTCAAATTCATTTGGGCAGGACCCACGTGTCATGATTTTGGGGTCCAGCACCCCTAAACCTCAACAATATTATTGTTATGAAAAACATGGGTAGGTGTGGACTAGATGATATTAGAGTTACATGGATTCAGAATTAGTTGAATAGCCAGATCCAAATGACAGTCATTAATGGGTATATGTCCACTTGGAATAAGGTCTCTAGTGGGGTGCCCTGTGCTATTTAGCATTTTATTCAATGATCTGGATAATGGCAGACATTGTGTACTTATTAAATTTGCATATATCACAAAGTTGGAAGGAGTATCAAATATATTGGATAAATATTAGGAGAAAAAAAATTTCAACAAATTAAGATGTGTAGCTAAATATCTAAGATGAAATTTTTTGGTGAAAATGATTACATCTGGGTTAAAACAATCAACTTTACAAATTACAGGGGAAGATGAAGCTAGACAGGAATTTATCTGGAAAAAAATTCAGGAATTTTAGTAAACTTAAAGCTCAATGAGACAACAGTAAGATATGACAGCCAAGAAAACTAATACAATATTAAACTTCACCAAGAAAGGTTTAGCCTCCAGGAATAATAAAGTAGAAGTATATGCTGCCTTCATATTGTTTTCAATTTCTGGATATCACATTAGGAAAGACATCCATAAGTTGGAAAGCCTCTAAAAGAAAGCATTAAAAATAGGGAAGAATCTTGGGATTATGCCCTGTGAAGATTTGTTGAAGGAACTAAAAAATTTAACCTGAAGTATTGAAGACTTTGGGGGAAATATAGTAACTATCTTCAAGTGTTTGAAAGATGAATGCAACTTGTTCTCCTTAGCTCCAGAGGACAGGATTAGAACCAAAGAGAAGTTGCAAAGAGACATATAGAACAATTATATATCTAGGAGTGGTATGGGCTTGGCCAGAAGGTAACGCTTTCCCCCCTCCTGGGAATTTTGAAGCAAAGGCTAAATGACCCACTGTCAAGCAAATTATAGAGGAATTCCTCCTCAGGGATGGCGTGGAGCAGATGGCCTCAGAGGTCCCTTCAAAACCTGAGATTCCAAATCCGGCCTCAGACACATAATATTTCCTAGCTGTGTGACTCTGGACAAGTCACTTCACCCCAATTGCCTCACTAAAAAAAACAAAAACAAACCAAAAAAACCTTGAGATTCCATAATTCTTTGATTTTTCATACAGTGTAAGAAAATCCTTTTCAACATACCAAACATAGGGTCAGCCAATGATTGCCTAAACATGACAAGTGACAGAGAACTCACTAATAAATGAGTCATTCTGTCACATAAAGATGTCAGAAATATTTTACGTGTGTGTGTGTGTGCGTGTGTGTGTGTGTGTGTGTGTGAGAGAGAGAGAGAGAGAAATTTCATGGCAGTTTGAAGGCTGAACAGGAAATTCTCATGTGAGCCATGAGATCAAAATAGGGTGAGAAGGGCAACAGTCTTTATCAAATAAATATCAACTTAAAGTTTATTATTGATCCTAAATATCAGTTATTTCAGCATTACCTAGCAAATATTCCATTTTAATAAGCAAATGAAAATGATTTGCCGAAGATGGAAGGAGCTGAATGATTTTTTGAATGATTTTGCCACTTAATAGGGCAGAGGAACAAGTATTTTTACGCACCTACTATGTAACAAGCACTTTACAAACCTCTCCTTTGATCCTCAAGGTAACACTGGAAAGTAGGTGCTATTATCACCACTTTGCAGTTTAGGAAATTGAGGTAGACTTAAATGACTTCTCCAGGGTCACACAGCTAGTGTTGGAGGCTGGATCTGAATCTAGGTTGTAGTAACTCTAGGCCCAGTGCTCATCCGCTGAGCTACCACCGAGATGCCTCTAACTGTTTCAGTTAGGAAATCCGGATTTCTGAAAAAAGCATTTTGGTCTAGTGGGTTTCTATCAAACATGACCTTAGAAAACAGAGGCTTCATGTATCCCAGAATGACAAGGAAAATCATGCGGACCAGTTCTCATGTTCCACTTTTCTTCAGGCTATAGTCATGTTTGCAATGAATACAGTGGGAAAAAAAAATCAGTCAACAAGCATTTTTTAAGTGCATACTATGTACCAGGTACCCCAGTACTAGGGAACAAAAAGGCAAAAATTAGATAATCCCTGCTTTTAAAAGCTTACATTCGAACATGGGAGACAACACGTACATTCATGGGTACATACAAAGCAATACAAGGACTAGTGTCCTCCTCCCTACAAATTTACCTTGTATTTATTTTTAATATATTTTGTTTGTACTTATAGAAGTTTATAATTGGTACTAAATGTAATAAACAGGGAACTACTAGAGTTATTGAGGGGAGGGAGGAGATAACATGGGCAGACCTATAATTAAGGAAAATCATTTTGGCAGCTGTGTAGAAGACAGGTTGGAATAGGATTGGGCTTGAGGCAAGGAGAAAAATTAGGAGGCTACTGCAAAAAAAATATATCGAGGGCCTGAGATAGGACTGTGGTTTGAGTAGAAAGAAGAAAACATATTTGAGAGATGTAAAGATAGGGAAAAAAAGATCTGGAAATTAGTTAGCAAGAAGGATGAGGGAGATATCGAGAAGATGACTCCAAGGTTGTAAACCTGTGTGACTAGAAGACGGTTGTGTCCTTAACAGAAATAGGGAAGTTTAGAAAGGCTGCCAGGGATGAGTTAGTGAAGAAACAGAATGAGTTCTGCTTTAGACCTGTTGAGTTGGAGGTGCCTACAGGACATCCAGTTCAAAATGTTCAGTAGGAAGCTGGTGATGTAGGACTGGAGCTCAGAAGATACATACACACATACGCGCACGCATACATACATATATATATATATATATATATATATACACACACACACACACACACACACACACACACATATACATACATGTGTGTGTGTGTGTGTGTGTAGAGAAAGAGATGTAGTGTCCCAAAAGTCTTAGTAACTGAGTTTTAAGCTATTGAAGCTATACAGGGACACTCTATCTAGATCTTGGAGATAACTTCATAGAAATAATCATTAAGCCCACAAGAAGTGACAACATGACCAACTGAGAGAGCACAGAGGAAAGAGGTATGGACAGAGCTTTAGGATACATCCACTATTAGGAAACATGGTGTGAATGATGATCCAACAAAGAAAACTAAGAAGAAGCAGTCAAGAAAGTAGGAAGACCTAAAGCAGAACGGTATCACGAAAACCCAGAGAAGATAGGGTACCTAGGAGGAGAGGATGGCCAATAGTGTCTAAAGCTGCAGAATTCAAGAAGGATGAGGACAAAGATAAAGACACTGTATTTGGCAATTTAGAGATCATTAGTAACTTTAGGGAGAGGAGATGCAGATGAATGATGGAATTAGAAGTCAGATTGAAGAAGGGAAGAGAAAACTCATGGCAAACAGCCTCAATTTTCTTGGCAAGTACAAAGGAGAGGAAGAGCTGGTTATTCTAACTCTGTTACTAACTAGTTCGTAACCACAGAAACTTTCTGGGCCTTAGTTCCTTCTTCTGCAGAATGAGGTTGATTGGACTAGATGATCTCTAAGATTCCTTTCAGCTTCCAATCCTATGATCCTATAATACTTATTATAGTAGTTTAAATAGGTAAAGGGATTACCTAAATATTTTCTGGAGAATAAGAGAAGATGTTCAGATTGCTAAAGTTATAAGGTATTGGGTTTTTTATGTAATATATAGAAGAAATGAACTAATTCTATTTTACAAAATCAACTTGCCCTACTCCAATAAAGCATATAATTCTTAAAGTAGAATTTAATACCATAAATAAAACATTTTCTGGGACAACACTTGAGCAGGGCTTGCAATAAAATTTCAATTTTATAACAATCTGAAACAATATCATGAATACTTGAGTACTTCAAGGATCTATAATTTCACCTGCTGTTATTCCCTTCAAGTGATACAGCTCAAAACCCTTTCCACACCTAAGTATGAGCTGTCATGACCAAAAAAGATTCATCACCTGGTTATGATGAGTATCTCCAAATTTAACTGGTCCTTAGGTGACAGACATACAGTGTGAACCCAGGATTATATACCATGGACACCATAGAATTTTGTTTTCATAATTTTATAAATTCCATATTTCATATACACAGCTGCAAAGCATGAAAATAAAAGGGATGAAAGGCACAATCAATGCAATCTATTATCAGGTTTACAATCTGTAATAACAAGTCTTCACATAACCAACTATCTATAAAAAGGTACCCCAAAAGACTATTGCAGCACTACAGAATGTTCAGGCAGGAAGGGACCTTATAGTTGATTATAAGAAAACTGAGATCTAAAAGGGTTAAGTGATTTTTTTTTAAATGTCAGAAAGTCTCCTCTAAAATACAAAATATTAAATGAATACTGGCCCATTAGGTACATCATTATCTCTATTACTAGACACTAGAAATATAATTCCCCAAATTTATCTTTACAACTACATAATGAAAATTCTCAAGTCAAATTGTAAATACCAAGTAACAAAAACCTATCTGCCTTTTTTTTTTAAACTCACCTGCTGTAAAATTGTATAACGTTCACGAAACACCTCTGCTTTGTCTCTTGCTTTCCCAAATAAATTTGGTGAAGGATGACTGGTCATTGATAGCCTGGAAAAATAAGAATGTCTTTACTCTTTTACAGTGATTATCTTGTTTCTTAAAGATATGTATGAAATGAGCACACATAAGTAGACATTTCACAATCTGTGAAAGGTAATGTGGTATAGGGAAAGAGTAAGGGGCTCAAAAGCAGGAGACATGGGTTCAAGTACTGATTTCCATGTGAAAGTCACTTAACTTCTATGAACCTTAGTTTCTGCATCTGCAAAATGGGGAGAGGGTGCTACCTAATTCATAGGGTTGATTTCTATTGAATAAACAAAGCATTTAATAAGCCCTCTAGTCTTTGGATAGGAGTTGTATTTTAATTACAAGGCTTCTAAATAGTTGCCAGCATCAGATATTGGGCTTTTGAAGAATTCCTATGACTCATAGTTCCCAAACCCCAACCTCCCCCCATTCTTTTTTCTGGCTTTGGTTTACAAAGGGGGTATGAAACAAAGTGCATTATAGGGTTGTTGAGAAGAAAGGTGTTTTGTTTTGTTTTTTTAATCTTCAAGGGCTATATAAATGTGAGGCATTATTCTTTACATGAAAACTAATACTTAAGAAAACTTACGGTAGAAATTTCTTTCTTTCTGGATTATACACAAAGTGTGGAACATCAAATGCTCCAATTATATTAAGAATATGTTCTCTGGGGAAAAAATATAAAACACAAAATACAAAAGACCTTATTAATAAGATTCTACTTCAACATGTACCATGAAAAATGCTCTCACATTAAACTTTTTTTTCATTTCTATGTCTCAACATTTCAACAGTCATTTATCAAGCACTGATTATGTGCCAGAAACCATAGTAGGATCTGAAGATAAAAAGACAAATGAAATTCTCCTGATCTTCAAGGAATGTTCTAAGGGAAGCACTATGTACACATCATAATATAAACAAAATAAATGCAAAGTAAAGGGGGGGAATTAGAAAGGCTAATTATGAGCTGGGAAGAATTAGGAAAAGTTTCATGTAAGTGGTGTTTGAGTTGAACTTTGAATGAAACAAGGGTCTATAAGAGGAGGAAGTGAATTCCAAATGTGAGAGACAGCCTGTTCAAAGACATGGAGATGGGAGATGGAGTATGTGTGAGGTCAGCAAGAAGGTCAGTATAGCCAGAAGGAAGAGTATATGATGAGGAGTAAATAATATTTAACAAGACTAGAAAAGGTTAAATTGAAACCAGATTGTAAAAAGGTATTTGAAGCTAAATTGAGGAATTTCAACTTGCAACTTGAGGTAAAATTGAGCCACCAGAGCTAATTATTGGGCAAAGGGAATAACATCTTCAGAACTGTGCTTTAGGAAAATCACTTTGATAGCTGTGTGGAGGAAGGATTAGAGAAGGATAAGACTAGAGGGCAGAGGCAAATTAGGAGGATCCGAATATTCCAAGTTGGGGGGTAATGAGAGCACAACAAGAAAAGAGGATGATCCAACCATTTTGGAGAGCAATTTGGATCTATGCCCCAAGGGCTATAAAAATGTGCATACCCTTTGACCCAGCAATAGCACTTCTAGGGCTATATCACAAAGAGATCATACAAATGGGAAAAGGACCCACATGTACAAAAATATTTATAGCAGCTCTTTTTGTGGTGGCAAAGAATTAGAAATTGAGAGGATGCCCAACAAAACTGGGGAATGGCTAAGCAAGTTGTGGTATATGAATGTAATGGAATACTATTGTGCTATAAGAAATGATGAACAGGCTGACTTCAGAAAAGCCTGGAAAGACTTATATGGTCTGATGCTGAGTGAAGTGAGCAGAACCAAGAGAACTTTGTACACAATAACAGCCACGTTATGCAATGACTAAGATTGTTAAACTGAACCCTTCTCAGCATTACAAGGATCTAAGACATCCCCAGAGGCCTTGGGATGGAAAATGCTGTCCACATCCAAAGAAAGAACTATGGAAGTCGAATCGCTATCACTTATTTTTTTACCTTCTGTTGAGTTTTGTTTCCTCTTTCTGATGGTTCCTCCTATTGATTTTAATTTTTACTTACAACTCCACTAATGTGAAGCCTATATCAGATTGTGCACCGTCTTGGGGAGGGTGATGGGAAGGGGGAGAAAAATTTTCAACTCAAAAGCACATGGAAGTGATTGTTGATAAAATAAATTAATTTTTTTAAAAAGGGGGATGGGATATGACAGATATTGTGAACATAAGAGTTGATGAGTTAATAAATGAATAGATACGGGAGGCAAGAGTAAGAATTCAAGAGAATGACTGAGCTTTCAATGGGAGTGACTAGAAGGCCTGTAATGACCTCAACAGAAATCAGAAGTTCAGAAGAGGGCGCTTTGGGGGAAAACGTGAGTTCATTTGGATACTCTGAGTCAGCAGGAAATAACTAACAGATTAGTGGTGAGGTAGCTCAGGACACTTGGGCTACTATATAGAGCTGCACAGAAATGATTAAATCCATGCAAGCTAATGAGGTCACCAAGTGAGAGACAAGGGCCCAAGAGACAGACCTGTTTCATACAACATGGTATGATACAGATTAAATGATGTTTTGTAGGCATGAGAGAATTACTTGGGTAAAGCAAGAATTTTCATATAATTTCATTTTGTGGATAGCAGCAGTCATGTTTTTAATAACACTGGTTGACTCTCAAGGCCTGACCTTGGTCAGGTAAAACCAGAGTAAGCTAGTTTCCCCATCTGACTGCTGTATTTCATGGCTTATGTGTATTTCCTTGCTCTCTTTTGTTGTGTTTTTAAGAATGGCGTTTTAAAGAATACTTATTAGATATAGTCAAGATACTGGATATTTTTATTAATTGCTTTTCTTTGTTACGAGGAATGTTCTATCAAGAGCAGGGAGAGAGAGAGAGACAGAGAGAAAGAGAGTGTGAGTGAGTGTGAGTGTGTGTGTGTGTGTGTGTGTGTTTCAGAAAGACCCGTTTAAAGACAACAGGCTTTGGTTGTAGGGCTTTGTTTTGTTTTTAAAGTAAGGAGGGTGGGGTATGGTTGTCCAGTTGAATTGCTTGAGTTAAAATGGCTCAAGGCACCTTCCTACCACTGATGCCCTAATGAGAAATAAGGTTTCTGGTCTTAATTTCATTTCCCAAATAGATTCCCCTATTTGGTTTTCCCAAGGAGCAATTTTTCACTGTATGTTAATAAGTTGCCTTTATCTCTTAATTTGGGTTAAGTGAAACAGTTTTCTCAAAGCCTAGCCAGTAGGAAAACTGTTAAGACTAATAGAGCACAGGAGAAAAAAGGCTTGGAATACAAAGATTCCCACAAATAACACGATGAGGTTCTAATTCAAAATCACCAACTTAATGGATGAGTAGCAAATTGTCTTCTGGGATGTCTAAACCAACTAACACACAAAAATGGGCTGCCAACAAATCAATATAAAAATCTACCCTCTATTTCAAAATGCATATTAGACATTAAGATATTAAAAATCTTAAAAACCAAGAAAAATAACACATGAAAGAACAGAATAAGCATATCATTTGAATGAAAATGTCTAGAAATAACTGAACCTTCTATTACAGACAATGTTGAACACCACTTCTTTGCCTAAGGAAATCAACAAAAATTAATTTTTAATAACTTAATAAGATCATGCTTATGTCAACATACAGAGTTTCATCTACTGATTGGCTGCATTCCTGGACTGCTGCTTCCACTACATATCGTTCAATCATATTTGATGACACTGCAAAGACAATTTAAAAATTATACTTTTAAATAGTTCTTAAACATCAGCTTAATATTTTTTCTGAAAAATATTCTTAACAAAAAAAGTATCTCAATTTTCAAGAAAAATGTTTTAAGATAGGAGTTCTTAACCTGGACTCTGTGAATGTGGTGTTTATTAAAAATATTTTGATAACCACATTTTAATATAATTGGTTTCCTTTGTAATCTTATATATTTTATTCTATGCACTTAAAAAGCATTTTTCTGACAAATACTTCGGCTTCAACAGATTTCCAAATGAGTCAATGACACGAAAAAGGTTAAAAGTCCACATGCCATGAGTCATAACAGTTCGTTTCATATTATTCATATTTATAATTAAAAATGCCTGGGGCCATTTTACTCCTATTTTATATTTTTAACCACTAAGACATATGTGCAAAAGTGGCCCCAGTATATCTATAGATCTTAAAATGAGATACAGGAACTTTTTCCATCTGTGTTGTGACAGTATATTTTTGTGTCACAGATTTGATTCTCTTCCTTCTGCAATAATAGCAGTAGGAATAGATGAGAGAGCAGAATCACTGAAGACCATAGCCAGGGAAACAACACTAAAGATTTGTGCTGTTGTAATGACAACAATTGATGCACATTTAGAAGGGCCAAAAAGTCCTTGGTTACTGTTTGGAGTTAGAGGGGAGATCAGCTCTTTTGAATCAAATAGGCATCCAAGGAAAGATGGAAGTCTGAGGGGTGCTTCCCAAGTTGATGACAACTTTCTAGAAAGTCTGGTGCGATACTGCAATTTCTTCTTTTAGTTCTAACAAAATTAGAAGTCAAAGGAAGATGAGAAAAGATAGCTGTAGTAGCATCAACTATGATGTATACCACCAAATTTAAGGATCAAATTAAATTTGTAACTATGTAAACAATTTAAGAGTTACTTACAAGGCTGCTTTTCAACAGCATCAATGACACTTTCCAATGCATCTTCAAGCTCTAATTCGGGGACAAGCTCAAGAGCTTCGGTGAGATATTTAGTGGCTTCACTAACAGAAGGAAGAAAAAAAATAGGAAACTATTTTTAAAAACAGCTAATTTATACTTAACAACAAAGTACTTTTTAATATAAAAAACATGGCATTAATTACTAGACTAAAATCATCAGTCTATTATTAAAATTTAATCTTGTTCTCCTGAACAAACCATACACATCTGTGTGACTTTTGCTCATGCTAAAGCAAGAAGGCAAGAGAGGAGGCAGCATGTGCTAAGCAAGTCACACCACCACCACGGCCACAATTCCCCGCTTATACCCTGACAGGGATAGCCAAGGACCCTGAACCAAAGAGCCTTGGGAATAGTAGTGCCCACTAAACCACCAGACCTGCTTCCAGCACAAACCTAGAGAAGCAACTCTTGTGAAGAAGGGGCCAGGCCTCTGTACCTCCCCACCAACTCCACCACAGGACAGGCAAGCCAACTGAGATGAAGCAGCAAGGCACCCTGAAGGAGACATGGGAGGAGCTTTTTGCCAGGCACATAAACTACCCACACCACCACACCACCCTGATCACCATCTCCCCTCAGTCCCTGATGGGGAAAGCCCAGGACCCTGAACCCAAAAGCCTAGGAAACAATGACATTAAAGACGCATTAACATCTGTTTTTGCCACTGAACTCTAAGGTCTGCAGGACTTTTCCATCTAATATGCAACTGAAACTTTCCATGTGTTGTCTCCCTCATTAGATTGTGAACCTATCCCTAGTGCACATAGTAAACACTTATAAATGCTTTATTCATTTATTCTATATAGAACTGAAACTGGGGATCACCCAAAGGGGAATGAAATGGTAGATGGTGGGCCTATATAGGCTATAATATGTTACAAAAAAAAAAAAACAGAAGAGGAGCAGTATAAAAAGTATCATCAAAGAAATGTAGGACCATAAAAAAAACCATGGGTGGATTCCTTATCTAATGACTGGGAGGAACTAACAAAAGGCAGCCCATGTGCTCCACTAGAATTCATGTAATATCAAGAGAATAAAGGGTTCCTACCCCACTAGAAGGACTACTTACAGTGAATATAGGAGTAGGATGTGATGAACAGACATGGAGGAGATTCAGTCTGCATCACCGGAGGGCACCCATGTCACTGAGATTATCAGAGTAGTTGAAAAAAGAACTTAGATCAAACAAGTTTATAATAACAGACTTTTCAAATGAGTTTAAAATAACACACTTCATCTTTTTAAACATTTTGCATTTTAAGGTGAAATTCTTATGACTGGGAATTTTAAAGATAGACAAAACAAAAACTAAAAGCCAAAAGAAATTCTTTCAAAAATAATTTTAGAAAGTAGCTTCTATTCAGAGACTGAAAGCCAGAGATCTATTTGGTAACTCTGTGCAAAAGTGAAAAATGGATGTAAAAACATTAAAGAACTCAACCTCTCTGGATCTTTTTTTTCAATCTGCAAACACAACCTGCCAGACAAACGATTCAATTCCTACAATATGCCATATGCTTTCATATATTTTGTCTCACTGCTTCTTCCTCCCAGAATCCCTCTCCCATATCCTACTCCTGCATTAAAGCTTTCTCTAACCCCAACAGGAAATAACATTTCCCTACTCTGAACTCCCATAGTACTTTGTACCTTTAAAAAATACTTTATCATATTCTACTTAAAACTATCACGAATAATGCCTTGGATCTGTATATCATTCTTCTGTATAGTACTCTCATAAACAATCTCATTATCCATTATATTTTGCAGCCAATATGCTGGTACTCGTTATTTGCTGAAAAGAATTTAAAAGCTTTTGCCTCCTTTCTTGTTTCTTATAATCAGGAGCGATTTGACACTACTCTTCTTAACCCACCGTACTTAAGAGTGCTAGAAATAGCCTGAATTCAAATAAATACTTGTTGACTCAATTCACAAACCTAAATGCTACACAATCTTTAGTTACTTGCACGGATAAAGTGAGTTCTCCACAGCAAAAAAATTAATTTAATGCTCCATTTTAGCCAAGACATTTTTTAAAAATTAGAGTATGGGGGAGGGGGACAGGGTAAATCTAACTACAGACATACTAGCAGTTCTTCATGTTTCCCCAGGAGTGAGGTGGCGCAGTGGATAGAGCACCGGCCCTGGATTCAGGAAGACCTGAGATCAAAGCCGGCCAAAGCTGTTCCATCGTTTCCTACTCTTTGTGACCCCATTTGGGGCCTTCTTGGCAAAGATGCTGGAGGGGTTTGCCATTTCCTTCTCCAGCTCATTTTACAGATGAGGAAACTGAGAAAGCGGAGATGTCTTTCCCAGGGTAAGTGTCTGAGGCCTTGCTAACGTATAGACACAGCCTGGCCCTGCCTCCCCTTGGTCTCCTTCTCCTTCTTCTCCTCTCTCTCTCCCAGGCACTCTACCATCCAGACGCATTGGCTGCACTCCATCTCCCGACTCTGCGCCTTTGCACAGGCTGAACCCCACGCCTGGAAGGCTTCCCCTCCTCGATTCTACCTCCCGGAGTCTTTCGTTACCCGGCTCAAGCCCCCACGACTGCAGAAGCCCCCCGGGCCCCCCACCCCGGCAGATCGCCTCCATGTATCCGGTACGGCGTCTGGCTTGTACGCAGAGCTTTGCCCGTCGCATCCTGTCACCAGAGTGGAAGCCGATGGAGAGCGGGGCTTGTCATTTGCTAGTCAGCACTGATAACAGTGGGCGCTTAACGAATGCTTCCCAAACAAAGCCCGGGACGTGCCAGGTTTCCATCTCTCGCCTTCTCCGGGGGGGGGGGTCGGACTCAGACCCCCCAGCCCGGGCTGGGACCCACCGAGCTCTGGGTGGGGCTACAGCGGACTGCACAGGCCGCGAACATTCCTCGGACCCGCCTCCTTCCCACACCACCCCCTTCACGAAGCACGCCCCGTGAGAACTCACCCCCGGAGCAGATAGCCCCGCAGTTTAAAGGCAGAGACCACTTTGCTCCGCAACCGATCCGGCGCCATGTTCAGATTTTGGCGCCAAGGCAGCCCCGCCTCCTCTTCCCCAGGGCCCACCCCCCCCCGGCCCACGTGACTAGAGGACGCCGGGGGGGGCACCGGAAGTTGTCGGCACAGCGCTTCCGCTATCCGTGGGCCCGGCGCTGCAGCCGTAAGCGGCGTCCTTCTCCCTAGCTGGTCGCGCTCAGTTACGTCAGGCCCTCATGCCCCTCATGCCCCTCATGTGATTTTTTGACCCGCGATCTTCACTTATTTTCCCCCTTGAGGAGGAAAGACCTCTGGGCCAATGTTTGTAAAGGCTTGCGTTTGGAATGGGCTGGTGTTAGACGCAGCTGCTTCAATGAATAACACTGAGCACACTTTTTTTTAAGGAAGCTCATACTGGACTTAAAAAGAGGCTGGAATTATGCGAGAAAAGACACGAAATTGTACCTGGAATGCACTATTATATCCACACCTTTACGATTTTAAAATAGCTATTTTGTTCTAAATTCAGTTCGAGCATCACCTTAAAGATAACTTTAGGGACGTGATCACCACCTGCTAGGGATTAGTCCCCTCCCAATTACTTGGGCCGAACTATAACTGTTACATATTCGGTGACAGCCATGGTCATATAAATGTGCTTTTAACAGTAGGTCAATAACTCCCTTCCTTCAGAAATGACAGTCATCAGAAGTTAGATGGAGAAATCAAATTCCCTAGACTAATATTTAAGGGAACAGTTGATATATTTCTAGTCTAGTACCCTCCCTCTCTAACTTAATCACCTTTTTTTTTTATGTGTGTGAGGCAATGGGGTTAAGTGACTTGCCCAGGGGCACACAGCTAGTGTTGGGTGTCTGAAGCCACATTTGAACTCAGGTCCCTCTAACTCCAGGGCTGGTGCTCTATTCACTGCGGCAACTAGCTGCCCCCCTCTCTGACTTAGAAATTCTGACCTTAACTAGTTATCTATTTCAGTTGAGTTTTGGATTTCTTGTAATGTGTTAGTTTCATTGCTCTCTTTTGTTGTATTTTTTAATTCTTTGTGGTTTTTTTTCCAAGCATGGATATTGCTGCAGGAAAACATGGAAAAGTTATAGCTCTTAAAGAGTACAATTCAATAACTGTTAGAGCTATTGCGGTAGCTGTTGGTGTGAAGAAGTAAAGGCTCATTCAAGCTTACAATAAACCAGGATCAGTTGCACAGAAACACAAAGGAAAACTCTAACCATTGCTAGGAAGGAAAAATGCTTGTCACAGACAAGACTGGATTGAAAAAAACTATTTTTACTAATGAAATTTGCTTTTTCATTCAAGGATGTACCAAACCATTGTCAGAAGAAGTCCAGGTGAGCCTACATTTGTAAGCTTCTTGCAAGTAGGGATTGTTTTACTCGTATTTTTATCAACAATATCTAGCACCGGGCCTGGTATATAATAAGTCCTTAATAAATACTTGTTAATTGGGCTCCATCAGACTGTAAGACATCCACCCAAAAATGTTTTGGGAATTTTTTTTAACTTCTAGTGAGACTGGAAATCTTGTCCCTGTTAATTATGAACTATAATAGATTGGTATGCTTAAAAAGCAGAATTGTTCCAGAATTACAGAAATTCCCCTAATGAAGATAAAATACTGCAAACAGTAAAAAAAATGTAAAAAAAATATGTAAAACATCAAGAAATTTGTCTAAGAGATGTAAATAAACATTGAAGTCAACAGGCTAGGAACTCACCTGATTTAAACTCCATTGAAAACATGGATTATAGTCAAGTCTAGACTTTAAAAAAAATGAATTGTACGCTTACTATAAAAAGTGATGAAAAATGTAAAATCCTTGCCCTCAAGGAGCTTAAAATCTATTTGTGGAGGGAGGGAGACAATATGCAACCAATTATGTACAAACAAGATGTAAATTTACAGGTGTAAATTCTGTCTCAGGTATCATAGTGCTGAGATACAATGAATATCCTTGGGATACAAGGTATATCTTTTTTTGGGAGGAGGGTGGGCAATGGGGGTTAAGTGACTTGCCCAGGGTCACACAGCTAGTAAGTGTTATGTGTCTGAGGTCGCATTTGAACTCAGGTCCTCCTAAACCCAGGGCCAGTGCTCTATCCACTGTGCCACCTAGCTGCCCCCAAGGTATATCTTTAAGTGAAAAAAAGAATGCTGGGCCTAAAGTCAGTAAGACTCATCTTTCTGAGTTCATATCTGGCCTTAGACACTTGCTGGCTGTGTGACTCTGGACAAGTCATTTAACTCTGTTTGCCTCAGTTCCTCACCTGTAAAAATGAGCTGTTCAAGGATATGGCAAACCACTCCAGTATCTTTGCCAAGAAACCCCAAATGGGGTCACAAAGTGCTGGACATAACTGAAATGATTCAACAACAATAAATCCCTGTCCCAAAGATCTCTCCTTATTCGTGGAGATCCATGCCTTGCTCTGTGGGAGGGGACAGGTGAGAGAGCTTCAACTTTTACCAGTCTCCCTTTAGGATTCTTCAGGTCCAGTCCCCTTTAGAGACTCTTCAGGTGAGGGCCCTCTACCAAGCTTCTAGTCTTCAAGTACTGAGTCGCTCTAGGTGCTTCATGGCACTTCAGAATGGAAGATAGGAGGCAGATCACACCTCAGGTTGCCGAAGGAAAAGACTCTGAAAAGACGTGAATGGAAATGGCCGTCTTCATCATGTCCCTGTCTCCAGCTTGCTACACTAGAGATTGCAGGGAGTTTCTCCCTGGATGAGATCAAGGACACTCTTGGTGGAGCTGAGTTATCTCACTTCACTTATCTCACCCCCTTCACTCTATATTGTCTGATATGTATTCTCCTATTTCTCTGATTTCTATTTTACTAGGATTTGGATAAATGAATTTCTTTGCTATTCTTTATGTGTGGTCATATACTCCTTAGTAAACCTTAGGAAAATATGTATATATATTTACATATATACACACATGCATAGACACATACATATATACATACATGAATACACACACACACAGATATAAGTAAAGAGAGTGATGATCAGGGTGCAAGAGATTGTCTCTCCACTCTCTCTTCCAGAGGCTGATCTCTGACTGGCTATTTTTATACTCCCCCAAAAGGGGAGGGGTAAGCTTATTGTGAGGTAAGACATGTAAGGTGTGGAACTAGAATGTGGGTGTACAAGATTGGTTCTTTCCTTCTATTTGTCTTTCAGATTTGAACTTTTCCTTCTTTTTAAGGGCAATAATAATAATTAGCATTTATGTAGCGCTTTAAAGTTTGAAAACATTTTCAAATATCTCATTTTATCCTCACAACCCTTGGGAGGTAGGTGCTATTATTGTCTTTATTTTATAGATAAAGAAACTGAGGCAGATAGAGCTTAAGTGACTTGCCCAAGATCATTCAGCAATTGTCTGCCAAATCTGAACTCAGGTTTTCATGACTTCAGGCCCATGGAGTTCTACCCATGCCACCTAGACCATCTGTACTAAGGTAGCTAAGTGATTACTTCTCATAGGCAATCCATCCCAGGGCCAAAGTTGATACAGAGACTTGCTTTATACCACAGCCCACCCTGTTCCCAGGCCCACCAGCCAGGACCTCTCCCGCCCTAGGAGCACCACTGGGGAGGAGGACGATAGCAAATCTTTGCCCCTTTAGAGGCTTTTCCTGAGAGGGTGTGTTCTTCTTTCATGAGGACTGGAAAAAAGATTATTCCTCATTTTCATTTAGGAACTCAACGTTGTCACCAAGTCAACTAAGGGATCCACTTTCTCCCATATAAGTTCATATTAACTATAATTAAGTAGAGATGTTTTTACCTCCCTATGAATGAACAAGGAAAAAGTAATCCAGTTCCTGCTCTTAAGACCTTACATTGTAATTAGAGGAGATAACACAAAAGAAAGTTCAGCTGCAAGGCTTATAGAAAGACCCAGAAGTTCTCAGGGTGATAGGACAGATGAAAAGACCCAGGGATCCCTAGGTTACATAAATAGGACAGATGACAGTACTATTAGAGCAGGTGGACCTAAGGCCTAGAGGACCTTAGGTGGCAATCAATGACAGAGAAAATGAAAGGCCTGTTGGTTCTGGCATTGGAAAGCAAGGCACCCCTCAACAACTGTACCCTTGGTCCTCCAGATTCCTTTCAGGGCAGGCAATGTCCAAATGTGCTATGAAAAAACCTTCCAGTTGAGGGCAACCTGAACCGTGGAGACATCAAAACCTTAGCAATTTCATGTTTGGGATGGAAAAAGTAACTGTCCAAAAACAGTCCTACTATACTGGTTAAGTGTTATTAGAGACCAGATCCTAAAAACTTCAGGACTGGAAAACTTTCCCTCTTTCCTAGGATAGAATCAGTTTGTCAAGGATATGGCTTCTGAGAGTAAGGACACCAATTCTGGTAGTCAGGATTATGATGATGAAGCTGCTATTTCAAGATCATGCTTTAGGGGTAGAGCCAAGATGGCTCCCAAATTCCCCTCCAAACAATTTTAAAATAATGCCTCAAAACAAATTCTGAAGCTGTCAGGACTAACAAAAGAAAGGGGTGAAATAATTGCCCAGCCCAAGACAACTTAGAGGTTGACAGAAAAGATTTATCTCTCTGGGGTAAGAGTGGAGAACAGTTCAGCATAGGCTACAACTGTAAAGGCCATGCCCCAACAAGCCAGCAGCAGTTCTTGAAGGCTGCAGCTTTCAGAATTCTCAGTCCACAGAGGGTAAGGGTTCTCAGACAGTTTGTGAAAAGGAGATTTCAGGGAATCTTTTGTTGGTATTGGGAGGGGTTGCATTGCCCATACATGGTTCTGGGTCATAGTCCCAGCACTAGGAGGACACTAGCAGAAGCAGGAACCCTGGACACAGACACAGTTCCAAGGTGGAAAATAGTGCCTGTGTTCACTCACAGACCAGAAAACAGGCCAGAACAGCAGTAACCATACCATCCTCAAACTATACCACCTTCGAAGAACTGAAAATTTGCAGACCTCCAGAACTAGCTCTGAAAACAACAGTACAAAAAATCTGAAACTTGGGACAGTGTTTTTCTCTATCCTGGGAATAAAACCCAACTGTAACATAAAATTAAAAGTCAAGAAATAGGCTAGAAAAGTGAACAAACAACAAAAAAGAACCTGACCATAGAAAGTTACTATGGTAACAGGGAAAATCAAAAGAAAAACTCAGAAGACAAAACAGTCAAAACAGTGACTCTGAAAGCCTCAAAGAAAAATATGAATTGGTCTCAGCCCCCTCACCCCCAAAATTCCTGGAAAAGCTCAAAAATAATTTTCAAAATCAAATAAGAGAGGTAGGGGGAAAATGGGAAAAGAAATGAAAGAGGCAAGAAAATCACAAAAAAGGAGTGAGCAGCTTGGCAAAGGAGGTACAAAAGGATACCAAAGAAAATAATGCCTTAAAAAAAAAACAGGCTAAATATGTTTTTTTAAAAAAGAGAAGAAGAAGAAGGAGAAAAAGAAAACACAAACACCTACGGAAGAGAACTTCTTAAAAAGTAGAATTTTCCAAGTGGAAAAAGAGGTACAAAAGCTAACTGAAGAAAATAACTCTTTTAAAATTAGAACTGGGCTAGGTGGCACAGTGGATAGAGCACTGGCCCTGAAGTCAGGAGTACCTGAGTTCAAATCCGGCCTCAGACCAAACACTTCACACTTACTAGCTGTGTGACCCTGGGCAAGTCACTTACCCCCAATAGCCTTAAAAAAAATTAGAACTGGGCAAGTGGAAGTGAATGACTCCATGAAACATAAAACAACAACAACAACAACAATAAAACAATAGTATGGAGAGAAAGACACAGATTGTAATCATAACTGTGAATGTGAATAGGATGAAATCTCCCATAAAATGTAAATAGATAACAGAATGGATTAAAAAACCATAATCCCACAGTATGTTGTTTGCAAGAAACACATTTGAAACAGAGGTATACACACAGGATAAAGGTAAAAGGCAGGAGTAGAATATATTATGCTTTAGCTGAAGTGAAAAAAAAAAAGCAGGGGTAGGAATCCTGATCTCAGACAAAACAAAAGCAAAAATAGATCTTATTAAAAGAGATAAGGAAGGAAACTACATTCTGCTAAAAGGTACCATAGACAATGAAGTAATATCATTACTAAACATATATGCACCAAGCCATATAGTATCCAGATTCTTAAAGGAGAAGTTAAGGGAATTGCAGGAAGGAATAGACAGCAAAACTATACTAGTGGGGAACCTCAGCCTCTCCCTCTCTGAACTAGATAAATCTAAGCATAAAGTAAACAAGAAAGGAGTTAAGGAGGTGAACTGAATTTTAGAAAAGTTAGCTATGGTAGACCTCTAGAGAAAATTGAATGGGGATAGAAAGGACTTTTTTCTCAGCAATACATGGTACCTACACAAAAATTGACCATGTGCTAGGGCCTAAAAACATCACAATCCAGTGCAGAAAGGCAAAAATATTAAATGCATCCTGTTCAGGTCACGATGCAGTGAAAATTATATGTAATAAAGGGCCATGGAAAGATAGACTAGAAATTGGAAACTAATCCTAAAGAATGAGTGGGTCAGGGCAGCTAGGTGGCATAGTGGATAGAGCACTGGCTCTGGAGTCAGGAGGACTTGAGTTCAAATCCAGCCTCAGACACATAACACTTACTAGTTCTGTGACTCTGAGAAAGTCACTTAACCCCAACTGCCTAACCAAAAAAAAAAAAAAAGAATGGGTCAAACAACAAATCATAGAAACAATCAATAACTTCATTGAAGAGAATGACAATAATGAGACAACATATGAAAACTTATGGGATGCAGTGAAAGCAGTTCTTAGGGAAAGTTTTGTATCTCTAAAATGCTTACATGAATAAAATAAAGAGGAGATCAATGAATTGGGCATGCAACTAAAAAAACTAGAAAAAGAACAAATTAAAAATCCCCAATTAAATACCAAATTAGAAATCCTGAAAGGAGAGATTAATAAAATTGAAATTAAGAAAACTATTGAACTAAGAAATAAAACTAAGAGCTGGTTTTATGAAGAAAAAAACCAATAAAATAGATAAACCTTTGGTTAATTTGATTATAAAAAAGAAAGAAGAAAACCAAATTACCAGTATCAAAAATGACAAGGGTGAATTCACCACCAATGAAGAGGAAATTAAAACAATAATTAGGAACTATTTTGCCCAACTGTATGCCAATAAAGTTGACAATCTTAGTGAAATGGATGAATATTTACAAAAATATAAATTTGCCCAGATTAACAGAAGAGGAAGTAAAATACTTAAATAACCCCATCTCAGAAATATGAAATTGAACAAGCCATCAATGAACTCCCTAGGAAAAAGTCTCCAGGCCAGGTGGATTTACAAGCAAATTCCATTTAACATTTAAAAACCAATTAACTCCCATATTGTATAGACTATTTGGGAAAACAGGCAAAGGAGTCTTACCAAATTCTTTTTATGATACAAATATGGTGCTGATACCTAAAATGTGGAAGAGTCAAAACAAAGAAAGAAAATCATAGACCAATTTCCTTAATGAATACAGATGCAAAAATTTTAAATAAAATACTAGCAAAAAAGATTTCAGCAGCTTGGTCTGAGAATAATACGCTATGACCAAGTAGGATTTATACCAGGAATGCAGGGCTGGTTCAATATTAGGAAAACTATCAGCATAATTGATCATATAAAAAACAAAACTAACAGAAACCACATGATTATTTCAATAGATGCAGAAAAAGCTTTTGATGAAACACAACATCCATTCCTATTAAAAACACTAGAGACCATAAGAATAAATGGAGTCTTCCTTAGAGTGATAAATAGCATCTACCTAAAACCTTCAGCAAGCATCATATGTAATGGGGACAAACTAGAAGCATTTCCAATAACATTGAGGGTGAACAAGGATGTCCGTTATCACCATGATTGTTCAATATGGTACTGCAAATGTTAGCTTTAGCAATAAGAGAAGAAAAAGAAATTGAAGGTATTAGAACAGGCAAAGAAGAAACAAAGTTATCTCTCTTTGAAGATATGATGATATACTTAGAGAATCCTATAGAATCAAGTAAAAAACTACTTGAAATAATAAACAACTTTAGCAAAGTTGCAGGATATAAAATAAATCCACATAAATCATCAGCATTGCTATATATTACCAACAAAGCCCAACAGCAAGAGATAGAAAGGGAAATTCCACTTAAAGTTACTATAGACATTATAAAATATTTAGGAGTCTACCTGCCAATACAAACCCAGGAACTATATGAACACAATTATAAAACACTTTTCACACAAATAAAGTCAGATCTGAATAATTGGAAAAACATCAGTTGCTCATGGGTAGGGCAAACTAATATAATAAAAATGTAAATTCTAATTAAATTAACTTACTTATTAAGTGTCATACCAATCAAACTACCAAAAAATTATTTTATAGAGCTAGAAAAAATAATAACAAGATTCATCTGAAAGAACAAAAGGTCCAGAAAATCAAAGGAACTAATGAAAAGAAATTCAGGGGAAGGTGCCTAGCCACACCAGATCTTAAATTGTATTATAAAGCAGCAATAAGAAATGGAGTGGTGGATCAGTGGAACAGGTTAGGAACACAAGACACAGTACTCAATTACTATCTACTGTTTGATAAACCCAAAGACTCCAGCTTCTAGGAAAAGAGTATGGCAGAAATGAGGTATAGATCAAAATCTTATACCATAAACCAAAATAAAGTCAAAATGGGTACATGATTTAGATACAAAGGCTGATACTGTAAGGAAACTGGGAGAACAAGGAATAGTTTACCTATCAGATTTATGGAGAACAGAAGAATTTATGACCAAATAAGAGATAGAGAACATTATGAAATGCAAAATGGATAATTTTGATTACATTAAACTGAAAAGTTTTCACGCAAACAAAGCCAATGCAACCAAGATTAGGAGGGAAACAGAAAACTTGGAAAGAACTTTTAAACCAGTGTCTCTGATAAGGGCCTCATTTGTAAAATATATAGAGAACTAAGTCAAATTTCTAAGAATACAAATCATTCCCCAATTAATAAATGGTCAAAGGATGTGAACAGGCAGTTTTCAGATGAAGAAACTAAAGCTATCTATAGTCATATAAAAAAATGCTCTAAATAATTGTTGATTAGAGAAATGCAAATTAAAGCAACTCTGAGGTACCACATCACACCTATCAGATTGGCCAACATGACAAAACAGGAGAATGATAAATGTTGGAGAAGATGTGGGGAAACTGGAACACTGATGCATTGTTACTGGAGTTGTGAATTGATCCAGCCATTTTGGATAGCAATTTGGAACCATGCCCAAAGGGCTATTAAAATGTCCATACCCTTTGGTCCAGCAATAGCACTTCTAGGGCTGTGTCCCAAAGACAGCATAAAAATGGGAAAGGGATCCACATGTACAAAAATATTTATAGCAACTCTTTCTATGGTGGCAAAAATTGGAAATTGAGGGGATGCCCATCAATTGGGGAATGGCTGAACAAATTGTGGTATATGAATGTAATAGCATACTATTGTGGTATAAGAAATGATGAGGAAGCAGACTTCAGAAAAACCTGGAAAGATTTGTATGGACTGATGGTGAGTAAAGAGAGCAGAACCAAGAGAATGTTGTACACAGTAACAGCCATATTGTGTGATGACTAACTTTGTTACTTATCTCTTTTTAGCAGTGCAAGGATCTAAGACATCTCCAAAAGTCTCATGCTGGAAAATGCTATATTGTTGCCCGCAACCAGATTGTACACCGAACGGAGAGGTGTCAAATAACTTGTGACATGGGCCAGGCAGAGCAGAATTACTGACTCAGTTTATTCATCTGAGGGTACAGGATATATAGAGAAATTCTAGCCTAACTTCAAAGAGTCCTCCCCGTGAGATACTCCCCAGAACATCTGCTGAGGATGTGACAACATGAATTTCCTCATTATCAGGGTTCCTAGATTGGGTTGTATTTTTCAAGGTTTTCCCAGGCGCCTTGGCGCCACCTGCATAGAGGAGTGAATGTGTAAATCTAAGGTTCAAAGAGTGAGAAGAAATGTCTCAGGGACCTCCTAATCAGGAAGGGATTGGAGAGCCGTACCACTTAATCATTGAGCCCTTTCGGGTAAAAGCCTGGGCAGAGGTCAAACTCTGCCTTGGATCTTAAACCCTTATCAGACTCTTAAGATCAGCCCTCAACACTATGCACAGCAGAAAAAGAACTATGGAGTTTGAATGCAGATTGAAGCCTCCACTGTCTTCCTATGTGTGTATATATTTTTATACACACACACACACACACACACACACACACACACCACACAAATGGCATAGCCTACAAATACTTATAGGAAAAGTTAGAGGAAGAAATAAACAGCAAATCTACAACAGTCAGGAATCTCAGTGTGACCTCTTCCAACTAGAAAAATCTAATAAAAAGTAACAAGAAAGAAGTACCTAGATAGAATTCTAGTAAAATTCTATATGACATATCTCTAGCCATTGCTGAATGAGAACAAAAAGGAACACATACATCTCTCTGCTGTGCATGGCATCTCCACAAAAATTGACCATGCATCAAGGCACAAATCCCCTACCAACAAATTCAGAACAGCAGTATCAAAGAACTATGGAGTTTGAATGAAGATCTAAGCGTAGTATTTGCTATTTTTTTTCTTCTGTTGTGTTTTGTTTCCTCTTGTAGTTCCTCCTATCGGTTCTAATTCTTTCTTACAACATGACTAATGTGAAAATATGTTTAATAGGAATGTATATGTAGAGCCTATATCAGATTGCACGCAGTCTTGGGGAGGAAGGTGGGAAAGGAGAAAATTAAAAACTCAAAAGCTTATGGAAGTGAATGTTGAAATCTAAAAATAAATAAACTAATTAAAAAATAAATGCCTATTGACTGACAATCTAAAAAAAACCCAATAAAACAAAATCAAAAATGAAAAAATAGAAGAAAATGTGTTACCTCATTGGAAAAATGTTATCTCATTGGAAAAACAATTCACCTGAAAAATACATTGAGGAAAGATAACTCGAGAATTATTGGACTACCTGAAAGCCATAATAAAAAACAAAAACAAAAACATGACATTACAAGAAATTATCCAAGAAATATCCCTGATATCCTAAAACCAGAAGGTAAAATAAAAATTGAAGGAATCCACTGAGCACCTCCCTATATATTTGAGAAATGAGGCCTTCATCAGAAACACTGGCTGTATAGATTTTTTCCTGGCATTCTGCTTTCCTTCCAATCTTGGTTTATTTTTTTGTGTGTCTGTAAAACTTTTCAATTTAATGTAATCAAAAGTATCCATTTTGCATTTCATAATGTTCTCTATCTCTTGTTTGGTCATAAATTCTTCCCTTCTCCTTAGATCTGACAGGTAAACTATTCCTTGCTCTCCTAATTTGCTTATGATATCATCCCTTAAGTCAAAATCATGTACCCATTTTGACCTTACCTTGGTATAGAGTATGAGTTGTTGGTCTATGCCTAGTTTCTGCCATACCAGTTTTCCCAGCAGTTTTTGTCAAACAGTGAGTTCTTATCCCAGAAGCTGGTATCTTTGGGTTTATCAAATAGTAGATTACTACAATTATTCTACTGTGTCTTGTGTACCTAACCTATTCTACTGATTCACCAGTCTATTTCTTAGCCAGTACCAAACAGTTTTGATGATTGCTGCTTTATAATATAGTTTTAGATCTGGTAGAGCTAGGCCACCTTCCTTTGCATTTTCTCCCTTAATTCCCTTGATATCCTTGAGCTTTTGCTCTTCCACATGAATTTTGTTATTATTTTTTTATAGGTATGGCACCAAATAAGTAAATAATTTAGGTAGAATTGTCATTTTTATTTTATTAGCTCAGCCTACCCAAGAGCAATTGATATTTTTCCAATTATTTAGATCTGACTTTATTTCTGTAAAAAGTATTTTATAACTGTGTTCATAGAGTTCCTGGGTTTGTATTGGCAGGTAGACTTCTAAATATTTTATAATGTCTACAGTAACTTTAAGTGGAATTTCCCTTTCTATCTCTTGCTGTTGAGCTTTGTTAGTAATATATAGAAATGCTGATGATCTATGTGGTTTATTTTATATCCAGCAACTTTGCTAAAGTTATTGTTTCAAGTAGTTTTTTAGTTGATTCTCTAGGATTCTTTAAGTATACCATTATATCATCTGCAAAGAGTAATAGTTTTGTTTCCTCATTGTTTATTCTAATTCTTTCAATTTCTTTTTCTTCTCTTATTGCTATAGGTAGCATTTCTAGTACAATATTGAATAATAGGGGTTATAATGAGCATTCTTGCTTCACCCCTAATCTTATTGGGAATGCTTCTAGCTTATTCCCATTACATATAATTGTATCAGTATTCATCAAGGAAATTGGTCTATAGTTTTCTTTCTCTGTTTTGACTTCTCTGGTTTATGTATTAAGATCTTATCTGTGTCATGGAACGAATTTGGTATGCCCCCTTCTTTATCTATTTTTTCCAAATAGGTTATATAGTATTGGAATTAATTGTGCTTTAAATGTTTGGTAGAGTTCACTTGTAAATCCATCTAGTCCTGGGATTTTTTTCTTTGGGAATTCATTTATGGCTTGTTCAACTTCTTTTTCTAAGATAGGGTTATTTAAGTATTCTATTTCTTATTCTGTTAAGCTGGACAATTAATATATTTGCAAATATTCATTAATTTTTACTGATTGTCAGTTTAATTGACATATAGTTGGGCAAAATAACTCCTAATAATTGCTCTTATTACTTCTTATTTAGTTGTGAATCTACCTTTTTCATTTTTTATACTTGTATTTTATTTTTTCTGTCTTTTTCTTAATCAAATTAGCTAACAGCTTATCGTATTATTTTTTAAAATCACTCTTAATTTTATTTATTGTTAATTTTTTAAACTTTCAGTTTTGTTCATCTTTCATTTGATTTTCAGGATTGCTATTTTGATATTTAATTGGGGTTTTTAATTTGTTAGTTTTCTAGTTGTTCTAGCTGCATGCCCAATTTGTTGATCTCTTTTTTCTCTCTTACTGATGAAAGAGGTTAAACATATAAATTTTTCCCTAATACGTAGCTTTAGCTACATCTCACCAATTTTGGTATGTTGTTTAATTGTTACATTATCTTTAATGAAAGTTTTGAGTGTTTCTATACCTTGTTCTTTGATTCATCCATTCTTTAGGATTGTTATTTAGTTTCTAATTAACTTGTTAATCCTGGCTTCAAAAGCCTTTTAGTGAGTATGCTTTAATTGTACTATGGTTGGTAAAAATGCTTTTCTGTATGCATTTTGGAGGTTTTTATGCCCTTATGCAGGGTTGATTTTTGTGAATGTGTCATATACAACTAGAAAAAGGCATACTTCTATATATTCCCACTCAATATTCTCTAGATGTCTACAACATCTAATTTTTCTAAAATTCTATTTAGGCCCTTATTTTTGTTCTTATTTATTTTTTGTTTTGATGAATCTAGGTCTAGGAGAAGGTAAATTGAAGTCCCTCACTATTATTGTTTGTTGTTTCTTCTGTACCTTATTTAAGTTTTCCCTTAAGAATTTAAATGCTATGCCATTTTGTAATACATGTTTAGTATTGATATTAATTCACTGTCCATGGTACCTTTTAGCAAAATATAATTTCACCGCTTATTTCTTTTAATTAGGTTAAGTTTTGCCTTTGCTTTCTCTGAGTTTATGATTGATACCCCTGCCTTTTTTACTTCAAGCATTATAGATTCTGCTGTGGCCCTTTATTTTAACTCTACATGTTTATTTCTGTGTCAAGTTTGTTTCTTGTAAACAACCTTTTATTGGATTATGGTTTCTAATCCACTCTGCTATCCTATTCTATTTTATGTATAAATTTATCCCATTCAGGTTCACAGTTGTGAATGCTGTGTATTTTCCTCCATCCTATTCTCTTATATTTATACTGTTTTGCCCATGCCTCCTATTTAAGAATCTGTGTTGCTTCTGAGTAATGCCTAACTTAGAGTCAAAATCTACCCCTCCTCATACTCTCTTCCCCCACCCCCTTTTCCTTTAACCCATTTCCTTTCTATTTGCCTGTTAGGTAGGTTGTATTTCTGTACCCAACTCTGTGTGTGTGTGTGTGTGTGTGTGTGTGTGTGTGTGTGTGTATTCTTTCCTCCTTTAACTAGTTCAGATAAGAGCAAATTTAAAGTGTTGTCCACCCCAGGCCACTGCACCTCCTTGTTGTATAAGTTCCTTTTATTACATACTATTTATATAATTTTCCCCTTCTTCTTCTCCCTTCTCCTTTCTCTCAGTTCACTCTTCTTCCCACTCATTCTATTCTTCTTTTGAGAACATCCAAATATAACCCTTTCAATTTGACTTCCTCTATAAGCCCTAGTGATAATAAAGTTGAGGGGTTACCTGTGTTATCTTCTCATATAAGAACATAAATAATCTAATCTTACTTAGTCCCTTACAATTGCTCGTTTATGTTTCTTTTTATGGTTCTCTTAATTCCTGTGTTTGTATGTCAAATTTTCAACTCAACTCTGTCTTTTTATCAGGAATGCTTGGAAGTCCCTTATTTCATTACTAATTTTTTTCCACTCCAGGATTACACTTAGTTTTCCTAGTTAAGTTATTCTTGGTTGTAAGCCTACATCCTTCTAGAATATCATATTCTAAGCTCTCTACTCCTTTAAATCTTGTGTGATCCTGATTGTGGCTCCTCTGTACTTGTATTCTTTCTTTCTGACTACTTGCACTATTTTTTCCTTGAATTGGATACTTTGGATTTTAGATAAGGTATTCCTTGGAGTTTTTGTTTCAGGGTTTCTCTCAGGAAATGATTGATAGGTTCTTTCAGTTTCTACTTTGCTCTCTGGTTCTAAGATGCCTGTACAATTTTCTTTTACGATTTCCTAAAGTATGATGTTTAGGCTCTTTTTTGTTTATGGCTTCAGGTAGTCCTATGATTCACTCTGTCTTTTTGTGGGTTCTGCTGCTTTAGAATTTGTTTAGAGCCATTTTTTATGAGTATTTGGAGGGGTTTGGGGGAGAGCTCAAGCAAGTCACTGTTTTCACTCTGCCATCTTGGCTCTGCCCCCCCCCTTCTTCCCAGGTAGTCTTATGATTACTAAATTATCTCTCTTTGATTTGTTTTCCAACTCAGCTGTTTTTCCTATATGTCACATTTTCTTCTGTTTTTTTTTTCAGTCTTTTGACTTCATTTAATTATTTTTTGATATCTCATTGGCTCATTAGCTTCCATTTTCCTAATTCTCATTTTCTAGGTGGCTCAATGGGTAGAGTGCTGAACTGGAGTCAGAAAGGCCTGAATTCAAATCTAGCCTCAGACACTTACTAGCTATATGTCCCTGGGCAAATCACTTAACCTCTGGAGATAAAGTCAGGGTTACCTGCTTTTAGTAGTTTCTTCTAACAAAGAAGGCAGTTTGCCAAAAATACATGATCTGTGGGAAAGGAGCTGCTCTCAAAACTATCCTTGAGAATATTTCTGTTCATGAATATCTCATTCCTGGAGGGGTGGGTAGTCCTTCCTGGGAGCAAAAGCCATAAATAGTCCTGCAACATCTAGCTAGGAATAAGATAAACATGCAAAAAGAGTCAGGGTCAAATTGCCAGCAGACTGAGTGAGGTCAGAATGTCTTTTTTTAATTCATTCACCACACCTTTTGAGCATAGTTCCAAATTGCATTCCAGAATGGTTGGATCGATTCACAACTTCACTAAGAACACATTAGTGTTCCAACTTTCCCACGTCTTCTCCAATATTTATCATTTTCCAGTTTTGTCATGTTAGACAATCTGATAGGTGTGATGTGGTACCTCAGAGTTGTTTTAATTTACATTTTTCTAATCAACAGAGATTTAGAGCATTTTTTCATATGACCATAGATAGCTTTAATTTCATCTGAAAACTGCCTGTTCATACCTTTGACCATTTATCAAGTGGGGAATATTTCTTAGAAATTCGTATTCTTAGAAATTTGAATCAGTTCTCTACATATTTTGGAAATGAGGCCTTTATCAGAGTTACTGACTGTAAAAATTGTTTCCCAGCTTTCTGCTGTCCTTCTAATCTTGGTTGCATTGGTTTTGTTTGTGCAAAATCTTTTTAATTTAATGTAATCAAATTATCCATTTTGCATTTCATAATGTTCTCTTTCTCTTGTTTGGTCATAAATTCCTCCATTTTCCATAGATCTGAGAGGTAACCTATTCCTTGCTCTCCTGGTATATTTATATTGTCACCCTTTATGTCTAAATCACGTACCCATGTTGACTTTATCGTGGTATATGGTGTAAGACGTTGGTCTGTGCCTAGTTTCTATCATACTCTTTTCCAGTTTTCCCAGCAGTTTTTGTAGGGTAATGAGTTCTTATCCCAGAAGTTGGAGTCTCTGCGTTTATCAAACAGTAAATTACTCGGGACAGTAGATAGGGTTAAGTAGATAGAGCTCCAGCCTTGGAGTCAGGAAGACCTGAGTTCATATCCAACCTCAGACACTTGAAACTTACTAGCTGTGTGACCCTGGGCAAGTCACTTAATCCCAATTGCCAAAACAAAAAACCAGTAAATTACTCTAGTCATTGACTACTGTCTCTTGTATACCTAAGCTATTCCCACTGATCCACCCCTCTATTTCTTAGCCAGCATCAAGTAGTTTTGATGATTGATGCTTTGTAATACACTTTTAGATCTTGTACAGCTAGCCCACCTTCCCTTGCATTTCTTTTCATTAATTCCTTGATATTCTGGACGTTTTGTTCTTCAAGATGAATTTGGTTATTATTTGTTCTAGTTCTATGAAATAAGTTTTAGGTAATTCAAGTGGTATGACACTGAATAAGCAAATTAATTTACTTAGAATTGTCATTTTTATTATATTAGCTCAGCCTACCCATGAACAACTGATATTTTTCCAACTATTTAGATCTAACTTTATTTGTGTGAAAAGTGTTTTAAAATTGTGTTCATATCGTTCCTGGCTCTGTCTCAGTAAGTAGACTCCCAAATATCTTATGTTGTCTACAGTTACTTTAAATGTTTCTCTTTCTATCTCTTGCTGTTGGGCTTTGTTAATAATATATTAAAATGCTGATGATTTATGTAGGTTTATTTTATATCCTGCAACTTCGCTAAAGTTGCTAATTATTTCAAGTAGTTTTTTAGTTTCATTTTCCCTTTTTGCTAATTTACTTCTTGACTATGAACTTTATGTTAGTGTTAGGCTCCGCATGCTTCTAGAGATGGGGGATATCTGCCTGAAATTCTGTCCTCTCATGTCCTTCTGTTCTTGCTTTCCCAGCTCAATCTAGGGGTTAGTTTAGGTTCCTAAAATACTGTGATCTCAGGAGGGCTTCTGTTCACTGCCCTCCTGGTCTGACTTCCAGAGTCCCTGACCTGGGTTTGGTTCTATCAGCTTGTTTTTGGCTGGGAGTTTCATCAGACTGCTGCTTGACTCAGTTACTGTTGGTCAACTGGGATGTCCTATTGGTTCAGAGTGATTGAACTGCACGTTCCTCCGTCATACAGAATACTGTGTTCTGGTCCATGGATCACAGCCTCACAGTTACCATTTCTTTCCTGGTACTTGTTCTCTGCTCAGTTTGGGCCAATGTTCCAAACCATTCCTCTCCACCCTGGATTAATCACTTGGTCCTGAGTGGTAGGCAACAAAGCTGTCAGATTGCATCGGTTCCTGCACCCAGCGCCTGCTCAGGGAAACCCCGAGTTCTCTTTCTAGTGCTCTGTCTCAGCCCTCTCAGTCTCTGGGCACCAGGAATGCTCTTCACCACAGATGCTTTATGATCTTGCCAGCTTGTCCTGTCTGCAGACCTGTCTGATCAACTGTGACTTCTTGGCTTTTCCAATCAGAATTCCATCTGTTGAATTCTGCAGTATGGGGGTAGAGCTAGATTCCAGTGCTTCCTTTCTCTTTGCCATTTAGATTCTTCCCTGGGAGCTGATTTATTTGACTGGAAGCATCTCCGTATAGCAATGTATGGGAAGCTGTATCTTCGCTGAATATAATTTCCATGCTATCATGTAGACTTCCACTTGTTAAATGTGATATGTTAATTTGTTAAATTAATATGTAATTTGTTAAATGTAAAATAAAACAAGTGTTTTATTTAATTTCTATCTTGAACGAATCAGCCCTGGCCCATAATAGACAAGCAAGAGTCTACTTTATAATAGCTAGGTGACAAACACTATGTTGTGTTTTTTCAATGTGAACGAGGTGATCAGTCACTCATACCTTTAAGATATGTCCCGTACTAAAATTTTGGTCCCTTTAAAACAGAAAAAATACCATAATTTTTTTTCATTGATCTTTACAAGGGTACACATTCCACAGCTAGCCATTCAAAGTGGGTGAGATATGATTATTCTTTGGTCTTCTAAGATGCACATCTTTGGTTTCCCAGGTCCGTGTTTCATGTTTTTGTAGTTTCATTCAATATATGGTGCCAAATCCATAGTATTTACCAAATAAGCACTTAACTTGTTGACTGAGGTAGTTCTTAAGAGGTAAGTACTTCATTGAGGTAGTTCTTACTGCTGATGGCATATTGAATATCAAGTATATCTGTTAAGCAAAAAGAGTATTCTATTGAATAGTATCTTTCTAAATCACTGGACTACAAACGGTATCAAGCCATTTGGTAGTCTAAGAAAGTACAAGTGGAGATCCAAAGTTTTATCATGATCGAGTATTAGAGCTTATATGCTTTAAGTTTCAAAGCAGTGCATTATGGCCTTAGCTACCTTCCCAGTCACTAAATCTTCAACAGCCAATGTTAGAAAAGCTAATGAAAGTACACGTTCAAGTTTGATACCCTTGTGGGGCAACAGCCTCGGGTAAGAAAAAGTTGAGATTCCAGAACTTTGGGTCCTGCGTAATAGAAGAGAACCTGGAGTCAAATGCCGCCTGATACACTTCCTACACAGGTGGCTACACTTCCTGGATAAACCTATTTAAACTTTTTCAGCCGGTTCCCTCATATGCAAAATAGGGACGTTAAAGGTTGTGGAGAGCAGGCACACAGGTCAGTCCGCGAGCGCTCACTAATTGGCTACCTTAAGTAAGCGCTGGGGGTATACATAAAGGCGAAAGGCAGCGCTACCAAGCACATGCAAACGAGAGGCGGGGGACAAAGCGGAGAGAGTCTGCAGAGGGGAGACGCCAGCCTAAGGATCAGGAAAAGCTTTTCATCAAAGGGGAGATTTTAGCTGGGGGGGGGTGCGTGTTGGGGGAGGGCAGCCGGTGAGCGCGCTTCGCACGGCCTGGAGCGACGCAGACGCCTAGCTCTCGATACTTAGTAACAAGCAGCGCCCACTCCGCCGGTGGGCAGCGCAAGCCAGCTCTGGAGCAGGTGCCCAGGCAGGACGGTGGTCGTGGCGTTCCATTTCCCGGAGGCGCTGAGCCTCCCTGCGCCGCGGCTGCTCCCGGGGTCACGGTGCAGCGCTTCCAAACGCGGCCCATCGCTTCGCGGGAGCAGTGCGGGGAAGGGAAACGGACCACTTCCGCCTCCCGCAGGTTAGACCCTTCCCGCTTTCCGTCCTTCCCTGTGTGGAGAAGCGAGCCCCCAAACAGGTCGCTCTCAGTGGAAGGGGAGTGAGGTATTGAGCAGCGCTGCCCCCCACCCCAGGCCAGGTCCAGCGAAGGATGGCGGCGGCGGCCGAACGGTACTGTGTGGCGGAGGAGCGGAGTGGACACTGCGCTGTAGTGGACGGGAACTTCCTCTACGTCTGGGGAGGATATGTGGTAAGGGGACTAGGGCGCCAGGAGCCCTGACCTTCCGAGGCCGCTCGGTGGGAGGGGCGGAGAGGCCGCCCTTGGGCCCGCCCGGGTTGGGTGTGAGGGGCGGGGATGGGGGGGGAAGTGCGCAGGGCCAGCCCAGTGCTCGGAGTGGAGCGGGGGAGGGGGCCCCGCTCAGGCCGGCCCAGGGCGAGGGGGAGGGGTGGAGATTAGAAAGGGGGGCGGGGAGAGCGTGGGAGCAGCCCTGGTGGGTAGGAGGGGCGGGGGTGAAGGAGCACGCTCGCCCGGCTCCTGGAAGGCTCTGGGTCGGGGGAGGGGAGAGAGGCCGAACGCTCCCGCCCGCCCCTGGAGGGCGCGGAGGCGGGGGAGGGGCAGCGCGCCGAGCTCGCTGGGCCCAGTGCGGGTAGCAGAGTACTCACGGGCGGCTCCTGGAGGGCGCGGGAAGGGGGAGGAGCGGGAGCACGCTGGGCCGCTCCAGGCCGAGGTGGGGGGTGCGGAGGTGGAGGCACGCAGCACCCGCTCAGGTGGTGGCGGGGAACCCCGGAGTGTGGTCCCTTCTAAGTCTGCCGGCGTGGAAGTGGGCACAGGCACCTTAACCCCGGCTACCGGTCCTCAAGTTTGGATGCACTGTGGAGGGTCTTTCCCCTGGAAAAACCGGGTTGCCTGCCTCTTCTCTGACGCCTCTGCACCGGCCTCCCCCGCTAAGCTAGGCACACCAAGGCGTTTAATTGTAGTGCAGGCCTGGAAGGGAGTTTGAGATAGACTACCTTAACCTTCTCATTTTACAGATGAGAAAACTGAGGCTCGCAAAGGTGAAAGGACGTGCCCAAGGGCACCCAGCTAGTAACTCCTAAGAATCAGGACTTGAACCCGGGTCCCTAGACTTCCAGGACAAAGTGCTCTACACTGTGCCATGCTCCATTCCTTTTATTACTTTATCTCCACCATTTGTGGTGGTCTTGCCACTATTCCCCCACCGTTCTCATTAACCTCTTCCGTAACCCTCAGTTTTCCCTCCTTTCTTTCTCTTTATACAGTGTTGGTTCTCCTCTCAGCCACCTCTTCCAGAGCCAGTAACTTCTCTGCATCAAAAATTGACTCGGCCTTAGAGTACAGCAGCAGGACCACAGTATTGTACAATTGTTGCCGAGTCCCACAACCTCTCAGAACTGTGATTGAAGTCGAAAATTTTAAAAAATTTCTAGGCCCCACTTTATTTTCTCGGGTGTTACTAGATGGTTGTATGCCATGTATTTTTCTTGTCAGCATTTTTATTTTAGCTTTTTGAGAATCCCAAGAGAACCCTTTTGTTGTATAGAATTCATGTTAAAACTTGACATGCCGACAGGTCATACAACCTATGACAAATCTGTGATCTGATGTCAACCTTTCTGTTTCATGGAAACACATTAGATAGTTACTATTTAAAATCAATATTTGAAAAAGACTACATCCGTACAGAGTGTTAAGATGGCAGATGGCCAAATCAAAATTTCTTTCAAACATAATTTGATATTGTACCCTTTACGAAATGTTTTTCTTCCTGTAGCCAGATGGAATTTTGGCTGGCCATTCTGGCAAGTGTGATTACCTGAGTAAGTGCTGCTACTGGCATATTTCCTTATTAAGGCTCTTCAGGTTCGAAGCAGTCTGGGTGATGGATATCTACTGATTACTACAGAAATTCTCTAATTGGCTACTCCTCCACCTCAGTTTAAATTGAGAGAAGTCTCCTCTCCTGTTTGAATTGGTTTCTCTCCATCCCCAGCTGTATACTTAAGAGGTTTTTAACCAAATCACCATGATCATCCATTCTAATAGCAAATTCAAACACTATGGTAATGCAAGTAAGCATTTACAGAAACAAACTTTCCTTTTCTGGTTGTAATAGCTGCTGTGAGGAAGGGTGTGTGAATTCCCTGCCTTCCTCCCCACCAGGGGAAGATAACAAGGCTTGTGGCCTGGATTCTGGTAGTTTTCACCATGCCCAGTTGTATCTCTCCCCCCTTCCTCCATATTCTCCCTTGCTGTGGGTCTTAGATCCATTTGCTTTGCCTGCTTTTTGTCAGAGGGGTAGCACTTAGTGCCTCCATTCCATGCTGATTTAGCAGAAGAAGTGGAGGAATCAGTGCAGGCCACGGTCCTTTGCTTGTCTCTCTCTTCTCTGTATCTTGGCTATGTGGCTTTTTTGGCAGAAGCAAATTGTTTCCAGAATTAAAACCCCTGGAATCCTGGGGATCTTTGGGTAACATCTGTGTGTGGCATTCCTATTCTGCCAAGTTTCTGTGGCTGCTCCCTTGGGGGAGGGATTCCATTCCTAAAGATAGCCAGACCTCATGTTTGTTAAGAAATATTTTTAAGGCTATGGGGCTCCATCATTCTGAATCAAAGGGAAGTGAACCTTAATTTGGTAATTGATTTTTGATACTTTAGAAATCAAACTGAGAAAGAAGTTTTCACTTGAAATTGCCTTGGTAGTACATACACCAAGCTAATTTAATAAAATATTTCTCGATCCCCACACTGTTTCCTAAATGATAAGGGTTTGTATTTTGTATCTCACCTGAAAGGTTGTGTCAGCTACTAGCTCCTTCGTATGGGCTGATTGAATTTAGAAGTCACCTGGTATACAAATTCAATTCAGGAATACAGGTCCTTTCAGAATAGCTTCTGAGTTTAGATCATGAATCTGTAGCTTTGTAGGGTTAAGGAATGCCTATAGATGTTATTAGCAGGGACTAAGATATAAGCAGGAGAGGAATGAAACAAAGAAGTAATAATAAGAGGGGAAAAAGCAAAGAGAAGTACATAGGAGGAATGTTAAGAATGTCAACAAGAATTCAGTGCCACTGGAGCAATATAAGTTGCCTACGACTGATCTAGGTCAGCAGTTTTCAAACCATGATCTGGGGAACCTCTAAGACCCTTTCAGGGAGTCCTCAAGGTCAAAACTGTTTTCATAACTAAGATGTTCTAATTTCTAGTATAGTAAATATTGATAAATATAACCCACATAGACAAAAAACATTGAGGGATCCTCAATTTATAAGAATGTAAAGGTGTCCTTAGACCAGAGTTTGAGAAAGCTATCTAGATCATCATTGCTTAAAGGATTCCTGAGTTGCTCCAGTTACTTCGTTTTTTGTTTTTTTCCTAGAATAAGTCATAGGAAGGCTGTAGGTGACTTGGACTAAATTAGATTCACCTCTATCCCTGAATATCTCCTCTCAAAGTATTCTTTAAGCAGGGAACAACACAGGACTAAGCTAGTTCTCTAGGTCACCGGGCTTCAAAACTGCAGTGCCCTCTAAAGGTAAGGGAAAGGTACTGTACAAAACAAATTATACTGGTTATCAGTCAGCCAATCAATACAAGCACTAATTAAGCACTCATTGTGTGCCACATTAAGTGCTGGGACTTCAAAAACAAAAGGGAAACGTTATGATTATCCCTTGCTCTTTATGATCCTTTACACATTATTGAAGTTGGTAAGAACTTTACTGCTAGCATTACTGTGGGGAAAAGGTATACATGATTCAATATACCTTGCAAATTCTACACATCACTGAATTGATAAAAGTTCTGTCAGTTATGACATTCAGGAAGAGTTTTCTTTTGATAACAAAGACTTTCTAACACTTTAGTGTAGAAAATATTTTGCATAAATATACATATCTTTGTATATTATATTGTGAATTTAGACAGAAATTAGGTAATACTCAAAGTGAATTTTAAAAAGTTAATATGTATGCTATGGTATCTTGATTTATATTCTAAATTACAGTCTAAAACTGCTGTTCCTGCGTCAGCGGTATTTCAGTTTTAGAGCAAGTGATTAATCATTCTTTTAAAGCAACTGCTCTTCTTAGCTCAGTTTTTGTATCACTCTTGAAACATCTTGCTACAAGTTCAAAATACTATTTTTCTTATCGGCTAACAAAGAAATAAGAGACTTAAATATTAGAAAATTAGCCTTATAATGTTTTTATGACATCTTGCAATTTCTTAAAATGTCTTAGAAATCAAACCCAACAATTTTATACTTAGTTCAGCATACTATTCAACATACATTTTGTCCCATGGAAATTGGTTGATGTTTTATATGTATTTTTTTGATTCTGAATTTAAAAAATGCAACCAGAATTTCTTTACCACTTACTTTTATTGAGAGGTGTGTGAATTTGAATATGAACTATGTAATACGATGAAGTCATAAACTATAGTTTAGTTGTGGGGCAGGGCAAGGATGTGGGTATATGAGAACTCAACTAGTTGACATGTTCTTGCATCTTATGTGAAATCTCAGTTTATGTGCTATGTGGCAGGGCAGGCTAAGACATGTTGATGCAAGTTTAGTCATGCATCAAAATTCTAAATATGTAGCAGAATATTTTTAGAACTTCAGGTTATAAAATCATAGCTCTAGAGCTCAAAGGAACCTCATAGACCATCTAGTCTAAGCTTTCATCCTGTTTTTAAAATTTTTATTTTATTTTATTCCTCTGGAGTCGTGGTTGATTATTGCATGGATCGGAGTTCTTGTGTCTTTCAAAGTTGTCTTTACAATGTTAATGTTATTGTTCTCCTGACTGTTCATTTCACTTTGTACCAGTTCATACAAGTCTTTCCAGGATTCTCTGAAACTATCACTTTTATCAATTCTTATGGCACAATAGTATTCCATTACATTCATATACCATAGTTTGTTTAGTCATTTCCTAATAGATAGGTACCCCCTAAATTTCTGGCTCTTTGCCAGTACAAAAAGAGCTGGTATAAATATTTTTGTGCATATAAGTCCTTTTCCTTTTTTTTTTTTAATCTCTGGGGTAATGGTATTACTTGGTCAAAAGACATTAACAGTTTAGTGACTTTTGCAACTCCCTCATTTTACAGATGAGGAAACTAAGGCTCAGTTGCACTCAAAGTGACTTGTCTAAGACCACTCAGGTACCAAGTTTTAGAGGTAGAGCCCAGATCTTGTGGGTTCAGAGTGAGGGTTCTTTTCATTGTATCCTATCTTGCTTGACAGTTTTGTGCCAGGCATTGTTTGGTAAACCATCATTATTGTTTCTAATCCTCTTTTCTCAAGTGTTTTGTAGATGTTGGTATTAGTCTTGTGTCTAGTGAGCTAACGAATCTTAGAGATGAAACCTTTAATTGAGAAACCATATGAACTTTGTTTTGGTTGTAAAATAGTTGCCAGGTTAAGGTTTTATTCTGACTTGGGCTATATCATTCTTGTTAGAATACTAACTGGCAAGATGCATGGCTCCTAGTACATGCTATTTGTGGCTTCCTTGATGTGGAAGAACAAAAAAACCATTCAACATATTGCCCTTTTTGCTTAACACATAAATATATTATTCAAAGCTACCATTCAAAGCATTAAGACCTCTTTTATTAATTGAAGAACTATTTGTACCAAAACTTCCAGTGACTTAGTATTTGGGTGATAATGAACCTGAGCATTCCAACTGTAATAATAAGGCTCAGCATCATAATATGGGCGAGCATGATGGTGGTGATTGCCCATTTGAAATATCCTTATATCCTCAGAACCTTATCTAATAAGTTAAGCAGACCTAAATGATTTTGTTCATGATTACTCATTAATGTTGAAGTGCCTATACTGATGTAGGCACGTGTGCTGATCTTAACTTATTCCAGAATGAAGCTGAACTTTTAAGCTTCTAGACTTCATGGAGTCTCCTGCAAGAAGAGTACCAAAATATGTTTAAAATAGGAAGCTTCTCTTGAGAAAACACCGAGTATGAAAAGTAGTCTTGAGATATCTAGAGGGTGCTAAAAGTGATTAGAATTACAACTTGGATATATAAAATGTTACTGCTTTATTTATAAATGGGGCAGTGTGGACATTAAGAAATCCTGGAAAGCACTGATTCCAAGGGGAAAAAATGTAGTAAGTCATCATTTTCTTTGAAAAAGTTTTCTTGGAATCATTGCACATTAAGCTTTGGTTTATCAGGTTTATCAAGGTATTGGATCAAAATAGTGTAGATTTTCATTATTTGAAAAATAAATTTCTAGGAATCAATAAAGCTAAAGTCAGAGAAGAAATAGGTTAAGGTCCTTAAATAAGGAAAGTGATGAAAGTTCGTGAAACTACAAGATAGAAAAATGACCAAAAAGTTGTCAGTGATCTGTAAGTCTGTAGAGTTGCGGCACGTAACATAAATCAGTATCTATTATTTGGATTCCTAGAAAACCTAGCTTCTAATAGGCATGAATATGGGGAATGCTTCCATTAAAAAAAATTACCACAGTGGAAAGCAAACTAGGGCGGGTTAACTCCAAACATTCTGAATGACTGCTGCTGGACATTGTGGAGGGATATTCCACAGGTGAAATGTAATAGGAAAGCAGCAGTAACTAGATTTTAGGTGAATTAAATGAGCACAATTTTTCTTAGTAAAAAAGTATTTTAAAAAATGTAAAAGTTTGAGCCTCTTGATAACTGTATGACAGACAAAATCTGAAGCTGTATTTGAAATCACAAAAAATACTCTGAAGTTTCATTTATTTTTGTAGTTATGGCAGCAAAAGCTTTTTTTGTCATTGTCCTGTATAATTTTTAGTATAGTGACCTCTGCCTTCTAAAATGATTGTTCCTGAAGATTCTAATGTAGCTCCTATAACTTTTCTTAAATGTGCAACTTAAATGAAATGTTAGACTCCTACTTTATGCTAATCATTTTTTTCATGTTTCATGTTAGCTGCTTGTTTTAGAGGGTTCTTGGTTGCCGTCTGGGAAAAAAAATTAAACTCCAGATTATTGTTTGTTTGGTATTATATATCTTTCACAATAAACATTTGGATGAGCCGATTAGTTCATCAAGCATGTCCCTCCTGGGCCATAATATTCTTACTATCTTCCCTTTCATATTTACCTCCTGTAAGTCAGAATGTACTATACCCTTTTTAGCCATTACCTTCCATACTGACTTTTTGGTTCCTTGCTCTAAATAGCATCTCCACCTCAAATTTCTCTGTTGAGGTCTCTTCTCAGATGTATTTTCCCAGAAGCTTTTCTTACATGAGACCACTTGATTTTCTACGTACTTCAGACTGGCGGTCTATCCACTGTCTCTTAAAGAACACTTATCCTTTTTCTTTTATTCCTTGAGTGTTTTATGTTTAAAACTCCACATGATGATTTTTATATATCTCATTCTAGTTTGTACTTTGCCCATCAGTTTTCATGCCCAATAACATTAGTAATGTGTGTTGTACTTAATTGACAAATGTGTCTTTTATATATCTTATGTTTTTAGTCTATTGAAGACAATGAAGTGTATTTGCCTAATGATGAAATTTGGATCTATGAAATTGACAATGGTTTGTGGTAAGCTATATATGTTTTAAATCATGCAGAATGTCAACTTTTGTAGTAACTATTGTAGAATTTGGTTAAATGCTGTAAGACTGTATCTGTACTGTTTTTGCAAATGTTCAACTCTTCCTTTTTCTCAGGTCTCTATTTTTATAATTTTTCAACTTTTTTCATCTTTCATATGTTTGATGCTTTGTCATATGTCTGATTTGCTATGGAACTTTACAATATTTTACAAAGTAAAATTTTTAGTGCGTTTTGATGAAATGATTGATGGAGTTTATGGTATATTTTTGTTTGTCTTTCTGGAAAATTACGGAATTCCATGTTGTTTTGCTGCAGGACAATGCACCTCATGGAAGGAGAACTCCCTACATCCATGTCAGGAAGTTGTGGTGCTTGCATTAATGGAAAACTGTACATTTTTGGAGGATATGATGACAAAGGATACAGCAATCGAGTAATACATTGCTTAATTCAGGAAGTGTACCAGTCGAATATCTAATGTAGAAACTTCATCTTATAAAATTGAAGATACTTTTAAACTTTAAGATAAAATAAATGCTTAACTGTGTAACTATGATTCATTAAAGATAAGCATTTAAAATATTCTTTTACTATGATTTTACTCCATGTCTTTTGGAAAGTTATCTCCATAAGACAAGAACATGGGGGAAAAGATTCTGTTTCATGTGTTTCATTTGTGATGATTATTTTGTTTCCTTTAATTAATCTTACTATTTTTAGTTTTCCATTTTATTGAAAAGGGTAGAAATGTATCTATTACCATTTGCTATTTTGATTGTGGATGACATATAATGTATATTGAATTGTACCAATGGTGTTCTTCTTTTTTTAAAAGCTGTATTTTGTTAATTTACGAACAAAAGATGGAACATTCCAGTGGGAAAAAATCATCGACTTTAAAGGACAGCCTCCTACACCACGAGACAAACTTTCTTGCTGGGTATATAAAGACAGGTAATTCTCAAAAGTTTTGTCTAACTGTACTATTGATTGCATTTCTGTAATAAGGATTTTAGCACGTGGCAAAAAACAACAACAACCGCAGAACAACTGAAGTAAGAATCTTTAGGCTTGTGATTGGAATTAAAATTGATGTTAAAGATGATAGGATGTATTTGAACACTGAACAAAATTCACAGTCATGAAAATAGGAGTGGTGGTAGCAGCTACTTGGTGTTAAATAATTTGGTATAATGGTATTTCAGCTAACATGGATTTTATTTAAATCTAGTTGATTGAAATTAGTCATTAAAAAAACTCATGCTTATAATATATTCATCACAAAACAGAGCTAAAGATTTTGTTTTAGAAGGAAAACACTGTTAAGATAGTGACAGATGGATACTACACTCAAAGACCCAGTAATTCTAGAGTGTTCTGCTTATAAGGTTTCTAGTTTGTTTTTATCACACCTACTGCCTTTAAATCAGAGAACCTTTTTTATGTCATGGATTCCTTTGGCAGTCAGATAAAGCCTATGGATGCCTTTTCAGAATAATGTTTTTAAATGCATAAAATGAAATATATAGGATTACAAAGGAAACCAATTATATTGAAATACAGTTATCCAGATATTTTAAGTTCATAGGCCTTATGTTAAGAACTCCTGCTTTAAATGGTTTCCAGATTCCATCCTAAGAATCTTCTCTTCATTTGTCTTCTGTCCACACTTGGGAAAGATAAAAGAGCTGATCCAAGTCTAATTTTTTTCATCTCTATGTCCATTTCTATGTACTATCATTAACAACTTTTATTGTCTCTGAAAACAGAAGCCACAATTACAATACCTAGACTGAGGATCTATTTGCTATGTAATGGAACCTTCAAGAATAAGCATTAGTTACAATTGGTTAGGGTGATTTTTTTCCTCTTTAAACATTCTAGAAGGTAGATAAAAGAATCTTTGTGAACTATCTCAACTGTTTTATCTAGGAGTATGATGGTGACCAGCTAACTTTGGTGTTCTAGGTCAGGCCTATAATTCAAGCTCAGGATTGGAATGAAATGAAACACTTATTGACCATATGACATTTTATAAAAGTAACATTACTTGGTATGGAAAGGCTGTTCAGCAAAGTTACAGCTTTGGTTCAGCTTGTCTCACTAGAAAGACGTGCTTAGTTAGGGGTGTTGACTAGAATGGTAGCTGGGAGCCCATCAAGAATGAGGAGCACAAATACTCTTGGATTGAACTTTTTATGTCTTATACATCTTGGAAACGCCAGCAGTGGTTTTGAGCTTTACCCTCCTGGAATAATTAAGTATTGAGAATTGTTGCAGTGCTTTTTTAGGGAAAGACTTGCCTAGCCTACATGTCAGGAACTTTCGAGCCTTAGTAACTATTGCTCTTATCATGCCTCACCTTTGGTGGCTAGGTCCTAAAGGTCACCCTGGGGGAATCTTCCACTAAATGGCCTTAGTGGACAACCTTGACTTGAAGGATTTGGAAAGCCTATTGTAGGCAACACTGGAGGAAGAGGCACAATTGAAAGATAACAAAAAAGACCACAATCAATATAACATCTCTATAAAGGAATGCAGTCCTTGTGGTGGGAGTGATGTGAGGCATAATTCTTGGTGGCCTTCTGATGTAAAGCAGTGATAATGAACTGGAACAGCACTAGAAACGTCAGAATGACATGGTAGATATTAACAGAGTCACCAGTTTTCATCATGGGTCAGGGTCATCTGTAGTAGGTAGCCAAGACGGCATGTAGCCCTGTACCACCATCCATTCGGTGTTCTCCTGCCCATTGGCATTGACTTCACTTCACTATGCACCTTTTGGGAGAAATACCAAGTATCTGCCCCTTTCGAGGCCCTTGTGAGGCAGTGTGACTGTTTAAATTGATTAGGTCCCTTCTAGCTCTAAGTCTGTGATGGTGTGATCTGCGACTGTCCCTTTTTCTGTAGACTAGTAGTTATGCAGTGACAGTTTTACATCTTGTCTGTGTTTAGGAAGCAAGACATCTTCAGTAATTCTACCCTTTAGTCTCCCAAGCCTTGCTTGGGAAGTAGTTGTCCGTTGACTGAAAGCACTATATTGGCAACAGTATGGAAGGATCTTATTTCAGATTATAATAATCAGTTAGCTACAATGAGCCTGCCTGTACTACTGCCTATGCCAATAGCCTTATTACTTTCTATTTCACTGGGGCCCGCACCACGGCCCATTTCACCATGATCCAGATACAGCCCATTCTGCTGGGACCTATGTTATGCTCACTATGCCAGTGCCTAGTTCCTTCATCTGAGAAAAGGCTGCTGTTATATAATACAATAAGCCGCCCCCCCCCCCCCCAGACAAGAGCCTGAATGGTTCTGCTGTTCCTTGTATTCTGGTATCATTCTCTTCTCAGCTGTATTTTTACTCTCCCAGACTTTGCCACCATCATTCAGCTGCCTTCTCACTCTAGAACTTCCCTCAACACTTGGGGCCTTCTCACCCTGGAATTATCTTCCACCACGCTAGCTTATGTTTCCCATTGGTGAGTTCATTCTAGGGGCTTCCATTTTCTGGATGGCCATACTTCATTCCCATCTCTCCTATGCTGTTGACTCTCAGGACTTCAACACCATTCACATTCCCCTTCTTCCCACCCCTTTCTGCTTCCTTTTATGTGTCATCTTCCCCATTAGAATGTTAGCTCCTTGAGGGCAGGGACTATCCTCTTTTTTTTTTAATGCAATTTAGGCAACAGCTAGTAAGTGTCCAGTGTCTGAGCCGGATTTGAACTCAGGTCCTCCTGACTCCAAGGCTGGAGCTCTATGCACTGTGATACCTAGCTGCCCTATCTCTGCAGTTTATGAGTAGCTCCCTCAAAGCCTTTGTCTTCTGGAAAGCAAGACCAGGGGTTGAATTCCTCCTCTTCCCAATATGTTCACCAAGAAGTGTTGTGGTCACTGTAGGGCAACGTCTCATTCACAGTGTGCCAGTACCAATTGAGAGATGGAGAAGTTCTGAGCTAGTCACTCCTAAAAAGTCCAACTCTGGGCTGATGTTTAGTCATTTACGTTCAGTCAAAGAAATACAAAAGAGAAGAGGCAGATAGAGGCCACAGCTCAGTCTTGCCCAAGCAGTACACATATTTGAAGCCACGGTATCTTCTAGGGGTGGGCAATATACCTCTTCCTTACCCCTTATGAGAAGTTCTAGAGTAAAGAGCATTATGTGCCACATGTTCAGGAGAAAGAAAGGAAGAGAACAGATCTCTCTTTGGAAGAGATGGCAGTCACTCCTTTTAAGGGATACTGAGTTGGTGATTCTTTGTGGCTTTAGTAGCCGGTTTTCTTGGCTTCTGCTGCCATCATTCTAAAGCACTGTCTTTCAGCACTGAGCCAGCATGCATGGCCTACCAGAAGAGGGAAGGGCAAATGTGTCACTGTAAGGTACCCAGCTCCAGGTATGTCCTATGGTATAATTCTAGCTAGAGCAGATTAAGGGAGGTTCCTCTGATTATACCCATTATCCTTTTCTCCCTGTCCTCCATAGACTTGCTTGTCCTTGGCAAATCAGTTTAGGTGAATTTGACACATCTGTCCATATTCTAAATTCTGAAAAGTCCTCTAAGATCCTAGAGAGGCTCAAGCTTCAAAGTATTCAGTGCCCTGCACTAAAGATTTTTGATCAATTAATAAATATTTAAGTGTGTAATATGTGCCAGGTACTGCTAAACATTGGAAAAATGTTTTTAAAATGCAAAACCCCCAAAACCCCTGTTTTTAGACAATCCCCAAATTATACAGCCTTTAGGGGTAGGACCTAGGCTTGCCCTGGGTATGGAACCTAGAGATTACAATCACTCCCAAATACAAAGTTATTAAAATTTAACAAATGGCATTTTACACTTGTCATAGATTTTGTAAAAAATCCTCCAAATGGACTAAGGTCCATGAGTGGCACCTCCGCTCTCAGGATATGATTTTTAAAGACCTAGAACAGAGGTAGGGAACCTGCAGTCTCAAGACTACAGGTTCCCCACCCCTTACTTGGAGCATATACGTGTCTATCTCTAATTGCTGAATCCCCAGACAACTTTAATTTTCCTTATGCTAGTAATCCAGCTCTTCTAGGGCTATTAGCAAGAGATAGGAAAGGCTAGCTGTGGCCGTACCTTTATTCTCCCTGTCGGCCTCTATGTGCACCCACTCTGCTAATCCCACCTGGTGGTAGCGTCCTCGTCCAGTTGAGAGGATTTATAGTATGCCTCCAGAAGCATGACAGCCACAGTATGCCAGACTCTTGGGATCACCCAGAATCCTCTTACTCTATGTTGTCTTTCCTATCAGTTTCTGGGCCAGACCGGACTCAGGTCAGCCCCATAGTTCATGTTTAAGATTGGAACAAAATGAGACACACATAGACTATATAATATTTTTTAAAGGAAATTTAATTAACTCGTGTGGGAAGGATACTCAGCACATATACATGTTCAGTTCATAGCTCACATCTCCATACAGAGACACACCTAGTCAAGGGTTTGACTTGAATGGCAGCAGGGAGTCCATTACAACAGCAGAGCTGACTGCTTTTGCATGGGGCATTTTGTGTCCTGGGAGACCAACAAGCTACATTAATAAGTTGAACTTTGGTACCCTGGGCCAATGAAGTCTTGAGGATGGTTTAGTTACCTTTTTAAGGAAAAACTGGTCTATGTGGTAGTGGCTTTCCAGTCCTTGAAATTGATTGTGCTACGCTTGACAATTATAAAAGGGAGAAGCCTACATTTATTTTAGTGGACTCTAGCTATGTGACATGTAGCTTTAAGTTTTATCATGTAATATAAAAATAACCTTGCATCGGTTGTACTAGCAGTAAAGTAGGGTTGTTAATTACTGTGTTCTGCAAAGAGATTTTCTAGACACTGAAGGCTTATAAAAAAAAATAACAACAAAAGTTTCCTCTTAGATGTCACAAAGATGTTCTGACTTCATATTTCCAAGGCTTAACTTGCCTTAACCTTACATAGTATGTATCAGTCCTTTAAGATTTCATTCAGTCAGTCAATAAGCATTGATTCTGTGCTATGTACTGGAGATACAGATACAAAAATAAACAGTCCCTGACCTCAAAGAGTTCATATCCTTTTAGGGGAGATAACATGTTCAAGGATAAGAATATACAAAGTGTTAGGTACTTTGGGTGTGAAGCATTTGCTGCTGGGGTGTTATTCAGTATGTGCCTCACATAGGGGGTGACACAAGTTGAGCTTTGATGGAAACATAGTACAGGGGAAAGCATGCTGAATTTTTAGTAAAGGTCAGAGATAAGAAAAGAGTGTATTTCAAGCATGGGGTTTAGCTTATGCAGAGGCGGAAATGAAAGGTGGAATGTTATGTGTATGGAGCAGCAAGAAAACCAGTTTGGTTGGAGTGAAGGCTGCTCAAAGGGGAATAATGTATAATTTTGGAAAGGGACTTTGGAGCCAGGTTATGAAGGGTTTTAAATTCCAAACAGAGAAGTTCATTTTTGTTCCTAATGCAATAGTTCTGGTGAGAGATGATGAGATCCTGAACTAAGATATCTATGGTGTGAATGGAAGGAAGGGAAGAGATGTCAGAGATGTGGAGGTAGAATTGACGGGACTTGGTGACTGTCAGTATGGAGTGAGGTAGAGTGAAAAGTTTTTTGGGTTTTTTTTTTGTGTTAGGCAACTGGGGTTAAGTGACTTGCTCGGGGTCACACAGCTAGTAAGTGTCAAGTGTTTGGTCTGAGGCCGCATTTGAACTCAGTCCTCCTGACTTCAGGGCCAGTGCTCTATCCACTGCGCCACCTAGCTGTCCCTTAGAGTGAAAAGTTGAAGATAAACTCTGAAATTGTAAATTTGGTGACTGGGAGGATGGTAGTATCCTCAACAGAAAAGAAATCAGAACGGGTAGCCTTGGGGGGAAAGAGGATAGTTTCAGTTTTGCATCTCTTGAGTCTGAGATTTCTTTGGGATGTGTAGTTGTTATTATCAGGCATTTGGTGACATGAGACTGGAGTTTAGGAGGAAAATGAAGGCTAATATTTAATAGACTATAATTTCCCATAGTTTTAATTCATCACTAACAACCTTCTCTGTTTTTGAGGAGTTTGGTTAACTTTCATCCATCTCACTCCTACCCATTGTCCTATTGTTATATTTTTCTTTTCAGGTTAATATATTTTGGTGGTTATGGATGTAGGAAACACAATGAACTCCAAGACTGTTTTGATGTTCATGATGCATCTTGGGTAAGAAGTTTTACTCTCTGTATTTTTTTATTTGTTCTAAGAGGAGGCTTAATATATTCAGAAGCAGTGGGCCTTCTTTTCATTCATGGGAACTAACAACATGTATTCTAGACAATAAGAGTTTTGCCTGGAAGCTAGATTTGAATCTGATGATGGCCGATACACCTGCTGCAAAGCACTTTTGTTTTTCTTGTTTCAAAAGCCATTCAAAGACATTGCTGCTAAGCAGAGAGATGGTAGCACTATTATAACTGAAAGAATCTACTCACATATAACCATTAAACAGATGTAGTATTCTAGCCATTAGATTTACTCATGAGCCGGAATGACTCCTTCTTAGTACCTGAGGAACATGAAGATGCAAGACTAATCATCCCTTTCTTCTAGAGCAAGGGAATCATCTTTAAATACATCATTATTTATAAGACAAATTTTTAGAGTTTATTGATTTTAAAAAATAATATTATAGTTTTTAATTTAAAGGATTTTAATTCCTCATTGTTTGAATATAAATATATTTTTTTCTTCAGTGAAATCACTAGGGATTTTTTAGTTTCTGAAGCCAGTGTTTTCTTAGATACTCACTTTTACTTGATTTGCTTGTAATTTTCAGAGTATGGAGTTGACTTCTCTGTCCATTTATCTAAGGGCCTATGCAACACAAAGGCTTTGTGTATAGGCAGTAGGGTGGTATGGCTAAAAATACTAATGTAATATTAAGTTGCATTAAGAGAAGTGTAGTGTTCAGGACCAGAGTGATAATATCTGTTCAGTAATGATCAGGCTATATCTGGAGTATTGTGTTTTGTTTTGGGCACCACATTTTATTTTGTTAAAGTTTTATTGATAACTTTTTGTTTTTCTGCATCACAGTTATTTTCTGATATACTACCCCCAGCCCCAAGTCCTCTCTTGTAACAGAAAGAAACAGTTAAACAAAACTGACCCACCAAGACATGCTTGCAGTATATGCAAGATTCCATATTCCTAGTCTCCCTGCCTCCCCTCCCTCCAGCCCCCATTCCCATGACTCCCTCATCTCTTCTGAGGGAGGGGAATTATGTTTCATCATTTATTCTTTGGGACCAAGGTTGGTCATTGCAATTAGTTAGAATTAACGTCCTTTTAGTGTTGTTTTCATTTACATTATTATAGTCATTGTATATGTTCTCCTGGTTATGTTTTCTTTACATGAACATCAGTTCATACAAATCTTACCATATTTCTTCAAACTCTCTCTGTTTACCATGTCTTATGGCACAATAATATTGCATTACATTTTTATACAATAACAGTTTGTTCAGCCATTTCCCAGTTGATGGGTTCCCACCTTGTTTCCAGTTTTTTGCTTCCAAAAAGAATGGGGCTATGAATATTTAGTATATGGTCGCAGAGTATTAACAGTTTAGTGACTTTTTTCGCATAATTCCAAATTGTTTTCCAGAACGGTTGGACCAATTCACAGCTCCACCAACAGTGTATTAGTGTGTCTGAGGCACCCAGGCTGTGGGAAGACATTTTAGGAAGGACATTGATAAGCTGGAGAGCGTCCAGAGGAGGGCGACCAGGATGGTGAAGGGCCTCAAGATCATGCCCTATGAGGATCAGTGGAAGGAACTGGGGATGTTTAGCCTGGAGAAGAGACGACTTAGGGGGCACATGATAGCTGGCAGCGTGGTGTAGTGGAAAGAGTTCTGGATTTGGAAGTCAGAGTACCTGGGTTGAAGTCCCAGCTGGGATGCTTACTACCTGTGTGGCTTTGGGCAAGTCACTTACTTTCTCTGGGCCTGAGTTTCCTCACTGTAAAATAAGGGAGTTGGACCATATGATCTCTGAGGTCACTTCGAGCTTTAAATCCAATAATTCTATGAATATTTGGAGGACTGTCGTGTAGAAAGAAGATGTGTTCTGCTTGTCTCCTAGGAACGATGGGTGGGCCTTGAAAAGTGTTGTTTAGTTATGATGTTAAAAAAAAACAACACCAAAACCCAAAACTTCTAAAAGTTTAGAGCTATCCAAAAGTAGAATGGTTGGCTTTGAGAGGTAGTGGGCTTCTCCTCACTGTAGGTCTTTAAGCAAGGGCTGGATGATCATTTGGGTATATTGTAAAGGGTATTCTTGATTAGACACAGGCCATATAAAATGGCCTCTGAGGTCCTTTCCTATTGAAATTGTATGATCCTGTTCTCATTCAGACTAAATTCATCAGATAAATGTTTGATTCTCTACATCCCTTTCTTAGGGAAGACTTGATCAAAACAGTTGGCTTAGTAGCCTCTTCCAAACTGAAAAAAGGCAGTTGAATAAGTAATATGTTAAAAAGTCCATTTTTATATAGTGCCTGTTCTGTTTTTAAAATTTATATAGTCATTGGTTTTATGACCATAATAATAATTTGATTATTTATATTTTGTCTTATATATTCATAAATTAAGGGTTTTATAAGAAGTAAAATATTCTTTACTTTTTTTTTCTGTTTTAGGAAGGACAGATATTCTGGGGTTGGCATAATGATGTCCATGTTTTTGATACAAACACACAGACTTGGTTTCAGCCAGAAATTAAAGTGAGTAAAATCAACTTTAATTTTATATTCATTAGCTTTATTTATATCCATTATTTATTTTTCTATTTTATAGTAACAATTCATCAAATCTCATTTTCTAATGGATAATTTAGATCTTAGTTGGATTATCATTAGTACAAAGTAGTTCACTGGAGTACCTTTATCAGTAGTGTGGAAGGCAACAAATTCTTTCACAAATGAGTTTAATTTTTTTTTGAGGAAAAGATTTTTTTTTTAAGGCAGTTGGGGTTAAGTGACTTGCCCAGGGTCACATAGCTAGTGTCAGGTGTTTGTTGTGAGGTCAAATTTGAACTCAGGTCCTCCTGACTTCAGGACCAGTGCTCTATCCACTGCACCACCTAGCTGCCCCTGAAGAAAAGATTTTTAAAGAGGTTTCATCATCTTTTCCTGCCCTTTGATTATAGTGATACTTCAGTTTAACAGAATTCTAGAAAGTGTTTCTTTTTCCTTTTTTTTTTTTTTTGGCAAGGCAGTTGGGGTTAAGTGACTTGTCCAGAGTCACACAACTAGTGAGTGTTATGTGTCTGATGCCAGATTTGAACTTGGCTCTGCTCCTGACTCCAGGGCCAGTGCTCTATTCACTGTACCACCTAGCCTCCCCAATGTTTCTCTTTATGTAACAAAGTCCATTAAAAAAACAAATCATGCAAAGCAGATCTGTAAACATTCATAGTAAGAAATGACCAAAGTATTTTGAGCACACCCTCCATTTGTCCTTCCCAGTTGAAGGTGAAACAGTCTTTAAACTTTGCCTTTTCCCATATTGGTGGTTTATTTTAGGTGAGACTCTCAGTGCCCTTTGTACTTTCTTTTCTTTTTTTTTCTTTTTGCTAGGCAGTGGGTTTAAGTGACTTGCTCAGAGTCACACAGCTAGTGTCAAGTGTTTAGTGTGAGGTCAGATTTGAACTCTGGTCCTCCTGACTCCAGGGCCAGTGCTCTCTCCACTGCGCCACCTACCAACCTGGAGCCAGAGGACTTTCAGGCCTACTTGCTTTCCTAAGGATAGCTATTTATCATTGCTAATTTGGCTCTGAAAATCCTCTACTATCTTTAATGAAACTAGTTAGTCATTATTTTGCCGCTCCTAAGCCAAAATGACTGATGAGGACAAAGAAATCTTTAATATGTGAGGAGAAAAGACAGACTACAGAGACAGTAATGCTTAAATAATGGCCTTTGTATATAATCAGTACTTTTTAGAATGTATTTTTAACTACTCATTTACATGAACAATTTTTATCAGTCTTTTTATGATGTGTAAAGTAGCCGTGTAACTGTTACATTAACAGTTTTGTAACACTCCTTTTGAAGTTTTGTGTTCATTCAAGGCTAAAATTTCAAATATGGTGTTCTGTTTGCATGCTTTACAGAATGGAATTCCACCACAGCCTCGAGCAGCTCACACATGTGCAGTACTTGGAAATAAGGGCTATATTTTTGGAGGACGAGTATTGGTTAGTGTGTTTACAATGAAAAGGGTGGTTTTGGTTTATGAAGATCTTCATAGTCTGTACTATCCTCTAGTCAAATAGTGATGCAAATTACATATTTTTTTTAAAATTTAGGTATAAGAGTGATCTCTAGCTAGTTTATCCCTCTCCTTCCACACAAGACTTAAATATAAAAAGTCCCAGACATATGTATACAGTCCTACTTTTTAAAGGGAGAGACATTTTATTTTCATATTTAAAACCCTTGTCAGTGAATTCTTTTTCAGGTGTATTCTTAATCCTTAATACTTTAAGTTCAGTTCTCTTTCTGTCTTAAATTAATTGCATCTTATATTTAATATTACTAATGTTAGCTCTATTTCCAGTTTTATATATTCTATGGTTGTGGAATTTAACTATATCCCATTTTTAATCATCTGATAGTTTCACAGAGTCTAAGAAGAAATCACAGATTATATATATGCTTAAAAGTACATATATAAACATATAATTTTATACCACATATGTATATGTACAGTCATATATATCATACTTTAAAGTTTATAAATGCTTTTCTTACAACGATGTAAAGATTTGTAATATAAATATTTAGAAAATATGTTGTGTAGTTCACCATCTAATTTAACTTTATTTTATTTTAGCAAACTAGGATGAATGATTTGCACTGTCTGAACTTAGATACTTGGACTTGGTCTGGAAGGTAAGCTTGAAATAGCAATATGACAGATTGAGATTTTTTTAATTTTTTACCACTGAGAAAAACAATAGGGAGGATTTCACTGGTAGGTGAAGGGGAATGGTTGGAATTTATTGCTCAGTTTAAACTGAAAACAAAATGGAATGGAATAGAAAAGTATTTATTAAGCTCTTACTATGTGACAAGCACTGAGGGTACCAAACGAAAATTGAGATGATCCCTGTTCTCAAGTAGCTCACGTTTTAATTGAATGCGAAAACACACAAAGGAGGGTTCAATTTAATGGCAAATAGAAAGGCCAAATAATACTTAGTTTCTGGCAGGCAAAGTAAGATTTAGAAGGCAAAGCCTTGAGGACCTTAGGGAGTAATAGCAGATGAGATGATCTCTGAACTATAGACAGTGGGTCACAAGGGTCAGAGTAGAGTGAGGCTCTAGAATACTTCCAGAAGAGGCAGATTTGGGGTATTCAGTATCCAGCTCAGAATGGGTATCCAGCACCTGGTGAGAACTGAGCAATGGAAGTTAGATTGGGGCAAGGTATGTGGCTCCAATTGCCAATTGGAAAAGATTAGGGAAAGGCTGAGTTTGGAAGGCTAGGTTTTATGCATAACCAATAACATATTAAAAAAAATGTTGAGATATATTTAACTGTACATGTTAAATGTGAAGCATATAATTTTAAAATACATATAAATAACCCCCCAGATCACTTTTATATTTGATTTGACTTTAGTTCCATCAGTATGTATATATGTGTATTTGTGTGCGTGTAACATATGGAGAGGGATAAGTATTCCGCCTGTGATGTTAATTATACAGTTACTTGCTGTACGGGAACCCACTGAATCTGCCTTCCAAAGAGGAACCTAGCGAAGGCCTATCCCCTGTAGGTTTTAGTAGCTACAAGATGATACATTCTTTGACGGTGGTATAAGGTCTGTAATGCCCCCACCTGGGGAATCCCCACAAACAGTGGGACAAGTTTCATACCAAAGGAAGAGGCCAAGGAGTTCCAGATTGATTATAAGTAGTAGTTTAATCACTGGGGTTACTTACATTGGGTGCCAGTGTGATGGATCCCTGCCAAGAGTTCAGATAATCAGTGGTCTAGGGTGGCAGCCAGACCAGTGGTGGATCCCTGAAAAAGAATGCCAGAAATCCCTGTGGTAAATTATCGAAAACAAAGGGAGGAGGAGCTAGAGAGTGCATTACTACCGATTGGTGGATATTTTTGGTTTTCTCCTTAGTAATGAACTTGGGCATTAAGCCAATATTGTGCCCAAACATAAGTTTGTGTATTGATCATGTGTTGGTTACATATGAGTCATGTTATTTTTGTTATGGCTTTCATAGGTCATAGTATCTAAGTTTTGACTCGGTGTCTAAATTATGATTCAGTATCTAAGTTATGATTTTTTTAACAAGTTACCCTGTTTGGGCTTCCACCTTTTACAGAGTTTAAGTTTTTATGCCTTTTTACTTATTTAAATGTTTAAGTATTTCATGGCTTTTCCCCAACTGGGACCACACAGTGGCCACAGAAAAAAAAGAAACAAAGAAATATAAAATGGCCTTCAGTCACTTCGGCTTCTTCAGTGACAGTGGGAGAATCATGGAAAAGAGAACAGAGGATTTTAAAAATCATGTAGTTTTTAGACTGTCTATTTATTTAACAATGACCAGTGAGTTGAAATACTACTGAAAGATCTCACCCATATTTATACTGACAACATTGTCATTATGTTCTAGTGGGAATTACACATACTATGCAATCCAGTAATAATTTATTGAGGAACTGCTGTATACACGGCTTTTGGCTAGGCATTAGGAATACAAAAAAACAAAACAAAAAACAGCCCCTGCACTTAAGGAGCTTACATTTTACTGGAGGCATACAGCATGTAAATAGACAAGCATATAGATGATAATTTGGGGAGGAAGAGTACTCACAACTTGGAAAATCAGGAAAATCTTTTTGTAGGAGAAGGCACAGAAGCTGAGTCTTTGATGGAGATTAGGAATTCTGATATGCAGAGATGAGGAGGATATACATTCTGGGTATAGGGGACATACTTTAAATGAAACCCAGCAGTTAGGTGGTGAAGTAGATAGAGCAGGGGACCTGGAGTCAGGAACACCTGAGTTCAGATCTGGCCTCTGACACTTACTAGCTGTATGATCCTGAGCAAATCGCTTAACCCCATTTCCCTCAGTTTCCTCATTTGTAAAATAAGCAGAAGAAGGAAATAGCAAATGACTCCAGTATCTTTGCCAAGAAAACCCCAGGTGGGGTCATGAAGAGTTAGATATGACTGAAACACAATATACTGGCTTCTTTCCTGCTGCCTACAATACTTATTCTCCTCCATCCTTAAAAACTCTCATTTGATCCTTCCATTCTCACTAGCATTCTTATTGTATTTTTCTTCCACTTAGTGGAGAATGCTATGATAAATATCCCCACTGTCTCTCCTTTCATTCTCTTCTAAACTCATATATTGACAAGTTTTGCCAATTACCCCCTCTTCTCTTTTTTTCTTTAAAAACTTTTGTTATATGGGATGGTTGTCTTAACTTGGGGAGGGGAAGGGATACTGAGAGAAATTGTGGTGAGGTAAAAAAAGGCAAAGATCAGTAAAAAATTTATTTTGAAAGGGAATGTGGTATCGGTAATCTTAGGAAAATATACTAGGACTAATAGATCATTTTAGAACAATGGACACTTAGAGAAATATAATTACTAGAATAAGGCAGAAATGGCATATGAGGAGGCAATTAAACATGAGTTTGAAATGTTTTTGGCACCTATTTCTATGACTCATGAAGAGGTAACATAGATTAGAATATTTGGCAAATTTTCATATCTAGTTAGGATTTTTCAAAGAAATAGTGATTTTAAAAAATTATGAGGTACAGGGCAGCTAGGTGGTGCAGTGGATAGAACACTGGCCCTGAAGTCAAGAAGACCTGAGTTCAAATCTGGCCTGAGACCAAACACTTGACACTTGCTAGCTGTGTGACCCTGGTTAATCTAATTGCCTAAAAAAAAAAATTCAAACCCTTTCTTTTGTTCAATATGATTAAAGCACTGTCCTTAATTTTTTCCCTTTCAACACAGAATTCGTACTAATGGAGAAAAACCAAAACATCGGTCTTGGCATACTTTGACGCCAATTGCTGACGATCAGCTTTTTCTGTTTGGTGGATTAAGTGCAGAGAATATTCCTCTAAGTGAGTAGAAATGCTATTTAGTCTCAGTTGCGATTTTACCACTTCCCCTTTAACTATTAGTTGTTGTTAGTTCTTTTTCTCTTTTGTACCTATTCTCTATGGTCTCTTCCCAAATTTTTTTCACCTTTCAAATTATTTTTTCCCCACACATGTAATAGCCATTAAGTTTTAGATATAGAATGAATTTTGTAGTAATATACAGATTGTTATATGCAGAACAGGAATTTGGCTTTTTCCTCTGCTTCCAAAATAGAAATTGACACACCTGATTGATCATATTTGGAACTGGAATGGGGGATTAGGAATTTAGTATGTCTTCCAGGAGGCTCAGTGAAGGAGATTTTAATGAGTCAGTTTTTTATTTGTGCTTCAGAAATCTTTTTAAAATTTTCATTTTTTATTATAATTAATAAACATGAACATTTTAGTGTACAAATAAGAAAAAAAAGAAGATTGTATTTGAAACCATAAACTTCTTTTACGGTTTGTTTTTAAAAAAAAATGTATCTTAAGTTTAACATAATTCTAATAAAATTGCCCTGTTCATGTCCCCTTCTGATTTCCTTCTTAAGTGTCCTTTTTTTTTAATTTAAATTTTTGGTTATTATGATCTTGACAAGTGCCAACAAACATGAACATCTCCTTATAGAAAGAACAAACAATTGCATATGAAACTAAGAATCTCTATCATGTCTACCCCTTTTCCTTTTCAAAAGTACATAATAAGGGGGCAGCTAGGTGGCACAGTGGATAGAGAATGACCCTGGAGTCAGGAGGACCTGAGTTTAAATCCGGCATCAGACACATAACACTAGCTGTGTGACTCTGGGCAAGTCACTTAACCCCAATTGCCTCACAAAAACAAAAGTATATAATAAGTTCAGTATGTTAGTTTTAAAGCAGCTCTGTTTATCTGTGTTTCCCTCTGAACCTTCTGTTCTCGTTTTACCTTCCCAGTCTTCTTACACCTTGCATAATGCTTTCTGCCCTCCTCCTCCTAACACACACAGGTGCTGTTTGATCTAGTGACACTAAATTCCTTGTTGTTCTTGAACAAAGAGACTCTTATATCTGGGCGCTGGACATTTTCATTGGTAGTCCCAAATGTTCTCCTCATCCCTACCTCCTGGCTTTCCTGGCTTCCTTCAGGTCCCAACTAAAATCACACCTTCTACAGGAAGGCTTTCCTAATCCCTCTTAATTCTAGTGTCTTACCTCTGTTGATTATTTAATTTTTATCAGACATATAACTTATTTGTACATAGTTGTTTTCATGTTGTCTCCCCCATTAGATTAGAAATTCCTTGAGGGCAGGAATTATATTTTGCTCTTTTCTTCCACAGCACTTAGACATAGTAGGCTCTTAATAAGTACCTTTTGACTGCCTGACAGTGCAGCATGGCATTGTTTGGACTGGAACAACACTGGCACCAAAGACTCTTAAGGACGGTAGCACCCTGTCCTGAGATGCCATTGAGGCCTCTGAAGATCCACTGTTCAAATCCTCAGAAATCCAGGGGCTGTTTAACCCTAGGAAGTGGAAGTCAGTACAAATACCTTAGGTGACCAGGGCAAGACCAAGCAGAGCCAACCATGCTGACAAAAGTGCAGGAGAGGGCAAAGGCTGTCCCAGGAACAAAGCTCTAATTCAGGAACTAAACCTGGAGAGACTGATTAAACCAGAGAAGACGCTGATCAATTTCTTTTTTTTTTTAATATAAATTTGTTTACTTTTAGTTTTCAACATTCACTTCCACAAGTTTTTGAGTTCCAAATTTTTACCCCATCTCCCCCCTCCCCCCACCCCAAGATGTCATGCATTCTGAATATCCCTTTTTTTAAAACATATGTTTTTAAAACTTTAGGTTTCAAATTTTCTGTCTTCCTCCCTCCCCACCCACCCTCATTGAAAAGGCAAGCAACTCAATATAGGTTGTACATGTGCAGTTATGCAAAACATGTCCAAGGTAGACATGTTGTGAAAAACTAACTCTATTTCCCTTAATCCTATCCTGCCCTCCCATTTATTCTATTCTTTCTTTTGACCCTGCCCCTCTATTTACTTCTATTACCCCCTTTCCCAATCTGCCCTCCTCTCTGTCATCCTCCTGTTCTCTTGTCCCCTTCTCCCCCTGTTTTCCTGTAGGGTAAGACAGATTTCCATACCCAATTGAATGTGTATGTTATTCCCTCCTTAAGCCAAATCCTATGAGAATAAGATTCACTCATTCCCTCTCACCTTCCCCTGTTTCCCCTTCCACTGTAAGAGACTTTTCTTTCTGGGTTTTTTTTTTTTGTGAGATAATTTACCCCATTCTACCTCTCCCTTTCTTCTTCTCCGAGTATAATCCTCTCTCATCCCTTAATTTTATTCTCCAGATATGACCCCTTAATCTTCACTCACCCTGTGCCCTCTATCTATCTATCTACATATACATACATATAATTTTTTTCCTCCAACTACCCTAATACTGACAAAGGTCTCATGAGTTATAAATATCATCTTTCCATGCAGGAATGTAAACAGTTCAATCTTAATAAGTCTCTTATGATTTCTCTTTCCTGTTTACCTCTTCATGTTCCACTTGAGTCCTGTATTTGAAAGTCAAATTTTCTATTCAGCTCTGGTCTTTTCATCAAGAATGCTTGAAAGTCCTCTATTTCACTGAATGACCATTTTTTTCCTGAAGGATTATACTCAGTTTTGCTGGGTAGGTGATTCTTGGTTGTAATCCTATCTCCTTTGCCCTCTGGAATATTATATTCCATGCCCTGCGGTCCTTTAATGTAGAAGCTGCTAAATCTTGTGTTATCCTGATTGTGTTTCCACAGTACTTGAACTGTTTCCTTCTGGCAGCTTGTAATATTTTCTCCTTGACCTGGGAACTCTGGAATTTGGCTATAATATTCCTAGGAGTTTTCCTTTGGGGATCTCTTTCAGGAGGAGATCTGTGGATTCTTTCAATTTCTATTTTGCCCTCTGGTTCTACTATATCAGGGCAGTTTTCCTTGATAATTTCTTGAAAGATGATGTCTAGGCTCTTTTTTTGATCATGGCTTTCAGATAGTCCAATAATTTTTAAATTCTCTCTCCTGGATCTATTTTCCAGGTCAGTTGTTTTTCCAATGAGATATTTCACATTGTTTTCTAATTTTTCATTCTTTTGGATTTGTTCTACTGTGTCATGATTTCTCATAAAGTCACTATCTTCCAATTGCTCTATTCTAATTTTTAAGGAAGTATTTTCTTCAGTAATCTTTTGGACTTCCTTTTCCATTTGGCCAATTTTTCTTTTTAGGGCATTTTCTCCTCATTGGCTTTTTGGACCTCTTTTGCCATTTGGGTTAGGCTATTTTTTAAGGTGTTATTTTCTTCAGTATTTTTTTGGGTCTCCTTTAGCAAGCTGTTGACTTGTTTTTCATGATTTTCTTGCATCACTCTCATTTCTCTTCCTAGTTTTTCCTCTACTTCCTTACTTGCTTCTCAAAATCCCTTTTGAGCTCTTCCAAGGCCTGGGACTGATTCATATTTTTCTTGGAGGCTTTGGATGTAGGAGCTTTGACTTTGTTGTCTTCTTCTGGTTGTATATTTTGATCTTCTTTTTCACCAAAGTAAGATAATATAGTCTGACTCTTTTTGCACTGCTTGCTCATGATCCCAGCCAATTACTTGAGTTTTAAACTCTTTGTTAAGGTAAGAATCTGCTTCCAATGTGGAGAATGTACTTACTGTCCCAAGCTTCAGGGGGTTTGTACAGCTGTTTTCAGAGATACTTGTAGGGCCCTGTAAATTTTCAGTTCTTCTAAGGTGGTATGATAAGGGGTGAGGTGTTTACTCCTTTCCTGGCCTGCGACTACAAGTACTCCTTTCTGTCCTGTAACTGTGAGGAGGGGCTCCTCTTCACAATCACTACAAGCTCCACCAAGCCAGTGCTCCTCCTCACCCCAGTACCGCCGCCCAGAACTGTGGCCCAGATCAAAACAAGGGCAGAGCAAGAGATTCCTGCCTCAGCACTGGGAAAGAGATCCCTGCAATCCCTCTCTGATCAGCCACTGGATTCCCCCTCAATCTGTGGGCCAGAAGCTCAGGAAGCAGTCCCGTCCCTCCCCCCCCAAGCGCCACACTGTTGGGGAATGGAGCTGAAATCCCGCCTTCCTTTCTCAGCACCGACAGAAACAGACTTTTCCCACTGACCTTCTAAGTTGTCTTTGGCATTGGTGGATTGAGGAGTCTGGAAACCGCCACAGCTGCCCAAGATTCAGTCCTCTGAGGCCTGCTCCAGGTTCGCTGTGGCCTGCGTGCCCACGCTGCTCTGCGCTGTGCTCCCAGCCCAGCACAATACACCTTTCTGATCAATCATCCAGGTTGTCTTGAGCTGGAAATTTGTTTCACTCTGTCTTTTTGTGGATTCTGCTGCTTCAGAATTTGTTTAGAGCCATTTTTTAATGAGTATTTGCAGTGGTTTGGAGGAGAGCTCAAGCAAGTCACTGCTTTCACTCCACCATCTTGGCTCAGCCTGATCAATTTCAATCAATCATTAAATCAATAAGCATTCATTAAGTACCTCCTATGGGCCAGAAACTGCTAAACTCTGAGTATACAAAAAAGTAAAACCAAAACAAAGCAGTTCATGTTCTCAAGGTGCTCATAGTCCAAAAGAGGAGTCAACATGCAAACAACTAGGTAGAAACACAATAAACAGGATAAATTGGATATAAACAGTAGAGAGAATGCATAAGCTTTAAGGGGGATGGGAAAGGCTGTTTATAAAAGATAGAATTTTAGATGAGACTTGAAGGAAACCGGGAGATGAAGAATTCCAGTTACTGGAGACCAGTGAAAATGACCAGATAGAGTGTCTTGTGTGAGGACAATAGAGATGCAAGTGTCACTGGATTAAAGACTGTATGAGGGAAGTAAGATGTAATAAGACTGGAAAGAGGTAGAATGAAGCCAGGTTATGAAGGGCTTTTTAAGACAAATAGAGTTCCCCAATTGATAAATGGTCAAAGGATATGAACAGGCAGTTTTCAGATGAAGAAATTAAAGCTATCTATAATCATATGAAAAAATGTTCTAAATCACTATTGATTAGAGAAATGCAAATCAAAACAACTTTGAGGTACCACATCACACCTATCAGATTGGCTAACATGACAAAACAGGAAAGTGATAAATGTTGGAGAAGATGCGGGAAAACTGAAATACTAATGCCTTGCTGGTGAAGTAGTGAATTGATCCAACCATTCTGGAGAGCAGTTTGTAACCTATAAAATTTGCATACTCTTTGATCTAGCAATACCACTACCAGATCTATATCCCAAAGAGATGATAAAAAAGGGAAAAGGACCCACATGTACAAAAATATTTTTAGCAGCTCTTTTTGTGGTGGCTAAGAACTGGAAATTGAGGGAATGCCCATCAGTTGAGGAGTGGCTGAACAAATTGTGGTATATGAATGTATATGTGGTATACGAATGTATATGTGGTATATGAACAAATTTTGGTATATGAACATAAATGATGAGCAGGTGAATTTCAGAAAAACCTGGAAAGACTTGTATGGACTGATGCTCAGTGAAGTGAGCAGAACCAAGAGAACATTGTACACAGTAACAACAACATTGTGTGATGATCTACTGTGATAGACTTCTTAGTCTTCTCAGCAGTACAATGATCTAAGACAGTTCCAAAAGACTCATGATGGAAAATGCTGTCCACATCCAGAGAAAGAACTATGGATTCTGAATGCAGATCGAGGCATACTATTTTCTGTTGTTTTGTTTATTGTGATTTTCCCCTTTTGTTCTGATTCTTCTTTCACAACATGACTAATGTGGAAATATGTTTAATATGATTGTACATAATATAGCCTGTATCATATTGCATGCCATCTTGGGGAGGAGAGAGAGTGAAAAAATTTGGAATTCAAATTCTTATAAAAGTGAATGTTGAAAACTGTCTTTACACATAATTGGAAAAAATGTAATACTACTAAATGGGGGAAAATTTTTTTAAATTAAAAAAAAGAAAAAAATAAAGGATTCTATATTTAGTCCTGGAGTTGCTAGAGAGTGGTAAATAGAATAGAATAGAAAGTAGTAAACCTTACCCAAGTAACGAGTCCCTGAAAAGTAGAGTAAACCAAACAACGAATTACTCCATGAGACAGCAAGAAATATTAAAACAATATTTTTATATTTTAAATATTAAAACAAAACCAAAAGACTGAAAAATAGAAGAAAATGTAAAATATTTGATATTAAAAAACTTGGAAAAGAAGTCAAGGAGATATAGTTTAAGAGTCATTGAACTCCCCAAAAATCATGATAAAGCTTAAACACTACATGTTAAGAAATAATAAAAACTACATAGATGTTGTGGAACAAGATGGCAAAGTGAAGGTAGAAAGAATTCTACTGATCCCCGCCTAAAAGAAACCCCAAAAGGAAAAGTCCCAGAAATTTCATAGCCTAATCCAGAACTTTCACATCAAATAAAAGTACTGCATTCATACAAAAAGTTCAAGTAACAAAGAACCACAGTTAGGATCATACATTTGAGAAATTTGGAAGGGGATATATTATGATATAGTGCAAACATCTTAATGAGGGAAAAGAATCAAGTGACTCTTTAGAACCTTAATGTCTGCAAAGAATATTGAGAACTAAACAAAAAAATAACAAGACGTATGGGTGGTTCGTTTCTTTTCTGAGAGGGGAAAGAGATAGAAAGATAAAAGAAATACAGTAGTATAGAAAGAAGGGAGGGGTAGAACTTTCCAGTTCTCATATATGGGATGCATGGTTAGAAAGGTACATAAATGTGGAGGAAAATGTGGGTTAGTGAGCGTCAGATGAACCTCGCTCATATCTGAATTGTACAAAGGAGGGGTAAACTCTCTTTCTCTCTCTCCCCTCCCTTTGTCAGTTTGACATAGAAATGCGTCAAACTCAACAGGAAAAAAATAAAAGGCAGGGAAGGAGAATAAATTACCCAGGAGGAAGTTGCAAACAAAACCAAGTTCATGATCCTGAAGGAAGGATTAAATTTTGAGGGAAGAACAACAAAGAATTAGAATTCTATGATGGAATTCTATGAATTAGGGAATGACTGAAAGAAATTGTAATATATAAATGTAATGGAACATTATTATTCAATAAAAATGACAAAAGATACTACTGTAGAGAATCCTGGTTAGTATGAATTGATAAAGAGTGAAATGAGCCGAACCAGGACAAAAATTTATAGCAACAAATTACGTCAACAACACTGTAAAGAAAAACTCATTAGAAAGACTTAAGATCTCTGATCAATGCAGTGGCCAACCATGTCTCCAAAGAACCTATTATGAAGCACATTAGCCACCCCTTGCCAGAGGACTCCAGGTGCAGAGACATTTGTTTTTGGATGTGGCTGCTGCGTGAATTACTTTTGCTTGCTTATGCTGTTATAAAGGTTTCTTTTTTTCTTTCCAGTTAATTGGGGAGAGATTTTTTTCTTTTAGAGGAGAAGAAAGGGTGGGAGTAGCAATTGTAATGCTAAGAAAAACGAGGATCATTGGGAACATTTTTTAAACCTTTTTAAAAATTTTATTCATTTATTTTGATTTATCAACAATCACTTCCATATGCTTTTGAGTTGAAAATTTTTCTCCCCCTTCCTCCCCCCCTCCTTCCCCAAGATGGTGCACAATCTGATATGGGCTTTACATTTACATTCCTATTAAACATATTTTCACATTAGTGAAATTGTAAGTAAAAATTAAAACCAATAAGAGGAACCATCAGAAAGATGAAACAAAACTCAACAGAAGGTAAAAATAAATGATAGCGATTCAACTTCCATAGTTCTGTCTTTCGATGTAGACAGCATTTTCCATCCAGAGGCCTCTGGAGATGTCTTAGATCCTCGTAATGCTGAGAAGGGTTCAGTTTAACAATATTAGTCATTGCATAACGTGGCTGTTATTGTGTACAAAGTCCACTTCACTCAGCATCAGACTATGTAAGTCTTTCCAGGTTTTTCTGAAGTCAGCCTGTTCATCATTTCTTATAGCACAATAGTATTCCATTACATTCATAAACCACAACTTGCTCAGCCATTCCCCAATTGATGGGCATTCTCTCAATTTCCAATTCTTTGCCACCACAAAAAGAGCTGCTGTGAATATTTTTGTACATGTGGGTCCTTTTCCCATTTGTTTGACCTTTTTGTGATACAGCCCTAGAAGTGCTATTGCTGGATCAAAGGGTATGAATATTTTTGTAGCCCTTGGGGCATAATTCCAAATTGTTCTCCAAAATGGTTGGATCATTTCACATCTCCACCAACAATGTATTAGTGTTCCAGTTTTCCCACATCATCTCCAACATTTATCATTTTAAGCAGGATAGTTTTAAAAGTAATTTGTAGAATTTATCATATACTTTTTAAGCAAGTGGCATGAAATAGATTCACAGTTTCATTTAGACTTTGCTTTTGTTTTCTGCTGGGTACATAGAAATGTTATTTTTTGATGTTTAAGTTTAGATTAGGAAATACTAAATTTAAAAAATGAAAACTAATACGAATATGGGTATAAATTATTCTTTAGGGATACTTTCTAGTTCTTGGGAATATTACATAGTATAATAGAATAGTTATTTACTAAAATGTCAACAATTGTGGAAATTTAGAAAAGAACAAATAATTAAATCATAGCATTTCAGCAAGGATTATTTGTAACATCATCTGTTGTTCTAAACCAGTCTTTCTATTCCTGATCATTGACCTATGAATGAAGCAGAATGAATTTTTAGTACTTTGTAAACTGTAAAGAGCCATTGCATTATTATTTGAGCTATTTTAGTCCAGTCCAGTTTAGCATAATATATGTTCATATATGCATATCCTAGAAAGTTGACAGATAAATTTAGAGAAAAATTAAAACTGTGAAAGAAACTTAAGCTTTATTTCTAATATGTCATGATACTACAGGTGATGGGTGGATTCACAATGTTATAACAAATGGTTGGAGACAGCTTACACATTTACCTAAGACAAGACCCAGGTAAGTGTAAAAAGTTAGCACACAATATTGAATAATTAAATGTTTTGAAAAGTTTTAAAGCATAGCATGGAATCAGAATTTTTGTTAATATAAAAACAAAATATCAGAATGTTTTCTTAATTTGATGTTATCTGAAGAATTCATGTGATAGTTAAATTATAATCCATTTAGTAGAAATATTTCACCGATGTTTCATTTATGTTGCATACTTGAGTATATTACTCTTTTAGATTAAGTGGATGATCCTATCTGATAAAGGCAATAGACACTAAGATGCTGAAAGTTATTGCTATTTTTAGTATTTATATTTAAAGCATTCTTTTATGGGTTATGGTGGTGGCAGTAGGAATTTACTTTTTGGAAAGTTTTAAAGTTAGTTGAGAAATTTGAATCTAAGTCAATTTGATGGGGTGCTTGGGCCCCAGCCCTAAGATCATGTCTCTGGAAGCCTCCCAATTTCTCAGTAGGCCCCTATCCTATGAGAAAATTTCTTCTTGTTGTGGAGCACTTTCTCTTATCAGAACAGACAGAGGGGTACCTGGCTCAAGGATTTTTGCCCCTGGCTGACCCAAGGACTTTTCCTCCAGTTAGATCGCCAAGGTCCATGCCTCTGACAATTCCCTAAATATCTGGTATACTTCTTATACTTTCCCATTTATAGCTCCCAAAGACCCTTGGACCCTTAGATTACCTAATTAATGTCCCTGGCATTCCTTTCCCATGCCCTTTTTCCATATAAACCCCAGTACCATTCTCAGTCTCTTGCTGGGTTCCCATAAGGACCCTTGTCTGCTTTTGCTAAAGTGTTACAATAAACTTTTTGCCACTTTGCTAAGAGAAGGCTTGAGTGTGTGAATTCATTCCAGACAACTCTGCCTTGGCATTCTTGGGGTCCCAGCACTCCCAAAACCTCTTCAAATTTGGATTGTGGAAAACCGTATTACTGTGTATAATTCCTACTTAATTGTGTGACCGATTTAATCCTATTGAATTACTTGAAAATTTGGGGCACAGCTAGGTGGCACAGTGGATAGAGCACCGGCCCTGAAGTCAGGAGGACCTGAGTTTAAATCCGGTCTCAGACACTTGACACTTACTAGCTGTGTGGCTCTGGGCAAGTCACTTAACCCCAATTGCCTAAATAAAAAAATTTGAAGTACATTAGAAATCATAAAATTTTGGAAATAATGGTGGACTACAAAAAATATTTTGAGGCTATATTCTATTTTAGGATTTTCTAGTATAATTAGTAGTAAATTACGTTAATTTAAATCTCTGAAGGGAATTGTCAGTTGAATGCAGTTTAAGAATTGTTATTGTTAATAATGGACTTCAGTTTAGATTTTTCATGTCATAGCTTTCAGAAATTTTTTCTACTATGTTATTCATATTGAAATAAAGTAAATAGTATAATGATTTTTCTAGTATTTTTATTTAATGAATTGATGTTTACTAACCTCTTTAACAAAAGGGGCTGAAAATCTTTAACATGAACTAATTATATGTCAAGTGCAGAAGCACAGTAAGAATTTAACATGTTTTCATTGTCTATAGAAATATTATTCCTGGATTGTTTTTCAGTTATAATAATTGGTCAGAATGTACCTTTTAGCATGTCTAGAAAAATCAGGATTTTTTATCCCTTAATTTATAATGCTAATTTTAAGATTGGTAGTAGAAATAAAAGTATTTTTTTAAAAAGTTAATTTTTCCTTGAATGTTATATTTCAGCCCTTGTTAAGCACTTATTAAGAGCAATAAAACTATTATCAATATAATCCTAGATAGAACTATGTAAAAAGATTTCTTTTCATTCAGCTGATGTGTCATGTAAATAATATGCTTTATTAGAATGTTTAGGTGATAAGTTAGAGCAGCTGTGAGAGGACATAAACTGTCAGAGTCTGTAGAAAAAAACATCAGGTTGCAAGCTAGAATGTCACCAAAATCAAGGCAGGAAAGGCTTTCCAGTGTTCCTCGAAGATCAAGTCCAGGCCAGAATTTTCCTAAGGCAGATAAGACAGAGGCAGATCTATCTTCAGGTATGAGGTGAGGAAGAGAAAAGGTGGGATATAGTTTAGTGTAAGGGAACAGTGAATGTTTACTGAAAAATTTTTTTTAATGAAATAGAGAATTTAGTTTGTCTACATTCAGTTTGTTCTAATTTTTTCCCAATGGTTCAAAATATAATCTGCCCAATTCTCCCCTTGTAGTTTTACAAAGCAGAACATACAATATGAAAAAATCTCTTTGGTTCTCCTTCCCAAAATTCTCTTGAACCAGAGCTTAAGCTTGGTTTGAGTAAACAATGGCTGGAACAATAGCTATGAGGTTTTCCTTTATGTCTATGTCACTAAGAGAAACTCAGTAAAATATTCGAGTAGGTCTTTAGGAATTATTGTTCTGCTCCAAAGATTATTCCCAAGGTACATATTTTCTTCCCCATGATAATGAATTACCCCCTTTTCATAGGTGGGCTTTTTTTTTTTCCATTTCACCTTTCTCCCTTGTACCTCAGAAGCCTTGGGATAGCTAGGGTGGTGTTAGTCGTTGGGGCTGCTGGGGAATGGGAAGTTACTATTGTGTCAAAACAAAATGTATCAATTAAAAAAAAAGATATGTGATTTTTACTATGTGTTTTTACTGAAGATTTACCTGAATTCTGATTTATGAATTGGAGAATTGGGCAGAATATTCCCTAAAGTAAACTCTCTTGATCTAGTTCTGATCTATGGTCTCAAGTACACTGGCCACTGAACTTGTGTGTCAGTGTTTGAAAAAATCATTTAGCCTGAGGGGCAAATTATATATATTTCATTGTGTGCAGTTGTGGAAGCCAAGCAAAAAAACCCTAATCTACTCAAGTTATATGGTAACAAAAATAAGAAATAATGATTGTTGCCATAATATTTTGATTAATTATTAAGTAAATAATAAAACAAAAGTCTTCTCAAAGAGTCTCTATCAAGCAGCACTTTCAGTGGCTTCATCAAAATTTTTAATTATTCCTTAGAATTGGAGAATAAGTTTTTAAATCTTGCATTTATTTTTTTTCCTGAGAGTTGGAACTTGCTGAAATATAATGTTGCTGTAAAACTATGAAATTGGTTCTTGGTGAGTCATGTGAAATAAGTAAAAAACACATTTTAGTTCCTAGGTGTATTCTTTGAAATTAGAGATGCATATAAGCCAGGAGACTCACCCCCTTTTCAAGATATAAGATGTTCTACTCCTTTATGCAGGGATTTGTAGAAAGAATTGCCTAGCTTAAGGCACTGAATGAAGTAAATAATGCTGGTCATTTTGTTTTTTGGGGGGGTTGCTTTTGTTGTCAGCAGCATTTATTAAAGCACCTAAAATGTGAACAGTAGGGTGATGCAGAGTTGTCCTTCCAAAAGTAAATCAGCCAACCAGCCAAGAAGCACATGTGAATCTTCAGCTCTGTGTGACACAGTAGGAATACGAGTATAAAGCATGAAGTAACCCCTAATCACAAGGAGCTTAAGTTCTGATAAGGAAGAAAAATACATATGTATGTGTCCATATATGTATGTATGTATGTGTGTGTGTGCATATGTACATATATATGTCACATAATATAAAATGAATATAAAATAGTTAAATACCAGGTAGTTTGGGAGGGACAGCACTAGAATTTGGTTGGGGGGGAGGCAGAAATCAAGAAAAATTTCATGTACAACATAGTTCTTGAGCTGTGTCTTAAAAGAAGAGGATGACTCTTAGGAGGTAGAAAGGAAGTACATTCCACATGATGGAGAATGTGACCAAAATAAGAGCATAGAGATAGGTGATGGAATGTCATGAGTGCAGTACGGAGAAGTCCAGCTTGTCTGGATTGCAGAGTATAATCTAATATCCAGTGAATATGGAAAGACAGTTTGGGGATAAGTTCTGAAGGGCTTCAAAGCTAAAAAAGAGTAGTTTATATTTTATCCTAGAGACAATAGGAAGCTACTAGAATTGATTGATTTAGAGAGTGATAGGATTATATCTCAGCTTAAATAAAAGCATTTTGGTAGTTGGAGGCTGCACTAGAGAGGCAAAGAGATCAATTAGAAGTCTGTTGGAATGATTTAGGGAAGAGGTAAAGAACTTAAACTAAGTTATTAGCTGTGTGAATTGAGAGAAAGGGTCATATTCAAAATATGTTATAATAGTAGAACCAGCAAATTTTGGTTTGCTTAAGATTGCTTAGGACATTGAAGAGTTGAAGAAAATGGTGGGATAAAAAAGCCCAGGAGACTGGAAGGTTGGTGGGGCCAAATGAGGAACATGTTTATGGAGCCTCAAACCAAACATGTCAGTTGATACAGTACAAAAATGCTAAGAAGTGCCAAGTAGAGGAGTGAACAGAGCTATCAGGTTGAAATAAAGGGTAGACTGCTTTCTGGGGGTGATTTTTGAGCAAATTTTTAAGGCAGTAGGGGTCACAGATTGGTGAAAAGAAAACTGTTGGACATTTCAGACAGAATGATGAATAAGTCATTTTGGGGGGGATAACAAGTAGGTAAACTCGACTAGGGTGGAAGGTTCATGTAAGGAAACAACAAGAAATAAATTTAGTAAGAGGAGGAAAAGTAACAATTGTTTGAGTCTTAAATGCTAAAGGTACTAGGGAATACTAAAGATTCTTGAGCAGCCAGGTGGCTTCACAAAAGTATTTCAAGAAGATTATTTTAGCAATGGAGCTATGAGAAGGTAGAATGATAAAAGTGAGACTTAGGAGGATGTTGTAGTAGTGCAGACTTGACATAAAGAGGTCTTAGGCTATAGTGGTGGCAGTGGAAATAGAAAGGAGAGCAAATTAGAATCTGCAAAGAAAATATAACCATGACTTGAAGCTGGATTGTGTCTGGCAGGGAAAGAAAATGTTAAAAATGACAAAAAGATGTCAAGCCTGGGCATCAGTCAGGAGAAAGATAATGCTATTGATAGTGAAATTGGGAAGAATGTCTTTTTAATTTCCTCAGTAAAAGAAGATGATTTCAGTTTTCAGAATGTTAAGTTACAGTTGAAACAGTCATGAAATAAAAAAGACAAGAAAAAAAAATGAGGCAGAGCTGAGGGTGATAATAGTAACCCATTTTGAAAGCACTTTTATGATATACTTTCCCCATAACCAGTCTTGGGAGGTAGTAGTTAAATATTTTCTCCCCTTCCCTCCACCTTTTAACAGATGAAGAAACTGAGAGTCATAGAGATTGTGTAGCTTCCTTGTTATTACACAGCCAGAAATGTCAGAGCTGAAATTTGAACTAGGTTTCCTGATTTCAGGTCCAGGGTTCTTTCCAGCACAGCAAAGCACCATTAGTGAGTCATCTACATCTAGAGGTTATAGTTGAAATCATTTGAGCAAATGAACTTTAGAGGGAACATTTCAATCTAGCCCCCTTGAGGATGTGCCAAAAGCAAAGATTAGTTCAAATACACATTCTGCTTTATTGAAATAGAGCCCTTTGTTACTTTGTGCTGTTGTGACATCTTTTTTTAGCAGTAATTCATTCTTTATAATTTTCACTCATAGGTTATGGCATACTGCCTGTCTGGGAAAAGAAAATGAAGTAATGGTATTTGGTGGGAGCAAAGATGATTTACTTTTTATGGATACAGTAAGTAACTTATATCTAAATATTTCCTTTGATTATTTTATTGTTAAAATAAAAAGGCTGCATAGTGAGACATTGAAAATGCAGTATTATAAAACTCTAACTAAAACTGGCAAGAATTCAGATGAAATAATGGCCCCTTTTAATGAATTGCTAACTTTCAAAGCTAATAGCTTTTGTGGAAGCATTTCAAATGAAGCTGTAACAGCAACAGTGAGACAAGTATGATTCATAGCAGGGATCCATGACTGGAACATGGATCTGAGCTCAGAGAACACCTGGTGCTTGTTAAAGCAATACAATAATTATATGAAACGATTCTGGAGGGGCAGCTAGGTGATACAGTGGCTAAAGCACTGGGCGCTAAGTCAGAAGGACCTGAGTTCAAATGTGACCTCAGACACTTGACACTAACTAGCTGTGTGACCCTGGGTAAGTCACTTAACTCCATTGCCTAGCGCCGCCGCCCCCCCCCCAAAAAAAAGAGAGAGAGAGAGAAAGAAAGAAACAATTCTGGGACTTTGTTATGGCTGAGATCATCTAGAGAGTGAACACAAAGGATTGTTGTTATGCTAAGCTCAGGGCAGAGCCTGCTTTGCTGGGCCTTAGCTCTGGAAAAGAGGATGTCTCCTAATATCTTGACATTCCCCTAGTTTCCAGTATGCTACCCCTCACCTATCCCACATTTATTCTCTATATATTTATTCTGTAAATACTGATATATGTAATTCATATGTTTCCACTTTCCCTTCTCTGTTTCATTCTTTGCATTTGTATCCTTAGTTCCTAGCATTGTGCTTGACATAAGAAAAAAACTGATCAATGCTTGTTGGTTGATTGAGAAAACTGAGGTTTTGAGAGGTTTAATGACTTACCCAGGAGTGTCTCAGGCAGCTTGAGAATTCAGTTCTTCTACTTCCAAGTTAAGCATTCTTTCTCTTGTATGAGGCTGCCTCTCACTATTTGACTTTTAACAGTTTTATTTTGGGGGGCAGCTAGGTGGTGCAGTGGATAGAGCACCGGCCCTAAAGTCAGGAGTACCTAAGTTCAAATCTGGCCTCAGACCAAACACTTGACACTTACTAGCTGTGTGACCCTGGGCAGGTCACTTAACCCCAACTGCCTCAAAAAAAACAACAATTTTTTTTTTATTTTGTTTAGGGTCACTGTAATGATTTATTGATCTTTCAAACTCAACCTTATTCACTTCTCAGGTAAGTGAATTTTTATTTCCTCTCAGATTTTTGTTACTGATTTTCCTAGATGAATGAATTGATATTTTTTTTGTTTGCTGGGGAACCATATGCTTCTTTGAGTATTCTGTGAATGGCATGGAAAAATTTTATATCTTCCTCCAGATAAACAAATAGATGCAAACTGTTATATATAGCTGCACCAAGTAGGGAACCATTTAGGGGGAGGAAGAGGTGCTGGAAGGCCTGTGACTGTTGATCATTTTGCATTTATTACCTAAATATCTTGTATTTACTGACTTGTGCAGCTCTTTTGAAGGAAAGAACTACCTCACTTGTGTATTTCTTTCCCAAGTGACAAGCACAGTGCCCAGCACATAGTAGGCATTGTGTTTTGTTGTTTTAAGTCTTTGTTGATTGAATGATATGTTTAAATATTTCATGGGTCTTCTGAATCTAAGAACTTAGGACTGATTTTTTTATAGGTTGTGTCTCGACTGCATTGGTAAAAATGCTGTCATCTTAGAAAGTCAGATAACTTTGTTACCTCCAAAGCTTCTTCAGCAAGTTCTCCAAAAAATAACATTTTGGACTGCCGTTAATCATCGACAAGAACAAAGAGCCAAAACTGAAGAAACAGACAAATATCTTTGAATAATAGTGTTATATACTATATATATATATATATTTAATATGTTTAACATTTTGGAAAAGACTGCTATTAATAGAGTTTTAATTCTGGTCTTCGTGTTAAAAACAGTATTTGGCAGCAAAAAAGCTACTTTTGGAGGGATTCTATAATAATGATAGATGTTAGATGCAAGGATGGCAGATTAATTTAAAATTTTAAGAACAGGCCGCCTTTCATATAAGTTATCATAAAGTTATTCCTCTGGAAAATTAGTAACTAACAGATATTAAGAATTCATCCCATTGTTCATTCTTCATTGAAAATATTATGCACAATAATTCAGGAAAATGATAGATTAGTCTAAGGACTTCTAGAATCCGAAGAAATATATTTACCCTGAAACACTACATATTGTGCTATTGTTACTGCTTTTTGGAGAGAATAAATTCTCTCAAGTAACTTAACAAACAGTCTTAAATTTCTCATTATAAACCTGTGAATATTGCTTATGTTAGCCATGAAAAAAATATAAATATTGAGATGAGTGATATCAAACATTGAACTGTCCTGCTTTTTTAAATACTTATTTTTCTGAGATATCTTTATTACCTTAAGTAGCTGAAGAATAAAGTTGGCTACAATGGATAGTATCCAATGTGCAGTTAATTTTGTGTATATCAACAACATGGTAACATAGGTGATGTAGCAATTAGGTGAGTAGTGTGGGTTCATTAAGAAGTAGGTTATATAGTAACCTGCAGTCTTGTAAAAATATAATTTGCCTCATAAGAATTCTTCCTTTAAAATTTTTATGTTGAATGAAAGGTGATAACTGAGTTACTACTCAATTAAATCCCCCTCCTCAATTCCTTCTAAAATATAGAGGTTATGCTAAAATGGCAGACTAGATTAATATCAATTAGTCCTTTAAAGTATGCTAAAAAATATCTTCTTAGTGTGACCACAGTCTTCCATTTTTATTTGTCTTCATATTCTTGAACTTTATTCTAGAATTGAAATTATTCTCTGAAACCAAGATACTATTTCTGAAATGTTTTAGCATAAAACCATTTGTACACTGAAATATAATTAGCAATGCAAATTGTAATATAGTTTGTTGTATCTCTAATCACTGAAAGTTTTTAGAGATATATTTTATATATAAGTGTATTTGGATGTGTAAAGTTTATATTTTCTACACTGAAATATTTTGTCTATATTTATTGTATAAGATATAGAAAATGACTATTTTTCTATTTTTGGTCAGTATTAACAGTCATTATTAGTGTTAATTAAACAAAGAATTTTTGAGTCCTAATTTTTCATTAGTTTTGTTTTTATATATAGTCTGAATAGCAGATTTTGGATGCAGGATCTTTATAAATGTTTTATATCTTAGAAGAAATTTTTATGACTACATAATATAGTTGAGCCACATTTTCATATTGAATTTGACTAAGAAAATATTTAATAGAAATGAAATTAGTGTTTAAGAGGTTAGGAGTGGGAACCAACTCTGTGGCCTTAGCTTTAATGAAACCTTTTTTAAAACCATCTGATTATAATATATTCTTTGGAAAGTGATTGGAATTCTAATTACTGTTTCTTTGACTTTAAAAAGTTTTTTTTCCATTTATTTTAGTTTATAGTACCTGTTTTCAAAATAAGCATTTTAATATGTATAGGAGAAACTGTTACTTAAAAGATCTTTATTTTAGGTTATTCTTATTTTTTTTTAATTTAAAATGTAGTCCCTTTTCTAGATAGTGCATGTACTATAAGGAGAGAGGTCAGACCAATGCCCTTTTAAGTTGATGACTTGAGACGCAGTGTTGCTCAATAAAGGAGTTCTGTCCTGCAAGCGAAACGTGCCTCATTCTAGAAATGATTAGGAATTTTCTCTCCATTCTCCATCTTCCCTGCCCAAAGAGTCAGGAGGAACTCCAGAAACCTGCGGAGTCAACTTTTAAGTTCTGTTTCTGAAGAAGCTGGTTCCACAAGGCTTAATTTCACCCTCCACTTCTTTGGCTAAAATGGATCCAGAAATTTAGAAAGTTACCCATTGTGGGCATTGATGGCTCCCATAAAGCTACGTAGTAATGTACCCTTAACCTGACACATAGAGAACAGAGAGCTCTTCTTCTTGTGTCCCACAGGCTAGCCTGTCCTCAAAACCATCTCTTCTGGGTACTGTACATTTAGGGTATGGTGTAGTGGTCACATCAGAAAATCGTTAACTCATTTAGATGTTCATATTACTCAGTTAATATTAAAGCTTTTGCTTCCATGACCAGCATACTCTAATAGGAATCTTATAAGTACTGTCTAAAACTTAATATCGTAGTGCTTGCTTCCTCTTTTGCCTTGTTCTCTACCCCTACTTCTCATACTCCCCCTCAAAAGAACTGTATGAAATGATTCAAAGCAAATGTATAGGAATGGAATAGTGGTGCATGGTGTGTTCATGCAGTCTATCAAATGAAGAAGTTGGATTAAAAATATTTTTAGTAAGGGATAAAAGAGGTAGAGACATGCTTCTCCAATTTTTAAAATGTTTTCTGATTTATCTACATGTATTTTATTATTTTGGAATTTCAAGTTTGTTAGGATTTTCTTGACATTTCAAGTACCACTCCAGAGGTGTTATATCTGAATCCTCTACACTAGGAAGCTTAGCAGGATTATCAGTAATATTCTAGATTATTTGTTTCAATGAAAATCTGTATTTTAATCCTCCAATTGAAATAATCTTAGCCAAAGAAATAATATTAATGTTTCTGCATTTTGTTAGACTTAAAATGAACAGTTCACAAGCATAGAAAAGGGTTAGGATTTTTGGTGGTTTTTTTGTGATTTTTCTGTTAAGATAATAAGTGGGAGAAAGTGACATATATAAAAACAAAAGAGTAAATTACAAAGTTGGGGGAAAATGATATACTATAAGAAGTTTTGGAGTCTGCTATGGAGGAAAAACGAAAACTCAAAATGTCCTTAACCCCAAAATAAAGAAACTTAAAATAAGTTTTTGATATTATGCCAGCCATTATCAGAGATTTCTTTAGTACGATGTTTGTTTAATAAATGTGTTTGGAAAATCTGTAATTTCTTTGTTATCAATTATAAATGAAATAAAATGATTTGCTTTGTTAATAGTAACTAATTCAGAGTGGCAAATGCAGTGTTTTTATTAAAATTTAAAAACTAGATGGTTCATAGATTTGGATCTGGAAGGGACGAAGACTTACTCTTTCACATAGTCATAGATGAGGAAATAGAAGCAAAGAGTCATAGTGGTTTACACAGAGTTATACAGGCAGGAAGTAGGAGAGTCAGGTTTCAAATCAGGCTCCTGACACTACAGCGCTATTGCCAAAATGGCCAGCGGGAATCCCTTGAGGCTTCTCTCTTGTGCTGATTGGGAAACTGCAGTCTGGAGGGAACCTAAAGACAGTCAATCAACATCTAAGCTTCTATTATTTGCCAAGCCCATTGCTAGGACTCAGGAATACCAAGACAAAAGGGGGAAAGCCTCTCCTGTTCTCAAAGAGCTTATGTTCTATAGAAGACTTCAGCAAAGAAAACCAGCTTGAGCATTTCCCAAACTTGAAAAGCATCAACATTCTCTACAATGCCAGTAGAAGTTTTTGTTGTTGTTCATATTTTCATCTGCATTTGTAATTTCATTGACACGGGGAACTCCTCAGGGGCCCTGAAAGATTTATGGACTTGCCTAGGATCACATACATAACACATGTGTTAAAGGCATTTGCACCCAAGTCAGCCTGACTCTCAGGCTAATTTTTTTATCAACTGTACCAGTAGGCTCCAAATATTTTTTATTGTACACCCTATTTTGTAAAAAACATTTCAGCATATGCCCCCAATATGTGCATATTCATTTATTCCTTACATGGTTCTAAGTGCCGCTATTTTTTATATTTTGTTTTAACGGCTGTCAGAGCTAAAAAAGACATCTAACAAAGATTTGGATAGGAACTGGATCTGCTATATTTCACTGATATAGGGAAGTTCCTGATGAGGAAACTCTTCCAATGCAGCTTGACACCTCTGAACACTGACAGGTTAAATAACTTGCCAAATATCATACAGGCAGCATGTGTCAGAGGCAGAATTTGAACACAGTCCTTTTTGCCTTGGGGGCTGGCCACTATTCCATGCTGTTCTTCATATTAAACAAAGTTATGTAACTTCAAGTGGGAGAAATACATCATTAGCTATACTTAGTAAACTGTGAGATTTAGTGTCATCTACAAATCATGCAAAGGTTTTTGGTGAAATTTGGCTAGTAAATTTCTTTATTTCAATTAGTATTCAAGCAAAATAATCTGAAGGTATTGCATTTTTCTATTTTAAATAAGAGGTTTTGAAATCCACTGAATCTCTTCATCAGGAAGATTTTTAAACAAGTTAGAAAATCCTGTTTTTAAGTTTTTGAAATGTTCAGATATGAGTTTTTATAGAGAACAGACATATCATTTTTGGCAACAAAATTATATATGGTCTCCGTAGTATGAGTTTTTCATAAAGCTGTTACTTTCTCACTCATTTTTAAAATGTTACTTTTGTCTGATATCCATGTTATTTAGAGAAGTAACACAAATATATACTGAGATCCACTGCACAATGAATAGTCAATAAAAACACTGTTCTCCAAAGAAGAATTGCAAACTCTATTAGACATATGAAAGACCACTCCAAATCACTAATCAGAGAGATTCCAGTCAAAACAACCCTGAGCTTTTACCTCATACCCAGCAAACTGGCAAAAATGACGGAAGATGGGAAGGGTTCATCTTGGAAGGGGTGTGCAAAGTCAGCAAAAAAACTGTCTTGTTGGAGCTGTGAACTAGTCCAACAATTGTAGAAAGCCATTTACACTTCACACAAATAAAGTCAGATCTTACTAATTGGAAAAACATCAGTTGCTCATGGGTAGGCCAACCTAATATAATAAAAATTACAATTACACCTGAGCTAATTTACTTATTCAGTGCCCTACCAATCAAACTATCAAAAAAATTATTTTATAGAGCTAGAAAAAATAAGATTCATTTGGAATAACAAAAGGTCCAGAATATTAAGGGAACTAATGAAAAGAAATGCTAGGGAAGGTGGCCTAGCTGTACCAGATCTTAAATTGTATTATAAAGCAGCAATCATCAAAGCTACTTGGTACTGGCTAAGAAATAGAGAGGTGGCTCTGTTAGGTATGCAAGACACAGTAGTCAATGACTATAGTAATGTACTGTTTGATAAAACCAAAGACCCCAGCGTCTGGGATAAGAACTCACTATTTGACAAAAACCGCTGGGAAAACTGGAAAAGAGGATGGCAGAAACTAGGCATAGACCAAAATCTCAGACCATATACCAAAATAAAGTCAAAATGCGTTCATGATTTAGATATAAAGGCTGAAACTGTAAGCAAACTGGGAGAGCAAAGAATAGTTTGCCTGTCAGATTTATGGAGAACAGAAGAGTTCATGACCAAACAGGAGGTAGAGAACATTATGAAATGCAAAATGGGTAATTTTGATTACATTAAATTGAAAAGTTTTTGCACAAAGACAATGCAACCAAGATTAGGAGGGAAGTAGAAAACTGGGAAAGAATTTTTACAACCAGTATCTCTGATAAGGGCCTCATTTCTAAAATATATAGAGAACTAAGTCAAATTTATAAGAATACAAGTCATTCCCCAGTTGATAAATGGTCAAAGGATATGAACAGGCAGTTCTCAGATGAAGAAATTAAAGCCATCTACAGTCATGGGTTGTGATATGTTAATGTTATGAGATGTTATTGTGTCATAGAAGAACATGAAGGATACGGGGAGGCATGGGAAGATGTGAACTGATGGAAAGCTTTATAAGAACCAGAGCAAATAGCTAACTAGGAAAATATACACAGTGGCAAAAAAGTAAGTGAAAAGAATCACAACACATACAAAATCAAAACTGAGCACTGTGTGGTTATAATAGTCAAGCTTGGCCCCAAAGAGATACGAGAATGCATATCCTTCTCCTCTTTATAAAAGTGCTAACAATGAATGTGGAGCACTGTATATAATGTTGGACCTGATTGTTGTGTTGTTTAGTTTTGCTGAATTGCTTCTCACCCACCATCCCCCAACTCTTTAAAAATTCTTTATTATAAAAGTGTGAGATGTCCTAAAGTGCAGTTTCTCAGGCCTGAGCCCTGAGTTGAGTTTCACCTTTCTCAAAAATCCATAGCACAGGCAGTTCCTGGTCTCTCCCACTTCCTGGTACACGCATACATCTGGTTCCCAAATATGGGTATGTTTGCTTCTATTGGGTATTAGTTGCTGCATTTAGATTGTATGCCTTCAGTACCCAGCCAGTGGGGGAAAGAGGTAAGAGAGTGGGAGGGGGCATGCGTTAGGGCCATAAAAGTTTGCTTCTCCCAGCCAGCTGCGAACTCCCTGGCTGCTGTTGCTTGGGCAGCCACAAGGGTTGTGCCCTTTTTCATGAGGAAAGAATAAAGACCTTTTCTGGTCTTTGATTCAGACTCCAAACTCTTGATTTCAGTGGTCACTGTCCCACACGGAATGAGTTTCCAGATAGATGCAGAGATATATTGGGAAATGTAGGTGATAAAAAACAAAAGCTATCATAAATTTTTTTAAATGTCACTTTTACTTTAAGGAGACAAATTAAATATTTATTTTTCTTAAACTATCTGCTGGAAAGGATACTATTGTGCAGCCACTTTCATGACAGAAAAGGTCAGTAAATTTGGGATTTTTTTATTTTTAATTCAATTTTATTTTGTTTTGCTCTAATTTCCCATCCATTGTGCCCTGCCCATAGAGAAGCCAAGAAAAACACAACTGATTTAATATGTATTTGCAAACTGTCCACTTGAATTAAGGACTACCAAAGTAGCAACAACAAAGTTTCTTTTTAAAAATTTTTTTATTTAAAATTTTTAATTTAATTTTTAATTTTTTTTAAACAAAGTTTCTTTTAATCCAGGCAGGGGGATTGCAATCTGAGGTTACCAGATTACCTTGTACTGGGTTGCCAAAGTGCCCATGAGAGGCAGGGAGGAAATGAGTTTAAATACATTTCAATGAGGAGAGAATCTCTTGGAAGGCACAGCTTCTCAAAGCTGTTACAAAGGTTGTTTTGCATAACAACCAAAAGTCCAAAGAGTAGATTAATGATGCATTGTAGGGGTACTTCTGGTCAGAACAGGCTTTTTTTTCCTTTTCTTTTTTAAACTGACTTTCATGGTCTTCTTTTAACTGGTTTTGATGACCCTCAAGCATTTTGTAGTTCTGGGATCAGGCAAGGTCAGCTCAAAGTCAGCTGCATTCAGCAAAACAAAACAAATTTCCCCTAGCCAGGGGAAATAAAGGAAAAGAAAAAATATACTTTGGGTCAGTCTTCCCAGCCTCTGGAGGCAGTTTACCGTTTAGCTTCAGGAAAGGGGACGCATGTCTGCCTGCCCCTCCTCTTCCATTTTCCTCCCCCACTCCATCCCTCCCCTCCTTTATTACTCTCCCTGCTCCATAACCCTCCTTCCCCTCACCTGATCAATGCAAGTGCCTTTGTGGGAGTATGTGAGAGAGGAAAAAAATATCCATCCCAGTTGATGGATGCATTTGGAAAACAAGTGTAACATGTAACAACTGGGGGCCTCTCACTTTCAGGAAGGGGAAGAAAAAAATGTCAGCACAACTATTTAACACTAAGAGGATAAGATGTTTGTAGTTGGAGACACATACTCTGAGAACATGCCAGTCACGACAGCCTTTCTCTCTGTGGAAACACACCTAGTCTCAGATCATGCAGAGGACAAGATGCTTGTTCTCACTTGGTCTGCATTCTGAGTCTATCAGCTCTCTATATTTCAATATCAGTCCTTTGGATTTGTGGCTGGTCATTGTGCTAATCAGAGTTCCCAAGTTTTTCAACATTGTTTATCGATACAGTACTGTTGTTATTGAGTAAACTGTTGTGCTGGTTCTGTTCACTTCACTTTGAAATAGTTCATACAAGCTTTCCCAGGCTTTTCTGAAAGCATCCCCGTTATTACAGCACAATAGTGTTCCATCACCTTCATGTACTATGACTTGTCCCCCACTTTATGGGCATACTGTCAGTTTTCAATTCTTTGCCACCATGAAAAAAGTTGTTATCAATTTTTTTGTAGTTATGCTTCCTTTTCCTCTGATCTCTTTGGAGTATAGACCTAGTAGCAGTATTGCTGGATCAAAGGGTATGTACAGTTTAATAGTTTTTTGGACATAGTTTCAAATTGGATTAGTTGACATCTCCTCAGTGCATTGAAATGCATGTTTTCCCACAACATTTTTCCTTTTCTGTTAACTTTGCTATTCTGATGGGTGTGACATGGTACCTCAGAATTGTTTTAATTTGCATTTCTCTAATTATTAGTGATTTAGAACATTTTTTCACATGGCTATTGATAACTTGTATTTTTTTCTTCTGAAAACTGCCTAATCATATCCTTTGACCATTTGTCAATTGGGGAATGGCTTATTCTTGTAAATTTGGCTTAGTTCCCCTATGTGTTTTAGAAATGGAACTTTTATCAGAGAAACTTTGTGAAAAGCTTCCCCTGTCCCCACTTCCTGCTTCTCTTTGATTTTTAGCTGCATTGGTTTTGTTTGTGCAAAACTTTTTTAATGTTATGTAATCAAAATTAACCATTTTACTTCCTGTGAAGCCTTCTTGTTTGTTCATGAACTCTTCCCTATCCATAGATCTCACAGGTAATTTCTTTCCTGCACCTCTAATTTGCTTATGAGTTCACCCTTTGTTTAAATCATGCAACCCTTTGCAGGTTATCTTTCTATGGGGTAAGAGACGTTGGTCTTTACCTAGTTTCTTTCAGACTTTCCAGTTTTCCCAGCAGTTTTTGTCAAATAGTGTGTTCTTGCCCCAATAGCTGGGAACTCTGGGTTTATCAAATGTTGGGTTATTGCATTCATTTATTTGTTTCTCTCTACTGTGTACCTGATCTGTCCTGCTAATCAATTACCCTGTTTCTTGCCAAATAACATTATTTTGATGATTACAGCTTTATAGTATAGTTTGACATTTGGTACGAGGTGTTCTTTCTTATTTAAAAAAAGAATACAAAAAACCAAAACCCAAAAAACAAAAAAAGAGGGGCAGCTAAGTGGTGTAGTGAATAGAGCATTGGCCCTGGAGTCAGAAGGACCTGAGTTCAAATTTGGCCTCAGACCCTTGATACTTACTAGCTTTGTGACCCTGGGCAAGTCACTTAACCCCAGTTGCCTAGCCAAAAACAAAACAAACAAACAAAAAAATATTTCCCTTGGAATTCTTGACCTTTTGATTCTCCAAATAAATTAAATTTTTTTCTAGTTCTATAAATTATTTTTTTTCTAGTTCTATAAAGTAATCTTTTTTGTAGTTTGATAAGGCACTAGAATAAGTAAATTAATTTAGGTAGTATTGTTTTTATTATATTGGCTTTACCTCCTCATGTACAACAAATATTTCTTCAGGTATTTAGATCTGACTTTGTGTGAAGTGTTTTGTAATTGTGTTTATATAGTTCCCGTGTGTGTCTGTCCTGCTGGATTTGTTGGTAATATAAAGAAAGGTTGATGTTTTTTGTGGGTTTATTTTATATCCTGCAATTTTGCTGTAATTGTTAGTTGGGTTGATTAGTTTTTTAGTTCTCTAAGTATACAGAAAGTGATACTGCAGAAAGTGATGGTTTTATTTCTTCTTGCCTCTGCTTAATCATTCAATTTCTTTTTCTTGTTTTATTGATATAGCTAGCATTCCTACTCTGTTGAATATTATAGTGATAATAGATAGCCTTGTTTTTTCCTTGATCTTATTTGAAAGGCTTCAAGTTTAATATCTGTACAGATAATACTTGTTCTTGGTTTAAATGGATACAACTTATCATTTTAAGGAAAGCTCCATTTATTCCTATACATTCTAATGCTTTCAAAGGAATGGGTGATGTATTTTGTCAGAAGCTTTTTTTCTCCATCTATTGAAATAATCACAATTTTTGTTGTTTTGTTATTTATGCTGTCAATCATGTTTATAGTTTTTTTTTTAACTTTGAACCAGCCTTGTCTTCCTGATATAAATTTAGCCCAGTTATAGTGTATTTTTGTGATGTATTGCTCTAGTCTCCTTGCTAATATTTTATTTAAAATTTTTTACCTAGATGTCCATTAGGGATATTGGCATATGGTTTTCTTAATGTTTTGATTATGCATGGTTTAGGTATCAAGACCAAATTTGTGTGATAGAAAAGAATTTGGTATGACACATTCTTCACCTTTTTCCCCCCAATTTATGAAATTTTTGAATTGTCCTTTAAATGTTTGTTATAATTTGCTTGTAAATATCTGTTACATCCTGGGTCTTTTTTCTTTGGGAATTTGCTTAGGGCTTGTTCAATTTCTTTTTCTAAGATAAGGTTATATAAATACTCTATTAACTGTTCTGTTAACCTGGGCAATTTATATTTTTGTAAATATTCATCCATGTTATTAAGATTGTCAGCTTTATCAGCATATAGTAAAGCAAAATAGCTCCTAATGATTGTTTTTATTTCTTCTTTATTGATTATGAACACACCTTTTTCATTTATATATTAGTAACTTAGTTTTTTAAAAAAATCAGATTAGCTAGTGGCTTATTTCATTTTTAAAAAGTTCTTAGTTTTATTATTAATTCAGAGTTTTGTTTGAAGAGGTCCAGAGGTTTTGGGGTTCTGGGAACCCCAAGATCATGGTACTGGGCCCTGTCTGAAAGAATTCAGCTCAAATCTTCTTCTAGCCAGAGGAAAAGTTTTATTAGTAATAAATCACATAGGCCAGGTAACACTCGTAAGGACGAGTGGGCATGAGAAAGTCTCAGCCTTTTGGGCATGAGATTCTCAGCCCCTAATGAGGGCCAGGGTAGATTTTATATACTTTGGGTGACCAGGGAAGGGTCTGGGAAAATGGTCTGGGTGAGAATTCCCAGACATTGGAATGTCTAAGAGATTGAATAGACAATGGGAATAGATAATGAAGGAACTGAAAGGGATCTGAATGAGATCAAAAAGGTGGGGCCAGGGCTTTCAAAGGGAGATGAGGGGCTGGGGCGTGTAGACAGATGGGAGCCAGATTCCCTTTGGGGCAAGGGGTGAAGACCTTGGCTTGGGCCACACCCCATCAGTTTTATTTGCTTTCAGTTTTGTTAATCTCTCATTTTGATTTTCAGGATTTCTATTTTGGCATTTAATTGAGGTTTTAAAATTTGTTGGTTTTCTAATTTTTTAAGTTGTATGCTCAATTTGTTGATATGTTCCCTTTTTATTGATGAAAGAGTTTAGAAGTGTCATTATCTTTAATGAAGTTATTGTTTCTATGGGTTTTTTTTCCCCCTTTGGCCCATTCTTTAGGATTAAGTTAGTTTAAAATTTTCAATCTGTGTGGGACAGCAACCCTAACCCAAATTAAACTCAGAGATTTCTCAAGGTGGAAAGCAAAGGTTACCTTTATTACAGTCTTGAAAGATGGCTGTCTGCTCCTTCCATACACGTGAGAGAGAGAGAGAGAGAGAGAGAGGAGAGAGAGAGAGAGACCTAGTAACAGGGGCCGCCTTATAAAAGCAAATATCTGCCCACCACAAAAAGTCTCCACCCACTATAAACAGTCACCACCACTATCCTTACCCTTAACTGGGGGTGGGGCTTACATTCCAGGCCCAAAATTCAAAGACAAGGAAAGAGGCAGGAAGCCAAGGGCAAACGGCTCAGGTTGGGGGTGGGGCAGGGCTTATTCTTTCTGTTACGTGCTTAAAAAGGGTCTGAGGGGGGAGGATTTTGAAAATAATAAAAAAAAATTATTGACCTTTTGAGGAGGCTTCACCTCTGAGAGTTCATCTCTCACAATTTCCCCTTCTCATTTCTTACAATTTGAAGCCTCCTCACAAATATTACACCTTTCAGATACAAAGGCCCAAAAATAATGATAAACTGTGCATTTAAAGCTTCAGAAGTCTCTTCTCATACCGCTGTCTGACACTCTGGGCATCATCTGGTGAAAGTCTTCTTGTCTAAGTGCTGTTCAAGCAGTGTCCAGCAGACTCTCACTTCCCTCCTGCAGAGATTCTCCTTCTTGTATCCACTATCCTACAAGATTGATCTCAACACAATTTTAAATTACCTTGCCAATAACCAGGGCAAATAATGAAAATTAACTCAACCCCTATGTCCTTACCATTACCAGATCAAAATTGGAACTTTGTCCAATTGTCATGTTTCAGGATGCTCAAATTTAAAAGATCAGAACCTAGTCCTACACTGTGCATTACTTCTAGTTTTATATCTTTATTATACCTTTATTCATTCCTATTCATATTCCCCATCAGGAGGATGAGATTCCACTAAGGAATTAATAACACACTCCAATACATAGTAGTTAATTTAAAACCAGTACATATCAAATAACAAAACAATCCCAACTTCTAGTCATGTACAAATAAATAATCCTTAATTAAAATAGATGCTTCTTTCAAGGCATTTACAAGATAAGCCATAAGCTATTCCTCTTTTAACATTAATTGTAACAAACTGAGATAACTTTAACATTAACTAAGTATTAACTAAGTAACAGAATAATATCCTCCTTCCACAATCTCCTGGCCTAATTATCCCCTAATGATGGGGTAAGGGTCCAAGTGGACCCCTGCCCCTTGCCCCAGAAAGAATGTGGTCTCATTTGTCTAAGGGCCCCAGCTCTCCATCTTCCTTTGAAAGCCCTGGCCCCACTTTTTGATCTTATTCAGATGCCTTTCAAACTTCTCCCTTCATTATATATTCCCATTGTCTATTCAATCTCTCAGACATTCCAATCAGAATTCTCTCCTAGACCCCTTTCTCAGCCCCTCCTCTGGTCAAAGTTACTTTAGTGTATGTAAGATCCAGAGACTTTATCATGCTCTCTCTTCCTTATGGGCATCACCTGGACTATATGTTTATTTCTAACAAACTTCCCCCCGGCAGAAAAGACCTGGGCTGAATTTCTTTAGGAGGGACCCTTGTGCTGTGACCTTGGAATCCCAGCATCCCCAAACCTCCAGACCTCATCATAACCATTATGAGAAATTAAAGGATCCTGACTTATACAGGAATATGCTTAATTCTGAAATTCTAGGCCAAATAACTCAGTCTTTTGTATCTTACTATAATAACCTCAGATGTTCCCGCATCAATCTATTGCTTAATAGGTTCGGTATTTATGCTTACAAACTTATGAATATAGGAATTTGCCATGAAAGAACATAACTAAAGGGAACAATGCTTCCCTAGAGTCATGTCAACTCCAGGCAGAAGTTATATAATAACCAACTGCACTGAGCCTGGTTTAAAGTCTGCCAGGTGTCAAAGTGGGGAAATTGAGTCAGGAGAATCCTACCTCAGCCATGCAGAAAAGTCATTCTCCCGACCTTCTTGCAGCTCATAGGTGCAGCTCACAAACCTCTTTGCAGGTTGCTGACATCATGGGTCAGTAGCTCAATCAGTTCTTTGTTAACCATACCTGGAGTTAGACTCAAAATAATAGTTCATTAACAGATTCCAAGGTCTTAGATAGCAAATTCCCCTCATCAGAGTTTCAGGTGTGACTATAGTCTCACATTAATTAGGGAACATCTCCAAAGTGAGCTCTAAGTAGCTTGCATAACTTCCTACACATGTTATGGTTCCTAATAACATCCAAAGTAAAATGAAATTTCCATTAAGATCATGAGTTGCTACTCTAAATAGATTTGCCTTTCTGTTTCTCAAGCTTATCTATCCCTCTCTAACCATCCTTAATCTGAAAGAATGAGACACTTTCAGAACTTGAATCTTATACATATAAGTTCAAATAGTAATTTTAGTTCTTTCTAGGCCATGGAATGAATTCAGATCAAAACAGTAAGATCTTTCCTACTTACAGTTTATTACAGAAATTTAAATGCTTTAGTGTTAATCACTAGCCTTAGATCTCTGATACTGCTTCCATTGAGACTGTTTCTCTAAAACCACCCAATTAAGTCCAGTCCAAGAATACAACAAACCCAGGAACGAAACTAAGTTCATAGTAGGTTTGAACACAATTTTCTTGCAAATAGAAATTTAGTAGGCTCTCTAAAAAGAGTATCAGAGATTTCAAAACATTTTTTTGTAATAGTATCTCCCTTTCTCAAAAACAGCTTACAATTTTCTAATTACCATAAAATTCCTAGTTACCTAAATTCTCTAGTCAAAAGGTGTCTGTATGAAATTATGAGATTTTACAAAATCGGGTTTTTTTGTTTTTGGTTTTGGTTTTTTTGCATAATTATCAAGTTTTTCTTCACACACACAAAATACTTTTACCAGTGCTTGTCTTAAACAATAACTCCAAATAGCTTAGTTAACAATTTTAAGCTTCATAAGTGAAAGCCAGATAATCCCAGCTAAAACTTCCCTTTAGAGACAAAACTTGGAAGTTCTCATTTCTTAAATTACAATACTTAAAAGGAAATGTTACAAAACAGGACCATATAGAATGTCCCAACAGCCCCGATTCATTCCTTTTTCTCTTTTCTCTGAAGGCACAATTCTTAATTTAACATTCTGAGTTATAAAATAAATTGCCCTTCCAACAACGTAACTAATACAATTGCTTACTAGATTACATCACATTCAGAAATATGTAAGCAGTATATTAAAAACTTAAAACAGACCCAATAAAGATCTTTCTTTCTTTCTGAATTCTTTCACTAGGTCCAGTCTCCTGGGGCCACTTCCATCCCACTAGACTGGCTTTTCTCTATTATCTACGCTAGCCCATCATTGTCTTTTTACTGGTCCAGTATCCTCGGGCCACATCCTGATTCAACCTCAGTGACACTCCCAATCAGGAATTTGGTGGCTGGCAGCCTGGATTTCCCCCAGGCCCACTAGTCCCTGACTTAAGAGTCTGGCCCACGTGGCCCATCCTCCAACACACCCAATAGTTAGCCTAAAGAAGGCCTGGGTTGAAAAACATATATGTATACATATACATATACATATATATATATGCACACACACACACACACACACACACACACACACACACACACACATATATATATATATTTTTCCAATTACTAATTGAGGCCCTAATGAGAGAATACCTCATTAATTCCAAATACATATCAATAAGTTTTTTTACAATAAAATATGTTTGTATCACAGGGCATACATTATAAAATTATTCCCAAAATTGTAATAAACTTTGAAATAACCCATTATCAATTTAGATGAATGCACTCCCAATCACTTTGACCAGAGAATAATTCATCTCATCATTAATATGTTGAAACTATAACTTTAAACCACCATATTTTTTTATAATAGTCAAGATTTTAAATGAAAATCTCCTATCAGTCTTATAATCAAATATACCTCACTAGGTATTTAACAGTTTCAAATGATCTCATCTTTATCATTAAAAGACCCATTCAAGAGTTACCTGAACACCATTTCTACCTCACAGTGGTTCCAAAAATTTTACAATCTAAGAGTTTTAGAAATACAATACAATTTAGAAACATAGTAATCACTTAAACAATAAACTTCAGATAACATCAGTTGCATTTCCAGATTATCACGAGTAGAAATTATCAATCTTATTATTCTTAGTACTTTTAACAATTACATTAACTAATAATCCCACATCTCATAACAACCATTTTAACAGTAAACTTAAATCCAATCAGATCCGAATTTATAATCATTAATAATAAACAAAAACATTTTTGTTTTAAATCCAATACTGTTGGCCCTTCAAAAGGAAATATCCTCCACAAATTTATATATTCCCTTGAAAAGACACATGGTGACAATTCCTGCTCTAAATGCTCCTTTTCTTTCCTACTTAAGGGAACTAAGAAAAAAAAAGTCCCCTCTGCTTCTTAGAGGCTTATCAGATGGAACCTCCCTCCTGAAAATCTCAGGCTTCAGCAATTTGAACAAGACATAACCCTCTACAGATAATTGAATAGGGCCCTCCCTCTCTCTTCCTGGACTGCTTTTACAACTTCACTATGCATTATTCTGAACAATTCACTGGTCTTACAAAAAAAAATTTATTATTATTATTTTTATTCCAAAAATTTCCAAACCTTTTACTCTCAAACCGTCTATTCACTGTCATTCACACACAGACACAAACAGAAACACAAAACAGACATACAACAAATTGCTGCAGAGTCCTCACATCATATTTAATCAATTTTTTTTTATCTTTCCCTTTTTATTTGGGTAGTTCATTCCAATCTTGGAGTCTACTCCCTAAAAGACTATCTTCCAGAATATCAAATGGCAGCTTCTGGTTTACTACTTTAGACTGCTGTTTGCCCATAATTTTCTTACCTATATGCAATTACACAAATGAATTTGGCTGAGAGAGATTGCTCTTCTCTCCGAGTCAGTGACTCAACAGATTAACAGAAGAGGTCATCCTGCCCCCTTACAGTCACCCAAATGCTCTCTCAGTGTCCCCGGAATTTAGTCGGGTGGGGTTGCCCCCAGCCCCAAGTCAGAGACTTAGCAATTAGTTAATTTAGCTGAGGGTCATTGCCTTCCCTCCAGGTCAAGGACCTAAGGAATAAAGGAACATTGTACACAGTAACAGGCACACTGTGTGATGACTGACTTTGATAGACTTAGCTCCTCTCAGCAATGCAAGGATCTAAGACATCTCTAAAAATCTCATGATGGAAAATGCTGTCCACATCCAAAGAAAGAATTATGGAGTTTGAATGCAGATTGAAGCATACTGTTAGCTCTTTTTTTCTTCTGTTTTGTTTCTTCTTTCTTGTGGTTCCTCCTTTTGGTTCTAATTTTTCTTTACAACAAGACTAATGTGAAAATATGTTTAATAGGAATGTATATGTAGAGCCTATATGCATGCTGTCTTGGGGAAGGAGGTGAGGAGGGAGGGAGAGAAAATCTTCTTGTGCCTCAGCACAATTCTAGGAAGCACAACTCCAGGAGGCAAAGCTTTAGTCTGACAGACATCCTCCAGCAGTAAAACATTCCTATGCAAGGCCCAGGAGAGCAGAAGCCAAAGAATGGAGTGCAAGGCCTGGGTGAACGGGCGTCCCCCAGGTTCCAGCATTCCCACCCTCACCCTGAGAGCTCCAGCATTGCTGACCCCAGCCCTGCACCAGGTAATCTGCCAGAACTTTATAGCCTCTAACTGGCAACATCTGAGGCCCCAGCACACAAAGCTAGTGACCAAGTCCAGGGCTGCCAACACAAGAAGCTTGGGTCAATGCCTCCTGCACTCTAGCAGGAGAACTCAACTTTTTTTAAAAGTTAGGAAATAGGCAAACACCATGAGCAAAAAGCAGAAACGCACAATGACCTTACATTCTTATTATGGGGATAGGAAAGATCAAAGCACAAATTCAGAAGAGGACATTATCAACATACCCACATCTGAAACCTCAAAGGGTCTCCAGTCCCAGAAGCCTTCTTGGAAAAGCTCAAGAAGGATTTTAAAAGTCAAATACAAGAGGTAGAAGAAAAGTTGGGAAAAGTAATGAGAGGTATGCAAGAGAATCAATAGCTTGGAAAAAGAAGGACAAAAATTAACTGTAGAAAACAAGTCCTTAAAAAATACAATTGGCCAAATGGGAAAAAAGGTACACTGAAGAAAACAACTCCTTAAAATGTAGCACTGGCCAAATGGAAAAGGAGTCACAAAATCTAAAAGAAGAAAACAATTTGTTAAAAATTAGAATTGGGCAAGTGGAAGCTAATGACTCTATGAGACATTAAGAATCAGTCAAACAAAAGAATGAAAAAATAGAAGAAAATGTAAAATACCTCCTTGGTAAAACAATGGACCCGGAAAATAGATACAGGAGAGACAATTTAAAAATTATTGATTTACTTGAAAACCATGATAAAAAAAAAAAGCCTGGACAGCATCTTTCAGGGAATCAGTAAGGAGAACTACTCTGAGGTACTAGAACCAGAGAGTAAAACAGTCATCAAAAGAACCCCCTTACCACTTCCTGAAAGAGATCCCAAATTGAAAATACCAAGGAATATTGTAGCCAAATTCCAAAAGTATCAGGTCAAAGGGAAAATACTGCAAGCAGCCTGAAAGAAACAATTTAAATATCATGCAACCACAATCAGGATTACGCAGGACCTTGCAGCTTCTACATTAAAAGGGCGTGGAATACAATATTCCATAAGGCAAAGGAGCTTGGATTACAACCAAGGATCAACTACCCAGTAAAACAGAGTATAATCTTTTAGGGGAGGAGATTGATATTAAATGAAATAAGGGATTCCAAACCTTCCTGATGAAAAGACTAGAGCTTGACAGAAAATTTGATCTTCAAATACAAGACTCAAGAGAGGCATAAAAAGGTATACAGGAAAGAGGAAAAAAACCCATATTATTAGTAAGAGCAAACTGTTTACATCCCTACATAACTCTTGAGAACTGTATTGTTATGACATTCAAAAGGGGTATACATAGACAGAGGACATGAGTATAAGTTGACTTTGATGTGATGATAAAAAATCTAATTAAGTGGTGAAAAGGAATTGTATTAAGGCACAAAAAACTATTACAGTAGAGGGAAAGAAGGGAGGGAGATGAGCATTGTTTGAACCTTTCATCAGATTTGGTTCAAAGAGGAATAACATAACCAGATACAGAAACCTAACTTACCCTATAGGCAGTAAAGGAGGAAAGGGAAAAGAAAAGGGAGAGGGGATAGAAGGGAGGGAAGAAGTAGTAAGGATAAAGGGGAAGAAAAGGGAGGGTGCTAATAGAAGGGAGGGCAGACTGAGGGAGGTGGTACTTGAGAGTAGAACTCTAGTGAGGAGGGAAAGGGAGAAAGGAGAGAGAAAGGCATAAATGGGGGGAAACAGGATGGAGAGAAAGACACAGATAGTAATCATAACTGAATGTGAAAGGCATGAACTCTCCCAGAAATCGGAAGTGGATAGCAGAGTGGATTAAAAACCATAATCATACAATATATTATTTACAAGAAACACATTTGAAGCAGAGGGATACACACAGAGTAAAGGTAAAAGGCTAGAGCAGAATATATTATGCTTCAGCTGAAGTAAAAAAAAAGCAGGGCTAGCAATCCTGATCTCAGACAAAGAAAAAGCAAAAACAGATCTAATTAAAAGAGATAAGGAAGAAAACTATATCCTGCTAAAAGGCACTATAGACAATGAAGTAGTATAATTACTAAATATATATGCACCAAGTGGTATATCATCTAAATTCTTAGAGGAGAAGTTAAGGGAGTTACAGGAAGAAATAGATAACAAAACTATACTACTGAGGGACCTCAACCTCCCCCTCTCAGAACTAGATAAATCTAACCACAAAATAAGAAAGAAGTTAAGGAGATGAATAGAATTTTAGAAAAGTTAGAATAGAATTTTAGAAAAGCTGACCTCTGGAGAAAACTGAATGGGGATAGAAAGGAATATACCTTTTTCTCCACAGTACATGCATGGCACCTACACAAAAATTAACTGCATACTAGGGCATTAAAAACCTCACAATCCAATGCAGAAAGGCAGAAACATTAAATGCACCTTTTCAGATCATGATGCAATAAAAATAACATGTTATAAAGGCCATGGAAAGATAGACTGAAAATTAATTGGAAACTAAATAATCTAATTCTAAAAAATGAGTGGGTCAAACATCAGATCATAGAAATAATAACTTCATCCAAGAGAATGACAATAATGAAGCAACACAAGAAAACTTATGGGATGCAGCAAAATCAGTTCTTAGGGGAAGTTTTATATATCTCAATACCCACATGAATAAAATAGAGAAAGAAGAGATCAGTGAATTGGGCATGCAACTAAAAAGCTAGAAGAACAAATTAACTATCTTTTTTTTTTTTTTGGCTAGGCAGTAGGGTTAAGTGACTTGTTCAGGGTCACACAGCTAGTAAGTGTTATGTGTCTGAGACCAGATTTGAACTCACGTCCTCCTGATTCCAGAGCCGGTGCTCTATCCACTGTGCCACCTAGCTGCCCCGAAAAAGAACAAATTAAAAACCCCCAATTAAATACCAAATTAGAAATTCAGAAAACTAAAGGAGAGATTAATAAAATTGAAATTAAGAAAAGTATTGAGCTAATAATTAAAACTGTGAGCTGGTTTTTTGAAAAAACCCAATAAAATAGATAAACCTTTGGTTAATTTGATTAAAAAAAAAAGAAAACCAAATTACCAGCATCAAAAATGAAAAGGGTGAATTCACCTCCAATGAAGAGGAAATCAAAACAATAATTAGGAGCTAGTTTTCCCAACTGTATGCCAATAAATTTGACAATCTTAGTGAAATGGATGAATATTTACAAAAAGAGAAATTGCCCAGAGTAATGGAAGAGGAAATAAAATAACTCCATTTCAGAAAAAGAAATTGAAAGCCATCAATGAACTCCCTAAGAAAAAATCTCCAGGGCCAGATGGATTTACAAGAGAATTCTATCAAACACTTAAAGAACAACTAATTCCAATACTATATAAACTATTTGGGAAAAAATGAAGGAGTCCTACCAAATTCTTTTTATGATATAGATATGGTGCTGATACCTAAAGTGGGAAGAGCCAAAACAGAGAAAGAAATGTATAGATCAATTTCCCTAAGGAATATAGATGCAAAAATTTTAAATAAAATATTAGCAAAGAGATTATAGCAACTAATCTGGAGGATAATACACTGACCAGGTAGGATTTATACCAGGAATGCAAAGGCTTGTTCAATGTTAGGAAAACTGTCAGCACAATTGACGATATCAACAACAAAACTCACAGAAATCATATGATTATCTCAATAGGCGCAGGAAAAAGCTTTTGACAAAATACAACACCCATTCCTATTTTTTCCCTGAAGGATTACATTCAATTTTTTTCCCCTGAAGGATTACACTCAGTTTTGCTGGGTAGGTGACTCTTGGTTGTAATCCTAGCTCCTTTTCCCTCTGGAATATCATATTCCAAGCCCTGTGATCCTTTAATGTAGAAGCTGATATATCTTGTGTTATCCTGACTGTGGTTCTACCATACTTGAATTGTTTCTTTCTGGCTGCTTGTGATATTTTCTCCTTGACCTGGAAACTCTGGAATTTGGATATAATATTCCTGGCAGTTTTCATTTTGGGATCTCTTTCAGGAGGTGATGGGTGGATTATTTCAATTTCTGTTTTACCCTTTGGTTCTAGAGTATCAGGGCAGTTTTCCTTAATAATTTCTTGAAAGATAATGTGTAGGCTCTTTTTTTGATCAGGTAGTCCAATAATTTTAAAATTATCTCTCCTGGATCTATTTTCCAGGTCAGTTTTTTTTTTCCAGTGAGATATTTGGATGTTATCTTTTTCTGACTGTGTGTTTTGATCTTCCTTGTCATCACAGCAATTTTCTATAGTCAGAGGGTTTTTTTTCCCCATTGTTTGCATATTTTCCCAGCCTATTAGTTGACTTTTAACTATTTGTCTGCTTCCAGGGGATTTGTGCAGCTGTTTTCCAAGATAACTTTAGGGACCTGTAAGTTTTCAGTTCTTCCAAGTTGTTATGATCTAAGGAGAGATGTTTACTATTCTCCTGACCTGTGCTCTGGTCTGTGAGCGATCACAAGCACTCTTTTCTGTCTTAGAATTGTGAGGATGGACCCTCCTCCATTGTGGCCACAAGCTCTCCTATGCTAGTGCTCCTCCTCTCCCTTGGATTCCTACCCAGGACTGAGACCCAGATCTAAGTATGGGCAAATGAACAGAGTCCTGCCTCAGTGCTAGCACAGAGACCCCTGTAATTCTCCTTCTGACCAGTTGTTCAACCCCCTAACTGTGTGTTGGCTGAGAGCTCTGGAAGTAGCCACTCCCACTGCTGATTCAGTCACTCCCCAGATCTGCTTCTGATTTGCTGTGGCTGGGGATGTGCTGGGGTGGCTTGTGCTAGACTGTGCTCCACTATCACTTGGGTGTAACAGACCTTTCCTGCTGACCAGATTCTAAGTTGACTTTGGTGTCTGTGGGCTGAGAGGTCTGGAAACCACCACTTCTGCCAGTGATTCAGTTGCTCTGGGGCCTGCTCCTGGTTTCCTGGGGCCCTGTTTGTGCTGGGGTCTGCAGTGGACTGCACTCCTCTCTCACCCTGGTGCAACAGACCTTTCCTGATGACCTTCCGAGTTTTCTTGGGCTAGAAATTTTTTTCACTTCATCTTTTTGTGAGTACTGCTGCTCTAGAATTTTTTCAGTCACTTCCCAAAGGTATTTGAAGGGGTTTTGGGGAGAGCTCAGGCAAGTTCTTGCCTTTAACTCTGCCATCTTGGTCCCACCTTCACAACTTTAGTAAAGTTGCAGGATATAAAATAAACCCATATAAATCATCAACATTTCTCTATGTTACCAATAAACTTCAGCAGGATGAAATAGAGCAATTCCATTTAAGATAAATGTAGACAGTATAAAATTCTTAGGAGACTACTTGCCAGGCCACCCACAGAAACTATATTAACATAATTACAAAAATAATTTTCCCACAAATAAAAACACCTAAATAATTGGAGAAATGTTAATTGGTAGGCTGAGCCAATATAGTAAAAATGACAATACTAACTAAATTTAGTTATGTAGTGCTATGCCAGTCAACTACTGATAATGAATTGCTTTATGGAGTTAGAAAAAATGACAGAATTTATTTGGAGGAATAAAAGGTCAAGAATATCAAGGGAATCAATGAAAAAAAATGTAAAGGAAGAAGGCCTAGGAGTACCAAATCTCAAAATTGTAAAAAAATAGAGTGGTTGATCAATGGAACAGATTAGGTAGACATTATACAAAAGCAAATGAGCACAGAAACCTAATGTTTAGTAAACCTAAGGATCCCAGCTGTTGGAGAAATAACTCATTATTTGCCAAAAACTGCTGGGAAAATTGGAAAGCAGCCTGGCAGAAACTAGGCAGAGACTAACAACTCATACCATATACCAAGATAAGCTCAAAATAGGTAAAGGATTTAGACATAAAAGGTTATATAAATAAATTAGGGGAGCATCCATCAATAAATTCATTTGTCAGATCTATGGAAAAAGTTCATGATCAAAAAAGAGAAAGGCTTCCAGGTGGTAAAATTGATAAATTTGATTACATAAAACTTAAAAGTTTTTGCACAAATAAAACCAATGCTGCTAAAATTAAAAGAAAAACAGGAAACTGGGAAATAATTTTTGCAGCAAATTTGTCTGATAAAGCTATTATTTTTAATATGTATGTGTATGTATGTGTGTGTAAGGAACTCGACCAAATATGCAAAAATAAGAGCTGCTTCCCCAACTGGTAAATAGTTAAGGAATATTAACAGGCAGTTTTCAGAGAATGAAATCAAAGCTATCAATAGTCATAAGGAAAAAATGCCCTACTTCATTAATAATTAGAGAAGTGCAAATCAAAATAATCTGAGGTGCCACTTTCTACCCATCAAATTAATTGACAGAAAAGGAAAACGACAAATGTTGGAGGGGATGTGGAAAAATAGCTACACTAATGCACTGTTGGTGGAATTGTGAACTGTTAGAACCATTCTGGAGAATAATTTGGAACTATGCTCCCAACACTATGAAACTATGCACACCCTTTGACCCAGTAATACCACTACCGGGTCTGTATCCCAAAGAGATTAAGGAAAAGGGGAAAGAACCTATGTGTACAAAAATATTTATAGCAGCTCTTTTTGTTATGGCAAAGAATTGGAAACTAATGGGATGTTCATCACTTAGGAAATGGCTGAATAAGTTGTGGTGTATAATTTTGATGGAATAGTATTGAACTTTAAGAAATTACAAGCAGGATGGTTTCAGAAAAACCTGGGAAGATTTATATGAACTGTTGTAAAGTAAAATGACCAGTACCAGGAGAACAATTTATATAGTAACAACAATAATGTAAAGCTAATCATCTCTGATAGACTTAGTAACCCTGATGAATATAATTGTTGGGGTTTAGATTTGGGAGAGCTGGTTCAGGCGTCAAAGAATTCACTTAGACCTTCTCTGTAACCTTTGGGAGCTTTATTTCAGGAAAGCTCCATGGGCCTGAGGTTAGCAAGGAGCTAAACAAAGGCCCTGATATAGGAAAAGACCCAGGCTTATCTAGACAGAAAGCTGGGCAGCCTGTAGGATGATGTATTTTTAGGGTATCTTATGGGAGTTGGAGCTCAGGGACACAGGACGAGGAAGATGAATGACAGGATAGAGAACACAGGAAAAGGGAGACAAAGACAATTCTTTTGGTACAAGTTGTATGGTATTTCAAGATAAGGGGAAAAGGACTTGAGAAGCTCTCAAGGTACAGGATCTCAGGGTACAGGATGGGCTACAGAATGAGCCTCAAATCCCCTCAGGCGGCCTGGGAAAGTAACCCTTAATATTATTTTTAATCCTAGGGCACCCTTTGTACCCACATCATATTTCCTTGTGGCTGCTTATGAAACGGCAGCCAGGGAGTGTGCAGCTGGCTGTGAGAAGCAAGGTTTTATAGCCCTAACGAATGCCCCTTCCCACTCTCTTACCTCTTTCCCCCACTGGCTGGGTACTCAAGGCGTACAATCTAAACACAGCAACTAATACCCAATAGAAGCAAACATACCATATTTGGGAACTAGATGTATGCGCACCAGGAACTGCCTGTGTTGACATGGATTTTTGAGAAAAATGAAACTCAATTCAGGGCTTAGGCCTGAGGAAACTGCACTTCAGGCCATCTCTCACACATGTAAATATAAGTAACAACACTTTTGTGGGTAGAAGCTTTCTACCCTTGAGTTCAATAGTTATCTGACTTTTACTCCAATTAACATAAAGGACTTGGGAGGATTAATTCCAAAACAGTTCATGTCAATCAGTTCTTTACAATAAAACATGTTTGTACCACAGGACACACAGAATACACAGGTATTATTTCCACAATATTAGTAGACTTTAAATGAAATCGACTTTTCCATTAATGAAAAAATAAGTTACCTCCCTCTAAGAAAATTGCACTGAAATTCTTTTCCCCAAACTGAAGATGTCTCTGATTTAGTTTCAGTAATTAATAGAATAACAGCTAGGTCCCTCAATCAGCTGTACCAGTACCCAATTATTCTTACATCATTTTGAAACATCTAAGGACCTTATTCCATACAGACATATATTTAGTAGCAGGCAGATGACTAGGCCAATACTCATTTATTAAGTTGTTGAAGATATAGAAAGCAATATAATCATAGGTTGAATAGCTCAGATCTTAAACACACATTTTATTATAGTAGCTCAGATGTATCCCAGCCTTAGTCTATGAGATAAAGATACAACACTGTGTCTGTACCTTTGTTTCACAAACTTTTTTCCTTTGTCTAACTATTCCCATATCATTCAGAAAGAATCTTCTATTCCAAGGATTTAATCTTTCACATGACTATGTAGGAGTACTAATCTACCCAACTGTATGGGATGTGGGATGACTACACTTTCATATTGAAAAGAGCAAGATTTCACATACTTGCATTGTGCTCACATCTTTTACTGATGGCTTGCTTTGATTACAGAAATGTGGAATGAAAAGGAAAAGCAAGAACATAATTAGATAAAACATCATAGTTTTCCAACCATGCAGTATTAATTCCACCTGACAGCCACACTCAGGAGTAGTCAGTTGGGAAACTACTTTTCAAAGAAACACAATGGGGAAACAGAGCCAGGAGGATCCCATCTTAGGCTAAGGCTAAGACCGTCCTCTCAGCTTTTCTCTCTTTCTCTCTCTCTCTCTCTCTCTCTCTCTCTCTCTCTCTCTCTCTCTCTCTCTCTCTCTCTCTCTCTCTCTCTTCTTTCTTTCTTTCTTCAATTGGGGTTAAGTGACTTGCCCAAGGTCACACAGCTATTAAGTGTCAAGTGTTTGGTCTCAGGCCAGATTTGAACTTGGGTCCTCCTGACTTCAGGGCCAGTGCTCTATCTACCTCACCACCTAGCTGCCCCTTCTCAGATGCAGACCTCCACCTGTAACAGTCACATTCTCTCTGAGTAATTTGTAGCATTTCTCTCAGATGGTGGATTATTGACTATTAATTATCGATGGATTTTTATGATCCATCAGACAATTCAAAACACAATTCATATAGTCCCATGAGTTTTTACCTCTGATAGCAAGTTTCACTAGTCAAAGATTTACCAGGACTCGCATCTCAAATTTAAACTTGCCCTTGTGGAAAAGCCAATCACTACAGATCATTTCTATATTCTTGAAAATTCTCAGCAAGCCAAGTTCACTCTTTAGGAACTCTATAACCCAAACAAGCCCCGTAGGGCTGCTGTGGGTTGTACTTTTTGACTACCCCTGAGGACTGCTTCTTTCTAACACACATGAACAGTAATCAATTACCAGCTTTAAAACAATAATCAACATTCTTACAATTTTCAAGAGTGATAACCAACTTGTTTTAGCTGTAACACAAATAATAAACTTCAGATGACATTAACTGCATTTCCAGATCGTATAAAAATTATTGATAGAAAAATAGGCTGGCTTACCAAGTGCAGATGCAGACTGGCTTCTTTACCTTGATCCATATCCCTCTCTCCCCAAGACTGTAGAGGCTGCTCAGAGCTGCTTGTGCTGAACCTGGATGATTCTTCAGGCTGTAGCTGCTGCCCCTCTCCTTCCTTCCTTTCCAACAGGTGGGGGAAGGTGAATTTGCAGGTGGGGGTGTAATTGTGAAACTCTGTTTTCCTAATATGATCTGGGATGAAAGGGGTTAACAGAAAAACCCAGGGCTGTTTGGAATCCCCGCACTGAGAAACCTTCTTCATTCAGGGAGAGGGAGTGGGGAAAGGGAGTGACAAGATTGTAAGAAGGTTGTTTCAAAACTCCTTAATGATCAATCTCAAAACTTCCAGAATCTGTTAAGATGTTTTAGCTTTCCCTTTTCACTTCTATGTCCACCCCTTAAAAACTTAGAGGGGCATATTAAACCTTTCAGAACCTACGTTCATAAGACCAGTGTCCTTTCTTATGGTACCTGCAGCTCAAACCATTGACTCTGTTTCTCTGAAAGCACCCATTTAAGGCCCATCCAAGGACACAACAAACCTAGGAATGAAACTTAGAAAATTCACAGTAGATTTGAACAAAATTGTTATTGATATCAAGTTATTGCAACAAGTTAGCTTGCAAATGAAAATTTAGTAGGCCTTCTAAAAATCACACAAAAAGATTTAACAATTTAGCATTTCCCTTTCTAAAAAGAAGTTTACAATTTATCCTGACGTTAAAAGGATTAATCACTAAACTTTCATGAAGTAAATTAGCTGGAAACCTTAAACATTGGAATTTATCAAAACCAAGTTGGTGTAAAATGTCTTTGAAGCATCACAATTCCCGAAGTGCCATAAAACCAAAATTCTTAATAATAACAAATTCCTAAGGATCAAAAGGGAAGTTCATTTTTTTGTAAGGCAAGAACATACCCAATTAAATTAGCCTTATCACAATAACAAAGTTTACCGGGTACAAAGCTTTGCTTTCAAGGTCTTGGAGAGCGAACTTTTTCCTGTTCTAACCTAGGGGCAACTTTCAGGGAAGTTCCACCAAATCCAGGTTTGAGGATCTGGTGGCCAGGAGAGAAGGGAGATCAGGTAGGCATGGGTGTGAAGACAAGAATATAGAGGGAAGTACATGGGGTGTATCAGGAAGGGAGCACTTGCAATTTTCCCAATTCCCTAGCGCCAGGAGAACTGAAAAAATTGACAGAATTAGGAATGTGCTTCTGGATAGGGGATCTGTCTTCTATGCTTCAGGTGTGCCCAAGTCCATGGCTTAAAACTACTGGACTGAGTGGTCAGGCTGAGTGAGAGACAGCCTTGTAGTTGTCTGACCTAATGGGACCTGAGAGGTCAGGCCTTCCTAGGTTGCTTGGAGAGCAACCCCAACTACAAGGTGAGAAAAGGGACAGGGAGAGAGAGGAGGGTTACATACCTTCCAGTCTTGCCTGGAGAGGAGCTGTAGTTCCTTGTCTCTTTTACTTTTGAGACTTATCAGATAAGCCTTAAGCATTTCAGTTCTCCATGGTCATCCTCCTGGGAATTTTGAGCTGCATGTACTAGAAAATGAAACCTCAAAACCAGGGTGCATGGACCCCCAAAGAAAATCAGGCTCAAAGGCCCCATCTACCCACCTCCCCCAACTTCCCACAAGGGAGGGGAACCAGGAGGTAGGGAAACAAAAGTCCGATCAAACAGAGCAAGGTGCCTTTTAAGTTTTGGAGACCAGATTTCTTACTGAGATTGTCTGGTTTAGAAATCCCCTTCACAAATTACTTTTCTAGATTACGTTGAGGTCAGGCTGTGTTACAGTGGAACACTAGGCATTTTTCTTTGAGGTCTCCTTCCCCAAATTTCCCATCCTGACAGTCTCCTGGCAGCCTCTCACTTGTCTTGGTATCCCAAAACACTTGAGAGGAAAAAAAAAAGTGACCGACCCCCCAGCACAAGGGTGTCCCCCTATATGAGGGTCAGCAATCCCACTGACCTTCCAGAGGTCAGTAGAGCTTCAGACACAACTGGCAGTATCTTGGCACTCTAGGGGTCTCTCAGCCAGGGAGATGGTAGGAGCACAAAAGATCTGCGGAAGAGAGCAAAGAAAAAGGTGCTTACCTGTTATCCCAGTGGCCAGGAGATCAGCAGAGTCCAATTAATATTTGGACTCCCAGGTTTCGTACCATTTTATGTTGAGGTTTAGAGTTAGGAGAGCTAGTTCAGGTGTAAAAGAATTCACTTAGATCTTCTCTGTAACCATTGGGAACTTTATTTCATGAAAGCTTCACGGGCCTGAGGGTTAGCAAGGAGCTCTAAACAAAGGCCCTGATATAGGAAGAGACTCAGACTTACATAGACAGAAAGCTATATAGCCTGTAGAATGATGATGCATTTTTAGGGTTTCTTATGGGTGCTGGAGATTAGGGACACAGGATGAGGAAGATGAATGACAGGATAGGGAACACACACAGGAAAAGGGAGACAAAGGTAATTCGTTTGGTACAAGTTGTATGGTATTTCAAGATAAGGGGGAAAGGACTTGAGAAGCTCTCAAGGTACAGGATGGGTTAATGAATGAGTCTCAAATCCCCTCGGGGGCTTGGGAAAGTAACCCTTCATATTACTTTTAATCCTAATGTCGATGGTTAGATGTTAGGGGTGCTGGGACCCTGAAATCACAACATGCAGGATCTGTGTGAAAGAATTTGACCCAAGCCTTCTTTCAGCTAAAAACAAGGTTTATTAAAGATAAGCCACATAGGCCAGACTTTTGAGGAATCTGAACATTTGTAACGCTTGTAAGGGTGAGCAGGCATGAGGAAGTCTCAGCCCCCATATGGGGGCCACAATGGATCTTATATATAGAAAGACAATAGGAGAGATCTAGGAGTGGCCAAGTAGTTTGGGGTGACTGGAGGAGGAGTTTAAGGAAGATCCAGAGGGGAGTGACTGGGAGGTTGAATGGGATCCTAATAAGATCTAGGATGGGAAGTGGCTGGGGGCCATCTGGCCCGTAATTCACAGTGGAGGGCTAGACTTAATTAGGGTAACTGCCACGGACACCTGAGTCCATGGCCGTGATTAACTGCCAGTCAAGTATGGAGAGAGAGAAAGATACACACACGGGCCAGGTGGGAGTCAAGTCAAGAACAAGCTCCGTTTATCACCTGAGGCTTAGGGTTTTTATGTCTTTGACTCATGGGAATATACCCCAATGTAACAGCAAACAAAGCAACAAAGCTTTACATATCTTCACCAACAGGCAGCACCGAGAATTTTTCTCATGTGAATGCCAAAGTAACAACAAGCACATTTCTCCTTGCAACATTATCCTGGCTGTTTCCTTATCTCCTGGGAACATTAATCAGGGAATTATCCTGTCCCTTTTTCTCTCTTCCTTGTAATCTCCAAGGGCATCCTGTTCTGCAGGAGACAGAACAGGGGTTTCCTCACCTCCTAGCAATCTCCAAGAGCATCCTGTTCTCAAGAGCCAGTACAAGGAGGGTGGTGAGCCATATATCCCTGAATTAGGTAGCCACTGGATTTAGGACAGGCTCCAGGTTATTACCTGCATCCTTTGACTTTCAGGGTGGCCCTCTACAGGTAACAAAGAACTGGGAGTTTGGGTATTGGTGACAAGGAAAGGTCAGTTGATAGGAATAAGAATAGCCTCAGGAGATTGCTAGACTTCCTTGACCAGGTAAAAAAGTTCAAATTAAGTTCAAGGAAGGGTTTTTTGGGGGGCCATCTTGGGACTGTACCCCATCACTAGGGCACCCTTTGTACCCATAACATAATGCTCTATCACAATTCGAAAGGACTCATGATGAATTCTATCCAGCTCCAGATAGAAAACTAACAGAGTCAGAAGGCAAAATGAAGCATATTCTTTTCTCTTTCTTCTTTTTTCTTTTTTTTCCCCCCCAAACATGGCTAATATGAGAATATGTTTTGCATGATTTCACATGTATACTAGGAGGGAGGAGAAGGAGGGAAAAAATTTAAAACTGAAAATAAAAATAAAATTGAATTTAAAAAGAATAATTAATTCCAATATAACACTGAAAAAATGGGAAAAGAAGGCGTTCTACGAAATTCCTTCTATACAAATATCACCTTGATACGGTCAACCATTTACCAAAGGGTTTGTTCACCTTACCAAAGGTTTGAACAAGGAACCAACAGAATCAGGCTGTACATGTGCAATAATGTGCTTATTTATTCTCATTAAGGCAGAGAATCATGCATGATAGTTAGAAAATAATTCTGAACTCAGAGGTAAACAAGCTGAAGGAGATCCTTTATACACTTAGAGCAATCCCAACTCAGGATGCCTGTGTCAACCAAAATTATAGTCTCCATATGTGTTAACCATGAGAAAGGAATTTCTTAATAGATAGGCTGTAAATACAATAAAGTGAGAGAATGTTAAGATGTCAATTGAAATTATAGATCCAGGATGTCTGTGTTTCTCTTATCATTAACATGACATAATATAACATAAGAAAAATCCCATTATTTAAGATAAGTGTCTGGTTCAAGGCACCTTGTCCTTGGCAGTTGTAAACAGAAGAAAGCTCCTGGTCAGTTTCATCTGGCCTTGTAGTTACTGACATAGGAAGGAGCATTTTGAATTCACTCAGAGAGCAAAGCAAAGCATGTCTGTTATGCCCAAGCACTAAAGGCATTATGGTAGGTTAAGCTCAGAGTGGGCCTAAGTGTTTCTCCTGATTGGCCAGTCCAGATTTTAGGCCTTTCTCAGGTGATGGGGTTCAAAACGGTTTAGGGAGGAGTTCATAATACCTAAAACCAGGGAGAGTCAAAACAGAGGGGAAAAAAAACCCTAATGAATACTGATGCAAAAAAATTAAATAAAATATTAGCAATCTAACTATAACATATCACAGAGATGATATGACTATACAGTATGACTATTCTCCTGGCTCTGTTCATTTTATTCTTCATGAGTTTATAATTTTCCTTAAAATTGTTCATTTTAAAAATATTGATGTTAATGTATAAATTTTTTCTTCACTGTGCATCAGCTACTATAAATTTTTCCATGTTGTGTGGTGTGTTTATGAACCCCCTTGTAATAATCAGTTAGAGACTTTTCTTAAGAAAGGCAAAAAGGAGTTTTATTGCTTTCTCATGAGAAAGGACATACCCTGTGAGGCTTAAGATGGCGGTCACCAAGGGAGGGAGTGTGTGGGCCTATAGCTCAGAGCAAGTTTATATAGACCCTAAGGGAACCCCACCCACCCACTGGCTCTTCTTCCCATTGGCTAGGCTTTCTGAGCTCACAGTCTAAGTGAGGAAACTTCTCCCCAGCACCAAGGACACAAAAGGGCGAGAAACAAGGAATGGTTTGCTTCAACAACTAGGGAGAGGGTCTGAGGAGGAATAGAATCTGGGTGACCTACTTGTGACACTTTGCTTTCTCAGCAAGGCAGTGTCTGAGAAATATAGGGCGGGGTCAGCTTTTATCCTACACTGAGAGGGCTTCACTATTTCAGCATTCCATTCAATGTCCTTTTGAAATCATCTATTTCTTAATTTCTTGCAGCACAGTAATATCCCTTCGTGATCATATAACACAACTTATTTAATCAGTCTTTAATTGATGGGCATCCATTTTGTTTTTTCCAGTTTTTTGCCAATGTAAAAAGAGCTGCTATAAATATTTTTGTACATAAGGGAACTTTTACTATATCATTGAAGTGGTCATGTATTTAAATTTGCCTTATTTATACTTCATTTATTAATCTCTGCTTAAGCAAAATATGGTTGTTTCCTGCCCAATGGAAGTATGCAGTTTATATTTGAATAGTACAGCCCTCTGGGCAGTTCATGATTTGCACTAATTGACACCTAGCTATATAAGGCTTTTGTACAGCAGAATCAATGGGTAATAAATTCAAGGGTGAAACTAGGATGTCTATTGTTAACATTTAACAATAAAATAAGAAAAAGGAATTGAAAGAATAGCCAAAATAAAGGATAACCAAATAGAGAATAACAAAGTAAAGAAATAAAATCATCACTTTTTGCAGATGACATGATGGTTTACTTAAAAGAATCCTAAAGATTCAAGTAAAAAAATTAATTCAATCAATAGCTTCAACAAACTTTCAGGATATAAAATAAATCTACACAAATCATCAGCATTTCTATTGTAGACCCCTCCCCAAACCATTTTGAATCCCAACACCTGAGAAAGGCCTAAAACGTACATTGGCCAATCAGGAGAGACATTTTGGCCCACTGTGGGCTTAATCTACCATAATGCTTTCAGTGCTTTGAACATACATTGCTCTGCTCTCTGAGCGAACCCAGAATGTCCTTTCCTGTGTCAACAGCTAAAGCTGATCAAGAGCATTCTTCTGTTTATGACCACTAAAGTGCCTGGACCCAGACACTACCTTGAATAATGGGAATTTTTTAAACTTGGTATTTAACGGACATATGCTATAGTAAACACAGATATCCTACATCTATAATTTCAATTGACACTTCAACTTTCTCCTATCTTATTGTATTTACAATCTATTCACTTAAGAAATTCCTTTCTTGCTTATATGGTCTGTGTGGGACAGCTATCCTTATTTCCAATAAATTCAGAGGCTTCTCCAGGTGGAAGGCAGAAAGGAATTTTTATTATGATCTCGCGAGAAAGGGCGACCTGCACTGAAAAACCTCTGTGTCAGGGCCGTGCCGAATATAGATACAGCAGGTTTTTTTATAGGCCCCTATTGCAACTCCCCTCCCTAACCCCTTTCCTCTTAGCCCATAGTTACAGGCCTTGAGGGCACATTCTAGACTCGATAAACTCTTCCTGGTGACAGTAGCAGACAAGCAGATGTGGTTATCTTGCAATGTCCTTATTCTACAAACCCCTGTGAAATTCCTGAGTTCCTTTTATCTTATGAGTTTAGGTTTTATGGGAGGTCTTCATTACATTCCATTCAGGTCTGATGCTGAGTGAAGTGAGCCGAACCAAGAGGACTCTGTACACAATAACAGCCACATTATGCAATGACTAATATTGTTAAACTGAACCCTTCTTAGCATTACAAGGATCTAAGACATCTCCAGAGGCCTCAGGATGGAAAATGCTGTCCACATCCAAAGAAAGAACTATGGAAGTTGAATCGCTATCATTTATTTTTACCTTCTGTTGAGTTTTGTTTCATCTTTCTGATGGTTCCTCCTATTGGTTTTAATTTTTACTTACAACTTCACTAATGTGAAAATATGTTTCATGGGTATGTAAATGTAAAGCCTATATTAGATTGTGTGCTGTCTTGGGGAGGGTGGGGGCGAGGAAGGGGAAGAAAAATTTTCAACTCAAAAGCATATGGAAGTGATTGTTGATAAATCAAAATAAATTAATAAAATAAAAAAAAGAAAAAAAAGAAAATTCCTTTCTCGTATCATGGTTATACATTTGGAGACTATAATTTTGGGTGACATTGGCATCCTGAGCCAGGAAGGTAGGGATTTGTGAGAGGGAATTGCTCTGAAGATAAGAAAAATGCACTTTGTCCATTTTTGAGCTCATTTACATGATGAACTCCCATGCATATCTCTTATGCATGTTCCGCAAGCTTTGAGAGAAATAAACATTCATATTGCAGCCTAATTTCATTAGTCTAAGAATGAACTCAGTAATGGTTGACACTAGGTGATATCAATAACACCCAGCATGAAGAGATAAAGAAATTCCATTAAATATTACTACAGAATGTATAAAATATTTGGCAGTCTCCCTTCCGAAATAAACATAAGAATTATATAAATAAAACTACAAACAAATGAGATAATATTTTTAAAGTGCTTAGCTCAGAGCTTGGCATGTAGTAGGCCCTTAACAAATACTGTTGTGCCTTTCCCTCTTTTACAGAAATATAGATCTAAATGATTTGAAACACATACTACTCAAGGGTAAAATGTGCCAATATAATAACAATTATAATATATGCTACCTAAATTAATTTATTCAATGCCATACCAATACAAAAACCCAAAGAATTATTTTATGGAATTGGAAAAGTGACAAAATTCATATGGAGGAAAAGATGTCAAGAATCTCAAGAGAAATAATGAAAATGAATGGGATGTCCCAGTGAAGACTTCTCAGTGTAATTAAGGTAATGAGTTCAGAAGGTAGTGTGAGAAATGAACTCTCAGAAGTGAAGGCTCCTCAAAAGGTCAAATAATTCTTGATTATTACTTTAAAAATCCTCCCCCACTCAGACCCTGTTAACAGAAAGAATAAGCCCTGCCCCACCCCCAACCTGAGCCGTTTGCCCTTGGTTTCCGGCCTCTTTCCTTGTCTTTTGAATTTCGCCCCTGGAATGTAAGCCTCACCTCCCCGTTAAGAGGATAGGAAGAAACTTTGGAGCTTAGAATGTAAGCCCACCCCCAGTTAAAGGGGTAAGGGATAGTGGGAGGTGGAGACTTGTTTGCGTGGTGGGCGGAGATTTGCTTTCATAAGGCGGCCCCTGTTACTAGGTCTCTCTCTTTCCAGGTGTATGGAAGGAGCAGACAGGCATCTCTCCAGATTGTAATAAAGGTAACCTTTGCTTTCCACCTTGAGAAGTCTCTGAGTTTCATTTGGGTTAGGGTCACTGTCCCACACAGGTGTAGCCACAAAGAAAGGCTAGTTGATGGGATTATAGCCTCAGGCAAATGGCAGAGATTTGGCCAAGTGGAAAAGTCCAGGGTTTTCCCTTTTTCTTTTCCTTTTAGCTCCCATCCTCATCAGAGGAAGTTACTTAATAGCTATTTGCTGCAGTGTCCTTAATTGAAAAATAGGGATACTAACAGTACCTACCTCTCCCCTGAGGTGGAAATGAAATATTTGTAAAGCCCTTTGAATATAGGAGGTGTTACATAAATCTAATTTCCTTTCCTCCCCTAGGACTTAATACAGTAGGAAAGAACAAACCAACTACCAACTTTCCACAACCTTGCTCTCTTCTCCCAACCAGACCATACACTTGATTATATCATACTTTACAGGAAAACTCAGGTTTCAGTCAGTAAACGTTGGTGACCAACATTCCATTTGCATTTTTTAACGCAGTACCAAAGATAAAACACCTCCGGTTATTATCTCCAATTTGTCCTATTTGTACCTAATTGCCTGCAAGGCCTGTAGTGTTTCTGTGCCAGAATACCGGCCGGTGCCTTCCACACGGCGGGCTCTCATTACGTGCTCCGCAGGTGGTTTCCCACCCCTTTTTCTTTTCCTCTCCAAAGTCTAGTTAGAAATCCCGGAGGTAGCCCGCCCTTCAGCCGTAGGTTCCCCGCACCCTGGGTTGCCCCTTCCCCAGCTCGCACTCTGGTCACAAGTTCACCTTGCTGGCTCTAGGACGGCCCCGGGGGGTCTCTGGTTTGTAGTTAACAGGCTTCTCTAGGCTCCCAGAAGACCTGGAGGACCGCCCCTCGGGGGCGCTCACGGCCTTGCCAGGCTTCCGCCCCTGAGTCCAGGGTCCGCCCCGGGAGAGCCGACGCTTTCCGCTCCGAGGTATAAACAAGAGGCTGTGCGGCGGAAGCCCAGGCTCGGGCCGGGGTCAGTTCTTGCGGGGCGGCGAGCCCGGGCCAGGCCGGGCTCTTGCCTCTGGCCGGTGCCGTCCAGTTAGCGGCCTGGGCGAGGTAGCCCGAAGCGAAGCAGGCCGAGCCGTGGCCGGCCCCGGGGCTTCGGGGCCTAGCCCTCCTGGGACCGTGCGGCCCCGGCTGCTTCCCGCTGACATCGGAGCCCACGGCAGAGGCCGCCGGCCGGCCCGCGGGGGCCCCGGTCGAAGTTGACGCGACTCCGGGGCCGGGCGGGCGGCGGCAAGGCCGGCCCCCGGGTGGGTTTGTTTTCCCTCTCCCAGGGGCCGGAGCCAGTCGGAGCTACTTGAATAGAGAACGAACCAAAATGGCTGATGGAGAGGAGGAGGAGCTGCAGGTGGCGGAGCCGCCGCCGGGGCCCGCGGACCGGGAGAGCCTGGAGCTTCTGGAGGCGGCCGCGCCGGCCGAGCGCAGCGGCCACGTCGCGGTGAGCGACGGGCGGCACATGCTGGTCTGGGGCGGCTACAAGGTAGGTAACCACAGCCCGGGGCGGGGTCGTCTTCCCCGTGCTCTGCGGGACGGTGGGCCCAGGCCCCGGCCCCCCGAAGGGCAGCCAGTCCTTCCCCTTGTTTGTGTCGGGGTCCTTTCTGGCAGGCCGGCAGAGCCTGCGACCCCTTCCCAGTAATGGATTTGAATGCATAAAATAAAATTATAGGATTGAAAAGGAAATTAATTCTATTGAAATACATTTTATTTACGCACACATACGTACACGTGCCTGTAGCCACACACGTTATATCTATAGCTTTTTTTAACCCAAACTCCCCAGACTGCAGGTTAAGAAATTAGGATTTAACTCCCGATTTAGGGAGATTTCACAGGGAGAAGTTTTATTGTCTTTTTTCAGTTAGCCAGCATTTGTCAAATGGCTGCTTTATGCTTGCAGCTGTGCTGGGGATACAAGAAGTGGAAATGAAACGATTCCTGCTGGAGAGGATGAGGGAGTAAATGTAAAGAAAATACAGGGTAGTTTGGTGGTGTGGAACATAGGGCCCTAGCAGTTGAGGCAATCAGGGAGGGATTCGTGTAGAAGGTGATGCTGGCGCTGCATCTTGAAGGAAAAGGGGACTCTGTGAAGCAGAGGTGGCGAGGGAGGACAGTTGGGCTTGGAGTATGGCCAAGGCAGGGAGACAGGTGTCCGTGTGTCAGCAAGTGAGGAGAAGGCCAGTTTCCCCAATTGCATAGTGAGGGAGGAGGATGTCCAGTGATGATGGAAAGATGAGATTAAGCCCTTGTTATGAAGGGCTTAAAAAACTAAACGGAGGAGTTTAAATTTTATTCTACAGGCAGTAAACTGTTGGAATAATGTAGGCAAGAGGTGATGAGGGATTGAACTAGGTGGTAGCTATGTGAGTAGGGAGAAGAGTGATGTATGTGATGGTTGAAATGGCAAGATTTGGCAGTTTATGCGGCAGTAAGGAAGAGTGAATTGCTGAGGATAATGCTGAGGTAATGAATCTGGGAGACTGGAAGGATAGTGGTGCCTCTTAGAAAAACAGGGAAATTTGGAAATAGAGTTGGGGGGGGTGGCATGCAGAATGGGAAATGAACTCTGTTTTAGACATGTTGTATCTGAGATTTTTCCAGAACATCCAATTTGAGATGGCCAGTGGGTGATTGGTGATGTAAGACTAAAGCTATGAGAGAGAAAAGAGAAAATGAGGATATACTTCGAGAAATACCTGTAGTTGGGGCCCTTCATATGGATGAGTAAGTGACGGACCATTCAGTCGTAGAAGAAAAACCAGTTAGAGTCACCAAAACTAAGAGAAGAGAGTATCTTGGAAGAGAGGATGATCATCAGGGTCAAATACAACAAGTTAGGTGAGAAGGGTGAGGACTGAGAAAAGACTATCATATTTTGCAATTAGGAGAATGTTCTTAATTTTAGAGAGAGCAGTTTCAGTCGAGTGGATGAGGTCAAAAGCCATATAGCAAAAGGTTGAAAAGTGTCTTCCCTTCCCTCTTTCTGCATCATCAAACATTTTGAGCGCCCAAGGTGTTCCCCTAGTATTGTCTCGATCCTGAGGGTAGGATTGATGTATAACAACTATTGGTTACTAGCAGTTTCTCTTAGTATTCAGGAGATCCTTTCCTGTTATTTGTAGGAGTGCTGTCATTTATAAACATTTTAAAAGCGTACACTCTTGGTGCTGAGCATGGGTTATATAAGGATGAATAAGACATAATTCTTGCCCTTAAGGAGTGTACAATGTGGTTGTTGAGGTAATGTGTTATTTTTGCTACTGTTTTTTGTAGATGTTAGTTAGGATGTTGTGCTGAACTAAATGACCTTTGAGGGCCTTTCTAGGTCTAACTTCCTGTGAGTCTAAGTAAATGTGTTCTTTTGTACTTTTGCCTTATTCCCTGGTGGCAGGAACACAGAAATATTAACATATTATGGCTAGTCTGGAAAGCTAGTTTTGGAAAATTTTAATCAGCTGAGGCCAGAATAGTACTATTTGGTATTTCTGGTTTAGCCTAGTGCAGAGGTGGGGAACCTGCTGCCTTGAGGCTACATGTGGCCCTCTGGTTCCTTGGGTGCAGCCTTTTGACTGGGTCCAGGTTTCATACAACAAATCCTTTTAGTAAGGGGATTTGTTCTATAAAGTTTGGATTCAGCCAAACGGCTGCACTTGAGGACCTAGAAGGCCACAGGTTCCCTACTGCTGGGCTAGTGTCTCCATCTAATCCTTTCCCTTCTAGTAGGGAAGCATCACACATCATAGTGGATAGAGCACTAGAATTGGATTCAGGAAGATTTAGGTTCAAATCCTGCCTCATACACTTAGTAGCTGGATGATGCTAGGCAAGTCACTCTCTCCTAGTTTCAGTTCCACGGTTATTATAAGGATGAAGTGAAATGTTTATAAAACGCTCTGCAAACTTCAAAGTACTATGTACATTGGTAGCTGTTATGAGACTATTATTGCTTAAAATTAGGCCTGAACCCAGGTAGTCTGATTTCAATACCAGTGTTCTCTCCATTAAATAGTTGTCAGTGATTTTCCTAAAGTATAGGTATTAACTCGAGTGTCTCCCTATTCCCTCTAGGATCAAATATAAACATCCCTGTTTAGAATTTAAAGCCTTTCACGACTTGGCATGAGCCTGCCTGTCCAATGTTTTTATACATTAATGGCTTTCTTCTATTCTTGGGGCCCTCCACATTTACCTTCTTGATGTTTCTCAGGGACAACACTCTATTTTCCGTCTTCGTGCCTTTATACGATTTGTCATCCTTGCCTCCGCCTCTTAATTTAGCTTAGGTACTGCCTTCTACAGTGAAACTTTTCTTGATTCCTCCAATTGCTAATGATTTCCCCCCTTAAAATTACCTTGTATTAATTTTGTATACAATGAAAAGCAGTGTGGTGTAGTGGGTAGAGAGCTGACCTTGAGATCAGGCAAATCGGGGTTCAAATCTGATTTCTGATACCATTTTCTTAATTTCTCAGTGATTTAGGCATCTCTTCTAAGAAGTTGCAGAAAAGGTACCAGCTTCCATTGGTTTCCTCACTTGGGAGTTCTCAATACCAATGAAATTGCAGGTCTGGGCTCTATCCCTATCCCCTTTAAGTATGTACATACTGTCTTCCCAGATAGAATGTAAATTCTATTCGGAGTAGGATCTGTTTTATTTTTGACTTTGTATACTTACTTCCTAGTAGATAGTAGGCTCTTAATAAACTGAAAGCTGGCTTAGTGGATATGAAGAATACTTTTCTCATTGTGTGGTGAATAAGTGGTTGTCTTGAAGTATAATTAAGGTATTTGATTCCAGTGTGGCTAAAGCTGAGGTCATGGAACTGATTTGTTTTGTTTCCATTTGGCCATGTTCCATGGCTGTAAGCTATGGTAATAGTCCCCTCCCATCTCCCAGATACATACCTTTGATGACAAGGGCAAGCTCATGAAAGTGTATGAATAAAACATCAAAAATTTGCCACCAGCACTGGAAAAAAAAAGCACAAATTCTACAAATGATGAGTTATTAAATTCTTTGTTATGAAAAAAATGAATTTTTCTTCACTTTTTTTTTTCCAATTAATGATGCTCTGGCTTCTTACCCTCTTATTTCCCCATCCCTTCATTGAAAAATATAGACAAAAACCCTTATGACAACTATGTATAGTCAAGCAAAATAAATTCCGAATTTGGCCACATCAGTCAGTCAGTAATATTGAAGCATTTTTGAAGTGCCAGGCATTTTTTGTTTGTTATGTTTGCCAGGCATTGTGCTAAGTACTGGGAATACAAAGAAAGGCAAAAATACAATCCCTCTTTCAAGGAACTCGTGGTCTGATGGCAGAGACAACTGGCAAACAACTGTACCTAAATAAGCTGTAGACAAGATAAATTGAACAAAATAAATTGGACAGAGGGAAGGCATTAGCTTTAAGGGGGACTGATAAAGGTTTTTTTCTGAGAGATGAAATTTAGCTAGGAGTTGAAGGAAGCCAGGGAAACTAAGAGTTGGAGATAAGGAGGGAGCACATTCCATGTATGGGGGACAGCGGACAGCTAATAAAGATGCCCAGAATCAAGAGTGTCTTAACAGCAGGGAGGCCAGTGTCACAGTAAGGAGGAGGGTGTAAGGTGATTGGAAAGATTGGGGGTGGGATGCTATTATAAATGGCTTTAAAAGCCAAACAGGATTTTACATTTGATCTTGCAGCTGATAGGGAGTCCCTGGAGTTTACTGAGTTTCAGGGGGTGGGGAGTGGTGACATGGTCAGATCCACACTTCAGGAAGCTCAATGTGACAGCTAAGTGAAGGATATACTAGAGGGGGGAGAGACTTGGGGCAGGGGGGACCAATAGCAGGCTGCTTCAGTAGTCCAAGCATGAGATGATGAGGATCTGCACTAGGGTGATGGTAGTGTCAGGAGAGAGAAAGGGGCGCATTGGAGAACTACTGGCAGGGTAGAATCAACACTACTTGGCATCGAAATGCATATGGGGTGTGAGGAAAAAAATGAGAATTGAAAATGACACCTGGGTTGCTAGCTTGTTTTTATGGGAGGATGGTGTGAAAGGAAGCCTTAAGGCGAAAAATACCAAGTTCCGTTTTGTATTTGTTGAGGTGAGGATGTCTGTAGAACGTAGACATAGTTCAGAGTGTCCAAAAGGCAAGTGGAGATAAGAGTCTAAAAAGTCAGGAGAAGAGAGGATAGGGCCGGACAAGGAGATCTGAGAATCATCAGGCTGGTTTTTGTTGTCAAGTCGTTTCAGTTGTGTCTGACCCTCTGTGACCCCATTTGGGGTCTTCTTAGCAAAGATACTGGAGTGACTTGCCATTTCCTTCTCCTGCTCATTTCACAGATGAGGAACTGAGGCAAACAAGGCCAAATAACTTGCTTAGGACCACAGTAAATGTCTGGGTCAGATTTGAACTCAGGTCCTCCTGACTCCAGGCCTGGCACTGTATCTACTCTGATACCTAGCTGTACCCCAGAATCGTCAGTATAGAAATAATTCAATCCATGGGAGCTTAATGAAATAACCGAGGAAAACAGTATAGAGGAAGAAGAGAAGAGAGACTAGGACGAAGCGCTAGGGGATGCCTAGTGGGCCTGACCTTAGTCTCCATCAAGGGAGACTAAGAAGGAGCAGTCAGACGAGTAGGAGGAGAAGTAGGAAAGAATATTCACAAAATGGAGGAGAGTATTGAGGAGAAGAGGGGGACTGATAGTTTCAGAGAGATCAAGAAGGGTGAAGATTGAGAAAAGGCTTGGCAGTTAGATCATTGGTAACTTCGGAGAGTGCAGCTAGGTGGTGCAGTGTCAGGAAGATTCTTGACTTCTGAATTAAAATCTAGACATTTAGTAGCTATGTGACCTTGGCCAATTCACTTACCCCTGTTTGCCTCAATTTCCTCATCTGTAAAATGAGCTGGAGAAGGAAATGGCAAACCACTCCAGTATCTCTTTGCCGAGAAAACCCCAGATGGGGTCATGAAGAGTCAGACATGACTGAAAAGCAACTGAACAACGACTGAAACCTTGGAGAGATTAATTTTAGTTGAATGATGAGGTCTTAACTGAAGAGAGTTCAGAAGAGAGGAAAGAAATGGAAACTCTAATAGTAGACAGCTTTCTTGAGGATTTTAGCCTCAGAATGGAGGAGAAACATGTGACAATAGCGAGCAAGTGTAGCCAGAATAAGTGAGGGTTTCTTGAGAATAGGAAGACTTGGATGTGTTTGGAGATAGTAGGGAAGAGAAGTGAGAGAGTGGAGTTGATAGGGCAGTCTGCTGAAGAAGACAGCATGGAGTATGATCTCTTGTGCATGTAAAGGGGCTTACTTTGGTAAGGAGAAGGGTGACTTCTTCCTGTGAGTTGAGAGATGAAGGAAGAGAGAGTGGCCAAAAGCATCTGATGGGAGATGAGAGGGAACTCTTCAATGAATGGCTTCATTTTTTTCAATGAAATTTGAGGCAAGGGTTTTGCTGAGAGTGTGAAGAGAGAAGGAATAATGGGAGATTTGAGGAGGGATGCAAAGATTTGGAAAAGCCTCTGTGGTTAGTGGGATAGTTACTTGACTAGAGAGCTGTAAAAAGATTGCTTTCCCTGGTGAGTGTCTGCTTAACATTAGGTAACATAAAGTTGTAGTGGGGAGGTCAGTACATCTTCTACCTAAAAATATAACACAATAGGATTTTAATGTATTCTTGAGACCTTTATACTTCCAACTCACAGGCTCTTGGTGAAGGCTGAATTTTAAAGGTTAGTTCATTGATATTCAATATTATTACAATCGGAGTGGGAACATGTTGCTATTATTAGTTTTTTCAGAAAACTTATCAATAATTAAAACTGAAATGTGAAATGAAACAGTGGTAATACCTATTTAAGATACAAATCTACAAATGCTTGATATCTTTTAAATTAATAGTCTTTTGTATGTGTGTGTGTGTTTTTTTCCTTAGAATGCTCAAGTCAGAGGATTTTATGATTTTTATCTGCCTAGAGATGAAATATGGATCTACAACATGGAGACTGGAAGATGGTAACTTCAAATATTATTTACAGATGGGGTCAGGGATGAAAATTCATGTAAGCTTTTAAAGGGAAAAGCAATTGTATAGAAGTTACACTAATTTCCACTGAATGAAGGTCTTAATGAATTATGCTAAATTAATGTGCTTTAGAAAATCATGGGAGTGGTGTGTGTGGTTCTTACAGAATCTAAGAAGTGACTCTAGGCCAAGAGTTTTTAATCTTCTTTTGTTTCATAGATCCCTTTGGTAGTCTTGTGAAGCTTAGGACTCCTTAGAATAATATTTTTAAAGGCATAAAATTAAATACATGTGATTCTAAAGGAAACCAATAGTATCGAAATACAATTACCAAAATGTTTTCCTTTAAAGTTCACCGATCCTCAATTAAGAACTTTTGCTCTAGACTTTGGTTCTTCCTGTTTATTTTTGAAGAGTTTACTTGAGGGTTCCATGACTACAAATAAGGAGCCTTCAGTGTATATAATAAGAGGTAGAGACAATTCACACCTGCTGATGGAGATGAAAAGTGTTTCTAGATTGTATAATCTATAAGCAGTATCAAGTGGGGGTACCCTGAGTGAAAATAGTATAGTTTATGGAATCTTCTTGGTAGGAAAACAGAAGCTGTGTGCCATTTTATTGAGCTGACTTGTACTTTTTTCTTATAACTTAAAAAAATATATAATTATATAAATATATGTATTATATAAATTATTATATGATTATATAAATTTTCAAATAAGCTGTTACAAAAAGGACATTATACAGAGTTATTGTTGTAGTACTAAAGCAGTGCCCTTTTTGTTATAATTACAGTATAAATTGATTTTGACAAATTCTGCATGTTTCTCAAGATTGTTATTTAGTCGTTTTCAGTAATGTCTGGCCTTCATGACCCCTTTTGGGGTTATCTTGGCAAAGATATCGGACTGGTTTGCTATTTTCTTCTCTAGATCATTTTACAGATGAGGAAACTGAGGCAAACTGGGTTAAATGACTTCCCCAGGGTCTTATAACTAGTGTCTGAAGCCAGATTTGAACTCAGGTCTTGCTGACTTTAGGCCTGGCGCTCTATCTACTGTGTCACCTAGCTGCCCCAAATTTCTTTCTGTTCTGTTGTGTTTCTATTTCTATTCCATTTCTCAAAATAGTATATTGGTAATATTGTAGAGTTATAAATTTGTTTTGTGGGTAGCTCTGTAGCATAGGATTTACAGCATAGGATTCACATGAAAACCTCCAACAAGATTTGTCGGAGTGGGGAAGGAACCCTGAGCCAATGACATTCTATTTCTGGATGGTTAATTAAAGAATTTTTTTCCTTTTATTGGTTTGAAATCTGTCAGCAGTTTTTGCTGTCATGTTAAAGAGGAATTAGATTTGTTTTGCTTGGCTTTAGAGAGTAGAATCAGGAGCAGTGGTTGGAAGGTACAAAGAGGCATATATAATCTGAATTTGATATAAAGAAATACTTCCTAATTTATCCAAAGGTTAAATGGGGTGCTTTGGGAAGAACCCAGTTCCCTCTTACTGGAAGTCTTTAAACAAAAGATGAATGGATTCCTGCCACTTATGTTGTATGGTTTATTTTTGTTGAAGTACAGTTTGGACCAGAGGGCCTCTGAGTTTCTTTCCAACTCAAGTATTATAATTTTGTTTTTGATTAAAACAATTTTAAAATAGCAAAGTAAGGAGAATGATGAACCTCTGGTTACCTGAACTTTCCTCTAACTTAGCTGTAAAATGTTTTGTACTTCTTGTTACCAAATAAGAGTATATTTAATTTATTTTTATTCAAGGGAATTTTTTTTTATATTCTTCTTTTTTGTTTTTACTACATAGGATCTTAGGAGTAGTGTATAGCATATTGAACTTGGAGTCAGGAAGACCTGACTGAATTCTGCCTCAGGCACTTAGCTGTGTGACCCTGACCAAGTTACATCACCTCAGTATTCTAATCTCTAAGATTTAGAGGTTTGAATTCAGTAACTCAGTTTGAACTTCCAACTCTAAATCTATGATCCTGTGATCTTTGCTTGGCAAGTTGGGGGCAGGATGAAGGTGTCTGATAGATGTATACACACAGCTGATTCAGTGATAACTCCCACATCAATAAGAAGCCTTTTCCTGATTGTTAATGTATAATCTATTTCTTTTTGTGTGTGTGTTATTTGGTACCCTTTATGTCCTGTGTATACTCACTCTTTTCCTGAAGAAAGTATTCATAATCTAAAGGCTTCTGTGGAGTTTATAAGTCTCTCTTTCCTTCTTTCTGAACAGTACTTTTCCCATATGTGTTTTGCCGTCCTTACCTTTTCCTACCTTGGCATTAAAGTCACAGAGCATCAGGGTATGTTGAATTAATTTGGAGAGTCTTAGTGAATTCTTTTTAAAATTTCTCTATCTTTTCATCCTCAGCACTGATGGTGTTACATAAACTTGCTTTGGCTTTTCAAAGACTACTTGAATTATCCTTCTGTTTAGCTACAGCTTCATTCTTCTGGTTTCTTTTATAAAAAGAGTGACAAGAATGAGATCCTCTAGAAGTCATTGGACTCAGTCATTTGAACAGGGATCTCACATTTAAAGTACCAGTAGTCAGGTTAACTATGTGATTCTTAGCACCCTCTGTCTTCATTCCCATCACTCTGCCAGTCAGTAAACATTTATTAAGTGTCTACTGTCTACTATGTTCCAGGGACAGCTAGGTGTCTTAGTGGATAGAGCACTGGGCCTGGGTCAGGAAGACCTGAGTTCCAATCTAGACTTAAACACTTAATAGTTGGGCAAGTTGCTTAAGTTCTGTTTGCCTTAATCCACTGGAGGAGGAAATGGCAAACCACTCCAGTATCTCTGCCAAGAAAACCCAGTGTCCGGTATTGGCATTCTGTGGTCCATGGGGTCATCAAGAGTTGGACATGATTGAAAAACTGAACAAAACAGTGTTCTAGGGATTTTGTTAAGCACTGGAGAAATAAAAGAAAGGTAAAACACAGTCCCTGCTCTCGAGGAGCTCATAATCTATAAGGGACACAACATGCAAATAACTGTGTATAGACAGTCTACGTATTGGATAAATTGGAAACAGTCACCAGAGGGAAGATACTAGAATTAAGAGGGCTCAGGAAAAGCTCCTGTAGAAGATGAGATTTTAACTGGGATTTGAAGGAAGCCAGAGAAGTCAGGAGGTGGAGATGAGGAGGAAGAGCATTCCAGGCATGGGGAACAGTTAGTGAAAATGCCTAGAGTTTAGAGATGGAGTGTCTTGTTTGAGGAACACCTAGGAGGCCATTGTCACGGGATTGAAGAGAATATGACTGGGAATAAAATGTAAGAAGACTAGAAAGATGGGGTGCAAGTTATGAAAGGCTTTGACTATCAGAGGATTTTCTATTTGATTCTGGAGGTGACAGGGAGCCACTGGAGTTTACCAAGTAGGGGAGTGACACGGTCAGACTTGCACTTTACGATGATCACTTTAACAGTTGATGAGAGAATGGACTGAAGTGATAAGAGACTTATGTCAGGCAGGCCAGCCATCAGACTATTGCAGTAATCCAGGCGTCTACACTAAGGTGGTGGCAATATCAGAGGAGATGAGGGGGGCATTTGCTGGAGATGTTACAAAGGTAAAATCAACAGACCTTGGCAACGGATTGGATATAGGAGGTGAGCGAGAGTGAAGAGTTGCTTTTGAATCCTGTTTGCGGGCCTGGATAGGTAGGAAGATAGTAGAGCCTTGACAGTAATAGGGTAGTTTGAAAGGGTGGAGGATTTAGGGGGAAAGATAATGAGTTCTGTTTTAGATAACTTGAGTTCAAGAAGCCACCATCACTATAGAAATAGAAGAGGAGGACCACAGGGAAACGAGGATCAGTTTGTGTTTTCTTTGAGTTTCCTTGGCCAAAAAAATGCTTCATGTCGTGGTCTAGTACACTGATGATAAATCTCTCCATACTTAGCTAGGCTGGTTCTTGGAAAATAATTTTAGTCTGTTGCCTACAGTCATTATAAACCCTTTCCAACATAATATATAGAAGCTGCCAGAGTTTTTGCTCCACTTTCAAGAGCCTATAGTCACCTCTGCACCATGATGAGGAATTAGAGTGGGATCACTTAATCTTGAATTATTTTAAAAGTAATTCCTTATGAAAAATGGGAAGAGTAAAATAGAAATGACATCAGTACAGGTTATAATCATTTTATGTAGAAGTTTAACCCGTGTAAATTAATTGCTGCAACAAGGCGACCAAAAAAAAGTCCAGAAATGATTTAGTCTAATAAGACTTGCGTAATGGAGAAATACTGGCCAAAAGTGACTTCCAGCCAAGATTAGTTACCTGAACAGAAACAGACAGCCTGGCTTCCATACACTTAATAAAAATTATGCCAGACCAAATGATAACGAAGAAATCCAATGAGAAACTACATGAAATAGCTTGGTCTAACCAAGAACTGAATAAAGTCAGTGAGGAACTCCCAGAGAATGGGAAAGAGGATCAACCACAGAGTATAGCCAAAACAAGCCTCCTAGCATTACCAGAGATGGGCCGGAGGCATGTGTATGTCAAGGCTTCAAGAGGAAAGAGAAAGTCCCAGGGTAGTTAGAAGGGACCAAAAGTTACTGGAAGCAGAAATTTTCAAACTCGGACAACTTGGTCTCAAGACCTCAGGCCTGCACAATCTGTGGCCCATCCGCTTGGCACACCCAAAGGATTTAATTTTCTGAATGACCATTTTTTCCCCTGAAGGACTGTACTCAGTTTTGCTGGGTAGGTGATTCTTGGTTGTAATCCTATGTCCTTTGCCCTCCGGAATATTATATTCCATGCCCTGCGGTCCTTTAATGTAGAAGCTGCTAAATCTTGTGTTATCCTGATTGTGTTTCCACAGTACTTGAATTGTTTCTTTCTGGAAGCGTGTAATATTTTCTCCTTGGCCTGGGAACTCTGGGATTTGGCTACGATATTCCTAGGAGTTTTCCTTTGGGGATCTCTTTCAGGAGGAGATCTGTGGATTCTTTCCATTTCTATTTTGCCCTCTGGTTCTAAAATATCAGGGCAGTTTTCCTTGATAATTTCTTGAAAGATGATGTCTAGGCTCTTTTTTTGATCATGGCTTTCAGATAGTCCAATAATTTTTAAATTCTCTCCTGGATCTATTTTCCAGGTCAGTTGTTTTTCCAGTGAGATATTTCACATTGTTTTCTAATTTTTCATTCTTTTGGATTTGTTCTACTGTGTTGTGATTTCTCATAAAGTCACTATCTTCCAATTGCTCTGTTCTAATTTTTAAGGAAGTATTTTCTTCAGTAAGCTTTTGGACTTCCTTTTCCATTTGGCCAATTTTTCTTTTTAGGGCATTTTCTCCTCCTTGGCTTTTTGGACCTCTTTTGCCATTTGGGTTAGGCTATTTTTTAAGGTGTTATTTTCTTCAGTATTTTTTTGGGTCTCTTTTAGCAAGCTGTTGACTTGTTTTTCATGATTTTCTTGCATCACTCTCATTTCTCTTCCCAGTTTTTCCTCTACTTCTCTTACTTGCTTCTCAAAATCCCTTTTGATCTCTTCCAAGGCCTGGGACTGATTCATATTTTTCTTGGGCTTTGGATGTAGGAGCTTTGACTTTGTTGTCTTCTTCTGGTTGTATATTTTGATCTTCTTTGCCACCTAAGTAAGATAATATAGTGTGACTCTTTTTGTGCTGCTTGCTCATGATCCCAGCCAACTGCTTGAGTTTTAAACTCTTTGTTAAGGTAAGAGTCTGCTTCCAATGTGGAGAATGTACTGTCCCAAGCTTCAGGGGGTTTGTACAGCTGTTTTCAGAGATACTTGTAGGGCCCTGTAAATTTTCAGTTCTTCCAAGGTGGTATGATAAGGGGTGAGGTGTTCACTCATTTCCTGGCCTGTGCTCTGGTCTATTAGTGACCACAAGTACTCCTTTCTGTCCTGTAACTGTGAGGAGGGTTTCCTCTCCACAGCCACTATAAGCTCCGCCATGCCAGTGCTCTTCCTAACCCCAGGACCACCGCCGAGAACTGTGACCCAGATCCAAGCACGGGCAAAACAAGAGATTCCTGCCTCAGCACCGGCAAAGAGATCCCTGCAATTCCTCTCTGATCAGCCACAGGATTCCCCCTCAGTCTGTGGGCTGGAAGCTTAGGAGGCAGCTGTTCCCTAGTATCACGCTCTTGGGGAACTGGAACTGAGACCCTGTGTTCCTCTCTCAGCACCGCAGAAACAGACTTTTCCCACTGACCTTCTAAGTTGTCTCTGGCATTCGAGTCTGGAAACTGCCACAGCTGCCCGAGATTCAGTCCTCTGAGGCCCGCTCCAGGTTTGCTGTGGCCTGCGCATCCACGCCGAACTGCGCTCCTCTCCCAGCCCAGCGCGTTATGCCTTTCTGATCAGTCATCCAGGTAGCTGGAAATTTGTTTCACTCTATCTTTTTGTGGGTTTTGCTGCTTTAGAATTTGTTTAGAGCTATTTTTTATAGGTATTTGGAGGGGTTTGGGGGAGAGCTCAAGCAAGTCACTGCTTTCATTCTGCCATCATGGCTCCACCCTCCTTTTGTCCCAGAGGATTTAATTTTCAAAGGAAAACATCCTCTACATTTTTCACAGGCCACCGAAATCCTTTGGTAGGCTGCAGGTTGTGCAGGCCTCCCTCAAAGGATCTCTAGCATTATTTTCTGAAATACTCTAGAGAGCCCTGAAGATTTAGCACTCTGAATATCAAAGAAACATGAGATCCAGTGATTCAGATTGAGAGGGGAGAGGTACAGGGAGGCTGAGCATCCCACCCAAGAACACAGTTGAAGGTAGAGCCTGGCACTAGCACAGAGCCCTAGTTTAGGAATTGAGACTGGAGAGATGAGTAAATTAAAGAAGAGACAGACCATTGTAAAGAATTAAAATATATAGTGAGATACCCAAAATCCAACCAAAGAGAGCGCCTCCGTAATAACTGTAAATGGAGACTCAAAGGGAAACATGAATTTCTCACAGGGACTACATAAATACCTGGAAGAAATTAAGCAAAAGATAAAAAATTAAATACAAGTTCTTGAGAAAAGAATTGTGAGAACAATGAAGAGCTTAGAACTGGAAGTGATAGACTTTACCCAAACTCACTGAAAATTGGAATAGACCAAATAGAAATCAGTGACTCCATGATACAACAAGAAATATTAGAACAAAACCAAAAGATTGAAAAGATTTTCAGAAGACAGTGTTATCTGCTGTCAAAAACTGACTTGGAAAATGGGACAGAAAAGATTATTTAAGAATCACTGGCAGTGGATAAAGCACGGGCCTTGGAGTCAGGAGGACCTGAGTTCAAATCCAGCCTCAGACACATAATACTTAACTAGCTGTGTGACTCTCGGCAAGTCACTTAACCCCAGTTGCCTCAGGCCCTCACCCCTGCCAAGAAAGGATCATTGGATTCCTTGAAAAGCATCATTTTAAAAAAAAAAAACCTTGACAAGTTTTGTAATCATATTCAAGAATTCGTAAGTGAAAACTGCCCAAATATGTTAGGTAACAGTGAAAATGGAAAGCATTTACCCACCATCTCCCTAAAAGAAACTTCAAAAGGATAAAGTCCCATGAATGTGATAACCAAAATCTGGAGTGACTATGTCAAAGAAAATATGCCTTGGACATTTAGAAACAAGCAGTTCAAGTACCAAGGAACCAGTCAATATCATGTAAGACCTAATATTTTCTACCATAATTTGGAATACAGTATTCTAAAAGGCAAAAGCTATACATAAGCTTTCAGCCAAGAATAACTAACCCTGAAAAACTGACCGTATCCTACAGGGGAAAAAAACCTGGACCTTTAATGGAACTTTTAATTATTCCTAATGAAAAGACCCCTGCCCTGAGGAAGAAGAAATCCAAACAGGAAATAGATAAATTTATTTGAACAGTTGGAAGGGGAAGTGTGATGATGAAGGGTTTAACATTCTAGTGAAGAAGAAATTAGGGTTTTCAAAAGGATTTAGAGGTAGTTAATTAGGAAAAAGATTTGTGGACTGCTTGGTCATTCGGAGGGTTTTAGAAGTAGGAAGAAAAGGAAGAGAAACAGGAAACATGTAATGGTAGGGAGATGGAGGTGGGTGTCAGAAGGGGAATAACACTAGGGAGGGGATCATCCCAAGGAAAACGAGCTTCCTGATGTTGAAGGGAAATTAAAAGAAATAGAGTGCCTACCTGTTGGGGAATGGCTGAACAAATTGTGGTCCTTGAATTCAGTAGACCACAAGATGATTTGAGATGAAAAAGATGGCTTCAGAGAATCGTTGATAACTGAGGCAGAGCAAAGTGAGGAGAGCCAGAAAAATTTTTATAGTAACAACACTATAAAGGAAAGCAACTTTGAAAAACTTAAGCTCTCTTATTAAGTTGGCCACTGCGGTGCCTAAGAATCTATGTTGAAACATGTTGAAGATCTGACAGAAATGAAAAATTCAAAACACAAAAGGAAACATGTTTTTGGACAGGGCCACTGTGTGCGTTTATTTGATTATGCTTCTTTGTTACAAGGTTTGTTTTTTTCCCCTTTTTATTGGGGGAGGGAAGTATTATGGGATGCAAGAAGAGGTGATAGTGATATAGATGGACAGATAAAGATAGAATAGGTAGAGCTAGCATTTGTGTAGTGAATTATGTGCCAGGCACTGTGCTAGCATTTTACAAATATGTATTTGTTCCTCAAAAAAACCCTGGGAGGTAGATGCTATTATTATTCCCATTTTACAGTTGAGGAAACTGAGGCTGACATTGGTTAAGAGACTTGCCTAAAGTGACCCAGCTACTAAGTGATGGCAAAATAAAAGAAGAAGGCCACTGAAATATTTTATTCTGATCTTAATAAATACAAAATAAAACAAGCATAGTCGAGCCAGCAAATATTTATTAAACACCTACTATGTCAGGCACTGTGCCTAAGCACTGGGTATATAAAGAATGGCACAAAATAGTCCCTGCTTTCAAAGAGTTTACAATCTAATTAATAGAGGAGACCGTTATATGCACATAAGGACAAAACAGGATGAATTAGAAATGATCTTAGAAGGATGGCAATAGTAGGCGAGGGATTGGAAAAGGCTTTCTTGAAGAAGATGGGCTTTTAGCTGGGACCTGAAGGAAATCAGGGAGGCCAGGAGAAGGAGGTGAAGAGGAACATACCAGGCATGAAAATTACCACAGCAGGGAGACGGAGTGTCTTGTGCAAGGGACAGCAAGGAGGCCAGTGTCACTAGATCAAAGAATACGTTAAAACGTGAAAAATGATTTTTTAAAATTTTAAAAAATTTAAGCCCTAATTATGTGCTAAGTATACTAATAGAAGAGTAAGACAGGGAGAATATTCTGGGAATATGGTGGAGTAGGTCAGAAAACTTCTCTCCAAATTTCCCCCAAAGAAAAAACATTGCCTCAGAGCAGCAGAAACAAACATGGGGTAAAGCATTTGTTCTCCTAAGACAATTTGAGAACACCCCAAGAAAGGCCTAACCTGCAGGGCCAGAGGTTTGTCCTGAGTGAAGTACAAACATCTCCAGGCTGACTGCAGAATCAGCAAATAATGAGCTGGATTGAGAGGCAGCCTCAGCCTTAGAGTCTTTTGTCCCACAGACAGTAGCGGGGGTGGGGTCTGCAGGCTGAGTAGAAGGCGGCCCTTCTGCTGTTGAGGGATGCCAAGCACAGCTGTCCTGACCAGACTTGCCCTAAGCTGTGGCTACAGCTAGCACACACCTGGTGAGTGCAGCAGTGAGGGGCAGGGACCCTAATTGACTATGGCACTTGCAGGAGAGCAGAGTCCCTGGTTCCAGTTTCAGGGCAAAGAGGACAACTGTAATTTGTAGCCACCAGAAGGCCCACAGGGAGTAAGCTCATTTGGGGGCAGTGTGGCTTAGGAGTGGAGAGCCCAAGGTTGGGCCGCAAGATCGACCTCAGAAAATAACAGTAAAAAGGACATGAGACTCGGTGCGTTGTTTCCCATACCTGGGGACCACAACTTGATTACATTAATATCTTCTAAACGAAACATAAATAAATAAAAATGAGGAAGCAAAGAAGAAAGAACCTAACCGTAGATAGCACCTTGTGGGGGTGGATAAAATCGGGATTCATATTCAGAGGAAGATAATGAAGTAGTTTCTTTTTCAGTGAGAAACATCAGATGGTCCTAAGCACAAAAAGAGTTCTTGGAAGAACTTAAAAAGGACTTTAAAACTCAAATAAGAGAGATTGAGGAAGAATTAGAGAAAAAAAAGCAATCCAAGAAAATCAAAGAAATTGTGGAAAGAAAGTCAATCAACTTGAAATAGAGAAACAAAAACTTAAGGATGAAAATAATTTCTTGAAAACTAGAATTGGGCAAGGGAAAGCTAATGATATTTAAGACACCAAGAAAGCATAAAACAAAATCAAAAGAATGAAAAAAAAGAAGAGAAAGTGAAACATCTCGACAGAAGAACAGCTGATCTGGAGAACAGATGGAGGATAAATATATGAATAGTTGGGACTACCTGAAAATTACTATTAAAAAAAGAATCTTAATACAGCATTATAAGAAATTATCAAGGAAAGTTGTTCTGAGGTTCTAGAACAAGAAGGCAAACTAGAAATAGAAAAAAATCCACCAGTCACTACCAGAAAAAGATCTCAGGAGGAAAGTTTATGGGAATATTATAGCCAAGTTTCAAAGCTCCCAGGTTAAGAGAATATTGGAAGCAACACGAAGAAAACCATTTAAATATCATGGAGCTACAATAAGGATTACACAAGACCTGGCAGCTACTATGTTGAAGGACCATAGGTCTTGGAATATTATATTCTGTAGAGCAAAAGAGCTGGGGTTATGACCAAGGGTAACTTTACCCAGCAAAGTTAAGTATAATCCTGAATGGAAAAAAAATAGATTAACGAACTCAAAGCTTTTAGATTTTTGTGACAAAACCCCCAGAGCTTAAGGGAAAATTCGACATATAACATCCAGGAGAAATGCAAGGGTAAACATTAAAGACCAATTATGAGGGAGTCAATGAGGTCAAATTGTTTACTTCATGTATGTGAAAATATTAGTGGTACTCTTGTGATTGTCATCATTCTTTGGGTGATTTGAAAGAAAAGTGTGGGCTGAGCTGAGTATGATGAGGTGATTCTTAAAAAATTAGGGACAGATAAAAAGGAGTAATTATCTCATGCAAATGAGGCATAAAAGGTGAAAAATTGATAAACAATAAGCTAGTGGGGCGAGGGCTGGTAGTGCTGGGACCTTAACTCTCATTGGGAATGGGTTAAAGAGGGAACAATGTTGGTATCTAGAAGGGTATAAGTCTTCTAAATTTAGAAAGTATATGGGGACAGGGTGGGGGGAGAGGATAAAGGAAGGGCTTTTAGAGGGGTGGGTAGATTAAGGAATAGCAGTGCAAGGTAGTGGGCAGAAGTAAACAGAAGAGTGAGGAGAGATAGAATAAATAGGGTGAGGATAGTGAGGAAAAATAGGAAGGAAGAAAATATGCAAATAATTGTAGCTTAGAATGTGAATGGGACTAATTTACCCATAAAACTAAAATGGATAGCAGATTAAAAACTTGGATTCAGGGGTAACTAGGTAGCGCAGTGGATAGGGCACCGGCTCTGAAGTCAGGAGGACCTGAGTTCAAATCCAGCTTCAGACCAAACACTGGACACTTATTAGCTATGTGGCCCTGGGCAAGTCACTTAACCCCAATTGCCAAAACAACAGCAACAACGACAACTTGGATTCAACAATATGTGACTTTCAGGAAACATAAAAATGAGAGATATACATAAAGATAAAATAAAGGTCAGGAGTGAAATTTAGTATGTAAAAAAAGCAAGAGTAGTAATCGTGATCTCAGACAAGTTATAAATTTTTAATCAAAAGTGAAAAATAGAGAAACTACGCTGTCACAAATATTGTTCAATATTGTTTTAGACCATTTAAAATACATAGTATAAAATACTCGAACATACCTTGCCAGAGCAGACACAGAAACTCTAACATAAATATAAAATACTTTTTACACTAGTAAGTTCAGATCTAAATAATGAAGTAATATTTATTGTTCATGGGTAGGTAAAGCCAATGTAATTTTAAAAATGACAATTTTGTGATTTAATCTATTTATTCAAAGTCATCCTAATTACTAAAAAATTATTTTACTGAGTTAGAAAAAATAATAAAGTTCATTTGGAAGAACAAAATGTCAGGAACTTCAAAGAAACCAGGGGAAAAAGATGTAAAGGAAGTAGATTCAACAGTATCAGACCTTAACGTATAAGATGAGAGCATTGTTAAAGTGTAAAAAGGATAATTTTAATTATTTTATTTTATTATCATTTTTTTTGTTGTTGTTTTAGGCAGTTGGGGTTAAGTGACTTGCCCAGGGTCACACAGCTAGTTAAATGTCTAGTGTTTGGTCTGAGGCCGGATTTGAACTCAGGTCCTCCTGACTTCAGGGCCGGTGCTCATTTATCCACTGTGCCACCTATCTGCCCCAACATGTAACTTTTAAAGTTGTTCTATTTGTCTTCCTTCTGGCCTTCCCTTTTCTTTCTTTTGTTGTTTTTTGGCAACCCTTACCTTAGCCTTCCTCTTCAACTAACCTCTCTACCTTCTCCCCCTTCTGTCAAATATGCATAGTTAGTCAAAAGAAATTTCTACATATCCAAAAAATTACAAATTCTATTGCAGTTTGATGCCATCAGCTCTCTGTTAGGAGAGCTTCATCACAGATACTCTGGAATCCCGGTTTATAATTGTTCTTCAGTCTTTCAAACTTGTTCTTCCTTACGTTGTCATATTGTTATTGTATAAATTGTTCTGGTTCTTCTCATGATTCTACTCACTTCTTTCCGAATCAGTATATATGTCTTTCCAAGTTTCTCTGGAATCATCCCTTTCTTTGTTTCTACAATGCAATAAAATTACATTACAGTTACATACCACACTTTATTCAACTATTCCCTTATTGAGAGATACCTACTTAATTTCCATTTCTTTGCCACTGCAAAAAAGAGCTGCTATAAATATTTTTGTGTGGATAGTCCTTTTTCTTTGATTTAAAAAATTTTTTTTAAATTTAAAAAATTTTTTTTTTAAAGGTGTAAACTTAGACATGTTATCTCTGAGTCAAAGGATTTTATCCTGTTTCCAAATTTCTTTCCTGTGGCTGGACCAATTCACAGCTTCACAAATAGTACATTAAGGTGCCTGTTTTCCTACAGCCTTTCTGGTATTTGTCATCTTTGACAGTCTTATGGCTATGAAATAGAATTTTAGAGTTGCATTACTTTGCATTTCTCTATTGTTGATTTGGAGCATTTTTTCTATATGGTTATTGATAGCTGGAATTTCCTTCCTTGAGAACTGCCCATTGATATCCTTCAATTTTTCTATGGGGAAATAGCCTTGCTCTTATAAATTTGAATCATTTCCTTATGTAACTTGAAAATGAGACATCAAAGAAACTTGCAGATTTTTTTTTCAGTTAACTTCAGTTCCCCTTCTAATTTCAACTGCATTGGATTTATTGTGTAAGATTTTTAATTTCATGTAATCAAAATTTTCTATTTTATCTTCTGTGATCCTCCCTATCCCTTAATAACATTAATCCTCTTTTACTTGTAGATTTAAAAGGTAATTTCTTTCTTACTCCTCTAATTTATTCATGATATGACCTTTATCTGCTTGAGGTTATTTTGGTATATGGTCTCAACCTGATTTCTTGAGAGAATGCTTTTCAGTTTTTCTAGTTGTTTTGGGGATTTTTTTTTAATTAAATTTTTTTTTTTTAGGCAGTTGGGGTTAAGTGACTTGCCCAGGGTCACACAGCTACTAAGTGTCAAGTGTGTGGTCTGAGGCCAGATTTGAACTCAGGTCCTCCTGACTTCAGGGCTAGTGCTCTATCCACTGGGCCACCTAGCTGCCCCTGTTTTTTGGGATTTTCTTTTCATCAAATAATGGTCTTTACACTGAAATTGCAGTCTTATGGTGTCAAATAGTGTGTTACTCTGTTTGCTTCTATATATTGTAAATCTGATCTGTTCCATTAATTAATTATTCTGTATTTTAGCCATCACCAAAGAGTTGATGATTAATGCTTTGTATTACAGTTTGACATCTCATACTGCTAGGTCCCTATTATTTCCCTTGAGATGCTTGACCTATTGTTCCTCCAGATGAATTGTTACTTTTTTTTCCTATCTCTGTGTAGTAATCCTTTAACAGTTTGGTATGGTACTGAATAAGTCAGTTAATTTAGGTAGTGTTGTCATTTATATTATATTGGCTTTACCAACTTCTCTATGAACAATTTCTCCACTTCCTTAAATCTCCCAAATATTCCGTATGTTTTGCAGTTATTTTCAGTCAGCACCTACTATGGGCCAGGCACTGTGCTAAAGTGCTGGGGATACCAAAACAGGTAAAAGATGGTCCTGACCTCAAAGAGGTCAAATCCAACAGGGGAGAGAAAAAGCGAACAAATATATACAAGGAAGCTTATATGTAAGATAAACAGAAAATAATTAAAAGAGGGAAAGCACCTGGATTAAGAGTGGTTATGAAAGGCTTCCTCCAGAAGGTGGGATTTTAGTTGGGACTTGAAGAAAGCCAAGAAAGCTGGAGATGATGACGTGTTGTAAGGAAGAATTAGAACCAATAGGACGAACCACAAGAAAGAGGAAACAAAACACGACAGAAGAAAAAAAACAGCAAATACTGCGCTTCGATCTGCGTTCGAACTCCATTGTTCTTTGATACTGCTTTTCTGAATCGGTTGGCAGGGGATTGTGCCTTGATGCACGGTCCGTTCTCGTATCTTATTGTGGTAGTACAGTGGAGAGTGTGTGAGGTTTGGAGTCAGGAAGACCTGAGCTCGTCATCTTCCCGTTGGGTGTTTGCGGCTCTGCCTCAGTTTGTGTCTGGAGGATAGGAGTAGCAGCAGCCCCTGACCTCGAAGGATTGTTGTTAGGATGAAGTGAAATGACAAGTAAAGGGCTTCTTGGCAAAACAGAGTGCTCTGTAAATGGGAGCCACGCTTATTTTTTCCCTGTTCAATTATACCTCATTTTGCAGGGTAAGTTATTCTTGGTTGTGAGCCTGTAGTTTTTGCCTTTTTTCAAACTCTTCTCTCATTTATTTGGTGTCTGCTAAATCTTGTGTGATTGAATATTTGTAGGATTTTTTTTTCTTTGACATGGGAGCTTTACTTTTTGGTTATGCCTGGGAGTTTCATTTTGGGAATAAAAAAATTTTTTTTTGATTTTTGGTGAGGCAATCAGAGGGTTAAGTGACTTGCCTAGGGTCGCACAGCTAATAAGTGTTAAGTGTCTGAGGCTGGATTTGAACTCAGGTCTTCCTGACTCCAAGTCTATAGCTCTATCCACTGCACCACCTAGCTGCCTCTGGGATTTCTTTCAAGACTGATAGACTCCATTTTAACTTTGCACTTCATTTTTAAAATGGGCAGTTTTCATTAATTATTTCCTGAAATACGGCATTCCTGGCATTTTTTGGTCATGGCTTTTAGGTAATATAATGATTGTTAGACTTTTTTCTTTTTCTTTTTCTTTTACATTTTTTTCAAATTTTATTAATTTATTTTGATTTATCAACAATCACTTCCATATGCTTTCGAGTTGAAAATTTTTCTTCCCCTTCTTCCCCCCCACCCTCCCCAAGACAGCGCACAATCTGATATAGGCTTTACATTTACATACCCATGAAACATATTTTCACATTAGTGACATTGTAAATTAAAACCAATAGGAGGAACCATCAGAAAGATGAAATAAAACTCAACAGAAGGTAAAAATAAGTGATAGCGATTCGACTTCCATAGTTCTTTCTTTGGATGTGGACAGCCTTTTCCATCCCAAGGCCTCTGCCCCTTTTTTGTTATATAATGTTCCTTCTTATCTTCTACTCACCAATTGAGGGTGAAGAGTAGGAAACCAAGTCCTTGTGAATATTAATGGTTAACAAATTCCCATATTGGCCAGATCTGAAAATATGTCTTATTATGCATCTTGAGTACATTACCTTTCTTTGAAGAGGTGGGTAGCACTCTTCTTCATCAGTCCCTCATGAAGTCCTTCATCAGTTCCTATCATTGCATTGAACAGAGTTGTCAGGTCTTTCAAAATTGTCTCTTTTAGTATAAATTGTTCTGTTCACTTTGTTCTGCATCAGTTTATATAGGTCTTCCCAAGCTGTCTCTGAAACCATCTGCTTATCTTTTCTTACAGTACAATAATATTCTGTTATATCCCTATACTTTAAATTGTTTAGTCATTTCCCAATATCAAATGAGCTACTCTAAAATGTTTTTGTACATTGGGTCCTTTTCCTTTTTCTTTGATCTCCTTGGAGTATGGACCCTTGTAGTAGTATCACTGGCTTAAGTTAGGAGAGTTTAATCCTGGAAAAACTTGCATGAACTGATGCAGAGTGAAATGAGCAGAACCAGAACAGTATACATACACAGTGACAGCAGTATTGTATGATGATCAACTGTGAGTGACTTGGGTGTTCCCAGCAATACAGAGATCCAAGAAAGTTCTAAAGGATTTATGATGAAGAATCCTATCCATCTCCAGAGAAAGTATGGATGGAGTATGAATGCAGATTGAAGCAAATTTTTTCTTTGCTATCTTTTTTTTTGGTCTGTTCTTTTTTTTTCTCCACAATATGACTAACATGGAAATGTTCCTGATGACTGGACATGTATAACCTATATCAAATTGCTTGCCTTCTCCATTGGGTGGGGGGAAGAAGGAGGGAAAGAATTCAGAACTCAAAAAATTCTAAAAACTAATGTTAAAAATTGTTTTTACATGTAACTGGGAGAAAAAATATTAAAGGAGTTTAGTGACTTTTGGGCATAGTTACAAATTGTTTTCCAGAATGATTGGACCATTTTATAGCTCTATAAACAACAGGTTAATATATATCTCTGCTGCTGCCTTCTTTGGGTTTTGAGTTTGATATATATACATATTTTTTTTAAAGGCAATTGGAAGTAAGTGACTTGCCCAGAGTCACATAGCTAGTACATGTCAAGTGTTTGGTCTGAGACTGAATTTCAACTCAGATCCTCCTTACTTCAGGGCCCGGTGCTTTATCCACTGTGCCACCTAGCTGCCCCTTTAACTATGACATTCTTCAAAGCTCTTAGGAGCAGCTCAGAATGGGACCTGTACACTTTCAGCTTGCCGTGATGTAGGGACAAGTCTGACTGCTGTGATGACTCTTTTGATCTTAGCTTTTCAGGCTCCCGTCCCTGCTTGTAGCTTGACTTACCCAGGTGCAGTCTTGCTGCTGTTGGAATCCTAGTTAGCTTTGCGGGACCCAGCCCTTTCATCTGGTAAAGCGATCTGAAACTCGCCAGGTTCAACCTTAGTCTGCGCTTCCTGGACCTGCTGAGTCATCTTTATACTCCAAACTGTTTGCAAGTATGCTTAGAGTCAGTGTAAAGCTTTAGGCCAATCCACTCCTTGCCCTGATACACAGCCACAGCGACCTTTTCCTCCATCCCACCCTACCAGTTCGGTCCGGTGTGAGAGAGACACAGGTACTAGCTGGGTCCTGTTCTGTTCCTTGTTTGGTACTTATCCTTAATCACCTTTAGAGCTAAATATGTAATTCCTTCTTGCCACAGTAGTCTGTGTGCTAGAAGGCTCTTTTTATATCTTCCTTCATGGACCCCCCCCCCCCCCCAGCCCAGTGCCTGCAGGCTTCTAGCCTGCTCTTTGTTGAACTGGGCAGGGAAAAATGACACTGTAGTTTCTTCTTCAGTTTTTCAGTTATTACTTGGTCTAGTATGGTTCCTGATTTTTGTAGGTCAGAGGAGAAAGCTGTTTCTGCCTTTTCACTATCTTTGCCAATTTCTGGTCTTCAAACATTTTTTTAAAGTGCATTTTTAATTAGGGCAGCTAGGTAGCGAAGTGGATTGAGCTCTGGCCTTGGAGTCAGGAGGACCCGAGTTCAAATCCAGATTCAGACACTTGATACTTGCTAGCTGTGTGACCTTGGACAAATCACTTAACCTTGATTGCGTCACCAAAAAGGAGAAAAAAACAACAAAGAAACAAAAATGAAAAAAAGGTGCATTTTTAAAAGTTAGACCCAGAATTGAAAAGGAGTAGAAAAGCAGACTAAATCGTTTTAAGGAAATTTCAGAGCTCTTCTGTTGACTCCTAAGCTTTTCCTGAACAAAGCTCATCTTTTTGCTGAGTGAAGTGAGCAGCACCAAGAGGACTCTGTACACAATAACAGCCACGTTATGCAATGACTAAGACTGTTAAACTGAACCCTTCTCAGCATTACAAGGATCTAAGACATCTCCAGAGGCCTCGGGATGGAAAAGGCTGTCCACATCCAAAGAAAGAACTATGGAAGTTGAATCGCTATCACCTATTTTTACCTTCTGTTGAGTTCTGTTTCATCTTTCTGATGGTTCCTCTTATTGGTTTTAATTTTTACTTACAACTTCACTAATGTGAAAATATGTTTCATGGGTATGTAAATGTAAAGCCTATATCAGATTGTGCGCTGTCTTGGGGAGGGTGGGGGGAAAGAAGGGGAAGAAAAATTTTCAACTCAAAAGCATATGGAAGTGATTGTTGAGAAATCAAAATAAATTAATAAAATTTTTTTAAAAAGGAAAAAAAAGAAAACAAAACAAAGCTCATCTTTTCCCCCCTTAATAGTATTTTTTTTTCTGGTTACATGTAAAGATAATTTTCAACATTCATTTTTGTAAAATTTTGAGTTGCAAATTTTTCTCCTTCCTTCCCTTCCTCCCTTCCCCAAGACAGCAAATAATCCGATATAGGTTATACATATACAATCATGTTAAATATATTTCCACATTAGTCCTGTTGTGAAAGAAGAATGAGAACAAAAGGGAAAAGCCGCAAGAAAATAAGAACAACAACAAAAATGAAAATTGTGTGCTTCGATCTGCATTCAGACCCCATAGTTCTTTGGATGTGGTTAGCATTTTCCATCATGAGTCTTTTGGAATTGTCTTGGATCGTTGTTCTCCTGGTTCTGCTTACTTCACTCAGTGTCAGTTCACCTAAGTTTAGATTTTTCTGAAATCTGCCTGCTCATCATTTCTTCTTTTAACATTTATTTATTTATTTTTAGTTTTCAGCATTCACTTTTATAAGATTTTGAGTTCTAAATTTTCTCCCCTCCCCAGGACAGCATGAAATCTGATATAGGCTATACATGTATAATCATCTTAAACATATTTCTACATTAGTCTTGTTGTGAAAGAAGAATCAGGACAAAAGGGAAAAACTATGAGAAACAAAGAACAAAAAAGAAGAGAAAATAGTATGCTTCGATCTACATTCACAGTATAGTTCTTTCTCTGGTTGTGGGTAGCATTTTCCGTCATGAGTCTTTTGGAATTGACTTAGATCATTGTAAGAGCTAAGCCTATCAAAGTCGGTCATCACCATATGTTTCTATTACTGTGTACAGTGTTTTCCTGGTTTTTCTCAGACATCATCATCATTTGCATCAGTTCATGAAAATCTTTCCAGGTTTTTCTGCTCATCATTTCTTATGGAACAGTAGTATTCCATTACATTCATATACCACAACTTGTTCAGCCACTCCCCAACTGATGGGCATTCCCTCAATTTCCAATTCTTTGCCACCACAAAAAGAGCTGCTGTAAATATGTGGCTCCTTTTCCCTTTTTTATGATCTCTTTGGGATATAGACCTAATAGTGGAATTGCTGGGTCAAAGGGTATGTACAGTTTGGTTGCCTTTTGGAAATAGTTACAAATTGCTCTCCAGAATGATTGGATCCACAATTTTCCCACATCTTCTCCAACATTTATCATTTTCCTTTTTTGTCATATTAGTCAATCCAATAGGTATAATGTGGTACCTTGGGTTGTTTTAATTTGCATTTCTCTAATCAATAGTGACTTAGAAAATTTTTTCATATGTTTATAGATAGCTTTAGTTTCTTCATCTGAAAACTGCCTGTTCGTATCCTTTGACCATTTATCAATTGAGAAATGACTTGTATTCTTATAAATTTGACCCAGTTCTCTATGTATTTTAGAAATGAAACCTTTATCAGAAACACTGGCTATAAAAATCGTTTCCCAGCTTTCTGCTGTCCTAATGTTGGGTGCATTGGTTTTATTTGTGCAAAACCTTTTTAATTTAATGTAATCAAATTATCCATTTTGTATTTCATAATGTTCTCTATCTCTTGTTTAGTCATAATTTTTTTTTTTTTGGCAAAGCAGTTGAGATTAAGTGACTTGCCCAGAGTGTCACACAGCTAGTAAATGTTATGTGTGTCTGAGGCCAGATTTAAACTCAAGTCCTCCTGACTCCACGGCTGGTGCTCTATCTACTGTGCCACCTAGCTGCCCCTTGGTCATAAACTCTTCCCTTTTCCATAGATCTGACAGGTAAACTATTTCTTGCTCTCCTAATTTGCTTATGATATCATCCCTTATGTCTAAATCATTACACATTTCGACCTTACCTTGGTATAGGGTGTGGGATGTTGGTCTATGCCTAGTTTCTGCCATACCAGTTTTCCCAGAAGTTTTTGTCAAATAGTGAGTTCTTATCGGTGAAATGGTAGGTTACTGTAGTCATTTACTACTGTGTCTTGTGTACCTGACCTATTCCACTGACCCATCACTCTATTTCTTAGCCAGTACCAAATAGTTTTGATTATTGCTGCTTTATAATATAGTTTTAGATCTGTTATGGCTAGGCCACTTTCCTTTGTAATTTTTTTCATTGATTCCTTTGATATTCTTTTGAACCTTTTGTTCTTCAGGATGAATTTTGTTATTATTTTATCTAGCTCTATAAAATAATTTTTTGGTATGGCACTGAATAAGGAAATTAGGTGGAATTGTAATTTTTATTTTATTGTTTCAGCCTACCCATGAGTAATTAATATTTGTTTAGATCTTACTTTATTTGTGTGAAAAGTGTTTTATGATTATGTTCATATAGTTCCTGGGTTTGTTTTGGTAGGTAGACTCCCAAGTATTTTATATTGTATAGTTATTTTAAATGGAATCTATCTCTTGCTGATGAGTTTTGTTGGTAATATATAGAAATACTGATGATTTATGTAGTTTTATTTTATATCCTGCAACTTTGCTAAAGTTGTTAATTATTTCAAGTAGTTTTTTGATTGTCTCAGTATACCATCATATCATCTGTAAAATGTGTTTTGTTTTCTTGTTGCCTATTCTAATTCCTTCAATTTCTTTTCTTATTGCTATATTTAGCATTTCTAATACAATATTGAATAATAGTGGTGATAATGGGTATCCTTGCTTCACTTCTGGTTGTATTGGAAAGGCTTCTAGTTTATCCCCATCATAGATAATGCTTGTTGATGATCTTAGATTGATAACTACTTATTATTTTAAGGAAAGCTACAGTGGATTCCTATGCTCTCTAGTGTTTTTAATAGGAATAGGTGCTATATTTTGTCAAAAGCTTTTTCTGCGTCTGTTGAGATAATCATATGATTTCTGTTGATTTTGTTATTGATACGGTGAATTATGTTGGTAGTTTTCCTAACGTTGAACCAGCCCTGCATTCTTGGTATGAATCCCATCTGGTTATGGTGTATTATCCTGGTGATAAATTGCTGTAATCTTTTTGCTAATATTTTATTTAGAATTTTTGCATTGATGTTCATTAGGGAAATTGGTCTGTAAGTCTCTTTCTCTGTTTTGGCTCTTCCTGGTTTAGATATCAGCACCATATTTGTGTCATAAAAGGAATTTGGTAGGACTTCTTTTTCCAATTAGTTTATATAGTATTGGAATTAATTGTTCTTTAAATGTTTGGTAGAATTCACTGGTAAATCCATCTGGTCCTGGAGATTTTTTCTTATGGAGTTCATTGATGGCTTATTCATTTTCTTTTTCTAAAATTAGGTTATTTAAGTGTTATGTTTCCTCTTTTGTTAATCTGGGCAATTTATATTACTGTAAATATTTATCCATTTCACTTAGATTGTCAGATTTATTGGCATACAGTTGGGCAAAATAGTTCCTAATTATTGCTTTAATTTCCTTTTCCTTAGTGGTGAATTCACCTGTGTCATTTTTGAGACTGGTAACTTGGTTTTCTTTTTTTTTAAATCAAATTAACCAAAGGTTTATCTATTTTATTGTTTTTTTTCCCCTAAAATCAGCTCTTGGTTTTATTTTTCTTGCAATTTTATTAATTGATTTTCAGAATTTCTAACTTGATATTTAATTAGGGGTTTTTAATTTGTTCTTTTTCTAGCTTTTTTAGTCGCGTGCCTTCATTAATATCCTCTCTCTCTATTTTATTCATGTACACATTTAGAGCTATATAGTTTCCCCTAAGAACTGCTTTAGCTTCATCCCGTAAGTCTTAGTATGTTGTCTTATATTGTTATTCTCTTGGATGAAATTATTGATTGTTTCTATGATTTGCTGTCTGACTCAGTCATTTTGGGGGGTTAGATTATATAGTTTCCAATTAGTTTTTAGCTTATCTTTCCATGGCCCTTTATTACACGTAATTTTTATCGCATCATGTTCTGAAAAGAATGCATTTAATATTTTTGCCAACGACTAGGCCCCTGGCCCACAGCTCAGGACTCTTGGGACAGTGCCTCCTGTGTCCCAGGAACAAAGCTCAACTTTAAAAGTCACAAAACAGGCCGGAAAATGAGTAAGAAACAGAAAAGAGCCCTGACCATAGAAAGCTGCTCTGGCTACAGGGAAGATCCAAACACAAACTCAGAAGAGGACAATGTCAAAATCCCTGCCCGTGAAGTCTCAAAGTGGGATAGGAGTTGGTCTCAAGCCCAAAAAGTGCTTTTGGAGGAGCTCAAACAGGATCTGAAAAATTACGTACGAAGAAAAAGGGGGAGAAGAAATGAGAGTTATTAACACAGGAGAATTATGAAAAACGAGTCAACAGCTTGGAAGTTATATAGATATAATTGACTGAAGAAAACAGCTCCTTTAAAAATAGAAGTGGGCAGGGGCCTCGTCACTGGCTTTCTACACCGAGACCTCTCGTGGTTGCGGCTTGCCCACGGCACTGGGGGTGGCCCAGCCTAGTCATGCCTGTTGTGCCAGGGTTCTGGAGCTTGCAGTTTGCCTTCTGCAGTGGGGCTGGAGGTGTCACTGCTGATCTGTTGAGCCCAGATTGTTTGCTGATTTGCGCTGCGGCTAATAGCCACCTGCTGGCTTGCCTGGACACTGTGCTGGACTGTGCTTCCCCTTTACCTGAGTGAGACAGACCATGCCTGAAGTCCTTCTAAGTTATCCTGAGCTGGAAAATTGTTTCACTGCCATCTTTTTTGAGTTCTGTCACTCCAGAATCTGTTTAGAGGCTTGCTTTAACATTGTTTCTGAGGGAAAGTGGGAGAGAGCTCAGGCAATTTCCTGGCTTCTCTCTACCATCTTGGCTCCTTCCCACAAAGCCCATCTTTTAAAAATCACCTTTCTACTAGTGTTTCTATATGGCTACACTCTAGTCAGAGAAGTGAATATCACAAAGACTAGTGGAGAGGCACTTGGTGTGTCTGAGCAGGGTTTAGCGTATAAGCAGTGAGGACATTTGAAAAACATGCATAAAAAGATGTCATCAGAGATGGGCCAGAAATGATAGGTGTAAGTAGCCCGTGTCATAGGATAGCATCTTAGATGCGTCTTTGTGGTAAACTTATAGGAGGACACGGATAAGGTTAGTTACATAGGATAGGCAGGCAGAGGTGCATTGAAAAATGCATTGTTGGAGGGCATTTCTGATTTGATGGCATCTCTTGAGAACTGAACTCGAAGGCCACTGAAGGCCCCTTCCAACTCTGATTCTGTAAGTACTTTTCCCTTACTATAGGGGAAAAAAATGTTAGGTTTAAAAAAGTGATGTTTCTAAACTAGGTATCTCATCTGCCCTGTCCTCTTTGGAAAGACAGTTAACATATAGCTTTTTTATTTCCCATTAGGACAAAGAAAAATACTGAAGGTGATGTCCCCCCTTCTATGTCAGGGAGTTGTGCCGTTTGTGTGGACAGAGTGCTGTACTTATTTGGAGGCCATCATTCGAGAGGCAATACCAACAAGGTTAGTGCTTTCAAGAATGTAAAGTTCTCTTTTCCTACCTCTAGAAGCAGTAAGTTTGGGGACACCAGATTTTTTAGGTTATTCAAGTAAAATTAAAGGATTTATTACTCTACTACTTTCAAAAATATGTTGGCCATCCATGAAATACTGCCTTTAGTACTTTGGCTGCAAAAATTTCTGTTTTTCAGATATTTGTGTATTATCTATTGGCTGATTTAACATTTCTTTTGAAGGTAGTTTTGTCCCTTGTAATTGAACATTCGTATGCCACTCGCAATAGGGCACCATGCTTGATAGAATGAATAGGTGTAAAGCACTAATTTGCAAAGCATTTTCAGCATGGTCCTGTGAGATAGTAATAACATGATTTTTGACACAATTTGGAGGAAAAAAGAAACTGGCAGTGCCAAGGTCAATGAAAGGATGATTGTAGTAAGTTGGATAGGATGACAAGGTTACAGAGCTTAAATTTGGTAGAATATGAGATTTCTCGTAGATATGGGGGGAAAGTTTATCTGTTTGAAGCTGGAATGACAGATTTTTGGTAACCTGCATTGAAATACCTAGATAAATACTGCTCTACAATTGTGTGCAGTCTCTTCTCCCTCATTTTAACTGCCTAAATAAATTTTTTTCTGCAGTTCTACATGCTGGATTCGAGGTCTACAGACAAAGTGTTGCAGTGGGTAAGAGTTGATTGCCAAGGAATTCCCCCATCATCAAAGGACAAACTTGGTGTCTGGGTATATAAAAACAAGTGAGTTAGTAGCATTAGTGTATTGTTTGCATATAAAACTGGTTTACCCTTAAATTTATGATGTATTCTTTATTACCTATGAATAATAATTAAATATAAAATGTTTTTACCCTTAAAAACCTAAAACTTAACATTCTCATCTTAGTGAAGCAAATGCCAAAAAGATATCTCGTCAGCATTTTGAATGTGATACAATAAAATGAATCACTAGTGAATAAGCTAGCATTGTGATAGAGTTTGTAAAATGTCTTATTTTTATATTACAGGCTAATATTTTTTGGAGGTTATGGGTATTTACCTGAAGATAAACAACTGGGAACTTTTGAGTTTGATGAAACATCTTTTTGGGTAAGTGATTTTTAAAATTATTTGAGACAGTATTAATAACTGATTGTTGAATTAAACCGAATTTTTGATGACATCACCACATATACCCCTTTCCTTCCTTCCGTTTCTAGTATGCCTTGTTAATCAAGTCATAAGTGTAAGCATTAAGTACTTGCTATGTGCTGAGTAAGCCCTGGGATACAGAAAAAGGTCTCTTCTCTTAAGGAGCTCACAGTGTATAATTTAATATGGATAAGTATGTGGAAACCGTAAGTTGGGAACTGAGTGTGCCCAAAAGTATTTAAATTTAAATTTTTATCTTATTTAGAACTCAAGTCATCCCAGGGGGTGGAATGATCATGTACATGTTTTGGACACGGAAACTTTTACCTGGAGGCAGCCTATAACTACAGTAAGTTTCTACAGAACACTGAATTAAAATTAGTCTTTTTATTCTGATCACAATTTTTTAAAAAGTGTAAATATCTTCTCAAACTAGAAAATGGATTGAAGGATGTGAGGTATAATTTTATATTGTTACTTTTTGGTTACATGATGTAATCTATTTTTGCACTTGTTAGGAAGAGGATAAGTAATGTGGTTGATGTCTTCACATTTGGTGTTCTCCTTCCTGTATACTCAGAAGTTAAGATATATAGCATCTTGCTATCCAGGCACTACAGGCAAAATGCATTCACCTGTTTTATAATTCCTATATAGTCACTTAAAGTAAACTTTTAAGAATTATTAGTTCTTTCATTAAAGGGAAATAGCAAAGGAGATGAATAAATTCCAGTTTACACTAGAGATTTACATTTCATTTGGGCAGTTTGTCTAGTATTCCTGTCTCTTCACATTAGTATTGCTATTGATTGTTTTTATTGGCCAAGCTGTAGATACAATTCTGTTAATATTGTTCTCATGCCCAGAAACAACCATTTTCTACTATCAGCTTAGTCTTAAATTAAAGTCTGTTAGCAAAGCTCAGTCTTGTGTGATGCTTTTTGTAGGGTAAATCTCCGTCTCCTAGAGCTGCCCATGCCTGTGCTACTGCTGGAAACAAAGGCTTTGTATTTGGAGGCAGATACCGAGTGAGTATATCTTTTCCTAAATTTTGGTTTGCTTTTGGATAATTTAGAGTAACTTTTTCTTCCCTCCCTTAGGATTCCAGGATGAATGATCTCCATTATCTTAATCTGGACACATGGGAATGGAATGAATTGTAGGTAACACATAACATTAGAAAAGTCCTTTAAAAGAAAAAACTTTTCAATGTAGATTCATTCCTTATTAAAGCTCTATTAGTACATTTTGCTTATTCTTAATTTTACCATAATCAGTCATTGAGGCAAACATGATAGCTAGGCTTTGTTTTTTAAGGACATCCTTACTTAGGGGTTAATAATGAAAAATTTGCTAATGCTGATGCATGCCAATTTGTAACTCAGTTGTTGAATTCTGTGTTTAAAGGGAAGTAGGAAAAAATTAGAACATTCTTCTTATTGCATTGATTACAGTTATTTTTTACTTTTTCAGAATTCCACAAGGTCTGTGCCCAGTTGGTCGTTCTTGGCATTCTTTAACACCAGTTTCTCCAGATCATCTTTTTCTCTTCGGCGGGTTTACCACTGATAAACAACCACTAAGTAAGTTGTTTTGATGCCTTTGACTGAGCAGAACACGTGCCCCTAACTTACTACAGGAAGAGTATGTAAACAAATGTAATTTTATTGTTTTTCTTTTTTTTTAGATTAATTAATTTATTTTTGGTTCTCAGCAATCACTTCCATAAGCTTTTGAGTTTTAAATTTTCTCCCCCTCCTTCTCCACTTCCCTTTGCAACATGGCATACAGTCTTATATAGACTCTACATATGCATTCCTATTAAATATATTTTCACATTAGTCATGTTGTAAGGAAGAATTAGAACCAATAGGGGGAACCACAACAAAGAAGAAACAAAACAAAACAGAAAGAAAAAAAAAAAGAGCAAATAGTATGCTTCAATCTACATTCAAACTCCATAGTGCTTTCTCTGGATTTGGATAGCATTTTCCACCATGAGACTTTTGGAGATGTCTTAGATCCTCACATTGCTGAGGAGAGCTAAGTCTGTCAATATTAGTCATCGCACAATGTGGCTGTTACTGTGTAAAATCGTTCTCCTGGTTCTGCTCACTTCACTCAGCATCAGTCCATACAAGCCTTTCCAGGCTTTTCTGGAGTCTGCTTGCTCATCATTTCTTATAGCACAGTAGTATTCCATTACATTCATATACCACAACAAGATATGTAATTTTATTATCTGTGTTACTCTAGAAAGTCCAAAGAGTCATTTACAAATAGGATTCTCTGCCTCCACTTCTAACAGGTTACAATCAGTCTTATATCAGTTTTTTTTAATTATCGCAAGGTTTCAAAGTCGTAAGGGATGGATGGGATTTAGTTAGCTATCGGTTCCAGTAAAAAAAATCCGTATCTATTTCTAATTCCTCCACATAACACTGTTCTACTTATACACAAAATGTAATATGCTTTTGGAAATGAGCTTCAAACCTCCTTCTTGATAAAAGTAAAAAGTGCAGTTTAACATCACTTCCACATACAACAAAATAATATGCTTAAGGGTCTTTTTTCTTTGGCTCTGTGTTATCAGGTGATGCCTGGACTTATTGGATCAATAAGAATGAATGGATACAGTTTAAACACAGCTATGCTGAGAAACCAAGGTATAAGCAAACAAAAATGATTCATCAGCTTTATGCTGAATAGATAATTTGTGCATGCGTAAGTGACTTCTTTGTGTAATAGAGAAAGGGGAGAATGAAGGACAACTCAGAAGTTGCAACCTGGATGTCTCAAGTTGGTGATATCCTCATAAGAAATAAGGAAGTTGGAAGGAAGGGAAAACATCTTTAGTTTTCTTTTGGACATTTTGAGTTTGAAAAGCTGAAAGAATCAGAAATGAACAACAACCACTTAGAGAATGGACTTTGAGAGATTAGGGCTGGATATTTAGGTCTGGGAGACATAAGAAATAATTTCATCAGTTAAGTCACTAAAGAAGAGAATAGAAAGGACCAGAGGGCGGCTCAGGATAGAGCCACAGAGGACACCTATTTTTAGGAAGTGGCAAATGGACAGTAAATTGGTGAAGAAAATTGAAGAAGGGAGGAGCTAGGTAGCGTAGTGGACAGGCCCTGGAGTCAGGAGGGCCTGAGTTCCAGTCTGGCCTCAGACACTCACTTAGCTGTGTGACTTAACAAGTCACTTAACCCTGATTTCCTCCTAAAAAGTAAAAGAAAGGGAAAAAAAATTGAGTAAGGGTTCAACAGGTAGGAAAAGTCAAAGAAAGCAACATAAGGTAAGGGAAGAGAGAGACTAGCTAAGAAGGGAGGATAGTCTGCAGTAGCTAAAGTTGTAGAGAGATTAAGGAAGATTAGAATTGAGATAAAGCCATCCAACTTAACCTTGAAATTAAGATTTACATTTGAGATAGGACCTCTAGAGATAGAGTGATTGTAATAGTTCTGGAGATAGAATGATTGAAGTAGTTGGGGAATGAAAAGGAAGAGAAATGTGGAACAGTAGCTTGAGGGCATGTTAGAGTAAACGTTAATGATTGAACTGGAAAGAGTACAGTAAACAGGTGTTAAGTTGAACAGATCTGTTAGCATTTTTCTGGCATTCTGGTCTCCTCATTCGAAAAGCATTTACAAAGAAGTAGATTCAAGTATTATAAATAGACCATTGTGGAACCCCCCTTACGTATAGAAGTAGAGATCAACGTCAGTGTTCCTAACTCTGCTCCCTTACATACAGAGGAAATCAATACTAAAGTCCACATGATTTTCACATTCTTAAAGAGAGGAAGATCCCAAAAGAATATAAAAGATCAAAGTATTATTATACCAAAAAAGACAGTGGAGAAAACATCATTACCAGCCTATACCTACTTGCTCATCTCTATTAGTTCCTGTGTTCATTGGTTTACAAATTCGTTGTTGATTATAAAGCATTTTAGGTAGATAACCTCTATCCAAGTTTCCTTTTAGTTTTAAAATCTGTGCTCCAAATGTAGCCTTCTGTCTTCCAAAATGGTGCCACTCATGTATATGTCAAGTGTAAGGATCACATGTACTTCAGAGAAGCCACTTTCATGGATGATATCCTGTAAAAAACTCAAATAGAACCATATTTGCAAGACGCTAGAAAGATACATTCTTACCAGCCTAATTAGATGGACTGTTTCTGGTCTGGAGTCTGTCAGCTCTTTATTTTTTTTCCTTCCTTTCCTCTTCCTGTGTGGCATTTTTTCACTAACCATTTGACAAATGTTAAGTTTCCTCTCATCTATTTGAAATGCTTTTTTTCTCCATTGAAACCTCACTTCCATTCCTTTCAATATTGCCCACTAACCTTAAGTGTTCCACGGGGCTCTCTGCTGTATTGTCAGTAAAAGCATTTATGAAGCATAGTGCCTTATGCTGGAAATACAGAAAGGCAAAAAAAAAAAAAAGTCCCTGCCCTCAATGAGCTCACAATCTAATGGGGGAGGCAACTTGCAAACAACCATATACAAAAAGATACAGACAGGATAAATAGAGGATAATTAAGAGAGAGAAGGTACTGTTGATTAAGAGGTTGGGAAAGGTTTCCTCTAAAAACTTGAGGTTTTACCTGAGACTCAGTAGAGCTAGGAGGCAGAGATGAGGAGAGCGAGCATTCCAGACATGGGACATAGCTAGTGAAAATGGCAGAAGTCTAGAGATGAAACATCTCATTCAGGAAACAACAAGAAGGCCACTATCACCGGATGCTGTCTAGTGTAGGGAAGTGGTTAGGGAGCCAAAATGCTAACTTCATTCCTCCATCTTGGCTCTGCCCCCTACAATCCCTTTACAAATATTTACTTATCCTTCCTTGCCTTGCTAATTACTGTCTTCCTTTTCCTTCTTATTTAATTAGGTCTTTCCTCTTTAATTATCCTTAATCTTACTCTTTTCAACTACTTCTCACAAAATCTTAAAAGTAAAATCTGGACCTAGAAATTGTCCTTCAAATTTTCTTCAGTTTTGTACTTTACACATTTACAGGAAGAAGTTATTGTATATCTTCAAATGAGAGATTTACTGTGTGACATTGACTAGTTTCTGAATTAGGTGGGCATCTAAAAAAAATGACTTAAAAGAAATAGCAATAAAATGGACAAATTTGAAGTGTCTGGAGAGTATTCTGGTGAATGGGGAAGGAAGCCTTTATGTTTTACATGTCTTTTGGTCTTAATGCCTAATGTTTTAGAAAAATCCATTTGACGTAGACTACTTAACATTACATGAAATTATCAACGTTGGATAGAGTAATAGCATAGTGTTTTTTGGAGTCAGGACTAAGTAATTAGTTCAGGTTCTGCCTCTGAGACGTAGGCATTGGTAGATGTAGTTTCCTTCCTGGGAGTTCCTTCACAGGCTCCATCCCTCCCCTCAAAATGGTATGGTATCATTTCTGTGGCTAGTTAATAACTCTGCATTCTAAAAATTTAAGCTTCTGAGGGAATAGGTATAGTTTTAACTTTCTTCCTGTTGGAATAATTGATTTTTTTCTAGAAAGGTAACTTGAAATGCTCATCATTCTTTGTTCTAGAGTGTTTTCCTTCCTATTAGTAGAGTTTTTTTTCAATGCTACAATACACATTTATAATGAACTTCATCCATAAATTGCTTAGGATGGTAGATTATACTAATCAGCTATTCAGCAAGGCCAGATCATCACAGATATGATATTAGATCCATGATATACCATTAGGCTTTTATATCCAATTCCATTAATTGGCTATGTCACTTTGGACAAGTAAAAAACTGAATGTTTCCTTATGTAAAATGGGGACAGGGCTGGCTGGACTAGTTAGCTAAAGAGAACCCCTTCCCTAAATTTTAACGCTCCTTATTTAGAATGTTAACAAAACCAGGAAGGTAGGCATATTAAGAAATCATCGATCATAATTAAAAATCCTTTAAAGTTTTAAATATCTCAGTACCTACATATGTATGAGAAAGGCTGTGAGAATTATTCAGCAGAACAGGCATTAGGAATTCATGGGACCCTCAGATTACTGGATTCTAGAAATGGTTGAGCCCATATCTCAGTCTTCAATAGAGTATCTTTCTTTTTTTCAAAATGATCATTTCCTCCTCCTCCCCAAAGTTGCTTAACCAAAAAAAAAAAATCACTGTATATAAACTTTAAGTACCTTAGAAAGGCGAGAGCTTGAAATGGGATTTTTTTTTCATAAATCTGTCTCATAATTATGGGCATTAAGCACTGTCTTGAGGGGAGAAATTAAATTCATAAATTGCTCACATATAATAAATTATACAGGCACAGGCAGGATTTGAACTGTGGTCCACTGTTTTTTCCTGCTTCCCTAGAGTTAATATCCTTCTTTGCCTAGGTTAAGTAGTGATGGTGTAATTCAGAATCTGAAAAAAATACACTAATAGAAAAGATGAGTTCTAGTAAGAGGGCATTTTTCTTTTGAAAGGTTTTTCTGAAACTTCAAATGTCATCCACAATTCATTCTGTTCCCATGTGTGGAGATTAAGGTACTGGACAAACAGTTGGAAACTGATATATTTATTCAGTGTTCACATGAAACTTTATTATAAACTATCTTTAATTCAACTCATTTTAATTTAATGAACATTTCTTAAACATTGTGAGGTGCTGGGGATACAAGGACAAAGACAGAAACATATCTCCCTTGAGGTAGCTTGTAATCTGCTAGGATGGTAAGACACAAATAATACCAGGCAATTTGAGGGGAAAGAAGGTTTACTTAGAGGTGACACCTGAACTGAGCCTTGAAGCTAGGAGATATAAGGAGTGTACAACATTCTAGGCTTAGGAGACAGTTCATAAGGAGATGTAATGTGGAGTTCAGGAAACATTAAATCCAGTTTGTTTGGAAAACAGAATGAGTGATATGAAATATATATAAGGATAGGTAGAAACTTTGTAGATGACTTTTATACATCAGGCTGAGGAGTTTGGGGGTTTTTTGTTGTTGTTTTTGGCTAGGCAGTGGGATTAAGTGACTTGCCCAGGGTCACACAGCTAGTAAACGTCAAGTGTTTGAGTCTGGAATTGAACTCGGGTCCTCCTGATTCCAGCACTGGTGCTCTATCCGCTGTGCCACCTAGCTGCCCCGTTTATTTGTTTTCTCCTAAGGAGTTTTTAAGGTACATTTTCCAATAAAAGACTGCTATGCATTGTCCTGTACCTTAAGAAGATTACTTTGACAGCCGTGTGGAGAAGCCCCCGCCTCTGAAAGAAGGAGGTTATTGCAGTATGGAGAAACATTTGAATAGAGAGATATGGAAACAGAACTGCCAGGAATTGGCAGCTGGAATCACATTTCATTAGATAAAGAGCCTGAATGGTATCCATTTGGTTAAAGTATCTTAGGTGAAAAATTTTTTTTATGCATATAGCACATATACCTAATATACTAACCAGATGGATACCATTCAGGCTAATTCTAACACCAGAACATTGAAAGAGGAAAAACTGGTCACCTGGCTTATGTATATAATATAGAGATGTGTATCTTTATGATGGACCAAATTTTTATCCTCCAGTTTTGGTGTGATATGAATATAGCCATGGGGGCAGGGAGCTTTTCTTCCTTCACCTTCCCTACTCAACAGTATAGTGGGGAGGAGGTGGGAAGACCGCTAATCTGTAGAAGGGAAGGCATTTGTTTTTTTAACTTGAAATCTTTTGTTACTGTGCAGGTTATGGCATACAGCTTGTGCAAGTGATGAAGGAGAAGTGATTGTTTTTGGTGGGTGTGCTAACAACTTGCTTGCCCAGCACAAAGCAGTAAGTATAGTTTTATTTTTTTAAAGATGATTTTTTTAGTTCTGAATTTCACTAAAAAAAATTTTGTTAATCTCTCTTAGGCTCACAGTAATGAAATACTTGTGTTTTCAGTACAACCAAAATCTCTTGTAAGGTAAGCTAAGGGGGAAAATATTTTTTTTAACTGGTTAATTTCTTGTAAATTATTTAGAAAAATAAGTTGGGCATTTGAGGGAGGATGCTTAACACAAGCATCACTTACAAACTACAGTTTTCCTATCTATCTCCGTAATTCCTTTTTTTGTAATTTCTTAAAACTCAAAGTGCTTTAACAGTGATGTTTTCTCCTTTTCAGGCTAAGCCTAGAAGCAGTCATTTGCTTTAAAGACTTACTAGCCAGCTCATGGAACTGCCTTCCAAAGCACTTACTTCACAGTGTGACTCAGAGGTTTGGTAGTAACAATACATCTGGATCATAAGACTCTCTACAGGTCATGCCTCCAATAAATCTTGCATGGACAAGCAAAATTCTAAAAGGTGTAATTAATTTCACAGAGTGTGGCATCATCTCTAAGCTGTGTTGTTATAAGCCTTTTTGGCTTAAATTTGCATGTGAATGGTCTAGAGAACCTATTTTTGTGTCTGAAGAAATTTGCAATAAATGCATTTAATGCAAATGATTTTCTTCTATTAGAGCAAAAAGAAATAAATATACTGGACAAAAAGTCCAAGAATGGCTATCACATATTCTTATTTAATATTCTGAATAGGGTATAAACCTTATAGAATCATCTCACAGTATTAAGGAAGATTTCAACTAGAGAAAGGCCAAAATAATTTAATTGAAATTCAACTGTCAAGGGTCAAAATTATTCATAAATGGAGAAGGGAAATGGTAGAATATGAATACCCAGTTAAGTACATAATCGTATCATAACTCTCCTGAGATAGTTTAAATGTCAACTGGAAAAACCTTAAGTGTTTCAGGTATGACTAAGTTGCAGAAGAAACTAGAGAGGTTTTTATATAAATTTCTAAAGATGTCCTTTCTCTCCCCTCCCCCCAAGTATAACTTTCTTTTGTTATCTTCTGGCCTGAACAAAGGAATTCCAAATGTCATATCTAATTCTGGGAGGGTTTAGCAACTGCAGTTCCTGAGTAGCACAAATACCAAAATGCTTAGCTTGATACAAACCAATGGATGTGCGTGGCACGGAGTAGTTGGGGGAGTGGGGCAGGTGAGGGCAGAAAGAACAACTGACTCACATTCAGTCATTTTTTATAAACACATGCATAGCTTATACTAACAGGAATTCCAGAAGTGATTGGAGGAAGGGAAAACTGCACATGGATACTCACAGTACAAATCAAGTGGTTGTTAACATTAGGAGAAAAACTGTTCCAACAGGAGTAGGATCGAACAACATTTGTTAAAGGGTAATTTTTAGGTCTGCAGCATCTCACTATTTCAACATGAAATGAAGGTTCACTTGTGACCTAAATTGCATGTTAATTTAGGTGAATAGGTGTATATATAGTGTTGTACAAAATCTTGTATAAACTTACAATTAAGATACTGGGTTTTTTTTTCCATTTGAATGGGGAAAAAGTTATTTTGTAGAATGCATACATAGTGTGGCTTATTTTACCTAAGCCACTTTGAGCATTTGAGTACCTTTCAAAATATGTTATTATATTATCTCTGTTATTTCTTCTTTGAATTGAGCAGATTGGGTGCAGATACTTTCACTTTTCCAGGAATATTTCTTGATAAATCAGTGTCCTAAAAAATACAAGCATATTGGGTACCTTCATGTTTTTCAAGTTATAGACATTAAACATATTTATAACCATTATTTTAACTCTGGCTTGACTGTATCAGAGCCAGAGGCTATATTAGAGGTCCAATGAAAGAAAACTTACCTTTACGCTACGAAATAAATCTTTTTCTCTTGCTGTTGCTTCTTTTGAATGCATGAAAATATTCAAGGCAGTTTTAGCAGCTATAAGCAGAAAAGATGAAAATATTGAACTGGTTTTCATTCATTCACCATCTTCTTTAAAACTATAACTTAAAAGAATTAGAGGACAATAATACCTTTTCCTTTTTTCTGGAGTCCAGGAGTAAGTTTCACTTTGTATCTATAAAAAAAAAATTGCACGTATCACTAAATTATGAAGCAGTTAATAAGGCATACTATTTTTATGCTGTTGACTTAAATAACCCAATGGTGACTTACTTATAGTTGGTCATGGTCGTATAAGGGGCACATATTGGTATAGCAAAAAGCAAAACATCTTCAGAGTAGGGCTGGCCTGTCAAAGAATCCAGCACATTCTCCTAGAAAGCAAAAACTATTTTGAAATGGGACCTTTCATATTAGAAACAGAAAATTCAAATAGTGTCTATTAATGTTTTAAAATGTGTTTATCTAACCCCTCAATCCTTTCATATTAAGTATAATTTAGGAGAGTGCAATTTGATTTCTTTTCTCCAGAGAACCAAGGAGGTACCTTACAAGGATGCTTGCTTGCTTTTATCCTGCCATCATAGATTTAGAACTGAAAGTGACCTCAGAGTGTCCTAGTCCAACAATTTCATTTTACAGAAACCAAGGACCCAAGTACACACAGAAAGTCACTGAGATAACTGAAATTTGAGTCAAAATCCTTTGGCTACAAAATCCTGTTTCCAGCACCATTTCTCTTAATACAAACTAGGGTACTTCTTTCAAGACACCAAACAAACTTGTATCAAGGTGGAAAGAAATGGAACAGAAGCAAAGACAACTTTCTCTTAGAGAAAGCTGAATTACTTATCCATACCACTGTCTGATGCTGTTTTTCCTGGCAGCTGTTGCAGGCCCCTTTGATATTTTAGGCTCCTAATTAAAATATAGCAAGGGGTTACCAAATATTACCCAACAGTTTCTGTGCCTAGGGATGGATGGGATGCAGCAAAAAGCCTAGAATCAAGAACATTTATCCAATTGTAATTTCACAGACTGATAGTGAAACATGCTTGCCACCTCTCAGTAAAGAGGTGGTATTGTCTATTTCTGAACTATGGCATACTTTGCTAACGTGTTAATTTGATTTCCTTGACTGTCACAAGGAAAGTCTACTGGGGAGGGGGAGAGTCATGGGAAATATAAATGATGCTAAAAAGAAAAGTGGATTGATAAAACATCTAAAGAGAAAAACAACTTTTATAAGCCTTAAGAAAACCATTCAGTAATTATCACGGTTGTGTCTACAAAAAAGAAAAAAAAAGGTCTTTATGTTCATGGTAGCTCTTTCTGTCGTGGCAAAGAATTGAAAACAGATGAGGTGCCATGAACTGGGGGCTGAACAAGTTACAGTATATGAAGGTGATAGAAATACTGTAAGGAAATAATGAAGGGGGTAGTTTCGGAGAAGCCTGTGAAGATTTCTATGAACTGATGCAAAATGAAGTGAGCAGAACCACAAGAATAATTTATACGATCACAAAGATAAATAACTCTGAAAGACTTAGCTATTCTGATCAATGCAAAGACCAGTCACAGTTCCAAAGAATTCATAATGAAACTGCTATACATGCTACATGTCTCCAGATAAGAGACACAGGATGAACTCAAGAGTGCACGTGAAGGGAGTTGTGCGTAAAAACATGGTTAATGTGGAAGTACAGTTTGTGTGTCTATACGTGTTTGTAATGGGTTTTGTTTTCCTTGCTTTCTCAATGGGACGGTGGGAATTTCAAACTGAAACTGAAACTGAATTTTTTGAAAAGCCCCGAGTACTCAAGACTCTCATTGTGTTTCATAGGAACCTCAGCAAAGAGGTGGTGTTGTCTACTGGAGAAGCATTGTCTACATGAAGAAACGTTGAGGGAGTGAGAACAGTCCTAACTAAAGAGTTATTTTATTACACCTCTTCTCTTAAGATATGGAAAATTCTGAAAAAGCAAAATAACAGATTAATGTGAAAATGGCTGGCTTATTTTCACTCCTCTTACTTGGAAGTCCACTTTTACTGTAGTCTGTTTACTACAATGATGACTAGAAAAGGACTTAAATATGCTGCATCAGCAATTTAACTACTGGGTGCTGAGTACTCAGCTAAGGAATAGCATTAGAGTCTATGGGGTCCAGGAAACTTGGTTATAGACTTCCTAATTCTAGGTATTTATGTTCTTAGGGCCCAGCTCACTTGTTCAACTTGATCCATTTGCTATTAAGGAATAAGGAAACCTAGGGCAAATGGCTCTGTGTAGCACCAAAGATGAATTGAAGTGGCTGATATCTATGCTGAATCTTTTAGGAAACACAGATGACAGTGCTGTGAGGACCCCTGCTGGGTGCCCCCCCCAATCGTACCTCATTTCCTTGTTGTTCTATATCTTGCTCTTCCTGCTCCAAACATGTAAATAAAACAAAAGATTACACTTAGTACAAGACCCTTGAAGTCTATGCCAAAGAGCATGGAACAGCCAAGACAGTGTGACTGACAAGCTGTCACCGACAAGCTGTCACCACCTGACCCTTGTAGAGAAGTATAGGTTTACATTCAACAGTGATCTGAAAGCAATTAATTTGAGTATTACAGGGGAAAAAATGTGGACATGGCATTTTAAATTTATTTTTCAGAGAGCAATACCACTCAAAGGGAGAGAGTAAAACAAAGGAGGCATTGCTTTCTGAAAGGTTTGGGGGAAAAAAAGTGATGTAACAGCCCCATACTGTCTGGAAGTTTTTATTGTTCTTAATCACCAAAGGTATAATGAATAACTACACATTCATCAATGTTTAGGAAAAAAATCTGGGAAAGACCTGAGGATCAACAAAAAAGTCTTTTATCAATGACTTGCCTCCAGAAAATTTTCTGAAGAAATCCATTCTCCAAATTAATCTTTATCTTTTCTAACAACGTACACGAGAGGACTGTTACACTTGAAGAAAATTTTCTTCACAAGATATTCTATCCCTAAATATTGGATGGCTAGCAATCATTTATAGACCTTAACTAAATTGATCCAAGTCAACAGAATAATGCAGAATGTCAGAATGCAATAGTCAAAAATACTGGGTTTATGACTACCACAGAATATTAAAAAACAAAAAAGGCTATTGTTATAAACATCTAGGAAACTCTACTGAACTGGGAACATGGTGGTTTATGACCTATATTTAATTTGCCACAAAGAACAATGACTCCCAATTAAAACTGTATACTGAATTCACAACAAACAACAAAATTCTTTGTTCAAAGACACATTTTCAAGAGCCAGAAATTTCATGTGCAAAATTGAAATTTTTTTGTAAACTAAATCATCATATAGATTAGATTTTCAAAGAGTACCTAGAATGTACCTAGGCCATTTTCAATATAGCAATCCCTTTCTACATAAAGATCAGGAAATAAATTTTTTTCCTCATGACTTCTTTTTGAGCCAATGTCAAATTACTACTTTACTTTGACCACATCCACATTCATTTCAAAAATAATATTTTATAGTTGGTTTTCACCAAAACATCGTCTAATTAAAACCCTCAGAAATAAAAAAATTTATGATTTTTTATAAGATGAAAAACATTCATTTCAGCACAACTAATGCTGATGAGGTATGCCTATGAGCAAACAAGGCCTCCTTGCAAACTTGCCAACATCTGCTAATGTATTGTTTGTACCTCAAGCCTGACACCAAGCATGAAAGAAAAATGTCCATCTATCTCATCAAGAGACAAGGTTAAATAATATAATGAACTTAGTTCTGCAATTCTTTCAGTGCTATAGAGGTTATGCTAGCCACAATTTTGTTGTTTGAACTTGTGATTTCACTGGGAAATTGCCTCTACCAAAGCCAGCTGGTAACCATTCTGAAATTTATAACCTTAAAAGTTGCCAGGGCCATGAATATTAAGATTAACTGTCTTGCCTAGGGTCACACAAGCCAGGATATGTCATAGGCCAAATTTGAACTTGGTGGGTATCATCACTGACTCCCAGGCTGGTTCCATATCTCCTATGCCATGTTACCTCTTAAGACTGCCATGTGCTATAATAAACACATTCCTTGGCTCTTAATGTAGTTTAAAATATTCACCATTTAAAAAAAATTTTTAAGTGAACTAATAAGCTTCTAACAAAGAGCACTGAGTAAGTAGCCTTTTTAATTTCAGATGTCAGTAGTAGTATTACATAAGAAGCTACAGTCATTTATTTCTAAAGATGAGATTTACCTTGTCATCTGGCTGATCCTCCATGGCAAGTTCTTGTACTCCATGAGTTACAGCTTCAAGAGAAGGAGTTTCTTCCTTAATTCTGTCGCCAATCCTCAGTTCACCCTTGAATTTCTGGGGTGGTTTCTTCACTGTTTCTTCTTTTGTTTTCACTGTTTTCCCTTTCTTCCCTTTCTTCCCTTTTTCTTCTCTGCTTGAACCTGCAGACTTTATTTCACAGTATCACAGAATCTAAGCACTAGAAAGGATCTCAGAGGCTACAAAGCCCAATCCAAACCTGACAACAAATCCCTCCTAGCATATCCCCTGCCACAACTCTGCTTAAAGACCGCCAGTTAGAAGCAGCCAACTACCCCACCTTCTGAAGCAGTCTATCACACATTTTTATACAGCTTTAACAGCCAGCAAGTTTTTCCTTATATCAAGTCCATATTTAACTCTATAGTGGTTTGCCATTTTCTTCTCCAACTCATTTTTTTTTGAGGCATTTGGGGTTAAGTGACTTGCCCAGGGTCACACAGCTAGTAAGTGTCAAGTGTTTGGTCTGAGACCAGATTTGAACTCAGGTACTCCTGACTCCAAGGCTGGAGCTCTATCCACTTGTGCCACCTAGCTGCCCCTCCTCATCTCTTCTGGAGCCAAGATTGGTCAATAAAATTACTCATCATTCAGCTTTCCACTAAAGTTCTCTTCACTTGCATTATTGTAGCTGTATGTGCTATTCTCTTGGTTCTACTTAGTTCCCACTACATCACTCCAAAAGTCTTCCAGTGGCTCTGTATTCCTAATTCAATTGAACAAATATTTTTTGAGTACCTGCTATTTTCAATGTACCATGTTAGGGCACTGGGGGTACAAAAGCTGTTCTGTACCTCAAGGAGCTTACAGGAGGAATAATGTGTATAAAACTCATTACTTATAAACATTTTCTTTTGGTGGGGGAGGGATCAGGAAAGGTGCTGGCACTTGAGAGTTGAATCTTAACAGAAGCTCTGGATTATAAAAGGCAGAGGTTAGCAGGAGAGCATATTCCAAGCACAAAGATGAAGAGATGGAAGTTGGAATATAGTATATGGAAAATGAACAAGGAGGGCAGTGTCACTGGTGTATATATATACCAGTGGCATAAATCCAGAAGAATAAACTGAAGTCAGATTGTGAAAGACTTCTAAGTGCTCAACAGGAGATCAGTGACATTCGTTGTCAATTACTACTACCCCTTGTTTTGTTAATAATTCTCCTTACCAATGTGAGAGGAAATGAATGAATCTTATTCTCATCGGATTTGCCTGAAGGAGGGAATAACATACATACTCAATTGGGTATGGAAATCTATCTTACCCTACAGGAAAATAGGAGGGAAGGGGATAAGAGAGCAGGGGGTTGGTAGAGGGGAGGGCAGATTTGGGGAGGGGGTAATCAGAAGCAAACACTTCTGAGGAGGGAAAGGGTCAAAAGAGAGAAGAAAATAAACGGGGGGGAGGGGAGATAGGATGAAGGGAAATAGTTTTTCACAACATGACTACTATCAAAGTGTTTTGCATGACTACACATGCATAACCTGTATCGAGTTGCTTGACTTCTCCATGAAGGTGGGTGGGGAGGGAGGAAGAGAGAAAATTTGGAACCCAAAGTTTTAAAAACATGTTAGAAATTGTTTTCACATGCAACTGGGAAATAAGATATACAGGCAATGGGGTATAGAAATCTATCCTGCCCACAGGAAAATAAAATGGGAAGGGGATAAGAGAAGGAGGGGCGGGGAGACAGAAGGGAGGGTTATTCAGAATGCATGCCATCTTGAGGTGGGGGGAGGGACGAGATGGGGAGAAAATCTGGAAATCAAAATCTTGTGGAAGTGAATGGTGAAAACTAAGAATAAATAAATTAATAAGAAGAATTCTTCCTACCAACCAGTTCTTCCTTCTTGGTCAAAATCAGGTCTGTCTTTTTGAAGGAAGAAGTTTTAAGAAAGTTAGAAACTTATTAGCTGCTTTGCTTCGGACAGAATCTAGCAGAATTCCAAATATTTGAATTTCCCCAACATGAAATCATTTCATGTTAGGTTCATAGCATTTCTCAACTTTCTTTTTTTTCCTTTCCCTTTTTTTGGTGAGGTGATTGGGGTTAAGTGACTTGCCCAGGGTCACACAGCTGGTACGTGTTAAGTGTCTGAGGCTGGATTTGAACTCAGGTCCTCTTGACTCCAAGGCCACCTAGCTCCCCCTCAACTCTTTTAATCCCTTCTTCCACTCACTGTAGAGCCACAGAATCATAAAATCATAGTTGGAAAAGACCTCAAAAGGGTCATATGACCCAACCTATGTCTGAACAAGAAGAATCTCTTTTACAACAGGTGTCAAACATGCAACTCACAGGCCACATGCAGCATGTTGCTTGAGGCCTGAACCAGATTAAAATGTAATTGAGAAGTATTAAACAAAAAAAAAATAAAAATAACAAAAACACCCCCATAACGTTAATGTGGTTTTCTAAGTAAAATGCAGCCCATGGGGATCTTTACCTAGGGCTTAGTGGCTCCCATTTCTATTTGAGGTTGACACCACTGATCTAGACTTTGCTCGAGGATCTCTGGTGAAGGGGAATCAAAAACAACATAAGGCAGCACATTTGACTTTGGGACAGCTTTAACTGTTAGGAAGTTTTTCTTCACGTCACCTTTAAAGGTGCCTCTTTCAATTCAGTGCTTCTAGTTCTGTCACATGGAGATAAACAAAGACAGTCTATTTTCTCCTTCATGTGACAGCCCCTCAAAGACTTAAAAACAGCTGTTGTGTTCCTAAAGCTTCATCAGGTCAAACATTTGTTTCCTTCAACTGATCATCATATGGCAGAACCTCCATACTCATTACTATTATTCCTCTGGACACTCTTGAGCTTGCCAATCTTCTTAAAATGTGAAACCCAGAACTCAATGTAACATTCCAAATGTTGTCTATCAACATGTCTATCAAATGACCTATCACCTTTTAGTAACTGACCTTATGCCTCTCTTGATGCAGCTCTGGCTTCCTTAGCTGCCATATCAAGCTGTCAACCCATGCTGGGTTTGTGGTTTCCTAAGACCTCCTGATTTTTTCTTTTTCTAGTCACCCTGCTCCTTAGCTATCAATGCCTTCCTGGTTTTATTCGTGAAACTGATTTTTTAAAAAAAAATCCAAGTGTAAGACTTGTGGTTACCAATTTTTTATCTTATTGATTTGGCCCAAAGTTCTAGCGAGATTCTGAATCTTATCATCTCATGTGTTGGTTCTCCCTCCTAGCTTTTCACCCATAAACTTGATGAAGATATCACATCATCCATACTTTCATTTAAGTCATTAACTGCACAGGGACAAAGATCTCTGGGGCAATACACTCAACAGCTCAAGGCATCTCAGTTGGTGCAATAGTGTGTTGCACCTGTAGTCAAGAAGACTTGAGTTCAGACCTGTCCTTTGATACTTCCTAGCTACGTGACCCTGAGTAGTTACTTATCCATCTACCTTAGTTTCCTCACCTGTAAAATAGGGACAGAAACAGCACCTACCTCCCAGGGGTGTTGTGAGATAATATTTCTAAAGTGCTTTGCAAACTTTAAAGTGCTATTTAAATACATCATCATCATCATCATCATCATCTAGAGTTGACATCAAATTTTTTGGGTCCAGGAATTCAGCTTAGTTGTACCATCATAAACCATGTTGCTCCTTCTTGTTTACGACAATAACATGAGAGACTTTGTTAAATGCTTTGCTAAAATCTAGATAAACTGATCGGATTGTGAGCTCCTTGAGAGCAGGGACTATCTTTTACTTTCATATTCCCAGTATTTAGTATAGCACCTGGCACGTAGCAAGCACTTAATACCTGTTTATCTGCTGACTGATAAGTAATTAGTACACCAGGATTGAACTCATCTGTACTTGGTGACTTAAACTCATCAAGGGCATTTAGATTAATCCCTCTAAGCCATTTTTCTTCTATCCTCTGAAGTACACAATGATTATTCTTTTTGAGAGATAAAACAGAAGTCAAATATAGGCTAAGAATTTCTGCCTTCTTTCCATTTTTGGTCAGTATTGTCTCATATGACGCCCCCCGCCCCGCCCCACAGCACCCCCACCAAGACCTCAAACAATATATTTTCTTTTACTACCTGCTGACTGTCATCTAAATTCTCCCTGTGTTTCTACACACACACACACACAGAGTTCTGGATTGTTCACATGAATATCCGTCCTTAACATACAGTGCTTCACAGCTTCACAGAAGTGCTTTGGCTTCTACAACTTCATTGGAACAAGTGTCATTGTCCTTTGTCTTCTTTTGACAGCTCCCAAGGCTAACCCTTGTTGCTAATTACTATGACAGATTGCTTAATGCCTTGTATCTACTGTGAATAAGCTTCACCATTCTAGATTGAAATTTCAACTATAAATTCCATCCTCCAAAGTATCAACAAGGGCAAATTTGCCTTTTTTATGACAATCTCTAGTTCACCTTGTTTATTATCAATACTTTGTGCATTTGCAGATGGATATCTTTTTTCCCCCACTTAATAGTATTTTGGGGGCAGCTAGGTAGCGCAGTGGATAGAGCACCGGCCCTAAAGTCAGGAGGACCTGAGTTCAAATCCAGCCTCAGACCAAACACTTGACACTTACTAGCTGTGTGACCCTGGGCAAGTCACTTAACCCCAACTGCCTAAAAGCAAAAAAAAAAAGTATTTTATTTTTTCCAGTTACATGTAAAGATAGTTTTCAACATTCCCTTTATGAGATTTTAAGTTCCATATGTTTTTCTCCCTCCTTCCCCTTCCCTCTCCCCAAGAGAGCTGCAGAAGGATATCTTAAACTGTGGATTGACTGCCAACTCTCTTCAACATTCTCACCCCAAATTACCATTCTTTTCTGCTATTCTTTCTCCTGAGTTGTACTTATTTCTCTCTGTGCAATCAGGCTTACCATAGCTATGGGGAGAGTTTTCACACTTTTCTATTTAAAGACCTTTTACTTAGCTGTACAAGAAAAGAGTCAAATATGTTTTTACTGGCCTTTGTTCAGTTCACTCATTCTTGTGCCAAAAGCCCATTATTCTCGTTTCACAGTATTCCTATATTTTATAGTGTAGCCCAAAATTCCAAATCTCAGCTTCAGACAATCTCTCCTTATTAATTTCCCATATTTTCCTTCTCCTATTGAATGCCCTCAGTTGGTAGGATTAATGAAAACACCTCAGATTTCAATATTTTTCTGACCAGCACTTCCTTAATCTTTCACAATGGAAGCCAGCTTCCTCCGAGTGGTAGCATTTGTCCCTCCATCAAACACCAGAAGTGGGCACTTTTCACTAACTCAGGCAGTTCTCTTTGTCACTTCTTAGATATACACCCTAGGTAATTAGGCACACAGCTGTCTTGGTTATACCCTATCCAAAACCAGCTACTTCTTCAGCAGAGAATTCCTGATCAACTCTTATTCCTCTGCCCATTACTAGAAAAGCTGTTACCTCAATGGAAATTATAATATCATCCTTTGCAGCTACTTCCTCCAAAGACAGTCCCTTTCCCCCTGGAAAAGAGCCTCATATCTACAGATATCTGCAAATGTTTGGTGGCCTTTCCATCTTGTCCACAAGAAAAACATGAGAAATTAAACCATCTGACCTAACAATACCATTCGTGGATTAAAAAAAAAAAGAGGAAAAGGACCTTTATGTGTAAAGATATTTGTAATAGCTCTTTTTTGTAGTAGCAAAGAACTGAAAATTAAGGAGTTACCCATCAGTTTGGGGATGGCTTAACAAATTATGGTATATGAATGTAATGGAATACTACTATGCCATAAGAAATGATGAAAGGGATAATTTCCTAAAAACCTTGTTAGACTAATGAACTAACGAAGAGTGATGTGATTTTTATGTTAACTACAACATTGTAAAAACAAATTTGAAAGACTTAAGAACCTTGCTCAATGCAGTGACCAACCATGATCTCAGACAACTGATGAGGAAGCATGCTGTCTAACTACTGATAGAAAGATGATGGACACAAGATACAGTATGAAACATACATTTTTAGAAATGGCTAATGCAGAATTTTTTTTCCTTGACTATGCATTTTTGTTATAGAAGTTTGGTCTTTTTTGTTTCCCAATGGGGAAGGAGGCAAGAAAAAATACATGGTTATTAACTGAACAAGAAAATTCATACAAATCACTATCATATTTCTATATCCTGCAATTTCCTGACAGAGATGAGAATTCCCTTCCTTACAAACTTTATCTTGTTTTCTCCTTATTAATATTTCTGACAACTTGGAGAGTTTCTCAAGTCCTTTCATTTTCTCCTCCAGGAGACAAACCAGCTGGTACTTTGTATATTCCTAAGAATTACCCTGTATTGGCAGAACTATAAATAGAATGCCCTCTGCAGGTCAAAATAAAATGCCCCCTGCTCACCATACTTGGTGGAAGCACACTCTATACCTCTCGCTTTCTTTTCAGTAGCTCTTATGGCTAACTGCTATGGGAAGCTGCCTGTTCATAAGACTTGAGATTTGAGATATATTTATAACAAGATGCACCCTCCTCCATTCATCTCGCACTGATCTTTGAGTACCTGCTTCCACTTTCCCTAAGTGTTTAAGCTGTTGGACCCCATTCTGGGGGATGAGAGTTAATTTATTTAGATGGCAAAGGCAGACAAGACACAAAGACAGAAGACAAATACACACACAACATACAGTATCTGATGAAATTTTACACCCTTTTAAAAACTTTACCTTTGCTCTTTACAACCTTCCCTCTATTCCCAAGAATGTTAGGTTCTTTATCCCCGAAGAAAAATGTTACTTTGTGCCATTTACTGATAAGAAGCAAAAGATGGAAATGGTTTCATGTTTCACTTACACCAAGGAGCTTCATGATAAGTTCACGATCTTCTTCATCTTGGTCTTTATATTTTTCCTTCATTTTTTTAATTTTACTCTGTGGAATCAAAAAACTGGTATGAGAAATCCAAAAGTAACCAAAAAAAAAAGGCAATAATTATCTAGTCAGGGAAGGCTTTTTCCATTCATTCATCAAACATATATTGAGTACCTAAGCCACAATAACAGATACTGTGGGGGACAAAACAATGAATATAAAACAATCTTTGCACTCAATATGCAGTCTTTACATCTCTCTGGTCCTACCGCAGCGCCAAGTGTCTACTGGACATCTCAAACTGGATGTCCCATAAACCATCTCAAACTCAACATGCCCAAAATAGAAATTCACTATCTTTCTCCCAAACTCCTCTCTTCTACACAGATGGGTGCACAGTGAATAGAGTGCTGGGCCTAGAGTCAGGAAGAAATGACTTCAAATTCAGACTCAGATACTTACTAGCTACATGACCCTGGCGAAGTCACTTAACTCCTGGTTGCCTCAGTTTCCTTAGCTGTAAAATGGGGATAATAGAGGCACCTACGTCACAGGGTTATTGTGAGGATAAAATAAAATAATATTTGTTAAGCCCTTAGCACAGTGCCTGGCACATAAGTATTTAGCAAATGTTATGTTTTGTTTGCTTCCTTCCTTTCATCTGTCCTCCCTCCTTCCTTTCTGTCCTTATTACTGCTGAGGACAGCACCATCACCTCAGTTATCTAACTTTGCAACCACAGTGTCATCTTCAACTCCTCACTCATATTCAGATAGCCAGTCTTTTGCTAAGCCTTCTCATCTCTACCTTCACAACATCTCTCTCCTCTATAGTCACGCTTGCTGTAGGTCCTCATAATCTCCCATTTGGACCACTGTAACAGCATTCTGTTTGCTCTCCGTGACTCAACTTTCTCCCCACTCCAGTCGGCCCTCCACTCAGCTGCCAAAGTGATCTTTCAGAAGACAGGTGGAACCATGTGACACTAAGAGGCAAAACATAATGGGCACAGAAGTAGGGGGTGGCAATGGGAATAGATAAGAAGGGTTTAATCTAAGATCATTGTGGAGGCAGAACTGATACGACTTAAAGTAGGAGTTTCTGAAGATGGAGGAGGAACAAAGAATAGACAGGGATTAGTTGGAGATTTCAAACCTAAATGACTGGAAGAGTGCGTTTTGTTGCTGTTGTTTATTAGCCAATCTGGAAAAATGAGGAAGATAAACTGATTTGGAGAGGTAAAATTTTTGGTCATGGTGAAAATATCTTGATTTCAAGAAAGAGTAAGGACTTGGACATAAAGACCTGAAAGTAAACTATATAAAAATAACATCTGTTTTTATGAGATAAGATTACCAAGAGTGTAGGACACATAGCAAAATAAAGAAAAAAAAGAATGTACATAGAATCTTGATGAGGATGTACCTAGAAGGGTCACTGGATAAAACCTTGGACCCGGAATTGGGAAGACAATATTCAGATTTGTCCTCAAATACTTTCTGTGTGACACTGGGCAAATCACTTGACCTATCCCTGCCTGAGTTTCCTCATTTGTGAAACAGGCATAGTAATAGCACCTTCCATGTGGGATTGTTGTGAGCATGAAATGAGATAATATTTATAAAGTATTTTTCTAGCTATTATTATTAATTGGCACTAACAGAAATGACTGAAGTGCTGAATTAAATGTAAACAGTCATTATATTTAATTGATTGTAATGATGGTCAACATTGGTTTTCAAAAAATTTACTGAAAAAAATAAAAAATTTTTTTAACAGTTTGTCAATAAAAATAATAGCTAACATTTTAAGGTCTGCTAAGCAAGTTAACATATGTCAACTCATTTGGTCCTCACCACAACCCTGTGAGATGAGTGCTACTTTTATCCCCATTTAATACATGAGAGAACTAGAAGCAGATGTTTAAGTGAGTTCTCCAGTTACACAGTTGTTAGAGACAGAATTCAAACTCAAGTGTTCCCGACTCCAAGTCCTATATTCTATCTACTGCACTGCCTAGTGAAAAAGGAAAAGGCAAGAATTTAACTTTGGGGAGTGTCTGTATTTGGTGGGTAGAAGGAGAAAAAGAAACCAGAAAAGGAGAAAGAAAGGTCAGAAGAACAGAACTAAAAACTCACAGAACTTTAGAGGTCAACTGTCCAATTTCCTTATTTATAGAAAAAGAACTTTGAAGCCTAGAGAAAAGTAATTTTAATTTGCCCAAGGTCACATAGCTAATTACTATTAGTAGAACTGGGACCTCAAGCTTCCAGGTCAGTGAATTTTCCAAATGCCAAGCAGTCTCCTAGCACAGTACATAGCAGGTCATGGAAGGAAAAAGTTTCAAGGAAAGACTGACCAAGTGTCAGATGTTACAAAGAAATTATGAAGTATAAAGACTGAGACAATAACTTTAAAGTTTGTACTTTTTAAAAAATTTTTGAAGCCATCTGCAGATTTCAAGAAAACAATTTCACTTGAATGATGGAAAAAGGCGGCAGACTGCAAGAAATCAGAGGATAAGAAAGTAGGAACAATAAGTTTAAATTACTCTTCTGAGAAGTTTGTGGCAAAAGACAAATAGGGGAGCAGGAGTTAGTAAACTATTATGTGCTCTGAACAAATTTCTTTAGATTTATAATCTTTCATAGAGTACAGGGTCTGAAGTCAGGAAGACTGAGTACAAATCTGTCCTCAGACACTTACTAGTTATGTGACTGAGGAAGTCAATCTTTGTCTGCCTCATCTGTGAAATGGGGATAATAGCATCCAGGGTTGTGGTGAGGATAAAATGAGATAATAATTGTAAAGCACTCAGCACAATGCTTGGCACATAGTAAGCACTATATAAATGTTAGCTATTAGTATTATTATATTATGATAAGTTAAAGTATCAATGACCATAAGTCACTTAAAATCATGTTAAGAATTAAAAAAAAAACACCAAAAACCTCATAAAACTTCCAAGCTAAACTTAACAAAAAGCATTAAGACAGACAGAGACAAACCACTTAACTTCTCTGGGTTTCAATTTCCTCAAAAAATACTTGGACTTGATCTCTTAGATCCCTCCCACCTCTAAAATTTAAGTCCAATTATTATCTCCATTAACTAATTTTAATTTCTTCTACATCTTCTATTTCATTTAAAAAAGAAAAACCAGAACTCCATAAAACCCCATTTTTTTTACAAACCACATTTTAGTACTAATTATAATTATTATTAATCTTATAACTTCTCAGCCTATACCTTCTGTCCTCTCTTCATTGGTTGTGGACCTAGAACATTTTTGCTTGTATTTGGAGAAACTTCAGTCTTCAGTGTATTTTCCTTTTCCTTTCCCTCCAACATGTCTAAATCTGTTGAGTCACTTGGTTGCTTTTTTTTCTTCATTTCCCTAAAAATGAAAAAAACCGGAAACTTCTGATCTTTACTGATCCAAATCTTTCAAATCCAAAACAACTTTCTCAGCTCTGCCAGTCAGATGGACCTGACTTCGAATCTTGTCTCATATATTTACTAGCTGTTGGACTTTGAGTAAATCACTTAACTTCTCTTAGTCTTAGTTTCTTCATCTGTAAAACAGGGATGATAATAATAGCAATTACTGCACCAGGTTGCTGTATCATATGGAGTACAATGTGTAAATCATTTTACAAAACTTAAAATGCTAAGTAAGTGCTAGCATATGTAAGACTACAATGGCGCTATCACTAACAGCTCTAATATGCCACTTGACATAAAAGCCTAGATAGAGTGTCAACTATTTCTAACATAATTAAAAAACATGCAAATTGAATCTTGTGGTATATAAGACTTCAAAACAGCTTATATGACTTTCTGACTGAGACTCTCAACACTTGTAAATGTCCTGGTGATAATATTTATTATAATTATCTAAGTGCTCTGTCTTCCTCCACCCTTTCCCTCTTCTAGTCCAATGTTAATGCTAAAGTAAGCTAAAGCTTCACCTCACACAACTGATTATCCCGGGGTCAATGCGCTGTATCACTGGGCCCCCATCTACATTTTCCAACCTTATTTCAAGTCCCAATTGCTCTAGCTATTGTAACCGATAGGGATATTTCCCCCCCAGTGAATTCCTGTAGTACTTTTCCAGATCACAAACTTGGGACTTCCCTAGGCTGGCCTATACTGTTGCTATTGTTTTTCTACAGTGTTTATGTCCTATTTCCCCTAATCAACTAAAAAGTACAAGGGCAAACATCATATTTCCATCTTTCTACTCTCAAAATCTGCCACAGTTTTTTCCATCTAATGGGCCCTGATGTGGGTAATGATTTGCTACAGATATAGTGCCCTGACCTTCTAAGCTCACGTTTCTAGTTCTCCTTCCACTTTGGAACTATTGCCCATTCTTTTTCATATAAGAGAGCTTTTATAGCCTTCCCTTAAAATTTTTTAAAAAGTCTCTTTTACATGAAGTTTTTCCTGATTAACTCCATTTATTCTCTAGCCTAACCAACACATTCAAGAACCATCTCTCTCCTTCGATACACTTGTATATTTTTTGTACATATTTACGTTAATGGAAAAGCTTCCTCGGGAAAAGGCCAACGATTTTTATTTAATATATGCTCTCTCAGGCACAAAACCTATTTTTGTTGCTTACACTCAACAGAGAAATATGACTGAATCAATGTTCAAACCCTCCACAATCTGACTCCATCCTTCCTGGCTTTCCTTATCTCATACTACTTTCCTTCCCTTGTTCTTCATTCCAGCCAAACTGAAGTACTGTCCATCCTCCATCCTTCTGCTGCCCTCTCTCATGGAAGGCCATCTGCCATCTGCTAAAACCCCCTTCCCACCTTTCAAAGCTGAATTCAGGTGTCATTCCTCCGTCAAGACTTCCCTATTTCCTTCTCAACAACTCTAGTCTTTGCATTTATCCCAGCTGAGATCTCTTCGCTTTCTCTGTTATCAACAGTTATTTTAGTTCTCTCCCTACTTCGTAAGGATCATGGCCTGTCTTTGTATCCCCAACACCTGGTGCCACATAGGAGGCATTCAATAAATATTTGTCAGACTGAATTTAGAACTTAGTAAGATAAGATCAATGACCATATTAATCCTAGTGATATAAAGTCTGGGTCTTAAAATAGAAAAAACTTTTTACATTTAAGCATTAAAAATTAAATGGGATCATAACTATATGCCTTTTATTCTGAGACATATAAACAGGTAATTTCAATTTAATAAAGCTGATCTTTCAAAAGAGAAAGCTGATGTGTCAGCTAAACTACCATAAGCTATAAATCAAGATGTTTGCTTTTTAAAAATACAAATTGTTTTACCTTCGCTCCTTGGCTGACAAATGCCTCCGGCCATGTAATTTACTGTCATTCTATTAAGCCAAAGAAACAAGCAAAAACAAACAAAGAAAAAAATAAACCCCAGTACGAATGACTTTTCAAATATTAAAAACAAAAGCAAAAAATGTCTTATGAATGCCTTTAACTCTTTCTAGTGACAAAGAAAATCAGTTAAGGAAGTAAAAAAAATCTGATTCAGAGACCTTACCTGGTAATGTATATGATATTCTGCCCTAGTGACTCCCCCGCCACCTCTCTGCCACAAAAGAGGGCATATTTTTCATTATCTCTTTTTCAAGATCTTCACAGGTTTTTCTATCACTTAGAGTTCAATTTACTTTTAGTGGTCTTTTCAGTAACTTTGTAGTCATTGTTTATGTTGTTCTCTTGTATCTATTCGTTTAATTCTTCATTAGCACATACAAATTTTCACGTTTCTCTGAATTCCTCATATTCATTATTATTTACTAAATAATAATATTCCATCATTTCAGCCATTTCCCAAACAATGGGAACCTTCCAGTTCTTTGCTACCATCAACAGTAACACTATGACTATTTTGGTATAAAATGGGCTTTTATTTCAATATTTCACTTTCTTGAAGTATAAGCCCAGCAATGGGACTACTAGATCAGAAAATATGGGCAATTTGTCATTTTTCCTCCATGATTCTAAATAGAAATCCAAAATAGTTGGATCACATCTCCCCAGAGCTCCTCCAATATTGTTTCCAGCTCTTTTTTTTCATCCTTTTTATGGAGTAAAACAATCTTGTGTTGTTTTAATTTGTATTTCTTTTACTATTGGTGACTTGGATCATGTTTTCATGTGGTCATTTATAATTTGCAAACCTTCTTTCGAAAATTTCATATTCACTTATCTATTGCAGAATAACACTCTGTGTATCCATATATTCTGAATGTAAGACTTTTATTAGTAACATTGCTGTAAATATTTTCCACACTCTACCCTTTTCCTGCTATTTTGTCTTCACTGTTTTTATCTATGTTAAAATATTTTTAGTTTCATGCAGTCAGAATCACCTATTTTTATCTTTTATGGCTTCTTTCATTCCTTGTCTGGTTAAGATTTCTCTTCCTATGTTGTGAAAAGTACTTGGTCTCACTCTAATATTAATAGTGCGATCTTTTATATTCAGGTCACATATCCATTTTGAGCTTTTTGTCATATATAACATAATATATTTGGTTTAATCTTAATTTCTACCAAATTATTATTTAAAAAATACTTTATTTAAAAGTACACATAATGCTATTCTCTTTAAAAAGCTCAGCAGACAACTTACCACATCAGAAGAATCTTCTCTAGCAACTATCTTCTGGAAGGATCTATGAAAAGAAGAACAAATTCATCCACTTATTAGTGGTGTCTAAAATCACCTTAGGCCTCGACACAAAATGCTCCCAATATACCCTTTTTCATTAATAATCCTACAAATAAATCCAGTTCTTTGGTAAAATCTACGTAACATCGCTCTTTTCAATTTTCTCTACTATGCTTCTCCCTATATTATTGTTCTTCTTCACTTGGACAAGACACTTGAGGTGTATTTTTAAAGCTTTTGCAAGGCCAGATATTTTATACAATCAATTTAGGAAATAATAGGATTGAGTTTGTTTCTAATTTGATCTAGGTTAGTTGAAATCAGATTTCATAAAGCACTTCCATATATACTGTATTTTTTACTTCCACATTATAGAGTTTTTTTTTTAAACAAGGAATTATCCTGTGAGATGGTATTACTGCTATGAAAATCAATGTGGAACTATGAAAATAAAATGACTAAAATGTCCATACCCTTTGAATCAGAGACTCCATTACTAGGCTTATAATCTATCAATAAGAAGAAAGTTCCTACATACACCAAAATATTGATAGTAGCCCTTTTGGAAACAAGATAGATGTCCATTGATTGGGGAATGACTAAACAAATTGTGGTACATGAATATAATGGAATATTACTGTCCTATAAGATATTACATCTGTGATGAATGCAGAAAAATATGGAAAGATTTACATGAACTGATGCAGAGTGAAGTAAGCAGGACCAAAAAAACAATATACACAATATAAATGGAAAGAATAATCACACACACAAAAATCAAAAGTGAATTTAACAAAATTATAAAGATCAAGTATGATTTAGATGAAGACATATGAGAAGACAGCCCAAATCCACCCCTTCATGGAGATAAGAGGTGCACAAATGTTGCACATAACACTTTTTCAGACATGTTCAATGTACCAACTAGTTGTGCTAATAATATTACTTGTTAAATGGCATAGTTCTCCAGGAAGGTGAGGGAAGGGTACTGGGGAACACCATGATGACATAAGAAACAAAAGACATCAATTAAAACTTATTTTAAAAAACAAACAAACAAGAAATTATCATCTAGTTTCTGGAATAAACAGATTGGGGTGGGGGTAGGCCCAACCTTTTTATTACCTTTCCATATTATCACCAGCCCTAATTTACTACATAAAACTTCACATTCTCCACTTTGCCTTTAGAATTACCTTTGGGATTGAAGGTGAGACAGATCAATTGTAGTATCTGGATAACTTAATGACACTTCAGATTCATCCTTCCTTTCACTTGCTGTCTCCTGACTTGCTCTCATCCTTCCTTGAGATTCCCCATTGTCATCATTATCATTATCATCATCATCATCATCATCATCATCATCTGAGCTCTCTTCTTGTGCTGATCCTTCTTTTGGCCTATTTTTATCATTTTGAATGGCAATGACCTTCTGAGCAATTTGAGACTTTATTTCCTTTTCTTCTAGATTGTCAAAAGTCTCTTCTTGATCCTCTCCACTGCTGCTATCATCATCATCTGCATCAGAATAATAACGAATGTTAAAGTTAGAGTGTCACAACAAGGTAGACTGGATAAAGAAGCCAGTCAATCACGACAATTATTTTTTCAGTTTTACTGATGATTTTTGTTTCCATGCAAGCCATTTCCCTTTAACCTGCTCCCTCTAACTAAGACATCTCTTTAATATAAAGAAGATCATTCAAGCAAAACCAAAAGACATAGTAACCATATCTGTTAGCAAATACCACACTCCACACCTGCGGTCTACCACTTCTCCCCTAAAGAAGAGAAGTGGGAGGCAGCTAGGTGGCGCAGTGGATAGAGCACCGGGCCTGAAGTCAGGGGGACCTAAGTTCAAATCTGGCCTTAGACCAAACACTTGACACTTACTAGCTGTGTGACCTTGGGCCTGATTGCCTCACCTTAAAAAAAAAAAAAAGAAGAGAAGTGGGTTTCAATATCAGTTCTCTGGGACAGAGATTGGTCTTTATAATTAAATAACATTTGACTCCTGGCAATTTTAAGGAGCAGGAAGCTACTAAAAAATGCTTTTTGGCTCTGAGGGCAGATGACCATTTCAAAGGCTCAATGGTCATCTGACTGTGCAGTCTCATGCAATTTCTAGTATATGACTCATAACTCCTATTTTTTGAATATTTTCATAAAATAAGAACAAAACAAATACAGGACTGTATAAGTTTACCTTTGTAGTTTATACATTGCTTAACCAAATGAAGTAATGCAAAGTTAGTACTCAGGGTTAGAGAATAACTGCAAAAATGCTCTTTAGAAATCCAAGGGATAGCTTGGCAGAGGAAGGAAGGGAGGGAGGGAGGAATCATAGGAATAGGGCCTGTGATGTGACAGGAATGGCAATACCCAACTAAGGTAACTCCCTCTAACAATATACATCAGAAAAGTAAAGAGTTACTTCACGCACTGAAAGGTTAAATGACTTGTCCAGTAGCACAAAGCCACTGAGGTTGGAACTGAACTCAGGTCTTCCTGGCTCTGAGGCCTGCTCTTTATCTACTACACTACAGTTTTTCATATTTTTTGCACATTTCCCATACAAATCTTATCTAAAGAGAATTATGCTAATTTGTTTTAATATACACAATACCACTTAATTTGGGGCAAATAAATCAAGTCAAAATCTCAAATGACAAGCTAAAAGGATACGCAATTTCCTCAACATAGGAAACTTAAGAATATGAGTTCTCTACCAATGCAGATCACGATTCACCTATGTATGACTTAGTACAAAAGTCCCATGGAGTGGCTGGTGGCCTATAGAGGTAAAGGAACTTACCCAGGATAGCAAAACCAGTAACTGTCAGAGATGGAATTTGAACAAAAGTCTTCCTGACTCTAAACCCAGTACTCCATCCACTTTACAACACAGACTCTATAATAACGAACTATACTTACTGTAAATTCATCTGTGCATCATTTATAATTCTTAGGCACAAAGTTAAGTACTAATTTTACATATTGCTAAATTATCTTTGTGAAATCTTTAATTCCACATTTGCTCAAATTATTTTTTACTATTTTAGTGGAAGATAAAATCCACTATAAATATTAGCTTTAGTTATAGTCTGAAGCAAACAGTTTCTAGTTTGAGAATGACAAACATTAAGTGCCTCCCATGTGCAAGGTACTGAGGCTACAACAACAAAAGGAAACCAAAATTCAGAATAGTTAACAATCTAGGACAATAAAATAAATATTTGTTCAAATTATCCTAAATGAAATTTATTCTTTTAACTAAAATACATTTTTAGACATTTATTAACAACCACTACTTATCAAATTTGATAAAACCCATGAAATACCTAGTGCCTCCATTTCTTCTGAAACTAGCTTACTAGTGCTGCTGGCCACTGTCTCCAAGTCTTCATCTTGAATTCTGACTTTTCGTTCCCCTCGATGTCTCCAAACACATGGTTCATCTACCTAGAGAATCAATGTTCACTTAAGTGATTTTTGTCTAAGTTTCTAGGGAAATATAAGAAAAGAAAAAATAACTAGGGAAATGAAGAGTACCTTAAACAGGAAACTAAACCCCATCATAAGGTATGAGGGAGGAAGAAAATTCTTTTTTCCTAAAAAAGATAATGTACATCTCTGTTTATAAAAAGTTTCTATGTCCTACGTTTACAAAATACACATTAGTGGCTTCACATATTTCACTACATGACAAATTATGCTGAAATATATGCTATTCAAGATTTCTATATTATGTATAATGAACAGACAGTGGGGCAGTAGAAGTACATGGTTGTCCTCAGTTTTTTGTCACATCTTAAAACAATGAAATGTGCTTTCATCAGTGTCTTCTATTGTAACTTTATGCCTCATAGCCACATTGGACCAATTGGACCACATAAAATCATAAACAGATTTGAAGACAGTAAATCTTCCCCTAAAAGTGTCAAACTCTGCCCATTTACCATAAAGGTCATAAAAAATACAACTGCATTCAGTCCCTACTCAATGCTACTGAAATACCATCAAACAGATTCCTAAAACACATATACTCTCCATAACCCATAAGTGGAAATGAGGAGACTGACAGCATTAAGTCCTTACCTCTTATCATGAAACTTCCTGTTGTCAAATATTCTCCAGTTGGTGCTGTTTTAGACACCTGAAAAGTAACATTAAATTCAACTAACATGAAAATGATTGAATGACTGAATGAAAAACTTAACCTTGAAGGTGAGTGGATGGGAACAAGCATTTATTAGACACATACTATGTGCCAGTCACTGCGCTAAGCCTTTTATTATTATCTCATTTGATCCTTACAACAACCCTGTGCTGAGTACTACTCTTGTCCTCATTTTACAATTGAGAAAACTGAGGCAGACAGAGATTAAGTGACTTTCCAGGATCACATAGCTGCTAAGTGACTGGGGCCAGATTTAATCTCTGGTCTTCCTGATTCCAAGTCCAGTGTTCTATTGATTGTGCCAGTTTCAACTTAAGAACTTTATTTTTAATTTTACTTTTAGTTAAGTTATCAAAAACACTGAACACTAAAAGAGATTGTCATTCGGTGGCTGAACGTGCATAGGAGAGAAAGGAAGAAGGAAAGAAGAGAAGATTTTCTAAATCTTAGGCTGTTAAGAATAATTCTCTATAAAAATGAATGAACTAGAAATTTAGTGCAAAAAATAAATAATTATAAAACCGTAATGGTTGAGGTAGAAAACTTGAATATTCTAACATGGAATTAATTTTCTGTAACTGGCATATGACAATACAGAGTTTACAATAATTAAAATGGCTACATTACAACCTAGTTGAAGGGAGCAATATTAATAATTGTTAACATTACTAGCTGTGTGCACCTGACAAAGTCATTTAATCTCTTAGCCTCAGTTTTCCTTTTCTATAAAATTGTAACGTCAATAGCACCTACCTTACAGGGTTGTTGTATAAATTAAATGAGGTAATATTTGTAAAGTACTTGGTGAACCATAAAGCATTATATGCAATTGCCTAAAAATATACAATAAACATCAAATATTTAAAAATCATTAGGGGGAGTATACATATACAGTATATACAGTACATAGCAATGTTAATAATTGTCAGTCACTCCTTTTCAGGTATTTCACAAAAGTATTTAGAGCATCATTAATGACGGCATTTGAGGCAGCTGGTGGGTGGTACCCTGGATATTGTGCTGATCCTGAAGCCAATAAGACCCGAGTCAAATTTGGTCTCAGACATCATTAGCTGTGTGACTCTGGGCAAATCAGTTAATTTGTTTGCCTAAAGTTCCTCAACTGCAAAATGGAGAAAATAATAGCACCTACCTTACAGGGTTGTTGTGAGGATCGAAGGAGATAATATTTGTTAAATGTAGTACAGTGCCTGGTACACAGTAGGCACAATATAAATGTTTATTCTCTTTCCTTCCACCTACCCCTAATGATTCTTTTTTTAAAAAACGTGTCAAGAATCTTTTATTTCATCAGTCATACATCCATAAGGTATAGTCTCAGATGGTTGTCTGAGGCCACAAGAGCTTAAATGATTTGCCCATTGGGAACACAGTGTCAGATGTAAAATTTGAGGCAGGTTTAGACATACATGTACTTAGTAACATCTTTTATGCCTTTTAAAAATTATTTATTTTATTCTGAACTTAAGAAATTAAGACAAGCATTTCCATAACACAGCAGAATAGGAAAAAAAGGCTGCACATAAATCTGCAAATACATTACGTAAAAATTTCTGTCCCTTTTAAATATATAATAAAGTAATCATGTAACTTTCTTTTTTCCCCTTTTTTTCCTTCCCTCCCTCCCTGCCCCCCCCACCCTAACGATGGCTACCATCAGACACAGATATGTGTATGCATATATTATATATGTGTATATATGTGCATCTGTGTACACATACACATGTAAAATCATTCTATACATACTTGTATTTATCAGTTCTTTCTCTGGATGCAGCCAGTGTCATCCTTCATAGGTCCTTTGTAGTTAATGTGGGTATTTACAACAGTCAAAATGACTTAGTCATTCAATGTTGTTCTTAAAACAATATTGCTGTTACTGTATACAATGTTCTCTTGGTTCTGCTCATTTCCCTCTTCATTACTTTGTACAAGCCCATACTCATAATTTCTTATAGCACAGTAGTATTCCAACACAATCATATACCACAACTTGTTCAGCCTTCCCCAATTACAGGCATCCCTACAATTTCCAATTCTTTGCCACCACAAAGAGAGCTGCTATAAATATTTTAGAACACAAGGATTCTTTTCCTTCTTCTCTAATCATCTTTGGAAACAGACTTAGTACTGGTATTGCTGGGTTAAAGGGTATAGGCAGTTTAATAACTCCTAGAGCATAATTCCAGATTGCTCTCTGAAATGATTGGATCAGTTCACAGTTCCACCAACTGGCATACCAACAGTGAATTAGCGTCCCAATGTTTCCACATCTCTTCCAACGTTTGTCACTTTCCCCTTCAATCATTTTAGCCAATCTGATGTAAAATGATACCTCAAGGTTGTTTTAATTTGCACTTCTCTAATCAATAATGATTTAGAGCATTTTTTCATATAATCACAAATTGTCTTGATGTCTTCATCAGAAAACTACATGTCCATATCCTTTGACCATTTATCAATTAGGGAATGACTCATATAATATATACTACATACATGCACAAATACATACGGGGAATGACTCATATAATATATACCACATACACGTCATTGGGGGGGTGTATATGTATATATATGTTATATACTGTATATGTATACTCCCCCTAATGATTTTTAAATATTTGATGTTTATTGTATATTTTTAGGCAATTGCATATAATGCTTTATGGTTCACCAAGTACTTTACAAATATTACCTCATTTAATTTATACAACAACCCTGTAAGGTAGGTGCTATTGACGTTACAATTTTATAGAAAAGGAAAACTGAGGCTAAGAGATTAAATGACTTTGTCAGGTGCACACAGCTAGTAAATGTCTTGAGATGGCATTTGAACTTAGATCTTCCTGTCTACAAGTCTAGCTCTCTATCCACTGTACCATTTAGCTGTCCCAACTGTGAGAGTATGCATAAAATATGATCAAATAAAAGGTATTAACTTTGATTCTATAATGTCAAGAATGACTCTATCCTGTAAGAAATGGATTGTGATGATGCCCAATAATTTAGGTATTCTATTTTTCAGTATTAGTCTCCCAGAATTTAGTTTTGGTTTTTTACATACTTATTTACATATTACTTGCATATACTAATTTTTACTTTTAAGGAAAAGCACAAGCTCCCATTACCTGATGATGATACACCCACCAAGCACTGGTAATAACTCGAGCATCCCAAGCAGCACTGTAACACAATGCCATTGTGCCAGCTTCTGTCAAAGTCCGTGGCGGGACTGGTTCTCCTACAACAATAATGTCACAACTGTTGAGCTAGCTAACTGCATTTTTTTCAGATACTAGGATAATAAAAGCAACCCACTTCTTGTGAAATATACCCTAAGTACTAAATAAGAACATGAACATTAATGACATTTCTATTTATATATCTCAAAATGTTAATCTTATTGCAATTAAAACATTCATCTACTGTGGGCTTTAAAACAGTGGCCTTTAATTGGAGATGGGGGGGCAGAATGCGAGATAAAAATATTGATGCCAGAAACAAAAAGGATATTGAAACATTTTTAAAAAATGCGCAGAACAGAATATAGTCCAGAAGGAAGCACAGAAAGTAGTACAACTTTGAAAGTTATATGTCAAAGTAATACTTTAAACAAAAATAAGTGCTATGAAATAGAGATTCATCTTCTCCTTTTTTGTTCTACTGTGTATATAAAAATGCATTTTTTCAGTGTTAAAGTTAAAAAAATTTTAAATTATAAAAATAAAATGTCTATTTAAAATTGACACCTCTGTATAACTAGTCATATAGCAACATGTTCTCATGTCACACATGGTAACTTCAATTTAATTCTGGAAATTAATCTGAAAAAATAAAATCATAATTTCTATACTTTTTCTAAGCCTTAAGACTTAGAAATGTTAATGGGGAAAATTCTAGATTCATCAAAATAAAAAGAAAGAGCATTAATGAATGAATGAAAAGTATTTACCAAATGCATAATATATGCTAAGCATTGAAGATATGAATACAAAAAATTACATAGTCCCTGCCTTTAAGGAGTTTACGTGGAAAAGACAATACATATATGGAAGAAGTGGTTAGGGAAGGGAGTTATAGTCTAAAAAGTCACAAAGATAGGGAGTGGAACAAAAGGGCAGTCGATTAATACACCTTTTTCAAAGGCAATGGTAGTGGTAACTTGATTTCACTTCTCAGAGTATGAGGTGGAAAGCTGGAAAGAGGGTAAGGAGACAGGAGAATGTATGCAGAGTAGGGCCAAAAATGGCTTTTGTCAAAATAAGTGTACACGGTCCCAGAGAGGGCAAAGCAGAGTTGGTTGGCTCCACCCAGGCATGGCTTCTGATAGTCCTGTCTGGATGGTGGACAACAGTGGCAAGCCTGGCAGGGCAGAAAATGATACAGGTGAAGTTGAGGATGCATGATGCTTGGTCCTGGAGAATGCAGAGCTTAGCTTTTCCAAGGCACAGAAGAAATGAAAAGCAGAATAGAATAATATCTTCTTTATTATATGAAACTTCTATAACTCAGAATTAGCATTTATCTTCTTAAAAGAGATCTAAAGTGTTACCCGTTGGATTCTTAATTACACAGCTTGTTGCACCATGAAGATCAGCATGAACGTAAAGATCCCCTTCAAAAAAAATCAAAAAGGAAGATCTGTCACAATGCACATAAGTTCTAAGTATAAAGAGACTGCTCCAAATTTCAGCACTGAAAAACTGAACAAAATCATGATTTTTTCCTTCAGGAAACTCATTAGAATAAATCTCAACAAGTAGGCCACTGGCAACCAGATTGTAAGGACTTTGTTAGACTGAAATTGATTTTGCTAATACAGAAGAATTCAGATGTTCCACAAGTCAGTGCAATTCGTTGTGGAACAATTCTATAAGGTCCAGATTATCCCAGCTTTTGTTACCTGGTATCAAAAATACCCTGAACAAGTCATTTAACCTCTACTGGCCTCAGTTTTCCTCACGACAGGGTTAGACTAGATACACTTTAAATCCTATAAGGTGTTTTGTTTTTGCCAATATGATATTTAAAAGAATATAAGATGAAGAAAAATACTTTTATGGTCAAGATACCTAGTCTGTGCATTTAAAAAAAAACTTCAAAACTTTAACATGGGATTTTACAAACCTGGGGTCAAATATCTCTTCACAATCATTTCATTTTGTTGTTGATCTCTTCCACCTAGTATGAGATAGTTCTCAGAGCTAATAAACCATAAAAACTTCTCAAACCTGTCAAATCAGGAAAAAAAAATTAGCTAGCACATGGTTTTTTTTCTCTTCCCCTATAAGATCTTTGGGTAACGAGGCAGTACAGTAGATAGCATGCTGAGCCTGGAATCAGAAAGACTCATCTTCCTGGGCTCAAACATTGCCTGTATGGTCCTGGCCAAGTCACTTAACCCTGTTTGCCTCAGTTTTCTCATCTGTAAAATGAGCTGGAGAAGGACATGGCAAAACACTCAAGTATCTTTGCCAACAAAACCTCAACTGGGGTCATAAAGAGTCAGACACCACTGACAAACAATTCAACAACAGATCTTTAAAATTCCCAAGTTGCTTGAATCTCCTTTTCAAAATAATTTTCATCATGAAGACCCAAAAGTTTAACTTGAAAACAAACAAAAAAAACTAGTTGATGGTCTCATGTGATCATTTTTATACCCTGCCTAAAATCTACATAACAAATCTTTTTATCCTGTCCTAAACTAGCAATTTCAATAGAGAATATACAAAGAATTATTCTCTTACCCTTTAAAGGTAAATCCAATCAAAGTCAAAGAAGAAGAAAAATGATTAATGATATAGAAAGCAAAAAGCTGCTTCTATAGTTATTTACTGTAATTTGCTAAGTGACTGTTCAGTTCAAAAAAGATTTCGTGAGCACTGCTCGGAAGACCTATAAAATATAAATATCAATCTTTCATTGAGGAGCTGGAATAACTGATTTTTTTTTATTCTGAAGCTTGGCAAAATTATGGACACTACTAAACACCCCTCCAACCCCCAAAAAGGTGATTTAGAAAAATATCAATCCTGATGGAAATGTGAATTGGTCAAATCATTTTGAAAAAATGTTTAGTTACACCTCCAAAGTCACCAAATAGTGTATATCCTTTGACCCAACAACATCACTAACAAATCGAAAAATAAGGAAAAATACATATGTGTACAAAAGTGTTTATAGCAATTCTTTTTGTAGGGGCATAGGACTGGAAATAAAGAAGGAAGGAGCGTCCATCAATTGGGGAATGGCTGAACAAACGTCTAAGAATGTTACAGAATACTATTATGTTGTAAGAAATTATTAGAAAGACAATTTCAGAAGAGAAAGCTGGGAAAACTAGTACGAACAACCAGAAAGTAAAGTAAGCAGAACCAGGAGAATAATTATGCAATAGTGATAACAGAATAAAGGCAAACAACTTTGAAAGATTTAAGAACTCTGATCAATGCAACAAATAACTAGATTCCATAAAACTGATGAAGCATGCTACCCACAAGAAAGGTGAAGGACTTTCAAGATGCAGAATGAGACATACACTTCTAGACAGAGCCAATGTGGGAATGTGCTTTGCTTGACTATGCATATTTTGTTCCAGCAGTTGGGTTTTGCTTTTTTTCAATTAGGAGGAGGGAGATGGGCGAGAAAATAAGTGGTTTTTAACGGAAATGAAAATTTAAAAACAATATCGGTAACTACTGACCAACACCCCTATTTACCCAGCCTTAAAAATCTTTATGAGGCTAATACATACATTTATTGAGGACATTCTTGAAGGTGTTAGAAGAGCACAGACAGGCTTTAGCAAAAAATACTCTAGTAACCCACATCTTTACAAACAATAGACTGAAAAGTGCAAAGAGGACAAAATAATACTGTCTTTATTTTAGGTTGATTACACCTTGTTCATTTTTTATTTTGTTAATTTTCCTCTTTTCAGCTCTTTAATCAGATTTAATCAGATTTATCAATAATGTTACTCATTTCAAAGAATCAGCTTTTAGGTTTGTTTTCTTTTAAATCAGTTTTACAGGCCTTTCAGTTTCCAATTATTAACTCTATAATCACAGTCCATTCACTTAATTTTCCTGAGCTTCAGGTTTCTCATCTGCAAAGTGGAGATAAAAATAGCAGCTACCTCACATGGCTGTTATGGGGATCAAAATGAGACCACGTGTATAAAATGTTTTACAAACCTTTCAAATTAAAATACCACATAAATGTTAGCTATCAGTATGTACTACTCTAATTTTCATAGTTTTGCTCTTTTGGGCTTATTTCAGTTTTGTTTCTTGATTTCTAACTTTTCAAATTGTATATTCCATTCACTAATTCTTTTTCTATTTTGTTAATGGATACTTTGGGGATATAATTTTTCTTCGGAAGACTACTTTAGCTACATTCCAGAAATTCTGATATGTTGACTCTTTATTGTTTTTCACAAAGTTATTGTTTTTATGACATCTTGTGAACTACTTAAGAAAAACATTCTCTAACTCTGAATAACAATGTTAATTACTAGACACATAGAGTAGAAATCAATGGTATGATGTCAACTTGAAAGGAGTTGATTATTCGAGTGAGCCTACGATCCCTCCCTAGCCTTGTGCTATCATTTTCATCAGTTGTCTAGATGAAGGCATAGATGACATGCTTCTCAAATATACAGAAGATAGAAAGCTAGGAAGAAACAGCTAACACAATAGACAGCAAAATCCTGACCTAGAAAGATCTCAGCAAACTAGAAGGGTCAAACCCAAATCAGATTTCCTAAAATAGACACAAATATTAAGTTCTACATTTGGACAAACTGACTTCATAGAGCAGGGAAGGCAGGGCTAGGAAACAGTTTCTGTGGAAAAGTTCTAGAAGTTTCAGTAGACTAAAAACTCAATATGAGTCAAGGCAGTAAACAAACACTAATGTTGCCCAAGGCTTCAGAGAGGCAGCACACAGGGTACGCAAAATGAGGGAAGTAGACAGTTCCCCTCTCCTCCTCCCTGGTCAGGATAAAAGGATCATTGATTTAGAGCTTCAGGGTAGGTGCCCTTTTCTGTGTTTTTGTCCCCTCTTGACAGTGTGGTAAAGTCAATGGACCTCTTTTCAGAATAATGCTTAAGAGAATAAAATAAAATACACTGTTATAAAAAAAAATTATACTGAAATACAATTGTGTGTGTATGTGTGTATGTAAATGTAAAAAGTCCAAGTTCATGAACTCCAGGTTAAGCATCTCTGATGGAGTGACTACACGGGTCCTTCTGGCTCTCAATCTACCTCCTCCTCAGGTGAGGTCTGACAAGGTAGGAGTTGAGGGCACCTCTTTCTTACTTTCTCCATTCTGTATGCTGGGTGTGCTTCTCAATGAAACCCAATGGCAACATCAATTTTTTTGGCTGCCATGATATATTCACATTTTGGTCCACTGAAAATTCCCAGGTATTCTCCACAAGAACAATTTTCTAGTCCTGCTTCCCTACTCTCTGCAGTCCAACCTTACTTGACAGATGAAGAAAGTGAGAAACAAGGTGGTTAAATAATGTGCCCAATGCCACAGAGGTTGTGTCAGAGGTGGGGTTTAATGTAAGTCACTGACTCAAATCCACTGCTCTTTTCACTGTACTGTACTTCCATTCTAGGTACCATGTAAGAAAACACAGACAAATTGGGGTCTGCCCAGAGAAAGGAGATCAAGATATGAGAGGCCTAAAAATCATGCCACAGAAGGATCAATTAGAGGATCTAGGTGTGTTAGAGGGAATGGAATATGGCATCTTCAACTAGAAGAGAGATTACCACTTCACACAATGTGAGAGCTGAAAGGGACCTCAGCAGCCACCTAATCTAACCCGTACAGAAAAGAATTCTCCCTGTAGAACACCCAATTAATGCTATCAGACTTTTTTTTTCCCCTGGGCCCCAAGAGGACAGAATTAGGAACAATGAGTAGAAGAAGCAGATCTCTATTTAATACAAGGTAAAACTTCCTAAAATTTAGAGTCATTCAAAACTGAAATGGTAAATTAGGACCACTCACAATGGGAATGAGGATTGCCTGAGTCCAAGGAGTTTTGTTCTTTGTTTGCTTTTAGGCAATTGGGGTTAAGTGACTTGCCCAGGGTCACACAGCTAGTAAGTGTCAAGTGTTTAGTCTGAGGCCGGATTTGAACTCAGGGCCTCCTGACTTCAGGGCCAGTGCTCTATCCACCCACGGAGTTTTAAAAGAAGGGAAAAAATTCACTGGTTTCTTATATCATTTTAATTCCTTCATTTGGTGGCAAATGATTCTCCAAATGAGTGGAAAAGTTAAGAAATGCAAAATAAATTCACTCACCAATACACTTTTCTTGCTTTCTGAATGGTGGTAACCATCTGAACTTCTTTGAGTGTTTGCTTTGTTTTCTTTTCTGCTGATTTGAATGCCTATGAATGAAGAAAACCATTTTAGAAGGAACAAGTTACCAAAAAAAAAGCTAATTATAAAAAAAAATAATGAAAGAAACTTATAATCAGAGAATCAGAGAATTTTAAAGCTGCAAGGGACTATGCAGACCTATTCTTACTACCTTATTTTGTAGAAAAGGAAACTGGGATCTTGAGAAATAAATTAATTTACCCAGAGTCATCCAACTAATAGGTCTCCAATCTAGGACCACAATCCAGGTCTCCTGACTTGCAGTGCTCTTTCAACTATACCATGTCTACACGTATAAAAGTGCATAGAAAAGATACAGGGAAGAGAAGGGAAGCAGGAATTTAGTAAGGCCCCTAAAGTATCCGAGAGGGGAAAAAATGAACAGAGTCTGAGAAATATTCATTACCTTCTCAGCAGCTTCAACTGTTTTCTGTGTTTTCCTGGCAGCATGTCTCTTATGATCATAATACCTGCAATAATATAAATGTATCTCAAAATTCAAATCCCAAGACTTTTATCCTTTATGCTTCATGAACCTTTCTCTGTGGACACTCAATTTGATCATCTATCACATGAGATAATAATTAAGCAAATAAACAAGTACCTTGGCTGAAATGAATGTTCAAAACAGGAAACATACTTCCCAAATATCTCTGATATTATCTCATTATTTAAGAATTCACAAGAAAAGTTTTACATACTAAAAATGCCTTCTAAAACCTCTTTTTGTAGTAAATAGTCTTACTTTTTGGCATTGGCGTATGCTGACAAACTGAGATCGACATCAACAAGTAATGGCTTATTTTTCTGAAGTTTCTGAAGCTGTTTGTTCTGCTTTTTTTTTTTCCCTTTTGGTTCTTCTGTTTCTTCTTTCTCAATGTTAGTTTCATCTTCTTCCTCTTCCTCATCTGATACTAGGTATGGGTTTCTATTGAAATTACACATCATTTCAAAACTGCATTAGTTTTTCAAGTTTGAGATAATATTCTTTTATTCTTATTCCAATTATAAATACTACGTGATACTTAGTTTTTAGAACCTTAAAAGAACTCCAAACCTCTGTGTAAATGTGAGATACAATGAATTTCTTACAACAGTGTAAGTTTTGTGGCAGGGTCAAATATCATCTCATTTCATCCTCACAACAACCCTGGAAGTTAAATGCTATCATTATCTCCATTTTTCAGATGAGGAAACTGAGACAGACAGAGGTTAAATGACTTGCCCAGCGTCACACAACTAACAAATGTCTGAGTCTGGATTTTAACTTGGGTCTTCCTGACTTCAGGTTCAGTGATTTATCCAATGAAACAGCTAGCATCCTATAACCTGTAACTCCAAGTGTTCCTTCCTCACTCTGAGAAATGTAAATGCATCAATATATTAATAAATATAAGCAAAAATCTTGTTAGGATCTGTATATTGAAAGTTTATTCCTCCTTCTTCATGAAGTCTGAGTTTCCATTTCACATGTACAATCCTAAGATAAAACACCAAAGTACCTGTATGTCAAAGATCTCTGATTCTTCTTTTGAAAGCCATGCTCCTTACACTTGCCAGGTAATTGCCATGTTGCCCATAAATGTTAAATATCTCTTGCTTTTTGCTTCCACCCCTAAAACTAGCTGAGAAGGCTTCCTTTTCTTTTTTCAATAATAACTTCATAAGTAAGTGTCCATCTCAGTCCAGTCAGCCCCTTGGTTAACCTTGAGTAAGTCAAGGAACATTTTGCTCTGACATATTCATTTCCCTCAGTGACTCCAAAGCATAAATCTGGAAAGACATGGGATTTTTCCTATACAAACAGGGAAAGCTAGGAAGTCATCTTTGAATTGCTACACCACTCTAATTTGGGAAACTGTCACACCACTGCCCCAATCTGGACACAGATTTATAGGCCTAGAGTACCTGACTCCTATTTCCAGTCAGCTTTAAAAAATATGCTTTATAAATTTCCTTTGGTGTTGTAGGCATACTTGTGCATTGTTGGTGGACCTGTGAACTGGTTCAGCCACTGTAGAAAGCAATTTGTATCTATATCCAGAAAGTTACTAAACTGCACATTTTTTGACTCAGCCATACCACCACTAGTCCCTACTAGAGAAAAGGGAACTATATGTGCAAAAACATTTATAGCATTTTTCATAGTAGCCCCAAACTGTAAACTACAGGTTGTCCTCCTTTCAGGGAATGACTAATAATAGTGGTTTATGAATGTAAAAGGATATGGAGTATCCCAAAAGTTTTAGCACAGTTTTCAGCTATTAACCAAAAGTCTTAGTAAACTTAAGACTTTTGGGGTATCCTTTTTATACCATAAGAAATGTCAAAATAGTTTCAGAGCAAACTGAGAATATCTCTATGAACCGATACAGAGTGAAACGAGCAGAACTAGATGAACAAATTATATAAAAACAATATTACAGAGAAAAAACTTTCAAAGACTGTAGAGCTCTGATCAATATAATGATAAACCACAAATCCAAACGAATGAAGATGAAACATACTGCTCATGTCCTACCACAAAAGCAATGAACTATGTAAAATGAGCCATACATTTTTTGGACATGGCCAACATAGGATTAATTTTGCTGGACTTATTTGCTATAAGGCTTTTTTTCCTAAAATTATTCAATGAGGGTGAAGGCACACTTAGAGAGAGAAATAACAAAAGCTTGAAAAAAAAGAATGAATTTCCTTTTGACAGTGAGTACTGTGCATGAATTTCCTTTTTCCCTCCTTAATAAGAATGCTCAAATTATCAAATGAATGCTCAAATTATCAAATGAAAAAACTGCTATGAGTGTAAGAGAAACTGATAAAAGCTTCAACTCATTTTCAAATTCCTCAAATCCAGGTAGTTCTTACTCAAACTGCTGCAGTGAGTGCCCCTAATTTAGGTTCTCAAATTACAAACAAAAGCAGATAGAGAAATGAATACACCAGGAAAAAAAGGAGGAAAAAAGTTATTCAGGTTAAAGATGATCAAAAATAGGTAACAGCAGCAATTTTTCTCATTATCGTACTTCATAATACTTACTTTAGTAACATTGTGACATGATTGGTTTGCAGCTTCAATTCTCTGATTGCATTTGCAACAGTATCTCCCTGAGCTTGGGCTTCTTTTACAATTAACCCAATTTCCGTCCAGTCTATCTGGTTGGCTAAAGCACTCCGAACCACTTGGATGGCTCTATCAACTATTTGTAGATTCATTTCTATGAGTTCTCCTTTGATTTTATCAATTTCCTTAAGAAACAAAGAAAAATAATTACTACTATACCAATTAAACGTACCCTTTGAAAAGAAGCATTTGAGTGAAATATAAAACTTAATACCTGGGCTTGGTGAAGGGCTTCTAATCTGTGCTCATGATCCTTTCGGACATTATCCAGTTTCTTCAATGCCTGTTTTTCCTTTCATCAGCAAAACAGATCAAAGGATATTAGAAATACACATCTGGGTAGACATTAAATTGAATTTTAACTCAGAGGAAAATATATGTTAAAAATAAACACTGATTCAGTGCAATTAAAGAAAATTTAATGGGATCTTATTAAACTATTATTTTTCATCTCTTCATGCTAGATATTATACACGAAAAATAAAAAGGGATGCTGAAGGACTGTCAAATTGATGCTTTTCATTCTTGAAAGTATAGAACAACATAGATTTTATTATTTACATATATACAGTATACAATTTCTTCTTCTACCCAAGATTAAATAATTAATTTTTTATGATTAAACACTTGCATAAATCCATTTTCTTAGAAATTAGAATATTATCATATAAAACAAGAAAATCATTTAGGCCACAATATTTAGAAACCAAACTTATTTTCATAATTAAAAAGAAAGTAAAATATATTTTCTTACTATGTTTATTTTTCCAATCTATTATGTATTCCTCACTATCTACTTCTAATAAATATAGCTCACATTAACAATCTAAAAATCTGCGCATTCCAGAAGCATCCAGGGGTTTGTTTTTTTGGCAAAAATTAGTAAAATTGAAAAATAAAGGGAAATAAATACTTTTTCTTCACCATCCACTTACCATCACTTATTGTCCCCAGCCTTTCCTAACTCTAATTGCCTTGAAGCTGTCCAATGCCTACATTGTGGCACTGGACCTGGGCCTAGCCTTCCTTGAATTACAAAATTATTCAATTAATCCAAAAATCTCCCTCCTGCTGTCACCCTGTCAAAACTTCCATTCCCTCAAAGGAAGTTCTAAGCTCCAAGGGTCACAGAAATACAATCATACATATTGTTTACACTAAATTATATATGATATTAAAACATGACAATAAGATTAATTCTTCTTGGAGTATTTGATTTTTAAAAGAGGATGTTGTCTAACTGCAAGAATGTTGGAAGATATTTTTCAATAGGAGGATTTGAGCCTTTCCTGAAACACGTGAATATTTTCTGGTTTCCATAGTAGAGGTCAATAAATTGGCAACTAACTTCTGAAAGGGCATCCCAGAAAGAGAATCATTTAATAATCAAATCAAAATATTATCCATTGTTAAATACAGATTCAGCATGTTTTTAAATATAAATATACCTGTTGTAAAGCTTTCAAGTCTATCTTCTGGCCTTCTAGCTTAGAATAAAATTCATCCACTGCCTTAATTAAAAAAAAAACACAACACATAACACATAAAAGTCTTAAAAATGTTATCACTGAATGAAAAAGAATGAAATGGGTCCTATGTCCACCAGTGTACAGTACTAAACTGTGAAAATACAGTTGTATCACATTCAAACTCATAATGAAAAAACATGCTAAATTTACTTCTCCTAAAAGCATAAATACTAACATTCGTTAATTACTTTGTAATTTAATAATCTCAAACTGCAATCGCATCAATAAGCCAGGCAGCAAATGAACAAAAGTTTAAAAAAAAACCAACAGTGAATTTGGTAAAACACTGTAAACTCCATAAGAGGTCTCTGAATTAATAACCACTTAAGGTATATTCTTGAATAAAGCAGTAAATTTTACCACAAAGTATTTCACTTTTGTCTGTCTGTTCCATGATAATTCTCTAAGAAATTAACTGATCTAGACCAATTTTACTATTAATAGAGCCTTCAATTTTTGGTTCAGCCCACCATCTTTAAATAAAATAGTAAATAAATATAAGTGGATATATAGTCTATGATCATACTGCAGTGCTGCCTACATTTCACAGACCTATCAATAATTATCATTCAATACATTGTTACATCTCACAATTGGAGAAAATTCATATATTCACCTAGATTGGCTAACAAGACAGATTACCAGAAAACCCACCTTGTCAAATGATTCAAATTTTATATATGGAGAACTGGAATGCTGAGAAAATAAGAAAGGATGAAACTCTTCATATCTGTAAAATAAATCAATAACATAATTAAAAATAATATTTTATATTAATTCACCCATGTAAGCTAATCTTTAAATACCTACGTGAATATATCTTCAGATTGCTTATCTGGCTCCAGGCTTGGTTTTTTCTCTTTTTTCTGAATGATATAACCCTAAGGAAATCAAGCATACAAATTAAAAATTTACCAGGATGAAAAATTCCATTTTATACTTTCACTTACAAACATAATTTGGTCTGAATTTGTTGTTGGCTTTTTTTGGGGGGTGGGGCAGGGCTGTACCAAAGGGGTAGGAAACAGTAAAGAATAAACTGACAAGCCATGAGGTGATTCACAGAAAATTAGGGCACACAAACAAAGAAGGGACTAATCCAGTCCCTTTTTTTTTTTTAACATGGATGAAACAGGTTCATTCCATAAAAGGATGGTTTCCACATCTTACATTTCTTTCTTTCTTTTTTTTTTTGGTATTTTATTTTTTCCCAGTTACATGTTAAAAAACAATTTTTAACACTCATTTTCAAAACTTTGAGTTCCAAATTCTCTCCCTTTCTCCCTCCCCACTCCCTACTCCTCCACTGAGAAGCAATCCCTTTGTTTTTCAAATTAAAAAACTAAGGCAGAAATGTAAAACAACCTGCCAAGGTGAAACAACTAGCTAGTGCAGATCTAATAATATAACCTAATGTTCTGATTTCCAGCCCAGTGATTTTTTCAAATACATGGCAACCAATCTACTAGTGGAAGCTACATGGCCAAAGCCTTTTAAAATTCTAACAAATTAAAACTTATTCCTCAAATCTAGTCCCAAGAAAAGATCCCTTAAATTATTCTAATTATCCCACTTTTCTTGCTGTTCAGTCATTTTCGACTCTTTGTGACCCCATTTGGAATTTTCTTGGCAAGAATACTGGAGTGGTTTGCCATTTCCTTCTCCATCTCATTTTACAAGTGAGGAAGCTGACGCAAATGTAGTTAAGTGATTTGCCACAGCTAGTAAGTGTCTGAGGACAGATCTGAGCTCAGGAAGATAGGTCTCCCTGATTCCACACCCAGTGCTTTAGCCACTGTGCCACCTAGCTACACTTCCGTAGTTAGTTTAATATGCTCCATTTCATCTCATAACTTAAAAGGTAAAGAATAGTAAAATCCAGAATCCTCACATTATACAAAAGTCAATATTCCAGATAACAAGACGACAAAACTTATACATACTAGGTTCTATAAGTTATATTTCAACTCTCAAGTTTCTAAAGGAATAAAACTACAGCTTAAGTAATGTTCTACCTTTCCATTGAAGTTGGACATTGTTTTCATATAATCTTCTGCTTTCTGCAGACAAACAAGTACTTTTTCAATATCTATTGTGGGAAAGAAGAAATTTTGTTTGTAAGAGCTAGCAACATATTTTTGAGTCTTCCTTTATTTTTATTTTTTAACACCAGAAGAAATTATATCTTGTTCAACCTACTAGCTTTGAGAACATTATGGCTAAGGCAACTGAAAATATAAGCAACAGTTAAAACTCTCTTTAGGGAAAAAACCCCCATTTACCATCCTGTCAGTAAAGCAGTTAAAGGAAAAAAACATGATCTCTACTTCAGCACATCAAAAACATCTTAACATTTTAATTATCAGAAAGAATGGTAGTAAAATTCCAAGCCTCATCTACAAAATTCCTTTTAATCCATAATGTACCAGAACTGTAATAATGATAGTACTATGGAACATAATAAATTTGCAAGATTATTTCTTTGGGAAAATAAAGTCAAAGTTCTAACTCTAGATGCCCAAAACACATTATTTCCGCTCAACATCAAGAATGCTACTCCCCCAGTTCCCACAGTGATGGCTCCAGTGTCAGAGGGAGAGGGTGTTCTGTGAGGAAAGGAAGGCAGGCTATCATACTACTGGTGGCAGTGACAACAGCACAAGCATTAACAGAGCTCCAATGGCAAATGGGTAGTAAACTCAGTAATGTAGGATGATGGAAGAGGAAAGAGAAGGGAAGGGGAATATATATATGTGCATATGTATATGTATGTGTGTGTATATGCATACACACACACACACACACACACACACACATATATAAACACACATATACACACATGGATATCATTTATTTATTACTTTCTAGAAACAGTAATTGTTCATAATTTTAAACTAACATAAGCCAACCAGAAAGAGGCAAAATAAACAAAAGTGATTGTTTAAACTTGTAACATACATACCTCTAGTTTCAAATTTCTCATCTACTCTGACATTGCCAAAAAATCCATTTTCTCTAAGACAGTGTTCAATCAGAGTGGCCCCATAGGCTATTAAAGTAGAGAACAGAATACTTAGTATTTTCCAATAATATTAAGTTAAGTATTATTAAAACAGCAAGGCATCCTGAGGAAGGGACAAGAGACGTATCAAGCAAATCAAACAACAACCATCTCGCTCTGACCCAGATGAAAACAGCCCAGTATTCGGAACCCAAAAGCCTGTCGCAATGTTTCCAATCCAGTACTCAAGCAGTCTTCTTGGGAAGAGGCAGCTTGGTCACTGCCCCTGTAAGTGCTGCAGCCATCAATACTGAAGACCCAGGGGAAAAAAAGAGTTCTTGTCACCAAAGGAATCAGAAAATGATGTGATTTTTATTTAAAAAATTTTTTTTTATTACTTTACGCTGGTTATTTTAATTTTTTTCTTTCTGTTAATTTTATTTTTTAAAAACAGATTAGTATTTTATTTTTTTCCAATTACATGTAAAGACAGTTTTCAATATTAAGTTTTGTAAAATTTTGAGTTCCACATTTTTCTCTATCCCTCCCCTCCTCCCTCTCCAGGACAGTAAGCAATCTGACATAGGTTATACATGTACAATCATGTTAAACATGTTTCCACATTAGTCATGTCGTGAAGGAAGAATCAGAACAAAAGGGAAAAACCATGAGAAAGAAAAAACAAAACAAAAAAAATAAAGTGAAAATAACATGCTTCGATCTGCATTTGGACTCCATAGTTCTTTCTCTGGATGTTTAGCATTTTCCATCTAAGTCTTTTGGAAATACCTTGGATCACTGAATTGCTGAGAAGAGCTAAGTCTATCAGAGTTAATCACTGCACAGTGCTGCTATTGCTGTGTACAACGTTCTCCAGGTTCTGCTCACTTCACTCAGCATCAATTCATGGAAGCCTTTCCAGGTTTTTCTGAAATCTGCCTGTTTATCATTTCTTAGAGCACAATACTATTCCATTACATTCACATACCACAACTTGATCAGCCATTTGCCCCAACTGATGGGCATCCCATCGATTTCCAACTTTCACATCCCAAAAAAGAGGTGCTATAAATATCTCTTTGGGATACAGACCTAGTAGTGGTATTGCTGGATCAAAGAGCATGCCTTTGGGCATAGTCCCAAATTGCTCTCCAAAACGGTTGGATCAGTTCAACTCCACCAACAATGCATTACTGTTCCAATTCTCCCACATCTTCTCCAACATTTATCATTTTCCTGTTGTCGTATTAGCCAATCATGGTACTTCAGAGTTGTTTTAATTTGTATTTCTCTAATCTAATTTGCAGTTTTCTAATCAATAGTGGCTTACAGTATTTTTTTTCCATGTGATTATAGAAAGCTTTAATTTCTTCCTTTGAAAACTGCCTATTCATATCCTTTGACCCTTTATCAACTGTGGAATGCCTTTTACAAAATTGACTCAGTTCTCTATATATTTTAGAAATGAAGCCTTTATCAGAAACACTGGCTGTAAAGATTGTTCCCCAGCTTTCTGCTTTCCTTCTAATCTTGGTTACATTGGCTTTGTTTGTGCAAAACCTTTTTAATTTAATGTAATCAAATTATCCATTTTGTATTTCATAATGTTCTCTATCTTGTTTGGTCATAAATTCTTCCCTTCTTCATAGATCTGATAGGTAAACTATTCCTTGCTTTCCTAATTTGCTTATGGCATCATCCCTCATGTCTAAATCATGTACTCATTTTGACCTATAGGGAATGACATGACTTTTACCGTGGAAATGATATCTGGAAAGAGGAAAAGAGGCATTTCTATCTGCTTTGCTACTACACTATACGGTCTGTGGGACCCTTCCATCTGACTTGCAACTGAAGCCTCCCATGTGTTGTCTCCTCCATGTGAGTTCCCTGAGACTAGGGACTGTCTAACACTTGTATTTTTATCTCCAGTGCTCTGTACGCAGGAAGTGCTCATTAACTGCTTCATTCATTCAAAAACAAAATAACCCACTGTGGTCATAGTGGATACCAAATTAACAATGTTTCAGAATGAAACACTGGCTCAATTTCACATGACAAATTCCTGTTCACACTACTTAACCTTTGATGGAACCATGATTTCATGGTTCATACAGGTACTCTCTCCACTGATACAGACTGAAAATGATTCACACTGATCATCCCTTACTCACTCCTTGCAAAGAAAATCTACCTAATGCACTTGGAGGCCTTTGTCTGGCTTTTTCAATATTTGGGTAATAAAAATATACCACTTAAGATGTCCATTTATTATATCTCATTCTCAATAAACGACAGGCTCACCATCTTTTCTGGTAGTAAATGTTTTTGATCATATCTTTTATGATACTTCTTATATACATGTCATTATTGGTGACATACCACAGTAAATTTCTTATGTCCCACCATTTATCTTTTCACTGACCTTAGTCTAGAATTTTTACTCTTTCGAAATTATGCTCCATGATTCATAGCCAAATAGAACAAGAGTATCCTGGCATTAAAGAGATGTGTTTCTAAAGCAATGAATAATTTGAAAGCACTGTGAAATTTCTCAAACTCAAACTCTCTCAGCCTTTTACTCCGCAATTCTGGGCCAAGATCATTGCCCATCTACAGTGCCTGTCTATACTTATTATACAGGTCTATATAAATATAAAATGGATGTGTATATATCTGTAGGAATGTGCACAAGTACATGCAGACAGACATATATACATACATGAGTTTGGGTCTCTAATTTCAGTGGTGCTGGGACTTCCTTGCCCATGTACAAACTCCCTCTGAGGATGCAGAATGTTAACTTGTTTTTAATTTTTAACATTTGAGAAAATAAAACCTGGAATGTTACTATGTTGTTGCAGAAATTGTGCTAAAAAAGCAAACCATGTTTTCAATCACACTGTTGGTTAAAAATAACTGTGCTCTCTTGGGGGCGCTAAGGCTATTATGTGTCAAAGGCAGGACTTTAATCTATGATCGTAATCCTGATTCCAAGGCTAGGTTGTTACCCACCACACTAAACTACTTTCCTATGTATGTCTGTATGTGTACAATGACAGAAATTTATTGAGCACTTACTATGTATCAGGTACTATCCTAGACTCTAAGGATAAAGACAATGACAGACACAAAGACATGAAATGTTCTCTGCTTTCCAAAAGCTTACATTCTATCAGAAGAGAAAAAACGTACAAATATAAGTATATACAGAGGTAACACAAGATAGTTTCGGGAGGGAGGGTTCTAGCAGTTGAAGAAATCAGGAAAGGCTTCATATATGTGGTATTTGAGCTAAATCTTGAAAAACATAAGGAATCCTATGAGGCAGAAATGAGAACATTCCAGGCATGGGGAACAGCCAGGGCAAAGGCAGAGATGGGAGATGGTATGCTGGGTGTGAAAAACAGCAAGAAGGCAGCTTGGTTAGACCACATAGTATGGGAAGAAGAGTAATATATAAGGAAGACAAAAAGGTAGTTCAGGACCAATTTGTGAATGGCTTTAAAAGCCAAACAGAGGAGTTTAAATTTTATCCTTGAGACAAAAGGACACTGGAGTTGACTGAGTAGAGGGGGGTGACATGGTCAGATCTGCACCTGAGGAAAATCACTTTGGTAGCTGTATAAAGGATAGACTTGAGTAAAGACTCAAGGCAAGGAGACCAATTAAGAGGCCATTGCAACAGTCCAGGTAAGAGGTGATGAGGGCATGAACTAAAGTGGTAGTTATGTGAATAGTAAGAGGGAGATGACTGCAAGAGATATTGTGGTGATAGGAATAACAAGATATAGCAATTGATTGGATAAATGAGTTAAGAAAGAGCAAGAGGCTGAGGAGAAGCAGAGGCTGTAAACCTAGAAGAATGGAATCCTGATGCCCCCAACAGAAATAGGGAAGTTTGGAATGGTTATTGGTTTATGAGGAAAGGTAGTAAGTTCTGTTTTGAATATAATAGGTTTGAGATGTCTATGGGACAATCCAATATGAAAGGTCCAACAGGCAGGCAGTGACCTAGGACTGGAACTGAAGAGACACTAGAGTCGGATATAGAGATCTGGGAGCCATCCACATAGATGTGATAATCAAACCCAGATTTTCGATATATAACTAACTAACCTTACTATCACTTCATTCCTCCAGATTTGGAGACTGTTTTGCATAAAGCGGGGGCTTTTTAATTGATCTCTGTTTCCAGGGTCTCCTACCTCCAATCTATACTCCACATAGTTATCAAAATAATCTTAAAGGGGGCAGCTAGGTGGTACAGTAGATAGAGCTCTGGCCTTGGGAGTCAGGAGGACCTGAGTTCAAATGTGACCTCAGACACACAACACTTACTAGCTCTGTGACCCTGGGCAAGTCACTTAATCCCGACTGCCTTGCAAAAAAAGAAAAATCTTCAAGCTCATACTAACATGACACTCCATCTCCAATCTCTGTGTCACTGCACTGAATGTTCTTCTTCCTCCCTTACTGCCACCTCTCAGCTTCCCTGAATTCCTTAAAGACTCAGATCAAGTATCACCTTTCGCACAGTCTTTTTCCTGTCCTTCTTCCCCTAGCTGCCCTAGTACCTTCCCTTCTGAGGTTACTTTCCATCCACACTGCATGCATCGATGAGCATTTATGTATGAGCTATGTATTCATGCACTATTTATCCCCCCCCCAATTAGAATGCAAGCTACGTAAAGGGCAGGGATTGCTCTGCTCTTTTTTTTGTATTCTCAGTGCTTAGCATAATTCCTAGCAAACAGTAAGCATTTAATAAATACTTGTTGGACTAGCTGTGTGACCCTGGGCAAGTCACTTAACCCCACTGACTAGCCAAAAAAAAATTAATTAATCCAAATAAATAAATAAATAAATGCTACCTTTCCAGACTTATTACACATTACCTCCCTTTTGGCACTATACATCCTAGCCATGTCGACTTTTTTGCTGTCTCTGACACATGACATTCCATCTCCTATCACCATGCCTTTGCACAGGCTGTCTCCCATGCCTTGAATTCTCTCCACTTCTCACCTGTTTTTAGAATCTCTCGCTTCCCTCAAAGTTCACCTCAAGTGCCACCTCCTATAAGGAGTCTTTCCTCAGGCCTTCTCCCTTCCCCCCAGTGCAAGTCTCCTCCCATATCACCATGCATTTATCTTACATCTATTTTGTATATATTTGCTTTTGTTCTCTTGATAGCATATAAGCTCTTCTAGGGCAGAGAATGTTTCATTTTTGTCTTGGTATCTCCAACACGCAGCACAGTGCCTGGCATATAGTAGGTGCTTAATAAATGATTCTTGGTTGATTGTGTTAGTATTCTCTGCTTGTTTTAATCAACTGTGTAATTGTAAAGATGTCAAAAATGATCTACAACAGCTTGCCTGTTTCCTTCTCATATTTTTATGAAGGATATCTATTCATACCTGTGTAGATTTTTTTGGTAGTAGCTAGGTGGCACAGCAGACAGAGTGCCAAGCCTGGAGTCAGGAAGATCATCTTCCTGAGTTCAAATATGACCTCAGACACCTACTGTCTGTGTGACCCAGGGCAAGTCCTTTCACCCTGTTTGCCTCAGTTCCTCATCTGTAAAATGAGCTGGAGAAGGACACAGCAAACCACTCTACTATCTTTGCCAAGAAAACCCCAAACAGGGTCACAAAGAGTCAGACACAACTGAAAAACAACTGAACAAAAACAAGATTTTTGGGGGGGGGTATATATTGCATAAAGATAAGAAAGCAGGCATCTGAGTTATTGTTGTTGTCCATTCTTCATTTTCAAAGAGGACCAATGACATCACAGGTGATGTCTTAAGTTGCTCATGTATTGGATTTAAATGAGACAGAGCTATGCAAAGTTTTCAGCCTCTCTCTTCCAGTCATTGAAGTCCTGTGGCAAGACAAAAGTCAAGATGACTGGTGATGGCCCCAGATACAGTAGATGACGTCCTCTCATTAGTCTTTTTTTGTGGGAAATATATTACTTGTGATTTTTTTCTTCCCCTCTCTAAGATACTTTTTAATATAATCCTTCAGTGTTCTACAGATGGTCTTGCCTCCAACACAGATTCACTCTCATTTCTATTTCAATAAATGTTTGCTGAACTGAATGTTCTCAAGCATGCTAATTTACATTTTTCCAGTAAAGAACAAATCAAAGAGTGGTTTTTTAAAAGAAATTATTCTAAACTGCTTATCTTACACATAATACATTGTAATACATAGCATTACTCACGGAGATATGGATTAAGAATCCTCTTTAACTGTTCTCCTTTGGGTGCACTGTGTATTATTTCAGTTAATCTATGAAAAAATAAGAATTCCTTCTTTAATTTGCTTAAAGCTACGTCATCTGGGAAAAAAATTACTTTCAGAGAAGAAATAAAATGATGCGCATGTTTCCCTATGCTGTCTTCACACCACTGTGTGTAGGTATATGTGTATTTGTCTAATCAGTCACTTAAAGCAGTGCATTATTATGGCAATCAGCTTTTTCTAGCCAAAATTCAATTATAGAAATGTTCTAGTCCATCATTTCTCAAATTCTATTCTATATAACCTCAGGGTTCTACAAAACAAAAATTATGGTGGCAGACACAAAGAATCACTTTGCTCTCCATTTCATATCACATATAATGTATGCATTCAGCTAACGTAGAGAACAGTTAAAACTGATCACTGGAAATATTTTGTCCTGAACCAATAAGAAACTTTTATTGATAAAACCCAATAATGTCTGTAGCACAATCAGCTGACTTTTAATTTTTGCTGAACTATCAAATGGAGAATAGCTGAACGAGTTGTGGTCTTTGAATGTAATACTGTAAAAATTATGCTGGCATAAATGATGAAAGGAACAGTTTCAGAAAAATGTGGGAAGACTTATATGAACTGACACAAAGTGAAGTGAGCAGAATCAGGAGAACAATCTACACAGTAACAACATTACAAAGATAATGAACTTTGAAAGATTCAACAATTCTGATCAATATGATGACTGAATACAATTCCAAAGGGCTCATGATATAAAATGTTCTCCACCTCCAAACAGAGAACTATTGCACTAAGTGCAGACTGAAGCATATTTTTCTCTTTCTTTTTCCTCTTTTTTTGGCTGGTAGTAGTGAACATGGCTAATGCCATATGTTTTGTATGACTTCACATGTGTAATGGCTATTGTATTTCTTGCCTTCATGGGGAAGGAGTTCAGGGAAGGAGAGAACTTAGAACTGAAAATAAAATAAGACTGAGTAACTTTGGCTGAATATGCATAAAATAATTTATCTTTCTTTATATTCTTAAGGTTGCTTTTCAACTATTAAATTTTTATGTAAATATCTATTTTGAATAATTAGGGGAAACGAAGTTTAGAGACAAGAAAGGATGTCTTTATTATTATGATTCTGACGATAAAACAAACATCCACAAACTTGGATTCAATACCAAATCCCAAATATAGAACAAATGTCAATATGACCCTAGCTATTTCAAATGCAGGTTTACTTCCAGTGATTCTAATGTATAACGTATCATTTTAAAAAACAGTTCCATGGTTCAGGCAAAAATCACAAAGGTATTTTCAAACAAACACAAGAAGTTTTAAAACAAAATTCTAGTTTTTAAAGACAAAATATGAAAAATTATAACAATTTCCCAACATACTGGCTTACATAAACAAAGGGCAATATGAACTATTGTGAAACATCTTACAAGGTGAGCTATCATATCCAATCAACTCACACTGTTCTCAATTTTAAGGTGCTGACTGCTAGCAATCACATGCTTTGTTTCTACTTACGTAAACTGATTATGATACTGGCAGAATCAAACTGATCAACAAATGCAATATATTTAAAATCGGCTTTTTGTTATTTGTTATTACAGGATATATTTAAATTGTTTTTAAAAATTTCACCGTAAACACTTTACCAAAGTTTTCATTAAAGTAAAGGAGTCTGTCATTACAAGTTCAAGAACCAATATCTAACCATGTCTTCTTTTTCTAGAGCTTACGTATACTAATTGCTCTCTAGAAGATACAAATCTCATCTGTCTTCAGTCTCTCTTACACTCAAGACATTCATCTTTCTACAAAACCAGAAATATCTAACTTCCCCTCATTTTGAGAGGAAACTACCAGAAGTAATTAAAAAATGTGGCTAAATGTCTTTAGTTTGCAACCCCAAACAGGGTTTGCCTGAAAAGGCCACATATGCATATAACTTAACAGACATACTAAACTTAATTCTAGACATTTTAGACAATGTTAGTAGACCTAATTTATCTAAGTGAAAACAGACACAAGCATTTCAAATCATAATATTAGGACAGGTCTAATTTTATTTCCCTAGCAAAATATAGCATGTTTATTATAAATAAAGCATTAATTACCTTTCCAATGAAAGCAATGGTTCCATTACCCTAGCATGATCAATTGGATACTTTTCTCGAACAGCAAACTTTACATCATCTGCTTCATCACTTCGAAACCTCAAGATATTTAAAATTAGGTATTCATAGTTGGTAAGAACGATATTCCCCTGAAATAAAAATTTAAAAACAATTTGTAGCTTAACGTTTTTCTCAAAGGAGGAAAAACAGGAATCTTCAAAGAGTTTCAACCAACACGCAGTGAAATGAAGTTTAAAAACAGAAAATCCAAACACCTTCTCTAGCTTATTTCCTTAACATCCCTTAATAATCTGATTGCAGAAACTTTAAAGAACTTTAGTTTGAAACCCACTGGAAGCACTATAATTTAAGAAACCAATCTGCACTGGTAGAGGGTGTGTCCTCGATGGCAGTTCTTCACATTGACAAAAACACAGGCACTCTTAACAGATACTCTGTTATTTCTAACAGAATACAGTAACTTACACTACTGCTGAGATAATTCTTGAGCTCGTAGGAGACAAGTTTTTAGAAATATGTATAAAAAATTTGAAGAAACATTAGGAACCATACATTTGAGTACAAACAGGCATCTCATTTGTAATTTTAATTGCAAGGTAATCCCTATGACACTAGTGTTATACACTACTTAACTTTCAGCAGCAATGGCATTAAGGATGATTTAAAGGCTGTCTATGGAGCACTACAGGCCCATACAATTTTTAATTTTAAAAATTTTAACATACAATGCATTCCTGGAAATCACAACATAAAATCAACACTAAAAATATCTATTACCTACTGCTGCCTTCATTTACTGGAATGTATTTGCTATCATTAGCAGAAACTGTCAAATAATAGACACTTAGAAGTACGAGGGTTTTTTGTTCAAAGAAGTTTGAAAAACAAAAAATATTAGGAACCTCCAGCATAGTATTTAAGAGGCTAGCCTCAAGCATATGGGTTCAAACCCCACCTCTCATCCATGATGAGTATATAACCCTGAGAAAATCACTTAACCTCTCAATCCAGGAAGTAGCTCTATAAAACTCAAGTTGTAGGCCACCTGCCTATTTGTACTGGCAGAGGAAGTTTTCTTATTGGGAAGTCCCTAGAATAAGAAAATCACAGGCCTAGTCTACATTAACGAAAATGGAGCTTTATACGGACAAAAATATTTAGAAAGGGACATAGACTAAATATGTTCTTTTGTTCTTATTTTGTTAAAGTATATTATTTTCAATCAAACTTTAAGATTCTGTGGTTGATGCCATATTTTACATATTAGAACCTGTGCATGTTAAATTTACAGTAATAAAGAAATAGCTTTCCACATGTATCCTTTGTTATTCATAATCAAAATTCTTTACAGAACTCAAACATGAATCAGAACTTTCTATCATATCATTTTGTCACTCCTATCAGACCCCTGGTGCCTGGGCAGAAAATATGGATAGTACAAACCATGAATTCCAAAAATGGAACATTTTTGCAAAGTGTGCATGATTAAGAACTAAAGAATATTGCCAAAATGAGAAACAAGTTAAAAAAAGCGAAGCTAAGAAAGGTCTGATCTAGGCATGTAATTTCATAACTTTCCCCTTTTGTTTATTATAATATTATAACTCTCTTAAAGAGCAAGAGCTCTGTGGCTTTTATTTTCCTCAAATCTCAGGTCTTGTCTTTTGTTTCATGTCTGTTTTAGACTTGTGATCTCCAAATTTTTTTTATCATAACTCATATGTAAAAAATTTCTAAGCATTTTTAATATATGCATATTTTCTTAATTGTCTACATGCTACTATACTAATAAATACGTACATCATAAAACACAAAATAGAAATACATAAAGAATGAAATTAAAATTAAATAAGATTTCATCCTAGAGTCAATAGGGAGCCACTGGAGTTTACTGAATAGGGGAATGGAAGGCCTGCGCAATTTGGAAGTTGTGTGGAGGACATACGGAAGAGAGAAGAGACTTGAGGGCAGAGAAGCCAGATGATAGGTGATGAAGACCTGAACTAGGCTGTGTAAGTAGAGAAAAGTGAATAAATGCAAGAGACATGGAGGCAGAAAGAACCAAAACTGGCAAGTGATGGAACATGTGGAGTGAGGAAGAGTAAGGAATCAAAGTCAACACTAAGGTTATGAACATAGGAGACTAGAAGGATGGTGGTGCTCTTGATAGTAATAGGGAAGTTCAGAACACAGGTGTATTTTGGAAGAAGATAATGAAATGAGATTTGTAATCTAACACAATATATCCACCCCTGCTCCTCCTGTGCAACTCACTCTATCCCACCAAAAAAAGGAGGCGGTAGGGCTTTCTCACTGATCTAATACCAGTAAACAGTGCCCAACTTCTGACAGTCACCTGCAATAGCTACAATGTCATGGGTGTGGTGGATGAAAAGGGAAACTTTCTCCATAGCACTTATGCACTTGTCTCAAGTGTCCCAGCTCTGGTTAGGCTACAATCGCCTGAGGGGCTGACACTTGGCAAAGAAGGGAGTAAGCTGGGAGTTTACAAAGTGGAAAGGGCAGAGTAGGGACTGTTAAGGGATAAAGTAAGGTACAGTTATGTTGGAGACAAATCTCACAACTGGCTATCTGGAGAGATAGGATCCAGAAGCGTGCTGGTAAATGTTTAACAACTAGCTCCCCTCCCTCCCATGTAAGCATGACATACTTTTAAGTTCAATATACATTATTAACATTTTTCCATCACTTTCTTAAGTCTATACAATCATTAAAACAATAAATCAAGTCTTGATTTACATCATTTGCCAATTTCCAAGATGTAAATGCATACAATGAAAATTTTAAAATTGGCTCTCAAGAGCCAGCACAAACTGGCAGGCCCCTGATGTGATCCACCTTTCAACCCTCCAATTGATCACACACTTCTTGGGGTAAGACCACAGACCACTTTAGAGCCTACTATTTTAGACAACTGAGGACTATATGAAATTTGACCACCAGAAACTATTATTGTTATTTTTTTTGGTGGGCTATCACTGTTACTTTTTTTGTGGACCACTGTGGGTCATTGAGAGAAAAAGGCCTCTCCAACTATACTTCACACTATAGTAATTTAATGCTGAATACATAACATAATAATTGTAATTTCTCAGAAGGAAAAAAAAAGGTTTTCAACTCACCTTATCATAAAGCTCAATGATTAAATGATAGGCAGCTTCATCACTTCCAAACTGAAAATCTACAATCCTATCCACACCAAGCTGTTTTACACTGACCAATCGACGACTCTTCAAATGCTTTCGGCACTATCAAGAAAGAAGGGAAAAGTCATTTGTATCATAAAAATGAGCTTCTAAGTCATTTATTACTGGATCAGAATTTGGGTAGTATACTTATATTCAGTTTTAAAAACTGAATCCAATAAATACTAATTAGACACCTACTATATGCAAAGTACTGAGATATAAAGACATAATAATAAAAATAATCACAAAAGCTCATGTTTACATAGTATTATGAGGCCTTAAAATAATTTTATATATAACCTTATTTGGTCAAAAAACTAGGCCATCCCTATCCTCAAGTCTCTTGGGGGTAGAGGGTAGGGAGTACATCCTACAAAAATACAAAGTAAAGTGAGGAGACAGCACTAACAACTGGTGGGTGGGGGATGGGGGTGGGAACCAGGAAAGACTTACCTAGACCTTGCCAACTGAGCTAAGCCTGGCAAGAAGCTAAGAATCCTAAGGATCAAAGGCAGCACATTACAGGCATAAGGGACAACTTGTACAAAGGGAAGGGGACAGGAGATGGAAGCTGACTTGGTCCAGTTTGGCTAGAAAAATAGAATAACGTGAAATGATGGCGAAAAAGGCAGGCAGATATGTTTAATAGGAACGTATGTGTATAGCCTATACCAGATTGTGCACCATCTTGGGGAGGAAAGGGGAGAAAAATGTAAAACTCAAAAGCTTATGGAAGTGATTGTTGATACATCAAAATAAATTAATAAAAAAAAAAGAAAAAAAGAAAAAGACAGGCAAGAGCCAGATTATGAAAGGTTTCAAAGGCCAGGCTGAAGAAATATTACTTTGTCTAAAAGGCAACAGGGAATCACTACAGTTTCTCGAGCAGGTAAATAGCACAGTCAGACCTGTGTCACAGGAAGCTTATTTTGGCAGCTACATGAAGAATGACCCGCAGAGGAGAAGAAACCTGAAGTGAGGACCAATCAAGAAGCTTTTTCAATAGGCCGTGTTAACAGGGAGCAGGTGTTAGATGTTGAGGAGAAATGTTTCAGAAGTCGGCTCACTATGACGAGGCAACTGAAGTCTCCCTGAACAAGAATCCCTTACGTGACCTACCTGACAAGCAGTCTTCAAGCCTCTGAAGAGCTCTGGGGAGACCACTTCCTATGGTAGACCATTCTATGTTTGGATAACTTCAAGTGAGAAAGACTGAATTACAACCCACTAATGTTGATTCTGCCTTCTGGGGAAAAGTACAAGTCTATCCTCTCTTCCAAGTGACGGTTGTTCAAATACTTGTAAATGGTTATTATGTTCCCCTGTGGTTCTTCTTATTACTAAACATCTTCCATTAGCCAGCCCAGACCACTGACAATGCTTCACCTTTGCCATCTCCCAGCCACGCTGTTACATAGGTGCTTCCTGACATTCTACCTCTTGCCCTGCCAACAGCAATCAAATCACCATCACTGCTTCTGGAAAAAGTATGTCTATAATAGAACAATCTATGTTTCAACTCATCATCCCTATGACTTTCTAGAACAAAACACTCTTCCCTAGCCACTACTTCCCCATAAGTAGCTGCTTCTCTTTATCTGAAGGAATTAAAAATTGAATTCCTAGCACTTAGCACAGTGTCTGACACGTAGTAACCAATTAATAAATAAATACCTCTTCATTCATTTATTAATTCAGTTCCTTCACCAGATCATCACACTGCATGATCTCCAGGCTGTTTGATGTTCTAGCTGCCCACTTCTATGTGCTCTCCAGCCTATCAATGTCCTTCCTACAGTGTAGTGCCTAGACCTGACCGTAACACTACAGATTTTAGTCTAATGGCACAGTACAGTGGGAGTCACATCTTATTAGTCCTAGACACTATGAATCTCTAAGTGTAGCCTAACACTGCCTTATCTTTCTTGGATGATGTCTCAAATTGTCAATTCACATTGAGCTCGCAGTCCACTAAAATCCCTAGATCTTTTTCACATGAACTGATGTCTAGCCACATCTCAACTTCAGCTTGTGGAGCTGATTTTTTTGAACCTCAAATACGAAAGTTGATTTTTATTTCTACTAAATTTCATATCATCAGATTCAGCTCTTAGCATTTAGTCTGTTTTGGTTTTTTTTTTTTAGGCAATTGGGGTTAAGTGACTTGCCCAGGGTCACACAGCTATTATGTGTCAGGTCTGAGGCGGCATTTGAACTCAGGTCCTCCCGACTTCGGGGCCAGTGCTCTATCCACTGCGCCACCTAGCTGCCCCTAGCCATTTAGTCCTTAACTATTCTGGTCTCTCCTCTCTCCTGAGTTCAATGATTACATATTGCAGGAAACTCCCAAATTTACATGTCTAGTCCTAAACTCTCTCCTGAACTATCATGTATTACTCTCTGGATATCTCCTCCTGGATGTTCAACAGCCAACTCAAATGTACCATCTCCAAAGCGAAATTTTCATTATCTTCCCTATAAACCTGCTAGTCCTCCAAATTTTCCAATTTCTCTGAATTACAAACACTTCTAAGTTTAATCTACATTTACTAATATTTTCTTAAGTCTACACAATTGGAAAAATAATAAATCAAGTCCCAATTTGTAGAGATTTCAGAGGTGCAAATGCTCACACTGAAAATTTAACAAGGGGCTCTCCCAAGTGTATTAGAGCTGGCTTCAGCACAAAGAAGAACTGGAAATTGGGGAGGGGAAAGGAAGCTTGGGGCTTGGATTAGAACTGGTGGCTAGGAAATACAGTAAAGGCTAACGCCTGGCAAGATAAGGCTCACCTATCACCCCATGGTGGTTCCTGGGGAGGAGAGGCCCAAGTTTTCAATAGGGAGGAAGTAAGGATGGAGGACTGAAGAGAAGCAACATGGTTTGGAGCTTGTGGCTGGGAAATCTTCCCTCACTGTCATCCCCTACTACAAAATCTAATAAATTTCATAGCATCTCACAAATTCATCCCCTTTTCTCCACTCACAAAGCTCCCTGGGGTCATGAGTCTTCACCACCTATAGGATAAAATGCAAACTCTTCAGTCGGATGTTGAAGGCCTTCCACAACCCAGTCGCCACCTACTTTTCCACACTCATTTCACGCTACTTCCCTTTATGAACACTAAACTCTCGTCAAACAGGACTACTGTTCACTACATTCAGTTCTCCATCTCTCACCTCCCGCCTTGTATTTACACAAATTATTTCTCATGCCTGAAATGCCTTCTTAACTATCCCTTTCAGAATTCTTTTCTTCAAAGCTACATGGCAACTCTTCTGGGAACCATTCCCTGACTCCCTCAATGTGAGTGTTCTCCCTACTAAAATATCCTAGAAATATACTTATTTGTGTACAAGTTCCATCCCTCCAGTAGAATATAATATGGCATTGTATTTACTTTCATCTTTATATCCCCTATTAGCACATTGCCTTTGCAATACAGCAAGTACTTAACATAGATTTATGAATTGAATTCTATTCATATATTATTTAGTAAACCCGTCAAGAAAGGAAATGAAGCTAGTCTGACTATGCTTGTTCTTAATAAAGCCATGCTGTTTTGTGATTACCACCTCCTATTCTAGATTTTCAGTAATTATCTGTTTAATAATACATCCTAGAAATTTACCAGGAATCAAATTCTACTATGTACTCTGAAGATGAAAAAATGAGGTTAAGAAAAATTAAGTGAATTTGCATAGTTTATCTTTGTTTCAGTAACACACACACAAAAGAAAGGAAAATCACATAGATACAAATGAATTAACTCTAAATGAGTAGACTGCAATTTTAAAATTTAGCTTCTCCTGTCCAAGTGAAAGTTACCTTCATGGCAAAGCTAGATGGCATCATATTCTTTGGCCATTCAAACTCTGTTGTATGAATTCGTATACCAGATTCAAGTAAAAGTGTAGCTTTAAAGTCTGGTCTGTGAAAAAAAGAAAAAAACCTGTCTTAAAAAACAATATCTGCCAGGGAAACAATGTGAAAAAAATTAAGGTAAAAAACTAACAATCTCAGATTTAAATAATCAGAATAAGTTAAAAACACGAAATACTTACTTTTGAAGGCGTATAAGATATGTCTTATTATCCACATCGTAAATATTGTGTACTCTCATTCCTAACAAGCTGTAAGGCAAAAGAAAATATGTAACAAATCACATTTTGCAGGACTGAGAAAAACAGTACACTCGGTAGGCTGCATCAATAACATACACAGATTTACAAACTAATCTAATCTCTTAATTTCATAGATGAGGAAACAGCTAGACAGGTTAAGTAACTTGCATAAATTTACAGAGCCAGGACTTGAGAAATAAAAAATCTCATTTAGCAGAGCTCTCAGGTCATCTAGTCCAATATATACCTGAAAAAAAAGCCCCATTCACATCTTTGACAAGTTTTCACCCAGCTTGACTGCCTAAAGTTGTCCACTCTGCTTCTGGACTGCTCTAACTGAAATCTTTTCTTCTTTCTATGCTGAAATCTGCTAATCTCTAACTTCCATTCATTCATATTACCCCCGGGGTCCAGCTTCTTTTCCAAATGAAAGCCCTTTAAATATATGAAGAAATATATATCCTCCTCCCCTCTGGTACACACAGGAGAAAAATCCCCAGCTCCTTCAATGGATCCACATATGGTATGGTTTCCAGTCCCTTCCATTATGGTTGTCATCCTGTAGACTCAATCAATCTAAATTAATGTTTTTCCTAAAATGTCATTCTCAGAACTATACCCTTCCTTCTCTTTCTGAACACTATGCCTCTCCTAATCCTAATAAAATCAGATTTTTTTTTTGCTACCATGTGACATTGTTTATTCACAATGACTTGAGGATAAAGAGATCTGAGATGTAAGAATAGAGAAAAGGACTCCGTGACAAGAGGCAATCCTAATACTAACTATTCTTACATCCTAAATTTATCCTTATTCTCACATCAATGTGAATAAAGTGTCACAGGAGAGCTCTCCCCCCCCAACACCCCCCCAAAACCCCAAACAAACCTGATTTTGGACTGTATTAGGAAACTAGTATAATAAGGCATGGTAACGATGACTCCCATTTATTTAAGCTTCTCTTTTTAAACAGAATCTGTAATTTCATCTCCTACCGACACATTTATTTAATCGTCTGTAGCGCTACAAAACTGAGTGTCAACACTTTAAGTTTAACCACGTCTAAGTGTCAGCGAGCTGCTGCCCGGTGCCACCGAGAGGTTACCTCGCCCGTGTGGCCACAGCCCGGGTCAGGAGCTCTCCCTGACTTCCAGGCTCGGCTCACGTTCACAGAATGCTTTAAAAATGTTAAAGGGTTTTTAAAAAAACCTCGGTGTCCGCAGGGGAGTCCGCCCAGGAGTCGCGGCCGGTGGGTGACAAATTCCGAGGCGGAAAGAGCCCGTTCCAGGCCGGGCGGGGTCGCACGAGCTCGCAGACCGCCAATGCTCGTCCTCACGCCCACCCCCACCCCGCGGTGGTCGGCCACCTGCTCCCCCCACCCCCGAGGCTCCGCTTCCCCCGAGAGGGGCCTGGCGTTATCAGGAAAGGCAGAACAGAGCTCAGGTACTCGTCGTACCACGGTAGGCCTCCCCCGGCTCCCCACGGCGCCCGACCTACCTGGCATTGAACTCGGAGAGGATAGCGCAGATATCGACGGAGCTGAACCGAGTCTTCATGGCGAAAGACCCCGAGCCGCTCCACTTCCTGCCCCGCTCCTGCTCAGGGCCGCCCGTCCTGACAGACTCGGAGCCGCTGGCGGCCGCACGCAGGCGCAGTAATCAAACGGACGGCGGGCCGGCGGAGCCAAACTTCACGGAAGCTCGCCTCCAAGTTAGCGGCACTGCTGTCTCTTTCTAGTTCCTTAAGTTAGAGACAGAGAGTCTCTGGTCTACTAGTCTATCCTCCCGGACGAATATCCTGACTGAATTCAGATCCGGCAGCCTTTGTTTATTTTTCTTCCTTTACGTGTGCCTTCCGAACTTAAGTCCTAGCGACTCCTGCTGGTACAAAAATTCTTTGCTTTATATTTCTTGATAATGTTGCGAAATGTCCAGCAGAGGGCAGTACGGAGCAAAGAGAAATTTGTGTTTTTGCAAGTTGCGCTGTCAATTTTAACAGAGAAACGTAACTTTTCCCGTTTTTGTTTAGAGAGCAGAGTTCAACCAACAACTCTACACGCGAGTGTTTTGTTTTAAGCATCATCTGAGTGCTAAGCTCAACGTTTCGCTGAATCTTTTTTGCCTTTTGTTCCAGGCTCGAGTAATGTATGGAAACGATTTACCCCTATCGTGAAGCCGCCCACTTCTCAACCCTTCAACTTGGTGGATTTGTTTTGGTTTTTAATGGGATGCATAAGTGCAAAACGTGGAAAAAGAGACCGCGTCTCACTATCTTGCCCAGGCTGGAGTACAGTGGCTATTCACAGGCGCGATCCCACTACTGATCGGCACGGGAGTTTTGACCTGCTCCGTTTCCGACCTGGGCCGGTTCACCCCTCCTTAGGCAACCTGGTGGTCCCCCGTTCCCAGGGGGTCACCATATTGATGCCGAACTTAGTGCGGACACCCGATCGGCATAGCACACAGCAGCCCAGAACTCCTGGGCTCAAGCGATCCTCCAGCCTCAGCCTCCCGAGTAGCTAGGACTACAGGCGCGCGCCACCACGCCCGGCGACGGCCCAGCGCGAGCTGCGAGTCCTCGAGGCTGTGGACCCGAATGACGTAGCCTGGAGAGGGAGGGACGCAGGAGCTGGTTAGAGTGCCGCCTCTGTTCTATAGGTGGCGGTGCGCCTCTAATGCGGCGAGGCCCGTAGGGACAAAATCGGGGCCGGCGATGCGGGAAAGGATTGTGCACAGCGCTGGTTGCAAGTAGCATGACCGTGAAGCAGGTACGCTCCGCTCGTTTTCATGGGCTGTCCTCCCGTGCTTGGAGTGCTCTCCTTCTTCATGCTTGCCTGCTGGCTTCCATCAGTTTCATCTCTTGCTAGAAACCGATCTTGGGCTTCCTTAGTGCTCTCCAATTTATCCTGTATATGCCATTGTTTGCATGTTGTTCCCTCCCATTAGAATGTAAGCTTCTGGAAGGCAGGGACTGGGTTTTGCCCTTTTTTATGTCCCCATGGCTTAGCACAGTGCCTATGGCATAGTAAGCACTTAAGTGCTTATTTGACTTGTGTGGCTTCTGAAAACAGTGCAAAATAAAGGAAAAAAGGATCTCTAAAAATATTTGCATCAGTGGCAGCATTTGTTTTTAGCCTCCCAGTTGTTACTAGTGAGTTGAAAAAGGATAATACTTTTAAATGTAGAGGTTTTATTTATTTTTAAATCCACTCATTCGTTGCCACACCTAGCAGCCAAAGTTTACTTTTCGAAGTTTACACTTTCAGTGCTTCCCCTGACTGAACGTTAGAGCTGGCCAGACCCTAATAGATAATTTAACCCAAGCTCTTCATTTTACAGACTGAAAAATTGAGAGAGGGAAATAACTCTCCCAAGGTCACACAGCTATAGTATTGTCATGGGTTCTTTTTATCTTTTTTTTATCCCAACAACAATATTCTCTACCAAGTACTCAATTTTTCTTCTTTATAAAAATTTTCTTTTGTCCCATTTCCTTGTAGTGGACCTCCAATTTTAACTATTCTGGGTGAGTGCCAGATAACATGAATGAGGAATCCATGACAAGATGTTAATGGGTATTCTTGTGTTAGTGAAAGGTATTTATTTGCCTTTTCTCCCTCCCAAGTATCATTAACAGCGGCTACTTTAACCCAACAGTGGTGACTTTTAGTGGTGAGAATTTCCAGCATTGTGACAAACTGGGAAAAGAGTTTTGGGAAAGGTATTTTTTACTTTAGATATGCTATATACACCAGCTTAGGGTAGAATTTGCAATGATTGTGGAATCAGGGAAATAAAGAACGATATGTACACATAGAAAAGATGGGTGTTTGAATGCCAAATATGAAAAACAAAACAAAACAAACACCCAAAAAACCCAACAAAAAACAAACTTCATTGTTATAGTGGTTCTTGGCTTCATGTTTCCCAAGCATAAGCATTCCATAATTAGCAGCAGACCCTCAGTATCTGGTCACTTTATATTTTCCCTGTTTTCCCTAGTAAAAGAGGTGATCAAGGGAAGATACTGATCTGCTGAACTGGGACATCTTCTATGGAGCTGGACATTCATTTCCCAGCCAGCTAAAACTTCCCTGGACTTTTCCATTAACCCTAAGAACCTCTTCATCTTGCAAGATTTCTTAAGCCTGGGAACTATTACTTTATCCTTATCTTCTCCCCTCTGGCCTCTCCCTCTGATTGGAGGGTGGAGGGCTCATCTCAGAACCTTAAGAGAGGGCCCAGGCCAGGCACCTCTTAATTTCCCACCCCCTGCACTCTTATGGACTAAATCATGCTTCAAAGACTAGTTTCTTTCCTTCCTCTTCCTCCCATCCTTTCCATCTCCCTTTTGTGCCTTGTCCTCCCCAATTAAGTTATAAGCTCCTTGAGGGCAGTAACTGTCTTTCTTCTTTCTGTCTTTTATCCCCAGCACTTAGCACAATACCTGGCATATAGCAGGTGCTTCATAAATGTAGCACATTCGTATCTGCCAGACATTGAGGTCTGTGCTCTGATTCCTTTCTGTGGGATGTGTTCTGGCCCCTTACTAAAGGACATTCATCTTGTTGAGATGTTTGGTCACCAGGTATTCTTAGCCAAGTTTAAATCTGATCAATCCAGCGATTTGGGATTATGGTTAGAATTCAATGAAGTAATCGTTGATCATAAAATGCAGTAAAAATTAATTTACTTATAACAAAGGAAAACAGGACATAATTCTCAAGGTTAAAAAAGATAACAATTCTGATAAAATAGCTACTCCCTTTCCCATCTACATTCAACACAGCACCTGTCCATGCTAGTTTCGGAAAGGCAATCCTACAACACCATGGGAACCCAAAACCCTAAACTCTAAAACCTCCAATGCCAGTTACCCATAAGCTGGGCCTTTTATGCCTCAGGAAGCAAGGAAGTCAAATCAATGACAGAACCCCCCAATCCTCTTAAGGAGAAATCAGTCCAACCTAACTAAAACAGTTGCTATGTTCCTACATCTTCTTCCCTTCTTACCTCCTTGCTAAGGCCCCATAAATTTTTTACGGGACTTCCCACCACTAAAATATTCTAAAAATAAATTGATAGTGAGGGGGGAGGGCTTAATACAAATGATAAAAACATTAAAAAATACAATCTTCTTAAAATTCCTATAATTGGAATTATGTCAGGGTAAGTTAATAGGGGCATCTTGGAGGTATAGTGAATAGAGTGTGGAGCCCGGAGTCAAGTATGGCCTCCAACACCAACTAGCTGTGTGACCCTGGGCAAGTCATTTAACCCTGTTTTCCTCAATTCTTCATCTGTAAAATGAGCTGGAGAAAGAAATGGCAAATCCCTCCAGTATCTTTGCTAAGAAAACTCCAAATGGGGTCATGAAACTGAAAAACCAAGTGAACAACAATAACAAAAGTTAGTGATAGGTCTCCTAAGGTAAAATCAACCATTGTGGCCAGCAGCAGCACCAGGGACACCATCAGGTCTACAGCACAAATAATGATGCCTCCAATACATTAGTCCCCATCATAGATCCCACTCATCTGAATATCTGTATTACGTAAGAGGTCATAGGTCTCTTACATGAAGCCTGTTCCTGGACCTGAGTTGACACAGGTTACCCCCAAACTGCCAACCACTCAGGATTCCCTGTCTTACCAACCAAAACCTTTCATTCCTTGACAGCCCAGTCAAGGGAATGATAACAAATTTTGGTCCCTTTAAGAGGCCTCTCCTGAGGATACACTTCCTTCTGTGGGGAATGAGTGGATTCCCCTTCTCCTTCCTCTATGCCCTCACTACCAAGATAAGGAAAAGACCCCCTTTTCCCAGATGAATTTCCATTTGCCGTGATTACAAAAGATAGTCTTACTTCCTCCATATCATTAAAAAGTAAAGCACACTCCAATAATTCCATCCCTTATTGTATAAAAAGTTGCATAGAATTTTCTGAGGGAGCAGAAATCACAAAGCCAAGGTGACTTTGCATAGAGAATAAAATAAGCAAGGGTCAGAGAAGTCAGTCTGCAGCAGTTGAGGACTGATACATGCCCGCATGACATCTCCATGTAGAAGACACTAGGGAGAAGATGATGGTTCTCCAGGAAGAGAAAGCTAGGGAGCTGATTTCAAGAGAATCATGAGATTGCTTGACTTCTCAATGAGTGCTGGTGACGCTGGAGGGAGGGAGAGAATTTGGAACCGAAAATTTTTTTTTAATGAATGTAAAAAAAAATTAAAATAATAAATAATTTAAAAGGGAGAATCATAAGGATATGGAAGGGAAGGACCTTTGGGAGATGGACTGTCAAGCACATATCGACATTCTTTAACCGGTTCCAGTTGCTACCAGGTGATGAAGAAGAGGTTACAGAGTTATTCCAAAAGGATTGTCAGCTGCCTCCAAAACTTTTGCTTCAACACTCCCAAGGCAGAGTGGCAACCAGGAAAGGGAATGAAGCCTCTGGTCTTCTGAGTCCTAAAGAGGACTCCTCAGCATCTCACTGTTTTCAGAGTCCAGGTTTGCAGCATTGGGAGTCACAAAGAGAGTAGAAACTTCCTCTGCATCCCATTGTTCCAGAGTACTGTTTTTTCAATGTAGCATCAATTCCTGGAGAAACAAGGAGCAACTTCTGGGAGCAACCTTTGGGAATCCAGAGCAGCGGGGCCTGAGATGCAGGCTCATCCACTTAGACATGAAGCTGATGGGACCAATGCTATGTAGGAACTAAGTCTTAACTTTATTTCCTTTCTCACCCACCCCCATCTTCCCACTGAGGTAGTAGAGTGGGAATTATGCCCCCTTGGAATATACTTATACTTCCTGTTTCTTTGGAGTAAATATTCTTTATAAAAGCTAATCTGATGTTAAGTAGTTAAATGGAACTGGCAGTGCTAATAGCTGGCCCACTGACACATGGCGGCTGAAGTCAGTGGCAGAGAAAATAGATAGCTCTAACTCCTCAAGGAACCCTGAGGAAGCATTATAGCAGACTGGCCATCAGAGAGTGAGGCCAAAGCATATATATGTTACACAACTAAACACATAAATAAAAATTCTGAAAAAAGAGATTAACAAAATTAAAAATAAAAATGAGTTAAAAATTAAATTAGCAGCTGGTTTTTAAAAAAATTAATAAAATAGATAAACTACCCGCTATTGTTTTTGATGTTCTGTGGTATCTGACTCTTTGTGATTGTGTAGACCAAAGCACACCGATACTGTACATTAGGATTTTCTTGGCAAGGACACTAGAGTAGTTTGCTGTTTCCTTCTCCAGTGGATTAAGGCCAACAGAGGTTAAATGACTTGCCCAGGGTCACACAACTAGTAAGTGTCTGAGGCTAGATTTTGAACTCAGGTTTTCCTGACTCTAGGTCCAAAGTTCTGTCCTCTGAGCTGCCTAGCTACCTCTTAAACCACAAGCTAGTATGATTTTAAGAAGAGAGGGAAATGAAATTGCTGCTATCAAAAATGAAAAAGAATTCACAACAAAGAAAAGGGAATTATCAGAATATATTTTGCCTGATCGTATACCAACAAAACTAACTGAAAATGAAATGGGCCAATATTTACAAAAAATATAAAACACCCAGTTTAACAAAGTAAGAAATAGACATTTAAATAATCCAATATTAGACAAATAAATTGAATGAGTTATAAATGAACACCCAAAGGAGAAAAATTTAAAAGCAGATGGACTTATATAAGTGAATCCTATCAAACATTTGAAGAACAATTAATTCCAATTGTTCCTAGCACATAAAGTGTTTCCAAAAATAGGTAAAATATTGATTTGAGAACTGATTGGTATGCTGGGGTTTGTAAATTCAGAAAGACAAGAATTCCTTTGCAACCTTGAAAAGGGTTTCAAATATCACCATCTTTGAATCAGAGGGGGAGTTTGAGTCAGGGCTAGGATTTATAAAAGACACACACACACACACACACACACACCCCTTCAAAGAACATGGACCTAGGGGAAGGAATAGGGAGAAGGTGTCCCCCTCTACCCTCCCACTCCCCCAATCCCTACCTCTGCCCAGGCTGAGATTTAACCAACCAAACTGAAAGAAGGGCAGAGCTGCAGCAGAGAAGGGATAGATTAAGGTGGACCATTGAACTTTTTTTTTAATATAGAATATTTTATTTTTTTTCCCAATTATGTGTCAAAATTATTTTTAAAATTTTTTTGAAGTCTTAAGTTTCAAATTCTATCCTTCCCTCTCCCCTCCCTGAGCTGGTAAGCAGTTAGATATGGATTATATATGTACAATTATGTAAAACAGTTCCATATTAGTCATTTTGTACAAGAAGATGCAAATGAAAAAAAAGAACCAAAGAAAGTGAAAAATAGCATGCTTCAGTCTGTATTCAGACAATATTGACTCTTTCTCTGTAGGCAGATGGTATACTTCATCATTAGTCCTTTGGGATTGTCTTGGGACCATTGAACTTTTGAAGAAATTGTGGCACAAAGGACTTGGGCTGAGGTAACCAGTTACCTCTTTAAAGACGGAGGGAGAGGAAGGTAGGTGGTGCAGTGTATAGAGCACCAGTCCTAGAGTCAAAAGAACTGGAGTTAAAATCGACACTTGACACTTACTAGTTGTGTGACCCTGGGCAAGTCATTTAACCCTACCCCTCCCCCCAAAAAAAAGACTGAGGGAAGCTCCTAAACCTGTCTATATTTTCCTCGACTCTCCCTCCCTATACCTGCCCCCAGTGGACACTATAATATACTCTGCTTGCTTTTTTTTTAACCCCAACATTTCTTGATCTTGCCTCAAATATATGTTTATCCCCAAAGTCCTTTTAAGCTATTAAAGATTTCTGGGATTTCTGGGATAGAGAAGCCTATATCATTGGCTGGAAATATACATAAATTTAGATTAGGGGAGACAAACTTTGGTCTAACTATTAAGAATTTTCCTGATAAATGTTGGAGAGGATGTGGGAAAATTGGAACACTAATATATTGTTTGTGGAGTTGTGAAATGATCCAACTGTTTTGGAGAACAATTTGGAACTATGCCTAAAGGGCTACAAAAATGTGCATACCCTTTGATCCAGCAATAGCACTTCTAGGGCTATATCCCAAAGAAATCAAACAAATGGGAAAAGGACCCACATGTACAAAAATATTCATAGCAGCTCTCTTTGTGGTGGCAAAGAATTGGAAATTGAGAGGAGGCCCATCCATTGGGGAATGGCTGAGCAAGTTGTGGTATATGAACGTAATGGAATACTATTGTGCTATAAGAAATGATGAACAGGCTGATTTCAGAAAAACCTAGAAAGACTTATATGGTCTGATGCTAAGCGAAGTGAGCAGAACCAAGAGGACTTTGTACACAATAACAGCCATGTTATGCAATGACTAAGAATGTTAAACTGAACTCTTCTCAGCATTACAAGGATCTAAGACATCTCCAGAGGCCTTGGGATGGAAAATGCTGTCCACATCCAAAGAAAGACCTATGGAAGTCGAATCGCTATCACTTATTTTTACCTTCTGTTGGGTTTTGTTTTATCTTTCTGATGGTTCCTCCTATTGGTTTTAATTTTTACTTACAACTTCACTAATGTGAAATATGTTTAATAGGAATGTAAATGTAAAACCTATATCAGATTGTGCGCCGTCTTGGGAAGGGTGGGGGAGGAGTAAGGGGGAGAAAAATTTTCAACTCAAAAGCATATGGAAGTGATTGTTGATAAATCAATAAATTAATAAAATTAGAAAAAAAATATTAAGAATTTTCCTAACTGGGCATTTAGAGACATCATGATTGTATCACTTTTTATTTTATATGAATACCATAAAACAAAATAGCTTCATTCCCTTCCCAAGCCATACCTCTAAATCTAACTCCTGGACTTTGCCACCATGACTCAACTGCCTTCTCTGAGGGGCCTTCTCACCCTGGAACATCTCTCTCTACCTTGTCTGTCCCCTTTACACACTGGCAAGTTCTTTCCAGGGCCCAGAGGACAGGGCCAGGCTGGCCAGGCTTCATTTCCCTTCTAGACTTTGCCACCATGACTCAACTGCCTTCTCTGAGGGGCCTTCTTACCCTGAAACATCCCTTTGCATACTGGCCCCACCTTTTTTCCTCATTGGTGAGTTTCTTCTAGACATCTTCACTTTAGGGTTAGCCTCCAGCTAGCCATGATTCATTCCTCTCCAAGCTGTGTTTCTGACTCTCCTGACACAACGCCTCAGCATGGGTGTCTTCTTCCTTTGCCTCATCCCCTGCTTCTTAGCTTCCTTTTATGTATTATCTTCTTACATTAGAAAGTAAGCTCATTGAGGGCAGGGACAACTTTTTTTTTTTGCTCGTATTTATATCCTGTAAGGGAAACTGAGGAGGATAGATCCTCCCCAGTTCCCTAGAGTAACTGCGTCATGACCTGACATAAAGATAAATGGGAGTTACCATGCATGGCCGAGGTGACCATGGAGACGGAACATTAAATAACCAACAAACTATGTTACCTGCCAAAGCAATTCATCTCAAGGAACGTTTTTCTTGAGAAACATGTGTAACTGTCCAAGGAATTGATCACTTCTTGGAGACTTACACAACAAACAGGTATTTGGGGCTCTGATCAAGCCCCAACCTATGTTAGAATGTGTGCGTGTCCTGGACAAGGGCTCACTAAGGATACGTACACAAAACAAAATATCAAGATTGTTTTTCCCTGGTTTATATAGATATAAAAAGGGTCATTTGGAAGGGGATTTCTGGAGTACTCTGATGTCAAAGATAAGGATGCCGAATCCCTATTGTGGTCACAAGCGGATCATGTGGACGACTTGTGTTGAGTCAGAGCAGCACGCCACACTGTTGCTTCCCTGACCAGACCTCTTGGCCGTTCTTGAGTCTCCCCGGTCTATTAAGTAAGAGCTCACCTGGTCAGTAAGTGTGTATCCTTTCTTTTCTTATTCCCTCTTTTCTTTATTTTGATTATTACTTATTATATTGAATGTTACTATCACCTTTATTTGTGTGTGTTTTGCCTTAATCATTATTAATCATTGTAAAATAAATGTGACAATTTGATAAGTTTATATTGAGTACATGTCATTATATCTTGAGATCCAAACATAAATTGAAACTGCGCAGTCTGTAATCCTTTTGATTACATATCCCCAGCCCTTAGCACCACATCTGCTACTTCATACGCGCTTAATCTATGCTTGTGTCTGACTGCCCTCAGAAGAGGGCCATTATATTGCACCTAGCTTAAAAAGGGTGATAACTGTACTGGGGTGCCACTTCTCCTGGAAGAAGGAGGCAAAGAATGAGGGAATTATCAAAAAGAAGATCATACTCTAATCCACCTCCCTTGGAAGAGATTGGCAAGGTCTGGGAAGGAGTCACCTTTGCTCTTTTTTAGTGTGGAGGAGGAAGCAGAAAGGATTAATTCTGTCAGCCAACTCCAAACTGCACAGTGACGATCACCAACTCTTAGGAAAAGATTACTTCTATGAAATATGCTCTTGATAATTAAATAAAGAAGAGAAAAGACAGAGAAAGATAACTATAGATCAATATCCCCAACAAATATTGACACAAAATTGTTATATAAAATGTTAACTAAAAAGACTCTGGTAACATATCAAAAAGTTTATATATTACAAATAAGTTTGATTTAAACCAGAAACAAAGAGTTGGTTCAATATTAGGAAAACCACCAATGTGATAGACAATGACAAAAACATACTAACAACTACAAAAAAAAATTAAAATCCTATGATTATATTGATAGAGGCAGAAAAGCTCTCAACAAACACAATACTTATTTCTGCTAAAAATACACAAAAAAAGTATAGGAATAAATGAACCTTTCCTTAATATGGTAGAACTGCCCTATCAATTAAGAACAATACAAACCAAATGAGATTAATCTAGTTGGATACCACATTTCTAGTTACATATGTAGCTACCTAAAAGTTAAACTAAGTTTCTCCTACAGGGTTTTCAGAATTCCAGCTATTGGCAGCAATCTTAACATGAAGTGGAACTCTGTAATGGACATTGTGTCAATGTCCTTGTATTAATTGTATTTGATTTGAATATCTTATTATTGTTGTTCAGATGTGTCTAACTCTTTGTGACTCCATTTGGGATTTCCTTGGCAAAGATACTAGAGTAGCTTACCATTTCCTTCTCCAGTTCATCGTACAGAAGAAGAAACTGAGGCAAACAAGATTAAGTGATTTGCCCAAGGTCACACAGCTAGTTAGCATCTGAGGCCAGATTTGAACTCAAGTCTTCCTGTCCACTGCACCACCTAGCTGCCCTTGAATAACTTAGTTCCTAGCAATAAACTGTCATAGATGTCAGCTTATAATCAAACTACCTTATTAAGCCTTTTTTTTTTAACCTGTTCTTTTTGTTTTGAAAAGGGTAACCATCCAGAAAGTCCTGTTCCAGTCATGGGTTCATCCTACCAAATCTAAGTATTCCTTTTGAGGTCAAATTTGCCTCCATGCATTATTACCTCTAGATCTTGTGGCCAAATTTAGAATATTTAAGTATAACATTAGAGGGCATGGATTTTTGTTACTGCAACCTTTCTTGGAGTTTGTCTCTATGAAAATGATAGTGTTGAACTTACTGTTCCTTCTGCATTGTAGCTACTTTTGATGGTATCTGGCCTGGTGTCTCAAATATAGACATTTTTCTTTCCCCCAAACCTTTTTAGTTTAAAGCTCTTTTGATTAGTTTCCCAAGGCACTTTAAAAATGCATTTTTACGAACTTTCGTTAGGTGCACTCTGTCAGTGGTCAGAAGTCTGTCATCCTTATATTTTAAACCACGGTGCAGAAATGCAAGACATGATATTTATGTATTCGTGTCTCAAAGTAGTTTCCTGCTCCTTGCCTTTGTGACGCTTGCCATTAATGGAATGCAAGGAAAACAAAGCCTTTTGCTCAACATGTTATAATCTTTCACAATGCTTCTCAGATAGCTCCTGGAAGTATTATTTATGCACATGAGAATGACCAGAAGTAGACAGTAGAAATCTATTTTGAGAAGTTTTAAGAGGTTCTCTGTTATTTCTGTGATACATGCCTTGAGAAGACAGCAAACCTCTCAATTGTTATCAGGCACATAAATAGGGAACCACTAATTTCCTGTACATTTTTCTTCTTCCTCTGATTCTTGCTAGATGATGTTTTGACTTGTAGCTTCTGTGACTCTATCGTCTTATTCTTCAGAGGAAAAGCCAGTGCTTCTTCCTCAGAGCATCAAGCTCCTTCTTCTAAAATGGATCACTAAAGAGATGATGGAAAACATCTACCTAGAAAAGTAGTCATTACAAAGAACATGTATGACTCTGTCAAGAATAGGTCATGACAGATGACCTAATGTTCTTTTCTAAACTAAACCTATAGATGAGGGGAAAGCAGTAGATACAGTTTACCAATATTTTAGTAAAGTTTTTGGTAATCTATGTCATAATATTCTTAGGGTGAAGTGACTTGCCCAGGGTCACACAGTCAGTAAATGAGGCCAGGTTTGAACTCAGGTACCCCTGACTCCAGAGCCAGTACTCTGGCTGTACACAGTACACTGTGCTACCTAGCTGCCCCTGAAGTAGTTTTAAAAAAAATTTCTTAGGTCATTTGGTAGAAGAGAGGGAGCTGTAAAGATCCCTGTCCAAGATCTGGGATGTTTATATAGGATTTAGATAAGGGTACCCCCCTACACAGTTAAACAAAGTTGCTGAGAGCGCAACTTGAAAGCAAGGTAGATTGGGACATGTACAAGTAATTATAAATGTTCAATAAAATTTGGATGAAGCCAAAATACAAAGGAATACAAAACACAATCTTGGGTAGGCCTATTGCAAGTACTAAGCGTGGTAATTCAAAACAAGAATGCTTCAGGTGGATCCAGGACCTGGGAGAACCCAAAATACCTTGTAGCCATCTCTAGCATTCCTAGAGAGTTACTGGATGACATTCTAGGTATAGACAATCTTTAATCATATGGGATTGGATTTAAACAGTATAATAACTTTTCCCAAATAATATAATAAATCATTTTTCCTACAAGGTAAAGAAGTGTGGACTAATACATGACATATTTTTCTAGATTCAGAAATGGAAGAATTAACATATTGCCAGGATGAAGCCAAGATGGTAGAATATCTCCTCAACACAACTCCTCTACAGCAATCTAGAAAATATATCAGAATAAGCCCTGATCTGAAAATCCAAGAACAAATAATAAGTCATTATTTCCACCCCAGGTCAGCACAGGGAGAAAGACAGAGAGATTTACAGACACTAAGGATCGAGTCTGGCCAGGGACATTGCGGTGAAAGAAGACCAGTACTGTGCACCAGATCAAGAAAAAGTCTGAGATCCACACAGGGAGTTCCTGTCTTTGTGTATGGTGGGAGAGAGGTGCAAACTGGAAATTCTTTTGTTCAGCACCAACTTCTAGGTCACAGATCCAGAGCAGACCGAGGAGGGGTCCCATGACTAAGAGCAGTATTCCAGGGTGAGGGTGAGGAGTGCTAGGTTGTGTGCTCAATGAGGAGCAAATTCAGAAGCAAAAAGTAGCTCTGCTGAGGAGCAGAGCAAGATCTCAGTTTCAGCCTCCAAGTCAGTCTGAAATCTGCAGGAGAATAACCAGGGCAGGAATTCCGGGACAAGGGGAAACCTATAATTCTGTTACTCTGAACCAATAGATCTTTCCAGCTGACTGATAGCGGCTGAGTTCAGTCACTAACTAGTGACAAGACAAGCGTGTTGCTTAGACTCAAACCTAGGTCAGGAACTTGCAGAGCTCTTGTTCTGCAAGCCTTGTGTGGCTAGCTATCATTTAACCTAGGATGTGTGTAGACATGCTGATCCCAGACGTCCTCCAGGGGAGCTGGGGATTACTTCAAGGAAACGTTGGGACCCCACCTAAAGCCTGTGCTTTAGGTTAGTCCAATAGCTTGTGTTTTGGCTTTACCTAAATTTTACTGAATGTCTGTAGTAACTCTAGCAACTCTATGGAAACTGCCCCTTTTGTAAACTGCTTACTTGCAGGCCACTCAGCTTGTTTGAACTCTATATAATGTGAGATTTACAGAGATTCAGGGGTAGCCAGCCACACATTTTTCTGGCTTTCCCCTCTGCTGAACCCACTTAATAAAATTGTTTCTAAAATGTTTTTTCTGTTTCAGGTTTATTGACTAACCACTCAGACCGGGAGGACAGTGACTAGTCTTTAATGTGGATCAGACCATTTTGGGAGCGCTAAAATCTTGCAGGTCTCCAGTCTGAACTATCCCTGAGATCCTGGAACAAGATAATACTCAATATTTCAAGAAAACATCAAAAGGACCCAAGAGGACACAAGGTCAGTCCAGATATTCCCTCTAGAAGTGCATAAAGCATGACCCTAACATAAAGTCCAAAGTTAGAAAGTAAGCTGGAAGAATGAGTGAACAAAAAAAGAATCCTACCATAAAGAGTTATTATGGTGACAGGGACATTCAAGTCACAAATCCAGAAGAAGATAATGACCACAAAAATCTGCAAAGTCTGAAAGAAAAACATGGCTTAGGTAAAAGTTCAACTAGAATTCTTAGAAGAGAGGAAACAAAAAGGACCTTGAATGAAAAGGAGGATTTCTAACATTGTTCACAAAAAGATCAGAGCTATATAGAAATGATGAAATAAAAATATAGGAGTCAAGAGCAGCCAGGTGGTACAATGGATAGAGTGCTGGGCCTAAAGTAACCCTTTTCACCTCAGTTCCTCATCTGTAAAATGAGCTGGAGAGGGAAATGGCAAACCACTCCAGTATCTTTGCCAAGAAAACCCCAAATGAGGTCTTGAAAAGTTGGACATAAGTCTGAACATAACAACAACAACAACAAACATGAATAAGCATTATAAGGGACTAAGTAGAGAGAAACTATGTTTTATCATGAAGAGATGATACATATATCCCCACAGAATTCTGTTATAATCAGAGGTAATGAGGAAAGTCTAGACAAAGGGCATGGGACTGGTTCTGTTATCTTTTGATGATCTTAAAAGAAAAGTAGAAAGGAAGGAGAAGAAGAGTATGCTAGGGGAGGTAAGGGGAAAGGCAGGGCATGGAAAATTATCTCGTAATTAGAGTGTGAAGTATCTATAAAAACAAGATGAAAATGTAGGAAAGGAGTGGACGGTACTTGACCTTCACTCTCATATGAACTGGTCAAAGGATGGAAGAATATACACAGACAGTTGGATACAGAAACAAATTTGATTAAACAAAGAAACAAGAAGGAACATGACAAGTGAGTGGGGAGAACAACAGGGAGAGTAGATTAAGAGACAGATTAGTATTAAGCAAAACAAACTCTAACCAAGGAGGGTGAATTTCAGAGAAGGGCTTAAAAGAAAAGAAAGGATAAGAAACTGTTGTTAGGCTCTGGATGAGGGAAAGACAAGAGTACCTGCAGAGTAGAAACACCAAACCTAAAGCAGTGGGGCTGAGCTCACTCCTCTTTTTAACACCCTTTTCTTCTTTATAAAGAGGGGACAGGAAAAAGAGAAGGAAAGTATAAGATAGTAGTATAGAGGGAAATATACAGTAAATAATTATAAGTGTAAATGGGGTGAACTCACCCATAAAACAGAAGGTGACAGCAGAATGGATTAGAAAGCAGAATTCAACAATGTATTTTTTTTAAACGAGAAACACCTGAAACAGAAAGATGTAAGAAAGTTAAAATAAAGGGTGGAATCAACATCTATTATGTATTACTTCACTAATGTGAAAATATGTTTAATGGGTATGTAAATGTAAAACCTATATCAGATTGTGTGCCGTCTTGGGGAGGGTGGGTGGGAGGAAGGGGAGAAAATTTTTCAAGTCAAAAGCATATGGAAGTGATTGTTGATAAATCAAAATACATTAATAAAATTTTAAAAAAACATCTATTATGTGTTAAGTAAAAAGGCAGGGGTAACAAATATGATCTCAGACAAAGCAATAGCAAAATACTTAATTAAATGAGATAAAAAAGGGAAACTATGTATTTACTGAAAGTTTCCACAGACAATCTTGAAAGGTACCATAAATAAATATGCACCAAATGGCATAGTATCTAAATGCTGAAAGGAAAAGTTAAATGAGTTACACGGAGAAATAAATAGTTAAACTAAATTAATACTAAAAATAGGGGACTTGCCCCCCAGAAAGTATATGGTTTACATCAGTCCAGAGGAAGAGTATCATGAGGTGGATAGGCAGGGACACCTGGCTCAGCCCCTCCCTAGGGTCCACGTCAATTCCCCTATTCTGTAAACTTGCCAGGTCCCTAGAAACCATCTGTGTGGGCAAGGTAATTAGCCCTGGGAAAAGAGTTTGTTTGGGTTATGGAGTTACTAAACAATGAACTTGGCTTGCTGAGAATTGCAAGTTTATGTATAATATAGAAATTATTTCTAACTATTGGTCTTTATAGTAGGACAAATTTAAATTTGAGATGAAAAGAAAAACAAGTAAATATGTTAAGTGAAATCTCTCATGTATGTGAGTCCTGATAAATTTTTATTGCCTATTTCAACTCCATGAGAGTAAACATAATAGCCCTAAGCTGTGATTAGTGAAACTTGCCATTTTAGGTAAAAGTTCTTGGGATTTGTAACAGATTTTGTTTTGAGGTTTGAGTTCTGAATTCAGGTATAGTTGTCTGATGGATCATAATAATCTGTCAATAATCAATAGTCAATAATACAACCGTTTGAGAGAAATGTCACAAGCTACTCAGAGGGAATGTGATCTCAAACTGTTACAGGTGGAGTTTTGCATCTGGGAAAAGCCACAAGGACAACTTTGGCATCAGCCTAAGGTGGGATCCCCCTGACTTGGTTTCCCCAGTGTGTTCTTTTGAAAAGGAATGTTTCCCACCTGGCTATTCTGAGCCTGGCTATGAGGTGGAATTGTTACTGCATGTTCGGTTGCCAAACTGTGACTGAAATCAAACATAGCTAAAGATACTTTATCCTGTCATATATGTGCCCTTTGGCTTAAGCCTAAAGGACCAGTTTGATGCTGGTATAATCAAGTTCCTGCTTTTTCCTTTTATAGCAAATTTCTATAATCAGAACAAGTGATCTGTAAAAGACATGAGCACAATGCAAGTATGTAAGACCTTGTGTTTTCAGTTTGAATGTGTAGTAATTACATATCCCAAACAAGTTAAGTAAATTAGTACTCAGGCTTGTCTTCTGCCTGTCTGCATAGTCATGTGAAAGATTAAGTCTCTGAAATAGCTCATCCTTTCTGAATAATATGGGAATAATTAAGCAAAGTTAAAATAAAGTCCTTAAATGTTTCAAAATAATGTAAGAATAATTGGGTATTGGTATAACTGATTGAAGGACTAGCTGTTATTCTATTAATTACTGAAACTAAATCACAAACATCTTAGGTTGGTTTGGGGAACAGAATTTCAGAGTAATCAATTTTGTTAGAGAGAAGTAACTTATGGAATATTTTCACATTAGTGGAAAAGTCAATTTCATTTAAGTTTATTACTATTGTGCAAATAATACCTGTTTCTACTGCGTGTCCTGTGGCACAAATATGTTTTATTATAAGCACCTTATCGATATGCACTGTTTTGGGATTATTTAAGTATCCTCCTGAATCTTTTATTATAATTGGAATAAAGTCAGCCTCATAAGTAAATTTACTTGTGTAACTATTGAACCCAGGAATGGAAAGCTTCTACCTGCAGACTGTTGTTACTTATATTTTAATGTACAGGATTAGATCCCTAACAGCATCTGATCCTCCTGAAGGAATTGGAATCAGTGTGGAAAAGTTTGACAAAGCAACAAGATTGGATCATCCTGTATGTCAAATATAAATGATTCTAATGAGGCATGTAAAAAAAACCCCTAAATTTTCTCAGACTTTAAGCAGTCTGGATGTCCCCCCTTATAGTTCTTTTGTTAAGATCCGATCTAAAGTTTAAGCTGGTCTTCACAATATGAACTAGTTATTGGGGAAGTAAAGTTTAAGAGACTGTACCAACTTGTATTGACATTTGTTTTGTAAAGGGAACATCTAAGGAATCTCTACAAGCAACCTGGAAGCAGAAAAACAATTCTGTTGAAGAGTTGCCCCTGATTTCTAGATTGCCCTAAGAAAAGATATTCCAGAGACCAGACAACTACATGGGACATCTAGATTCCGAGATAAAATTTGCTAATTAAATGGGCATTGGGGGTGGGTTGATGGTCATCATTGTATAAATCTTCCATTGACAAAAAGGGGAAATTGAGAAAGTCAAATTGTTCTGATCCCATTTTGTAACTGATTCTATTCTCTGTCACCTCCAATATGTTGCAAAATTGCCCAAGCCATGTTTATTCATCTCTGAACCAAGTTCAGAAATTCAGCTCACCCATTAATCCCCAAATGCCATTGGTTCTTCTTCACCTCCCTAGGGGTGGGATGGAAGAAATATGTAACAATTGTAATTTTCTTGTTGGTCATGCTGTTTTCCTATCTGTGCTTTTATTGCTTATGTGGTTTATGCTTATAAATGAGATCATCTTGGCTGTACCCATAAGGGCCCTAAATCACCCTAGTATAGAGTCGTCCCAAGGACACTGCAGAAGATATTAGGAAAGAATGTACGAGTGGCTTTTCAGGGATGGATTGTATGGTTCATATTGGGAAAAAGCCCTAAAATACAGTAATAAATGAAAAGCCATAAAAACTTAAACTCTGTGAAAGGTGGAAGTCCGGACATGGTGACCTGTTTACAATTATATTTTAAACACTGAATCAAAACATAAGATACTATGACCTATGAAAGCCAAAACAAGAATATTGTGATCTATATGTGACTTGTACATGATCCATACACAAACTTATGTTTGGCCATAACATTGGCTTAACTTTCAAGCTCGTTCCCAAGCAGAAATCCACCAGTCAGTAGTGATGCACTCTCTAGCTACTCCTGCCTTTGTTTTCTATAATTACCACAGGGATTTTGGGGTTCTTCAGTGGGGGATCCACAGAATTGTCTGGCTGCCTCCCCAGACTGAAGAGTGCCCCTTTTTGTAAGTATTCATAATGATTGATTAAACTGCTATCTATAATCAATCTAGACCTTCATGACTTCTTCCTTGGGTATAAAAAGAATACTCCACTGTTATGGGAGAGGTACAGAGTTCCCCAAACAGGGGAATTCTGGACCTTATAATCAGGAAAAAGGAAGGTTGCAAATGATATCTGTGACCTTCAGGAGGAGGTCTCTAAATTAAAGATGAAGAAAGAAACCAAAAGTCAGGTGAAAACTTTACACAGACGTGAAGAACTTAAATAGGCACTAAAACAGACTTCCACTTCCTCCTCTGCCTTTAGACCTTCTCCCTCAGAGTACCAAGCCCCAAGCCCTTAGAGTGACTAGGCTTCTTCCATTGTAAAAAGTCAAGCCATTGGAAGAAAAATTGCCTCCTCTGAAAAATTAGTCTGGCTCAAATTGTTGTGGCATGGAGGGTATAGAGATTTTTCCCCCTATGGTATCTCCAGTGGGGGCCCTCATATTGTAATGGCCTTTTATCCTATAGAGATCCTCATAGATACTGACGCCATTGATGAAGAATGGATGGGTGGGTCCCAGTGTCCTGGCTCCAAGGTAAAGAAAAGCATTTATTGGGGTAACACATCCTGTGGGCCTGCTCCACGTGGGAGAGACAGAGCTCCAGCTGGCCCTACTCCATGTGGGAGGCAGAGTGGGCCCTGCTGCCCAAGGGAGGCAGAGCAATTAGCCAGGTTAGGTGTCCAGTCTAAACACAGCTTGATAGGATAGGGAGAAGAGGAGCAAGAGAAGGGGAGGAGGGGCAAGCATGGCTCTGGAATGTCTGGAATATCAGGTAATCTGGAGGTGTCTTTGTGATGCAGCTAATCAAGGAGAACAGGAAAGGGGCAATGTCACATAATTTGGGGATGCTTTGTGAAAGTACACAGATAAGTCCACAGTGGGGGACTTCACTGCACAGTTGTAAGGGAAACTGAGGAGGATAGATCCTCCCCAGCCCACTGTGTAACCATCTTATGACCTAACGGTGTAACTGCCTCATGACCTGACATAAAAAATGAAATGGAGTCATCAAAGCATGGCCAGGATCAAGGAGACTGGAACATTAAGTAACAACTAAACAATGTTGCCTGGGAAAATAATCTATCTCGATAGATAGATAGATAGATAGATAGATAGATAGATAGATAGATAGATAGATAGAGGGCACAGGGTGAGTTGAAGATTAAGTTGTCATATCTGGAGAATAAAATTAAGGGATGAGAGAGGATGATACTTGGAGAAGAAGAAAGGGAGAGGTAGAATGTGGTAAATTATCTAAAAAAAACAGAAAAAAAGTCTTACAGTGGAGGGGAAATGGGGGAAGGTAAGAGGGAATGAGTGAATCTTATTCTCATAGGATTTGGCTTAAGGAGGGAATAACATACACATTCAATTGGGTATGGAAATCTGTCTTACCCTACAAGAAAATAGGGGGAGAAGGGGACAAGAGAGCAGGGGGATGATAGAGAGGAGGGCAGATTGGGAAAGGGGGTAATCAGAAGTAAGTACTTCCGAGGAGGGACAGGGTCAAAAGAAAGAACAGAATAAATAAGAGGGCAGGATAGGATTAAGGGAAATAGAGTTAGTTTTTTACAACATGTCTACTGTGGAAGTGTGTTGTGCACAACTAATTCAGCTCACCACTAGAGCCAGGATCCTATACTAACTCTGAAGGGATAAGACCAGCTTAACCTTCTATCTCGAATGCGCATTGATGAGGTGGGAGACAAGATGGAAGCAACTCTGTTTATTTTTAGCAAAGCACTTATATAGTAAAATAACAGGAACTCCTTCTCAAGTTACAATGACGCATAGCCCATGCTGTGCTCAAGGACAGTGCGTGCACATCCTGTGCACTTATCTGACTCCATTCCCAGAATAGACTGCTAATGACCATACAATAACTAGGGGAGTTAAAGATTGTTAAAGATCCATACAATGGAGCACCGAACCAGGCGACCTTTGCTCAAAGATCAGCACCGGAGAGGGGCCTTCACCCATCAGTGAGATCTCTTGAACAGCCTGTGGCCCTCTACATCCTTATAGATCCCTAACAGAAGTGTTTTGCATAACTGCACATGTATAACCTATATTGAGTTGCTTGCCTTTTCAATGAGGGTGAATAGGGAGGGAGGAAGGGAGCACATTTGAAACCTAAAGTTTTAAAAACATATTTTTAAAAAATGTTTTCACATGCTACTAGGAAATAAGAAATACAGGAAATGGGGTACAGAGGTCTATCATGCCCTACAGGAAAATAGAAAGGGAAGGGGATAAGAGAAGGGGGGAGAGAGAAGAGAGGACAGACTAGGGGAAGGGATGCTATCTTGGGGTGGGGGAGGGGTGAGATAGGGTGAAAATTTGGAACTCAAAATCTTGTGGAAGTAAATATTGAAAACTAAAAATAAATAAATATATATTTAAAAACAAACAAAAAAAGAAAATAATCTATCTCAAGGAACATTTTTCTTGAGAAAAGCATGTAATTGTCCAAGGAATTGATCACTCCTTGGACAATTACACAATAAAAAGGTAGTAGGAGCTCTGATCAAGCTCCAGCCATCGTTAGAATGCGTACCTACCCTGGATCTGAGTTCTCACCAAGGAGACGTACACAAAACAAACTACCAAGATTGTTTTTCCCTGGTTTACATGGATATAAAAAGGGTCATTGGAAAGGGAGATTTTGGAGACTGTGGTTGCAAAGATAGAGACACTGATTCTTTGCTGGAAGCGGATCACATGCATGGCCTTCGCAGTGTCCCGGGGTAGGACCCTCCCCGATGCCTCCCTGACCAGACCTTTTGGCCTTTCTCCAGTTTCCCCAGTCAATTAGGTATTTGAGCTCACCTGGTCAGCAAGTGTGTATCCTTTCTTTTCTTATTCCTATTTTCCTTTATGTTGATTATTACTTATTGCATTGAATGTTATTCTTATCTTTATTGCTTATGTGGTTTTTAATCATTATTAATCATTGTAAATAAATGTGATTATTTGTTAAGTTTATCCTGAGTACCTGTCATTATATCTTGAGATCCGAACCTAAATTGAATCTGCAAGTGTGTAATCCTTTTGATTACAATAGTCTTCTTTGATCACTTTTCTGGCTGGTCACTTCCTGTATCTTATTTCTTATCTCACATCCTGCCTACCCCATCTGCCTCAAACACTCTACCTACCTCATCATTGCCCTCTCATGAAATATCCACCCAAATGCTTTTGGGAGAGAGGGGTGAAAATCTCTTCTTTTGGAGCTACTTCCTGCTGGGAGGGGGTGTAGAGCTATGCCTGCCTGAGTGGAGGTGGGGAGCGGAGTAAAATGAGGCTGAAGCAGTGTCCAGGGAATGAGGAGAGTGTAGAACAGGTATTTTTGTCGTATGACTATCCACAGGTGGACAGACGATAGTTTAGAAGACACAAATCTGACAAGCAAGTTCGATATGCAGGGCCAAAATATAAGGAGCATTCAAAGGAACGTCAGAATAGAGGGAAACAAAGAAAGAAACCAAGAGTCCCGTGATGCTATTATTTACTTTTGACACACAGGATTATTTGATCTTATTATTCCTCAAAAGTTTCCACTCTGATTCCAATTCCTTTAGGAGAATTAGATGCTGTTGAGGATCTAACCCTATACATGTAAATATGAGTAACAACACTTTTTCTGAAAGTTAAAAAAGTATGTTTCAATGTGTATTCAGACACCATCAGTTCTTTCTCTGGAGATGGAGAGTAGTTTTCATCATAAGGCTTTCAGAGTTGTCTCGGATCTCACTGCATTGCTGAAAATAGCTGTCATTCACAGCTGATCACCACACAACATTGCTGCTACTCTGTACACTTTAAATCAGCTCATGTGAGTCTTTCCAGGATTTTCTGAGAACATCCTGCTCGTCATTTTTTTTAATGTAAATGAATTAATTTATTTTTAGTTTTTAACATTCACTTTCATAAGCTTTTGAGTTTTCAATTTTCTCCCCTTCCCTCTCCCCAAGACAGCATGCAATCTGATATAGGCTCTATATATACATTCATATTAAGCATATTTTCACATTAGTCATGTTGTATTAGAACCAATGGGAGGAACCATGAGAAAGAAAAAAACAAAACAAAACAGCAAAAGAAAAAAAGAGATCAAACAGTATGATTTGATCGGCATTCACACTCCATAGTTCTTTCTCTCGATGTGGTTAGCATTTTCCATCATGAGTCTTTTGGAGATGTCTTAGATCCTTGCATTGCTGAGAAAAGCCAAGTCTATGAAAGTCATTGCTCAATGTGGCTGTTACCGTGTGCAGTGTTCTTCTGCTTCTGCTCACTTCACTCAGCATCAGTCCATCCAAGTCTTTCCAGGTTTTTCTGAAGTCCACTTGCTCATCATTTCTTATAGCACAATAATATTCCATTACATTAATGTGCCACAACTGGTTCAGCCATTCCCCAATTGACGCACATCCCCCCCATTTCTAATTCTTTGCCACCACAAAAAGAGTTGCTATAAATATTTTTATACATGTGGCTCCTTTTCCCATTTTTATGATCTCTTTGGGATACAGCCCTAGAAGTGTTATTGCTGGGTCAAAGGGTATGCACATTTTCATAGTTCTTTGGACATAGTTACAAATTACATTTCAGAATGATTGGATCAGTTCACAATTCCACCAATGCATTAGTGTTCCAGTTTTCCCACATCTTCTCCAGCATTTATCATTTTCCTGTTTTGTTATATTAGCCAATAGTCCATTTTGCGTTTCATAATGTTCTCTATCTCTTGTTTGGTCATAAATTCTTCCCTTCTCCATAGATCTGACAGGTGAACTATTCCTTGCTCTCCTAGTTTGCTTATCAGCCTTTATATCTAAATCATGTAGTAACAACACTTCTGCAGGTAGAAGCTTTTCACTCTTGAGTTTAATAGTTATACAAATGAATTTGCTTATAACAGGCGGACTTTACTCCAATTATAATAAAAGATTTGGAAGGACACTTAAGTAATTAATTCCAAAACAGTGCATATCAATAAGTTGTTTATAATAAAACCTGTTTGTACCACAGGACATGCAGTATAAACAGGTAGTATTTCCACAACAGTAATAAAACTTTAAATGAAATTGACTTTTCCATTAATGCAAAAATATTCCATAAGTTACCTCCCTCTAAGAAAATTAATTGCACTGAAATTCTCTTCCCCAAACCAAACTGAAAGTGTTTCTGATTTAGTTTCAGTAATTAATAGCCAGGTCCTTTAATCAGTTGTTCTAATACCCAATTATTCTTTCATCCTTTTGAAACATTTAAGGACATTATTCCATACAGACATATATCTAGTAACAGGCAGGCAAAAGCCCAAATACCCATTTACTAAGTTGTCTAGGAAATAGAAAGGAATATAATTTTAGGCTGAATAGCTCAGATCTTAAACACACATTTTATTATAGTAGCTCAGATGTATCCCAGCCTTAATGTATGGGATAGTGATTCAACACTGTGTTTGTACCTTTGTTTCACAAACTTCTTTTCCCTTTGTCTAATTATTCCCAGATCATTCAGAAAGAATGTCCTATTCCAGGGATTTAATCTTTCACATGATTATGTAGGAATGCCAATTTAACCAGTTGTTTGGAATATGGAATAACTGCACATTCAGATTGAAAACAGCAAGATCTCACATATTTGCATTGTGCTTATATCTTTTACTGACCCCTTGTTGTGATTATAGAAATTTGCTATAAATGGAAAAAGTAGGAAAATGATTATACCAAGTATGAGAGGATAAAACATCACAGTTTTCCAACCATGCAGTATCAATTCTAACTGATAGCCAGACTCAGGATTAGTCAGGTGGGAAACATTTCTTTTCAAAGGCATGCAATGGGGAAACTGAGCCAGGAGGATCTCATCCTAGATTGAGGCCAAGATTGTCTCCCAAGTTTTTTCCTCCCCAGATGCAGACCTCCCTCTGTAATAGTGACATTCTCTCTTAGCAGCTTGTGGCATTTCTCTCCGATGGTGGGTTGTTGTCTATTGATTATGCATGGGTTATTATTGAATGGGATGTCGCAGTGAAGACTCCTCAGTGTAATTAAGGTTTGGGATAAGGCTGAGTGGGATGAGGGTCCCGTGAAAACGTCTTAGAAGAATAAATACAAATTGTATTAGACTCAAGGCAGGCATAGCAGCCTGACAGGCCTAAGTTTCAATGTACTAGAAACCACCTGATTTACGGGAATTCAACCCCAAGTACACCCCTCCCCCCATTCCATTGTTAAGTAGTTAAAGTTTGCCAAGCCTGAAACTCCTGAAGAAGGCCCCCCGCCCCTGTATTCTGTTGATGCACCTGTTGCTATGTTTCGGTCATGGTGACCTGGCTATACAGTGGTCTAGCTTGACTGCAATCTTTAATTGCTTCTTTGGTTAACTTCAGCAAACTAAGAAATATATTAGATATTATTGTGTATTGTTTTTGTTTTCTGTTTCTATGGACATTGAGAATGTGAGCCAAATAATGGCCAGTTGGTGGGAGGGGGAGTTTGCCCATTAGGGTATTTAATCAGGTCCTTTGTTTCTGTCTGTGTTGGTGGAAGGACACCCAAATCTCGAGGTTTGATGTAATAATAATAAATTAACTTTCTGTTTCTCCTTGGATACCTCTGTGTGTGTTTTTTTTTAAATTTGAGTGGCATCCCACACATTATGATCCATCAGACAATTCGAAATAAAATCAGTTATAGTCCCATTAGCTTTTACCTCAAAGAGCAAGTTTCACTAATCACAGCACAGGGAAGAATTTTCCAGGATTTACATCTCAAATGTAAATTTCTCTTGGTGTAAAAGCCAATTGTTAGAGACCATGTTTATATACTTGCAAATTCTCAGCAAGCCAAGTTCATTGTTTAGGAACTCTATAACTGAAACAAGCTTTTTGGCAAGTTTACAAAACAAACGGGGATCCACAGGGACCCCAGAGAAGGGGCTTCCAATCCATCCCATCTAGCCTTAGAGCTGCTGTGAGCTGTGCCTTGTGAGTAGCTTTGGGGACTGCTTCAAATGGGCAGAACCAATCTGGATAAGGCTTTCACCTCATCCCCTCCTACACACACACACACACACACACACACACACACACACACACCCTCCAACCTCACCCCCCACAGAGTAATCAATTACCAGCTTTAGGTTTTAGCATTAAAACAATAACTAACATTCTTGGAATTTTCATAAGTGATAGCCAAATTGTAACGCAAACAATAAACTTCAGATGACATCAATAGCATTTTCCAGATCATATAAAAAAATATTCATATAAGGATGGGTTTACCAGTTGGCCAGCTGGCCTCCCACCTCCTGCTGCCTTGGTCCATCTCACTTTCCTCTCTCTCCACAGCTGCTTGGGGGATAGAGGGAATGGGGGGAATGGAGTGAGCAGGATATGCTGAACCTGGGTGATACTTCCAGGCCTTCCAGGCAGGCTACAGGTTGCCCTGGGGCCCAGTGGGTCCCACACTGTAGCTGCCCCGCTCCTTCCTTTCAACAGGTGGGGGAGGGTGAATTGGAAGGTAGGGGAGGAACAATGAAACTCTCTTTTCCTAGTCTGATCTGGAATAAGAGGGATTAACAGAAAAACCTTGGGCTGTTTGCAATCCCCCACACTGAGATACCCTCTTGACTCATGTGAAGGGAGTGATGGGATTGTAAGGAGGTGTTTCCAAATACCTTAATGATCAATTACAAAACTTCCAGAATCTGCTAAGATATTTTTAGCTGTTCTAACTTTTCACTGTAGTCTTCTTAGTCTGGTCAGAGCCAGGACTACAAGAAGAAGAATCTTAAGAATTTTTCTTTGAACTTTTACCATTTTTCTTGGTTCTCTAGATCGTATTAAGGCTAGGCACAAAGCTTTCCTTTTCAAAGTTTTGGAGACCGAGCTTTTTCTAGTTCTAACACAACCAGGTCTAACCTAACGAAATGTCAGGGAAGTCCTACTGAGTCTGGCTGTGAGGATCTAGAGACTATGAGGCCAGGAGAGAAGGGGGGAATCTTTCAGGCTAGGGCATGGGGATGGGGAGTCCCTCCATGAAGGAGGATCCCAGTAGAGGGAGGGAGTAAGCCTCAGTAAACCAAAAAACACTTGCAGTTTTCCCAATTCCCTAGCATCCAAGAGAATTGAGAGAAGTGGGAATATGCTTCCCTACAGGGCATCTATCCTCTATGCTGTGGAAGGTGTGCCCAGGTCTATGACCTCAAACCAAACCATTGGACCTAGAGCCTGACAGCCTGGTAACTGTCTGACCTGAATGGAACCTGAATGTGTCAGGCCTGAAGAGCACCTCCAAGCCTTCCCAGGTGCTTGGAGAGTGACCCCAATTGCAGAGCAAGAGAGGAAGCTCACATACCTTCTAGTCTTTGCTGGAGAAGGGCTTGAGGGGATTAGGCAGTTTCTCAGTCAGGCAACCATATGTTGGTGGTTTATGGGTTCAAGGTGCTATTGTGACACCAATAGAAGCGGGAGAGATTTTAAGAATCTGAGCAATTTAATGGGAGCAAGATGGACACTTTTATACAAAAAGACTGTGTAAAGATCTGGATGGGATCTAGGGGTGGCAAGTAGCCTGGAGTGGGCCAGGTGCAAACAATGAGGGCCACAGTGAAAGGACAGTTAAAAGGATTATTGACTGGAATGGTCTGGGTGCCTCAGGCAAACACCAGAGATCTGGGTTCAGGGGCTTTGGAGTCCAGGTCCCAAAGACATGGTCTTTTCTTTTTAGGGGTTCAGATCCCATCGCCATCACAAGCATGATTAATGAAACTTGCTATTCAAGGTTAAAAAATTTTATGGGAGTATAATTGATATTATTCTGAGGCTAATATTGGAACATAACCTGAAATTATAATCCAGTCTTTGAAATATCTCAGAATGTTGTGGGAATAATTGGACAATGTTACAGTGGTTTGTGAGACCATGGTATAAATCTATTATTTAGTGAGGTTAATCAGAAACACTTTTTGTTCCATGTTAAAAGAATTATCTCACGGTTATCTTAGCAAAGAGTGACTTACAGTTTATCTAGTGTTACCTCAAAGAGACACCCAATTTTACTTAAATTTGTTGTTTAATATTGGATTAACACTTGTATAAGGATCATGTTTCAATATGCAAGCAATTCATATAAGGGTTTGAAGAGAATTTGAGTGCAGCAGTCCATGTGAGTGTGATATCTAGTTTTATATTCCCTATTATTACCTTCTGTTAACATGAACATCTTTTGGGAAAGTTCTTTTCTGTGGCTATTGATGTTTTACACCACTACCCTAGGCTGCCGCGGTCATTCAGACCTTCTCTTCAAGTGTTGCCTTAGATTATCCTCTGCCTTTGAGAACCAGGTGCCCAACTCAGTATAGTCCACTGAAGATTCCTTTGGTTGTTGGAGAAATTCCTGAACTCATCTTGACCAAGAGGAGGAAGTGTTGCATGTAGCTGATTATGAGCTGATTGCAGCTGACCTTACAGACTACAAGCTGACTGAAGCTGACCTTGTCCCAGACCGATAAATTGCCTGAGGCTGACCAGATGTTACCACCTCCTTCTCCCCTGTGCCCCCCTCCCCCAGTCTTTGGTTATTTTATAAATATTAAACTCGCCTCTCCCAAGATTCCTAAGCTTTCTCTACTGACTTTTAATTGTTATGAAAAACAACTTACCTTGTAAAACCTTGGAATGTCCCAACCCCCTTGCAGCTGCAACTGGACCTTTCCAAGAATTGTACCCTTCTTCCTCCGCCCTACTACTCTTTTAGAACCCTAAGCCCAACCCTCTCCTTGGGCACCCCAGTTTGTATTGTTGCATGGCACCCTGAGCGACAACTCCTTTGCCTCTACTAAAGATCCTAATTTTTGCTATGTTGGCTGTCTTCTCTTCAATTCAGGTTGACAATATAGTGAAGACCAAGATCAAAATCACAGTGAAAAGGAAGCTGCAAGATGTAGTCAATGTATTGATTTGTTATCTCTTGACTACATTCATTGGTTACAAGGGAGGGTTTTTATCGGGCTATTATGGAGTAGTGAGCATTGAGAGTTACAAAAAATAGGAAAAAAACATTAATAAAATATTTTAAAATCCATAGAAGAGAACAGAAGAAAGAAGAGGACATAAACAAGCAGTGGATAGAGCACCAGCCTTGGAGTCAGGAGGACCTGAGTTCAAATTCAGCCTCAGACACTTGACACTTACTAGCTGTGTGACCCTGGGCAAATCACCTAACCCCCATGGCCTAGCCAAAAAAATGAATAAACAAATAAATAAATGAAAATTTAATATACACCTAAAAAAACTATGTAACAAAAGTTTAAAATTTCACATATAATTTTTTCCTTTATTCTTTCTATATTGAAATGTTCATGTTTATTAAGTTCATAATAAAAAAGAACAATTTTTAAATATTGCAAGTCAATACTTTCTTGTGTTTAGGGAAGATTGCCCTTTACTAAGGTAGAATTCTGTAAGAGAACAGTACCCATTTCAGCAAACAGAGCTAACAAGCAAGCAATTGTTGCTAGAGGTCACTAAGAGACCTATGACCAGGAACAACAGATCCCTAAGGATCCCACAAGTAGGGAGGATGAGGAATCTCACAGTGATCTACAGTGGACTCTATATGTGGTATAGTCTAAATCAACCTAGCTCTGCAATTGGTGAGGTCCAGGGGTTCTGGGAACCCTGACATTCAAGAGCAAAAGACGTGGGTTCTGCCTTGAATGAATTCCACTCAAGCCTTCTTTCAGTCAGAGACCAGGTTTATTGTTTCACTAATAAGAGCAGCCAGACTCTTAAGGAATCTGAGAGATTTAAAGGGGGTGGACCTTATATACAGAATGACTGGGGGAAGATCTGGATATGATCAAGGAGTAGCCAGCTTGGGGTGACTGGGAGGTAACAGAAGAGGACCAGAAGGAAGGGCCGGGTGTCACAGGCAAACACCAGCGACCTAGGCCACATGCAAGGGGTCTAGATGGAATCAAGGAGTGGTAGTCTAAGGTGGGGCCAGGTGCAGACAATGAGGACTGGAGATTGGGGCAGGGTCAAAGCCACAATGCAAGGACACTTGAAAGGATTAATACTGAGATGAGCCTCAGGTGAACCAGGGCCATGTGTGGAGAGTTCAGGGGAAGATGGGGGCAGTGAAGATTTCCAAGGCTTATACCCCAGAATCACATGTTTGTTGTAGTTCAGTCAAGTCTGACATTTCATGACCCCATTTGAGGTTTTCTTGGCAAAGTTACTAGAGTGGTTTGCCATTTCCTTTTCCAGCTCATTTTATAAATTAGGAACTGAGGCAAACAGGGTTAAATGACTTGCCCAGGGTCACAAAGCTAGTAAATGTCTGAGGCCAAATTTGAACCCAGGTCTTCCTAACACCAGGAAAAGTGCTCTATCCACTGGGCAATCTAGTTGACCCTCTGGAGTCATAGGACCAAGGCTCAAATCCTGCCTTTGCAAGTTGACATGGACGCCAGCCCAAGTACCGACACACAAGTCTATAAATACTGATGGACAGCCTGTAGCAACTACTAACTCTAGTATAGGAGCTGGGAAATCAGTCAGTGATAGGAGAATTGGGCCTATTATTAATCACTAGGTTAAGTTAAACTAAGGTAAACTTGAAGATATAGTTACACATGTATCTAGCTAAAAGTACTAGAGATTGCCCAGGTGAAATATGCCTTGCATATCATTGCATATATTTATATCTGCGCATGTGAATTGCATCATATTTGAGTATTCTTATTTCTTATTTTACTGTTATATTCTTTGACTATGTTTTGTGTTATGTTCATGCTATAGAAATGTCTGTTGTTTTGCATATATGCTATTGCTTATAGTTAAACTGTATCTTATACATAGGTCTGTTTGACGAAAAATTCTGTAAATTGTTGTAACCTGTCAACTAGATTTTATTTGTGCTAAAAAAAAAGAAAAAAAGGAAATTCCTTTTATTTCATTAAATATCCACTCCTACCCAGCCCATGTCTCCAGTTCCCCCGCCCCCCAAGGATTACACTCAGTTTTGCTCATGTTATTCTGGGTTGTAATCCTAGCTCCTTTGGCTTCTGGAATATTATATTTCAAACCTTCTAATCCTTTAACATGGAAGTTACTCAATCTTATATGATTCTGACTGCGACTCCACAATATTTGAGTTGTTTCTTTCTGACTGCTGGAAATATTTTCTCCTTGATGTGGGAGCTCTGGAGTTCAGATATAATATTCCTAGAAGTCTTCACTTTGGCATCTTTTTCAGGAGGTGATCAGTGGATTCTTTCAATTTCTATTTTATAATAGATATTTTATAATTTCTTGAAATTTTATGTCTAATTTCTTTCTTTGATCATGGTTTTCAGGCAGTTGAATAATTCTTAAATTATCTCACTTCAATCTGTTTTCCAGGTTAGTTGTTTTTCCAATGAGATAGTTCCATTTTCTTCTCTTATTTTATTCTTTAGACTTTTCTATTTTATTATTGATGTCTCATGGAGTCATTAGCTTCCAATTGCCCAACTCTAATTTTTTAAGGAATTATTTTCGTTAGTAAGCTTTTGTGTTTCTTTTTCCATTCGGTCAATTTTGCTTTTTAAGGAGTTCTTTTCTTCAGTCAATTTTTGTACCACCTTTTCCATTTGGCCTATTCTGCTTTTTAAGGTATTATTTTCTTCAATTTTTTTTTGCACTTCATTTACCAAGCTGCTAATTCTCTTCTCATGATTTTCTTACATTACTGTCATTTCTTTTCCTAATTTTTCTCTACCACTCATCTCTTTCTTTAACTATTTCAGAAATTCTTGTTGGGCTTGTTTCCAATTAGCATTTCTTCTTTGAGGCTTTGCTTATAGCTGTTTTCACATTGTTGTCTTATTCTATATGAGAGAAATTATTACTAAATAGCCAATTATTGGGGAGGTCTAGGGTTTTTTCCTTCCCATCTCCTCATTCTCACTCAGGTCAAGTCAGCATCTGAAGGACGTTGTTGATAATAAGATTAGATTAACTTTCCCCTCAATCTTGTTCAGACCCTACCCCAGTGGGGAAGCCCATTATGTTTTATTCAGGCTTGGGTAGGAGGGGGAGTAGATCCTTTGTCCAGATTGCTTTAAGTGAAGGTAGTCTGAACAAGAGATGTCTCTTGATCAGAGTCCAGACCCTGAGACCTCATTAGAATAAGCCCACCTCTTATTATAATATTCATTTTCTCATTACTTATTAACCAATCAGAGTTGATTTCTACTCTCAGGAACACCCACTCTTCCAAGGGCATATAAGTGTTAAGTGGATTCCATGAGGAGTCTTTGCATTTGAGAGTTCCACTGACCCCTTTTATTAATTACACTTTAGCATGATTAATAAAATGATTGATTACCCAGAAACTATTCTCTCAAATTTTTTATATGTCACATATGTCTTGGTTTTCCCTGCCTCCTATAGTAGTTTTTATGGTCAAATTCTTTTTTTGTTTTTTGCTTATTTTTTCAGGTTATATCTTGACTTTGAATTTTTTGAGCACTCTTCACCTAGGCATGGGAAGGTACAACCCAAGCTTTAGGCTTTTTTATGCTGCTGTTTTTAGATGTAGTCCTGGGGGCCTGGAAGGTTTTTTTTTTTATTAATTTATTTTTAGTTTTCAACAATCACTTCCATAAGCTTTTGAGTTTTAAAATTTTCTCCCCCTCCCTCCCCACCTCCTTTCCCAAGAAGGTATGTAATCTGATATACATTCCTATTAAACATATTTTCACATTAGTCATGTTGTAAGGAAGACTTGGAACCAATAGGAGGAACCAAAAGAAACAGGGGGAAAAAAAGAGCAAATAATATGCTTTGATCTGCATTCAAACTCCATAGTTCTTTTTCTGGATGTGGATAGCATTTTCCATCATGAGACTTTTGGAGATCCTTGCATTTCGAGAAGGGTTAAGTCTATCAAAGTTAGTCATTGGGTGGAGCCAAGATGACGGAGTAAATGCTTGCTTGAGCTCTCTCCCCCAAACCCCTCCAAATACCTGCAAAAAATGGCTCTAAACAAATTCTAGAGCAGCAGAACCCACAAAAAGACAAAGTGAAACAAATTTCCAGCCCAAGACAACCTGGATGGTTGCGCTGAGCTGGAAGAGGAGCACAGTCAAGCATGGACAGTGCAAACAAAGACCAGGCCTTGGCAAACATGGAGCAGGCCTCAGGGGACTGAATCACAGGCAGCTGTGGCAGTTCCCAGACTTCTAAACCCACAAACACCAAAGACAACTTAGAAGGTCAGTGGGAAGGTTCTGTCTAACCATGGTGAGAGAGGAGCTTGCTCTGGCCCCGGGGAGGGGTGCCTGCCTTCAGAGGTCTCAGCTCACAGACCGAGGGGGAACTGAGTGGCTGATCAGAGAGGGATTGCAAGGATCTCTTTGCTGATGTTGAGGCAGGATTCTCTTGTTTTGCCTGTGCTTGGATCTGGGTCACAGTTCTGGGTGGCGGTCCTAGGGCAAGGAGGAGTACTGGTGTGATGGAGCTTGTGGTGGCAATGGAGAGAGAATCCTCCTCACAGTTCCAAGGCAGAAAAGAGTGCTTGTGATTACTCATAGACCAGAGCCAAGGCCAGGAAAGGAGTAAACACCTCACCCTTGATCATACCACCTTGGAAGAACTGAAAATTTACAGGTCCCTAGATGTATCTCTGAAAACAGCTGCACAAAACCTCTGAAGCTTGGGACAATACATTCTCCACACTGGAAGCAGACCCCTACCTTAACAAAGAGTTTATAACTCAAGTAATTGGCTTGGATCATGAGCAAACAGTGCAAAAAAAGTCAGATCATAGAATCTTACTTTGGTGACAAAGAAGATCAAAACATACAACCAGAAGAAGACAACAAAATCAAAGCTCCTACATCCAAAGCCTCCAAGAACAATATGTATCAGTCCCAGGCCATGGAAGAGCTCAAAAAGGATTTTGAGAAGCAAGTAAGAGAAGTAGAGGAAAAACTGAGAAGAGAAATGAGAGTGATGCAAGAAAATCATGAAAAACAAGTCAACAGCTTGCTAAAGGAGACCCAAAAAAATACTGAAGAAAGTAACACCTTAAAAAATAGACTAACCAAAATGTCAAAAAGAGGTCCAAAAAGCCTATGAGGAGAATGCCTTAAAAAGCAGAATTGGCCAAATGGAAAAGAAAGTCCAAAAGCTCACTGCAGAAAATACTTCCTTAAAAATTAGAATTGAGCAAATGGAAGCTAATGACTTCATGAGAAATCAAGAAATTATAAAACAAAACCAAAAGAATAAAAAAAAGAAGACAATGTGGAATTTCTGCTTGGAAAAACAACTGACCTAGAAAATAGATCCAGGAGAGATAATTTAAAAATTATTGGACTACCTGAAAGGGCATGATTAAAAAAAAGAGCCTAGACATCATCTTTCAAGAAATTATCAGGGAAAACTTTCTTGATATTCTAGAACCATAGGGTAAAATAGAAATTGAAAGAATCTACTGATCACCTCCTCAAAGATATCCCCAAAGGAAAACTCCTGGGAATATTATAGCCAAATTCCAGAGTTCCCAGATCAAGGAGAAAATATTGCAAGCAGCCAGAAAGAAACAATTCAAGTATTGTGGAAACACAATCAGGATAACACAAGATTTAGCAGCTTCTACATTAAGGGAGTGGAGGGCTTGGAATATATTCCGGAGGTCAAAGGACATAGGATCACTTACCAAGTAAGTTGTAAGTTATCACTTACAACCAAGAATCACCTACCCAGCAAAACTGAGTATAATCCTTTAGGGGGAAAATTGGATATTCAGTGAAATAGAGGATTTTCAAGCATTCTTGATGAAAAGACCAGAGCTGAATAGAAAATATGGCTTTCAAATACAAGACTCAAGTGAAGTATGACAAGGTAAACAGGAAAGAGAAGTCATAAGGGACTTATTAAAGTTGAACTGTTTACATTCTTACATGGAAAGATGATATTTGTAACTCAAGAGATCTTTGTCAGCATTAGGGTAGTTGGAGGGAAAACAATTATATGTATAGATAGATAGATAGATAGAGGGCACAGGGTGAGTTGAAGATGAAGGGATGATTCCTAAAAAATAAGATTAAGTAGTGAGAGAGGATTATACTGGGAGAAGGAGAACAGGAGAGATAGAATGGGGTAAATCATCTCACATGAAACAGACAAGAAAAGTCTTTTACAGTGGAGGGGAAGTGGGGGGGAAGGTGAGAGAATGAGTGAATCTTATTCTCATCAGATTTGGCTTAAGGAGGGAATAACATACACACTCAATTGAGTATGGAATTCTATCATACTGTACAGGAAAATAGAGGGGAAGGGGATAAGAGAGTGGGAAATCATAGAAGGGAGGGCAGATTGGAGGAAGGGGTAATCAGAAGCAAACACTTGTGAGGAGAGACAGGGTTAAAAGAGAGAATAGAATAAATGGGAGGCAGGATAGGATGAAGGGAAATATAGTTAGCTTTTTACAACATGGCTACTATAGAAGTGTTTTGTATGACATTTTTTCCAGCCTAAGACAACTGAAGTCAACAGGAAAGGTCTGTGACACAGAGGTGGAGGCCAGCATAGAAAGTATGCAGTGGCAATACCAGCTGTGGACTATAGAATAAGCTGTGGTAGCTGCAGCAGCAACTTTGGGAGTTCTTGGCCCAGAGACAGTAAAGAGGTTGAACAATGGTCAGAAAGAGATTACAGGGGACCTTTTGCTGGCACTGGGTACAGGACCTTGCACTGTTTGACCACTCTGTTTCCCTTATGTGGCTCTGGGTGACAGTTCCAGGGCAGAAAAAAGCACTCGTGTTCAGTCACGAGGGAGTGGGGGACCTGGTCACAGTTCCAGGGTCCTGGGGACCACTAGCACTTGCACCTACAGGGAAGCAGGGGCCCTTCTTGGATAAAGACCAGAGTGTAGATCAGGAGAGCAGTGACCATACCTCTCCCCTGATCACATAAACTTGGAAACACTAAAAACATATATAATCTGTATTGAGTTTGCCTGCCTTCTCAATGAGGGTGAGTGGGGAGGGAGGAAGAGAGAAAATTTTGAACCCAAAGTTTTAGAAACAAATGTTAAAAATTATTTTGACATGCAACTGGGAAATAAGATATATAGGCAATGGAGCATAGAAATCTATCCTGTCCTACAGGAAAATAGAAGGGGAAGAGGATAAGAGAAGGGTTGGTGGTGATAGAAGGGAGGGTAGATTAGGGGAAGGGATATTCAGAATGCACGCCATCTTGGAAATCCCACCTTCTACAAGAAGCCTTTCCTGACTCTCCCATTTATCTAGGTCCTTCCCTCTGATGATTATTTCCAATTTATCCTGCATATATCTTGTTTATATATACTTGTTTGCATGCTATCTCCCCCATTAGATTGTGAGTTCCTTGAAAGCAGGGGTTGTCTTTTGCCTTTCTTTTTGTCGTTAGTGCTTATCACAGTGTCTGGTATATAGTAGGTAAGTAATAAATGCTTCCTGATTGACTGTTTATTGATTGAATATTTAGCTAGTCCCTCCGTGCTCTAATAATGTCCTCTTTAATTGCAAATAAGAAAATCCAAACCCTTATAGCATGCAAAGTCAAGTAGATGCCTGTTTTGTATAGGGACAATGTATGGATTTGTTTTGCATTGTCATGATTTGTTATGACTATGCAAAACAAATCCACATATTGGTTCTGTCTGAAAGTATATGTCTCATTCTGTGCCTTGAGACTATCACCTCTGTCAGGAGGTGGGTAGTATAGCCTGGTCATGGAATGGAACCCCATTCTTGCTCTGTGGGATGATTTATTCACTTCGTCATGAACTCATGCTGGCAAGTCTGAGGTTTGTAGAAGGGATACACTATGTGGTTATGACTTACAACCCTCTCAGGGTCTCAAGGGTTACCTTACAGTAGGGGAGATACCCTTCTACTGCTTGCCACTATAGCTCCTGAGCCCCTAACAGCATGCCTCCTATGTACACAAAAGCAATTGCATGACACATTAGCATTTTAAACATAAGACATTTACTAAATAAGAAAGCAAAAACAATAACTATAGCATAGATAATAGATAGATAGATAGATAGATAGATAGATAGATAGATAGATAGATAGCACTTATATATAGCACTGGTTTTATCAGGAATATTCTGCACCACATAAAGCTACTTCTCTGCTATTAGCTCCTCTTCTGGTGAAAGGTGATAGCTCTCCTTGTGAACAAAACCATTTACTTTTCTTTCAAGCTGAAGAAGCGGTAATAAGCTTTCTTCATTCATAGCTACCCTTAACAATGTATTGACAAAAAAGTATTATTCTCTTTCAGTGACAAGCAATTCCTAGAAAACTTAAGCCAGAGAATTGCCAAGCTCCTTAGATATGCAAATAGCAGTGGTTTCTGTTCTGTCTCATCAGCTCCAATACTCTCCTTTCCATCAGCTATAATGCCAACTCTTGGTTTTAAATATATGCTATTTACCATATTAAGGAAGGTCTATTTATTCCCATTTTTTTTTGGTATTTTTAAAAGAAATCAGGGCAGCTAGGTGGCACAGTGGATAGAGCTCTGGCCTTGGAGTCAGGAGGACCTGAGTTCAAATCCGGCCTCAGACACTTGACGCTTACTAGCTGCGTGACCCTGGGCAAGTCACCAAAAAAAAAAAAAAGAAAAGATAGGAAATCAATGTTCTACTTCATCAGAAGTTTTTCTGCATCTAACAATATGATCATGCAATTTTCATTGTATTTAAAAACAAGACCTATTATCTTTATAGTTTTCCTAATATTGAATCAAACTTGGTCTCTTGGTATAAATCTAACTTGATCATGGTGCACAATTTTTTTGATATGTTGCTGTTGTCTTTTTTGCTAAAAATTTTCTTTAACATTATGTGTTAATATTCATTAGAGATATTGCCCTATAGATTTCTTTATGTTTTTTCCTCCCTAGTTTAGATTTCAAGATCATATTTGTATCATTGATGGAATTTAGCTCTTCTTTATTGCTTAGGCCCCATCTCCCAGTTCTTTGTTACCCTAATTAAGCCTAGTCCTCCATTGTCTATTACTGACTAATAGCTTTTCATTATATTTCCCATCCTTGATCTTATCCAGAACCCATTCAACCTCCCAGACACTCCCATCAGGATTCTCCCAGGACCCTTTCCCCAGTCACCCCCGCTTCAAGATTCTCCTCCCAGGCCCTCCTCTAGTCACCCCAAACTACTTGGCTGTATATAAGATCCATCCTGCCTGCCATTTAGTGGCTGAGACTTCCTCATGTCCGCTCATCTTTATGAGTGTCACAGATGTTCAGATTCCTTAAGAGTTTGGCCTATATGGTTCATCTTTAATAAACCTTTTCTTTGGCTGAAAGAAGGCTTGGGTCAAATTCTTTCAGGCAGGACCCATGTGTTATGATTTTGGGGTCCCAGCACTCCTAAACCTCTATATCTGAACAATACCAGAGTCCTGGGGAAAACTTTTAAAGTTTAAATATGGCTCATTTCTAGGGTATCCCTAAAAGAGACTAACAGGGTTTCTTTCTGAAAAGGTACTCAACATACAAAATTAATGTCTGGTATAGAACAGCTATTTGTTTTCTCCACCATAAAATAAATGATTAAAACACAAAAAGCTCATAAGTATACCTTAACAAATACTTAAAACATAGAACACTAACCCATCATACCTATTATATTTTACCAGGATGCAAGGACTTTGTGAGACTGTTGGACTAGTATTTTGGCTTTATTCTATTAATGTTTAGTGCAATGCAAAACAGTTTAAAAACATTATAATCAATCAGACCACATAATTAAACTTGTGATAATATGCCCAAGGCACATTTCAAGTAATTGTTAAAGTAACAAAGTGCAATACTTTAATTGTTCTGAAATGCATAAATACACAATAATGATGCAAAAATACAGACAAAAACATTTTAAAGTTATCTGCATAGAAAAGGCAAACAATTGCTTCTCGTGGCCTGTTATTATGTCACATATGTGTATATTGTTTATTCCCTACATTATCTCACCCTGTGATATGCTCTATATGTCTTTGTTCCACCTAATAATGTCCTGCACCATGACTTCATGAGTTTTCTCATAAGCTGGCCATACCCTGACCCAGTGATCTAACTTTTAACTTAGAAACACAGATTCACTACTAGGTTCCTAATCCCATAAGCCTTCACAATTAATGTATCTTTGTATACTCTATACCCCTTTTATTCTAGATGCTTGGACCCCATTTGATATTTTGAACTTTTGCCAGCTCTGACAATTTCAAACACAGAATATTGTTTCTTAAAAGAGTCAATTCAATGTCCTGTTTTAGCAATTTAAAATTACACAAAATGGCTAGAGTTCTTTCTTCAATCCTGGAACTGTTAGGTTTACCTGAACCTCAGTGGTCTTTGGCCCTCTAAGAGTTTTTACCAGTCTAGTTAAAATGTCATCCAACTGTTGGGTGATGACACTGCTTAGGTGATAGTTACAGTAGTCTAAGATGGAAAGAGGCATTTCATTCATTGCCCTGCACTGATGTCAATTTTTGCCAATTAAACCAAATTTTCTCATGCTTTTTAAAAAGAAGCAGTCCAATGTGATTTTGTGAATAAAATACTAACCAGCAAACCAGGTAAAGTATTCCTCCCTCATTAAAAAAAAAGTTTGAGGCAGAGGCCATAGAGATGATAACTGCTTTGGTCTGATTTGTCAACCAGCTATTGCTCATAACACAGAAGGTTAAGTAGCTGTTCTGCACCTCAAGAGCCAATCCTTTAGCACAGGACTAAAACTTAGCTAGTTGGACACTCAAGTTAAAATTGCTTGGAGGGTCATGCTCATATATTCACCTAGAATTCATACTGTATGAGCACCTCACAAAGTGCAGATCTTCTGGCCAATGAGGCTTGACCCTTTATTCCCTTCACTTTCAGGATGATCCTGTCAGTGGTAACTTTTTCTTCCTAGAAAAAGTGTAATTACAAGAAACACCTCCTCTAAGACTGCTAGAATTGACTCAGGACTCTGACTCTGATTTCTCTTGGTTATTCTCCTACCTGTTAGATATTTCCTTTTCAGTCTCCTTTGCTGATTTAATCTCTACTTCATGGTCCTTAAGTGTGGGTATATCCCCAAGGCTCTCTACTAGACCCTCTATTCACTTTCTACCCTCTGCCACTTTCTCGGTAACCTTATCAGCTTCCATGAATTTAATTATCATCTCTTTGCAGATAATTCCCAAATCTATCTTGACTGCCCTACTTTCTCTCCTATGTTCCAGTCATTCATTTCCAGCTGCCTAGTGGCCATTGTAAACTGGATGGCCCATACGCATCTCAATATCAACATGTGCAAAATGTTCTTTTTCCTCCTGATCCACTCCTACTTCTGAAATTCCTAATTTATATTGAGGACACTGCCATTCTTCCCTTCACCTGGCTTTGCAACCTCAGTGTTATCCTTGACACTTCACTTTCCTCATACTAGTTCAGGATCTTTACAACTCTTACATAAGCGACTGCAATATCCTATAGAGGAAAGAGTATTCAGGAGAAAAAGGTGATTAACAACACTATCAAATACTGCAGAAAGATCAAGAAGAATGAAGACTGAGAAAAGGACATCAGATTTGGCAATTATGATACCAATGGTAAAGGCCTATCAAATAAACAGTTAAGCAAACTACACTGATGTCATGAAATATTATAATGACTATAGAAGAGCACTGAAAGACATAAACTGGTGTAAAATGAAGTAAATAGAGCCATGAAAACAATGTAAATGGAAACAACAACTATACAATAGAAAATAAATGTTGTAATATCACGAAAAACAAGCTGGGCTCCAAAGAAGAGATATGAGAAAATGCCTCCCCCCACTCTTTTGCAGAGGTTGGGAAGGGGTCTGTGGTTGTGGAACATTACGTAAGTTGTCATATCTTTTCTAATATATTGATTAGTTTTGCTGATTTTTCTTTTCTATCTTTTTCTCCTTCCTTCCTTCCTTCCCTCCTTCTCTCTCTCTTTTGTTCTCTTTCCTCCAGGAAGGAGGAAAGTGAGACATATGAAGGAATGTTTAGGCAATGCAAAAATAAAATATTAATAAAAACTTATTTTATTAAACAAACAAAAAGACATCCTTAGTAACTTTGGAAACAACAGTTTCAGTTAAATGATGAGGTTGGAAGCCAGTTAATAAAGGGTTAAGGAGTAATAGATGAAATGGTGGCAGTGGGTATAGAAACCTTTTTTTTTAAATGAAATTTGGCTAATATAGGGAGGAAAAATAAAAGATGGGGAAAACTTGGGTATGTTTATAGACATGAGGGAAGTAAACTGTTGATAAGGATACATTGAAATACAGAGAGGAAGATAATGGTCGGGGCAATCTTTTGGAAAAGACAGGAGAGAACTGGATGAAGTTATAAGTAGAATGGTTTGCCAGGGTGAGAAAGCAAGGGGATGGTGTCAAGAGTTTTTTGAGTTGGAGAGATGGAAATAATGACCACCATTTTCTCATTTAAATATGAATCAAAGTCCTCAACTGTGAGGAGAGGGAGTGAGGCTTTAGGAGAGAAGATGTTTGGTATACCCTCTGTGAAGAATGAGGTAGAAAATCAATTAGGAAGGAATAAAATGATTTCTTGCTGAGTAGAAGATCCAGTCGACGTTCAATTGCATCCAATTGACTTGACTAAATGAATTCCTCCAAATCCATTGAGCAGCATGGGAGTAGACACAGAAGCAGCAGATACTGCCTCACTAGGTTCTGGGTTTGGCAAGATGTGAGTGGTGATAGGACAAGGGAGCAGAAGAGTAGAAAGCCAAGGACAGTGTGGAGTCAAATTGGTTGAGATTGAAAAAGGAGTGTATGTAGCCAGTTGTAGGGATAAGTGTGTGAAAAAGTATGAAGAGGTGAAAAGATTGAAGGTCGCCCTGAGAAGGATGAAATAGGTTTAGGGAGAGATGGAAAATATAGAAGTATATGAAATTTCAGATTCTTTAATCATGGAAGTAGAACATTTATGGATGATGGCAAAATCAAGGGTGTGACCATTCCTCTGTGCAGCTGAGGTAGGGTGGAAGGCAGAAGAGTTGAGGAGACCGAGGAATTAGGACGTTGGTTAGAGTGACTGAAGGGCCTTCAACATGTATAATGAACTCCTCAATTATTAAGGCAGAAATTGATCTGTAGAAGAAGATTGGGGGGGGGCACATATTAACTTCCTGGAGAAAGGAGACTCTCTGTGTGAGGGTTGGGTGTGGGTATGATGGGGGCGGGGCCCAAGCCAAGATCTTCAGCCCTTTGCCCCAAAAGGAATCTGACTCACAGGCCCCAGACCCTCATCTCCCTTTGAAAGCCTTTTAATCTTATTCAGATGTGCCCTAAAAGAATCCGGCTCCCTTTTGTCTATAGGCCCCAGAAAGGCCTTCTCTGGTCTCAAACTGTTCCTTATCGACTCCCCTTATCTCCTTTTGAAAGTCCCAGCCCCACCTTGATTTTATGCTGATGCCTTTCAAACTTCTGCCTTCCTGTTCCCTCCGTTAGCTATTCCCCATTGTCTATTCAATCTCTAAGACCTCCCCAACTGGAATTCTTACCTAGACCCTTTTCCCAACCCCCTTCTCTGGCCACCCAAAGTTACTTTAGTATTTAAGATCCACCTTGGCCCTCATTCAGATGCGGAGAATCTCAGGCTCACAAGGCTGAGAACCTCTCATGCCCGCTCGTCTTTACCGGCGTCACCTGGTCAATGTGATTTATCACTAATAAACTTTTCCTCTGGCTGAAGAAGATTTGAGTTGAATTCATTCAGCAGGGCCCGGTACTGCCATCTTGGGGTCCCAGCATTTCAAAAGTCCTAGACCTCTTCAGGTGGGGGGAGGCTGATAGATAATTGCTAATAGTTACTTGATTGGCTAACACATTTAAATGGAGGGAATCTCAAAGGAATAGAGCTTGCTTTGGAGTCGGGTAGCGGAAGAGTCTGAAAATGGCAATGTGAATCCTTTCGTCATCACTATGTGTGATGGTTGGGGTTGAGGGCGGGAACATAGTAATGAAATATTACCGGGGAGAGTGGCAGGGATTTCCGTAAAGGAGGGTAGGTAGAATGGAAATTTGTTAACTATGGAATGGAAGTCACAGTAATTTACAGGCTGGACTGGAGCGGGACTTGCTGGGACTAGATTCGATGTGAATAGCTTTGAGGAAAGGGTAGGGGGTTGGGTTGACCCCCAGTCTGCCGACTGTTCGCAAGAGATTGAAGGAGGGTTATACTGTTAGATTTAGAGCGTAAGAGTAAACGAAATTGCTCCCCTCCTCCACAAGAAAACACCCCAACTTCCAATCGGGACTTTGATTCTCCACCAGCATTTCACGCTTAGCCAATTGGCGCTCGAGGAGCAACTACTCCCGCGCGTCTTTCAAAGGCCGAGTGGGAACCAATGAGCAGTGGGAAGCCGAGCCGGCTGTGAGAGCCGGGAGGTAAAATAAAGCAGGGGCGTCTGATTGGCTGTCGGGACATGCCCTTTCCTCACCTCACAGAAGGAAGGGACCAATGAGCTCTCGGAAAGCGGGAGAAGGCGGGCCCTCCGTGGGAAGGCGCTGAAGCTACGTGCTTGACGTCGGGCTCCCGGCAGCCTCGCTGTGAAGGTGATGAAGGGGGTGAGTTTAGCTGCCACGGGGCGGGCGTCCGGCGAGACGAACCCCGCACGGCTGGGCTGATTGGCCGCCCGGAACTCCTCCGCACCTGGTCGTAGTCGCGCCACTCTTTCCCTCACCTCCGGGCACTAGGGGTAGGCAGGGGGGGGCCCTTGGCCCGCCACTCTCCCTCCGATTTCACACTGGTTAACTTTCTGCTCGCCCCGCCGGCGGATTGGCCGCGGACGGGACCCCCGGCTGGGCGGAGCATCCCCCGGTCCCAGGGTCCAGGCTAAGAGAGGGGCGGGGCTCCCGAGGGGGGCAGGGTCGGGAGTGGGGCAGCCCCAGCACGAGGGGCGGGGCCTGGGGAGAGGGGGAAACGAGCCTCCCCTCCGCGCCCCCCCAGCTTGGCCCATTGGGGCTTCGATTTACTGCAGTAGAGTGTCTGTTTCACTTAAGCCTTTAAAAGCCATCTTTGAGAAATCCTACCCCGGAGACCATTTGCATAGGTGAATTTGGTCAGCAGCTGGCGAAAAGGCGCCGGGGTGCAAGCTGCCCGAATGTCCGTGTGCACCTGAGGGCTGCTAACAGCCATCTGTGGTGTCTGGAGGTGATGGTGCCTTGTCAGCGCCCCTGGAGCTGTCCAACTAGTTTCCCAAGTCCATGCCCAGAATAACAGCCTCGGGCCTTCTTTTCCGTTTATGTGACTTTTAAGGACATAACGTCGAAGCAATAATTTTTATGTTGGAAGCAAGCTCTTGCTTTTTGTAACCGCTACACATTTGTCACTTTGGTATGGTTGTTTTCTTTTGAAGCCCAGTACAATGCAGACGAGCGAGTTTGACTCATCAGATGAAGAGCCGGTTGAAAACGAACAGACTGCATTTCAGGTATCATGGTAAGTTGTTATATTTGATTAAAGAAAAGCCTGTGTTTTGTTAAGAACATCCAGTTAAGATTTTGACACGTGACTGCACACGTAATAGAAAGAATGAGGGACCTGGAGTCGGAGAGACCTGGTTTAAATTCTTCCTCTGACCATGGGCAAGAATCATTTAACCTTTCTTAGCTTCATTTCCTTATCCAAAAATTTCACAAGGCCTGTGGTACTTACCTTTCAGGATTCTTCTGAGGGTCAAATGAGAATGTGTAAAATGCTTTGCCAGCCTTAAAGATGCTAGCTAAATTATATTATTATTAACAACACTTTGGAAGTGTAAGGTAATTTGCAAATATATATATTGATTATGAGGAAAAAAACCCCTTCATTTCCCTCCTGTTTTATAATTTAGAAAAAAATAAAGTAGAAGCACATGACAAATAGGAAGCATAGGCAAAACTCTAATTATGCTTATCTCAGTATCTAAATATTTTGATTATTCAGCCATGAAAGATTTTTGCTAGAATAGAGGAGCTGGAAATTTACCAATTTATCATTACAGTCTACCCTATTCTGATGCTTTATTCTGGGATAGAAAACTGGGTTTTTCCAAAATTTTGCCAGTTGAAATAAACTCTAGCTGGAAATAAACCATGCTGGAAAATTCAAGCACAAGCCCAGCTATAGACTGGGCTGTTACTGTTGTCTGAAACATGTTCCACAGCACCTTAAGACTAGCTACATAGACAGGAGTTGTGCTCTGCCTGGGAGAAAAGTGTATATTTGACATCTAATTCCAGCTCTTTCAATTGATCAACATCCTATATATTACTCAGAACCATAGTCAGGACTGGTGGTTGGGAAGGGTATGAGCCACCAGAAAATTCTGCTCTCTGTGGCATATAAGTATTTATTTTTGTGATAGGTCCCATATGTAAAATCTCTAGTTGATAGCCTCACACAGGAGGCTGCTGAATGGAACTGGAGGAAAACTCATAGTCATACTAATTGTGTATGATGAATTATGTATTATAAATTCATGTCATCCAATTTTAACTGAGCCCTCAATGTAGTAAGGTGCCAGTCTTTTATTTCATCTTAACTGATTCCCCATCATTTTCTCCACATAGTACCTTCTCTTCCCTCTTCAGGCCTTCTACACCATCCTCTCTCCCCACTCTCTGATTTGAAGAACTTAATTATTATTTTATTGAAACAACTGAAGCTTTTCTCTTCATTTCAAAACCACTTGACACCAAGCCCCACCTTCTTTTTTTCTAGTGTCTCACAAAAAAACTATCCTTCTTGCCAGGGCCTATGAATATATTTGAATTCATTCCCTTCTCTAACATTTTGCAGCTTTCAGCTCCTCTTTCTCTAAACTTCAGCCTCTTCTTTTCGATTTCTTCCCTTACACATTCAGACATACTCTAAGGCTCCCTAGTCCTTAAAAACCGTCACTAGGCCCTCATGTTATCATTCTGTATCTCTTTTCACTTTATCAGCTAAACTCTTTGAAAAGGCTGTCCGTACTTACTGCTTCCATTTCCTCTTCTCTCTCCCATTCCTCAACATTTTGCAACCTAGCTTCTAACCTCATCATTCCACTGAAACTGCTGTCCAAAATTCCCAGTGATCTCTCAATTGCTAAAGCTAATGGTCTTTTTTTTTCGGTCTTAATTCTTCTTGACTTTTCTGTTACATCTGACACTGTTGACCATTCTTTGTTTTATCCTGGATGCCCTCTTTTCTCTGGGGTTTCATACTACCACTGTCTTCTGTTTCTCCTATTTGTTTGAAAGCTCCTTCTTGGTCTTCTTTGCTCACATCTCCTAACTGTTTCTATATTACCAAGGTTTGGTCCAAGGCCCTGTTTGCTCTCTACATCCTCTATCAGTTCCCCTTGATTTTTCTTTATCTATGTAGATGAGTCATTATTTTTCCTCCCAAATCCACTCCTCTAATAAACTTTGCATTTCTGTTGAGGGCACATTTTTCTGGTCTCCCAGGTTCTCTTCTTTGGCATTATCCTAGACTCCTCATTCTCCCTCACACTACCTCCACAACATCTCTTGAAATCAACCTGTTGTCTCTATTTACTAGGCTTTCCATCTTATTTTAGGTCCCCTCACTGACTCCTAATTGGACTCCCCGTCTAAAATACCTTCTTCACTGCAGCTCATCCTACACATTGTTGCCAAAATAATTTTTCTTAAGTCCAGATCTGACCATGTCACTTTCCTACTCACAGTCAACCTTAGGGGTTCCCTGTTGTCTCTAGGGTAAAATATAAACTACTGTGTTTAGCTTTTAAAGACCTTTATAACCTATCCCTAATTTGTCTTTTTCAGACTCATTGGACATTTCTCAGACCAGTTGCCTTTCTGGTTTCTCACACATAACACTTCATCTTCTATCTATCTCTGTGTTTTTGCACTGGCTGTGCCGCTATGCTTGGGATTCACTCTCCTCAACTTCCCAGAGCCTAACAAAGTGTCTGATACATAACAAGTGCTTAATAAATGTTTTTTGATTGAACACAATTTGCATACTAGACTTAAGGAGCATAAATGCCTTGTCTTGGATCTCCTTATGATCTGTTAGCAATAAGATGACATAGATCTTTATGGTATATGTGAAGCCTTTGTAGGGCAGCTAGGTGGCACAGTGGGTAAAAGGGCTGAGCCTGGAGTTAGGAAAACCCAAGTTCAAATCCAGCTCCAAACAACTTACTAGCTGTGTGACCCTGGGCAAGTCACTCAACCCTCTTTATCTCAGTTTCCCCATCTGTTAAGTGAGCTGGACAAGGAAATGGCAAAAAACTCCATATCTTTGCCAAGAAAAGCCCAAAAGGGGTCACAAAGAGTTGGGTACAACTGAAACCTAAACAACAACAAAGCCTTTGTAGACCGTGTTACAGGTAAAAACCTATTTATAGCAAGTACAGCAAAGAAGGGACCCTATATTAAAACTGGTACAAATGCAAATGTTACTAATAGTGCTTTGATACTGTTATGGCTGGTTCTCTACAGCCATCAATCCTGTCAAACAAATGTTTTCTTTAGTCCCTTTCCACTGTCCCCTCTTTACAAGTGAAAGCACAACAGCTGTGTGGTGTGCTTTTGACTTTGTAAACAAAGCGGCAAAAAAAGTTGACCTTCTTTTGACTTACTCTTAAGTAGCAATTAACTTTCAGTTCCAATAGCATCTTCATATGTTCTAACCATCTAAAACAAACTTTACTCCAGTTCCTAATATATCCCCCCCAAAACCAGGAGCTAAGAAGAGGTAGGTATACATCTCCCACTTTCCCCCTTGGTCTTTAGTTTTCCTTGCCCGTTTGCTGTGGACAGGCTGTACGTTAGTTGCTAATGATAACTACAGTACCTGCACGCTATCCACCAGAGAGAGCAGAATTTCCAGGTACTAAAAATAAACAAACTGATAAGTACTTGCTGTGCATTTAAATGGCTAATTTAAAAAATGCTTTAAAAAGTATAAAGCATTTAATCACTCTAGACTTTGGTTATGATGAACACAAGTTATTTTTATTATCTGGATGCTTTAACATATACATTTAAATTTTTAATATTTCTAACAATAACAGCCAACAATTTTTATTTCCTTTTAGGCTACCCTTATCCCTTGTGAATTGTTCTCAGTTTCTAGGTCTATGTTCTCTTCCAGGTGGGTAACACTGCAGCTAGATTTCTACTGATACCATTAAAGCAGTTTTCTATTATTAGTTAATCTCTATTGGTTATTCGCCATATCGAACACTGGAGGAATTTTGTATATTACAATTTTGCTCTTATGCAGAGAGTTATATGTTTACTTTGAGGAACTGCAGTGATGGAGGATAATGAGAGACTACATACATACATGTATCCCTCAGATTCTCCCAGTTCCAGTTACAGCTCTATGAAGCCCAGGAAAAGCTGCAGATGTTGACTGAAAAACAAGCAAAAAACTGAAAGGCAGGAAGATGTAGACTTGACTGAGTGAGAACCACACTGTGCCCCAAAGGACACAGGAGTAGGAAGTTGATGTTCTTTCCAGGCTGGGATGAAGGCCCTGAGCAGCCATTTCTGGTGCTCATTTTTAAGACTTTGGAGCTATATTTGTCTTGTCCTCAAAGAATTTATGGAATAGTAGAGAAGCTTAGACAAAGCTTATGGAAATTGCCATTTATAAGGATTATTAGAGTTCTCAGAACTTTACAGGTTACCTTAGATCATTTCAACTCTGGAAAAATATCTTGAAAAATATTGATTTAAGTTGGGTTTTTAAAAGATGCACTTGGATTTTTTTTAATAGATTAAAAGAACTGTAATTTTTAGAAAGCCTATGACCAGTGTGGAGGGTAAATCATTTCAGTAGAGCTGTATCATATTAAATGATAATTCAACTGTAAACCAAAATATGAGTCTTTCTCTTCTACTGGTTTCCTCTGAGCTATCTCCAACCCTGCGATCACAGGCTCCTCTGGTATAACACATAGAAGAACTCTGGATTTGGAGTTAGAGGAGATTTGGATTAGAATCCTAAATCTGCTGCTTTCTACTTATATAACCTTGGGCAAGTCACAGCCTCTTACTGCCTTAGTTTCTTTATTTGTTAAATGAAGAAGTTGTTGGACTAGATGATTTTTAAGCTTTGAGCTCTAAAACCTATGATCATTACTTTTCATCACTCTTATCCCCTCAATTGTGCCTTTCGCCTATTTGTTTTTTGATTCTCTTTGGTCTTAAATCATTCAGTCCACTTTCCCTTTCATCTAGACCAGTGGTCTCCAAACTCTAGGGTGTACAATCCTATCAAAAAAAATTTTTAAGCATGAATCCCAAATGTATATGCAATTCTACACGTTACAATAATACACTAGTAATTGTGTAGCCTAGAAAATACAAAAATAGCTACTTTAATAAGGTGATATAAAGATGAAATTATAATGTTATTAAGATATTTATTGGTCCAAAAATGTTCTGCTTTTCCCTAAATTATTATTAATAATGGTATTTTTGATGAAAGCAATTGTGATTGAATAGGCCTTATTATTTTTGAAAATTCTAGTTGAAGAACAACAAAAAGTGTTTATTATGAGCCAGACACTGTGCTAGGCCCAGGAGATAGAAAGATGAGGTAAAAAGCTCCCAGGGCTTTAGGAGCTTGCATTCTAATGGCAAAGACAATATGCAAATAACTACGTACATCAGATATATACAGGGAAAACTGGAGGTAATCTCAGAGAGAAGGCATTAGGACTGAAGGGAACCATGAACAGCCCCTTTCAGAAGGAGGGATTTAAGACTTGAAGGGAGCCAGGGAAACCGGGAATTGGAGGTGAGGAGAGAGAACATTCCAATTCAGGGGGACAGCTAGTGAAGAGGTTGGGATATGGAATGTCATGTTTGAGGAACAGCAGCAAGGAGACTAGTATCTACTGGACTCTAGAGTACAAGGAGGGGAGAGTGTGGTGTAAAAGACTGGAAAGGTAGGAAGGGGCCAGGTAAGGCAAACAAGATTTCATATTTAATCTTGGAAGTAATAGCCACTGGAATTTATTGAGTTGGGGGAGGGGGAGGGAATAACATGGTTAGTCTTGTGCTTTAAAAAATAATTTTGTGAGCTGAATGGAAGATGGCGTGAGAACATGTGGAGTGAAGAGAGGATTTTTCCAGTGCTTCATGTACCCAAGTCAAAGTCTAACACACATAGAAAGGGTAAGATTAGGAGTGAAGTTAGGTTATTTGCATGATAACAAGTAAAAGGAGAGGCAGTATCTTTGTGTTGTAGGAAAACCCTGAGATTAGATATTGCAAGGAGGGTGTGATTTAGCCCAGTTTTCCTATACTCAATTGGTTGGCCTTGGATTATACCATTGAGGTGGTGGAGTAATCAGTTTGGAGACAAGTTTGGAGACAAGTTATCAAACTACTGAACATTCTGGTTTAGATTCATTACTTAGCCTGTACTCACAAATCCAAGGTATTGCCCTCACCACCATCCTAGGCTTCCTACTATATCTATATTTATCTATATCTGTCTTTCTAGTACTATTACATTGTCCTTGCCCCAAATTCTCCCATGTCTTTTCATTGGCCCATCTTAATCTGATCCCACCTTATCTGCTGATTTTGAACCATCCATTGAAGCCAGTCTCATTATTCCATTCCCAAATGCTTCAGATTATTTTTGAGAAAGTGCTATTTCAAGCCCAAAGCTATGTAATTATTTGGAGGGACATGACATAGATCAGACCTGTTGAAAATAATCCTTTAGGTATTGTTCCCCTTCATTAACTTTTAATATATATATTAAAAAACCTTTTAAAACGAGCAATGCTAAATGGTTAGTATTTTACTTAAGTGTTAATTTAAATCTTGTTTTTTAAACCAAGACTGTCTCTGATCACTGTAACTCACTTTTCCCTATTTGCCTTCTTAACCTACTGTAGGTTGTAAATTTAAAGATGTTAGGAGAAATCTCCAAAAGGACATGGGTAAGTGTTACCTGATATACTATTCACTTCCACATGCAAAGTATTTATATGTGAAGAGGAAAAATGTACTGGCAGAGTGTTTTCTTTTATCTTTACATAAATAAGAATACCTCATAGCAGTGTCTTTAACAGAAGCTGTTAAGATTTTTATGAGGAATCAAACAATTGACATTTAGGGAAGGGGGTATCAAAGCTGCAGAAATTGAAAACACATCAAAGATTTAACTTCGTGCACACACCCAGGTGTAGTTCCTTTTCTTTGATGTGGTACTTAACATCACATAGAACTACTTTCATGGCAAAATGTGTTAACAATAGAATAATGAAAAACTGTACTCTCCATGTTTTTGAACAGGAACACTGTTTTTCATAGGCATTGTAGTAGCAGAACTGAAGCACTAAAAGTTAGAGGCTGTCTTAAGTCAGAGGTGTAGTCAGAAGTGTCCAGAGGTGGCCAACTGAGAAGCCAGTAAGCAAACATGATGAAGCACTCACTATATGCCAAGGAAAGGCAAACACCTGTTACCCCTCATACACTGCATAAAATCCACTTCAGCTGGTCAGTCTGCTGTCCTTTGTAAACAGCGCTCCATGTCCTGTCTCTGTACTTTTTCACTGGCTCTCTCCCATGCCTCTGATGCTCTCCTTCCTCATATTCACCTCTTTGTTTTTCAGGACTGAATTCAAAACTTACCTTCTACAGAAGGCCTTTCCTGAGATTACCTTCCATGTCCTTCTGTATCTCATTATATACCTAGTTACTTTTTTTCCCCCAATAGAGTGTGAATTCATTGAGAAGGATTGTGTTTGCCTTTCCTACTTCTGGTCATTTGGAACTTGTCTTCCGTGTGTTTGACATTTAACAGTAATCTTTTATGTGTCTGGTCTGTTGGCAGAAGAACTAAAGAACTGTGGCATACAAGATATATTTGTGTTCTGTACCAGAGGCGAGCTGTCAAAATACCGGGTACCAAACCTTCTAGACTTGTATCAGCAGCATGGAATCATCATTCACCACCATCCCATCCCAGATGGAGATACTCCTGACATAGACCGATGTTGTAGAATCCTACAGGAACTTGCAGTCTGTCTTGAAAATAACCGGAAAACCTTAATACAGTACGTTCTGTTTTTCTTCATGTCATTTATGTAAATGCTTCGTCAAAATAGATTTCATAAGGTCAGTCAGTAAATATTTATTAAGTGCCTTCAAAGTGCCAAGCACTGTGTTAAGTGCTAATGATACAAAGAAAGGCAAAAAACAGCCCCTGAGAGAGACAAACGTTCAAACCACTGTGTGCAGACAAGCTGTATACAGGATTAATAGGGGAAAAAAATCAACAGAGAGAAGGTACTAAAATTAAGAAGGTCAGGAAAGGCTTCCTGTAGAAGGTGAGCTGGGATGGAAACTTGAAGGAAACCAAGGAAGTGAGTAGGTAGAGTTAGGGAGAGGATTCTAGGCATGAGGGACAGAGAGAAAATGTCCATGCCCAGAGCTGGAACATGAACTATCTTGTTCAAGGTATAGCAAAGAGCCTCATGTCATTGGATTGAAGAATACATGGAGTGGGAAGGGTACTATAAGGTGTGAGAAACTGGAAAAGGGGTGGGGTGGGGAGGGAGGTTTTGAAGGATTTTGAAAGTATTTCATATTGGAGGTGATAGGGAGCCACTGGAATTTTTTAAGTGGGAGGGATGATACGCTTAGACCTGTGCTAGGTTACAGTTCAACCAATCCTGGTTTCCTTCTGTTTTGGAAGAGAAAATAGTTAGATTTGAGAATGTTCTAAAATTTGCTTGCTTTTTTTAATTTTAGTCCTTCCCTCTGCTTTTGAGCTTTAGTGAAAATTAAGAACGTAACAAAGGATACGGTATCCCTCATTAGTAACACATACAGTAACATCTCACTGTCCAGCTGGACTTTTTCCAGTGTGACATATTTACATTCCAAAATGTCAGACTTGTAAGTTAGAAAAAAAAAAGCATCGGGCATCAAGATAATAACACCCAAGTAATCAGTGATGACAGTAGCAGAAAAGAGGCTGCACATGACATGATGTGATTGGTTGTTTCACCAACACATAATGAAAGGAATGCTTTCATTGTCTGGCAATGGCTTATTCAGGTCAAGCTGCTATTGTAAAAGCCAAGACGGCTGGGAGCTACAACAGGGAAAGAAATAAAGGGAAAAAAGGGGGAAGGTGTTTGTAGGGGGGAAGAAATCAGCAAAGATAATGTGCAGCAGAAGCAGTGGTGGGAATTAATATTAGGGCATTAAGAAGTGGCAGCAGAACAGAAAATGAGTGCTGCCCATCTGAGGATAGCATTATTGTGCCATATGAAATAAACTGCACAGTTGTTCTGCAATTCTTGACAGTATAGTGGCAAGCTACATTAATCCTATCTCTGGCCCAGGGCTGCTTGAAAAGGTCTAGCATTACTGTATTGAGTCAGAAGGACCCGAGTTCAAATCCTGGGCAAGTTACTTAACCCCGACTGCCTCACCGAAAAGAAAAAAAAAGAGAGCCAGAACTAGGTTCTGGTCTAGTCCATACCAACTAGCTGTGCATCCTTGAGCATGTTTATTAACTGAGTCTGGGTCTGTTTATTAATCTGCAAAATGAGATGTGACTTCTCTAAAATCTTTTCCATCACTAACATTTCTATTATTCAATGAGTCACCAAGCATTTATTAAGCACTCAGGATACAAAATCATTTAGCTGGGCAGCCTCATCTCTCAACATCGCAAAACGCTGCCAACTGCAGTTGACCTGGCCAAGTGTTACAATGTGGTGATACAGTATTAGATGTCCTCACAAACTGCTAAACAAAAATTCTGCAAAATAATTGTACTTTCGTCATTCCACCTTCAGGAGGAATGGGCAGATTACAAACAAATAAGCGACTTGTTCAAGAAATCAAGTTCCAGGCCAGCTCTTTTCCTCTGCTGCACACCATCAGCCATCCACTGCCACAACTAGAGTACAAGTAATGATAACATTGTGTTCTACATACATATCTCATTTGATTCTCACAATAGCTCTGTGATATTAGAGCTAGTATCCCTATTTTGCAGAGGAACTGAGGCTCAGAACTGTTCAATGTTTTGCGTACAATTTGGAGCTAGAAAGCATGAGGCCAAAACTGATCCTGGGTCCTTCCTGACATCAGGACCAATGTTATTTTTACTGCACACGGCTTCTTTTGATCCATGCCATGAGAGTCTGAAGAAAGCAGGAAGATATTAGATTTTAGAAAGATTTCTACCAGAAAAGTTAAAATAACATTCTGGTGTGCTTTTGAAGTATTAAAATGAATTTTCCCTAGAATGTTCATACTTGGAATAGTTTATTTTCTTATATTATCTAAGTTCATTATTGCTGTGTAAGTCTGCATTTATTCCACATTCACTAAAGCAGGGTTTAGATAAAATTTTAGGTATCAAAGAAATTACTGAAATGTAGTTTATGTCTACCTGTTATACAAAATTTAGAAATGTGTTTGATTCCTAGGAGGCAGACCTTTAGAAGGCTAATAAATAAAACTCCTCTGTCCTTCAACCTCTAGATGTACTTAGAAGTTCTACATTTTTCCATCTTGGAGATAATTTATCATGGAAAGGGCTAATAATTAAAAGATCTGGGTCTGTTATTAGCAATGTAACCCTGGGCAAGATACAACAGCTCTGGGATTTCTCAAAAGAAGGGTTTAGATTATTGCTAAGTTCCTTTTCAGCTGTGAAATTGTATAAGCTGATAATTAAAGTGTTTGCTGTTTTAAAAAAAAAATGCTAAAAAGAGGAAAAAAAAACCAAACCCAACCCCTCCATATTTGTCTTTACTTTTGGTACAACTAAAGATCACCCACAACTGGTACAAACCCCTAAATTTTATTTCCTTTTCAGTTGTTATGGAGGACTTGGGCGATCTTGTCTTGGTAAGGAAAAATTTTCTCTGTCCACGTTAAATGTTTAAGTAAAGTAGCCAAATTACTGTTTCTAAGCTATGTTTTTGATACTACACCAAAATAAAACCAAAACTTAGTGTAAATCTAAAAGAATATATTTAAATCCTGAACTTGTAACACCCTAAAAGCATGGGAGATTCCATGTTTACACCACATGCTTACTATAGCCTTACACATACATAAATATACACACACAGGAGTCTGGCTGCTGGATAGAATGATGGGCTTGAAGTCAAGATGAACTGAATGCAAATTCTACCTTTAACAGTATGGCCCTTAACAAGACTTGGCACTTAACTACTAAGTCATAGGTGGTGAGCTACCAAGTAGAATTCCCACATTGGGAAGTAAGGAATTCATATATACTTTAGGTATTCTTAAATATATAATATACACTACTCCCCTCCTCCTATATATTAAGTATGTAGGCTTATTATATAAAAGATATAGTAAGCTTTAGAGTTCATTTGTCAAAAATGGCCATCTAGGTGTGTTTTAAAAATAATTTAACATTTTCTAAATGGCTTCAGTATTGTTAAAATAGTAGAAACAAAATAGCAAGTAAACTTTGACAAGGTGCTGTTATATAAAATAATTAAATGTTCTCTTCTGTATATCTAGTGACACTATTGTTCAAATTTTTGTACTATTTTAAAATAGTAGCAGCTTGCCTCCTACTGTACTTATCTGATACGGTATCACCGCAGCAGGCAATTGACAGCCTTCGAGATTTAAGAGGATCTGGGGCCATACAGACCATAAAGGTAATTATAATTTGTTCTTTTTGGATATTTGGGATGAGATTAGGTGAGAATATTAACAATATGATGGAGGCCTAGTAAATAAGAACAGTGCTTTCAAAACAATATTTAAAGTTAAGTTTACATGTAAATATAGCATTAATGTTCCAAGGAATCATAAAATTTCCCACAAAAGAATTAAAAGTGTACCTTAACTCTTCCCATTCTGGGATTGGATCATCTCACCTTTTAGACTGTTGTTAAAATATTAGGCCCGTGGGGCAGCTAGGTGTCGCAGTGGAAAGAACACCGGCCCTGAAGTCAGGAGGACCTGAGTTCAAATCCAGCCTCAGACCAAACACTTGACACTTACTAGCTGTGTGACCCTGGGCAAGTCACTTAACTCCACAATTGCCTTAAAAAAAATTAGGCCCTTAAAAACTTGGAGCAGAGAAATATTTCTTTTTGTTTAAAATGTCTTCTCTAGCTCCTGATGAACTAAAGATCCTGTTTATGTCACCAAAGTGTGGTTTAACAGGTGACCTTATCAATATTTAAAAGCAATGGTGATAATCAATTACTCTAGGTCTTCTAATTTCTCTATAATTTTTTCATCATGCTGTATAACAGCCTGTAATAGACATCTTGGAGAGGGGCATGTCAAATTTTATTTTATTTGCTGGTGAAAGTTGCTTATCCTTCTTTCTTCAGCCAGTTTGCATGAGGTGGTTGGGAAGGAGCAGTATTTGATGCCAAAAGAGCTACTAGGCTGGGATTTTTTATAAGTATTAGTGTTCTGCCACCTTTGTCTCAGGGACTGGGGCTAGGGAGACTGAAGCTGCCTTTTAATACGAAGTTACCTTGACTGTTTCTAGCAGTGTAAATATTTTATTTAACTGGCTTTATACAAGGTACTGCAAAGTAATAATTCTGTTTTTTCCAGCAATATAATTATCTCCATGATTTCCGAGACAAACTGGCTGCACATCTGTCAACAAGAGACTCAGTATCAAGATCTGTATCTAGATAAAGAACAATATCAATTTACCACACATAAATAAGATCCTTTCTGAACTTTTATATAGTCGTCATAAACTGTTAGCAGTATAACCGATTCAAATGAGAACATGCCTGTACAGATACATCCCTAAAGCTGTTTTTTGACAGTTTTCATTTCGTCTTCTTACTTGGGGATATTAGATGCATAAAAATGTCCTTCCTGTAAATGGGCCTCTTGTCTGTTTTATATGGGTACTGTATTGTAAGACTGCATTCAACATCATTTAGATATTTGTCATGTAGTGCTAACTAGTAAGACTTGAAGTCTTCCTGGCCCCTGACATCACTATGTAGTGCGTGACTACAAGAAGACTACCTTGGTTCTTGATCAATAAAAATCAGTTGTTTTTAATGGTCTGTATCCTGATTTACTTAATTTGTCTGTTTTTTCTCTCTACGTACTGCCCCAGCTGAATTCCTTTCACTTACTTTTCTATTTTCAACCTTTAAAATTATATGTATATCAGTTTTCTTTAATGATCTTAACTGTAATTGCTTCCTGTTGATTTTAACCAACCTAGACTGAATCACATATATTAAGAAAATCTAACCTAATTTAGCATCCCTTCTCAAACCAATAAAGAGGTGTCCTGTTTTAAATTATGCTCCCGAGAATACCCCAAACTGTCCCATGAACTTTAGACAAGGAAGACAACATTCAAGATAACTTATTTAGCTATCGGCAGTGATACCATACTCTAGGGTACTGATGTGTCTCCAAAGTATAATGAGTTTCCACTGTACTTTCACACTGAGAGACTCCAAAGGAAATCTTTTTCTATCAAATAATCTAACAACTAAAGCATATTTTACTGCTGGAGTAATTATAGTACTTCAAAGAAGTGCTTCAAAATGATTATCAGTGTTTTCAAGAACTGTAAACCACAGAACCTGTTCCATGACACAAAACTCATATTAATGTCTCTTTTAGTTAATTAGAAAGTCAACTCCTAGTAGTACTAAGGAATATATAAAAAAGTATGTATCCCATTAGTATCCAAGTGAAAGTCCTAGAAACTAACATTACTATCTCAAACCACACATTATTAAAAGGACATTTTTCAACACTGAAAGTTCAGAAGTAATAAAATAGCACAGACATTTTATGAGAAATCCCATTCTGCAATCCGAATAAAAGTGCAACCTAAACAAACTTTCTAACATCAAAGAGTTTTGAATCTTGAGTTTGCTCTCACATGTTAGAAATTATATGGCCAACTCTTCTATTCAGGATAACAGAGGAAGGTTAACTAAGCTCACCTAAATACTCATTGTTATATCTAAGTTTTCATTTAAATGCCATTTTAACACTTGTAGAATCCACTTCACTAAATTATTTTAAACAGTAGACATCATTTTCAGTATAATAGACAAGATAAAAGAAACTCATTGCTTCAAATACTGCAAGGAAATGTAGTTAATGTATGGCATGACAGTTGGAGGAAATATTTTCTCTGCCTGATCTTGGGTGAAGGAGTTCATTATGAATGACACAGCCAAAATGGGAGTGGGGAGGTGGGGAGAGAATAGAAAATAATCTGGAAGATTCTGATAATCCACAAACCAAAGAAGTAACTACATTTTAAATTAATAGCTTAATGTGCCAACAGAGGATGCCATTAACATAAATAACACAAACCACAAATACTTTGTGACAGTTTTTATTAAATATACAAATGCAGAATAAATCCATTGGGCTGTAAGGACCAATCTTAAGTGCATTTTCTTTGGTCACATATAAAATCTTGTAAGGTTAAAACTTGATAATTTTAAGAAAACAAGCAAAATGCCAAAATAAACTATTTTGTCTTGTCAGTCTTAATGACTTAGCTCTTACTCCAGCATATTACTTGATTGCACCATTACTTCCAGAACAGAAGACAAGAAAATTGTAACCAAGGAAAAGTAGATTTTATATATAGAAAAAACAAAACCAAACCAAACCCGATAATTTAAACTTAAAATCTGAAATGCCAATTCTGAAATACGTCTAACTATATTTAAATGAAAACTTAGTTACAATGAACACTACAAAAACCACCAGCGCTTCTGAAGTGACATCATTACTACATTGTAGCAGCACCACAGTTAATACTGTTTTCCAACTCCCAACAAACCAAATGCCAGAGTTAAAATTTGGTGAGTAATGCTATATCCTTAGTCTAATTAAAACAAAAACAGTATCTTTTATAAAGACAGAGTCACCTGAAATAGTAATAGCTATAAAAGCAGAAGAGAACCCTGCTTTTCCCTCAATACAAGCTATGATTATATACCGATTCACTGAGATTTATTAATACCAAAATATTCTTTGCACAGTAGTAAACAAGCATAATACTAATACTAAAGAGCTTGTTTCTGGTAAAATAACTTAGAAAATTATTTCACTTTTTACAACTGGTGTAAAAAGCTGCAAAAAATTTAAGAATGAGTATCTCAAACTACTAGTGGTACAGTTATCAAGATTTTCTTCCCCACTAAAATGATTATTGCTATGTCAAAATATAGTTGGTTCATCAGTGCTTCTGAATAACTTGCAGTTTTACTGTACAGTTTCTTGCCAGACGCACAATGTTTATGGAAAGAGCAGAGATACCAAATACGTGGATTTACAATTTTGTTAAATTTCTTGATACAAAGTGTCCAAACCAACTGAAAATCTGCTACTGTATGCAGGATTTCCTAGGTACACTCTACTGTTAACTTACATCAAAACTGATGCTCAACAAACACTGCATTTGCAGAGAAGCCAAGGGGAAGGGAGGCTCTTCTGTGTGCCTAAGGTGTTACATTTCTATACCTGTATTTCAACTTAATTGTATTTGATTGTAACATTAAAAATCTGACATTTACAAAACGTGTTGATGTGAGGATGCTTGGGGTGGGGAAGCCAATGGTAAAGAAGTATTTTCTATAGGAATCGCAAAGCTGCTCTAAACAGATGGCTCACACACTGAAAGGACCCTGCAGATAGGTTTCAGATAAACCTGTACCACTGCTGGATTATGGCTTATGGCTTCTTTATGAATCTGTGACTCAAAACCAAGGCTACATTCTCTGGATGACAGCTTAGAAAATGCTTAAATAATAGCCCTTTAGGGACAAATCTGTTTGACTAAATAGACCTAACTCAAGATTTCCTGGACACCTGCTGATACATGACACATGTTAAAAAGTAGTACGGCTGTCCTCATGTTTCCTTCCCCTTCAAAGCGTTCACACCATTTGGAAGGGACTTTGTTACTTTAACTATAGCCAGAAAACATCCTTTATCTATATCACCTCTCACTCCATCCCCCCACAGAAAAACACAAACAACCCCAGGTCATAAACAACATGTTGGGGGCAGAGGGAGAGGTAATCCTATTTTGTGTGTAAAATATCTTAGCATTTGTACATACATACATTTTTCCAAAAGCATACTTTCAACAAATGGACATGACAGCTGAACAGTCAAGGACTTATGGCCAAATATGTTATGCAAGACATCTACTTGAACATAATCTGTTACATTTACATCAAAAAAGTATTACTACTCCCTGCTGGACAGAAATAAAAAATAACATCACTATAAGATGTCCCAAAATTTTTAGTACAGTTTAAAGCTATTTAAGCTTAAAACTGCACTAAAGCTAAGTCTTTTGGGGGCATCTTGCATATCATCTTTGGGGCATATTTGTAGATAAAAGTATGATCGTGTTCTTATTCAGAAACAAGATGTACCTATATTAGGAAAAACCTTTTATGTTTTTTTAGGTTAAGCAGAATTAAAATTATAAATTACTTTTTATGGGGCAGCCAGGTGGCGCAGTGGATAAAGCACCAGCCCTGGAGTTAGGAAGACCTGAGTTTAAAACCCGCCTCAGACTCTTGACACTTACTAGCTGTGTGACCCTGGGCAAGTCATTTAATCCCAATTACCTCTCAAAAAAAAAGTATTTTTTATTTAAGTTTCTTACGAAATTTGATTCTGTTAAATAAGGTAACAAATCTGAATATTGGAGATAAACCAAATAATACCAGAAAAAGCCACTGAAGTACTTTAAACCCAATGAAACAGCAGCTTAAAATTCATGACATTGCAGAATTCAACATATTTTCCTGTAGCTTGGAAAATTATCATTTATCATTTGCTTTTTACTGGAAGAGACTGGGGAAAGACATACCAAAACTATAAAAGATAGGAAAGAAAGAATAAGGTCACAGATCTGATATCTCAAAATATTATTTCTGCACATAGACAAACAAACTCCCAGTATTCTAACCACTCTATCCCAAATGGGTATGATAGAATTTTAAAACATTATTTCATTTTTTAACCATATAGGAAGTAGCATCTGCTTTAAGAAAACTTTATAACAAAATGTTTACAATTGACAAAAAAAATCCACTTCATTTTATGAAAAAGTAAAGTTGTATTTCTTTTAACGTGTTCAAATAACTTAGGCTATTTAAAACTCTAAGAAGTCACTCTATATACATTTGCCTCAACTTTCTGATGCCAGTTAAATCACAAGGCCATTTCCTAAAACTTGAAGCGACTATGATTTATAAAAACCACTACAGAGGAGAAGGCAGCAATCTAGATAAAAGAATTTTACCAGAAATCCATTTATTTTAAAAAGAAAACCCTTTAAAAAATTTTAAAAGTGCCATTTTAACCCTCAAATGAATGGGAAAAAATAACAATTTCATGAATCTGTCATATAAAACACATACCACTAAAATGGCAAAAGAAAATCAAGGATTAGTGTGCTTAGAAATCTTAAATGTCCCTTTCAGAGTCAGGAATGAAATATAAAAACAAAAACAAACATAATACTGGATTAAAAATATAACTAATATGTGTTTATTGTAGTTGTAGATTAAGCAAGACTTTTATTGTATTGCACTAAGGAATAGCAGGGTAGTTAAACAATGTTCTCTCTCATTTTCTGTTTTGAACATCTAAGGTATAAATTGCAAGTCCTTAAGAATATCTTTTATCGCTAGATTGTAACAATAATTGGAATACCGAATTTCTTACTAAGTGACTGCTACAAATGAAAACATTTAAAATTACTTTAAATGCATTCCAAGATAATTCAGTATATATTCTCAACAGATTCACTTATGCTTAAGAATTAAAGTATATGAATTTTATGGAACTATTATGGGAAATTCCTAGGTCATGCAATATATAGGGCTAATATTTAAATGTTAAAAAAAAATCCCACCATCCTTACATCTGCAAATATATCCATGTAATCTTCTACATGATATATGAAGAAACTTTTGAGGCTTTCCACAAGGTCACATATACAAAGTTTTTAGTCCTTCAAAAGCACTTGATCTCTACAGCTAGTTTATAACCAGTCAGTATTTTAATAAAACCAAAATAAGCTACTACAAGCTCCTGTAAACAAAAACTTTCAACAGACTAAGGACAGTCAGTAATTAATACAATTATTCAGAAAATTATGGCTGTTCCTAGGGAGTACAAATTCAAACCTGTCGATACCAGAGGTAATCATTTTATACTCATTTTTATGTAATTTCATTTAATTTCTTTGTCTAAGCATAACATATGAAAACAGTCTTTCCACAAATCAAAAACGTGGAAACATTTTAAAAATAAGTAGTCTTTTTTTTTTAAAGTAACTGATCATGTTCCATATGCTAATCTTGGAAACAGGTTCTTGTTGGATAGAATCCTTTCACTTTGTGGCTTTTGCATGCACTTAACTGGACTGAGTCTGTTGTATATCATCTTAAGAGCTCACCAAAACATAAATCATGCTGAAAAGAAGAAGAAAAACACTGTTAACATAAAGCAATTTGTTCCCAATCGTGAACATTAATGGCAACAAACAAGTATTCCTCATTGTACAGCAAACCAAAGAGGGTAAAACTGCTCAACAGAGGTAGAGCAGTACCCCTATTGTAGTGGTTCTCTACTTCCTCAAATTTCAAGTTATAACAGCACTTAAGGATAGACATGGGCTTAAACACCAGTCTGAAAGAAAACTCAAGAGCTCTGCTATTTCATCTGAAAAGGGAATTCTTCATGAGAAAACATGAGTCCTCCTGAAAAGCTACTAGGCAGCAACAGCTAAGCTAAAGGGACCAAAGAAAAAAGGGAATTTCCTGCCCAGGTAAAGTCACAGGAGGTGTTCAAGCGGACGCTAGATGAGTATGTGTCAGGGAAGTTGTGAAAAGATTTATGACCTCTAATGTCCTTTCTAGTTCTAAGATTCTCTAAGTCTCATTGTGAATTTACCTTTAATATGATGTAAAGAGGGACTCAAATTGTACCAATTTTATAATGCAATTCACAAACTCTTTGCAGGAATACTTCTACAGTAAAGACACCTCGATATTTACTGAAAACCTATATTCACTTTCACAATGCTAGGAACTTTTCTTTCAGATGTTAGTCTGCTATGTTCTTCATGCATACAACTATGGTGTGCTATATTTTGCAAAGAGAAGCATGAATCTAGCCTAAAGGTACACTTTTTTTCCCAAAAGGAATAAAGAGAAATGGCAATGGAATAGCATATTGCAAGAATAAATGGCTGTGTGAAAAATCTATTAAGCTGAGAAGCAAAATATGGCATAAAACATTTGGGCAAGTATTAATTAAAGGGATTAAAATATCTAACTGGATGGAAGAAAACACATGAGTTAAACAGCCATAAAGCTGGAATGAGGGAGACAGATAGCTTTGTTAGGGCAATTCAAGTATCCAGATACTTCCTTAAGGTCTTATTCTGATAAAAGCAGTGCATGATTAATTAACCTTGCCGGTAATTTAAACTTTTACAAAGGTGGTAGAAGTGCTATTACAGATCCAATTCTAACCAGCAAGGAAAAACTTGTTGCTCAAGTAGAAATGACAGGTGACATAGCACTAATAATAATATATATATGCATATGTGTGTATATATGTACAGAGAGATCTCGAGGGCACAGTTAACTACAGCCAAGTACTATGCTAAGTACTGAGGAGACAAATTTTTAAAAGAGATGGACCCTGGCCTCAAAAAACTTATACATCTTAATGGAAATAACATATAGGGAAGAGGTAGCCAGGGAAAGGTGTTTTGATCTGGTAAATCAAAGGAATATCAGGAAAAATTGAATGTATACTTAAGACTTCTTGGTGAATGTATACTTAAGACTTCAAAAGAATTCAAAGAAAAGTTTCCACTGGCTTAAGACTAAAAGGGAAGTTGGCTCAAGAAGGACGGAAGACTCTCAAGAACGAAAGAAATCTTGTCATCACAGACTGGTTATTAAGTAAGTACATAATCTTTTTTTTGCTGTTATTGCATCCCAAGGGCCTAGCTTGGTGATTTGCACATAAAAAGGTACTTTATAAATAATGAGTTTATGGCCTTATGTATGATCCTTTATTTGGATGTCTGTTTTTGTTAATGAATATTAAGTTCAGGAAAAATTTTACAAACCAACCCCTAAATAACTCTGAAATAAAGGAAATGGCTGTACAAGGAACTTATTAACAACTATCGATTTTTTCAAAGCCATGTATAAGAGATGAAAGAGTCACACAGAATGGCGAACGCCTGGATAGGCTGTGATCTGTATCAATGAGAGGAACATCGATACAGACCAGACCATATACATTTACCTGACGATTTAAATGACTGTACTTTTATCTGTACTTTTTGTACTTACGTACATCTTTCATATATGGCTTTTAAAAATCTGAACTTGTAAACTCCTAAGAAAGTGACTAAAAGCGTATCTTTTGATCCAGAGATTCCACATAACCAAAGGAGGCCAATGATAAAAAGTTCCATATATCAAAATATTGATAGCATTTTTTGTAGTAGCAAAAAACTGAAAACAAAGACGTGAATTGCTCTCTGGGAAGAGGACATAGTATATATATTCTGAAATGAAGATGACATAAAACCAAAAGATAATAAAATAATTTAAAAATCAAATCAAATCTGAGCTTGTTAATATGCTTCTTGTGCAGTCATATTGTTCTATTTTTATTTCTTGCCCCCAAGAAACCTAAATAAAACCAAGTGTATTTGAATTGAGGCTTTCAATAAATACTACAAACAAAAAAAGAGGCTGTAACTGACAGAATACAGAGATCATAGATTTAGAATTGGAGAACACCTCAGAAGTCATTTAGTCGAACCCCTTCATTTTATAAATAAGGAAACTAAGGCCTAGCGAGGTTAAGTGATTTGCTCAATAACACACAAGTAGTATGGCTAGGATTTTCAACCTAGGTCCTTCTAACTCTAAATTTAGTGGCCTTTCTTCTATATATCATGTTACATCAATAGCTTAGATCAGAACCAGAAAGACAGGGAGAAAGGTGTTAAGCCAAGGTCAGGGTTTCCTATTTTGACTCTATAAGAAGTTTGATAGATCCAGGGAGGCTTGCTGACAAATGGTTAACTTTTAGAGGTATGGCTCAGAGCTTCTGGGTAATCCTATTCTCTGGAAGGAGGGAGATCTTCATGGCTTAAAGGGCTCAGGCAAACTAGGAATCTTGGCTTTGATAGTGCAGTAGCTTTTTCTTTCTCAGCCCAGGAATTTTTCATGCTTAATCCAAGGAGCTGAGGACAGGGATTATCAAGGTTCCAGAGGGGTACAGCCTCCAAAGTCTTGCTGATCTTGTATAGAAAGGTAAACTATTCCTTTATCCTGCATACATTTCTATCACAAAAACTTATCTTTAGGCTAGAATAGAATGAAAGTGACTTGACAGAGAACTGAAACCTAAGATAAGTGAGGAAGTGGTAAGTCTTCAATTACTTTATCAGATAACCTAAAACAACTACATCCCATGTATTTATAGGTCAATATTCTGAAAGCTAAAGGCCAGCCAAGATGTCAATTTCTAGAAAAAAAAATTAGAATGCACTATTACAAGGACTGTTTTTTGAGTACTTAGAAATAAAAACAGTGATTACTACAAGTCTGCTTTAGTTCATTAGAAACATGTCAGCACAGCTTTGCAGTCAGATGTGAGTACCTGGGTTCAAATCCCACCTCTGGGGCTTTCCCATTGTGAGACCTTGGGAAAATCACTTAACCTTCTGGATCTCAGCTTATCTGTGAAACGAGGGTGTTGAATTTAGACTGCCTTTGAGATCTCTTTCAGCTCTAAATCTATCATGCTATAATCAAAGAATTATCATAAACATAAGTAGACCTAGATTTCAAGAAGGCATGTCAGAAACACTGTCTGGTTTAGGAGCTGCTTGAAAGACCAGACCCAAAGAATGTCGATTAATGAATGGATTTATATTAACCTTTGCAGAATACTTCAGTGAAATTTTCTAGGGCTCTTCGTTTATTGAATGGTTTTGTTCCAAATTGTTATCAATGACTTGGATGACAGTATAATCACTTACACTTCTCAAATTTATAGGCAATAAAGCTGGCATGGATAGCCAATGTGTTGGACGACAAGAACAGGGATGGTAACAGGCTGGAACAATGGGCCATATCTAATAAGATCAAATCCACTGTAGGTAAAGTCTCCTACTTAGGTTCAACTGTACAAGTAAAGGATGGGGGCTGGACAACAGCTCATATTTTAAAAGATCTGGAAGAAAAAAATGGTAAGACCATCAATGAAGTATTAAAAAAAAAGTGCACAGAACTAAAGTAGGAAACAGACAAGCAGAGTAGCTTTGGAAACAACATGCTGAAAGCATCATATGCTTATTAAAATACAAGTAACAGGATGTATAGTTTTGTATACAAGCCTTTTTTGGGGTACATAGGGAAAAGGTCATATTTGTTGGTGTTAAGTTCGGAGTAACAAAAAAAAATTATCTTAAAAAAGCTACAACTTTTAGTGAAAATTGAAGGTGAGAGGAGTCAATAATAATTGTTAACTGATTCCTTGTCTCCTCTTGGAAATATTTCATGTCACCTCTCCTCAAGACTCTCAACATGTCATTCTACTCTCATCTGATGATATTCGTCCTGAGTTCAAATATGGTTTCACATACTTACTGGCTGTATGCTTCAGTATCCTCATTCGTAAAATGGGGATAATAACAGTACCTACCTGTACCCTGGGTTGTTGTGAGGGTCAAATGAAATACTAATATGTAAAGCACACAGAGTGCCTGGCACATGGAAAGCACTATAATAAACGTTAGCTACAATAGCTAATATTGTACTTATTTGTATTAGCTCTTTATGTTTATTCACATATGTGTATATATGTATACATACGTACTCACATTTTTGTTCTCAGCATTTGTCTGGCCAATATCATATAAATGCTTGCTGAATGAACATGTAATGTGACAGTCAAAGATGCAAATGATACATAAATATTTATCAATAAAATTGAGAGAAGCATAGTGCACAATGTGACGAACAGTCTAACTTTCTGCTTGGTCAGGCTATACCTGGAGTACTCACTGGTTCTAAATGCTACTACATTTTAGAAAGGATATTCATAAGGGAAAGACATATAGAATAAGGTGAGATAATCTGAAATCCCGGCCCAGGAGAACTGATTGAAGGAACTAAAGATGTTTTAGCCTAGAGACTAGGGAACAAGAAAGTCATCTTCAATAATCATAACTCTAGAGCTAGTATGAACATTAGAAGTGATTTAATGCAAACCCAACACTTTACAGATAAGGAAACTAAAATCCAGGGATTAAGTTAAGTGACCTGCTCAAGGTCACAAATGCAGTGAACATCAAAGGTAGAATTTGAACCAAAGTCCTCTAATTCTAGAGCTAGTGTTCTTTCCTCTCTACCAAATATCTGCAAAGTTTTCCATGCTGAAGGAAGATTTGACTTGATTCTCTTGGTTCCAGAACTAACAGAAGGACTAATGAGTAGAAGCTATGAGGAAGCAGACTCTGTCAATGGAGAAGCAAAACCTTTTAATAAGTATACTGTTCAAAAATTCAAATGGCCTGCCTTGGATGGCAGTAAGTTCCCCATCACTAATAATATTCAAGCTAGGGCTGTATGATCACTTAATTAGGGATTTTGTAGAAGAGATTTATGCTTCTGCTGGGGAGTCAGACTGGATGACCTTGGAGGCCCCTTCTGATTCAATAATTATACAATACAATTATCAAAATTGGCATGGGAGCTGGAGTGGTAGAAGGGCACCATCATAATCTCTTTTAAAATAGCCTGATTAGGTGGCGCAGTGGACAGAGCACCAGCCCTGAGTCAGGAGGACCTGAGTTCAAATATGGCCTCAGACACTTGACACTTACTAGCTGTGTGACCCTGGGCAAATCACTTAACCCCATTGTGTAGCAAAAACAAAAACCAAAAATAAAAATAAAATAGCTTGATTATGATATATTGAAAAGCAAGGGAAGACTACACATTAGGCTTAGATGTTCATAAAAACCTCTCATGGTAAAAGTGGTAAGAAAAAAATATTAATAATTATAATTCCAGTTTATCAATTCCTAAACTTCAATAGCTGCCATTCTGTTGCCTTTTCCATATATCTAATCCCTGACCTGCCCTCTAGAGCAAGGTTTCTTAACCTGGGAGCTATGAACTTGTTTTTAAAAATATTTTGATTAATGCGTTTCAATATAATGTTGCCCTTAGAAATATATATATATATATATATATATATATATATATATATATATATATATATATATATATATATATGTCTTAGATGGAGGATTAGGAGCAGCAACTCAGCTAACTCTTTCAACATTTCCCTCCAAATGACCTTAAAAATAACTCCACAAACTGAATTTTGGGGTGGCAAAGCCAACAAAAGTCAGGGTGAGACATTTTTCTGGCCTAAGAAAACTTAGGGAGGTCAGCAGAAGTTTTTGACATGGGAGTAGAGGCCTGTCCAGAGCACACACACACGAGGCAGGCTGCAGCCGCAGCACCAGCAGCTTTGGGAACTCTTAGCATGGAGATGGGAGTGGGATAACTGGTCAGAAAGAGACCCACTGATGGCAATGGGTACAGCTGTCACTGACTGGCAACTCGAATGTCCATATGTAGTTCTGGGTTGCAGTACCAGGGAGGAGAGAAGTGCTCTTGGTTGATCGTAAAGGAGAGCGACCCTGAGGAGCACTAGTGCTTATAGCTGCAGGGAAGCAGGGGTGGTTCCTGGATAAAGTAGTGACTATACCTCTCCCCTGATCATACCACCCTGTCAGCACCAAAAAACTTGCAGATACAACCCCTCCCCACCAAGAACTAGCTGTGAAAGCAGAAGCACAAAAAAAGCCTGAAGTTTGGAGCAGAATCCTAACTTATAGTTCAAAGTCAAGAAATGGGCTGGAAACATGAGCAAACAACAAAAAATGAACTTGACCTACTATAAAAAACTACTATGTTGGCAGAGAAGACATAAACGCAGAAGACAACAACAATGTGAAAACGGCCACAAACAAAGCCTCAAAGAAAAATGCTAATTGGACATTAAGTCCAACAAGAATTCCTGAAGGAGTTAAAGAAAGAGATAAGGAATTGTAGAAAGAAAATTGGGAAAAGACATGAGAGTGAGGCAAGAAAATTATGAAAAGAGAATTAACAGCTTGGTAAAAGAGGAACCAAAAAAAAAAAAAAAGAAAATAATACCTTAAAAAATAGAACTGGCCTAATGGTAAACGAGGCATAAAAATTCACTAAAGAACTCCTTTTTTAAAAAGCAGAATTGGTCAAATGGAAAAAGAGATACAAAAGCTCAATGAAGAAAATAATTCCTTAAAAATTAAAACTGAGCACCTGGAAGCTATGACTCCATGAAACATCAAGAAATAATAGAACAAAGTCAAAAGAATGAAAAAATATGGAACTATGCCCAAAGGGCTACAAAAATGTGCATATCCTTTGACCCAGCAATACCACTTCTAGATCTGTATCCTAAAGAGACTGTACAAATGGGAAAAGGACCCACATGTACAAATATATTTATAGCAGCTCTTTCTGTATGGCAAAGAATTGGCAATTGAGGGGATGCCCATCAGTTGGGGAATGGCTGAACAAGTTGTGGTATATGAATGCAATGGAATACTATTGTGCTTTAAGAAATGATGAGCAAGCAGACTTCAGAAAAACCTGGAAAGACTTAAATGAATTGATGCTGAGTGAAGTGACCAGAACCAGAACACTGTACACAGTAACAGCCACAATGTTCAATGACTAAGTTCAACAGACTCATCTCCTCTCAGCAAAGCAAGACAACTCCAGAAGACACATGATGGAAAATGCTGTCCACATCCAGAAAAAGAACTACGGAGTCTGAATGCTGATCAAAGCACATTATTTGATCTCTTTTTTTTTTGTCTGTTTCTTCTTTCTCGTGGTTTCTCCCATTGGTTCTAATTCTTCTTTACAACATAACTTATGTGAAAATAGGTTCAATATGAATGTATATGTAGAACCTATATCAGACTGAAAATTTAGAACTCAAAATCTTATGAAAGCGAATGTTGAAAATGAAAAAGAAATAAATTAATTTTAAAAAAGAAGAATGAAAAAATAGAACAAAATGTGAAACATCTCTATGGAAAACAACTAACCTGGAAAATAGATCGAGGAGAGATCATTTCAGAATTACTGGACTACCATAAGGCTATGGTTCAAAAAAGACCTTAGATATCATAGTTCAAGAGATTATAAAGAAAACTTCTCTGATATCTCAGATCCAGATTCAATAGAAATTGAAAGACTCCACTGATCACCTCCTGAAAGAGATCCCAAAATAAAAACTTCCAGGGATATTATAGCTAAATTCCAGAGCTCCCAGGTCAAGGAGAAAATATTGCTAGCAGCCAGAAAGAAACAATTCAAATATAGTGAAGCCACAGTTAGGATCACAGAAGATTTAGTGGCTTCAACATCAAAGGAGCAGAGGGCTTGGAATACGATATTCCAGGAGGCAAAGGAGTTAAACTACTCAGCAAAATGGAGTATGATCCTTCAGTGAGAAAAATGGATATTTAATGAAAATAGATGACTTTCAAGCATTCCTGATGAAAAGACTAGAGATGAACAGAAAATATGACATTCAAACACAAGACTCAAGAGAAGCATTAAAAAAAAAAACACCAACAGAAATGATAATGGTCTCAATAAAGTTAAATTGTTTATATTTCTATATGGGAAGATGGTTCATGTAACTCCTAAGGACTTTATCATTATTAAGGTAAAGTAGTTTACATAAACACAGTCTATTATGTTGGGATGATCTTTAAAAAAATAAAGGGGATGAACTAGAAAGGGGAAAATTTTCTCGCATAAAAGAGGTACACAAGGAAGAGCTTTTATAACGGAAGGGGAAAAGGAGGATGGTGGGCAATGCCTCAACATCACTCTCATTAGAACTGGTTCAAAGAGGGAAGAATATACACACATACACACACACACACACATTCTCACACTCTCTCTTAGCTGGGTACAGAAATCTATTTTACCCAATACAGAAATAGGAGTGGAAAGGGATGGAGGGGATGGGAATGAGAAAAGAGAGGGGTGATTGAGAGCTGATTAAAGGAGGCAATGGTTAGAAGCAAGGTAAGACTTTTGAGGAGGAACAAGATAAAAGAGAGAATAAACAGAAGAAAACGGGATAGAGGGAAATACAAAGTAATCATAATTGTGAATGGGATTGGGATACCTCACTCATAAAATGGAAGCAGATAGCAGAATGGATTGTAAACCAGAATCCAATAATACATTATTTATAAGAGACACACTTGAAACAAAAACGCACACACAGAGTTAAAATGAAGACTTAAAGCAGAATCTAACATGCTTCAGCTCAAGTAAAAAAGTCAGGGGTAAGCAATCATGGTCTTAGAACAAAGCAAAAACAAAAATAGACCTAATTAAAAGAAATAATCAGGGAAACTAATTTTGATTAAAAGGAAATTAATAAGTTTCTCTGATAAAGGCATCATTTCTGAAATACAGAGAACTGAGTCAAAGTCATAAAAATAAAAGCCATTCCTCAATTGATAAGTGGTCATAGGATATGAACAAGTAGTTTTCAGAAGAAAGCAAAGCCATCTATATAAAAAAATGTTCTAAATCACTTAGAGAAACACAAATTAAAATAACTCTTCTTTCAGAGTATAAAATCAGCACACAAACCTCACAAATAAAGATCATTATGGACCTGTGACTATTCTCAGTCTCTGAAAGGTTATATATAGGATCCAAACTTTTTTCCCTCTAACATTCAGTAACATTCTTCCATTACCATCATTTAGCCATGGAAAGCAAGAGTTATCCTCCATAGACTGATTCAATACATGTGAAAAATCAAGGTATTATTTAAAGTTGCCCAGTATCTTTTCAAATTTCAAACTAGGTATTATATATGTATATATGTTTGTGTACATACACACACATACACATACACATGTTTTTATGTTCATGCCCATTACACCTCATTATTTAAGCACTCAATCATTTATATGCTAAAAGTTAAAATGGTAAGCTTAATGGCTACAAAATTTTCAACATGTCAAATTACTCATCTTCCATTATATTTTTCCAACTTACCCATAAAGGTAGTAAAAAAATGATAGTAGGTAAAAGGCTAATTTGCACCATCCTTCCTTCTGACAGTATGCTAGAATATCTGCATTCATGATGGTTGTAGGATCATAGAGTCCTGGTCCACTCATCACTGGTCTACTCATATACCTGTAATGAATATATTTTATTAGCCACTAAGAAGGTAAACCTTTGCGTATGGGTTTTCTTCCTTTCAAAATCAAGATGAGGCAGGAAATCACATGCTTCTAATTCTACATCATAATTAATGAAAAATTTATAAATTTCAATAGCAAAACTGGACCCTAAAACAGTCAATGCAAACAATATAAAGGGTTGAACAAATAACTTCTAGTGCCAAATGCTTTCAGAAATCCAAAAAAAGATGAATAATCAAATTGGAGACAATATATTTTAATGTGTCCAGATAAATATGAAAAATACTACTACTTAGAACTGCTCTTGCACACCTCAGTTCTGATTATTGCAATAAAATATTGAGTGGCCAGGTAGCTATCCTTTCTGTCATTATTTTCTGAAAAAGCATTTTTAATTTTAATTGCTACATGCAAAATATGCGCGAAGTTATATGCCCACCTGCTTGATTATTAAAACAAGCATTACTTAATAAATTTTTAATTTGGGCTAAAGTAATTATAATTAAAAAAGGAATATTAGAAGCTTATCTAAATATTACCTCCAAATATGATATGCCAAGAGTGGCATATTGAGACCCAGTGTAAGCCACTCTGCTGCACAGAGAAACATGACACAGAAGAAAGCGTGGATGAGATATTCTGGAAGTACAAGCTGGAGGAAAAATATATAATCAGTTATCAAAACAGCCTGGCTGGAAGGTTAGTGTTAATATTAAACAAACGCAAAATTAATTATGAATAAAGTAGGAAACAAATTTCATTCAATTAAAAGCTATTTTTCAGAATCAAGAATAAAAGGGGCTGTTCAGGATTCTATGTCTTCATTGACCTTTCCACCAACAGAAGGATTTCTATGTACATAGACTGAAGACACAGCCTGCACTGCTCTGAGGAAAAGACCTAAACATTTCACAAGCCATAGGTCACCCAGCTATTACAAATTGTTGGGTGTGTGACTTAATCTGCACAGGGATCACCTGGAGAGGAACTTCCTCTCCCAAAGCTGATCAGCCCCTTCTCTGCCATTTACAATCCTAGAACAGTCCAAAGGCCTGGATGGACTCAGGTCTTCCTAACTAGGACAGTTCTCAGTTCATTACATTATGCTGCCTTTCCTCACACACAATGAATGTAATTATTTAGTATGGATAGGACAAATTTATTGGTCCTTGGAACTCTTGGGTAAGGAAATCCTTTCTATCAATGCTGATTGAGAGAGCTGCCTAGAGCACTGAGAGGTTAAGGGACTTGTTCAGGGTCACAGGGCCAGTATGTGTCAAGAGGCCACACCTCACCCGAGAGCTTCCTGGCTTCAAGCCTAGCCTTCTGTCCACAACAACCCTACACTGTACCTCTATTCAAATATAATGATGTTCAAGGGTGGGGAGGGGACTCATAATTCTAATTAGATGGTAGTAAAAATGACCACACATAATTTTTAAATTATTTTTACACTGCTATTTAAAAATCAGTTAGTATGTATTTTACTTTCCAAAACTACACATGACAAAAAATAGAAAAATGAGATATTTGACCACATGCAACATAATAGAAAATATTTCACAAAACCAAAGCTTCCCTGAATCGTTTGCATGTTAGAATTTTTAAGCTTTTAATTAAAATTTAAAATGCTTCACGTACAAACCACATAATGACCACAAAATCATATCCTCTATGCAACGATCAGCCAATAATTTCTGCACAATGTTAAGGATGTCAATATGAACAAATGCAAACAAGCTTTCTGCAATGTAGGAGGGAAATTATATCAAAACAGTGAAATTAATTACATTTTTTGGTACTGCTAAGCTCATTTTTTGGGTATCACTTGAGAAGTTGCAGATAATAGGCCTGAAAATTTCAGATTAATGAAAGCAAAGCACACAAGGACAAAGTTCATTAATAAAATTTCATTAGAATAATTAATATAAACTAATGTAAAATTTTACTTGGCACATCAAGAAAATGTGAATGATATAAACCTTAAAGTATTATAGAAAACATATGCATGTATAAGTGACCTATGTAAATACTAGAATGAGCTCAAAAAATGATGGTACTTTTATTTTTTTCATTAAAATTTTTAGTCATACAAATGATTTTAAATGAAAATATTTTAAAAATGGATTACTTCAGGTTAATTTTTAGGGGGTTTAAGTAGGCCACTTCCCTACTCTAAACTTGAGTGTTCTCTAATGCCTTTAGTATAAAATATAAATTCCTTTCTTTGGTGTTCACAGCCTGACTTCAGTGTGTGTGTGTGTGTGTGTGCGCGCACGCGCATGTGTGCATATACACACATGCGCGCACACACGCACACACACGTAGGATTAACCTTGATGGTCCAGCCATACTAGTCTTCACATTTCACACAAACTGTTCCTCACACACAGCATTCCATCTCTGTCTTTTTTTTTTTTTTACTGGATGTCCCCTATGCCTGGAAGGTATTCCTTTCTAATTTTTGACTCATAAAATTCCTCCCTTCTTTAAGACTTAGTTCAAGGACTACCTTCTACAGGAAGCCTTTCTTAATGCCAACTGTCAGTGCCTTCTCTATGTTGCCTTTATTCTGAATATACTTATATATGAATATATTGTCTTCCATGATAAATGGTAAGCTTTTGGAGTCTAGAGATTATTTTACTTTTTGTCTTTCTAGCCTCAACCCCTAGCATATAGTAGGCAATTAATATACTTAATGATGATTTAATATACTAAAACTCTCCTTAAAAAAGACCTTAGGTATAAGAATATTTTAAGATTGTACTACATCTAAGATGGTGTTCTAACACCTCAAAAGGTTTATCTGTATTCCTTAACTCAAAACAGAAAGGATTTTAATAACAATAAAAACCAGCTAATCACTTATTATTCTGCTACATAAATTCTTTCCATCATTCAATTAAGGTTAATCTGGCAGGTAACAGTATACTCATTAAATACACCTGTAAGCTATTTAAACCTAAATCTTCAGGTTAACACTTGTAGATAATACACATAATTACGTATTTTTAAACCTGACATCTAAAAATAGGAATAGCCAAGCATTTTCATAGGACTGCTCCTTTAAGAAAAAAAGGGCTTCTATACAATATCTCTATTTTAAATTAAAATATATACCCTATATATCTCATAAAGCTATATTAGTGATACTAGTTAAAACTGAATTATAACAAGCCCATTTAAAGATTCAGTTAAAAAAAAGATTAAGAATTCTTATCCCAGAAGGTTAGAACACTATAAAAGAACTGTCCCAAATGTTTCAAAACTTATATTTAGTTACAAGGATAATAAATATAGACTGGGAACTGTGGTTCTAGCACGAAACTCAATTCTCTCCATAAAGGTCTAAAATGTATTTTTATAGATCTCTCCTAGAAAACTCTACTTTCAAATCATTTTTTGTGATACTTCTTTAGGAAGTACAGCTAATAGAAAGTTAGTACTCTTCAAAATTACTTTATGCAAATAGGATTTAAAATGATAGAAGATCTAATTTGAACATGCATATTAAATTGTCCTTTGTTAAAGATTACACAAAGGGAAAAATGTATCATTTCCTTCCCCCATACTTTGGCAGAAGTAACTTTCAAAACAAATTTTAAACAGGGAAAACTGTCAGATGCACAGCTATTATGTCAACAATCACTACAATCTCCCATCCAAAATAAAGTGTGTACATCAAAATAACCCTTCTTCCATTTCCTCACTGCAACATTAGTATATCCCAAGTACATACTTTTTTTTTAAACCTGAGAATTTTTCTTTCTATTAACAAAAACAGAAAAAACAAGACATTCTATCTAAATGGAATGTCACTATTTCAATACAAAGCAAGAAGCTCATGGAAACTTTTTTAAAATGATACATGTAAGAAAAGATAGACTCTACAGTATTAAATTGCTATTGTTAAAACACTGAAATTTCTCATTTTTCTGATAGAAGGTACTTTAACCAATTTCACAGACCAAACTCTGGTGTTACCTAGTGAGCAGGCCAATCCTTCTTGTTCTAATTCTATTTGTTGGAGCCAGCCAAAAGACTGATCATTTATTTCATAACAAAGTACTTAATCTTAAACCTACCTGGTAATAAGTACTTTTTAAAGTACTTCTCACTGGAAAGTCTATACACTGTGTTTTCCGCATGGCTCTAAAGAGATATCATTTCTATTAAATATCTTCTTAGTTCCTAATTAAATAGATGTAATCAAGCCTGACACAGACTAATCCATCTAAAAGAGTAATATATCCAGCACTCCTAAGCACTGACAAACTTCCATGTAAGGTACATTGTTTAGGAATCACAACAGAGGATTTATATATCAGGAATACCAAAAGCAGTTCCCATTACTCCTGTGATGCATGTGGTGTTACAGCACAGGCCCTGAGAAGAATGTAATAAGATTCCAGGATATTCATAAGATGAGGAAGGGGAAATTGAAAAGTATAACAGTCAATTTGACATTGCAGATTCCTACTGTATATGACAGCACACTTACAAAAGACCATAATCTCAGATTATTATGACAGGCTATTACTGCTGAGGTTACTTTATTTTAACCAAAACCTCTAGAATTCCCCAAATCAAAAATTAAAGAAATTTGTCAAATAACCTAAATATGGTTGCAGTCATAGCACAAAAAAATTATGTGTACAAGCATGTAACAGTTTTCCCCACTCGATCAGCAAGCAAACATTTGCACAAAATATGAAAAATTTTGAAATTACAAACCTGAACAGGCATGGGGGAACACACCAAACAAAACATTTACATAAATACAATGTTCCTAACCCTCCCCCAACAAAATGAAGGTGGCATTAAAATATTAAACTAAAAAGCAGTACACACCTTTAATGCAATTTTGACTCTTTTAATCTTTTTGACCTTTTCAACTGTCTTTGTGCCGACAATGTAAAAAGCAGATTGGGAAAGTGTTAGTATGACAGCTGACAAGATCACCAGCAGATTAATAAGTCAGACTATTCAAGCACGAAAGGAAAAAAATAATTTTCAAAAGTCTACCTATTTTAAAAAATACACAGTTACTACTTAGGTTAATAATGGCCATTTATAATTTTATCAACATAAAAGCAAAGACCTTAAAAGGATAATGAAAACAATTTGTTATATTGTAACTTACAGGATTGAGTGTATTACATTGGTCTATAGGATTCTTGTAATCAGTCTTCAGTTCATCAAATGCTATAATCTAAAATAAAATTAAAGCAATTAGGATTTTTTTTTCAGTGAAAACCCACTTATTCACAGCCCCAAACAATAAGACAATAACTAAAGTACACGAACTTTATACCAGTAAGTACTCTGTAACCAACTTAAACCATAGATTTAAAGATGAAAGGGAACCTCAGAAGTCCCCTAGTCCAACTGCTTCATTTTACAAATGAGGGAACTGAACAGTGGGATTAAGTGACTTGTCCAAGTTCATGTAGCTAGTAAATGTCAGACACAGGACTTAAACACAGGTCTTCCTGACTCCAAGTACAGCCCTCTATCCTCTTCACCATAATGCCTCTAAAAATAACTTAGACAAGGTTTACAAGATTATAAATTCTTCTTTTAAGTTATCATTACCAGTGTTTCAGCATTACACTGACATTTATCATTATTGTTGTTATTATAACATTTCTTCATGATCTCAATTGGTTCTTTATTTCAATCAAGCAAGCATTTATTATCCATTTATTATGTGCCATATAATTGTACTAAGAACTAGAAATACAAAGAAAAGAAAATACAAAAACTGTTCCTGTTCTCGAGTAACTGATCTATTAATGGGGAAGACTACATGTTAACCAACAGGCACATATAAGACAAAGAAGGAATGGAAGGAAGGAAACTTCAGACAGGGAGGTTCAAGTGGATAAGGTGACATGGAAAGGTCTCCTGCAAAAGGTGACATTTGAGCTAACTCTTAAAGGACGTGAGGGATGTCAGCAAGTAGAGGAGATAAAGAAGAGCATTTCAAGTAGGGACTATCCCAGCGACGAAGTATCAAAAGTGGGGAACGTCAAGTACTGTTACTTATGTTGTCATTAGATCATAGAATGCGTGGAAGGAAGCGAAGTGTGAAAAGATTGGAAAGGCAGTAAGGGACCAGCTTTGTGAAAAGCCTTAAATGCCAAGTTCACTTCATAGGTTATTTACCCTGGAGATAAAGCAGTGCCCATGGAGTTTACAGAGCAGGGAAGTAACACAGGCAAAGCTACACTTCAGGGAAATCACTTTGGTAGTTGTGTGGAGGGACTTGAGGCAGGAAGACCAACAAGAAGGCTATTACAAAAGTCCAGGCCTAACCCAGGGCAGTGACTGTAAGTAGAAAGAACAGACATATACAAGAGATATTATGAAGGGAAGAACAAGAAGACTTAGCAATGGATCGACATGGTGGATTTGTTACCTGTGTAACTGGGAGAATGGTGATGCCCTCTATGGTAATGGGGAAGTATGGAAACAGGGACAAAGGGTGAGGGGGAAAAGAGAAGAGAATAATGAATTATTGTGGACATGTTGAATTTTGAGATGTCCATGGACATCTTGAATCCAGTTCAAAATGTCCAACAAGCAGTTGGAGATGTGGGACTGGAGCTCAGAAGACAGGCAAGGGCTGGGAACTGAGAATAACCTGTACAGAAATGACAGTAAACTCATGAGAGCTTATGTGATCACTAAATATGAACGTAGAAGGAAAAGAGAAGAGGGCTCCGGACAGATCCCTGCTGGACAGCTACACTTAGGCGATGTGACATTGATGAAGAACCAACAAAGGCAACTAACGGGCTGACAGGGTGTGGGAAAACCCAAAGAGAAGAGAGTATCCAAGAGGAGAAGGTAATTGATCCACAGAGTCAAATGCTGCAAAAACGTCAATGAGGATAAGGACTGAGGAAGAGAACGCTAGATTTGTCAGTTAAGAGATCACTGGTAACTTTGGAGAGAATAGTTTCAGTTGAATGATGTTAGAAGCCAAAATGGAGAAGTTTAGAAAAGAATGAAAAAAGAGGTAAGTGCAGGCACAAAGTATAGACATCTTTATCAAGGAACATGGCAGACAAAGGAAGGAGAGACAGGACAATCACTAGGGGGATAACAGAATGAAGTGGAGATTTATTTACATTTTTAGTTACATACACTAATTATATTTCATTGCAAGTTGTATTTGTATCAAAACTGGACAGAAATGAAGATGAAATCATAGAATATTTATTGACTAACATTAATTAGCTCAACATCAAACAAGATGTTTTCCAAACAATGGGGATCTGCACCTTTACCTAGTCCCATGTGTAACCAAAATCACACATTTTTAGACAGACAAATGCAGTTTTGTTGCTCAGATTCTGGCCATGGAAGATAGTGAAGAAAACTGATCTATACAGGGCTGCGGTAACCAGTTTCATGAACAATGCGATTACTAAGTGTTAACAACTATATGTACCAATACCACAAACAGGCCAATTAAAGAACAAATACACTAGCTCAGATGTCACCTTTTTCTAACTTGAAAGCTTCTTCAATAATCTGTAATTTCAACGTCATAATACTCTGTCCAACCTAGATCACAATACCATCTATGAGACTCCTCATCCCATGTAATTCTTGTTTATTTATATCCTCCCATTACTTCCTTCACAGGGTTCCCATCCAACCTTCTGGGGGTTTCCCTCTATGTTTCTAATTATTCCCTACCCTCTTCTCTTATATGGCATGATACCACTTATCACATAAACGCATGCCTCTTTCTGGCCACAAGGGGGCAGTGTGCCAGTAGCATCACCTTGGAAACGGAATTGGACCCATAATTTCACCGGTAAAAGAAAGTCCAAAAAAGGAACTGGAACCTCCTCCACAATGTAAAATCTTTTTTAAAAATCTTAATATTTTATTTTCCCAATTACACGTAAAAACAATTTTCACGTTTTTCCCCCTCTAATTTTGAGTTCCAAATTCTCTTCCTCCCTCTCCTCCTCCCATGTGGACTTACATGCGCAAGTCATGAAAAACACAATCCCATATATGTCATTCTGTGAAAGAAAATACACACAAAAAGAAACCCAAGAAAAATAAAGAAAGTAAAGAAAAAGCATCTTTGATTTGCATTCAGGCTTTTCTCATTCAGTTCTTTCTCTGGAGACGGACAGCACTTTTCATCATAAGTCCTAAACAACTGTCTTAGATCACCGCATTCCTGAGAACAGCTAAGTTATTCACAGTAGGTCAGTACATTGTTCTCTTGGTTCTGCTCATTTAACCTTGCATCAGTTCATGAGAGCATCCTGCTCTCAGAATAAAAATAAAAATAAAATGTAGAATCTTAAGAGTGGCCTGGGACATTGAGAGGTTAAGTGATTTGCCCAGAGTCACAAAGCTAGAATTTGTTAGAACAAGGGGTTGAATCCAGGTCTTCTTGATGCCAAGGCAGGCTTTCTAGCTACCATATTATAGTCCCTCTCAGCATTATCATGTAAGAGACTGGGGACACAGATTTACCACAACTTTTCTGGTTTTGAAGTACTGAACTCCATTTTGTTTTCTGACCTCCATCTTGTATGCCCTCCTTCACGGAAGTAGGAGTTCCTGCCTTAGAAAACCTGCCAAGAAGGATATCTGCCCCAATCTATTTCATGATCCTTATATGGTCCCAAAGGCAGGATTAACCAATTGTTTGGCTTCTGTAACTTCCTGCTTACGCAACCCCTGATCGTTTACTCTGTGGCTTCTGCCTTTATAAACCCAAGCTCTACCCCTGATCTGGGCTGCTCGATCTGGGTGTGTACCCCTTGCAGCCTCGAGCTAATAAATCCACATTTCAAATTGTGTCTGGGTCTTGCTCACTGATTTTTTGGTACAACATTTTGGAGGCCCCAGCAAGATTCGTGGCACACTGTGCCGTTGCAGAGACTCACCTGGGGAGGACTTCGGCCTCAGAAGGGAGGGAGGGAGGAATGGCTGTGTTCTGACTTTTAGGGGAGCCGGCCCCTGAGACATTCCAGGGCCCCAGAACTTAGGGCTGGGAAAAGCCTCCCTCCCCGACTCCGACTGTACCTCATTTCGGCCCCGTGGATTCTGGACCTGGTAACCCTCTGGAGGTGAGTATACCCAGATTTCTGTTCCCTGGTGGAGAATGAGTGCCAGATGGGGCCGTAGCGCTTAGTGCCTCGATCTCCCAGGCACCCTGAGACATCGGGACCACACCTGTATCTGGTTCCTGGTTTCTGTCTTAGTTGTGTTGGTCTATTAGTTTATATGTGTAGAGACTGTGTTTTTAAGAGGTTCTGTTTTAGATCATCTGCCTGAAACCACCTCTGTTTCATAATGAAAGGCAGGTGTCAGACTGGATCGCAGTTTTCTCCAGGGCAGTTTCTCTGACTTCCATTGGGAGGATGTGTTTGTGTTCAGGCTTTTATTGTTTGACTATGTCTGTGTTCTGTGATAATGGGGGTTTGGCTAGCACATCCAAAACCCCTTTGGGTTGTATGTTGAATCATTTTAAGGAAGTATATCAGGAAGCGGTGGATTACGGTATTACACTCAAAAAATCACAACCTACTCTGTTCTGTATGAATGAGTGGCTGACCTTCGGGGTAGGATGGACACCACAAGATAGTTTTGACAAGCAAGTGGTGACCGATGTTTGGAAAGTTGTTACTAGAAACCCCGGACACCCTGATCAGTTTGCATATATTGATATCTGGCTGACCCTTGTAACTTATCCCCCTCCCTGGTTAAAAACACTGCTCCTTACAGAAAGGCATCTGAGTGCTAGTTGCTCAGCCACAGAAGACTTCTTCCTCCAGTGACCCTCCTCAGGTTCTTCAAGAATCACAGGAAGAAGACTTTCCCCCTCCCTATTATAGGAATGGCCCCCAATCTCCTCCAAGATTGTATCCTCCTTTGCCTCTATCTGCCCCACTACCCGACTCCTCTGGCTCTCCTGTATCACCCCCAGCCCTCTTTCACCGCCGCACACATGGACGGGGGCCAAGTACCACCATGAGGACAAACCTGCTCCTGCAGTCCTTCCTCTCCGGGAAGCACCTAACCCCAGAGGACAGCCCTTTTCTAGTCTATGTCCCTTTTTCAACTAGCGACATCTATAATTGGAAGGCACAGAATCCCTCTTTCTCAGAAAAGCCCCAAGTTTTAATTGGATTATTAGAATCAGTCTTCCACATTCACAGACCCACTTGGGATGACTGTCAACAACTTCTCACCACTCTCTTCACTACTGAAGAGAGGGAGAGGATTCGACCAGAAGCAAGAAAGGCTGTCCTGGGGCCTGGTGGAGGGTCAGTGGAACAACACAGGGATGATGTGGAACGGGTTTTTCCACCCACACCCCCGAGATGGGACCCAAATACTGCTGCAGGGAGGGACGCCTTAGACACTTACCACTGCTACTTCCTCCAAGGCCTCAAGGCAGTGGCTCGGAAGCCCACAAACCTCTCCAAGGTCTCAGAAGTTCTGCAAGGTCCTCAGGAGTCCCCAGGGGCCTTCCTTGAACATGTCTACCAGGCGTATCGAATGTATACCCCTATAGACCCTGAGGCCCCAGAGAATGCTTGAGCCTTGAATGTAGCTTTTGTCTCCCAATCTACCCCAGACATTAGGAAGAAGTTGCAGAAACAGGAGGCATTTGAGGGCATGAACATGTCCCAACTTGTAGAAATCGCCCAGAAAGTTTTCAATACCCGAGGCAGTCCATCTGAGAAATCTGATAAGCGCCTAGCCAAAGTTTTAGTAGCAGCCCTTAAAGAGGCCCCGTCTTCTTCCATCCGGCGCCAAGAAGGGCCGAGAGGTCCCCTCCAGGCTTTATCTCCAAGCTTATTGCAAGGAAATTGGACACTGGAAAAATGAGTGTCCGAATAAGAAACTTCAAAAACCCCTGTTTTAGCCCTAGGAGACTGAAAGGGCCCGGGGTCTTTCTCGCTTGACCCCCATGCACCCCGGGTAAAGCTTAAGACTGGGGGTCACTCTGTCGATTTCCTGGTAGATACTGGGGCTGCCCATTCTGTCCTAACTCATCCGTTAGGCCCCTTGTCGTCAAAAACCACCCCAGGGCAGGGGGCCACAGGGAGCATTTTGTCCTGCCCATGGACTTCCGAGTGTACAGTTGATTTAGGCCGGGGTACAGTTACTCACTCATTTCTTGTTATGCCCGACTGCCCCTACCCCCTATTAGGTTGTGACCTGCTCCAGAAGCTTCAAGCCACCATATCCTTCAGGGGAGATTCAGCTTCTCTTGACCTCTCTCAGGACTCTACTATTGATCCTCCTCCCTCCATACTTGTCACTCTACCTCTGTCCTCTGAGTTTCTGCTGCATGAGGCTGCCACTCTGGGTGAGGTCAGTCCACATTTGCAGGATCTTGCTTCCTTCCCTGGTGTGTGGGCAGAATCCAACCCTCCGGGATTGGCCTCTCACCACCCCTGGGTAGTGGTCCAACTGTTAGCTACTGCTTCTCCTGTGTCGGTCCGTCAGTACCCCATGTGGCCGAGGCTCATCAAGGCATAGCGGTCCATATCTCCCGGCTCAGAGAGGCTGGTATTCTTGTTCCCTGTCATTCCCCTTGGAATACTCCCCTTCTCCCTGTTCGTAAACCAGGGACCTCTGATTACAGACCTGTACAGGACCTTCGGGAAGTGAATAATCGGGTGGAAACCATACACCCCAAGGTCCCTAACCCCTACACCCTGCTCAGCCTCCTACCTGCTGGACATTCAATTTACACAGTCCTTGATCTTAAAGATGCTTTTTTCTCTATCCCTTTGGCCCTCACTAGCCAGCAAATCTTTGCCTTTACCTGGATTGATCCTGGGGGTGGGTTTTTGGGCCAGCTAACATGGACCGCCTGCCTCAGGGCTTCAAGAACTCCCCAACACTCTTTGATGAGGCCCCACATAAGGACCTTCAGTCATTCCGTGCCTCTAATCCAAATTGTTCCCTTATTTAATATGTTGATGATTTGCTCCTGGCCGGCTCTCTAAAGCTCATTGTCTACAAGCAACCCACTCCCTCCTCTTGCTCTTACAATCTCTGTGCTATAGGGTATCCTCTAAGAAAGCGCAGATCTGCCAAACTTCTGTCACCTACCTCAGATACCTTCTCTCTGAAGGTAGGCGCTCCCTGTCTCACTCTAGAATCCAGGCCATCCTTGACACCCCCACCCCGACTACCAAGAAGCAGGTGCGTGAATTTTTAGGTACTGCTGGCTACTACAGATTATGGATCCTTGGGTGTGCCGAGATCGCCAAACCTCTTTATTCCGCTACAGCTGGCTCTGGCCCACTTCAGTGGTCAGCTGCTGAACAGCAGGCTTTTGACTCCCTGAAACAGGCCCTCCTCTCTGCCCCTGCCCTTGCCCTACGTGACATCGCCAAACCTTTTCATCTCTTTGTTGCTGAATCAAAGGGGGTGGCCAAGGGTGTGCTCACCCAAACTCTTGGCCCTTGGCAACGACCACTGGCTTACCTGTCTAAGCGTCTTGACCCCCCAGCGTCAGGGTGTCCACCCTGTCTCCGGTGGCTGGCTGTCACGGCACTCCTCGTGAAAGAGGCAGACAAGCTTTCTCTCGGAAGCCCCTCTCTATTACTGCCCCCCATGCTGTGGAGGCTCTCCTCCGCAGCACCCCCGACCTCTGGCTTTCCAATTCTCACCTCACTCAATACCAGGCTCTCCTTCTTGACCAGCCCCGCCTTATCTTCTTGAAAACCTCCATTCTAAATCCCGCAACGCTTCTCCCCAATCCTGGTCCCCATCCCTTTGACGCCCCCATCCATATTTGCTTTCAGCTCTTGGATGAAATTCAGTGTGTCCGTCCTGACCTCTCCGATAGGACCTTGTCCAATCCCCGAATGACCCTTTTCACAGATGGCAGCAGTTTCACTGATTCAGGTCTCCGCCGGGCTGGGGCAGCAGTTGTTTCCTACACCTCCCTTTTGGTTCTTTGGTCTGCCCCCCTGCCCTATGGCACTTCTGCCCAAAAGGCTGAACTCATCATCCTGACCCGGACCTTACGTTTGGCTACTGGCAGTTCGGCGAACGTCTACACTGACAGCTGCTGTGCCTTCGCTACAGCCCATGTACACGCAGCCTTGTACTGTGAACGAGGTCTCCTGACCTCAGCGGGGAAAACTATTAAAAATAAGGAGGCAATTCTGGCCTTATTAGAGGCTGTCTGGCTACCCGCTAAGCTGTCCATCATTCCCTGCCCCTGTCACCAATCTGGGAACTCTCTAGAGGCTGTGGGAAATCGCGAGGCTGATGCAGCCGTGAGACAGGTGGCCCTGGGAGTTCTACCTGAGTCTCGTGTTGTCCCCTTATGTTCTGTTTTCAAGGCACCCCCACCCTTTTACTCATCCTTGGATGATTTCTTCACAAAACAAAAAGGGAGGAGTAAGAACAACCTTGGGTGGTGGGTCCTCCCTGAAGGGCGAGTCTTTGTCCCAGAAGCACTGGGAAGAGAATGGGTCACATGGTTACATCAGATCACTCACCTAGGGAGACGTAAAATGGGCCTACTACTGAGAGAGGTATTTTATCCCACACTTGGACAATCTCCTGGCCACTACAACTGCCCAGTGTCGGGCACGCGCACAAGTTAACACAAAACAGGGAAAAATTACCCCCATAGGGATCAGGCTACGAGGTTTGCAGCCAGGAGAACATTGGGAAGTTGATTTCACAGAAGTGAAGCCCCCAGCAGCAGGCCATAACTATCTTTTGGTTTTTGTGGATACTTTTTCAGGGTGGGTGGAGGCTTTCCCTGTGAAACATGAAACAGCCGTAGCAGTAGTAAAAAAGGTCCTGAACACCTCATCCCACGCTTCAGTCTCCCAACTGGCCTAGGTTCTGACAGCGGCCCAGCATTCACAGAGAAGATATCTCAAGGAATAACAAACGCCTTAGGAGTGGAATGGAAATTGCATTGTGCCTACCATCCTCAGAGCTCAGATCAGGTAGAAAGAGCCAACTGAACACACAAGGAATTCCTCACTAAACTGGTCCTAGAGACTTGGTTACTCTCCTTCCACTGGCTTTGCTCTGTAGCTGGTGTACCCCCAATAGACTAGGCTTCACACCCTTTGAAATCCTGTTCTGCAGACCCCCGCCAATTCTTCCCTTGATAAGGGAGGAACTCCGGGCGGATGTCACTAATTCTTCCCTAATTAAGTTCCTGCAGGGGCTCCAGGAAACACAGAGGACTCCCCTGAAATCTGTCCGAGACGCTCTACCAGTCCCTACCTGTGACTATACACGCTTTCAGCCCAGAAGACCCAGTCCTGGTCAAGAAGTACGCTGCCTCTGGCCTGGAACCTAAGTGGAAAGGTCCCTACACCGTGATCCTGACCACTCCAACAGCCATAAAGGTGGACTCTATCCCTGTCTGGCTTCATCATTTACTAGTAAAGGCAGCTGCTTCATCTACCAGTCCTGAGAAATGGGAAACGATACCAGGTCCAGATGCCCTTAAGTTGTGTCTCTCCCAATCAAACCCTTCCTAATCTTTCCTTTTGCCCCTCTTTTAATCCCTTGCATTGGACACCCTAATCCCCACGCTCCTTTACCAAAACCTAAGTGGGTCCTCAAATCCAGGGGGGCTAACCACGAACACGCCCTCACTCTGCCTGACTGCCTACCTGGCCCCCACGGCCCTGGCGCCCTCTTCAGTGTTCCCAAACCACCGTGCTCTGGCATCCCTTCCAAACCCTTTCTCTGCCCAGGGTCAAATGTATGTCAGCCTCCTTACTACTTTGACCCGGCAGCATCTTTTACCCTCATGGCCAACTCTACTGGGGGGGGGGAGAAAAAAGGGTGCTCCTCACTGTATATAAACAGGTCCCCGAGAGGTTCCCTTTGCCCACTGGTCCTCTAGGAGGATTGGCCCTCCCACCTAAAATTCTTCCCAATCCTCCAACTCCCACTAGGATCCCCTCTGAGTGGTTCAGCACCCCTCAGCCACCTAAAATTCTTCTCAATCCTCTGACTCCTACTAGGACCTCTCAGGCTGACCCCTCTCACCCCTCTATTATGGGACTGCTCCAAGCCATCCATGGTGTTGTCAACTCCACCTGGCCTGACCTACGGCCTAGTTGCTGGCTGTGTATGGATGCACAGCCTCCATACTATGTGGGAGTGGCAGTTAATGGTTCTGTTTCCCATTGCTCAGACTTGGAGAACTGCCGGTGGGAACAACCTAAGTTGACCCTGGGGGATGTCCAAGGCAAAGATATCTGTCTTACCTCATCCTCCTCATCCCTGGAAACTTCTCCTTACTCTCCTGTCTGTAATAGTACCGTGGTTGTTCCAGAATCCTCCTCCTCTTTTTATTCAGCGCCATCCGGCGCTTGGTGGGCCTGTCTAGATGGGATTACACAGTGTGTCTCTGCTGTGGTGTTCCTAAAGGAATCTGAGCCTCTACGTATATTAGTCTCCATTATCCCCCGGGTCTCCCTTCTCCAGGGCTGGGAGGGTTGGGAGTACTTCACTCATGAGGGCAGTGAGGGCAGTGTGTCCTACTGAAGCAAGCGAGCTGTTCCCCTCCTCATCCCTATCCTCATGGGGTTGGGGTTAGTGGTATCAACCGCTGTAGGTACCGCTGTCCTAGTCCGAGGAAAGGCCAGTTACCAGGAACTCAGTGCTTAGGTCGACGTAGACCTCAGTCATCTGGAGCACTCTATCTCCCAACTGGAGAGACAGGTCAACTCTGTGGCCAAGATGGTTCTGCAGAACCGGAGGGGTCTGGACTTACTGTTCCTCAGGCAAGGAGGCCTTTGTGCTGCCCTCGGGGAGGCCTGCTGTTTCTACGCCAATAACTCAGGTGAAGTTCAGGAGAGCCTTTCCCTGATACGGAAAAATATTGCAGACAGGCAGAGGTAACGAGAAAGGAGCAAAAACTGGTTACCAGAGCCTGTTTTGGACGTCCCCATGTTTAACCACTCTTATTTCTGCCTTGGCCGGGCCTCTGCTCCTCTTCACTATAGCCCTAATTTTTGGTCCTTGTCTAGTTAATCGACTCCTTGACTTTGTTAGATCCCATATTAATTCAGTTAAGTTACTATTGGTCAGAGATCCCCGCTATCAGCCGCTGGCACCAGCCTCCTTTGCACTCTACAGTGATGCAGCCTCTGCCACATCAAGGGTTTGACACGGTACACAAAAGAAGTGGGGAATGAAGTACTGAACTCCATGTACTGAACTCCATTTTGTTTTCTGACCTCCATCTTGTATGCCCTCCTTCACGGAAGTTGGAGTTCCCGCCTTAGAAAACCTGCCAAGAAGGATATCCGTCCCAATCTATTTCATGATCCTTATATGGTCCCAAAGGCAGGATTAACCAATTGTTTGGCTTCTGTAACTTCCCACTTATGCAACCCTTGACCGTTTACTCTGTGGCTTCTGCCTTTACAAACCCAAGCTCTACCCCTGATCAGGGCTGCTCGATCTGGTTGCGCACCCCTTGCAGCCGCGAGCTAATAAATCCACATTTCAAATTGTGTCTGGGTCTCGCTCGCTGATTTTTCGGTACAACAGTTTAAATCCTGACCATGCCACATGTTACGTGTTTGACTTTAAGCAAATCACAACTTTTTCCCTGGGAAGCCTCATATAATCTCTACATCACTTTGAGCTCTAAATTTATGATTCTATGTTAATCTTTCTATCAGATGTGATCACTATTGTTTATCAGTGATCAGCATATTAAAGACATTTCTCAATATTTTACAATATACTAGTATTCATTAAAAGCTCTCAGAACTTCAAAAGGTGTTATGCAAAAAATTAGGCTTATAAACAAAAGAATGCACTTAAACACATTTTGTGGGACTAAAATGAAGATAAAAAAAGAATCACGTATATTTAAAAATATGTTGAGACTATAATTGTAAACAGAATAACAAAATTAACTCATTACTTGTGAACATTGGCCAGCTGGTCACTCTGCATTCTAGAAATAAAATACAAAAAACAAAGTTGTTAATTTAAGTCCAACACTCATGCTGGCCTAGAGGTGATATGTAGGTTATCAAAGGCTATATGAGTGGGCAGCAAGTTCTGGAAAATTCTGGCAGGTGAGACCTAACTCTGGCTGGTTTGGCGACTCAGGTTCAGGACTAGAATGAAGTAAAACATTAGTTGATCATCTAGGAGTTAACAAAGCCACGTGGAAAGGATAGTTGGCAAAGACACAGTACTGGGTCAGGGAGAGGCAAACTTCCCTCATTCCCTGCCTTTCTCTATATGAAAACAAGTCTTATCAGAAGGGTGAGTTGTGGAACATCTCTCAAGTCTGAGAAGCAAAGACTCCTAAAAGGCTGGCTTTTTTTTTTAAAAAACAACTTAGTTGACAGTGAAAGTATGTCAACAGCATGAGCCTTAGCCAGTGACCCAATCAAACCTCAAGGGGAGATTTCCTACCTTTTAGCGGAAAAACTAGCCCCAACTATGCGTAGAACTCTTTAGAGAAACTAGCTAAAACTAACTGTTCCTACTACACTCCACCCTCCCTTGGTGGCAACATACTAAAGGTCTTGACTGCAAGGATTCAATAAGCCTAGAAGAAGCAGCAATGTAAGAGAAATTTAGTGCAGATGAAAGGAAAAAACCGCAGAAAGATGGAAGGAGGAAAGAGCAATTAGCATAATGGTCCCCAGAAGATGTAAAGTAGCAAGGTGACAGAATATAAAAAGTAACAAAGAATCAAATCTGTCATGTGATAGTCTCCAATTAATGTCTTGATATAAATCTGAGATAAGCAGAAGGACTAGATGACACTTCTGGCACAGTCAATGATCCACATTACAGGTGTACTGTACTTGTACGTGTACAGGTGTATTACAGATGATCTACAATAAAGTAGCCCAGAGGACATTACCCTCCTACAGGAAGCCTGTCCCAGAGTGAAGACTGATACCGAGAGTTAAGGTGTAATCTCTCTCATTGTTTTCCATCCTACTATCCAGGACGTTTTCCCCTGTGGCAGTTGCCCAAGCTCTTTCTGGCAAACAGCTATCTAACTATCCAAGGAGAAAGAAGACCTGACAGTTGTGTAGGACCTGATCCATTTCCTGACTCCTCTGAGGGAGCTGGGCCTAGGTGATTCTGTGCCAGAGACTGAATAAGGGCCAAAGAGAGTCAACCAGAACTATGTCCAAAAACTGCCAGTCCTTATAGAGTGAGTCTTCCTGGAGGCTGAATCTAAGAAACCTTGCACAAGAGAGGCCTCCTGCTTCCTCCTCCCTAAGGGGGCATTGATCTATCACAAGCAAGACTTCTGGGACGTAGAACATCTAACCTCAATAGCCAGGGACAAGCTATTATCTAGCAGGGGCAAACCTTACTCTGAGATGGGGAAAGACAGACAATTTACCAGTTAAAGAAGATGGATACTCTAACGGGGAATAGGAACTCGATGGGCAAAAATAGCAACTCTGTCCTTAGTTAGGGAGTTCATATGCTACTGTGCCCAAAACAACACAGCATCATGGCGCTCCTCTCTACACTGGCAATTGTACTACTTTCCCAACCTCTGCCGTGCTAGTAATGGTATCAACCTGCTTGTTTAATTCTGCAGACAGCATATGACTCCTGATCGATGCTGACATGCTCCACAAACAACTTAACGTGGTAAGAAGGAAGAACAAAATTACTTCACTGGTTCTAATTCCAAAGAGGAGATCTGACCTTTAATCAAGCAGCCCCTGTCCAGGCTCTATACTATTTGGCCTGATCATGACTACTGCCAAGTAATCACTGCAGAGTTAGATCTTACAATTTATCCCTCAAGACTCCCACAATACTAGCCATGCAGCTTGCAGTTTAGCCTGAAGGATGTGCCAAGACACCGATCCCTCAAGGTTTCCCAATGCCAGAGACCCTTGGCCTAGGAGGCAGGATTTAGAGGCCCTTTAATGGAGAAACTCTAGAAGCATAGGTACCACACAGTCATAAAGTCTCAGGAAGAGGGACTACCATATAGCCTACTTTACATCTTCTAGGGCTGTAGCCTATTCTCGGTCCCACTTGAAAGGGACAAATTTGTGGGCAACTTGGTAAAATGAGGGCCATTCAGAATACCCAGATGGGGAACGTGGGTTCTTCAAAACATGTCCAATAAACCTCTGGATTTCCTTTTTTTAAAAATAAGTTTTTATTGACATATTTTTTTTACATCACCTTAATTTTGTCCAGTACCTCTACCCTTCCCTCTCCCAGAGAACCATCCCATATAATAGTTTATTTTAAAAAAGAAAGAAAGAAAAAAAGAAAGAGGGGCAGCTAGGTGGCGCAATGGATAAAGCACCAGCCCTGAAGACAGGAGGACCTGAGTTCAAATCCAGCCTCAGACCAAACATTTGACACTTACTAGCTATGTGACCCTGGGCAAGTCACTTAACCCCAATTGCCTAAAAAGATTAAAAAAAAAGAGAGGAAAAAAATCAACATAACTCATCAATACAATAAAAGTCTGAAAAAATGTACAATGTACACTTGTGAACCTCCTATCTCTTCAAAGAGATAGGCTGGGAATAACTTCCCATAACTTTCTTTCAAGCCCTGAGTGTTCTATATAATTTTGCAAAATTCACTCTGGATATTTTTGGGGGTATTCTTTCTGCTTACATTGTTGCTGTCTTTGTGCGTATGGTATTGCTTTCCTGGCTCTGCTTACTTAACTCTGTATGAGTTAATGCAGATCTTTCCATGCTTCCTATGTATTCATCACTTAAAGCATAGTAATATAGTGTATACTACAATTTGTTTATCCATTCCCCAATGTGCTTTGTCTCCATTTCTTTGTCATCACAAAAAGTGCTTGCTATAAATACTCTGGTATGTATGGGGACTTTCTTCTTATGTTAAATCTTTTTTAAAATTTTAATTTATTAAAATTTTTTTTAAAAATTGTTTATACTCCTTTGGGGTATAAGCCCAATAGGTTCTCTGGGTCAAAGGGCAGAGACATTTTTATCCACTTTATTTCCAAACTGCTTTCCAAAATGGTTGTACTGATTCACAGCTCCACCAACAATGCACTAATGTGCTGATCTTTTCACAAACCCTTCAACATTAACTATTCCCATCTTTTTTCATCTTTGCCAACTTAGAAGATATGAGGTAAAACCTCAGGGTTATTTTGATTTGTGTTTCTCTCATGAGTAATCTGGAGCATTCTTTCATGTGCATATCTTTTTTTTTGACAACTGTTCATATCTTTTGCCTACTTATCTACTAGTGAATGGCTTTTGATCTTAAAACACCAGTTAAATATTGATAAATCTTAGATACTAAACCATTACCAGAGAAACTTGATACAAAGATTTCCTCCCCCATTTGACAGCATCCCTTCTTATCCTAGATGCATTAATTTGTCTATACATTCAGATCACTGCAAGAACGCAAATATCGCAATAAAGTGAGTCACATCAACTTTTTTGGTTTCCCAGTGCATATATAAAAGTCTGTTGTTCAGTTGTTTTCAGTCATATCCAACTTTTCATGACCCCATTTGGGGTTTTCTTGGCAAGGATACTGGAGTGCCTTGCTATTTCCTTCTCTAGCTCATTTTATCAGGGAAGAAGCTGAGGCAAAAAGGGTTAAGGTGACTTGCCTTGGGTCACACAGCTAGTTAAATGTTTGGGGCTAGATCTGAACTCAGGAAGATGAGTCTTCCTGAATTAAGGTCTGGCACTCTATCCACTGCACTGCTTAGCTGCCCTATATAAAAATTATGATTATACTATACTGTTATGTTTTTAAAAACCTTATGTGCCTTAATTAAAATACTTTATTGCTAGAAAATGCTAATCATCATCTAAGAGCCTTCAGCTATTGTAATCTTTTTGGCTGGTGGAGGGTCTTGCCTCAATATTGACAACTGCTTACAGATCAGGGTGATGGTTGTTCAAGGCTGGGGTGGCTGTGGCAATTTCTTAAAACAAAGCAAGAATGAAGTTTGCCAAATCATCTGATACTTCCTTTCATGAAAGATTTCTCCGTAGCATCTGATAATGTTTGACAGCATTTTACCCACAGTAGAACTTTCAAAATTGGAGTTAATCCTCTCAAACCCTGCTGTTCCTTTATAAACTAAGCTTATATAATATTCTTCAATACTGCTGTGTCCCAGGGAATAGGGAGGTCCACAGAGAGGGAGAGAGAAAGACGGGAGACTGACAGATGAATGGAGCAGTCAAAACACATACAACATTTATTAATTTTGCCATGTTACATGGGCACAGTTCATGGTGCCCCAAAACACTTACAATAGTAACATCAAAAATCACTGATCACAGATATAATAATAATGGAAAAGTCTGAAATATTGCAAAATTTACCAAAACATGACAGACACACAATGTGAGCACATATTATTGGAAAAATGGTGCCAAGAGACTTGCTTGATGTGGTTGCCACAAACCTTCAATTTGTAAAAAACAAACAAAAAACTGCAATATCTGTGAAGTAGAATAAAGTAAAGTACAATAAAACAAGGTATGCTTGTATTTTGTCTTTTGTAACTGACTCTATCCCTTGCTTGGTTAAGAACACATCTCCTATCTATACCTACCTATGAGAGATAGATGATTTCTAATTTTTTTTTCGTAGCATGATCTTTAATATTAAGGTCACATCAATTTTGAATTTACTATGGGACTTGGTGTTAGGTGTTGATCTAAGCCTAACTTCTGCCAGACTGCTTTCTAGTTTTGTCAGCAAATACTATTTTATCAAATAGGAATTTCTTTAGTAAGTAGTTTATTCAAGTTTACTTGCTGCTAGGTCATTGAGTTTGATTATTTCTGAATCTCCTTTTTTCCAAACTGTTCCACTGATCGACTTCTCTATTTTTTGACCAATATTAGATGGTTTTGATGACTGCTATTTTATAATACAGTTTGAGATCTGGAAGTGCTATTCCTCACTTGTTCCTACTTCTTTTCTAGATCCTTTAATTTTTTTTTAAACTCTTTAAAAACTATTCTTTTCTTTTTATATTTTGAATTCCAAATTCTCTCTCCCACCCCTCCCCCATCTACTGAGAAATTATATCAATTATACATGTGAAATCATGTAACATATATTTCCACATAAGCCTTATTACCAAAAAAAAAAAAGGAAGAAAATTATACTACAATTTGCACTCAGAGTTCATCAGTTCTCTCTCTTGAGGTGGAGAGCATTTTTTCATCATGAGACCTTTGAAATTCTCTTAGGCCATTGTATTAATCGATGTAGCCAAGTCTTTTTTGTACATGTGGGTCCTTTTTCCGTTTTTATGATCTCTTTCGGACGCACTTTTATCTCTTTAAGAATTACTGTGCAACTGAATCTATACAAGTATTCTATGTGTTGACTGAGATCGATCCCTACACATTTTGTACATTTTGTAATCATTTGGAATGGGGTGTAGTATTCCTTTACTGCCTCTGGGATTTGGTAATTAAGAATTCTATATAAGTATGCTGTAGATTTGGAGGGCTTATTTTGTAACCTGCAGCTTTGCTGAAGCTATCTTAACATCTCTGCTGATTCTCCAGAGTTTTCTGAACACTATCATCAACAAATAGGGGTAGTCTTACTATTCACATACTCACTTCCTCCTACTTACTATGTACTCACTTCTTTATCTTTTTGCCTTTAATTTTTTCTATCCTCTTACTGCTATTTCCAGCATTTCCAGAACTATAGCAAATTATAGTGGGAAGAGTTTTTTCCTTCACCCTTGTATTTAATGGGGATCTCCATTGCATATAATCCTTGCTTTTGGTTTTAGATAGTTGGGGGGGTTTTTTTGGTGATATTATTAAAAGTTCCTCTATGCTTATCTTCTGTAGAGTTTTTAGCATAAAGAAATGTACTTTGTCAAAGGCTTTTTCTCTATTGAGATAATTCTGTAATTAAAAAGCCCCTTTTTTATTTTTAATGCCTAATTATTACAGTTATTTTTCTACTGCATTATTATTGCATCTGTGTATAAAACCATTCTGACCAACTTGGTCATACTTACAATGAATGACTTCTTAAATAGCTGTACTCTGACGGGATATTATTAATCTTATTGGTCTACAATTAAAAATATTGGTCTACAATTCTTTTGTGCTTTCTCCTTCCCTGGTTTGGGCATAGCATTATATTTGTCTCATAAAGGAAACTGATAAGGTGATTTCTCAATTTTTGAGAAAAATTTGCTTAGTATCTTTACTAATTATTCTTTAAAAGTCTGAGAAATTTCTCCTGTGAATCCATCAGGGCCAGGCCCTCTCCCACTCCCACTTCTGTAGGACCATGCAACTAGTTCTATTTAATTTATGAATTAAATATATTTATTATTAATATAGTGGTGCATATCTGGTGGTATGAGGCTGATTTCAGGAACTAAATTGTTCCTGACTACGTAGCCATAAGAATAGAAAGGCAATGACAAGGTAAAACCTGATACCCTCACTGAAGGACTTAGGCTGTCTGGTCCATCACACTGATGGGGTCAGGAACAAGTTCAGCATTTGGAATGACAACTGTATTCACTTTCATGCAGTCCACTGCAAGCAGCCAGCTGATTTCTTCACCCTTCCCGGGACCCAGGATTATTTGGTGTTAATTACGTGGCATGGCTTAGGCAGCTCCAAGTGTTTCCATTCAATCCTAACCATAATAATTAGCATAGAAGATACTGTAAGTGTCCATATAGGTACCCTTTTCCCCAGAGCTCTTTCCCCCAGAACCTCCCATGAAATCAGTGTACCCGAAATGACTTATTGTACTGGGTTTAGGTGGGACTGCAGGGACCTTAATGACCCAGAGTTACAAATCACGATACAGCTTTACTCACATCCCCAAAGCTTGGCCAGAGATTATATCTCCTTACCAACTCATGTTTCAGGAGCCATACCCAAAGCACCCTCTGAGAGTGGGCAACATCTGCCCACTCAACAGGATGACCATGTTTCTTCCTGCCATATCCAGAATGCTTATTTGCAGTAATAATCATATTTATCCTGGTGAGCACTGCTGTCTCGATCTGCCACTTGAATTTCACCAGCTGATCTGACCATACCTGTATGGTGATACTGACGTGAAAGACTACTGCTAAAGCTTCACCTGGGGGTGGGGAGGAATAGCCTTGCGGGCATTCTAGGGCAGTAAAGGAGAGAGGGAAGCAAGCCAGGACTAGGGAGTAGATTCAGTGTGCCAAATCCATCTCTTTTCACTCCCTCCTTTGCAGGCTTTTACCAAGGATCTAAATTCAAGAGGAACTCATCTTTATGAGTCCAGACTTGCACAATGCCCCAACTTAGGCACCCATAAAGGGACAAATGAGGTTCCCTTTTTAGGGCATCTAACTGATTTAACTGAATTCTTTAAAATAAAAGTATAAAAACAGGTATGATGAGAAAGTATGTTGACTAGCACAGCACTTGAATATGATTAAGCATCCTTGCAACAGTCTTGGGAATCTACTTACTTGCAAAAGCCATGAAGTGAGTGATAATGAAGAAAAGAAAAAAAGGCAGACACACAGGTGTGTTCTGACAGTCAACTGAGAAAGAATTCTAAAGTAGAAGGAAGAAATAATACAACTTCAAAAACAAAAACATTAAACCCAAAGCTTGTAAACAATAGTGCCTGATAAAAGAATCCTTTGGACTACCCAGAGAGCATGAAGGATGCACAGAGGTAATAACTTAAGAATTATAGGTCTTCCAGAACAACATTACAAATCAACAACTATATATTACAATGCAAGAAATAGAAAATTATCCAGAATTTCTGATAGTACATAATAAACATAATAAAGGATGAACCAAGAGAATCTGTAGATTACCACTCAAAAAGAACCCTGCTTCAAACTTAACCCACTGTCTTTTCCTCAAAACCCGCCTCTCTTCTAAATTTCCCTGTAACTGTCAAGGATACTATCATCCTCCCAGTCACCCAGGCTGGCAACAAAGATATCATCCTTGACTCCTCATTCTCTCTCATCACTCCTATGTTTAATCTATTACCAAATCCTATTGATTCTACCCTCACTACAGCTCTTGTATATGTTTCCTTCTCTTCTCTGTCACTGCAAACACTGTGAGGCAAGCCCTCATCACCTCATGCCAGGATAACTGTATAGTTCTACTGGCTGGTCTCCTTGCCTCAAGTTTCTCCCCACTCCAGTCATGTTCCACTTAGCTGTCAAATGGATCTTCCTTAAGTACAGATCTGACCACATCACCCTCTATTCAATAAACTATACTGGCTCCCTATTCCTTCTAAGATAAAATATAAAATCATTTGTCTGGCATGCAAAGTCCTTCACAACCTGGTCTCCACATAGCTTCTTATACTCATCCCTGAATAATCAGAAACCTGGTAACAATGCCCTCTTTGCTGTTCCCCCAAAAATTCATCTCCTGACTCTGAATTTCCCATTGGTTATCCTCTATGAATTTTATCCCTCTTCACCTTTGCCACCTGGCTTCCCTGGTTTTCTTTAAATTCTGGCTAAAATCTGACCTTCTACAAGAACTTTTCCCAATCCCTTTTATTGTTGGTGCCTTCTCTCCAATTTATCATATCTGGATCTTGTTTGCACATAGTACTTTGAATGTTTTCTCCCTCATTATACACCTGACACTCTTTGAGAGCAAGGACTGTCTTTTGCCTTTATATCCCTAGAGCTTACGTGCCTGGCACACAGCATTGTAGGTACTTAATAAATGCTTGTTGATTTGACTTGAGAGAATCAGACAGAAGAAGATAGTTCTGAGCTGCACCTTAGAAGGAAGAAAGAGACTCTCAGAGGGAGAAGTAAGAAGGGTGTCTGGTCAGGTAGGATCATCAACGAAAAAGCTTGGAGACAGGAGATGCAGGGTCCTCAGAGAGGAAAAAGATAAGACCATTTGCATAGAGCCCAACCTAGGAGAGAGAGTTAATATCCACTGAATGCTAAGCATTCTAGGTCGCAGCAAAGAACTATAAACAATGTTTGTACTCCCCTTAAAAAAACAACCAAAGACAAAGTAAAACAACCCCTCCCAACCCTAGTTTATGAGGCACAAAGTAGGCACTTAACAAATGCTTGTTGACTGACTGACTGAATGTAATTAATGATGAATTTAAGAGACTCAGAGAAACATGGCAAAATATATTACCTGAATAAGGGAAAATGAAACAATATAAATGAAAAGTAAACTGAAGTCTGAGTTATTAAAAAAAAAAGTTCCAGGGAGTAGAGAATGAAGTACATCGTTATCTTCACAAGACACAGGAGACCACTAAAGCAGATTGTTATATTATACTGTCATCAGATGGTTTTAGCTGTTTGGTTATTAATAAAACATATTTTAAAAAAACACAAATCTACAAAAAAGCTTTGGAGAATGGTCCCATTATGCCAAGAACATAAATAAAATTGAAAGGACAAAGGACTGTCAGAAAATAAGACAAATTTTCAACATATCTATAACAATGTATTTTCATAATCAGGAACAAAGCAACTAGTTTCTGCAGTGTTATATTGAGGGAGCTGAAATAGCACACTTAAAATTACAGAGTTAGGAAGTGGGGCAGACCAGACCAACTATACATGAAGGAAAATTGCTCAAAGTGACAATCCTTAAAGTAGAAGGGCCTCACTTCAAAGAGGAGAAAGCATACGAAAAGAATGAGGAGAGGAGGTAATGAGTGGAGGTGGGAAATCACAGATAACATTATTATCTTAAAAAGACTCAAGAAAACACCACTAACTACTATAAAGTCTTTACGATCATGATTTTTTGGTTTATCTTTGATTAAAATATGAGAAGGGAGCAGGTAGCCTTTTACAAATGATTTTCTACAGCAAACCACACCTTTATAGTCATACAACAACTGATAAAGGCAACAAGATTACAAGATCTTACTATCTGCTGGTTGTTTATTAAAAAAAAAACTTGGTAGAGCAAATCACAGCATTAACAACTCTCCTCTAGCAAGGAGTTTATCATGCATATGTAAGTCCTGGATAAATTCAACCAGAGAGATGCATAAAAAAGTAGGGAGATATATGCTGCCAAAGGCATTTGAGAGACATCACCTGCTTTTGTATGAGGAAGATATTATAGAGACTGCATCAAACCTCAGAATGTTACAAGGCATTCTTAGATCAAAAGATAACAATGAACCTAACAAGCTACAGTAGAAAAACTAAATGGATGAAATATGTTTATTGTTAAACTATAACATGCAATTGGACGGCCAGTTTATTGAGTTACATCTGCAAAAAAAAAAGGTGGGTCAATCAAGTAAGTGGACCAGAGGAAAATAGCCGGACAGCCTGAACTGGCTCATTACTGAGAACCATAAACAGAACTAAAATTAAAGGAAAGCCTGCAGCACCCTGGGTGCATCTTCGGTGGAGGACCTATAAGGGTAAGATTGATATTGATATAAGGCGGCAATGGATGGTATGTCAGTACCAATGGATCCCCTAAAAATCCCCTGGATTACTTTCTCAAAACACTATTTTTAAAAAGTGTTCAGGAATAAGTCATAGCAAATACAACACGCACCAAAGTTGTAAAATCAAGTGGCAATTAATCTATTAATTTTACTTTAAATGCACACAAGCAAGTACTTGAAATTCCATTCAAATGTTTATTAAGTACCCACAGCACAAGGTACTTGGAAGCAAAGACAAAAAAAAAACACACCAACCCTACAAAAACAAAATTAGGCCACGCCCCTCAAAGGAGTTTACATTCTCGGGGGGAGAGGGGAGGTGGAGATCCTAGTACTAGTACACAGATAAGTAAATAACAAGGCGAGGGGAAGCATTAACTCAGGGTACTGAGGGACCACAGAACTAATAAAACCGATAAAAGGTCCAAAGTGTAAGGTGCTGCCCCCTTTCTGGCCTTCCAAAAGGAGGGGCTGCCAGTGGGCAAGTTACGAGCCTGGGAAACCTGCCCTTCGCGTCCTCACCCCAAGTGGACGCAGACTTCCTGGGGATCGGCGGTCAAAGAGCCCCCCAGAGCCAGTCGGAAGGGAAAGGGTTAATGAAAAGGCAAAGTCCAGCCCAAGGCGCTCTCACCGAAGCCCCTGAGGGGACACTGGGGGGAAAAGGGGCTGGCCGCGGCTGGCGTGGGGCGGGGGGCTCGGCACGCACGAGGCCGGCGGGGCGGGGGCGGGAGAGGCGAAGTTCCCCACGCCGCACCCGGCGTTCCCCTAGCACCGATCTCCCAAGGTGAGCCGGTGAGCCGGCGCCCGACACCGAATGGCGGGCCGGAAGCAGGAGAAGCCGCCACCGCCGCCGCTTTCCCCCCCACCCTGCACCCCGCTCGCTACTCACGTGCCAGATGGCGAAGAAGATGAGCGCGGCGGTGAGCAGCAGCGCCAGCATGTAGCAGAAGGCAGCGAACGTGAACGCCATGGCCCAGCGGAAACAGAAAAACGGCCCGGCTGAAGCGACCCAGGCGAGGGCAGACGCGGGGCTCGCTGGGTAAAACCATTCACTTCCCCCCCCCCCGGGCCGCCACCTCCGCCCCGGCCCTCGAAGCCCACTGCGCCTGCGCAAACCGAACGCCGTCCTCGGCTTGGCATCGTGCGCCGCCGCGGCCCTCTGGCGGCAAGAGTTTGCGCAGCGCCAGAGCACGGAAAGTTGGCGTCTCCTAACACGTGTGATGTTGTCTGGGGCTGTTGTGTGTCTGCCTTCTAGCGTACTCAGCCGTGTAAAAGAAAAACAAAGAAAATAGTTCACGTGAAATCGCGGCTCTCTCTCTGTCTCTGTCTGCCTGTCTGTATCTCTCCTCGCCTCCTGACCCGGAGATTGGTCAGGGTCACACCCATTCGTGTTAGAGGCACATATTTGCCGAATTACCTCGTTTGTCACGAACCACCGCCATTTCACTCCGGCTAATAAAGCAGCAAAGTATATAGGAGAACTTTTCCCCCTCCAAATTAAATATATCACCCCTCTCAGGCCCCCCTAAGCCTCATTACCCTCTTCTCAAAGAACCTCTGAGGGACAGCAACAGGTCCCAAACCTGAGCAAATACAGCGGCGTCTTACAGGCTGGATCCTCCTCCAGATCGCTCTCGAACCGTAGATGTCCTAGACTCGGGTTCTATCCTGGGCCCTCTTCTCTTCTCCTTCCATACGACTTCATTTGGTGATTCATCAGCTCCCATGGATTTAAGTAGCATGTCTATGCTGATGATTCTCAAATCTACCTTTTCTGCACCAATATCTCTGCTGACCTCCCTTCTCACATCTCCAATTGCCTTTCAGACATCTCAAACTGGATGTCCAGTAGACATTTAAAATTCACTAAGTCTAAAACAGAACTCACTGCCTTTCCCGCAAACCCTTCCTCCAACCTCCCTTCCCTATTATTGTAGAGGGCAACGCGATCCTCTCAGTCACTTAGGCTCACAAGCTAGGAGTTGTTTTGGTTCCTCATTATGTCTCAGCCGTCTCCTACTTTTCCAGGCTTCTTGCACCTTACTCCCTAATACATGTTCTTTGAGCCTCCTGGCTGTTGAAGATCCATCTCTTGGGCCAGGGCATTTTCTCTGGCTGTCCCCCATGCCTAGAACGCTTTCTTCTTCATCTCTGGCTACTGGCTTCCCTAGCTTCCTTTAAGTCCCAACTAAAGTCTCATCTTTTACAGGAAGCCTTTCCCAACCTCTCTTAAATCTAGTGCCTTCCCTTTGTTAATTATTTCCTATTTATCCTATAGTAGGTGCTTAATAAATGTTTATTGATTAATAGAGCTTATTTTGTATATATTTGTTCGCATGTTGGCTCCTGGTTAGATTGTAAGCTCCTTGAGGGCAAGGTCTCCATATTGCCTCTTTTTGTCTCTCTAACACTTAGCATAGTTCTTGGAGAATAGCAGGCACTTAATAAATGTTTATTGATTGATTGAATAGCAATGCAGTCCAAATTTTAGGGCCAGTGTCAAGCAAAAGAAAAATAAATGTTTATGACTTTTTACATTAAAAAAAAATTTCATGTTCAATGTGCTTTATAGGTTCACTCCCTTAGCCACAGAAGTTCTGTACCTTGTTCTTACCTTATATTTTTAATGTATATTTGTACATTATATTTATATACTTATATAAATATTATATATTTAAATATATTGTATATAATATGTAATATATTTATATATAAATATATTTTTATATTTATAAATACCTTATATTTTAACAAAATGTTAAATAGATGTTGTCCAGTCATATTTAAGCACCCTTTGAGGGGACACAGGGATATGGCCACCTAGTATCACTGAATCAAAGAATGTATAGAGAGTAAGGTGTGAGAACTTGGGATGGTAGGAAGGGGTTAGGTTGTGAAGGGCTTTGAATGCCAAACTGAGGATTTTGTATTTGCTCCTGCAAGGGAGCCATTGAAGTTTATTGAATAGGGAGGTGACATGGTTGGACTTGGGGGAAGTCACTTTGGTGGCTGAATAAAGAATGAATTGGAGTGGGGAGAGACTTGAGGAAGGCAGACGCACCATCGGGCCACTACAAGTTATCCAGGTGTATGTTGATGAAGGCCTGCACTACAGTGGTGGCAATGTCAGAGGAGATTTTACAAAGGTGAAATCGACAAGTTTGGCAACAGTTGGATATGGGGGCTGAGAGATAGTGAGGAATACAGGATGAATCCTAACTTGTGAGCCTGAGAATGGGAGGATAGTATTGCCCTCTATTATAACAGGAAAAGTAGGAGGAGGGGAGGGCTTAGGGGGGAGGATAATGAGGTTGGTTTTGGGAGGATCCAGGACGGGAGACTGAAAAGTGGTCAGACAGGTAGGAGAACCAGGGAAGAATGGTGTCCTGAAAACCTAGTGAGCAAAGGATGTCAAGGAGGAGAGGATGATTGTCACATGCTTCAAAAAGGTCAGGGAGAAAGAGAATTGAAAAAATGTCATTGGGTTTGGCAATAAAAGATCATGGGTAACTTTGAAGAGAACAGTTTTGGTAGAATGATGATGTTGGAAGCCAGATTGAAAGTGGATGCACCTACTGTAGATAGTTTTTTTAAAAAAGGAATTTAACCACAAACAGCAAAAGAGTTATAGGACAATAGTTACTGGGGATGCAAGGATCAAGTGAAGGTTTTTTGAGGAAATAGGACACATGGGCATGTTTGTAGACAATAGGGAATGATCCAGTAAGAAAGGGAGAGATTGAAAATAAGTGACAGTGAGAATGACAGAAGGGGCAGTCTGTTGGAGGAGATGGCATGGAATGAAATTGCTTGAGCAGGCAAGGAGTAAGGACATTTCATCACAGGAAACAGGAGTGGAGGAGAAAGTAGCATAAGACTCATGAGTAATATGAAATGAGGAAGAGGGGAGAAGAGGGAGCTCTCAGTGAATGGCCTCATTTTCTTTTGTAAAATATGAGATAAGGTTCTTAGTTGAGAGGCTGGGGGGAACAGAAGCAGTAGGAGGTTTGACAGGTAAAAAGGTTTTGAATAGCTATGGAGAGTGGGATAGTGGGTTGATAAGGGAGGCTACACACAAAGATGGTCAAAGATTGGCTTTCCACTCTTTCCTCTAATTGGCAGTACAATAGGATTGCTTAGCAAACAACCAAGACCCATTTGAGGTTATCTAACAGATGTGTGGTGGACGAAATCAGAATGGTTGCATGATTTTCTCCACCTTTTCAGTAGGACATGTGTTGGACAGAGTGGCAGATGGTAGGAGTCAACCAAGGCTGAGGCTTGGCTTGGTACAGTTACTGAAATGATAAAAGGGGCTCAGGGTTTGAGTATAGAGTTGAATTGATTCACCATGATGTCAAAATGTGGAAAAGAAGTGGCTAGTGCAGGGGAAAGAGCCTGGGAGAGGACTGAGGGATTGTGAAATTGGAGGTAGAAGATGAAGATGTAGATGAAGAGTAGGGGTTTGTAAGGGAAGGTGGAAGGAGAAGTGGAAAGCCAATAGATTACGGTCAGATAAGGAGATGTCAGAATTCTGGAACAAATAGGTAATATATTTGTGGATTATGGCAAGATCATGGGTATGACCATTTTTGTGAGTGGCTGAGGTAGAGTAGTAGATCATGGCAAGTGAGTAGTTTGAGGAACTGGGTGATTATGGTGTTTGAGGGAGAGTCAATATGTATGTTGCTCTAGTGTGAGGGCAGGAATTGAGGAAGAGAGAAAAATTGTGAGCCATGTACCAAACTCATTAAGGAACAAAGGGGAGTGACCTCGAGGCCTGTAGACAATAGCTACCAGGATTTGATTGAGGGATAAAGATAAAATGCAAGAACCTAAAAAGAAGAGAAATTACTGAATGACACAGGGAAGGAGAAAGCCTAGAATGGCAATGAGGAGTGAGTATTCTAATTTCCCTGCCTTAACTAGTAAGCTAAGAGGAGCAAATAAAGATGCAGCCAGTGTTGGAAAGGGTAGCCAGAGAAGCTATCATCAGGGAGGTGTCAGGTTTCAGTAATAACTAGGAGATGGAAGGAAAGGAAAAGATTTTCGACCAAGGGAAGTTTATTGCCTCTGGAACAGGCATTCCAGAGGGCACAGTGGAAGGGGTGGGTGGTATTTGGTTGGAACTTTGGGATAGGAGTAAGGAATTGGGTGGTGAAGGGGATGGGGGAATGGGATTTGGATGACGAGGGGTTCAGAATCATTGGGAATATATAGGGTATGATCAGGTGTGAGAATATTTATCATTGAGTAGATGGCAATATTCCTTTTCCCAAAGTAGGCTAGAGATTGGGCTGGCAACCATTTAAACATGAGATGCAAAACACAATCAATTGGTCAGATGAGAGGCCCAGTTTCACTATTCCTTTTCTCTCAGAAGGTTGGGGATTAGGCAGGAAAATAGCACAGCAGGAAGTGGAAATGAATCTGCATAACAGAAGGTAGTCCTAAGACTTTTCTCTTCCTTTTTCACATCTCTAAAGAGATTGGCACAGGAGGAGATGCAGGGCCTAAGGTCAAAGAAAAGGTTGTTCCTCTTTGCACCCAAATATGCCTCTTACTGTGAAAAGGTACCCCAAACAATGATTTTATTTAAAAACAAGTTTTTCATTTAGCTGGATCTTATTGAAGTTACACATATACAGAGATACAACATCCACTCGGGGTTCTGGCTTCATGTAAATGACAGAATGAACTGACCTTGTCAGTGAAGTTATCATTATTGATTTTGGATATTTTCACTGCTACAGAAATTCAAAGAACAGATAAGGATAGCCATTAATTTTATTGAGGGTAAGAAACTTTGGGAGAATGCCTTTTCATTCATTCAGCCTTTGATTCAGTAAGTTACGTTACAGAGAAATATCCATGCCACATTGTACATTCTGCACTGCCCTTTTGAGAAAGAGGCAAACGAGAAGAAAACCTCTATTAATATTTTTGAATGTTGCAGCAGATTTAGTCCACCATCTATATCTATGGAAGTGACTTACAAGTTTTTGCCTTGAGATTACCTAAGAGTCTTCATTCCCCAAATGTTATCAAAATTTGAAATTTTTATTTAAAGCATTTAAAATATTAAAAGCAAAAATAAATTTTTCATGGGGCAATAAGAGGCTATAATTTTCATACATACATACATATATTTGTATATATGTAATATTCACAATAAAAGGAGAGATTTCTGGCATTTGGTTATCCATGATGACAGAGAAAATAATATTGATGACAAGAATCACATTTATATCTTGATACACATATATACATATCTGATATACACACCCTTACATAAATATACACAGATATGTATATGTATATGTGGAGGAAAAGAGAGAGAGAGAGAGAAAGAAAGATAACGAGAGATAAAGAGAGAGAGAGGTAACATGGGAACAATGGGTAAGAAGCTGCCTCAGAGTCAGGAAGACCTTTGTTCAAATTATTCCTCTAACTCATGCTTGTTTTGTGACCCTTGACAAGTGTCAAAGTCTACAAATTGTACAACAGCTGAAGAGCAGCACTGGTTCTGTTAAAAATAGATCTTAAAGAGCTGAATGATGTTAAGAATTAACTTCATCTTGTTCCATATTTGCTATTTACTATGTATTGCTTTAACAAGTTACTACTGTATCAGCTTACAAGAGGCTGTCTTCCTTTCTAATTGCAACAAAAGGTGGTCCAAGGAAATCTGCTCCTTTTACCTTGGTCTCCCAAGAAGTGTTTGGTCCCCTTTGATCTAATCTAAATGGCCAAACATGCATACATTCCTTTTTTTGTAACAAATGATAAGCATCCTCTTTTATGGTAACCACTCTATTTGACCAAGATGCTTGGTAACTAACATACTCTTTGCCTCACATAACAAATGGTTGTGTGGATGGTAGAATGGTATAAATGTTACTAGATAAATTATGAGAGACACACATATCCATCAGCAGCTAGTGGCGTGTCTCACTCTGAGGGAATAAACTGCAGTATTCCAGCCTGTGTTTCATGTGTTACCTTTCTGGTAGTAGCTAGGCAAGGAATTTTAAGGAAAGCTCATGCAACAGTTTTATGTGTGTATGTCTATTAATATGAATAGACATATACATATATTGCACAGAAATATATATCAGAAAAAAGTTCAACTACAGTATTTATATTATTGAAACTAACACTCATTAATTTGCTTCAAATACTATGCAATGGGAAAATAAAATCCAAATCCTATACAGTGCAATAGCACAGGGTACAGAATTTTATTAGATGTCATGACTTTAGTAATTAAGTTATAATCTTTAATTGAAAAATATTTTTAGACTTTGATTTTTTTCCCTGAATATAATATGTAAACTACATGTAAGATTTCAAATAGTACCCTTGTTGATAATCTAAATGACAAGTACTATAGTCAGATAATTCTGTGGTGGTGCCATAATATGGGAAACTTGGAGAGTTACATTTGGAAAAATGAGGTTTCCCCCACGTTTTCTGTTGTAGATGATATGTAGGAATGAAAAGGCAGAATAATAGGAATGAGGTAGAAAACATCTATACTCTAGCTAATCAACTTAACAAAATATTGTCTTTCAAATCAAGAAAGGTTCTTCTACTTGTTACAACTGTTGGTTCAATTTTCTGTATAATATTGGCCCTCAAAAAATGACAACTGTCTAAATTCACTAGATAATTTTTGATTTTTTTTCTGGGGTATTCAGTGCTTTTTGACTCCTTACCTCTTTACAACAAAGAGTCAAATCCCTTGACCAATATTCTATTCTGCTTCTATTTACTGATAAAAATTTACTGCTTAAGCTAGTAGTTTCTAAATAGTGTGTTCTGTAAATGAACCATTTTAACATCAGAGCAAGCCTCTTTACAATTTAAAAAAATAATTTTTTTTTCACCTTCCCCTTACTCTGCACTGAATTCCCTTTTTCAGCCCAAGTTGTTCCAGTTATAAAAGAAGCCTTCTGTATCCAGTCACAATATTCCTAGCTAGGTAGCCAATGAAGATTTTAAGTAATGGTGAAAAAAAAAATGGAAACATTATTCTTTCATGTAACATTTTATTTAAACCAATACACTCATCATGCTTAGCTAGAGACCATTTAAAATAAACATGCAGTATGAAATAGCGAAGACTGACACAACGTGAGGAGGTTGAGCCACTTGTTACTGTTAAAACAACTACATGAAACTGTTAACATAGATGAGACTGAGCTTAATGTTTCAAGCTTCCTTGATAAAATAAGGTTGTATTAGAACATTGCCATCACTGGAAGCTTGACCTGCCATGTCAGAGTTCTCAAAACGTTCAGGTAATCTTTGTGGCTATGGAAATTTGCAGTTTCAATGAAAACTTAATTCAGTCCTTTAAATCGAAATATTACAGGTATCTAATTACTATTATGTGTAGAAGATATGAGAGTAAACAACTTAAAGTTTTGCTTAAATATATTCTACTTGGGACCCTTTGTTACTAGATAAAAGGTTAATTTTTTCCCCTCAAATATAAAATAAAATTTGACCAGAAGATTTTGAGACTGACTTTTATATGCTAAGTTGTGATGGCTCAAATCCCAGATTCCAGTATAATCAACCTAATCTATTGAATTAACAGAGATAACACATAGTGCTAAAGGAGTAATTACAAAACACGAATTACTCCCTATTTCTACCAAATACTAGCATTTAAACTTCTATGAAAACATCCAAAATCATTAGTCCAACTTTATGGGTTAATGACTTACAATTATGCTTATGTCTGAAAATTAATCTAGTCATTTTTAATTAGTAAGAGCTTAAAAACAAATCCACAAACTTTATTTACTCAATGAATTTTTGAATATCAAAATCAAACCTGGTAATAAACTTCCAATGCCAGAGATTTTATTCAAGGTTCAGACCTGAGCACACCAACTTTTTATGGCTGTCTGACTCCTGAAAATAGGAGTTTTTATTAGGGGAAAAAGTGTTGCAAGACCTTTTGCTACAAAGGCTATTATTAATATTGCTATAAAAATATTTGTAATTGTATCAACACTTGCTCAAATATAAGAGGGTGCTTAACTGTATTAGGCATGTAGTAGACATTTCCAGAAACAATAATACAAAACTGATGGCTTAAAAAAAATCTAAAACTCAGTGTAATAGATTGGTAATAGGCTCTTTCCTAGATTTGCTCTGATACCAGAAAAAAGAACGCTACACGATGCTTGGAGAACATTTTGACATTACAATATAGTAATCGATCAACCACCAATCATTTATTAAGCACCTACTATGTGCTAGGCACTGTTTAACCTTCAAATGTAGATGACTTCCCCACATAAACTAAATACAGGACGGGATAATTCATTTGTCCCACCTTGACAAAATGTACTCTTACTGCAATAATGCAAAAAAAAAAAAAAGGCCAACTATTTCCAAATGAATGCTAACTTAGATGGCAAGTAACTAAAGTCATGCCTGTGAGGCAATTAGTTCTTGAAGTCTGATCAGCAACCCTCCCAATAGTCTCAAGGTCTGAAAGTGCTACCAGATGAGGGAAAGATGAAGAACTATTAAGTATAAAAATCAGATTATGAACCAGATGGGAGCAGTTTCTATTTGGAAGGTGGGAAATATTTTAAAATGGAATGGAATAAATGGAATGAATTCCGTGGTAATTCTTTGAGGAAGAAAAAAGAGAAAGGAGCAAAGATACAGACTGTTACAAGGGAAATTTAATAATCATTATAATAGCTAAGATTTACATACAGCCTTAAGGTTTGCTAAGTTTTTCATACATATTATCTCATTTGATCCTCTCAACACCCCTGTGAAGGTGCTATGAAACTTATTTTAAAAGAAACCCAAAATGTACTAGGACTAAAAAATGTTTTCATTTTCAAATTCTGAGAATATTTTTTCTAGTATTGGTATTAATTGTTCCTTAAGAGTTTGATAGACTTCCCCTGTAAGCCCATGAGGACCATGGCTTTTTTCTTGTTAGTTCCTTTACAGCTAGTTCTAGTACTGGAAAAAGGGACCATAAAATAATGAAGTGACAAAGGGGAATCTGGCCAAAAGTCTGAGAACATTTAAGCTCAGGTGTCTCTAATAAAGCACTGTGCTAAGGAGGCCAAGGTTGCAAGTTTAATGACCAGTTATCAAAGTTAATTTCATAGTAGAAAAAAATATCACTTCCATTGAACCCATTACTATAACTAGCTGCCTTTAAATGTATGTATGCCATTGGTCATAAAGGGAAGAATCTGGATTGTTTATCACAACCCAGTGCCACAACTAGAAAAACAATGAAAAATTATTTCAATGACAGTAGGTCAATAAGTATACAGGATCTTAGTACAAAAGACAAAAATTTCCTATATTTTAAGATCACAGCACATTAAATACATTCTTTGACAGCACTGTTTCCTTTTATTGCTGTGACCTGAGACAACAGAATATTACTTCTTTAGTCAAAAGCATGCCTACACTAATAGCATAGAGGTTTTACCCTCCTGATTCCAGAATTCCAGGATCAGGATGTGACTTCAGTCACTGAACGTCTCTCCGCTTCATGTTACTCATTTATGAAATGAAGAGGTTGGACAAGATGGCCTCTAAAATTTCTTCCAGTCTAGATCCAAGATCCTATGAATGTAAGTGACATTTCATTTCTGAAAAGTCCCAAAGAGCAAAAATTGTGTATTTAAATAAAAGTTCATAAAATTCTTAAATTTTGTAGAAGTAATATGTGAAAGAAATAAGGAATCTCTTCTACTCTTTAACAATAACAACAAAGAAAAAAAACACAATAAAAATCTCTTTTCTCTTTTTTCCATATGTCTTATTTCCTGTTTCCTTTAATTTCCTGCTTTCCTATTAAGGAAGATACATGATAAATTATTTAGGTCATGAAAGATTCTCATTCAGTAATATTAGAAAATGTTAATACCTCTAAATTTAGTTGGCACATACATTTGAAAGAAAGATAGAAATTATGAATTAAATATAATCCATTGCAAAAAGGCTTTTGCTAATTTTTTTAGAAAATGACTAAGATATAAGATGAATCATTTTACTTGGTTGTTACATTACTGTTTGAGGACAGATCTTGGTAAGTCTTTGTAAAATGTCTACTTTTGAATGTTTTAAAGTAAACATTTTAAAAAGACATTTTAAAGTATCCTTCATAATAAGATTTATGCTAATGACATGTATGAAGAATAGCTCAATTATTCAAGTATTCATTTAGCTTGGAATGCCATTCTGATAACTAAAGTATTACAGCATCAATATGAATTTGATTGACATATTATTTTTGTTGACATATTATTGTTAATAACATATTGACTTATGTTATTATTGACATATTATTCCAAACAGTTAGTATGACCAAGGTTTAAGATCAATACTTCTTCCCTCTGATACAAATCTAAATCACCGACACATACAAAATCCTAACTTTTAACTGCCAGGTATTCACTAATGCAAGGAAATGGCTGGAATTTACAGAAGTGAAGTTGGTTTTGTTACAAATTTCAGTTATAGAATTAGACACTACAAAACATTTTACTTGGACCTTTACAAAAGTATTCATTTCAACAAGTCTGGATTACTGGCAGTGTAAAACTCTCTAGATTAATTTTAAAGCTAACAAATCAAAGGCACAGTATTAACAGGTTTAAAATGACTAACACTCATATGACATCAGGAAATACTCAAGTTTATAATTCCATAGTACTTAATATTGTTCGATAATTATGGATATTAGAGGTTATGGAAGAAAAATGTAGTAAACTAAATTAAGTTATAGAATTAATGAAAAAAGACTTAGAATACATGATACTCTAAGGTCATATTTATAGGCTCAAATTTGGGTGATTCAAGCCTTAAAATGTGTTTCACATATCTGACAAGTAATATTATGCTAACATCCAGTACTTGTCAAAAGGAGGCAACCATTGCTCATCAAAAGCAAATTACCCATTTTCCAATGGTGAATGAAAATAGTAACAAATTCTGAACCAGAAGTAATAGAAATTAGTCACAAGAGTGCAAAAATTCCCTGCAGAAGTATTCCACTAAACAATTACAAATATGAGGAAACACTTTTAAAATTTTCATTACTATAAGAAGAATCTTCTCCTTTGTACAAACTTTGTACAACTGAAGATTTTTATTTGCTGCAGGAAACAGAATTGTAAATAACAGTGCATTTTTAGGCATAAATAAGTATTTATGTCTGGTTCCAGTATAGTCAGGTTAGTACATAAATACTTAAAGAGTAACAGGAAGTTCACTTTAGTGGAAAAATCCAAGTTTCTCACATAACCATTCTTCAGTTAGATCTTCAGTATTTCTTATTTCAAATACCTTGAAAGACAAAAGCTGAAGTTAAAATTGTATCAAAATTTAGTTTCATTTTCCTTATCTGACCTCTGTGAACAGCAAATTGGGACTCTTAAGGAATGTTCAATTACTGATACTTAATATTTGGGAGAATTAATTTAAAGTATTTACTCAAAAGGACTGGAAGAGGTATAAATCAGATAAAAACATGTACTGGGCCTGAAAACTCAAATATTCCAAAGAATAGGTCTGAAAACTATAGGCCAGAGCACTCAAGTTTCAGTTGACTTTTTTCTTCTGGTGAGGCAAGGGGATTAAGTGACTTGCCTACGGTTACACAGTTAGTAAGTATCAAGTATCTGAGTCCAAATTTGAACTCAGCTCCTTCTGACTCCAAAGCTGGTATTCTAGCCACTGTGCCAACCACCCCTCAGTTGACTTTTAAAAGACTGGAGATAGTCAATGAAGTAACTGGGCTGTGGTACACTTTTGACAGAGTGGATTAGAACACTGTTCACTCCCACCAAATGATCACAACTCTCAAAGTTTATATGTTCCAAGAAATATTCCTCAAAATGTAGAACAAATAGTCCTTCCACTTCTGGCAGACTAGAACCATTTCAAATTTGGGTAAATCACTCATAGTCCACTAGCTGCGTTTACTCCACCCTTGATCAAAAAATCCCTCAGCACCAGAGATGCTGCTTCAGGGTAAAAGGTAGAGGAAAAAATGCACAAATAACATTCATATAGGCTGATGGGTGGAAAGCAATGGGGGTAAGCCTTAAAGCAAAGCAAAGAGATGGGAGGCAGCTGAATAAGAGAAGAGGTGGGAAAGATACTATATTAAAAAATAAACTAAAATTTTTTTGATTAATCTATTTTTATTACTATAACATGAGGAATAAGAAAATCATCAACTAAAAACTGGTATAGGAAGTTCAATAAGTTTTTAGAGAAACAAGATTTTATTTCAGTCTTCAACAGGACCAAAGGACAGCAAGTAGTTATGAAGTCTTATATCAATCTCCTCGTATAAGGAAAGTGGTATGTTCTTTAAAAATCATTAATAATCTTAAATATCCCAAGAATGTTAATCTTGGATTCTAAGAAATCATTTAGTTTTGGGTACAGTTAACTGCATAGTAAGTAGCTTACTCACTGAACTGGATTCATTCAATAAATGATTTCCTAATCTTCTGTAGTGACGTGCTTTAGTAAGCACATTCTCAACAAACAAGTCATATATTAAAATGATACCTTGGTTAGTTCAGCTGTTTGAACTAGCTTATTCTTACTCCCAGCATACATCATCTGTTGTTCAGGCTTACACCCTGTAGTTTAGAAAAGAGGGAAAGCAGGAGATATGAGAATTTGAGAAAGAAAAATTGAAAAACTGTTTTCTTTACTTACATTTAATTTAGTTACATTTATTTAGAATTTCTTTTGATATTAAGACAAATACAATTAAATTCGCATGTCCCATACTTCGAAGTATTCATTAAAGCACACACATGAGTTGATATCAAAGATATATTTGGTCAGAAACTGGTTATATTGTGAGAATGAGGAATAACAAAAGGTCAAGCTTGTATCACTGGTACTCCTAAAGTGCCAAGAGACAACAAGTGCTGACATCATTTTTAGCTCTAAAGTTTATAAAGCCCTTTACCAGCATTTCATTTGATCCTTACAGCCCTGTTAGGTTAGGTGCTATCTACATTACTACCCCATCCTTCAGATAAGGAAACTGAAACTCAGAGGGTGAGTGACTTCTCCGAGGTCACAATGCAAGTTAAGTGTCAGAAGCAGGATCTAAACTTTGGTCTTTTCTGACTCCAAGTTAAATGCTCTTTCCATTACACCACCCTACATCACTAGGAAGATCTTCTAATGCTGGGTAGATAACCTGGTAGAGAATTTATGGGAAGATATAATGGACAAGAGTCAAATAGGACTCTTTTTTTTTCCTCTTCAAATTCCTGGTTTAATATATATATTTTTAATTTTGAAGAAAAAAGTTCCAAACAGCAGGCTGCTTCACATGAATAACTCACAATATCAACTTTTTTTTTGGGGGGGGTGTTGGGGGCATGGGGAGTGAGGCAATAAGGGTTAAGTTACTTGGCCAGGGTCACACAGCCAGTAAGTGTCAAGTGTAATGAAGCCGCATTTGAATTCGGATCCTCCTAACTCCATGACTGGTGCTCTATCCACTGCATCACCTAGCTGCCCCACAATATCAACTTCAGAAAACAAAGTCTGTTTAAAAGAAATATATGTAGGTAAGAAATAACCTGTAGCCCTGAAGAAAATACCCATGTCAATGAGATCCACTGAAATACTGGAGAACCAGATTACACGCGAGCATGCAAAAGATGCAATTACATTATATTTAACACCATTCAAAGTAAATATAAGTAAAGTAGTCAAGTTTCAGCCAACTGCAGCTTTGATTCACAATCCTTAAGTTACCAAAAAGACAAGAATACTCTGTACTCTGGCTTATGCATTATAAAGAGCTGGACTTCTAGCAACTATCTACACTTGACTGATTGACTATCCAGATAGATTTTAATAAAGCTTTACAATTTGCAAGGTACTATTAGGTGCTGTGGGAGAAAAAGAAAAGTACAAAAGTCTTCTCTCCACAAGCTAGTTGTGGAAATGATTCATCCTTTTAGAGATTTCACATGCATCTAAACACATATGTAATATAGGAATAGAGATCAGACTTATGATGGCATTGGTACAGAGAACACCAAGTTAAGTAAAGTCTGTTTACTGCTCACGTTGACACATCCTCTGCAATCTTAGAGAGCTAACATGGCATCAAGAGGTAAAACGACTCGCCAAAGGTCAAACAGTCAGCAGCTAGGAGAAGCAGGGCTTAAACCCAAGTACTTCTGGCTCCAGCCCCAGTTTTCTGTGCCCTATATCATGCTGCCTTTATGTACACCTGAGATTTCAGGAAGGCAGATTTCAAAGAGTACAGAAGGATAGATAGGATTCCATGGACTAAAATTCTATAAGGGAAGTCAGCCTAGTAGGGAAAGGTGGCTCTGAAGAATGAAATTCTGAAGATAGTGAAACAATTCTGATGAGGAAGAAAAAGAGATTGATAGGGATACACAGGAAATTCAGGAGCCAAACTAGATTTTTAAGAAATATACTGGTAACAGAAGATGAATACAAATGCATTGTAGAGAATACTGGCATGCTGAATGAGGTAAGGGTGGTAGGGAAAGGTAAGGACAACAAAAACAGGTTTTGTTTTGTATTTTTTTTTTTTGGCTAGGCAATGAGGTTAAGTGACTTGCTCAGGGTCAACACAGCTAGTAAGTGTTATGTGTCTGAGGCCGGATTTGACCTCAGGTCCTCCTGAATCCAGGGCCAGTGCTCTATCCACTGTGCCACCTCGCTGCCCCTTGTTTTGTATTTTTAAAAGCTATCCTGGGATAAAGAAGATGACAATCAGTATTCAGGGAAGAGGGGCTATTGATAACTGACTACAGAGAGACAGCAAAGATGTTCTTATTTTGCTTCTGCTATCTCTGCCTAAGAAGATGAGCTGCAGCCTGCAAAGGACAGAACAATGGCTAACAGGGAGCTTATACTAGGCCTGAGTAAGAAGGTATTGATAGACTGTCCATCTACTCTTGATGAATTCAAAATGTCATCAATGAGCCACTTCAGTACTAATGATGTGCGGGATAAGCCACTGTCAGTGACAATGATGTGCCACTTTCAGTGATAGCTTAAAAATTATGGAGAATTGTAAAGATACCACAGAACTGCAGAAAGATAAATATCTTGATTTTGAAAAAAACAGAGAGAGAGAGGGAAAGAACATAATCTGGAAACTTTAAGCCAGTGACCTTGACACTGATTCATGACAAAAGTCCAAAATTATTAAAGAAGCGATTACTGAACATCTAGAGGAGGAGCCACTGACTACAAAAAGCCAGTATAGCTTGATCAAGAAGACATGATGCTAGGCTAACCTTGTTTTCTTTTTTGATGGGATTACTAAATTGTTGTATAAGAGGAACACAGTTTTTCTTGGCAATAGCAAAACATTTGATTGTCTCTCCATTTCATGCAGAAAAGATGGAGATGTGGCCTAGGAAAGATACAATTAGATGGACTCAGAACTGGCTTAAAAGTAGTCACTAATAGTTTGATATCATTTTGGGAGGTCTTCAGGGAGGAAATGGATAAATGAATGGAAATTATTTTTTAAGGTTACACATGTGCGATCATGTTAAACATATTTCCAAATTTGTCATGTTGTAAAAGAAAAAACAGAACAAAAAAGGAAAAACCAAGAAAAAAAAGTGAAAACAGTATGCTTCAATTTGCACTCAGATTCCATAGTTCTTTTTCTGGATGTGGACAGCAGGAAAATCATTTTTGAAGAGCTTACTATTTGCCAAGCACTGGGGATAAAAACAGAAAAGTGACACAGTCCCTGCTTTTAAGAAGCTCACATTCTAGTTGAGGGAAGATTGAAGTTAAACCCTGCTCCATTTAACATTTTTATCAGTGACTGAGATAAAGGCATTGAGCACATACTTCAAGTTTGTGAAAGACAGAAGGTTGGGATGTACTGCCAGCACAATGGATAAAAGGATGTTAATAGGCTAGAATACAGGGCCAAATCTAATAAGACAAAATTTAATAGTAACTTACCTGCAAACAATTAATTTCACAATGTACAAGATGGGCATCTACCTCACCAAGATTGTTGTGAAAATCAAATGAGAATACACATGTACAAAATATTTATAGCTGTTCTTTTTAGGATGCCCATCAACTGGGGAATGGCTGAGCAAGTTGTGGTATATGAATGTAATGGAATACTATTGTGCTATAAAAAATGATGAACAGGCTGACTTCAGAAAAACCTGGAAAGACTTGTATGGTCTGATGCTGAGTGAAGTGAGCAGAACCAAGAGGACTTTGTACACATTAATAGCCACGTTATGCAATGACTAATATTGTTAAACTGAACCCTTCTCAGCATTACAAGGATCTAAGACATCTCCAAAGGTGTCGGGATAGAAAATGCTGTCCACATCCAAAGAAAGAACTATGGAAGTCGAATCGCTATCATTTATTTTTACCTTCTGTGAGTTTTGTTTCATCTTTCTGATGGTTCCTCCTATTGGTTTTAATTTTTACTTACAACTTCACTAATGTGAAAATGTTTAATGGGTATGTAAATGTAAAGCCTATATCAAATTGTGCGCCGTCTTGGGGAGGGTTGGGGGGGAGGAAGGGGAAGAAAAATTTTCAACTCAAAAGCATATGGAAGTGGTTGATAAATCAAAATAAATTAATAAAAATTTAAAAATAAAGTGATTCTAAACCACAAAAAAAATCAAATGAGAATATATGCAAAACTAATTAAGGCCTGCATGGGAGCTATTATATTTAGGTCATAACAGATAAATATATTTAAGTTACATGTAAAAAACAATGGGGATATAGGGCCAGAAAATCAGATTTGGTCATATGGCTGAAAGTATTTTTTGGGGAAAAAAGTGATGAATAGGCAGGTTATGGAGCCTGGCCATTATTTTTTAGAAAATGTGGACCAATTGAAAAAGGAGAGTACTGGGCACAAAAATCTAGTGGCAGTGTACAAGAAGGAATGAAGGGGGTAAAGACTAGAGGTGAGGGGATCGATGTAGTTTTTACAGAACATAAGTGGATAAGAGACTAAATTAATGTGGTAGTAGTGGGAATTAAAGTAGTTAACTTAAGTAACTTCAATTATCTAGACATCTGCTAGAGCTCTTGCTCTGCCAAAAAGCAGAGCAGCTAATAACATCTTATTATTTCATCCTTCGAGAAGTAGAAGGACAAAGAGAAATTCTATTTTGGATATGAATCTCACCAACAAGGAAAAGATGAAAATGTGGGGTGAAAATATGCAGAATCTTAGTGGCACAGGGAAGAAGTAACTACTCTATTTTAAGAGCATATTATAGTGGGGGCAGCCAGATGGCAGTGGATAGAGCACCGGCCCTGAAGTCAGGAGGACCTGAGTTAAAATCCAGCCTCAGACCAAACACTTGACACTTATTAGCTGTGTGATCCTGGGCAAGTCACTTAACCCCAACTGCCTAAAAAAAAAATGTGGAGAAAAAGAGTATATTATAGTGGACAGAAATAAAAAGCTAGGTATACTCAGACATGTATTTTAGATTTGGGGAAGGCAGATTTCATAAAGTTCAGAAGAAAGGTAAGTAGGATGCCACTGACTAAAATTTTATAGCAGATGACAGCTCAGGAGGGACAGGAAACTCTCAAGAATGAAATTGTGAAGACTGTAACATGAACCTAAGGCCAACAGAAAGGATTAGTGTACTTGCACATGTGTGTGTGTTTGAAGTGAAATGGAGGGAAAATGAAGAACAAGGGAAGTGAGAGGACTGTTGCATGGAAGGGGTGGAAGGAGGTAAGCTGCAAACAGAGAGGCGGCTGAGGGGCTCAACTCTTATTTTGCTTCTATTTTCTCTGCTCAGGAGAGTGACCTGTGCATGTGAATAGAAAAAAACGGCTGAAAGGGAGTTGGTACCCAAGATAAGCAAAAAGAATAAGAGAATACCTAGCTGCTCTTATTGAATTTAAGTCATCCAGCCCAGATTAACTATATTGTTGGCTACTGAAGGAACATGCAGGTATGAGTGTTGGGCTGTGGTCAGTGATATCTGAAAGACCATGGAAAACAAGATGGGAGAAGTGCTGTTCACCTAATTTTCTAAAAAGAGAAGGGGAACAGAATGGCCAGACTTTAAGCCTATGAACTTGATTTCCTGGAAAGATTTTAGAACGGATCATTAAAAAGATGGTTTGTGACTATCTATAAAAAGAAGTGATTTCAAAGAGCCAGCATGCCCTGATTAAACTAATCTGATTCCCTTTTGACAGGGTTACTCAATTGGAGGATGAGGATGAAATCCTATAGATAAAATTTACATGTATTTTGAAGTGCTAAAGTATCACATATTTTTATGGAAAATATGGAGACTAGATAATTGGTTAAATGGCAAGATTCTGGAGTAGTCATTCAATGTCAACTTGGCAGGCCTATACTCAATTTAAAAGAAAAGTCAAATTCAAAAATAAAGGATCAGGGATGTATGTTTAGACAATATTTCCATCTGAAAAAGATCTGAGGGTTTTACTGGACTTCAAGCTCGATGAGTCAGCAGTATAAGATGGCAGCCAAGAGAGCTAATGAAGTCCTAGACTACATTAATAGAGGTAAGCATTACGAGTTTCTAGAAATAAAGAGATGATTATCCTCTGTACTTTTTCCTGTTAAGAATACATCTGTATAATTGTGTTCAGTTCTTGGCACCTCTTTTAAAAGGGTTATGATAAGCTAGAAGGTGTCAGAGAAAGGCAACCAGGATGGTGAAGAGTGTTCAGCCTATGTCACACGAGGATAAATTGAAGGAACTAGGGATGTTCAACCTGGAGAAGTCAGATGGGTGGGGAGAACACTATGTAGAAGAGGGATTAGACTTGTTTTGTTGTTTGGCTGCAGAGGCTAGAATCCAGGGCAATGTGCAGAAATTGTAAAAAGGCAAATCTAGGAAAAACTTCTAATGATTAGAGGTATGCCAAAATGGAATGGACTATTTCAGGAAGTTGTAAGCTCTTCATTCAACTTTTCAAACAGATCATGGATTACCACTTATCAGATATATTGTAGTAGGGAGTCCTTTCAGGTATGATTTGAACTAGATGGCCAGAAGTCTCTTCTAATTCTGAAGTTCTGTGATGGGGAGATGTTACAAAGGAAGATTATACAGGTTTGGTAACTAACTATATATAGGAGTCATGTGACAGAGTCAAGAAAACTTTATTGATATAATGTTTTCCTTAATGTCTAGTCTCTGGAGTTCCACAATCTTTTCTCGTGATGGGTATAAAGAGATAGTTTCGGGGCAGCTAGATGGCGCAGTGGATAGAGCACTGGCCCTGAAGTCAGGAGGACCTGAGTTAAAATCTGGCCTTAGACCAAACACTTGATACTTACTAGCTGTGTGACCCTGGGCAAGTCACTTAACCCCAACTGCCTAAAAAAAAAAAAGACAAAAAAAGACAGTTTTGCTTATTCGAGCTCTGTTAACTGCAAATGTCACCCTTCCTCATTCTCAATGAATCAATACTGCTTTTTAAAATGAACCAATACTGCTTTTTAAAATGAACAAATGAATGAAAAAGCATGTACTGCCTTCTATTAAATGTATACATACATTCAAGAAATTTATATGTAGCTATATTAAGAGGACATTTATTCTGCTTGTTAAGACCTTTGTGTATTTTTCCCCCCTTTCCCTATAGAATCTGAGTTAGCATGTCATATTTTGAATCCCAAGGTGGAAAATCATAAACACCTCTATAAGTTCTCTGATTCATCAACAGAAAGAATAACCCAAGGCCATTCTTCTGGCACTTGCCAGATAATTTAAGAGGCAGAACTACAAGGCAATTCTGCCTACACCAATGAACATGTATCCAGTAAGTGTTAACTGTCCCTTGCTTTTTGCTTTCATCCCTATCCACTCCTTTCCCAATAATGACTTCAAGAAATGCCCATCCCATCAAATGGCTTCAGTCTGTCTAGCATCACATATGCCAAACTCTGTCTTACATTTCCCTTGTTACATAACCTTGAGTAAATTAGAGAACATAACAGTCTCACACTCTCATCTCCCTCAACCAATTACTGTACTTCCTAAGAACAGATCTAGAAGCAGATAGCAGATGATAACTTGCTCCCCAGTAACACCACCCTCGAATCCCCCCAAAGAGAGGACCATCTCTGTCACATCAGAAATGAGACCTTTTCTTCTTTAAAAAAAAAAATAGTGAAAGAAAGCCAGGGAGCCATCTTTAACGCTGCCACAACCATTCCAATATGGTGAACTGTCACACTATTACCCAGTCTAGAAATAGACTCAGAAATCTGTAGCATTCTACTCCTGTCTCCAGTTAGCAACAATGAACATTCTTTAATAAATCTCTTTAGGGTGAACTTTCTCTTTACTTAGAATGTATACAGAGTTGCTACATAAATCATTCATTTGAAGGAGCATATACCACCAAATGAAGAAACTGAAATAAATAGAAGAAACTGATCAAGTTTCATCATCATTCTTAAAACCAGGGAACCTTTGTTCCAATTACTGCAATGAGTTGTCCTAATCATTAGGTAAAGGAAAGGAAAAGGTCCAAGAAAAGAAAAACATAATAATAGAATAACAACTTAAATGTAGATAAACTAACCAAATTAACAGGAAATAAATGAGAAAACAAAATCATTAGCTTTTTATATTACTAATTTGCCAACCAGTGTATTTTGTAAAATCTATTTTAAATCAGTCATATAATTTTAAATTGAACTGCAAAGGAAAAAAATAAAATCTAGAATCTGTTTTGAATAAAAATAAATATTTCATTTCAGTAACAACTGTTTCATTTTTTTAAATCTCAAAAGTAATTAAATATAACATTTGAACGGTGTTGTATTTATATAATATACACACTTCCCTTAAAATAACACTTTACTTAGTAGCAAAAACTAAATACTTTTAAAAACTAAGAATATATGAATTTGAAGATCACAAATGTTTTCATCAAATTTCAATTTACTGTACACTTAAAAAAACCTTACCAATAATAATTCTCTGTTACATCTACAAATTACCATAAATGGACAGATTTCTCAGGATTTCAGGTTGAGGGGAAAAAAGACTAATTCAGTATTCTGAAAGGTGATGCCTACAATATATTTGTCCATTATTTACTCCTTCTAACCCTAGAGAGCAAAAATTATTCTGAACTCAAGTAGGTCACTGTATGAAAGAGCGCATTTGCAGATGGATTGGCCAATCTGTGAATTAGTAGATTAAATTTACTATGTGTAGAGAAAAATCTTAAGAAATCAGTTTTATCTCATTTTTTAAAAAAAGCCCCTTGAATCTGAGAACAAATTTAAAATTTATAGTAACTGATCTTGAAATCAAGAGAACACTTCATTACTCAAATAATTTTAACAATAAAAAAAAGTAGAGTTTAAAGTTCAAACTTTTCTACTGGGGGAAAGCCCAAATTCTACAGTCTGTATTTCATCTAGCGCTCATGCTATTCACAAAGTCTATGCCATGTGACTACTTCGTGATATTTTTCATTAATAATCCCCTTGGATGAAGTCCATTTTAGGCTGACTTTAAAGAAAACTGTTATACAGGGATACTCATGTTTATACAACATGACAAATTTAAGAAATCTAGCATATTTCATCTTCTAGTACATCATTCAACATAATTCACCTTTACTAGGATGTATTTATTTACATATATACATTATATGAGAATCATACTTACCAACAGGACTAGAGAAAATAAAGCACAGAGGGTATGAAACTCTTCCATCATCATGTTGATATTTATAACTATATACAATGAAGGTTTTTCTTAAGTTAAGGAAATGTGAAAAAACTATTTTAGTACTTGAATAAGAATCTTTTTAAAAAGAACACTAGATTAGAAAAATTGGATTACTCTTCAATCAGTTTAAACTAGGCCCCTACCTACCTCATTTTACATTCTTCCATGATATTATACAATAGTAACGATATAAACGGAATATTATGAAATAAAATAAAACACAATAGAAATGTACAACAGATTTTTTAAAAACAGAACAAGTTTTATATATGTGTGTATGTATAAAATAATTTTTTTGCTCTCTGAGGAAAATAAAATAATTTTAAAAAGCAGAAAAATAAAAAGGATATCGAGGTTGTCGTTCAGGCAGTTCATCTTTAAGCTCATCAGGTGAAATGCCCTGGCAATTTAACAAAAAGCAATGTTCAAGAATGTTCTTGGACAAAAGTAATTAGCAGAATAAAATGCAACAGTATTACTGTATAATTATAGACTTACAACCTTCATGAGTAAAGTAAAACTTGACTAAATTGAACATCTACAACAGAACTAATAATTTCTAGGTTAGTAAAGAAATCTATTCTAACCTCACCTATTCCATTCTAACCAACATCTATTTTTTTTTTTGATGAGGCAATTGGAGTCAAGTGACTTGCCTAGAGTCACACAGCTAGTGAGTGTTATGTGTCTGAGGCCATATTTGAACTCAGGTCCTCCTGATTCCAGGGCCACTGCTCTATCCATTGTGCCACCAGCTGCCCCCAACATCTATTCTAACCTCAACTATGCTGACTAAATGACAGGCTGATATAAACGGAAAATTAAACTGTGCTAGGTCTTCAACTGCAAGGACCCCACTGCTGAGTGAATGAATGAGCATTCTTTCTTCTCCAAATAAGTTTAATTTGTTTCTTCTGGAGTTAAAAAATAAAGTTAATTTATTTTCACTTCACTAAGTTAATTTTTTTTTAAGCCAAATCACACTGAAGCTTTAATTCATCTGCTAAACTAAGTTCATAAAAGAGTAATGAAGTTTGGCCTTGGAGACAAGAAGACCAAATTGAGTTTTTAATCTGGCACCTGACAAATTCTATCTTTGTAACCTTGTCACTTAACCTGAGTGCTCTAGGCAAGTCTCCAAGAGTCTAAGTTGCCAAGTAGATGGTGACTTGAATTGGTAGAGGGTTTCCTACACCAACAAAATCCCAGGCACAATCCCTTTCTGTAACTTGTAGAAAGTCAATTTATATTGGCTGAGCAGCAGTTCAGCAAAAACTTATCTTAGGGGCTTGTCACACCTCATTTGATAAAAAGAATTCTTCCATGATTATGTTTATTAGATGGGATTTCCTTATCACTTAAAATAAGATAATTAACTTTACTTAGCAAGATAATATAATTATTAAGATTTTTTTCATTTAGTGACCACACATTTGAAAGAGATAACTAAACTTTACATGGGAAAGCAAAGATAGCATTTTTCATGTGATAACATGATTGAACTATAATGAAAGATTATCTTTAGTTGATTTGACAAACCTCAAGTTCTTCATCCAGGACTACCAGACGTTTATCCTTGTCAATCTTCACTATAATAAAAACACAGTATATGTGAATTTGTGCACATCTAATGTGAATTTAATTTTCCCATCCCTTGGACTTATTTCTTTAGCATCTAAAATGGAAACTGACCAAGAAACACATGAGTCAAACTCACTGATGACTTATTAGCCTAATATTTGTTCTTTGGGATAATTATATTTTTATTTAGTCAACTCTTGAAAGCAGGATTCTCACAGATGATCAAGTTAGTTGACAGTACCTGTAGTAGGTCTATTTTATGAAGCAGCAGTACTTAATTTACTTATTTAGAATATTGCTGTCTCAGTTACCTCTATATATTTTACAAAGAAGTCTTTTAAAATCCAAATACTTAATTTCCTACCCTAATCCTGGGAAGATCTGAAAAGGGCCAAGCTTTGCACCAGTCAGAATGATCTATACCCAGCATGGAATGAATGAGCCGTAGACAAAAGTTGACCAATACAGAAAGAAAATTGGACAATATGAGAAAAAGGATGGCTTACTAGGTCTTCCTGAGTCAGGACATTAATGCCACGTCTTTTTTTTTTTTCTGGCAAGGCAAATGGGGTTAAGTGACTTGCCCAGAGTCGCACAGCTAGTAAGTGTTATGTGTCTGAGGCCACATTTGAACTCAAGTCCTCCTGACTCCAGGGCCGGTGTTCTATCCACTGTGCCACCTAGCTGCCCCTTAATGCCACCTCTTTATTTTACTTGAAGTGAATTTCCCCAAGCATTAGATATCTACATTCAAATACTGGGACAAACATACATTCCAAAGTCAAACACATATGATTTTTTAAATATCCTGTTCATCTCCTTTGGTGCAAGCAAGTATTTTCTTAAGTTAAAGAAATGGGGGGAGGGGGGAAGCTACTATTTTATTTGAGCAAGTGACATTATGTTATGCCTTTATTTTATCTGAAGTAAATTCCCTCTGTGAATTGCTTGCTAATATTTTAGCAAACCTTCAAACACATATTTTTGATCAAAAAGATTCTGTCTTGGGGTAAAAACTGAATTCACTATAGCAATAAAACATGCAGTTTCATTTTTCACAACTATGTGCTTAGATTGGTTTTAATTTGTAGCTTAAGTACAGTTGCAAAGATATCACTATTAATTTGCTTTAGTTTGCCACATGCATTTTAGTTAAGAAGCACAGACTACAGAATTTACATTCCCCTCCCTCCTCGACTACACCTTTCTCATCATTACCAAATACTACAATTTCAGACTCTCATATTGCCCATGAAGAAGAGTTTTGAAAGTCAAATTCATTGTTTATGAGAAATGGGGGAGGCAAGACACAAAACTACTCTTCTCATCTTTTGCTAGATTTAGGAAAAAGTGAAATTTGTTCTTAAATAGTAGCTTACTACTTCCGAAAAAAGTGGACATGTTGAATACTTAAAGAGCTCCTGAATATTACTATATCTAAATAAAGCTAGACCACATCTCCTTTACCCTAAAAGAAAAAATAATCATTTAAAAGTATTTGAGATAGGCATATATTTTTAATATTATGACATTTAAACCTAAAATAGAAGGGCAGCCAAAAGTCACTTGGAACTAACAAACTAGTTCTTAACTAGGAGCTGCCACAATTGTGGGGTATCTTTCTTCCCCTGTTTTGTGACTTTTAGCTGTTGTTTCTGTGTGAAAAGTAAAATTAAAAGAAAAAATTGGGAAGGGAAATTACTTTAGAAAAAATTGTTACATGAGCTGTGGCTTTTAGTGAAGGATTAAACAAGTATAAGACTATAACTTTGCTGACGATAGTTGAGCTTACTTATAATAGCAGCATTGTTAGTTTCTTTGCGAAAACGAAACTTTCTCAGTTTCTCCACTAGATCTTCAGCAACATCACAAACCACCAGAGATTCACTCTGGGAAAAAAAACACACACACACACACAAATGAAATAGTTTCAATATGTAATTTTTTAAAAAATCATACATGTAAATAAGCAATTTATACATGGCTAGATATTAGCAGTAAATGAATATAAATGCCAAATATACATAAATGAAATCATTGAAGAGTAGTTTTTACCTGTTAATAATTTAAACTCTTTTACTAACTTGTCCATGCAAACTTTTTTCTCCTACCTGATATGGTAAACTACATGAAGATGGATGGGATTATTTAATTCTCCTTGCCCTGATCAAGACAGATGCTATATGTTGGATATTTTCCATAGGGAGGAAAAATTCCATAAACATAAGACTATACAACTTCTTTAGAAAGCTTCCCTACAGCAAAAGGGGAAGGTCAAGGGTTAAGGGAGGTGGCAATATTTGGGAGAAAAAGTACATTTCAGAATATGTACAAAAGCACAGAATATGTAGGCACAAAAATTATTTCTAGCTATAATTAGCATCAGTAATGTCTTTGTTCAGATTTGGATACACAACGGAGGTATGGAGAAGAATTCCAAAATGGTCTATGAAAAGAATAATGACTCTTTATTGAAAGTCTGGATAACAGATTACATTAGAGAAAATTAAAGAAACTTAACATAGCTTGAAGATGGGAAAAAGTTAGGAGCTATTACAAGTTCACAGATTTAAGAGTTGGAAGTGAACTTTGGAAATGAGTCTAACTCCCTGGTTTTGCAGAGGAGGAAACTGAGACTCAGAGAAATTAAGTGATTCGTACAAGGTCACCCAAATAGTAAAGAGCAGAGCCAGGATCAGAATCCAGGTCCTCTTAAGTCCAAAGCTAGCGCTCTGGATTTTCAATGTACCAGAATACCTATTAGATATTATGAACTACTCAGTGCAATGAAGGAAAAAAAGGGGAAAGAGTATTAAAATTACAATTAAAGGGATTTAATTAGATATTATAAAGAATTTACTTCATGACTATAATTACAGCAAGAATAATTATCAAGGAAGGTCATGGAATTTTCTTCAGAGATTTTTGAGGAAGTAGTTAACAGCTATTATGCTAGAGTAGTTGAAAAGCAAATCTCCAGCTTTATGACAGAACTAGTAAAGGGAAATATTTTTAAACTATTAGGAAAACTAACTTATTCTAGATTAAAGGGACATATGTATTTCCTTTTGGTTCTCCTCAAGATGCTTCATGACTCCCAAAGGCTCTACCAGTGGAACGTAAGCTCTAGCTAGCTCTACCATGCTGGAAAGTCTCCACTTCTGGTCTTAGTAACAGACTAGATAAGTACGGATGGGTTAATTACCAGTAGACCAACCAGTCATTAGATGATGAATTCTATGGCTGTGGCAATTCATGTAACAAAATTACAAATGGCTTGGTCCTATATGGCAATAACAGTACTTCTAATAGCACCTAATGTTTGCAAAGCACTTTACAAGTATTATCTAATTTTATCCTCATCACAACCATGTAAGTGTTATTATTATCTTTATTTTACAGATGAAGGAACTGAAGTAGACAAAAGTTATGTGACCTTCCCAAGGTCACACAGTATGTGTCTTATGGCTGGATTTAAACTTAGGTCTTCCTGACTGCTACCTATTCACGTCCTTCCTGAGGTTATAGGGACAAAGTTAAGAAAAGGAGGCAGAGAGTGCTAACTAGTTTTTAGACTATCTGTAAATATTAATTTAACTGCTGGTACTATAAATATGATATCCTTGTCTAGGGACCAATTAGCTAACTTACTACTGGAGGAAATGAATCATCATAAGAATATTAATACTCTCACTATAAATGAAACTGGAAGATAAAAGGAAGTTGCAGCTATATGAAAAGTTGAATCAGGTTCCTCAGGAAGACAAATAATGAAGTTTGTTTTATTTTGCATCCAAAAGAAAAAAAGAAACATTATTTCAAAGAACAGTTGGGCATCTTGTATTGTGGTATATTTGCAAAAAGACCACCAAAAATCCCCAAAACCCAAACCCACTGTAGTTTTGTGTGCCAAATTCTAATGAAGATAAAGAAGTAGTCTAAAAGGAATCCACTAAAAGCTTCCAAATTAAATTGAAATATACTTTAATACTTGCTAACTTCAATGCAAAGGCAGGTATGAAAAAAAATCAAAATAAATAAAAAATGGAAAATGTGATTCACTATTAAGAAATGTACACAAGCATCTTACATGTGCACATAATGAATGCTCTTTTAAAGGAGAGACTCAAAACATAACAAACACCAAATAACATCACAAAAAATGAAATTAAATCACAAAAAACCATTAGTTACAAATGTAGGAATCATTTTTGAATCAGCCATGTGCTGCATGACTTGTTAGAATGAAGATTAAAATCATTACCAAAATTAGAAGACATTGTTACAATTAAAATAGCTCTAACCTGCCATATTTATACAAGTTAACATATGGTGAAAAATGGGAAATGGATAAAAGACAGACACTGACACTGACTTTTTCCTAAGGAAATGATAAACCAATTACTACAATGAAGTGGCCAAGAGAGTCTAAAAACTACCTCAGCAAAAAAATACTGATTGCTTTGCCAAGGGGAAAGATACTGCAGTCAAAGGCAATTCTGCTTTAGATTATAAACTACTAAAAAAAATCCTTCATAGAAGGATGGTGAAACACTACATATAGTATCATTCTATAAAATTAGTGGTGAAGAGAGAAAAAATAAGTCTTCAGAAAATGTGATGAGATATCCCATTAAGACTAGTCATCCTGTGAAATTAAGAATGAAATTGTAAGAATTACTCTCCCCCCCAAAAAAGAAAAAAATTGAAAAGATTTCTATAACAAAATTTTTTTCTCCATCTAGGACATGGATGGCCCTACAGTCGCCATATTTGGATTGTCATAGTTTCTACTGTGCTATAAGTGGAACAGAAATAGTTCCAAGAAAAATAAAGTAAGAGCAGCTGGACTAGACCAAGTATAAAAGAGGAGATTTGTGAAGGACGTGACACAATTTTGAGGGCATCAAAGGATCAGTTGTTGAGCTATCTGAATGGTGGGATGACACTAGCTACATGGATAAAATTACAGGTAATTATTACCTTTTTTTTTTTTTTAAACAAAATCAATCAGAAAATGTCAGTAGTTATCAGCTCATGTGCCTACCATTCTACCTTTAGAAAATATTTAGAATAATCTATGCCTACCCAGAGTATCTTTGAGGAAGGTATGAAAAAAGAGCTAGGCCTTCCCAAATAATATTCTACAACAGATCTAACCTTTAATCATGTAACTTACTGAAAGATGCCGAGAATACATAACTACATTGTACTTATTTTTTGCTGACCACAAGCAATGATCTGACTTGATAAAGCAAAATGCCTTAAAAACTTTAGAAAATCTAAAGGGACTCCTATGAAGGTACTAAAACCAAAAAAGAGTCCTTGAAAAATGCAAGAGGTAACTTTGTTTGAATACCCTGATTATGAATATCAAGTATGATATAAAAGCTATTCTCACGAAAGATGTTTTTATGGAAGATATTCTGTATAGATTTCAAATGAGAGATTACCTACAGATCACAGAATCATAAATGACAGAATTTCAAAGTAAAAAGGCACCCCAGAGGCCAACCAACTCAACATATACCTAGAAAAAAGATGATAAGGTCCTTGATATACTCTTCTTTGCAGATCAAACTGTAATGAGTATAAGAAGAACTGGAACACTGCCAAGTGTCCTAAATATGATTCATAATCACTCTAAAGAGTTTGGATTAAATCTTACACCACATACCAAAATAAAGTCAAAATGGGTTCATGATTTAGATATAAAGGCTGATACTATAAGCAAACTGGGAGAGCAAGGAATAGTTTACCTATCAGGTTTATGGAGAATAGAAGAATTCATGACTAAAAAGGAGATAGAGAACATTATGAAATGCAAAATGGAAAAATTATCCAAAATTATTACTAATCAAAATTAGATTAAATTGAAAAGTTTTTGTACAAACAAAGCCAATGCAACCAAGATTAGAAGGGAAGCAGAAAACTGGGAAAGATTTCTTACAGCTAGTATCTCTGATAAGTGCCTCGTTTCTAAAACATATAGAGTACTAAAGCAAATTTATAAGAATACAAGTCATTCCCCAATTGATAAATGGTCAAAGGATATGAACAGTTTTCAGATGAAGAAATTAAAGCCATCTATAGTCATATGAAAAAATGCTCTAAATCACTATTGATTACAGAAATGCAAATCAAAACAACTCTGAGGTACCACATCACACCTATCTGATTGGCCAACATGGCAAAACAGGAAAATGATAAATGTTGGGAGATGTGGGAAAATTGGAACACTAATGCATTACTGATGGAGTTGTGAAATGATGCAACCATTTTAGAGAGCAATTTGGAACTATGCCTAAAGGGCTATAAAAATGTGCATACCCTTTGACCCAGCAATAGCACTTCTAGGGCTGTATCCCAAAGAGACCATACAAATAGGAAAAGGACCCACATGTACAAAAATATTTACAGCAGCTCTTTCTGTGGTGGCAAAGAATTGGAAACTGAGGGGATGCCCATCAACTGGGAAATGGCTGAACAAGTTGTGGCATATAAATGTAATGGAACACTATTATGCTATAAGAAATGATGAGAAGGCAGACTTCAGAAAAACCTGGAAAGCCCTGTATGGACTGATGCTGAGTGAAGAGAGCAGAACCAGAATGGTGTACATAGTAACAGCCACACTGTATGACAACTGACTTTGACAGACTTAGCTCTTGCCAGCAATGCAAGGATCTATGACATCTCCAAAAGTCTCATGAGGGAAAATGCTATCCACATCCAGAGGAAGAACTGTAAAGTTTGAATGCAGATTGAAGCATATTATTTGCTCATTTTTTGTTCTTCCATTTTGTTTTGTTTCCTCTTTCTTGTGGTTCCTCCTATTGGTCTAATTCTTCCTTACAACACGATTAATGTGAAAATGTTTAATAGAAATGTGTATGTAGAGCCTATATCAGATTGCATGCTGTCTTGGGGAGGAAGGGGGAGAAAAATTTAAAACTCAAAAGCTTATGGAAGTGATTGCTGATAAATCAAAATAAATTAATAAAAAAGAAAAAGAAAACACTATATTACACAAGAGAAAAAATCTTTTGCCCACATTGAAATATTTTATTAATATAATAGTTTATAAGATAAATGTGATTGAATATGCTTCATTATTTTTTAAAACCTTGGCTTAACACTTTGTGACACAGAGATTTGGTCTGATTCTAAGTTGTTTATTTCAATAACTGGTTTTAATCACTGTTGTGGCTGAAAAAGATAGCTCATGTAGCTCTACAATGAAGAGGTGCATTATTATCTGTGCTGATTAAACACATTTTTCAAATTATCTTTTTGCCAATTTCATTTATTGTGAGGGCCAACTTGTGGCTAACAATCCCATGTGTCTGAAAAAGATATTACTAGGAGTAACCATTTTCTTGATCACGTATATGCATTATTAGTAGCATCTTCGATCTGAGGTTTCTTTCTAGGAATCTTTCTTTTTTTTGTTGTTCTTTGTAAATCTGTCTTGCCCTGGAGATTTTTTTCTAGGAAGTTCATCAATGGCTTGTTTAATTTCTTTTTCTGAGATGGGATTATTTAAGTATTTTATTTCCTCTTCTGTTAATCTGGGCAATTTATATTTTTATAAATATTTATCCATTTCACTAAGATTGTCAAATACGTTGGCATACAGTTGGGCAAAATAGTTCTTAATTATTGTTTTAATTTCCTCTTCGTTGGTGGTATATTCACCCTTTTCATTTTTGATACCGGTAATTTAGTTTTCTTCTTTCTTTTTTTAAATTAAATTAACCAAAAAAGAAAAATGAACAAAAAAAAATTAAATTAACCAAAGGTTTATCTATTTTATTGGTTTTTTTCATAAAACCAGCTCTTAGCTTTATTTATTAGTTCAGTAGTTTTCTTAAATTTCAATTTCATTAATTTCTCCTTTGGTTTTCAGTATTTGTAATTTGGTGTTTGAGGATTTTTAATTTATTCTTTTTCTGGTTTTTTTTGTTGTATGCCCAATTCATTGATCGTCTTTCCTACTTTATTCATGTAAGCATTTAGAGATATAAAACTTCCCTTAAGAACTGCTTTAGCTGCATCCCATAAGTTTTGGTATGTTGTCTCACTATTATCATTCTCTTGAATGAAGTTATTGATTGTTTCTATGATTTGTTGTTTGACCCAATCGTTTTTGAGGATTAGATTATTTAGTCTCCAATTTTTTTTAGTCTATCTTTCCATGACCCTTTATTACATATAATTTTTATTGTATCATGATCTGAAAAGGATGCATTTAATATTTCTGCCTTTCTGCACTGGACTGTGAGGTTTTTGTGCCCTGGTACACGGTTAATTTTTGTGTATGTGCCATGTGCTGCTGAGAAAAAGTATATTCCTTTTTATCTCCATTCAATTTTCTACACAAGTCTATCATACCTAACTTTTCTAATATTCTATTCACCTCCGTAACCTCTTTGTTGTTTATTTTGTGCTTAGATTTATCTAGTTCAGAGAGGGGGAAGTTGAGGCCCCCACTTGTAAATTTTTGCTGTCTATTTCTTCCTGTAACTCCCTGAACTTCTCCTCTAAGAATCTGGATGCTATACCACTTGGTACATATACGGTTAGTAATGACATTACTTCATTGCCTATGGTGCCTTTTAGCAGGATGTAGTTTCCTTCCTTATCTCTTTTGATAAGATCTATTTTTGCTTTTGCTTTGTCTGAGATCAGGATTGCCACCCCTGTTTTTTTTTTACTTCAGCTGAAGCATAATATATTCTACTCCAGCCTTTTACCTTTACCCTGTGTATGTCCCTCTGTTTCAAATGTGTTTCCTGTAAGCAACACATTATAGGATTATGGTTTTTAATCCATTTTGCTATTTGCTTCCATTTTATGGGAGAGGTCATTCCATTCACATTCACAGTTATGATTACTATCTGTGTCTTTCTCTCCACCCTATTTCCCCCATTTATGCTTTTCTTTTTCTTTTTTCCCCTTCCCTCCTCACTAGTATTTTGCTTTTGACCACTGCCTCTCTGAGTGCCCTCCCTTTTCTTCCCCTTTACCCTTACTACTTCTTCCCTCCCTTTTGTCCTCCCTCTTTTTTCTTTCCCCCTTTCCCTCCTACTGCTATAGGGCAAGTGAGATTTCTATACCTAACTGATTATGTTATTTCCTTCTAGAACCAAATCTGATGAGAGTAAGGTTCAAACAATGCTCATTTCCCTCCCTTTTTTTCCTCTACTGTAATAGATTTTTGTGCCTTTTCCTGTAATGTAATTTACCCTTGTCTGCCTCCTTCTTTCCTTTTCTCTCAGTACATTTTCTTAGTTAGATCAGATTAATCCACTTACTTGGATCCATTTAACCCACTGCAGAAATCTTTTAAACCACACGTTTGTTTTATATGGGTTAGGTAAAACTATGTAATTCTTAAATTCACTTAATTGAGCACATATATGTTGACAGCAAATAAGCAAAGACACCACTGTCAACCCGTCTGTGTTATGTAACTGCCATTTTACCCTCAATTTCTCCCTGAGACTCCCCTCTTTTTTAATACCAATTGTCTTCCGAGGATGATATATAGCTAGGAGTTATGGAATACTACAGTCTCTAAAGAATTAAAGTTAAACATACTACTAGTGGGTGAATAGCTCAAGAAGTCAAGACAAAAGGAAATAACGGAGCAAAAAAACTGAAAATGAAGTGAGTATCCATTAATTGGGAAATGAATGGCTGAACAAATTGTATTACAAGAATATTTTTTAACATTGTACTAGAAGAAATGGCAAATGAACTGATACAGAATAAACTAAGCAAACTAAGAGAATATACACAACCATAATAATGTTAAGAAATATAACATTAAAAGACATCAGAATTCAGATCAATGAAATGATCAATCTTGAATCTAGAGAGTGGAAAATGAGTATCTCTCTCCTTTCTGTAATAGTCTACAGATGTGGCATAATCTAAGAGACATAATGACATTATGTCAGTTTCACTACCTCTTGGTTACAAGGGAAAGCCATTATTAGGAAATGACAGATTCGTGCATGTGTTTATATACACACATGTATACACATTCTGAAGCACTAATAAAATATATTTTAAAAGTCACAGGTCATCCACAGGGCAGTGATACACATGGTGGATATAAAATAGCAGTATATATCATTAAATAGATAAATGACCAGAAAATGTGGTGAGCAAGTCATGTGGAAAGAACAAAGACCAAGAGATGGGTAGTACGATTACTTCATAGATAACCTAGGTATTGTCAAGAAATCCAGAAGGCAACCTGGAATGTTGGTTGGGTCCTCTGGAAGACTTATGTTAGAACATGGATAAAAAACACAAAATGAGTATGTGAGGTTGTGTGATTTGTACCACTAGAGAAAGTAACCATGTGGATGAAATAATTTATTTGTTGAAGTACTAAAGAATTATCCCTAAAGTTTATTATTTTTTCTACAACAGTTTCAGACATCATCATGTCTTTATTTCAAATCCAAACCTATAACTCTCTCAACTTTCAAAAAAAGAACTCTTAATATGCACTCCCCATAAAGAAACCTGGATTGTGCTCTAAAACTGAGTTGACGGATGAATTAAAATGTTTTAAAGGCTACAAATATTAGCCAAATAAAGGAATCATACACTCTGATCTTTGGAAGCCAACAGTTTTATGTCCATTATGTGTGCTCATAAAAGAAACCTAAAGGAACTTAATCATTAACATAATTAGCCGGATCAATTTAAATCTAGAGGTAGAAGGGACATTGAAGGTCATGCAATCCACTGCCCTCATTTTACAGAAGAAGAAACTAATGTCCAGGGAGGGTAAGTGCCTTGTACCAGTCACACAAATAATAAGTATGCTCTGAACGTAGGTCCTGTGACTCAGAATCAGTACTTTTCCCACTACTTTTCTAAAATCTGAAGTAAAATGTTCAATTATTTTAATATGCTTAACCTACACCCTTAATAATTTCCAAAATAAAACATTACTTCTTAACTTAGCCTCCAAACAATGCACTGAGCACTAATAATTATATTTAAAAAATGCCACTATAAAAAAGTGAATTAAAGTTTACTTTCATATTTGTGATGTACAAACTCATCTCAACCTGTTTAGTTCAGTAATTTTCAACAGGCTTTACAAAATACTTGTGAAATTCTACTTCACCATCTAAAATGGCTTAGTAGTTATTTGCCAAAGTACCTAAAAAACCAAATTTCTTAGAACTATTTGTAGGTAATTGCCCATTAAAAAAATTAAAAGATATTTTTAGTAGGACCTTGTGACAGAATCACTCTCTACAAGGGTCACTGCCTACCTAGCCACATGGCTTAGAGGCTAGCTTTTCTATGAAAGGTGACAAGGCTGTCCCTAGGCCTTGCTTGGCCCAGGCGGCTAAGGCTGAAGTGTGCCTTCAATGATAGTTTTCTGTTCACCTAAAGGCATAAAAAAACGCTCACCTATGTAGGGTCAGGACTCAATGGACTTGGTGGATGTTCCCAAACTGCATGTTTCCGTACTGGGAGTGTGGTGGTATGGTGGAGAGGGTTGTGTCTACCCAAATTAAGTTTCTAGAATATCCTTGTTGAATATCCTTCCTATTAATGATGGCAAAGTAACCTCATTTTGTTCACTGCTGAATGACGACCTATGACTGCCTAATTTCATTTCAACATCAAACCTAAACCAACAAGGTACTGGCCTATTTCAGCACTACCCCTAGCAGAACTGTTGCCTGCTTGCTGTGTGTTATCGTGTACCCTATACATATTTAATCAGTTATACAAATAAATATAAAATGTACCTCCCATCAAGTGTTGTCACTACTGAAGACTCCAAATGAATAGCAATAATATAAAAAAATTGAGAAGAGATAGGAAAGCATATTAGAAAAAGGTATAAGGAAAAAGGTAGGAGGTAATAATTCAATTTGAAAAACCAAAAATACTATTAAGAAATGGGCTAGAATAAATAACACAGAATTTAGTGATTTTAAAATTTTGGCCTATGTACTTTGTGGGAGTTACTAAATTAGTTCTTCAAACCTGCCAGTATTGTTGCTTAATTTTAGTTTTAACACTTTTTTTGGGGGGGGTCAACTTGTGATTTTACTATCAGGGAACTTTTGGTGAGGAAACCCCCTCTATTAATGTAAACTCAATTGTTCTACAACTTACTGTCTTACAAAGTTAAAGTTAAATGACTTGCCTAGGGTTACACAGGCAGCATATGTTGTATGTGTTAGAGGCTTGAAATCAGGTCTCCCTGTTCAGCAGGTACTCTAACAGATCAACTTTCCCATTACTTCTGTCAGGGGTATGACAAGCTGTTCCCCTATGGTCTCACTCATCTTCCCAGTAACTTTCAGGACCAAGATGCCCCTTTCTATACATAATTCATCCTCAATTCATGTTGCCTCCCCCATTACAATGTAAACTCCTCATGAGCAGAGGAAATCTTTGCTTCTGCATTTTTATCCTCAGTGCTTAGCAGATAGTAAGTGTTTAATAAATTCTTTTTCACTCGTATTTTGCCTCTCAGTCATGCAGATATTTCTATGTTTATACAAGCATGTTTTATTTTTTAAGGTGCTTCTCAATATTGCTATGCCTGTTTAAAAAAATTTTTTTTAATCTATATATTCTCCAAGCAGCTGAACAGGCTTTAATGATTTTAAAATAGCACCTACCTCTCAGGATTGTTGTGAGGATCAAATGAGATAAATATTTGTAAAGCACTTAGCATCTGGAACATACTAGGCGCTATATAATGTTAGCTATTATTTGAACCCATACTCCATCCTTTATTTTGTCAGTGGCAGATCCAGGCTCCACTGCCCACCCGAATCCTTATCTTCACCTCCAGTGTTAAACAAAAATATAAAAGTAATAACTTTTGGCATTTAAGGTTAAGTTATCCTATCAATTTAGCATATTTATAAGGTGATATACCAACTATACCAACTACCAGCACTAAAGAATCAATACTTCCCATTCAATGGGTATTATGTATCATTTAAGAGGCTAGGTAACTCTATTTTGCTCCTGTGATGAAGCAAAGAGATCTTGAAGAAGTCATTTGTCAATTCCTGAAACTTATACTGACTCATTTTCTACTCTCTCCCAACTTTATTTCCTTTTCTTTCACAGACACTCTGTGTTGGGGGTGGTGGAGTGATGGGAGTGGGAGGAGTCAGTTTGAAAACTAGAGATTAAGTCATTCATTATGTCTTCTTCCCTGAGATGGTAATCATTATTACAATTTTAATAACAAACTCAATGGAGAGTGGTTGAATTAAAATTAAACTACTATATCTGGGCTAAAATAACTGTAGAGATTATCACCTTTCAAAACTAGATTGGGCAACAATAGGTACTCAAGGAAAACCAAGAATAACGTTTTAATTGCTCTTCTTCATAGTTAAAAAGACAACAATGTGATTTAATTTGTATGCCTCCCTTTCTAATCTTCTTCTCCCTTCTAAATGGCATAAGGGAATTATACTAAGCTGTAGTTAGAGAGAGATAGGGCCTGGCTCTGTAGTTTTACTGGCTCTGGGGTCAACTTTCAAATTAGTGAACTACTACTGTCTCTAAGTGTAAAATAAAAACATTTAAATATCTAGTGTGTAAAGATTTGGAGGGTGAGGTGTGATTAAAAAAAAAGCATTGGCTCCAGAGTTGGAGAAGCCTGTTTAAAATCCCACTTCTCCCCTTACTACCTGTGGTGTTGTTCATTTGTGGGGACTCTTCCTGACCCTATTTGGAGTTTTCTTGGTAAAGATACTGAAGTGCTTTGCCATTTCCTTCTCCAGCTCATTTAATAGACGAAGAAACGGAGGTAAACAGAGTTAAGTAACTTGCCCAGGGTTACACAGCTACTAATGTCTGAGACCAGATCTGAACTCAGGTCTTCCTGATTCCAGGCCCAGCGCTCTATCCATTGCCTCACCTAGCTGCCCTACCAGAGTAACCTCAAGCAAATCAGTTAAAATCCCTGGGCCTTAGTGGCATCAACTGTAAAAGAAGGGGATTCGACTAGATAGCCTCTGAGATCCCTTTCAGCTGCCACCTGTGTCTCAACTGCCCATCTTAAGCATGAAGTCTAAAACAGGCAGCTAGGTCACTGGGGCAGTAGACAAAGAACTGTTTGCCATTCAGGCCTGAGTTTAAATCCGGCCTGAGACACTAGTAGTATTACCCTAGGCAAGTCACTTAACCTGTGCCTCAGTTTCCTCATCTGCAGAATGGGGCTAAACATGGCTGTTACGAGGATAAAAATAAGAAAATATTGGTAAAGTGCTTTAATGCTACAGAAATACTAGCTCCTAATACAATTACTCTTTTCAAAATTTCTACCATGACCTCCGTACCCGAAAGAAAACGAGTCAAGCGGAATCAAGGCAATTTCCCGGATAATCTGAACCAAACTATGCAGATAATCAAGACCAGCGTGGCACGTGGGCTTGAGCTGTCAAGAGAATGCCTCAGGCTTAAGGAACACGAGGCCGAAGCCACCAGAACCCAAGAAGCAGTTTTTGCCACCACTTCGGGCGCCTCCTTTTCTCAGATGATGAAAGAGCGGCTCCCGGCCGGTACCTAAGGACCGGAGAAATCGGGGAGGGGTGTGGGGGTGGCCCCGCGGGGGAAGGCGGGGCTGCGATGAGCCCAAGAACCAGAGCACCGAACCTCGCCCCGGGGGCTCCGCGACACTGTCCCCGCCCCAGCCCCAGGGGCCTCTCGCCACCTCCACCCCAGGGAGGCGCCTGGGAGCCCACGACTCATCCGGGGCCGGGAAGACCGCAAGGTCTCGCTAGAGGCCACATCGCTCAGGAGCCGGGACGCTAAGACCTCGGGGCCCGCCCTTTCGCAAGGGCGAGGCTGCGGCAGCCGTTGGGCAAGGAGGAAAACGAGGCACACTGGAGCACAGCCAAGGCCTACCGAGGCCAGGAGGCCTCCCCCCACCCCCCACCCCCGCAGCCTCGGGGTAGCCCTACACCTCAGTCGGACCCCGCAGGGCTGAGAAAGCTCAATCCGGTCAGTCCAGTCCCCCGCCCACTCCCCCGCCTCCGCCTCCCAGGCGGCAACTCACCATTTTCCTTCCGGCCGGCCACCACCCCGGCGGAGCCTTCCCTACCGCCCTTTCAAGAATGGAATCACTACCGCCTTCCTTCCGGCAACTGGCGAGCCGCCCGATGCCCCATCCAATCAACCAACGGGAGCTGGGCGGAGCCAGCGGCGGAAGTGACGGTGTGCGGTACTGCTCAAAGTTCGCTGGTGCGCGATTTCTAAGCCGGTTGTGTTTTGTTTATTTTTTTGTTATCTAAAGCCGTTATCTCCAAACATTTTTTAAAAAATCCTGAGCATGCTCAATAGGAAATTTTGGGGACCGTCCCCCTCATCTGTTTGTATTTATAAACTATAAAGATGAAAGTATTTTGTAAAACTAGAGGCAACATGGCACAGGGGATGGGGAAGCCAGACTTGAAGTCAGAAAGACCTGAGGTCAAGTCCCAGCCCCGACGCTACTGACCCGGTGACCTTGGGCAACACACTTCACCTCTCTGTGGCCTAGGCGACTGGGAAGCCTGTAAATGACGGGAAAGGGGCCAACCTGCCCTCATAGAGGGCGATTTCCTCACCAGCGAGTTCTCCTGTAACAGTGAAATCATGGGGCCCGTCCTTGTCGCTGCTGGAGTAACGTTATAGAACTTTAAAAAAATAGAAATTTAAAAAAGAATTAGATAAGATGGAACATTAGATAAGAATGAAATATTTCTTGTAAAGACAGAGAAGAATGTCCTAATGAGAAGAAGGATAATCAAGAGAGTCTAGAAAGTAGAGAATTGGTGCAGCAAGCAGTGTGTTTTCAGGACTGTCCAAGCTTCAGAAAGAGAAACTGGACCAATATTCCTTTCAGGTAGAAGTGTGCTTCATTAGGTTCTGCTCTAGCCTTGATAGAGTGGCCCTCAAGGCAATTTTCTACTCTCTCTTCTGTTTCCACATTCACTAAGCAACCACCTGGTTACTGATTCATTTCATTAGGTACCTGGACACAAGACATGTGGTGCCTTGGTGAGTGGGACTGAATATTTGATTATTAGAAAAATTATTATTTTTCATTTTAAGTTAATAAATTTGCTTTGGATTTAAAAAAATGAAATATTTCATTTTGGAGTCAATGGGAAGCCACTGAAGTTTATGGAGGTAGGAAGAAATATCGTCAGGTCTGACCTTAAGGAAAATCACTTAGGATGCAGTAAAGTTGTGGGAGACTTGAGAAAGACCAGTCAAGTCTGTTGCAAGCAATATAAGCAAAGGATGATAAGGGCCTGAATTAAGGTGGGAACTCTGTGAGTAGAGGGAAGGAGTCTGAGTCAAGAGATGTTTTAGAGACAGTAAAAGTAAGATTTGACCAGTAACGGGATATAGCTGGTGGGGTAGAGTGGAGACTCAAAGATAACTTTGAATTTACAAATCTGGGAGCCTGGAAAGATGGTAGTTCCTTTGACAGAAATAGTGACATGTGGAAGACGGAAGGGTTTTGGGGAAAACAGAACGAGTTCAGTTTTAGACATATTGAGTTTGAGTGGGCACCAAGATATCTTATTTAAAATGTCCAATAGGCAATTGATGATGTGGGACCAAAGCTCAAGAGAGAGACAAGGATTAGATATATAGATCTGTAAGTCATCTGTAGAGAAATGTAGAGAAACCAATGGGAACTAACAATATTACTAAGAGTGCATAGAGAAAGAAGAGAAGAGGGTCTAGGACAGAACTTTTGATACAAGTATTAGGGGGTGGATGATGAGTTAGCAAAGGAGACTAAGATGAGATGATCAGACTGGTAGTAGAGGACCCAGGAGAGTCATGTTACAAAAACTCAGAGAAGAGAGTAGTATCTAGAATGAGAGGGTAGTCAACAGTATCAAATGAGGAAGATAGGGGGGTAAGTTTGAAGACTGCATTTAATTTGGCAATTAAGAATTTGTTGGTAACTTTTGAGAAAGCAGTTTCAGTTAAGATTGGAAGCCACATTACAAAGAGCTGAAAAATAAGTGAGAGGGAAAGAAATGGAAGAGGCAACTGTGGATAGCTTTTTCAAGAAAGGGGAGAAAATATGTAAAATAGCAGCTTAAGGAAATGATAGGGTCTATGATAGAGTTTTAAGAATAGAGAGACATGGACATGTTTTGTGAAAAATAATTTATTTTTATTTTTTAATTTTATTTTAGCCCCTGGCTAGTATTATTCAGTTGTTTGATTCCATAAAGACAGTAATTATTATTGTTGTATTTGTCTACAATTAATCTAGTAGGAATCCATTTGCTTAACCAATGTTTGATGAGTAAATGACCAAGTCCAGGGGGACTCAATGGCATGGAAACCCGTTCCCCACCCCCTGCTATTTTTGATTGTACCTCCACCCTCATTATTCCTTCAACTAGGGAAACAGCCCTTTGGCATTTGGCCAACAGGTGCTCTGAGTACTTGACCAATAGGTGACCCTATCTTCACATTGCAGGAGCTGCCTGAGAAATCCATTCCTCAATCTGTTGCCCAACATGGGGCCAATGAAAGACATCAGCTTTGCTCATATTCGTTAGATATCTTCTACCAGCTAATCTATGGCAATGCTGAGCTGAAGGTTCTCCTGAAAGTTCAAGATGTAGGTCTATCAAACAATGAGACTGTGTGTTTTACTTTGCCTCTTCTTGTATCATCTGGGTAGCAAGCACTACAAAACTAAGACTTTAAGGAAAGGGGACCTCTCAGATTATGAGGAAGATCTAAGATCCACTTCATTAGAGGGGGCCATGGACCCTTTAATAAAGTGCTATTGGCTCAGAACTCTGCCTCAGTTTCTTTTACTGTAGATTGGACAGGATTGGACCCCCGAAGTTTGAAGGCAGTGTAAAAGGATCCAGTAGATAAGGAGAGGTTGAAGAGTTGACAGAGGGGATAATTGAGGATATAATCTTTTGGGAAAGATAAGAGATAACAGGTTTAAGGACTTGGCAAAGAGAAGAGCTACCCATTTACCAGAGACTGAGAGAAAAGGATGATATCAAGGGGATTTGATGTGAAGAGAAGACTTCCAACTCACCTGACCAACAAGATAGAGAACTAGGCATTTTCTCTCATCTTTACAATCTCTGAAACCTCTCTGAAATAGGAATTATGTGCCAGAGATAAGAACAATTTCAGCTGTCTCATTTAGGACACCAATAACACAGATGAGGTAAAAACTTGATGAACTAACAGCACAGAAGGCCAGTATTCTCCAGTCCCTCAGCACTCCATTTCCCCCACTGCCCATCCCACTCAGTGGCAGGGCTGCACAAGCCAGCCCAGGCATTTGCAACAGAATTCAACTCTACATCCTGAATTCCCATTGCCTTGGAGACCCCAACTCCAAACAGCAGAAATTTTACTCAGGCTGCAATAACAGCATGGAAAGTGTTCCATGTTTGTGAGCCAGAGTTACTGAGATTGAGGGAACAGAGGCAAGACTCCTTTGTTGGGGTGGGGGAAGAGAGGTTCTGTGTGGTACTTCACTAAGCCAGAGAGAAGAGGCCCGGCATCCAGTTGGGGCCAGTTCTGTCACTCCCTCCACCCCGAAGGTCATTTCTGCAGAGTGGTGAATTGACCAGAAGGACAAGGAGAATGCTTTGAGATGTAACTGCCCTCTTCCCCACCCCCAAACAACCATCAAATGAGAGGGAGTCAGAAAGTGAGCAACAGAGGTGTGGAAATGGAATGAATGATGAGTTTACTCATCACCTTGATTTGCTTGAGCTCCATTATTATCCAGGAGAGGCTGAAATAACCTGGGAATTAGAATCAACCAATCAGGAATGAGGAATGCTTGAGTTTGACATACTAATGATCCTGTTATAGATGTATCCCCTGAGTGAACCCTGAACACCTCTGCTGTTCCAGCAACCACAGGGCCAGCTCAAACTAGTTCAAAACAGCCCCAAACAGATAGAACTTGCACAAAAATCCTGGTTCCAAGTACTCTGCACTCCTCCTATTCTCCTGCCTCTCTGTTGTAAAACCATATAAACCCATTTCCTAAACCCCCAATCTTCAGAGCAGCCAGACTAAGTTTACTCTTTCTGGAGCATGTGTGTGCTATACTCACCCAACAAATGCTTCCAGGTTTTGCACTTGAACTATGCCTTGTTTCCCTCTGTTCAGGTGGACGCTGTACCTCAATTAATTGTTCTGCCACAGTTAATCAGGGGAAAATAATGAAAAAAGGCAAAAATTACCAAGGATCTCAGGAGAGGTCTGTCATCTGGGTAAGGATTTCTACCTCCTGTTCTTCTTTATAAAAAAAAATTTCAATCTATTTTTTGTTGCATTTTAAGTTTTGAACTGTTTCCCTCCCTCCCTTCACACCTTGCACCAGAGAAGGCCATCATTTGATACAATAAGTATATGTAAAACCATATTATATATACTTCTGTTTATTAATTCTTTCTCTGCAGATTCCTTCATAGGTTCTTTCTAGTTGATTTGAGTATTTCTAATACTCAGAAAAACTTGGTTGTTCACAATTATTCTTCAAACAATATTGCTGTTACTATATGCGATGTTCTCTTGGTTCTGCTCATTTCACTTTTCATTATTTCATGCAAGTTTTTCCATGTTTTTCCAAAACCAACCAGCTCATCATTACTTACAGCACAGTAATATTCCTTTACAATTATATACCACAACTTGTTTAGCCATTCCCCAATTGATGGGCATCCACTCAATTTCCAGTTCTTTTCCTCCATGAAGAGAGCTGCTATAAATATTTTAGAACATATAGATTCTTTTCCTTTTTTTCTGATCACTTTGGGAAACAGACCTAATAGTAGTATTCTGGGTCAAAGGGTATACACAGTTTTATTACTTGTTGGGCATAATTCCAGATTGATTTCCAAAATGGTTGGATCAGTTCACAGTTCCACCAACAGTGTATTAATGTCCCAATTTTTCTATGTCCTCTCCAACATTTGTCATTTTCCCCTTCTATCATTTTAGCCAGTGTGATAGATGTGAGATGATATCTCAAAGTTGTTTTAGTTTGTGTTTCTCTTATAAATTTGACCAAGTTCTTTGTATATTTGAGAAACTGTCTATAAAATTTCCCCAAATTTCTGCTTTCCTTCTAATTTTGATACATTGCTTTTATTTGTACAAAATCTTTTCAATTTGATACAATCAGAATTATCCATTTTACATCTCACAATGTTCTCTTTCTCTTGTTTATTAAAAAAAAATTCTCTTATCCATAAGTCTGATAGGTAATATGCTCCATGTTCTTCTAATTTTCTAAGCTTTGTTTTAATCTTTATGTTTTCTTTCCATTTTTTTCCCCAAGGAGCTCATTTCATTTTTTATCTCTTGCTTCATTATTCTTGTAGTCCTGGTGGCCAAGACATTTTTTTCTTTGAAGCTTTATTGGTAATTGTAGAATTATTCTCTTCTATGCTTACCTCTTGAGCATTTATTAACTCACAGTATTTCTTTATTGTCTTTTTCTTTTTATTCATATTTGTAGCCTCCATTCCTATTGTGGGACTTTATGCCAAGACCAGACTCCTCCCCATCCCAACTCTTGGATGGGTGGTCAGGCAACCTTTGGCCATTACCTTGATTTCCTTAGCTCTTGCTACTGGCTTCTACTTCCCCTGGTGTGTTTGCACTCAGTGTTTGCAAGTGTCAGACTTCCCTGGATCATCTAGGGCCAGAGCTTTGTAGTCTTCAGATCCCCTTGGGGTATCCTGGTTGTGGTCTTCCAGTACTCCTGGAATGTTTGTGATCAGAAAGCTGCCAGCTTCAAGTTCTCTTCCCCTCAACAGAGCACTTCAGACTTCAGCAGCCCTTGCAGTGTCCCTGGTCAGAGCACATAGGTTTCAAAACAGCCTGTTTCCATAACATCTCTTGCATCTCTTCCCTTCTCTCCACTTATGTGACCACTAGCTTGATTCTGGCCCTTGCCACTCGCTTCTAGACCATAGTAATAACCTTTGGTTTCTTTGCTTCGAGTCTCTCCCCTCTCCAGTCAGTTTTCCACAAAGCTGCCAAATTCATATTCCCAAAGCATAGGTCTGCCTGTCACTACCCTGTTCAAGAAGCTCCAATGGCTCTCTCTTGCCTCTAGGATAAAAGATGAAATACTTGGCAACTAGAGCCCTTTATAGAGTTCTAAATCCAGACTATGTTCCCCAGCTTATTGCATATTACTCTCTTTCATAAACTCTTAAGTTTCAGCCAACCTGACCTCCTTGTTCTTCTCTGTATACAACATTCTATTTTCCATTTCTATGCCTTTGCACAGGTTATCCTGTGACAAGCACAGGAGGGGTTGGCAAGATTCTTGCCAGAGTCTTCTTTAATAGACTGATCCTTTATCTGGAAAACAGTTATCCACCTGAGAGCCAATATGGCTTCAGAAAGGGCTGTGGAACGGTTGATATGGTGTTTGCTGCCAGTATTCATCAGTATTTGTGTCAGCTTCATGATGGCATGCTTGCCGGGGTGCTAGATAATGAATGATCCTCTTGTGCTTTGTGCTTCCTCCCCATAGCAGTGCTACGTAGTTCCTCCCATGCTTTTTAGTGTGAGATTTTCAGCAATGTTGTCAGACGCCTTCAACAAGGATGAAAATGGCATCAAGGTCAGCTATTGCACTGATGCTAAATTGTTTGACTTGAAAAGGCTACAAACCAAGACTAAAGTGGAGGGAGAGTTGACTTTTTGTTTCTTGTTGATTGTGTACTCAATGCAGCCTCTGAAGCTGAGATGCAACAGATTATGATCAGTTCTCTGTTGCTTGTGTTAATTTTGGCCTCATGATTAACACAAAGGAAACAGGGGTTCTCCACCAGCCAGCACCACACCAACCATGCATGGAAACATGGGTTACAGCAAATGGAGAAATTTTGAATGCTATGGATAAGTTCAGGGATGTAAACATAGATAATGAGGTTGATATGCATATTGCCAGAGCTAGCTCAGTGTTTTGGAGGCTCAGACAAAGTGTGGGAGAGAAGAGGTATTAGATCGCCTCTGAACTAAAGGTCTATGGAGCTGTTGTGCTGACCTCATTGCAGGATGCCTGTGAAACCTGGATAGTATATCATCACCATGTCAGGAAATAGAATCACTTCCATTTGGATTGTCTTAGGAAGATTCTGAAGATCACCTGGCCAGATAAGGTACCAGACACTGAGGCCCTTTCTTGAACTGTACTGCCAAGCATTCAAATTCTGCTGCAGAGAGCATGACTCAGGTGGGCTGGCCACATTATTTGAATGCCAAGTGTATGTTTGCCTAAAAGATTACTTTGCAGAGAACTCACACAAGGTAGGCACTCATGTGGAGGTCAGGGTCATTCTCATGGTCTCCCTGAAGAATTTTGGAATGAATTATTTCACATGGAAGACACTGGCAAAGGATCAGCGAGCATGGTGTACCCACATCAAAGAAGGCACTATGCCCTATGAGTGAAGCAGAATTACAGTGGCTCAAAGGAAGTATGAGCTGTGCAAATTTAGAGACATTTCCATTCCAAATGTTCATATAAGCTATTTGTGCCTGACCTGTGATAGAGCCTTCCAAGCTCCTATTGATCTGTTCAGCCACAGTCAAACTCACTGTAACCTGACCCCATCATAGTGATATCATTTTGGTCCTCTTCAAGAGCAAAGAATGACAACCAACCCACCCATCAGCATTGGTAGAGCAAGTTTCCCTTTAGAAGTTCTTATGCTATTGAAATCACAGGTCTGATTTACACACACACACACACACAGTCATGGAAGAGCAAATTTCAATTACAAGTGGTTTGAATATAAATTCTTGTGGTACTGTCTAACTTTGGGGCTAATTGAAAGGTCAAGTCAGTTCAATAGAATATAAGCTCCTTGAGGGCAGGGATGTTTTCTTTTTTTTTTTGTATCCGTATTGCTTAGCAGAGTACATAGTATGTCCTAAATAAATACTGATTTAATTGATTTATATAATAGCTATCTTTTGGTATAATACACACACACATACACACACACACACACACACACACATATATTTTGTGAGGCAATTGGGGTTAAGTGACTTGCCCCAAGTCACACAGCTAGTAAGTGTTAATGTGTCTGAGGCTACATTTGAATTCAGGTCCTTCTCTCTCCAAGGCCAGTGCTCTATCCACTGCGCCACCTAGCTGCCCCAAGCATGATATATTTTTGATATACAGCATAAGATTTGGGGTAACTTTCCTAAATCCCAGAAGTTAGGATTCCCAAAGGCTACTAAATCATCTCTTAACATTCACCAAAGGTCTGTGGGACACCTTCCCACCAGTTTATCTAGAATACAGGGGAAACTGGGCTCAGACTTAGACAGTACATCTCACAAAGAGGTAACCTACAACTTTTGGTTGCTAGGAGTCTTTTTCATGGTCTCCTCATGAAGTTCCCCTTAGGCATGGTGCAACATTTTTTGCTGCACTTCTTGTATTATCATGAAGCTGTTGAGGTCAGATTTGGGAGAGCAGTTCAAGTGTGAAAGAATTCACTTAGTCTCTCTAGCCATCAAGAGCTTTTATTTACATGAAAAGCACACAGGCCTTTTGAGCAAAAAGCTAATTGAGGCACAAATATTTTGGGGGACCAGGCTTATATAGAGGTTTCAGAATGATGATATAGTTTTAGAGGTTTTATGTGGGTTAAAGATTAAGGACAGACAAGAAAGGATTTTATGACGTAGAATGAGGGAGATGAAAGGATTTATTTATGGTCCAGGATAAGGTTTTTTATGATTTTATGATTTAAAGACAGGGCAGGAGAACACAGGTTAAAGATTAAGGGACAGAGGAACACAGTTTAAGGGAGAGAAAAGCAATTCTTTTGGTACAGGTTAAAGAGAAGTTTTATGGTATTTCAAGATAAAGGAAAAAGGACTTTAGGACACTCTCAAGTTACAGGTTTAGTTACAGCATGACTTCCCATCCCCCACCCACCCACCCAGGAGGGGCCTCGAAAAAGTTCAGGAAAAGCAACCCTTAATATTCTTCTTGTGTGGGACAGCAACCCTAACCCAAATTAAACTCAGAGACTTCTCAAGGTGGAAAGCAAAGGTTACCTTTATTACAGTCTCCCAAGATAGCTGTCTGCTCCTTCCATACACGTGGAGAGAGAGAGACTGAGTAACAGGGGCTGCCTTATAAAAGCAAATCTTTGCCCACCATGTGAACAAGTCTCCACCCACCACTATCCCTTACCCCCTTAACTGGGGATGGGCTTACATTCTAAGCAGGAAAGTTTCTTCCTATCCTCTTAACCTGGAGGTGGGGCTTACACTACAGGCTCGAAATTCAAAGACAAAGAAAGAGGCCAGAAGCCAAGGGCGCAAATGGCTCAGGTTGGGGGGTGGGGCAGGGCTTATTCTTTCTGTTAAGTGCTTAAACACAGGGTCTGAGTGGAGGAGGATTTTGAAAGTAATAATCAAGAATTATTTGACCCTTTGAGGAGCCTTCACTTCTGAGAGTTCATTTCTCACACTACCTTCTGACCTCATTACCTTAATTACACTGAGAAGTCTTCACTGGGACATCCCATTCATTCTTAACCCTTAGGGAACTGTTTGTATCCACATCAAAGCTGCTTTCTTTAAAATTCCTCATTTATCCTTAGCTATGAAGATACTGTAGGCAGTTAGGTGGTAAAGTTGATAGAGTGCTGGGCCTGGAGTTCAGAAAACTCATCTTCCTGAATTCAGATCTGGCCTTAGACACTTATTAGCTGTGTGACTCTGGGCAAGTCACTTAACTCTGTTTGCCTTAGTTTCCTAATCTGTAAAATGAGATGGAGAAGGACATGGCAAACCACTCCAGTATCTTTGCCAAGAAAATGACGAATGGGGTCCTGAAGAGTCAGACACAACTGAAATGACTGAACAACACTGCAGACGCTACTGACAGTCCCTCTTCTTCTAGGGTGCTGCTAGGACTCTGATGAAAAAGTCCACATCATATGGCTTCTCCCACAGACACAAAGGCTTCCTCTGTCAAGGAGGGAGAGGCTAAGGTACTTTTCTCCTTTGTCCTCTTATACCCACAATTTCTTCTCAGGGACTCAGCTAGAACAGCTTCCATAACTAAGCTGCCAGATACTACAATTTTCAGTTTGAAATGAATTTACTGGTTTTATATGATACCCATTTATTCCTTTTCCTTCAATGCTTTTCAGGACTTCTACATTAATTACTATCTGTTCCTACTGATGGGGTATGAGCCCAAGATGAGCACTAAGAAACCCCCTCCTTAAACTTTCCTTGAACTCTCTTGGTTGCTGGCCTTTCCTTATCACCTACTCCCAATCTCCCAGTTCTTTGTTACCCTTAATTGAGTACATTTCCCTATTGTCTGTTACTTCTGGATGTCCCCCAGCCACTTGTCTCCATTAAGGTGCTGAGATTCTTAGTCTAGCCAATGCTCAGATTCTCATAATCTAGCCAATAGCTCACAAATGTTCAAATTCTTTAAGAGTCTGGCGAATGTGGCAGATCTTTAATAAACCTTGTTTTTGGCTGAAAGAAGACTTGGGCTGAATTCATTGGGACAGGACCCATGTGTCATGATTTTGGGGTCTCAGCACCCCTAACCCTCTAAACCTCAACACTACTGTAAAGCTTTTGAGTGATAGATAGATATTTGCTTTATTCAATTAAGATATGTTCTCAGATAATTATAGATTTATTGACATAATGGAAGAGTTCTTACCTGATAAAAGCATCAGGGAACAAAATCTACTTGGTTACTTTAAGGAGGATAGGTTAATTGATTGAATTAATTGACAACCCCTACCACCCCAGTCTTATCAATAAAAATAAGTCTGCACCACAGATTCAATTCCTGGGAGTAGAGGAACCTAGGAAACCCCACTACAAAGTAATTTCTCTTCCCACCTCAGTTTCCTTTTGTCTTGGTCTTTTCGGCTCACTAAATCCTTCTGCTCATCACCTTGGACTGGCTAAAGGCTAGGAAGAATCAGATTCCCAACTGATGGGAACTGCCTAGAGCAAGACTTAGCTCTTTCTCATTTTCCAGATATATATACTAGGTACTAGCTGAGTCTACAATTTTATTCTAGATGCCTGTGACAATTCTTCCCTCCCATCTCTATAGTTCCCAAATAACAACTAAAATATAGGTTAGTGCTGGTTAGAGAAGAAAGTGCCAACCAGCATCATTCACTGGAGATACAACAGTTAGCACAAAGCTAATCTATTGACTGCAAGAGCAGGAAATGATTTTCCTATTTAGATTCTGGAGTATAAGCAGTTAACTATGAGAATTGTAAGTGAGTGTGGGGGAAGGAAAATATCTCTAAAGAGGCAGTTTTACTGATCTAAATCCATTTAGAACTGGAATGCCTCATTGTTTTCACTGTAGGTGCCAACCAGAGAACAGTGACAAATGGGCTTATCATTGTCACAGGCTCTTGAAGAAAAGATCTGAGGCAAAGCTGGGCACCAATTCTCCCGTTCTCAAGATAAAGGACCCTTACCTAACCCCTTTTCCCCAGAACTCTCTCCAAACCAATAACAGTAACCTTTACACACAGCCTTCCAGGATCTTTGTTCCAACACATTTATTTCTGTACATTTCCTGCCTAATAAGATGCAGCTACACCTCCTTTGTGATTCTTGGTGTAACCCAGGCTGATCTGGGTATACACAGGCTGATCTCAGCACACCCTCAAAGGGCCTTTGGAACATGCCTAAGTTTCATTGATAATATTAATATCAAAATAAGTATAAACAGTAATTTTAGCATCATCAGAGGTAAGCAGGGTTTAATCATCTTCTTGACTGAATTTTTTGCTTGCTAAAGGAACAATATCTGGAAAAGCACCTATTGTACAGGTGGAAGAAATCAAAGTAAAGATATGTGTCCCTGATTACAAAGCAGATCAGTATACTAAGTATCCTAGGTATATACTAGGTCCTCATTCCTTTCCAGACTGAATGCCAGACTTCCTCCACTATGGCCCAGATCTTCATCTTGAAGCCTCATTTCAGTGCTAGAATTCACAGTACCTTCTGCCCTTGCAACCTCTCTTTCTGATTGGATGGAATCTCCTTTTAAAGAGGGCACCGTGTTTTCTTTCACAACATGACTATTATGAATATGTTTTACCGACTATACATGTATAACCTATAAGGCATTGCTTGCCTTCTCATTGGGGATGGAGAGCGAGGAGGGAGAAAGGGAGAGAATTTGAAGCTCAAATTCTTAAAAATGAATGTTAAAAATTGTTTTTACATGTAACTGGAGGAAAAAAAATACTAAAAAAAGCTTAAAAAAAGTTTAAAAAAATGAAGAGGGCACCCTATGCCAGCCAAGTCTCTCATTAAATGTTAGTTGACTGACTATACAGATCATAAATCAATTTACATTGTCCAAGAGGTTTCAATCCAAGATTAATGATACTCATACGTGCACCCACAGTGTCCCACAGTATCCTACAGTCTCCTGGTCACTTAGTCCACTGAACCACCTTTACTTCTACTCCCAAGAAACTGGATTGCTTTAAGGAGAAATAAAAAATCTTAGTTTATTTGCAAATGGCTTTTAAAGATTTTTAAAAATAGATTAAAGTATGACGTATGTTGTGAGAAATAACTCATTCAGACTCAGGAGGGAGAAGTTAAAAGCCCAGTTTATTATGAAGTTGCAAAAGCGGGTGTCCTATTGAACAGACACATACACCAAAGCAAGAGTTCACTATTTATTTCTAATACTGGCTACAAAGTCCCTCCTCTGTTTCCTCACTGTCTGAGTACTCTAGAATGTACAACTTTCCAGCACGCCTATTACCCAAGTACTCCCTAACATATTGTTCCTTCTTCTACATACATGCATGTTCAGAAAATGGCATCTTAACCCCACCCAGAGGTGGAGAAGTTAATATTCATGAGCCTATTAAGCATGCACACTCTAAGCAAAGCTTAACCTTTGTCCTACTTACTGACTTCTAACAGCAAAATAAGATAAGGCCAGCTGTGTCCTGGTTTACTTGGTTACTTTTTAAGCAGTTGTTTCAATTTTATGGAAAGAAACATTTTTGTTGTATCTCTCATGTGTTACAGAAAGGAGTGACATTTCTATTTCCTATACTATGTTGTGCAACTGAATTATTCAATCAGTATTTCTCCTGTGTATTAAAGAAATATTAGGAATTTCAGGAAAATTATAGAAGAAAAGTGAATTGATTTTATTCCCTCTTAAGGAGATTAATAGAAAGACAAAATGATCTTTAATTTGGGGAAAAAAGTCAACTATAGGCTTATTCTGAAAGAATATAAACTAGCAGTATCTGGAGAGAAGTGTTTTTCAAATGTAAAAATATAAAATTATCTGAGCCTTATTAAAGAAAAACCTCTGTGAACTGTTACACAGAAGAAGCCCCAGGTCCAAAAAGGTGGACCTGGATTGAATCAGAATAGATCACAATTTACACAGATTATAAATGCATTTATTGCTTGAGAAGAAGCTTGCAAGCTGGAACACTTAGTCAGTGTTCTCACTTATTCAAAGAGGAGTTGGAAGGAGTGAGGCATTTATGTTTTTTAAACAAAGGAAGAAGAAAAGGTGGGAATTTGGCCTGATCCTAGGTAGGAAGCCCCATTCCCAAAGATATCAGAGAGCCAGGAAACAAAGGGAATGAGGAATTCCAGGTGAGGCCCTTTGACACACATATCAGAAGGCATTCTTGGTGATAAGCAGTCCTGGCATTTCAAGAGGATATCTCAAAAAAACATAAAACAGGGTGTGTCTGACAGCCCCATAACCAATAGTTAAGGGAGCCTCTGAAGATAAGGATATCATTTGAAGGTCCATTAGCCATCAAATGGCTCAGGCTCTGCTTCAAAGCTAGTATTGTTGAGGTTTAGATGTTAGGGTGCTCGGACCCCAAAATCACGACACTCAGGTCCTGACCGAAAGAATTCAGCCCAAGCCTTCTTTCAGCCAAAGACAAGATTTATTAAAGATGAGCCAAATAGGCCAGATTCTTAAGGAATCTAAACATTTGTGGGACTTGTGAGGATGAGCGTACATAAGAAAGCCTCAGCCCCTAAATGGCAGCTAGGATGGATCTTATATATAGAAAGACTATGGGAGGAATCTAGGAGTGGCTAAGTAGTTTGAGGTGACTGGAGGAGGGGCTGGGAGAAGGATGTCTTGATGGGAGTGGCCACTAAACTGGGTAACTGGAGAGTCTAGGGAGGATCTGAATGGGAATGACTGGGACAATAGAGGGCTAGGCTTAATTATAGTAACAAAGAATTGGGAGATTGGGTGTAGTCCATAAAGAAAGGCCAGTTGAGTGTATTATAGCCTCAGGTAACCACTAGAGACTTCCTTGACCAAGTAGATGAATTCAAGGTAAGTTCAAAGATTTTCTGGGGCTGGTAGACCCAAATTCTTTTTGGGGTAAAGGGCAAAGGTCTCAGCTTGGGCCCATACCCCATCATTATGAGCTTAATTGGCTTCAAAGTTGCTGATTTTCTGTACATCCAGCTGGGTTTACTCTTGGTCACTGCAAAGGACTGTTGATATGTCAAGCCACTCTGTTATCTCAGCTAATATAGCCAGTCCTCATACAGCCCTTCTCAGTTACCATGGATAATTGGGGGCTCAAGCAAATCAAGGTATCCATTTTCACAACCTGTAAATTTATAACTATGGAATAACTAGTCAGTTTACATACTTGTAGATAGGAAGGTGAAAACAACTGAACATAATGATTCTGGAACTCAAGATTAATAGGCATTTTGGGTAGTGTTTCATAGCTGGGGTGAAGGCATCCATTTCTGTCTCACATGAAATGTTATTTAGATGTTTTACATAATTATGAAAATAATTTTCTATCCTTTTCATTTTTTCCTACATCTATATCCATATCTCTGAGATAGATGGACTCTAAGTTAGAAAACCAATCAGGTATTTATTTGGCAGTCTGGCACAAATATTGAAAGTCAAATCTTTTCCAAATATTCAGGAGAGAAAAGAGAAAAGAAATCCTTCAAGGTGATTATCATGAGACTAGACCTTTATAATTATCTCTTGAAAAGATTATTTAATTCAATTAAAAAATACAGTTAAGTCTTGAATGGAATAAGAATGACTATATTCTGGAGTGCTTGATAAAATTTGAAAAATCAACATTAAATGTAACAGGTATCAATACAGAGCTTCTGATAGCTATACTAGATTCCTATTAGGTTCTCACTAATACTTTCTTTGGTTCATTTTTCCTCTGCCCAGCTTTAAAAAAATGTCTTATTCATGCTTTTTTTAATGTCATTTCACAATAACATAACCTCTTCCTTTTCTATTATATTAATATATTAATTTTTATTACATTAATAACCAATTATTAAATCAGGATTCAGGTTTTTCCTTTCTATTTCCTCATTTAGGGACTTGAGATTGCCCAAATCCTTGGGATACAGCCTCCTAGATCTTGGGCAGGACTCCAGCCAACTAGAAGAACTTACTTCTATTTAAAGTGTAAACAGAATCCAGTGTAGATGTGTTTCTGCCCCCAAGGAAATGAGCCCCTGTCCTGGGAACCTTCCATTAGAATTTAGAGTGACCCTGCTTATGAAGGAGAAAACCAACCAGAGTGGTCTGGGTAGAGAAGGATTCCTTTGTCCAGATTGCTGGAGGCAGCTGAGTCTCATGATCAAGTCACATTCTCAACAAGAGGAGCTGAAGACTTTTAGCTCACCTCCTCATTAATATGACCACCCCCTCATTAATTGTTCACCAATGAGGGTTGATTTTCACCTGTCAAAGGCACCGCCTTTTCTAAAGATATTTAAGCATTCAGGGATCTCCATGGTTTTGTCTTTGGTTACCTGGAGAGACCGCTGATCATCAATTTATCTATTATTTGCTAGCCTAATTAATAAATTGATTATTAATTACCTAGAAACTCTGCCTCAGGCTTTTCATTTCTCACAATGGGATACACACACACACACACACACAAAACAAGCTTTGGTCATTTTTTAGAGTATGTACCCAGTTCTGTACTATCAAGATACTATTAGGAGATACCCTCTTTTCCAGAGCTAAGACCCGGCAAGCAAACTGTGCCCTGAGCTTGGAATAACAACAATCCTTTGCACTTACCCTCTGGATCATCTCACTTTCTGGCAAAATCATGTAATTATTGTATTGCTTTGATGAGCACCAGGTGTTTTCTGAGCTTAGACAAGTTCTGGTCATGAAGCCCTGCTAGGAATGAAACTTGTCACATTGTTGCTGTTACCCCTCATTGTCAGGGCTACAGCTTACTGTGTAGCCACTGATATGAGCATCAAGTTTAGCTATACTAAATCCAATCCCCACAATGGTTTGGGGCCTTGGCACGTGTTTCTAGATCCTCTCCTTGCTTGCAAACCATTTCCCTCACTTTGAAATTAAACTTTGATTTGATTCCTGACTCTCCTGTCTCTAGCCTGCTCTGTCTGGTTCCAGCCATCCACATGTTAGAGGCAGGTTCAGTTCAGTTGACAATACCTATAATATTCTCTCTTTGGGAGGAAAGAAGTATATTTCATTGTCCATCCTCTTGAGTCAATTGCCTTTTTATCACTGTTTTCTTTGCATCCTTATGGTCATTATTTAAATTGACTAAATTGTCATCCCTACTTTGCATCAATTCATACAACCTTTGCTAAATTTCTTTGAATTCTTTACATTCATTCCTTCTAAAAGTGTTATAATATAATAATGCATTCATGTGATTTTATTGACAGCAATATTATAAGAAGAGAAGATGGGCTGATCACGTAAGAGCAGAGGCATTCCATTCACATTCTCATGATGGGAGAAGAATGTTAGAAGTCCCTCAGCATTTAAGGTGGACCCTCTATGGCAAAGTTATGAAAGGACATGGACAAGAATTGCATAGGCTGGGCAGGTAGAGACTGGTTGTGATTTGCATCATTGGAGAAAACATCTAGACCAATGAGATGATATCCATTTGAGTATGTTCATATGCCACAACTTGTTCAGCCTTGCCTCTCATTGATGGGTGCCTCATCTGATACCAATTTTTTGCTACCACAAAAACATTGCTGCTCTAAATAGTTGTGTATTTATGAGACTTTTCTCTCTGGCTTTCACTTTCCATATCCAAGATTTAAAAGCTCTAGAAAACTTATTATCTCTGCTTCAAATATATTCATTTGATTCATCTGATAGCAAAATAAGGCTTCCAGTGGCTTGAAACAAATACATTTCTTTATATAGTTTCTGTTTCCAGATGTCAATAAGGATAAAAGGTCTGAGAGCTAGTCAGAGAAGAAGTTCTTTCATACAGATCATTTTCCAGTTCTCACTGGCTTGGAGGAAATTGACAAGGGCTCCTTTTTCCCGCTGTAGGAGATGAAGGAGACAACTTTGGAGGTGGAGAATAGCAGAGGTGTGGGACTAGCAGGGGGATAGGAAAGAACCCTCACTGAGGTCCTTGTGTTGAATTTTCTTAGTTCAGAGTTGAGCAAGGGTCAAATAGCTGCTGCTCTTCTGACCAAGAAAGAGCTCTGGGCACCAGGGACTAGCAGTGCAGAGAAGGGACAATCCAGACATTGTGTTTGTTGGTTTAACTGATGAAGAATAGGCTTGTGTGTCACGGTGTCTGTCCTGAAAGAATTCACTCTGTCTTCAAGTTAATAAAGGCATTTAGTGGGGTGACTGCCCAGCAAGCTCTGTTTCTTATGAGAGGCCAGAGCAGTGAGCCAGATTGTATGTCTGGTCTATAAACAGTTTGATGGGATAGAGGGATGGGGGGTGCTACTACAGTTTAAGAAAATGGGAAGGGGCATTGGAGAGGGGAGGAAGAGGAGGAGGAGGAGCAGCAGCAGTTACTCTGGAGTGTCTGAATGTCAGCTAGTCAGAGGTGCTTTGTGAATGCATACAGATAATATATAGTCTTACTGATCACTTTTTAGCTGGTCCCACCTTGAATCTTATCTCATATCTCATCTTCTGCATCCCGTTTGCCCCGTCTCCTGGAACACTCCTTTCTAAAACTACTTAGCTACCACTGTTCTTTCCTGGGAACTGAGAAGCACCTGCTTCTTATCTGCCTTTCTCTACTTTCTACTTAATCACCCTTGTAGTAAAGAATAGGGTGGAGAGGATGGAAAGATGGCGGAATTGAGATCTGTTACATCTTCAAGCAGTATTTTCAGTTTCTTTTTGTATATTTCAATATGCATAAAAACATATAGCTACCCACTTCTAGGGCTATATCCCAAAGAGATCATACAAATGGGAAAAGGACCCACATGTATAAAAATATTTATAGCTGTTCTTTTTGTCATGGCAAAGAATTGGAAACTGAGAGGATGCCCATCAATTGGGGAATGGCTGAGCAAGTTGTGGTATATGAATGTAATGGAATACTATTGTGCTATAAGAAATGATGAACAGGCTGACTTCAGAAAAACCTAGAAAGGCTTGTATGGTCTGATGCTGAGTGAAGTGAGCAGAACCAAGAGAATGTTGTATACAATAACAGCCACGTTGTTTGATGACTAATATTAATAAACTTAACCCTTCCCAACAATACAAGGATCCAAGAAATCTCCAAAGCCCTCGTGATGGAAAATGCTATCCACATCCAAAGAAAGAACTATTGAGTTTGAATGCAGATCGAAGCATACTATTTGCTATTTTTTTTCCTTCTGATGAATTTTGTTTCCTATTTCTGGTGGTTCCTCCTATTGGTTCTAATTCTTACTTATAACATCACTAATGTGAAAATATGTTTAATAGGAATGTATATGGGAATGTATATGTGTAGCCAATATCAGATTGTGCACCATCTTGGTGGTGGGGAAGAAGGGGGAGAAGATTTTAAACTCAAAAGCATATGGAAGTGATTGTTGGTAAATCAAAATAAATTAATAAAAAAAACCATAGCTATCAAATATGTGTCGTTTCTGCTTCTCTGAAAACATGCAGTGAGATGTCAAAAGAGAGATGAAAGTCAAGAAGGAAGGAAATCTAAATTATGGAAACCAAACTTGAATTTTGCCAGGGCACACTGGCTGGAATTTAGAGCCATATGTTTCATGGATATAAGGGTTTATGAATTTGTTTTAATAATTGGGCATAGAGAGAAATGTAACTACTCAGGAAGATTCTGCTAGACTTTAGCCATTACTTTTGTGAGTGAACTGAGATGGGCACTCATTTTTTTTTCTTTCCCTCCGGAAAGGCATAAAGCACAAGGTTTGAAAGGAAAGCTGCATACTGCAAGGGCAATGAATTGCAAAAGATTAATTCCCTAGACATCCCTAGGATCAGAGGTGATTGACAACAGCCTGGTAAACCCATCTTACCAGTGCCACCTGATGGTCATATTTATGAGAGAAATAAATAGTAAAGCAACAGAAATAACCATAGCATGCATTCTCTTGGCTCACAAAGTAGTTTTGGTCTTGATGTAATCCAGCTATAACTCCAATAACAGAATACTAAGAAAATTTCAAAGTGGCAAGACATTTCAGTGAAGGCAGTATTTGCATTTCTGTACAAATCACAAGCCATACTCATACCCAATGAGTCTCTAGCCAGTGAAGAAGCTTCCCTTTTAAGGTGGTCGTCACCTCATCACACTGGCCAACTTCTGTCTCTGGATATGGCTACCATTTCACTTATGCTTTCCTCCCAGCAGTCTCTTTTTTCAGTCACATGGTCTTTTAAAGCACAGAATACTGAGAAATGTACTTCACAACTTTTGAAGTGAAGCTTTTTCTATAGCTACATATTTTTTCTATGAAAAATTTTTTCTATAGCTATTTTCTTTTTTTTTTTAGGCACTTGGTGTCATGTGACTTGCCCAGGGTCGCACAGCTATTAAGTGTCAAGTGTTTGGTCTGAGGCGGGATTTTAATTCAGGTTCTCCTGACTTCAGGGTTGGTGCTCTATCCACTACGCCACCTAGCTGCCCCTATAGTTATCTGTAGCTACATATTTTCCCCCTAGGCTGCCACCAAGGTCTGGAGGTTTGAAAGACATTGCTATTTCCAAGGCTCTTGGGTTCAGGGGCCCGAGTTGTCTCCCTTAGGGTCTAAGTAGAGATAATGGCCAAAAAGGAGGTAGCATTCCGAATTGCCTGGTCTTCTGTTTCTTCCTCAGAGTACCTTGTTGCTTTGCTTAGACTGGTTTGCCTGCTGACCTGGTGATTAGTTAGCATTTGGTTGCAATGGCTACAGTGGTTTTCTCTCCTTCAGAGTCTTCTGAGTGGGAAACTTTTGATGCTCAGTGGCCAGTCCTCTTCAGCACAGCACCTTGCCACACCACAGGATGACTTTGGTCATGCATTCCCTTAATTAAGAGGCCAAATCATATGTCTTGCTGAAAGTGTCTAAGATGAAGTGGCTTCATGGGAAATGCCCTAGGCAGAAAATGTGCCACCATAAATTTCCAGGGTACAGGCTCATCCTTATGCGTGCTCCATTAGGATGGCCACTATTAAACGCACATCACTAAAGATGATTTTCATTGAAAAGTCAATACCCTATCTCCCCCATGTCACATACAAACAATGCTCCCCTTCAGAAATCTAAGCAAAATTAGCAGTTTTAATCTGATTTCTCCCACTGTTTTACTTCTCTCTAGGAATTTCAATCTATCCTCTCTTAATACCATCCTCTTCAAAATGTTCCATGTTCCAAAAATACCCCCTCCCTCTTCTTTAACTATTGGTAAAATGTCTTTTCACTGAACCTATTCTCAGAAAATCACAAAATAAGAAAGGGATTTTAGAGATTACCCACTTTAATCTGTTCACTTCTCAATAATTATCGTCTTTTTCTTGATGACTTTTGTTCTTTGAATCACATTCATTTTAAAATATATCCCTTCATCTGCCCTGTCAACTGAATTGTCCTTTATAACAATGATTTTAGAACAGGACAAAAGTAATTCAGCAAAACTAAACAACATGCTGATGATAACCAACATCTTACAGTAATTCCACATCCATAATAACACCTATCCTATCCCTTCAATAAATGGAGAGAAATGTGATTCCTCAACTTTACTTCAGTGTTATGCTCAGTCATTATAATTACACAGATTTCACTTTGTGTGTCTGTTGTCTCTATTTATATTGTTATACTTATCATGTATATGATTTTTAATGGTTCTGCCGATTTTACTCTGCATTAGCTCATATATGTCTTCCTGTAGTCTGAATCCCTTCTTTTTAAGGAGCAAAAAAGATGAAATTACTTGATCACAATTATTTGTTGTTCAGTTATCTCAGTCACGTCTGAATCTTCATGACCTCATTTGAGGTTTTCTTGGCAAAGATACTGCAGTAGTTTGCCATTTCTTTCTCACGCTCATTTTACATATGAGGAAACTCAGGCAAACAGAGTTAAGTGACTTGCTCAAGGTAACACAGCTAGGAAGTGTCTGAGGCCAGATCTGAACTCAAGTATTCCTAACTCCAGGCTTGGTGCTTTAATACACAGTGCCACCTAGCTGCCCTGCTCACAACTACATAAACCTAGATTTGGAGTCAGGAAACTTGATTTTGAATCCAAGCTTTGACTTATTTTTTTTTGCCACGGAAAAGTCACTTAACTTAAAAGCTTGTTTTCTTGGGCAGCTAGGTGGCGCAGTGGATAGAGCACTGGCCCTGAAGTCGGGAGACCTGAGTTCAAATCTGGCCTAAGACCAAACCCTTGACACTTACTAGCTGTGTGACCCTGGGCAAGTCACGTGACCCCAAGTGCCTAAAAAAAAAAGAGGAAAAAGCTTGTTTTCTCATCTGTAAAATGTGGATAATAATATTTGAACTTCTTACCTTACAGTGTTATCATGAGGATAACCCTAAAGAAGACATTATCAATGAAGTGTATGACTAGAAAAGGGAAATTCTGGTGATGTTGCAATAGTGCAGGATAATAAACAACCCGAGTGTCATGTTGATATTCATGAAATGTTAAACTATGTGGATAAAGTCTTCAAGATCATAGGGTAGATTGCCTATAGAAGATTTATGCAAAGGCTATGATTTATAGGTTGTAGGAAGGATCCATATCAATGAGATCATGGATCCAGCAAAATTCTGAAATATTTAATAAACCATTTGCCCTGATTACTGAAACAATTGTCTTCCTAATAATAGTAATAATATATTGCATAGTATTTCTAGTTTTCAAAGCACTTTCACATATTTCATTTGAGATTATATGACACATTTGAGGTGAGGCAAGCTATATTTAATTATTTAAGATCGCATGATCTTATTAGTATAATGGACTTATAAACTTAGAGTCTTATGGCACTGAGATTTCTGGGATCACAAATTCAGTATGTAATAGAAGTGGGACTTAAATTTAGGTCTTCCTGACACTAAGTCAGGCTCTCTACCTACTATGTCTTGCTGCCTCTCTCTAAGATTCAGGTGAAGAAAATTAGAAGATAACTGACTTGTCCAGGGTAACTTAATGGACCTAAATGTCTCAAAAAGTATTTGTATCCCAAGAGAGGGACTTTGATACTTCAATGAATATAAGATCTCACTAATATCTCCCTCCATCAATGAAATTCCAAACCCATATCCTATGTGACTCTTACTCATATCTACCCATAAACTTTCTACACTTAATATGCCTGTGGTCTCCTTCTAGTATTGTGTGAATGTATAACATGACAACAAAAATCAATGTACATTTAAGGGTTATAAAGCACTTTCTTAAAAACAACATGAAGTAAGTAGTACAAGCATTATTATCTTCCACTTATAGATGAAGGAATTAATTGTTAGAGAGGTTAATGACTTGCATATGATTACATAGATATGGCATGTCAGAGACTCAAATCAAAATCTTCTTGCATAGCAATATGTTGACACTTACCAACAACCCCACCCCTCTTCCTCACTCTGAAAGGTGCTCTCATATCCAGTAGGCTCAATAAAAGCATGGGGAAAATGGTAAATTGACAGAGTGAATAGTGAATACCAAAGCTGAGATTGAGAGGGTCTTCTTTAGCTAGTTGATATTTTGCAAACATTTGACTTCCATCTTACTGCCTCCTACTAGGTGCCATCACCAAAGTATTAAACAGTAGTATTAAAGGTGTGATAAATAATTTCCATTTCTCTCAGTTCCAAGGATGATCTATTAAATAGTGCTGTATATTAAAGCTAATAGTCCTAGTTTAGGCTTCCTAAGTATGAGATAATAAACTGTGGAAGACTCAGAGAGGATGCGAAGGTTCTAAAACAAACAAATCAGAGTTCATATCAGATGCAAATGGTCCAAAGCACTCTCAAAGTTGGTGTGAACAGGAGGAGGAATGTTGAGGGCTGTCATGCCATCCCATAATAAAATCAGATAAGTGCAAAGATCTCAACAATGGAAATCCAGGAGTCAAGATTTGGTGGATGGGATGGAGAAAGAGTGACAGATACTAAGGAATCCCTAAGTAGAATAAAAGAGAGTGAAGGACCTATCCCCAAACACCATTATTGACCATCTTACCCCTTCCCCATCACCACCAATACCTTCCCTCAATTAATCCTCTGTATCTATGATGACAATGAGGGACAGACAATAATGCTCACCATGCCACTTGAAATCCCTGGCTTCCCTACTCTCAGATATTAGAAATTTTCTTTTTAGATATGAGTTTTTAACAATTTTGTATTGCATCAAAAATTTTAATACATCATAAACAACTTCTGCTGTCTCAAAGCCCTAATATCACCAATATCATTATTGACCAGTCATGTATCTATGACATTTTCCTTATGAAATTTACTGCCCCCTGCAGCAGCATCTCATCTTTATAGTACCACTTAATGTTTGATGAATTATGCCTGGTTCTTCAGGTTTTCATTGATGTGACAAATAAGCATAACATTGCTGCCACAGACTGATGGTACCTCTCTTACTTGATTGTGAGGATCCCTTATTAATGTCTAAAAATATTAGTATATGTTGAATGCAAAGATGCATGATGACACATTCTTTTGAAAAATTATTTTTATCTTTTCAATTTTTAAAAATAAATTTATTTATTTTTAGTTTCCAACATTTTCTTCAATAAGATTTTGAGTTCCAAATTTTCTCCACGTCTCTCCCCTCTCCCACCCCAAGATAGCATACAATTTGACATAGGCTCAATATATACATTCATATTAAACCTATTTTCACATTAGTCATGTTGTAAAGAAGAAGTAGAACCAATGGGAGAAACCACGAGAAAGAAACAAGAGAGAGCGAGAGTGAGAGAGAGTAAGCCAATAATAGACTTCGATTTGCATTCAGACTCCATAGTCCTTTTTCTGGACATGGACAGCATTTTCCATCATCTGTCTTTTGGAGTTTCTTAGATCCTTGCATTGCTAAGAAAAGATGTCTATCAAAGTCATCACACAATGTAGCTGTTCTCCTGGTTCCGTTCACTTCATTCAGCATCAGTTCATATAAGTCTTTCCAGGTTTTTTTGAAGTCTGCTTGCTCATCATTTCCTATAGCACAATAGTATTCCATTATATTAATATACCACATTTCCCAATATACTGTCATTTCCCAATTTATGGGTATCCCCTCAATTTCCAATTTTTTGCCACCACAAAAAAGAGCTGCTATACATGGGTCCTTTTCCCATTTGTCTTTGGGATCTCTTTGGGATACAGACCTAGAAGTGATATTGCTGCGTCAAAGGGTATGCACAGTATTATAGTCCTTTGGGTATAGTTCCAAGCAAAATTATTATTTTTAACCACACCAACATTAACATACACTTGAAAAACTGTTATACATATATTAGAATTACATTACTCATTCAGTCTCCAGAAGGTATGTTTATTTGTATGTTATACTGAATGATGCAATGTATGTTAGTGTGTAGTACTAAAAGTTATTAAGAATATGTATAGTAACCATGCAAAATAAATTTCTACATTATTTATGTTCCCCAATAAAAACAAGAAAAATAATGTGCTTCAATCTGCACTTTGAGACCATCAGTTCTCTATCTGGAGGTGGATAGCATGTTCCATTATGAGTCCTTTAGAATTGTGGTGAGTCATTGTGTTGCCCAGAGGTATTAAGTCTTTCAAAGTTATTACCTTTGTGTGTGTATGTGTGTGTATGTGTGTGTGTGTGGCAATTGCGGGTAAGTGACTTGCTGAGGGTCACACAACTAGCAAGTGTTATGTATCTGAGGCTGGATTTGAACTCAGGTCCTTCTGACTCTAGGGCCAGTACTCTATCCATTGTGCCACCTAGCTGCCCCTACCCCACAAAGATATTATCTTTACAATATTGTAAAGATTGTCCTCCTGATTCTGCTCACTTCACTTTGTATCCGTTCATACAGGTCTTCCCAGGTTTTTCTGAAACCATCCCCTTCATCATTCCTTATAGCACAAGATCATTGCATCACATTCACATACCATAACTCATTCAACCATTTCCCAATTGATGGGTATCCCCTCAGTTTTCTATTCTTTGTGACTACAAAAAGAGCTGCTATAAATACTTTTATACATATGGACCCTTTTCTTCTCCCTCTGATCTCCTTGGGGTATAGCAATAAACACAGTACTGCTGGGTGTACACTTTGACCCAACAATCTATTAGTTTTTATAGCTTAGTTTAAAAACTAATAGCTTTGGGGGGCATAGTTCCAAATAGCTTTCCAGAATGGTTGTATGAATTCATAGCTCTACCAATAGTGCATTTAGCTTTATCAAAGTATGTTAGAATTTTAAGGTCAAGATGACAATGCTTGTGGCACATGTCGAGGTTTCACCCCCTCTCCCCCATAATTGATAATTCTAAGGAATTCTATATCCAATAGCTTATTGGAGGAAAAAAGTACTACACTTTATAATTTAGCAATATCTGATCTCATACCGTTCTACAAAGTTGTAACCATTAAAACAATTTGGTACTAGATAAGAAAAAGAATGGTTAATCAACAGAGTAGATTAGGTACACAATATACAGAAGCAAATGAATACAGTAACTTAGTGTTTGATAAATGCAAAGATCATGACAATTGGGGCAAAAATTCACTATTTGACAAAAATTGTTGGGAAAACTAGAAAATAGGCTAGTAGATACCCTGGTATCTAGATCAGTATCTCAGACTATATACCAAAATAAGCTGAAAGTAGTTATAATTTAGATATAATGGGTTATCATAAGCAAATCAGTGTAGCAGTGAAGAAATTACCTGTCAGATCTCTGGATAGGTAAGGAGTTTATGATCAAAGAAGAGATAGAGAGGTTTGTGGGAGGTAAAATGGATCATTTTAATAATATAAAATTTAAGTTTTTGTACCTAAAATTAGAAGAAAAGTAGGAAATTGGGAAGGGGGGGGAATCTTTACAGAGTTTGTCTAGTAAAGGTCTCATTTCTACAGGGAATTGAGCTGAGTTTACAAGACTAGGAGCCATTCCCCAATTGCTAAATTGTCAAACAGTGTGAACACTCAGTTTTCAGAGGAAGAAATCAAGAAAGAAGAAGAAGAAATCAAAGCTACCAATAGCCATATGAAAAAATGCTCCAAATTACTAATTACTAGAGAATTGCAAAATAAAACAACTCTGAGGTACCACCTCACACCCATCAGGTTGGCTAAGCTGAGAAAAAAAAGAAAAATGACAAATAATGGGGGAAAGGGACATGGGGGAAAAAAAGTACAACAGTGCACTATTAGTGGAGCTATGAATTAATACAACCATTTTGGAAATCAGTTTGGTACTATGCCCCCAAAGCCATTAGCTTTTAAAATGAGCTATAAGAACTAATAATATTGTTGGTTCAAAGTGTACACCCAGCAGTACTGTGTTTATTGCTATACCTCAAGGAGATCAAAGGAAGAAGAAAACGGTCCATGTGCACAAAAATATTTACAGCAGCTTTTTGTGGTCACAAAGAATAGAAAACTGAGGGGATACCCATCAATTGGGAAATGGTTGAATGAGTTATGGTATGTGAATGTGATGCAATGATCTTGTGCTATAAGGAATGATGAAGGGGATGGTTTCAGAAAAACCTGGGAAGACCTGTATGAACGGATACAAAGTGAAGTGAGCAGAATCAGGAGGACAATCTACAAAGCAACAGCCATATTGTAAAGATAATAACTTTGAAAGACTTAATACCCCTGGGCAGCACAATGACTCACCACGATTCTAAAGGACTCATGATGTAACGTACTATCTACCTCCAGATAGAGAACTGATGGTCTCAGAGTGCAGATTGAAGCACAATTTTTTTCTCGTTTTCATTGGGGAACACAAATAAAGTAGAAACTTATTTTGCGTGGCCGCTATACATTTTTTAAAAATAAGTTTATTTTTCTTGCCTAGTCGTTGGGTGCAAGAGGGGCTAGGAGAGGGAGAGAATTTGGAACTAAAAAAAGGATCGATACTCTTTGCTTTAAAAAATAAATATATAAAAATTTTTAAAAGTTAAAAAGTAATTGTTCACAAGGAGACCAGGGTCAAGGTGGAAGTCAGGTGGAATGGAGAGATTGTCTTGGCACATTATGTACAATATCTTGTGACACCTGCCTACAGGTAAATCACTACCCTTTTGGGACTATATTACAAAATGAGAAGGTGTATAAAAGAGGGGATGGGAGCAGGTAGATGCAGGGCAATGTGTTTTTATGCCTGGTTAAAATTGAGGGCCAGCAATTAGGAGAAAGTGATTGCTGTGGTCTCTCAGGAAGAAAGGAGCCTAAAGGGGAATCAGGGAGGAGAGAAAAGAAAGATTGTAAGGACGAAAAGATCTTTTGCTTTGGTAGTGGGTTGCACTTCTCATCATGCTGATGACTCTTTCTATGGGTGAAGAGAGGATGTATTGTGAAGGGAGCTAGGTACCTTGAGCTGGGTATTACCTAAGAAATTTGGTCCTTAAAGAGACCACCCATCTTACCTCAGGATGGGGAGAGTTACAATTCTTGGGGGGTAAATGGCACCTGGTTGAGTACGAGGCTATGGATCCAGGGAGGAGATTTTTGAGGTAAATGGGGAAAGAATATAAGCAGGGGGAGGATATAGATTAGTGGTGAGCTACATAACTAGGGATGTGTGGGGGGGTGGGTGGGTAAGTGCTACCGTGGGGCTGTGTCCTTTCTGACAAATATGAGAATTGGCATTGTTTGGGGATTGAGACACAATGCTAAAGGGGAACCCAAGGGGCAAGCTCTATAAGGTAGTGGAGGAAACTCCCTACAGGGGAGAGCCCAGAATGGATACTTTGGAATTTGATTCCATAAGTAATGTAGAGAATAGAGAAAGACTAGATAGTTATAGAGGTCATGAACCAGAGAATGAGGTCTAGAATAGACAGAAAGAGGAGATGGATAATGAAGAGAGTTAGAAAAAATCTCTCTGGAAATGGGCACAAAAAATGAAATTCAAATAACCAAAGAACGGGACTAATTAAGGGGAGGAGATAAGGGAGGACCCCTTGACTGAGAGGAGTGAAAAGAAGGGAGGAACTAAATAATCAGATAAAAGCCAGAAAGAAAAAAATCCCCATCTTGACCTCTTGGTGAACTGGTTAAAACTTATAATGTTTTCTTCTCTTGAGTCCGTGGCCTCCTTCTCATCTTGCTGGTTGTGCTCTACCAAACCCTAGCCTTAGACTACTCCTACCATCCATTACTTTTGTTCCTACAAATGTGCTGATGAACGAAGATGTAGAGAATCACACAACTTTTCTGAGTCCATCACAAATTTACATTATACAACCTCACCTGGACCTTCGCTGCCAGGAGGCAATCATTCTACATCTTTCTCCCTTATAGTTCACTACCCATTCTCCACAATGGCTCTTCCAGATATTCCCATTTTTCTCAAACCTCCTATGGATCTTCCTCTTTCCACATCTTAAGCTGTGAATGTTGCCTCATAGCTTACCTAAAATGTTAAGGCCATTTGTCATGAGTTCTCTCTTCTCCCCTCTTTCTCATGTCATATCACTCAGATTCATTCTGCCACTATCTCCTCTTTTGCCTCTGTCTCATATGAAGAGGTAGCCTTACTCCTTACCAAAGATAACCCCTCTATCCTATTCAAGAAAGGTCATTCCATTCCATCTCTTCCAACAGAGCACCCTCATTGCTTCTCTACTGCTTACAAATATGCCCATTTCCCACTCATTCTCAAAAAATTCACTTAATCCTTACATTCCCACTATCATCCTATATTTCTTCTGCCCTTTGTGGCTAACTCCTTGAAAATGCCATCTACAGCAGGTTCCTCCATTTTCTCTCCTCTCACTTTTTAACCCCTTACAATCTGGATTCTAGCGTCATCATTCTACCAAAACTGCTCTCTCCAAAGTTACCAATGATCTCTTAATTGCCAAATCCAATGACATTTTGTCAATTCTTATTCTACTAGATATTTCTTCAGCCTTTGACTTGTTTCTCAAAACTCCCTTTCTCTAGGTTTTTGTAGCATAGCTCTTTCCTGGTTCTCCTCCTTCCTATCAAATCACTCCTCCTTCAGATAATGCCCTCTAATCATGTGTCCTGGGTCCTCTTCTCTTCTCTCTCTATTCTACTTTATTTAGTGATCTCATCAAATTCCTTGGACTTAATTATAATCTCCATGCTGACAATTCTCAAATCTACCTATTCACCTAATATCCCTGCTGACCTCCAATCCCATATCTCCAACAGCACTTCAGACATTTTGAACTGGATATCTAGCAAACATTTCAAACTCAATGTGTTCAAAACTGAACTTATTGTCTTTTCCCATAAACTCTACCCCATTCTTAACTTCCCTTTTGCATATATGAATCCTTTCCCTCTTCTTCTGATCTCTTTGGGGTATAGAGTTAGTGGTGGTATCACTGGGTCAAAGGGTATGAACTTTAGGATATCATAGCACTGCTACATTTTTGGGCACTGTAAGGTCTGGAATTCCCCTGGCTGAGGAACCCTGTACCTCTCCCATAACCATGAGGTGTTTGATACCAAAGGAAGAGGTCACGAGGCTCCAGACAGATTATAGGAGTTTAATTAATCATTATAAATACTTACAAATGGGCAATCTGGGGCAGCTGCCAGACAATTCAATATATCCCTGTGAAGACCCCTCCCCCCCCAAAATCCTCATAATTATAGAAATCAGACAAGGGAGGAGGAGCCATAGGGTGCTTCCCTGCAGATTGGTGGATATTTGGGGTTTTTCTGCTTAATGTTTTAGCTAATAGTTTATACTTAATATTCAACCCAGTTCCCAGACAACCAGGCATTTACCCAGCACTGTTAGTTAAATGCTCAGCACTCAAGGTTGAGTATGGTCATCTACTGATCATGTACCAGTCACAGTTTCTAAGTCATGACTCAGTATCTAAGTTATGATTTTTTTAAAAGGTCGCCATGTCACAGACTTTAAGTTAATGGCTTTTCCGCAATTGGGACCCCATAGCCATATTTCCAAATTGTTTTCCATAATGGTTGGATCAGTTCATAGCTTCACTAACCATTAAAGAAGCTGTTTTCCCATGGCCCCTTCAGAATTTAGCATTTTCTTTTTTGGTCAACTTGACCAATCTGATAGGTATGAGGTAGGACATCAGAGTTGTTTTAATACTGTTATTGTTGCTGAGTTGTTTTTCGGTCATGTCTGACTCTTTGTGACCCCATTCGAGGTTTTCTTGGGAAAGATACTGCAGTTGTTTGCATTTCCTTCTACAATTCATTTTACAGATGAGGAAACTGAGGCAAACAGGGTTAAATTACTTGTCCAGTATCACACAGCTAGCAAGTGATGGATTTGAATCTAGGTCTTCCTGACTCCAGGCCAGCACTCTATCCACCGCACCAATGTTTTAATTTATACTTTTGTAATTAGTGACAGAGCATTTTTTCATATAGCTATTGATAACTTGGTTTTCTTCTGCAAAAAATTGTCCATTTATATCCTTTATTCATTTACCAATTGGCTAAAGGCTATTATTCTTATAAATTTGACTCGATTCCTGATATATCCTAGAAATGAGACCTTTATCAGAGAAACTTGCTGCAAAGATTATTTCCTAGTTTTCTTCTTCTCTTCTAATTTTTTTTAGCTGCATTGATTTTGTTTGTGTAAAAGCTTTAAAAATTTTATATAATAAATTGTTCATTTTAGCCTCCTCAATGAGTTCAGCACAAGGCTTACAATTTTCCTCTATTCTCCAACTCCTGCTCCCATACTTGGAGACATCAACACGCATATTGACTCCCCCCTCAAAATTAACCTCTCCTTCTGCCTCCCCTTACAAAACCCAACTTTTCATCTGTGCTATGACTGCCAACCTCTTGACCCTTCAATATTCTCCCTACCTATCTCCCCTGCACTAGCTCACTCTCTCTTCTTTTCCCAATCTTGACTTATTGGGGAACCAGTTCAATTCTACACTGTCCTCCTCTATTGAATCCCTTTATCACATTCCTGATTAAGGTCCCTCAGCCATTCACTGCTTATGTTCTTATACACATGCTGGTGAAGGAAGGTGGAGAAAACCATGCAACCATTTTGTTGGGATCCATTATAAATTTATTGTATACAACCTCAACCGGTCTCTCATTGCTGCTAGGCAATTCTGCTATTCCTCCATTATCAACTTACTATACCACTTTCCTCAGTAGCCTTTCTAAACCTTCTCATCTCTCCTCAAATCTCTCATGGCTCCCTCTTGCCACTTTCAGGTTGCCTCCCTTACTTCTCTTTGGTATTCATATCTACCTCTTCCCAACTTCTCAGCTGAGATCCTTGCTTTGAGATTTTGTGGCAGAAAAAAAATAGAGGCCATTTTCTGAGTTCCCTCTTCTCCCTGATTCCTCAATCACTCAGATGCCTTTTGCCTTTATCTTTTCTTTCACCCTGTCTCACATAATGAAGTGGTCTTAATCTTTACCAAGTCCAATCTTTTTATCTGTTCAAGTGATTCCATTCCATCCCATCTCCAACAAATTGTCCCCTCTGAAATGCCCACTCTTATTCTCCCTTTATGTTGGCTCATTCTCTACTGCCTACAAACATGGTCTTGTCTCCCCCATCCTGAAAAAAGCCCTCAGCTGATTCTTCCATCATTGTTAATGATCATCCTATATCTCTTCTGCCCTCTGTAGCTAAACTGTTTGAAAAGGCCATCTACCATAAGCCCCTCTACTTTCTCTCTTCTCACTCTCTTCTTATCTGCTTACAATTTGGCTTCTGACCTTATCATTTCACTAAACTGCTCTCTTCAAAGTTACCATTGACCTTGCTGTTGCCAAATCCAGTGGCCTTTTCTCAATCCTCATTCTCTTTGACAGCTCTGCAGCCTTTGACATTATTAATCACTCTCTCATCCTTGATACTCTCTTGATACTCTCTTCTCTCCAGGTTTTTTGTGACATCAATCTCTCCTGGTTCTTCTCCTATCACACTTTTCAACCTCTTTTGCTGAGTAGGACCTTCCCATTATGCCCTCTAACCCTAGGTGTCCTTTAGAGTTCTATATTGGGCTATCTTCTTTTTTCCCTCTCTATTACTTCACTTGCTGATCTCATCACCTCCCATGGATTTAATTACTATCTCTATGCTAATGATTCTCAAATCTATCTATCTTGATCTCCAATCTCACACCTCTACTTTTCTTTCAGACATATCAAACTGGATGTCTAGTAGGTATCTAAACATGTCTAGACGTTATCTTTCCCTGTATATCCCCCCTCCTCTCCCACCTTCCCTATTATATAGAGGTCAACACCACCTTCTAGTCCCCCAAGCTCTCAACCTAGAAGTTATCCTGGAGTCCTTACTACCTCATACTCTATCCTCCCTCCCATCCCCATCCAATCTGTTGCCAAGGCTTGTTGATTTTTTCTCTGCAACATCTCTTGTGTATGTCCCCTTCTTTCCTCTGATACTGCCATTATCACAGTGCAGCTCTTATTGCAATAGCCTGCTGATGAGTCTGCCTGTCTCAATTTTCTCCCCACTCCATTCTATCTTTCATTCAAATAATCAAAGTGATTTTCCTTAAGTGCAGGTCTGACTATGTCACTCCTCTACTCATTAAATTCCATTGGCTCTCTATCACTTCCAGGATCAAATATAAAATTCAAATTCAAAGCCCTTCATAACCTAGTTCCCTTCTACCTTTCTAGTCTTTTTATACCTTACTCCCCACCATGTACTATTTGATCCAGTGACAGGGCCTCCTTGTTGTTCAAGGAACAACTGTTCCTTGTTTACGTGTCACTGTGCATGTTTATCATGTTAAAGTGTTTAACATCCTGCTATTTTTTTTAAAGTATGAACACGCTCCTGATTGAGTCATAAAGGAGCAATTTCATTGGATGAATATCCCTAAAAGGTTTTAAATAGCTAAACTCTAGAGTCAGAGTGGGAGAGTTTTTTGGCTTGGGAGATTTAAGGCCTGAGTCAATAGATAGAAATTATCTCTTCCCCTTTTTGGGGAAAGGAGATGATTAATGTCCTTCCCCCTCACCCATTGTCAGACAATCAAAAAATATTTATTAAGTGCTTGCTATGTACCAATCACTGTGATATGCACCCAAGAGAGAAAAGAATAATTTTTTTTCTTAAAGGAGGGATTTTTTTAAAAAAAATTATTAATTTATTTAATTTATCGACAATCAAGAATATATTTTTTTAAAAAGCTATTTGTAGAAGGTAAACTTTTAGCTGAGACATGAAGGAAACCAGCTAAACCAGGAGGTAGTGGCAAGGAGGGAGATCATTCCAGATATGGAGAACAGCCAGTGAAAATTCACAGTCAGGAGATGGAATTCTTATGCAAGGAAAAGCTACACCAATGTACTTCTTGGATTATAGAGTACATGGAGAGGAGTAAAGTATAAGAAGATTGGAAAGGTAGGAAAAGGTCAGTTCATGAAGGGCTTTAAAAGCCAAAAAGAGGACTTTATGCTTGATCTCGGAGACAAAAAGGAATCACTGAGGTTACTGGAGTAGGGGGTGTGTGTGTGTGTGGGAAGACATGGTTATTACTGCACTTTGGTAAGACAACTTTAATAGTTGAACAGACAATGTAATGGAATAGGGAGAGACTTAAGGCAGGGAGACTAAGCCAGAGGCTGTTGCTGTTGTCTAAGAGGGAGGTGATAAAGGCCTACATCAGGGTAGTGGTAGTATTGATGTAGAGAAGCAAACATACACGAATATATGAGAGATATGGAAAGGTGGAATTGACAGCACACTGGATATGTATTAAAAAGTGAGGAGTGGAGAGTCAGATAGAGAGGTATGACAATTGAAAGCTGAGATGCGAAGAAAATTCCATAAAAAGATATTGGACTTAGAGGTCCTGTAGTTCTGGAGTTATGACTTATCTTGGCCTCCTGTTCCTTCTTGTGTGCCTAATTACCAGTTTTATTGGGAAGAGTAGTTTCAAAGCATTTGCTTTGAACTAATCCTTTCTCCTGACTGATAGCTGATCCTTAACCCTACCGTGGGGGCTTGGAGATCTATAGTTTTAGAAGTGAATACCCACAGAGTACACCTTTGGAACCTGAAAGTAGTTGTTTCCACAGACACTCAACCTAAAAACCTTTGAGTGTTGAGTTAGGGTAGTATCCCAAGCTTACCGAGGCATTTGATACAGTTAAAAATAACAAAGAACTAATGTTATCATTACATTTATGAAAGTGTTCCTTTATTTGTCAATATGTAACTCCCTACTTCTTTTTAAAGGGAAAGGAGAGAGAGAAAAGGAGCATATAGTTAATAAAAGCATACCATGCACCAGGCACTGTGCTAAGTGCTTTATAAATATTATCTCAGGGACAATGAAAGAAAGAGAGGGAAAACATGTGCCCAAGGAGCAGTTGCAAACGGTTGTGACTGGAGACCCAATCTTCTTTTTTCAGGGATAAGGCCTTCTGAATCTTACATGCAAATCCACAGAGTTTTCAACTTCCTATTATCTTCCCTGGAACAAAGCAGTATGGAACAAATGCTTTTCTTTGATTTCCTCCTGCCCTAACAAGAACACATAAAAATTAAGCTCTTCTACAACATAACAGAAAAAGAATCGCCGACTCCCGGGTAACCCAACAGAAAGCATTAACTCTGCTCTCTCCCCGCTTCCTGGAGTAGAGGGGCGATGATACGCAGGAAGGAGGAGTCCCAGTGTCTCAGAGTCACTTGGTCAGGCGTGGCTCCACCTCCTCTGATTTGCCTTCTTCCTACCCAGAGTTTCCAATTCTAACTGTAGCTTCTTCAGCCTTGGTCTTGGTAGGCTAAAGCGAAGTTAAGGTCGCATTCAGAGACTGTTCCTTTGCACAGCCCCTGATGGCTGGTTTACCGCAGAACCTAGATGGAAGAAATTCCGATGCAGTGCGGAGCGTTTGACTGAGCCATTTTAGGCTGTGAAGCTGGGCCTCTGTGGAGCAGAAATTGTTTACAGAGCCGGAAAGTGGGTAAGTAGGTTTTGAATGAAGCATAGGATGGAAACGGCTCCGGAAACGCCTCCCCATTGCCAAGACTGCCGTTATTTGGTATTATGCTCCGGTTAGAGAAATCGGCTTGTTGGACCGAGTTTTATTTGGGACTGGTAGGAATCTGTGCTTTCTTCCCCCTCCTCACCACGCCCTTGCATGCTTCCCGGGCCTGGGGTTGAGTATGGAGATCCCGGAGCTTGGGGGCTGTGGGGGTAATTCGGGAGCGCATGACATCAAGTTTTGGTATTCACGAGAAGTTCACCTTTGTGTATGGGGATGGGATTAGAGACGAACCCGGGACTTCCCTTCTGAGGCTATGGGTCCGTGACACGGTTTCAGGAAACTTAACTATGGAAGAATATCGCAGTTCAAGGGAAATCAAGGGTTGCTGTCGCCCAAGGTTTGAAGTAATGGTGGTTAGGTAGGAAAGGGGATAGATGGGGGATTTCTTTAAGCTTTAAGCCTGTCTATGATCTGGGGGAGAAAATCAGGGAATGGGACGGGATGATGCTTGGGAAAGGGCTGCAGCAGATTGCCTCTCTTGAAAAAAAAAAGCTGCTTTTGCGTGAGCAACCCTTTACATATGGAAATGACGCTAAAGTTGTTCCTCTTTTGTGTTCTTTTAAAGGACTCCCTGAACGGTCGCGCTGGCTGCAAAGTTTTGTCTTCCTTTTTAGAGACTTAACAAAAGCCTAATCACTTGCTTTCCTAGGGCTCTTGAGAGAGAACTCCAGGGAGACTGACAGAAGGTAAAGGGAGGGGAGGGAGGGAGAGGAGAGGAGGAAAGGGGGTGGGATCGAGCGATTGCTTACTTAGAGAAGTTTCTTTGTCTATAGCAAGTTGAGGGGGGAGGGAAGAAAAGCTCCTGTTGTGACAATATGTGCATGATATTTCTTAATGGCAGCGGATTAGTGGCTGAAAATGTACTGGTTGCTGACATGGTGAAAAAGCATCTGTTCATCACCACTGACACCTGACTGAGTTGGAAATAAACAACTTTTATTTTGATCTAGAAGCTGATTTGACAGTCTTGGGCATCAGAGAGGATTCTAGCTTTGTGGGCTTGTTCTGTGATTCCTACCTTTTTTCTATCTAGCTATTATATTAAAATAGCTATTAACTAATAAAAATGGACTCTGCTGATATGTGAAGCTTCGTTTGCTATTCCAAGTCATTTTATAAAAGATTTTCAAGAGATATATGGAATCAGTACACAGCCTAGAGTTTCTAATTAGGAGGGGAAGGAGAGAACGGAGAGGAAGGAAGAAAATATACCATCCTTAATTACCGAATAAAATCCTAGAATACCAATTTTGAAAAATTGAAGTGTGATATGTTCCTGGAGGAACATTTCACAGGAAAATTTCTCAGTTTCATATGCTTAGTTTATTTTCTGATGCTTTGGAATCATCCTTTGACCAAAGGATTATACTGATGAAAATGCTGACTGTGAAAAGAATTGCTCTAGCTGATAAATTATTGGTCTGGACTAAATCGTTGTTCCTGGACTCAAGCACTGATCAAGCTCAATTGAGGTGGAAAAAATGATAAATAGTCAGTAGTTGTTTATTTCTCTTTTTAGCATTAAAAAATTCTGAACTTGCATACTAAATAAAACTTGCATTTCTATATCTAGATTTTAGAAGAGGAGGGAAATTATACATGAAACTGAATATTCTATAGATCTTGCTTTTCTTAAGTATATAATAAATTTAACATATAACTTACAAAACTATACTGCTTTGCTATTTTTTCATAAAATAAATGTAATAATTCTTCATTCACTTGAAGTCACTTGTATGAGCTAGATGGCCCAGTAGATAGAGCAGCTAGAGTCAAATTGAGTTCATTTGGAGTCAGACTTGAGTTCAAATCTAGCCTCAGACATTTACTAGCTGGGCAAATAACTTAATCTCTTTCTGCCTCAGTTTCATCAGTTGTATAATGGGGATAGTAATAGCACCTATCTCCCAGGATTGTTGTGAGGATGAAATGAGATAATAATTGTAAAGCACTTAGCACAGTGCCTGCACATAGTAAACACTATAAAAATGTTTATTATTATTATAGATTACTGAGAATTGCTTGAGCTACAACCCAATTATTGAATTTCAAACTTTAAACAAACTACACATTGCATTGTATTGCTGACATGGTAGCATTTTAGTTTGCTTATTCTGAAAAGAAAACTCATTATTGTATATAGGCTGAAGTACTGTCAACATTTAAGATCCTACCTCACTCCTCTCTCAAATCCATCTGCATAAACTTATGGCTATTTGTATATATTTCCATTTGTCAGTCTGTGAGGAAACATTTGCCTGGCGCAGTTTAAATAGACTGATTTCTTATCTGATTTGGAGAACCATTGTAGACCTTTGGACCCTTGGAGAATTTTGATAGTTGAAACAGAATTCTGGTAAATCTTGGCAAATCCTGGCTTGAAATAGTCTATGAAAACTCTAGATGTGGTAGGGATAGAAACTCTAGATGTAGTAGGGATAAGATGGTGGTACTAATGGAAAAACTGAATTTTTTAGAGGGGATGTTTAAGAGCATATGAGCAGGAAATTTTTTTTTGTTTTGAGAAATGCAAGATTTTAATTGTGTCATCTTATTTGAACTTTTTTTCAGACTAGGTTTTAAGTTGAATCTCAGGAGTTTTTTTGCTTTTTTGTCCGATATATGATTTTATTGTAAGAGGAAGTTTTCTCTTTTTTAAATTAATTTATTTTGATTTATCAACAATCACTTCCATAAGGTTTTGAGTTTTAAATTTTTCTCCCCCTCCCTCCCCACCTGCCTCCCCAAGATAGTGCACAATCTGATATAGGATATACATATACATTCCTATTAAACAAGTTTTCACATTACTGATGTTGTAAGTAAGAAATAGAGCCAATAGGAGGAACCACAAGAAAGAGAAAACAAAACAGAAGAAAAAAAATAGCAAATAGCATGCTTTGATCTGCATTCAAACTCCATAGTTCTTTCTTTGGATGTGGATCACATTTTCCATCATGAGACCTTTGGAGATGCCTTAGATCCTTGCATTGCTGAGAAGGGCTAAGTCTATCAATATTACTCATCAAACAACGTGGCTGTTACTGAGTACAACATTCTCTTGGTTCTGCTCACTTCACTCAGCATCAGACCATACAAGTCTTTCCAGGTTCCTGGCTAAGAAATAGAGTGGTGGATCAGTGGAATAGGTTAGGTATGCAAGATACAGTAGTCAATGACTATAGTAATCTACTATTTGATAAACCCAAAGACCCCAGCTTCTGGGATGAAAACTCATTATTTGACAAAAACCGCTGGGAAAACTGGAAAAGAGTACGGCAGAAATGAGGCATAGACCAAAATCTCACACCATATACCAAAATAAAGTCAAAATGGGTTCATGATTTAGCTATAAAGGCTGATACCATAAGCAAACTGGGAGAGCAAGGAATAGTTTACCTGTCAGATTTATGGAGAACAGAAGAATTCATGACCAAACAGGAGATAGAGAACATTATGAAATGCAAAAGGGATATTTTTGATTACATTAAATTGAAAAGTTTTTATACAAATAAAGCCAATGCAACCAAGATTAGGAGGGAAGCAGAAGACTGGGAAAGATTTTTTACAACTAGTGTCTCTGATAAGTCCCTCATTTCTAAAATATATAGAAAACTAAAGCAAATTTATAAGAATACAAATCATTCCCCAATTAATAGTCAAAGGATATGAGTAAGCAGTTTTCAGATGAAGAAATTAAAGCCATCTATATGAAAAAATGTTCTAAATCACTATTGATTAGAGAAATGCAAATCAAAACTCCGAGGTACCACATCACACCTATCTGATTGGCCAATATGACAAAACAGGAAAAAGATAAATGTTGAAGAAGATGTGGGAAAATTCGAAGACTAATGCATTGTTGGTGGAATTGTGAAATCCAACCATTTTGGAGAGCAATTTGGAACTATTCCCAAAGAGCTATAAAAATGTGCATACCCTTTGACCCAGCAATAGCACTTCTAGGACCATGTCCCAAAGAGACCATATAAAGAGGAAAAGGACCCACATGTACAAAAATATTTATAGCTGCTCTTTTTTGTGGTGGCCCAAGAATTGGAAATTGAGGGGATGCCCATCAACTGGGCAATGGCTGAACAAGTTGTGGTACATGATGCCCAAAAACAAATGCCCTAGAACATCAGTAAATATATTGCTGCTACCATCAGCAAAATATTAGAGGATATGATAATGGAAAGTAATGATAATAGAGAACAAGTTCATAGTTCTTCTATTAAAAGTTTTAAGTTTTAAGAATTAGTCATTTTGCTTTCTCAGAATGGTCAAAATTTGCTTCTCTTTCTAAACGTATAATCACCCTTAATATTGATGGAGCTTCAATTCACACAGAGAAGAGAGGATAATAATATTTCTCTGCAGCCAGTCTTAATTTTGAAGTATTTTTGTGTCTGTTAGGAGTCAAGTATTGTTCTATGTTTCTTTGAATGTCTTTTAAATGATTTTAAGGTGATATGTCACCAATATTGATAGTTCAATTTTAGGAGTGATGAAAATACATTTTGTTAACAAAGCATAGAGTTAACCTTTAAAGGCTTAACCTTTGAGTAGCTGAGAGAAATGAACATATTTTTCATTCAATTTAAACTTTTAAAATTAGTTCATTTCAAAATAGGAAATTATTTTAAATTAATAATTAATATGGATTGAATTCTATCTACTAAATAATATTGAGTTCAGTTCTTATGGTAGTCTTATATAGGCTTTCAAAAATAATAATAAAATGTAGCAAAGCAAATAGCTTATTGCTTATCCAAGAAAAGTAATTTTAAGAAAATGTTTACAGATGAGAGAATAGCAAGTCTACAATGTAATCCCCTAGGAACACATTTTCTCTGTACAGCCTGTATTTGGCTTTAAGTAATTGTGGCCCCATAAATAAAAATTGTTGTGAGTCTGCTTTTCAAAAGAAAATGAGAATTTCTGGGTAATATTGCTAATGTCCTGTAAGAGCCCAGATGTCCCAGAAACATTCCAGAAAAGTTATAAAAATTCAACATAATGAAGAATAATAAGAAAATAAAAGAAAAATACCAACAGGCTTCTCCATCTAGTCCAGAACTATACAAGAAGACTGCCCGAAGCCCTTGACTGTTCTGACTGAAGATAAGGTGTTGCAGGTGAGGGGTGGGGTGGGGAGAGGAGAGGAAGGAGAAAGCTAGCCCAGGAAACTGGAGCCTAAAGCCAGCAAGATCGCAGTCCTGTGCTGTCAGAGCAGCAGGGGACAGAGCCAGCTTCTACTGCTCTTTGTACAGGGAGACATAAGCAGAAGGTATTTGCTAACCTCTGGCCTTCTAAGATACTTGAAACTCATGCTCCAGTAGCCTTTATTGAAGCCACACAGGAGACAAGGCAAGCATGGTGGAGGAGGAGTCTAAAAGAGGACAGAAACTGGCATTGCTATCGCCATTAAAGCAAAAGTCAGGACCATCACAGCAATCAAGCAGGATAGGAAGCTTATCAGGAGGTCTGAGACTTGTATAATCTGTGATAACCAGTTTGGATTTGTCAGATCCACAAGAAGGGATAGAACCAAGTCCTCTTAGAGTTTAAAGTTCAAGGAGGAGAAAGAGAAAGTGTGAGACTAAAACTTGTGTTGGCTATTAGATAGACTAGAAAACAAGGATTCTAGCAGAGGTCAGATCACCATATCCAAAAGAAGAGAGGCGGCAGCAACCAAACTATTGAGTGAATAGGAGCGTGAATTCCAGGCACAGGGGACAGGCAGTGCTAAGGCACAGAGGTGGGACATGGAGTCTCTTTTTAGAGGAACTGTAAGTAGGTCAATGGAGATGGATCGTAGAATTCATAGAGGGCATTCAAGTGTAAGAAGCCTGGAAACGTAGGATGGAGGTTGTGAAGACATTTAAATGTCAATTAGAGAAATTTATATTATATTCTGGAAGTGATATGGAGCCACTGGAACTCATTGATTTGTGGGGCAAGGGTAGTAGGGTCATGGTCAGATATATGCTTCACTTTTATTTAAACATTTTTTTTTCCAATTAGAAAGCATTTCTTTTCTCTCCCTTCTACTTCCCTAACCATCGAAATAAAAAAGAAAACCCTTGTAACAAATACGCATAGTGAAGTGAAATAAATTCCCACATTAACTATGTCCAAAAGATGTGTGTCTCATTCTGCATCTCGAGTCTTACCATTTTACTGTTCAGGAGATGAGTAGCATCCTTCAAAACTACAAACATATGCTTTATAAAAAATCACCTTGGCAACAAAATGGAAGAAGGATTGGAGTGATTAGAGATTTGAGGAAGTGAGATTAGTGAGAAGGGTATATAGTACAGGCCAGAAATTATGGGGACCTGAAATAGGGTTATCACTATGTGAATATTATGAAGTAGGAACAAAATTTGACAATAGATTGATTATGTCACGTGAGTGTGAATGAGGAGTTAAGGATACCACTAAGGTTTTCAGGCTCAGTGGCTGGGAGGTTAGTGGTACTTTTGACAGTACCATCTTCCTAGGGTCAAAGAGGTAGAAAATGAAGATTTTAAAAAGGACATGAGGGATGATTTTGTTCTGTATTTTAGGCTTTAAGAGGAGAAAGAAAAGGGGGAAATATGTCATAGAAGAAATGAGGAAGAATTGGGAGGAATTTAATATTTTTATGTAAGTGAGATGTACAAGAAGAGTATACAAATGTCAGGTAAACATTTATTAAGCACTTGATATGTTCTTATACAATGCTAAGTGCTAGGGATACAAATATGAAAAAGAAAGATAGTCTTTGCCCTCAAGCAGGTTACAATAAAAAAAATAAGTTTATATTACTATTTTCTGTTTTTTACACCATCATAGTTATCCCAATTATCTTTCCTTTTCTACCTCTCAGAGAGCCATCCCATATGACAAATGGGTTTCAAAGAGGAAAAAAAATCGTCACTACAATATATTGAAAAAGTATGAAAATGTTCAATGTCTAACACCTGTGGACTTCTCACTTCCATGAAAGAGTAAGGTTTTTTTTTTGTGTGTGGGGGTGTATGTTTTCTCATATCTTTTCATTTCAATTCTGTCTGATCTTTATGATTTTGTTACATTTACTTTTGATTTTTATGGTGCATAGCTGTTGAAACTAGAACAATAACAAATCAGAACAGCTAAATACAAAAATAGACATTTTGATAATCAAAAAAGAGAGAAAGAAAATTGAAAACAAAAACACATTGAATTGGTAAATAATTATAGGAACTAATTATTTGAAAAAAACAGTAAATTAAACTTTTTTTTAAGGCAATTGGGGTTAAGTGACTTGCCCAGGGTCATACAGCTAGTGTCAAGTGTTTGGTCTGAGGCTGAATTTGAGCTCAGGTACTCCTGACTTCAGAAATGGTGCTCTATCCACTGCGCCACCTAGCTGCCCCCCTAGATAAACTTTTTTTAAGGAAAAGAAAAGCAAATTACCGTTGTCAAAAGTGAAAAAGGACAACTCACAACAAATGAAGGGGAAATAAAATAAATTATTAGAAACCATTTGACTGAATTATATTTTGCTAGCAAAAATAACTTAGATGAATATTTACAAAAATATGAAATACCTGTATAATCAGAGTAAAAAGAAATTGAAAGGCAAATAAATGAACTACCAAAGAAAAACATCACAGGACCAAATGGATTAAAATCAAATCTTAAAAAAACTTTCAAAGAAAAATTCATTTCAACATTACATGAATTGTTTGCAAAAATAAGGAAAGAGGGCATCCTCTGGAAAACCTATATATTCTATTAATCTCTGACAGAGAGGAGGGTAATATGCTTTCACTTCATAGATTTTCTGGAGACATGATTAGTCTTTGCTTTGATCAGAACTCTTAAGACTTTCAAAAATATTTTCTTTAGTATTCTTGTCTTTGCATAAATTGTTCTGGTTTGTTGTCTTTTCACTCTGCTATAGTTTGTATTACCCAAAATTCTCTGAATTAAATATCTTATTATATAATAATCATTACATTAATATATTGTAATTTGTTCCTAGTTGTCTAAGAGACAGCTTAAGGTATCCCATTAGATTTTAGTCCTTTTTTCCTTCCTACCCCATTTTAATCCTCCTTTAAAATCAGAAAGTTTGTTTTGGTTTCGACTATTTTTTCATATATTATATATTCTTCTTAACTCTGGTCCCAATTCCTACTTGTTTTCTCATTGAGTTTGACATATTTCTATGCAAATTTTTCTGTATTTGTGTGTATTCTACCCTCCTTATTCCATTTCATATGGGTGAGGTTGATCTTATGCCAGCTTTCCCCACCCCTTCTCTCATGCTTCTGTATTCTTATATCCTTCAATTATAAGAAACAGAAAACTTTCTTCTTTCTACCCTACTGTGTATTCTTCCTTTTACCATCTTTTCTATTTTCCCTTTTTAATCCTCCCCAACTCTGCTTTTCTTCTTTATATCCCTCAATATTTTTAGAAGATGTTAAGATTCCAAAGAGATATTTCTTCTTTCTTATTAGAATGTTAATAATACACAGTAACAATTAGAGAAGCTAAATCTTTCACAATTGATTGTCATTACAACACTGCTGTTAATGTGTACAAAGTTCTCCTATTTTTACTCATTTTATTTTGTAACAATTCTTATGTCTTCCTATGTTTTTCTGAAACCATACCCTTCATCATTTCTTACAGCACCAAAGTATTCCATCACAATCTTGTACCACAACTTGTTCAGCCATTCTCCAGTTGATGAGCATCCCCTCAGTATCTATATATATTTTGCTACCACAAAAAGAGCTGCTATAATACTTTTATACATGTGGGTTCTTTTCCTTTTCCATTGATCTCTTTAGGATATAGACCAAGTAGTGGTATATACACTTTTATAACCCTTTTGCTCATAATTCCAAATTGTTCCCTAGAATGGTTGGACTAGTTCACAACTCCACCAACAATGCATTAATGTACCTATTTTTCCATATCCCCTCTAGTGTTTGACATTTTCTTTCTCTGTCATATTAGCCAATCTGATGGCGGTATCTCAGAGTTGTTTTATTTTGTATTTTTCTAATTATTAGTGATTTAAAGCATCTTATACAACTACGTAGTTTTGATTTCTTCTTCAGAAAAAGGCCTGTTCATATTCTTTGGCCATTTATCAATTGGAGAATGGTGCTTATTTTTTTATTAATCAGCTCAATTTGCTATATATTTGAGAAATGAGACTTTTATCAGAGAAAATCACTAAAAAAATCTCCAGTTTCCTGCTTTCCATCTAATTTTGACTTCACTAGTTTTGTTTATACAAAACCTTTTAATTTTATTTAATCAAATTATCCATTTTATTTTCTTTAATACTCTTTATCTCTTGTTTTGTCAGGAACTCCTACCTTATCTAAAGATCTGACAGGTTATTTTTTTCCCTGGGGTTCCCCTAATTTGCTTATAATATCCCCATTTATATCTAAAATGTGTACTTATTTTGAGCTTATTTTGGTAAACAATGTGAGATGTTGTTCTTTGCATATTTTCTGCCGGACTGATTTCCAGTTTTTCAATAGTTTTTGTCAAATAATGAATTCTTGACCAAATAGCTGGGATTTTTGGCTTTATCAAACACTAGGTTACTGCGGTCCTTTACTTTTGAATATTGTGTAAAGACTCTATTCTATTAATCAATCACTCCATTTCTTATCCAATACCAGGTTTTTTTGATTATTACCATTTTGTAGTATAGTGTGAGATCTGATACTGCTGGGCTGCCACCTTTCATTCTTTTTTCACTGATTCCCTTGATATTCTTGACCTTTTATTCCTCCAAGTGTATTTTGTTACTATTTTTTCTAGCTCTTTAAAATGTAGTTTGATTGGTTATAGCACTGAATAAGTAAATTAATTTAGGTAGTATTATCATTTAATTATATCGACTTGACTGACTCCCAATCAATTAATATTTTTCCACTTGTTTAGATCTGTCTTTATGTGAAGAGTGTTTTATAATTGTGTTCCTGTGTGTGTCTTAGTAGTGGCAAATAAATACTTGGCAAATATTTTATGCTATGATTATTTTATTTTATTTTATTTTATTTTTTTGCTATGATTATTTTAAATGGATTTTCTCTATCTCTTACTGTTATTGGTCATATATAGAAATACTGATCATTTATTTGGGTTTATTTTATATCCTACAACTTTGCTAAAGTTGTTAACTGTTTCAACTAGTTTTTTTTAGTTGATTCTCTAGGATTCTTTAAGTATAACATCATATCATCTACAAAAAAATGATAGTTTTGTTTCCCTGATGCCTATTCCTAATCCTTCAATTTCTTTTTTTAGTCTTACTGCTATTGCTAGATTTTCTAGTGTGATATTTAATAATAATGGTAATAATGGACATCCTTGCTTCACTCTGATCTAATTGGAAAGGCTTCCAGTTTATCCCTATTACAAATAATGCTGGCTCTTGGCTTTAGCTAGATAGTATTTATCATTTTAAAATAAACTCCATTGATTCTTATGCTTTCTAGTACTTTAATGGGAATGGGTATTGTATTTTGGCCAAAGCTTTTCCTGCATCTATTGCTATAATCATATGATTAAAAATTTTTTTCTTATTGAGATGGTCAATTATGTTTATATCGCTAATGTGCTTATATGCTGCTATTGAACAAGCCCTGCACTTCTGGTAGAAATGCAGCCTGGTCATGGTATATGATCTTTGGGATATATTGCTGTATATTCCTTGCTAGTAATTTATTTAAAAATTTTGCATCAGTATTTATTATGGAAATTGGTCTGTAGTTTTCTTTCTCTGTTTTTGCTTTCCTTGGTTTAGAAATCATAATCATATTTGTGTTATAAAAGGGGCTTGGTGGGACTCTTTTAACTCTTTTTTCAAACAGTTTACATAGTATTGGAATTGATTGTTCTTTAAATGTTTGGTAGAATTTGTTTGTAAATAGATATGTTGCTGTGCTTTTTTCCTTTGGGCGCCTATTTATGACTTGTTCAATTTCTTTTTCTAAAATAGGGTTATTTAAGTATTTTATTTCCTCTTTTATTAATCTGGGCAATTTCTATTTTGTAAATATTCATTCATTTTATTTTGAGATTGTAAGTTTTATTGACATATAATTGGGCAAAATAGCTCCTAATAATTACTTTAATTTTATCTTCCTTGTACACTTATCTGTTCTTTTTTGAGTCTGATTTTTTTCTTTTTAAAAATTAAATTAACCAATAGTTTATCTGTTTTATTGTCATTTCCCCCCATAAATCTAGTTCTTAGTTTTATTTCAATGGCTTTATTCAATGGTTTTTTTTACTTTTAATTTTATTAATCTCTCCTTTTAATTTCCAGATTTCTATAACGGTGTTTAGTTAGGGATTTTTAATTTGTTCTTTTTCTAATTTTTTTAGTTGTATGCCCAATTCATTGATCTGCATTTTCTTTTTTATTGTTGTAAGCATTTAGACATATAAATTTTCCCCCAAGTATTGCATTGTCCCCCAAATTTTGGTATGTTGTTTTTTTGTGGTCATCTTTGCTTAAGTTATTGTTTGTTTCTACAATTTCTTCTTTGATCCAGTCACTCTTTAGCATTAGATTATTTAAGTTTCTAATTCATTTTTAGTCTATTCTTCAAAGGCCCTTTATTGAATGTAAATTTATTGCATTGTGGTCTGAAAAGAGTGCATTTAATATTTCTTCTCTGCATTTGTTTGTGAAGTTTTCATGCCAGTTTATATGGTCAATATTTTGGAGGTTCTTTTGAGAAAGCTACCTCCTTCCTACTCCCATTTGATATTATCCAGATAACGATCATAGATAATTTTTCTAAAATTCTACTTATCTCCTTAATTTCTTTCTTATTTATTTTAAATTTTGATTTGTCTGAGAGGTATAAATTGAGGTCTCCTACCACTACAGTTTTATTATCTGTTTTCTCTTGATTGTTTTCTTCTCATTTGACTTTTCTTTCAAGAATTACAATGCTATGTCATAAGGTGCATATATGCTCAGTATTGATAATTACTTCATTATGTGTTATCTTTTAGCAAAATGTAGTTTCACCATCTCTTTTAATTAGGTCTTTTTTTGCTTTTACTTTGTCTGAGATCATGATTGCCACCTCTTCCTTTTTTACTTAAACTGAAGCATAATAGATTCTTCTCCAGTCCCTTATTTCAGCTGTATGTGTTACTGTTTTGTGTCTCTTGTGAGCAACATATTATCGGATTCTGGTTTTTAATGCATTCCGCTATCCCCTTCTCATTGATTGGGTGAGTTCATCCCATTCACATTCATAGTTATGATTACCAACTATGTATTTCCCTCCACCCTATTGTCTTCTATTTATCCTTCTCTTTATTACCCTGTCCCCTCCTCAAAAATCTATTTAGCTTTTGATAATTGCCTTCCTTAATCTTTTTTTTGTTTGTTTTTTTTTGGTGAGGCGATTGGAGTTAAATGACTTGCCTAGGGTCACAGAGCTAGTGAGTGTTATGTGTTTGAGGCCGGATTTGAACTCAGGTCCTCCTGAATCCAGGGCCAGTGCTCTATCCACTGTGCCACCTAGCTGCCCCAAAGATCCAGAATATCAAAAGAACTAATGAAAAGAAATGCTAGGGAAGGTGGCCTAGCCATTCCAGATCTCAAATAAAGCATCAATCATCAAAACTGCTTTGTACTGTTTATTGTTTTTTAAAGATAGAGTTATGACATCAGTAACCTCAGTGGAGAGACAACCGATGCTGGTTTTATAACTGTACCTGTGTGTTTTCTTCCTAATCAGCTCCTCGGGGGAATCTTTGTATCCCCAGCAACTAACACTGTTTCTGGCATAAAATAGGTCCTTCTTAAATGCTTGTTGACTGAATGACTGATTAAGTATAAAGTTGAAAGGAAAATTATAATATTATATAGTGCATCAGATGATGATTATGACTGTATTAGGGTATTCCAATGTGAATGCTAAAATATCAAATAACGTGTTTTTCTTCTTTTTCTTGTCATATTTTGGTAGGTACAGTGGGCTATGGGATGGATGAAGCAGAGCAGGATCAGCATGAAACTCGTCTCAAAGAGATGTTTCACAGTTTTGATGCCACTGGCACTGGGTCTCTGTGCCAGCAGGAGCTGATAGACCTCTGTCAGTTGCTGAACCTGGAAGAGGTGACACCAGCACTGCAGAAAACACTGTTTCAGGACAACCTCTTAGGCAGGGTAAGATTTGAAGAGAGGCAAAGGATTAGAAGGGTTTGGGATGGGGGTATAAACGCAGAAGGGAGAGCAATATGTGTTGCAACTGGTAAAAGAACTAGATGCATGTGTTATTGGTTGTGTCGTTTATAAGTTACCTTATTTCTCTAAGACTCACTTTCCTTATCTGTAAAATGGAAGTAATACTACAGTCCACAGTACTTTGCTACTTAGGGTTGTTGCAAGTATCAAATGAAAATATACGTAAAATACATGACAGATCTTGAAGTTTTATATAAAAGGCAGTATTTGTTGTTATTATCTTTGTTGTTATTGTTACATTTACACTGAGTATTACAATACAGCAAAGAAAAGGAAATGAACTTTCTCCAAGAGTAAAAGGAAAGGGAATCAGAATAGATGCCCAAATTTGTACCTGGATTTCTCTTATTCTTTGTGAACTCTTCTTGACTACAGGCTGCTTTAGTGGGCCTATACTAGTCAGTTTTAGAACCAAGATGCTCACTGAGAAGAGGAAATTCATTAAGAGTACTGACATTCATATCTGGAATTCTATTATGATTTGTAACATCCAATAAAGCTATTTCCTATGTGGATTCTTTCTGTAGTGGAGTATAAATTAAACATCCATCCTAGGTGATGAATATGGGAAGGTAGGTAAGGACTATTTGGTATAATGTTTCATTCAAAATGAAGCAAGACTTCTCTCAGATATATTTGCACTAACGTTAACCAAATCGTTTGACTTAAGCCACAATTTCCCCATGGAGCAATGTAATTGAAGTCATAGGTGGGGAGGGGAATGTGTTTCTTCTCTTCTGGTTTTGTCCGAGTATGAGGAACAGTGGTTTAATTTGCTATGACCTGTGAATGCCATCAATTTTGAAATACAAAGCATATGTCAATGTGTTCAAATCAATTTTAATGATTTTTTAAAATTATCAGTCGTTTATGTTTTTTACCACTCACCTCCCCCAATACTATGTATGAGTACTAACCTTGTTGAGACAGTGGTTTTTACCATGTGGTATAAATTGAGTTGTATCTTTCACCAACTGAAAAATTCTTCCCTTTTTCCCTCTCTCTCCTCTATTTTTTCTTTCTCATCCAGTGAAATAAGTGATACATAATTCCGATTAATCATCAGTGAACAAACATTTAAAAATATTTACTATGTGCCAGGGACTACAAAGGCCCCAAGCAATCTAAGACAACATATATCAGGTTGAAATTAGTATACTGAGTGTGACATTGTCAGGAGGTTTGGCTTTAGCAATGTACCTGGACCACCAACAGCACTTTGTTTATAAAACAAAAATCTAAATAAATCCTCATAAAGTATTTGTTTATCTTATATCCATGTCCAAAATGGCTTTTTAAAAGATTATATTTCTTCATATATGTGACTCCTTATCAAAATTCTAAGAATGTTGCTTTCAAAGAATAAAACAAGAACTTCAATTACCAAACCATTTGTTACCTTTTCATTATAATAGTGTAGCAATTGCATTGTACTATTGTAGCAATAGTATTGTCAATTCAGATGCTTTGGAAGAAAAAGGAATGTAGTTTCTTGAGTAGACTTGTAAAGATATAGTGTCTCATGGTATAGAAGTAGTGATATTAATGGGGCAGACTTTAGTCAAGTGACTTGCCCAGGTCACATAGCTATTAAGTGTCTGAGGCCCAATTTGAACTCAGGTTTTCCTTATATCATAGCCAAACTCTAAGCATTGTATATTCTATACATAAGAATAGCTAGTATTTATCTAGTGCCTTAAGATTTGCAAATCTCTTTACATAAGTTATCCCATTTAATCCTCAAAACAATCCTATGAGGTAGGTACTATGATTGTCTGCATTTTACAAATGAAGAAACTGAGGCTAAGAGAGGTTAAGTGATTTGCCCAGGGCCAGACAACCAGCAAGTGTCTAAAACAGGATTTGAACTTATAAGTTCTTGACCTTGTCTAGCTCTCTATCCACTAAACTACCTAGTATTACATATTTTCTGATAATCTGTGATCATGAACTAGGGAAGCAGAATTACTGACTGATTTGTTAAAACCTCGATACCGTAAATTATCTGCTCTTTGCAACTGATATTTAAAAGTGAACAACGGACATATGTCTGATAGCATGATATTTACCCTGGGTCTTGATGATGAAAATCAAATATATCTGCACGATTATATTTTAGTTTGTTGTGGTTGTCATTTAAAGTGAAGCCATTTTGAAATAACATTTAACGCTTTCCAAGGAGTTGTGTAAATCTGTATAGACGATCCCATAGTCTTGGCCATATGTATGTATCTTAGCTTATGTGCTCTTTTTTGTTTGTTTTAAAGTTATCAGGAAAAAAATTTAAAAAAATTTAAAAAATTTTCAGGAAAAAGCTTGGTTAGTATGCAATGATTAAAATATGATCTATCCATGAAAATTCTATTATACCCTTATTAATACCATTATATTAACAGTGGTATTAACATGGGTGATGAATATGGGGGGAAATCTTTAGCTTTGTTTTTAATCCTATATTAAGCTGTTGATATTGGTAAACTGCCATCTATTTGAAAGGCGTTTATAGAATATGACAAGAGATTAGGCTAAAATATTGTGCTTACCATGGAAGAGGGAAAAAATAATAAGCTGAAAAAATTCTCAATATTAGAGACAAATGGAATACAATGTATAACTAACTCAAAACAAAAAAGAATGACAGATGAATAAGAAAAGAAACTCCCATAATCTATTACTTTCAAGAAACACATTTTAAAAACAGTCATACAAAGAGTAAAAATAGGGGCCTGGAAAAAGAATTGTTATGCAGAGCAGCTAGGTGACACAGTGGCTAGAACACCAGCCGTGGAGTCAGGAGGACCTGAGTTCAAATCCCGTATCAGATACATAACACTCACTAGCTTAACCCCGATTGCCTCACAAAAAAAAAGTTATTATACATCAAGTGAATCCCAAAATCAAGAATTGTAATCACGCTAGCGGAGAAAGCAAAAATAAGCATTTAAAACATAAAAAGGGGCAAACAAGGAAATTATATTATACTGAAAGGAACCACAGACAACAAATGAACATGAGACAAACTTTTGTGCTCTACATGCCTTTGCCTCCAAATTTATAAAGGAAATATTAACAGTAATACAATCATGGCAGGGAATTTCAGTGTTACTCAGTTTTGGAGAAGTCTAACATAAAGATAAAAGGGAAAATATGGAACTGAATAAATTGCTGAAGCAGTTAGAACTAAAAAACTTAAGGCATTTTCTAAAAGGGAGTGCAAAAGATATATGTATTTCCTCAAGCACCACATGGAACTTCTGCAAAAAAAATGACCAAACATATTGCAAACAGATATAAAAAGGCAGAAATAGTAAATATATCTGTCCTTTACAGATGATTTTGCAATAAAAATAGTAATTGCTTCAGTGAGCACAAAAGACACAGACCCAAATAGAGACTTAACAATGAAATCCTAAATGACTGGGTGTAAAGAATAAATCATAGAAACAATTGTAATCATGTGAAAGAAAATGATAATGATGAAACAATACCAAAATTTCTTGGATGCAGCTAAAGCAGTCCTTAAGAGAAAAATCATATCACTGCAAATGTATACTATTAAGATTGATAGACTTTTGGTCAATCTGATTAAAAAGAAGAGGGTAGAAAATCAGATCAATGAAATAACAAATACAGTGAAATCACAACAGAAGAAGAAACAAAAAGTCAGAACCTACCAAGCAGTTATCTACTAACAAAACTGAAGACACAAAAGAAACAGTTGAATACCACCAAAAATATAAAATGCTCAAACTGACAGAAGACCAAAAAAAAAGATTTTAAATAAGCCAGTCTCAGGAAAGGAAATAGAATTAGCTAGAAAGGAAGTACCAAAGAAAAATAAACTCATGGTCCTAATGGATTTACATGAGAATTCTGTCACTCTTTTAAAGAACAATTCATATCCATATGATGAAATTATTATCAAAATTTGAGAAAGACAGCCCCCTTGTATTAGACAGATATTGTCTGATACCTATATCAGGGAAGGATGGAAAAAAAACCCTTTAGATCAACATTATTAATGAATATCTCTTTAAAAATTAACAAATCATTCATTATAGCCAAGTTAGATTTTTGCAGAGATATGAGGGTAGTTCGGCATTAAGGAAACAATAAAACTATACTGTAAACCAAAACATTCAAAACCACACAATAATTTCAATAGATTCAGACAAAGTCTTTGACAATGTACAACATTCATTTATGCTAAAAACCATGAACAAAGTATTGGCATAAAGGGACTTTTTCACAACTTATCTGACAATGTGTCAGTGTTCCTCTCTTTCCATACCTTTCCAAGTTGACTATTCCCAACTTTTATCATCTGCCAGTTTGCAAAGTGTCAGGTGAAACCCAGGGTTGTTTTGATTTCCATTTCTCTTGTGATGAGTGATTTGGAGCATTTTTCATACAATTAATAATTATTTTCTCTCTTACCTACTTCCTTCCTCCCCTATTGAAAAAAAAGGAAAAAGAAAAAAAAATCCTTGTAATAAGTATGCATAATCAGGCATAACAAATATGCATAGTCAGGTTAAACAAATTCCCACATTAGTCATGTCCAGAAAAAACTGTCTCAACACACATCCTAAGAGAGATTATGATCTTTCTGTCAGGAGGTAGGTACTATTACAATATATATGATATGACATGATATAATATAATATAAAATATATAATATGAAATATTTCATAATCTATTTTTTGGACTCAAGGTTGGTCATTGTGGTGATCTTTAGTCTTTTAAATTTGCTTCTTTTTACAGTGTTATTACTTTTATGTTTTCCAGTGGTTCTGCTCACTTTACTCTGTGTCAGTTCAAGTTTTTTCTCAAGCCATTCCCTTAATCATTTCTTTTTATGTTTCTCTTAGCTGGTGCTTATATTTCAAAGTTTCTAGTGAGCTCTGGTCTTTCCATCAAGAATGCTTGGAAGTTCTTTGTTCCACTAAAATTTCATCCCTCCCCCCTCCCCTGCCCAGTACGATTATGTTTAATTTTGTGGTATGAGTTATACTTGGTTATAAAACCTATTATCTTTTGCTCTCTGCTCTATATTGGTGAATGCTAAATCTTGAATGATCCTTACTTTGACTCCTTGGTACTTGAATTCTTTTTGAATTCAATATTTTTCTTTGACCTGGGAAGTTCTGGATTTTGGTTGTGATGGTCCTGGGATTTTTTATTTCAGAGCTTTTTCAAGAGGTCATTTGTAGATCCTTTCTTTTTTCACTTTGCCCTTTGGTCATAAGAGGACTGGGCAATTTTCTTTCAAATTTCTTCAATTATTGTGTCCTATCTCTTTTATTGGGTATGGCTTTCAGGCAGTCCAATGATTCTTAAATTATCTCCTCGATCTGTTCTCAGCTCCTTGATCTATTTTTATACTTTTTTTTTTGGTTAGGAAGTGGGGTTAAGTGACTTGCCTAGGGTCACACAGCCAGTAAGGAAGTGTTTGAGGCTGGATTTGAACTCAGGTCCTCCTGACTCCAGGGCCGGTGCTCTATCCATTGCTCCACCTAGTTGCTCCTATCCTATACTTTCTAACATTTTTCAGTCTTGTGATTTTGTTTTAATGGAACCTTTCACTTCTTTTTGATTTATTTTGATTTTCAAGGAGTCTTTTGTTTAGATAAGGTTTTGTACGTCTTGTGCTAAGCTCTTAATTCTCCTTTCAAGTCTGCTCATTGTATCTCTCATTTCTTTTCCAGTCATTTCCTCTAGTATTTAATTTCATTTGTAAAATAATTTTAACTCTTTTTTTTTTGGCTAGGCAATGGAGTTAGGTGACTTGGCCAGGGTCACACAGCTAGTAATAATTTTAACTCTTTTAAAAAATCTTGCTCTATTTCTTCCAGAAATTCCAGTCCAAGCTGTGAGGTTTTGCCTGCAGGTGTTTTTGGATCATTCTCTTTCTTTTTGTCTTGGGTGTTACTGTCACCATAATAGCTCTTTAAGGTGGCATTTTCTTTTGTTTATTAATTCTTCCACTCTTACTTGCAGAATAGAACTTTGTCTTAGGGTCAGGCTTCTAGATGATATGTCTGGGCTTGGATTTGTTTTTATATTCTTTTTGGGTCCTGCTGCTTATTTCTTATGGTGTTGAATGCTCTGTTCTTCAAGGATCTCAGGGGCATTTCAGGCTGGAGACTTTCAGTCTTCCATTTCTTCAAAAGCCATCTCATCTGGGGTGAATTATTGTCCTCCAGATCTGAGTTGTCAGTCAGTCAGTCAGTCAGTCAGTCAATAAACATTAAAGAATTACAGTGAGCCTGGCACTTTGCTAAGTGCTGAGGATACAGAAGAAGGCAAACAGTAGTCCCTGACTTCAAGAAGCTTACATGGGTGAGTCAGCAAATAAACATATATTTACAAACAGGCTATCTATAGGAAATGATTAAGAGAAGGAAGGCAGTAGAATTAAGAGGGGTTAGGAAAGGCTCCTATAGAAGAAGAGATTTCCTTTAGGACTTAAAGGAACCGAGGAAGCCAGTAGGTGAATATGAAGAGGGAGAGTGTACTGGGCATGGAGAACAGCCAGAGAAAATTCATGCAGATGAGATATGGATTATTATATTTGTGGAATAGCAAGGAGGCGAGTGCCACTGTGTGAAAGGGTATGTGGTGGGGAATAAGATATAAAAAGACTGGAGAATTTAGAGAGGGGACTAGGTTATGAAGGGTTTTGAATGCCTAATAGTGGATTTTATATTTGCTATTTTAAGTGATAGTAAGCCATGGGTTTGTAAGTGGTGACATGGTTGGTCATACAGTTTAGGAAAATCACTTTGGAGGCTAGATGGAGGATGAATTGGAGTGGAGAGAGACTTGAAGCAGGCCAGTCTGCCTGTAGGCTATTGCAGTAGTCCAAGCATGAGACAATCAGGCATTACATCTATTGAAATAATCACATGGTTTTTGTTATTGGTATGGTCAACTATGTTTATAGTTTTACATTCCTGGTATAAATCTAGCCTACTCATAGTGTATGATCTTTGTGATATAATACTAATATAAGCAACTAACATTTATATAGTGCTTACTATGTGCCAAGCCCTATGCTAAGTGCTTTATAATTACCTCATTTGATCCTCACAACAACCCTGAGAAGTAGGTACGGACATTATCCCTGTTTTATAGATGATGAAACTGAGGCCAACAGAGGTTAAGTGACTTGCTCAGGGTCACATAGCTATTAGGTATCTCAGGTCAGATTTGACCTCAGGTCTTCATGACTCCAGGTGCCATGCTCTATCCACTGTGCCACCTATCTGCCCCTGTACTGCTCTATCTTGTTAGTATTTTATTGACTATTGCTATCTTTTATCATCTTTGCCAATTTCCTTAGCATATGACTTTCAGATATTTTGATTTTCATTTCTTAAGAGTGATTTTTAAATATTCTTTCATATGGTTATTGAAGACATGCAATTCTTCGTTTGAGAATTATTCACATTCATTGACCACATCCATTGGGTCTTGTATATTTCATTCAATCAGTAAAATACTAATTACTTTCTTTTTTGCCAAGGACATAGAAATTTTAATGGAGAAGAAAACATTGAAATGAATATATGGGGGGAAGGGCAGAGATTATGCTTGTATGTTAAAGATTATTCCATGAAAAACCAGATGAGGACCAGATCAGACAACTTTTACAGCTATGTATAAGGGGACAATGATCTATTTTATCTTTTGTGAATCCTTCTATCCCTAGTCCCTTCTAGGTAAAGAAGGGATCCTACGAAATATTTTATATGACATGAATAAGATCTTAATATCTAAGCTAGGGAGAGTTGAAACAGAGAGCAATACTATAGACCAATTTCCCTAATGAATGTTGATGCACATTTAAAATAAAATACTAACAATCAGATCACAGCAATATATCACAGAGATCATACACTATGACTAGGCTGGATTTATAAACTTATTTGAAACTTATAAACTATAACAAAAACAAAAAATCACATGATTATTTCAGTAGATTCAGAAAAAGCTTTTCAAAAACATACAATGCCTATTCCTCTTAAAAACAGTACAGCACAGAAAGAAATGGAGTTTTCCCTAAAATGATAAGAAATTTATCAAACCCAAGAGCCAATACTATTAGCAATGGGGATAGGAAAGAAGTCTTTTCACAATGATCAGGAGTAAAGCAAGTATATCCGTTATTACCGTTACTCCTCAATCATCATGCTAGGAATGCTATGGTAATAAGAAAAGAAAAAAAAATTAAAAAATAAGCAAATGCAAAGAAGAAAGCAAAATTACCATTTTTTTTGTATATTATATGATTGATTACTTAGAGAACTCTACAAAGCCAACTTACAGACCAATTGAAACTTTTAACAACTTCAGCAAAGTTGCAGGATATAAATTCAAATTTTAGCAAAAGCTCTCCCTTCTACAAGAGGCCTTTCCCAGTTCTCCTTAACTTAGTGCCTTTCTTCTGAGATTATCTCTAATTTTTACCATATGTATTTTGTTGTTTGCATATTGTTTCCCTCATTAGACTGTGAGCTCCTTGAGATCAGGGAATATTTTTGTTGCTACCTTTCTTTGTAACCCTAGTATTTAGCACAGTGCCTGGCATAGAGGCGCTTAATATATGATTGGTGATTGAACCCAAGTCCATCTTTCTGTTGTTTAAAAAGACCAACAACTGCTAAACATGAAATGATTTATTTCATTACAGCTTGCTGTAGTGGACAGTGTTGGACTTGGAGTCAGGAAGAATTCAGATTAATTCTGCTTCAAACAGTTGCTAGCATACCACAAGTCACTTAATCGCAATCTTAGTTTTTTCATCTGTAAAATGAAAATAAATAATAATAACATCTCCTCCCCGCTACTTATAGGCTTGTGGAACAATCTAATGATATAACATTGTAATTTGCTTTACAAACCTTAAAGTGCCATGTGAATGTTAGCTATTATTATTGTTTCTGTTATAATTATTATTATTGTCATTAATCTGCCAATAGTTTAATTGTCCTGAACTTTTATTTTTATTTATTTAGCTGTCCTGTACTTTTATCGTTTAGGGTATTTACAAGTCAAACAGTCTCACATCTGTGGTTTTCTGTTTTTTGTTTGTTTGTTTGTTTTTTAAGTAACCATTAAAATGCCTCTTTTTTCCACTAGTGAGTAGGCTTAGTTTTGCAGGGCATGTAATTTTCAGTTGATTTTCTTTAGTTTAAAGTAAATATTAATCCATTCTCTACTGTAATTTCTCATACTTATGAAACAATCTTTTGTTGTTAAAGTTTTCTTCATATTTTAAGGTCTTTCTTTTGATAGCTTGAAAAAAATTATTGTTTTTTCACTGAAATTGTTTAGCCTTTAAGTTCACGTCTTGCAGTTCCAAGAATGTTTTGGTTTGTTTGCTTGTTTGTTTTATCTGGTGTTGATTTTTGGATTCTTTCAGTTGTTAATCTCTTTTCTGTATCCACAAATTTTGGACAGTTTTACTTTAATGTTTCATAAATAATGTTACTGGAGGTTTTTAAAAAAAATTGTCATGATGTTCTGGGACTCCTATGATTCACATGTTATTTCTTGTCTTCTTAATTTTGAGGTCAGTTGCTTTGATTTGTTTAGAATTCATGTGTTCTTTTGATGTCATTTCCTTTTGCTTTTCCACTATTAAACTTTTATCCACTTCAGTATTTGAGTTTTTAAAATCCATTAATGTCTTTTTCACTAATTAAGAGAGATTCTCCATTATAGTTAGGGTTTTTTTTTATCTTGCTGAGCATTGAGCATTTATTGAAGCTTTTTCTTTTGATGTATTTGGTGTTTCACTTTTGTTTGTCCCTGCCATTCATTCACCTATCATCTCCTCCCCTTTGCTGATGAGTAGCACCCCTAAGGGTGTGCAGTTTTGAACAGTCATTGCTATCATTGTGTATGCCTTCCTTCCTCAACCCCACATACAAGCCTACAAATTTTCTTGTGCTCCTAAACACAGGGAGGCTGGTGGGAGAGATATGCTGAGTGAGTACTCTATGTATTAAATTCCTCTGGTATTTCTGTAGAGTAGTTATTCTACATCTATTGCATAATTTCTTGGGGGATGGGGAGTTGAAGGATTGAACAGTTTTGGAGAAAGTGATTTCAATCATCTTGCTTTGACCCATGATTCCATGTTTTATACTTATGTATTGTCCACTGTGACTACCTCAAGATAAATATGTATTACTACTAATATTAATAGCAGTAGATGGAAAGGGAGTGATTACTTCATCTAGTCTGCATGTGTTGGTGATTTCAACCATAAACCCTATTACTAATGAAATTAATTCTGTTTGAAATCTGAAGGAGCCACCTGATTTATTTATCCAAACAGGCAAGGATGGACAAGAATATGGAGAAAGCACCAAAATATTCATTTCTCCTATATAAGTCATGAACAATAAACTTCTTTGGCTTCCCTTCCCTTCCCTTTAACACACTATGGTTCCCATCTCTACAGGTCTCTACATCCAGGTCAGGAAATTCAGGAAATAGCAAGGCAACTGACCTCTCATGAGGGTATATCTGGGACAACAGGGCTACATTCTCATGAAGAAAGGAAAGGAGAGGAGTCCAGACCTCTGCCCTTCTGTCTGTTGATTTTTTTCTGGGAAAGATTTGAAAGATTAACAGGTTATTGGTGCAAACTGACAAAAGAATCAGTCTGAAATTTTTATTATTCACTTAATTCTTTAATCTTGTAACCTTTTTACCTAACCTTGTTAATCCTCATCTTGTAAAGAATTATAAAGAGAAACATTAAGAAAAGACTCCTAGTGGTGTCCTGGAACAACGTGTTTCTAGAACTAAGAAGTAATAACTGGGAATGATGGCTCAGAGCTAATTGATTAATTAAAGAGATTTTGAATTTTAGTAATTAATGTGGAGTATCAGAACAAACCTCTTAATAACCACAGAACCCAAGATAAGGATGAATAGGGGAAATGGAACAGTAGGGGGTAGAAAGGGAGTGATCATTCTCCCAACTGTAATCCCCTGCTACTTAAATATCCATCCCTAATCTCTCTGATTTTGGCTAAATGGTTATGCTTGAACAAAAACTTTTTTATTTTATGTAATGAAAATAATTCATTTTACCTCCTGTGAACCTCTCTGTTTCCTGATTGGCCACCATCTCTTCCCATATCCATAGATCTGACAGGTAATTTTTTTTCCCATGCTCTCTTAATTTTCTTAGGATATCATCCTTTATGTCTGAATCATGTACCCATTTTGAGCTTGTCTTGCTTTCATGTGTGAAATGTTGGTCCAGGACTATTTTCCTAGGCTGTCCTGAGTTCCAGTTCCTCAGCTGAAGATGCCCTCCCTGGAGCCAGAGCACCTAGGTTTAAATTGTGCCTCTAGTGTAACCTCAGGCAAGACACTTTCTCTGGGCCTCATTTTCATCTCGTACAAAACAACGGGGTTTAACTAGAAGGCTTCCAAGGTCTCTGCAAGCTCTACATCTATAATCCTAAGATCACCAACTATATGTCCTATAGGCACCTCACTCACATTCAACATGCTAAGAAATGAACTTAAACCTTTTGCAAAACCTTTCTTCTGAATCTGTTTCTCAGGAACACCATTTTCATTCTAGTCATCCAGATTCAAAACTTTGGCATCATCTTTGTCTCCTCATTCTTCCTCACTCTGCACAGAAATTTTAAAAAATATTATTTATTTATTTTTAACATTCATTTTTAAAAAAGATTTGAGTTTTAAATCCTGTGGTCCCTCCCCCACCCATTGAGAAAGCAAGCAATATATGAATTATATTAGCCATGTTGCAAAAAAAAAAAGCAAGAAAAAAAATGAAAAAATTGTGCATTAATCTGTGCTCAGAATTCATCTTTAGAGATGGAGGACTTTTTTTTTTAAAGGCAATTGAGGCTAAGTGACTTGCCTGGGGTCACATGTGTTTGCTGTAAGACTGGATTTGAACTCAGGTTCTCCTGAGTTCGGTGCCGATGCTCTATCCACTGTGCCACCTACCTGCCCTGATGGATGACATTTTTTATCATGAGTCCTCCTGATATTTTCTTTTCTCCATATACGGGGAAAAAGTCTCTTCAACAAATCTTTGTACATGAACTCAAGGTCCTTCCCCATTCAGGTCGTCATCCTTTGGACATTTCCCATCCTATCCATGTTCTTTTTAAATGTGGCACCCAGTATGAAACACAATACTCCAGATGAGGTCTGATAAGGCAGAACACTATGGAATTATCATTTCCCTATTCCTGGATAGGTAGCCATTTCTTCTAATAAGATTCTAATTCCAGGACTTCATAGAATTTCTGCAGCTGCTGTTGGCTATGAGTTTGGTGTTAATGTTAATGAATAAACGGCGTCCACTAAAAGGAGGAAAGTATTTATGGTACTATAGATTTCATGTGTTATGAAAAACGAATATTGTCTGAAATAATTTTTTTTAATTGAAATATTAGCACAAAAGGCCATAGAATTCAAGCAAATTACTAGTGAGAAAAAATGTTTTTCATGTTAGCAAGTTCATTTTGTGTACTGCATTTTATGGATTATCCCATAGTTATTATGTTAGGAAAAGTGCATATTATCAGAATTAATGTTTTATTATAAAGAACTGTATGCATAAAGGTGTATTTTCAGCAATCCCTAGAGAAAGATTACAGTTTTTGGTGGTTGTGTGAGCCTAATCCCCTATTTCCTGTAGGTTCAATAAACCAACATTTGCATTTTTGACATTCATGCCACTTTCTAGGAACATTATCCCCACAAAAGTTGAGGATGGATTGTATTGCAACATAGAACAGTAGATAGGAAACTAAGGATCAAAAAAATGAAATAATTTTCTCCAAGACGCATGACTGGCAGGGGCAGAATAAACGAGGACATGAACCCAGGTCACTGGATTCCAAATACATGAATAGGTGAATTGTCATTATTCAAGATGTTCTCATTATTTCGTTATCTAACACTGCATAACAGAGTGCTTTAAACATGGTGTGAACTTACTAAATGCTGAACTGAAGTCTCCCAAATCAAGGTAGAAAGGATATTTACCTGACGCCTTCTTAGAACACTGATCTTCCACAGACTAAAAGGCAGAATTATCCAGACTATGGGTGAATTGATTGTAAAGCAAATGACAACACTTTCAAAGCTTTGGGATGCTTAATTACCTTAGTTCTGTACTTGGTGATAGAAATAAAAACTTGAACAGGAGAGTAAAACTTGATTTGTTGAAAATTATCCTAGAATTAAAGTGAATTTTATCCTAGATAATTCTGTCCTAGAATTAAAGGGAATTTCATTTCTCCCTCTTTTTCAGATATGTGGTGACATATTTTAGGTTATCTACAGTAAGAATAAACTTGATAATGGTAGAGAAGACTTTTATCCCATAAAACTTTTTAGTAGTGCATGTAATATTAGCTCTGACTAATTGCCTGGTGAGCTCCCTTTTCAGTCAGACAAAATCTTATTTAATGCAACTAAAGAAATAGCTTTTAAAGGATTTCTCTGCTTGTTAATCTTTGTTTACAAAATCCTCTGGCTGAAAGAGAAAGAAAGAGAAAGTCTGTTCCCTGCCTCTAGGCAGGGCCAAATCATTTGGAAAATATAATTGCCTTTTTTCTCAACAATCTCCTGAAAAGCAGGCATTCAAGTGATAACCTATTCTAGTATCTCACAGTCCTTAGGGAGTTTCCCTTCATTTTTCTGCTGTTTGTGCCTACTTACCTTGGACACAAAGAAGACTGGAAAAACATAAATTTTTTTTTCTAATATTGCAAAAATCTTGTTTTTTTCCTTTTGCTAAACGACTTTCTTTTCAGAGAATAAGAGAATATTTATCTTGAAATTTATGGTGGAAAGGTTAAAAAATTATCCTCCCCCCCCTATATTTTAGGAAAAAAGCAGGGAGAAAAAACAAAAACAAACCAAAACTAAAGGGAAATTGTGACTTTCCACAAATCTATTATTTATGTGAATGATCAATGTTTATTCTTTGGATGGCAACTTAATTCAATTTTTTTTCCTTAGGTGTACTTTGACCAGTTTAAAGAAGCACTAATACTTGTTTTATCCAGAACTCTCTCCTTTGAAGAGCACTTGAAAGAACCAGGTGGGATTTTTTTTCCTTTTCTTATTCTACATTTCCTTTAACAATGTTTAACAAATGAATAATTTGTGGAAGTTAAAGCATACCATTAAAGGAGTTTAAGTTTGAAAGGCATCTGCCTTTCAAAGACTGGGGTTATTTTCAACTTCACAGTCTTGTAGGTATTGAACACTAACAGAACACTTTTCTAGTGTTTCATTTTATGAGGGAAGAAATAATTGATTTTTTTCCTTAAGTAACAAATCAGATGGTATGGCAAATAACTCACTCTTGGAGTGGAGTTGAAGGGGCTAGAAGAGTGCTGCATTTCCCATTGTCAAAAACCAGTCATTCAATAGAGTTATCTCTTCCATAGTAGAATTTTCCCCATCATGGTTTTAATATATTACGGATTGGCATAAGAAATTAAATGGGAATTTTGGAAATTTTTCAGAAGTCACAGACAGAACAAAAGTCAGCAGACAACACAGAGTCTATGACCAAATAATTAATCCAAATTTTACAAAAAAGATACTGTAAACATCCCACAAAAGAAAAAGAAAAAGAAAAAATTCAGATTTCTCTGGTACGAAAGGAGGGCCAAAAATTTTATGCAGGTGCTGCACCATTAACTCTTGCAATATGGAAGGGATAATTGTACTGTCGTGTAAGTCAAAAGAGACTTTACGTATTTAAACAAGGAGAAATAGAGTCAGAATGCTCTGAGCACTATTCTAATTCTACATGATGCAACTTTACATTTTCTAGAATTAAAGAGAGGAATGGATTAATTAATAGTGGGAAAATATCAAGGATGTTGAGGTTTCTACATTTATATTCTTAAATTTTGATATCTCTTTTGTATTCTAACACATTTCACCTCAAGTGTTTTTAAAATTTCATTAAAATGTCTTTGTCGTGTAAGTTCTAACTGTCAATATTGAGTTGATCTTCTTCAGCATACACTGGGCAAATGGAATTATTTTTAGAACATCCTATGAGGATGAGCTATTAGAAATGCTTCTAAAGGGAAACTAACCAACAATGAGATGATTTTATTTACTTAAGATTTATGTTCTGAGGAACAGATAAACCTTAAATAATACTCAGAGAAATATTTGGAGAGTGGATTTTTTTGTATTAAAAATATTTTCTGAGTAGTTTTTCAACTGCAAGTAAAACAAAGGGGATGCTTTTCTTTTCACGTGTCCCTGATACTTGTTACATTTGATTGTGCCCTATAAATCCCCTTGAAATTAAAGTGAGCAGAAATATTTTGTTATTTTTCTTTTAGGAGTACATTAAGAAATAAAGATTAGCTTTGCCATTCCCCTTTCTATTGCTACTATTTTATAGCATTCGGATGTGAGGAGGAAACATCATTACAAATTCTGAAGGTGGTAATCTATGGAAGGTTATTACTTTCTGTAGATTTTACTTGTATTACTTTTCTTAGACAATACAGTTATCATAAGTTCCCATTTCAGGAAAGAAGAGTTCAGGTGTTCTTAGCTGTCCCCTTTTGATGAATGTTTCTTGCCTGCTCTCTAAATATAAGTGCAAGATCTGAGAACTTTGTATAGTTGGCGTAATGAAGTGGAAATTGACTGAGGCAACTAGGATTTAAAATTACTCTTTTCTACTTACTAGCTGTGTGACCATGGACAAGGGTCTTTCACTTCCCTGGACTTCAATTCCCTCATCTGTAAAATGGATGGCAGCTAGGTGGTACAGTAGATATAGAGTGCTAGGCCTAAAATCAGGAAGAGTAATCCTCCTGGGTTCAAATCTGGCCTCAGACATTGATTAACTGTGTGACCCTGGGCAAGTCACTTAACTCTGTTTGCCTTAGTTTCTTCATCTGCAAAATGAGCTGGGGAAGGAAATTGCAAACCACTCCAGTACTTTGCCAAGAAAACTTCAAATAGGGTTATGAAGAGACTGATATAACTGAAATGACTGAACAACAATAATAACAACAAAATGAATGGGTAGGCAGGGGGATTGGGCCTTAAACTAAATGACCTTGAAAGCCCTTCACAATTCTAACATGTTCTGATTCTAATTATTTTAAATTCTCTAAATTTTTCCACCTGTAAACTGAGAGTGGTTATATCTGTCATACATGTTGCTGTGAGGCTTTGGTTTGTAGTAGAATGCTTTTTTGGACTTATAAAAACCTGATGGCACTCATTAGCTGCGTAACTGTGGACAAGTCATTTATATTCTCCGATCCTCAATTTCATTTTTAGTAAGAGAGAAATAATAGAACATATAGTTCCGCCTGTTTGCTGTGAAAAGTAAGTGCTTACTATGCACTGTATTAAGCACTGGGGATCCAAAAAAGAGGCAAAAACAGTCTCAGCCCTCAAGGAGCCCTCAATGGAGAGGACAACATGCAAATAAACATATACAAAGCAAGCTATGTTTTATATCACTGCTTGTCATGTACTCTACATTTCAGTCAAGCATACTTACCTGCTCTTGCCTCTAATTGTCATTCCATCTATCTTTTCTGTGATTTTGCACAAGCTGTCCCACATTGTTGGAATAAACTCCTTCCTCACCTTTGTGTCTTAGAATCCTTAGTTTCTTTCAAGCTTTTGCTCAGGTGCTACTTCCTATTGGAAAACCTTCTTAGTGTCTCTTACCTCTCTTCTCCTAGATGCTAGTGTTTTCTCCCTCCCTTTCATTTGCTGATCTATGTACATGTTGTATTGCCCCAGTAAAATGTAATCTTGTTTACTGATGAACCGAACCATTTCTGTTTTGTCTTGTATCCCTTTGCTGTACTTAAATGTTTGTTGAGTTCAATGCTAAAGATGAGTTCGAAAGGAGATTTAGACTGGAGACAAGAACATGTATCTCCTTTCCAACATTAAAATGATGAGAGCCTAAGCTAGGATGTTGGCTGTGGAATTAAAAAGGAGGTGAATGTGAGGAAGATTATGAGAGAGATAGAAGAATCAACACAACTGGACAATCAGTCTATAAATGTAGGAGAAAGAAAGGGGTTGTGTAAGAGAAAGAAAAATCAAAGATGTCTCCAGTGTTTTGATCCTGGACATTTTGGAGCAATGAAATGGTGTTATCAACTCTTCCAAAGAAACTATGCGATGACTGCTTATTCAAGCTCCATTTTGATGATGAAAAAGATGTAGTTTTTTTTTTCCCATAAAGTCTCCTCTGGCCAATCATTTTCATTTTTATTATACGCTCACATGATTCATCAATAATTCCCATGTCTGAATTTAGACATGTGTAGTTAGGGTTGTTGCAGTCAAATAATAAATTATGTTATTCTTCAGAGGTTCAGTTTGACTATTTTGACAAAAAGAAAAGTAGAATCCAGGAATTCCCTTTCTTCTGTACTTTGTAATTCCTTGCATAATTAAGCTATGGGATATTTTACTTTCTTAAATACTGTGTAATTTTCAGGTCATCCACCAAATTAATAAAGTCAATCTATATCAAAGTTGTCACTTGTGTAGAGCGAATTATTTATCTTTTAGAACTATCCCTTACAGAAGAAGCTTCACTTTTTCCTGTTATTAACTATGAGGATAGTGTAGGTAAGTATTTCTGAAACATATCAAATGAAAATGTCAGATTTGAAAGTATAAATTGTAGGGAGCATCTCTTTCTTTTGTCTAATGATAAAATTCAAACTAAGGAAGAACAAAGTATGGGGTTTTCCTTTAACCCTGTTGCCCAGTGCTTACATTATTTTTCAACTTTTGATTGCTTAATGAGAACCTCAGGTCATATGTAGTGTAAATGATTAGAATCCATTCTGTTTCTTTTTCTGGTATTGTACTTGTCTGATATTTCAGAAAGTGACATTATTGATAAAAGACTTGTAAGAGTGTTTTTTAAAAATAATTGGTGTGTGAGCTAACTTTACATTGCTGATAAAATGTTTATTTAATGTTCAATTTTCAGTGCTTCTCTTTATGTGACTTTAGCACCCCCTCATGAAATTCCAACTTAGTTTAGTGTTCGGAAGAACAGAAATGGTCCCTTCTTTCCTAATTTGAATTCTGTATTTTTTTCCCCTTTCGTCAAACTCAGTATCATATTCCGCCATCTATATACAAGTGTATATTCAAGATGAGCTAAGTCATTCGGAACTGGAAGCCTGTATTCTCTCTGTGTGTAATGTTATGAACACATTCACTTCCTTCACGATTCCAACAGTTTTTTAAAAGTTTGTCAGATTTATCAGGTTTGTTTGTCAGGTAGAAGGAATCATACTGATACAGTGTCTATCATTCAGTGGTACTTCAATTTTGTTTCCTTGCTCAGATTGCTTGCCAGAAGTTCAGCCCAAATATATCAAAGATGGAAAATGCTATGGCCGAAGGTCTTTGCCTGAGTTTCAGGAACTTTTGGGGGAGTTTGCTGAAGTGAAAGTGCTTGAATCACTGAATGAAGAAGCTCAGTCTTCACTTACCACTGCCAGTGACTACAATGAGGTAAAAAATAAAAATAAAAAAAGTGATGAGACTGAAAAAAATGTCCGCATATTTATCTTGATCAACATTTAGGCACCAAGGTAGCATTATTCTGCAAAAAGAAAAGAGTTTTTCTTGTTAACTTATTGACATTTTAAAACTGTATCTCAGGCTGACTTGCTATCAATCAGTTTGAGGATTTTTTACCTAATCTTTAGTTATTTTAAAATCCTTATGCACAGTTGTAAATGTTAGTTGCATGGAGTTTAACGTCATGACTATATCTTCGTGAAGGTACGTATTTTCTCCTTGCTTCAGCAATTTTTAGTTATATAAAATATCAACCTCTGAGAAACATGAAGCAGTATTTATGAAAACTGGAAAATATAAGCTTATGTTTAGAATTTTTTAATAACCTGAATCATAATTTAAAAGAAAACCATTGTCTTTTGTATTAAGAAAAACAGTGTTAATCTTAGATTCTTGTTCAAATGTTAATCAATGGGAACTTTTCTGAGATTGTACTTTCTTATTCAGTTGTTTCAGTCATGTCTGACCCTTTGTGACCTATTTGGGGTTTTCTTGACAAAGACACTGGAATTATTTGCCATTTCCTTCTCCAGTAGATCCATTTATGTCACGCAATCAGAAGTTAAGTAACTTGCTGTAATCGAAAGGATTAAGTACTTCGCAGATTCAATTTAGGTTCGGATCTCAGGATATAATGACAAGTACTCAAGATAAACTTAACAAATAATCACATTTATTTTACAATGATTAATAATGATTAAAAACCACACAAGCAATAAAGATAAGAATAACATTCAATGCAATAAGTAATAATCAATATAAAGGAAAGTAGTAATAAGAAAAGAAAGGATACACACTCACTGACCAGGTGAGCTCAAATATATCTAATTGACCGGGGAGACTGGAGAGCGGCCAAAAGGTCTGGTCAGGGAGGCAATGGGGAGCGTCCTACCCTGGGAAACAGCGAAGGCTGTGCACGTGATTCGCCTCTGGCAGAGAGTCGGCATCCCTATCTCAGCATCAAAGTACTCCAAAATCTCCTTTTCCAATGACCCTGTTATCTCCATGTCAACTAGGGAAAGACAATCTTGATACTTTGTTTTGTGTACATCTCCTTCGTGAACGCTCATGTCCAGGACACGCACACATCTCTAACAAAAGCTGGGAGTTGGTTAGAGCCCCAAATACCTGTTTGTTGTGTAAGTCTTCAAGGAGTGATCAATTCCTTGGACAGTTACACACCTTTCTCAAGAAAAACGTTCCTTGAGATAATTTGCTTTCCCAGGTAACATAGCTTGTTGATTATTTAATGTTTCATCTCCATGGTCAGCTCCAGCCATGCGTGGTAACTCCCATCTATCTTTATGTCAGGTCATGAGGCAGTTACACCATTAGGTCATAAGATGGTTACGCAGGGGGCTAGGGAGGATCTATCTTCCTCAGTTTCCCTTACATTTGCATAGGGTTACACAGCTGGGAAGTGTCTGAGGCTATAGTTGAACCTAGGTCTTTCTGACTCCAGGCCTCGTGTTCTATCTCATGAGCTACCAGATGCCTTGAAATTGTAGTATTTCTCTACTAAGTCACTGATATCCAGACCCAATTTAGCTTTTTAATTAGATAGTCCTGTCACATGCAAAGATCCTCTTTCCCCCTTCTACTTCACCTCATACATTGTATACCACCCACAGAACTGAAGAAACAATGTTCTTTATTCTTTCTATACCAATCATTTGGGACCAGCCTAGTCATAGAAAATAATTGAAAGTTGAACACTGTGCAGGTTTGAAATGTTTCTGGCAAATATCTGCTCTGCCTGGAATGGCAAAATATTTTAGCTACTAATATCAGAATAAACTTGTAAAGGAAAATTGCCTTTCGACTTTGGTGGGGGTGGTATATGGTAATTTTGTTTGTGTGTGTGCCTGCTTAAGCAAGGTTTATGTCATTAAAAACTGTTCTCTGTTTAGTCATGCCATTGTCTTTGAATATGCTTCTTGTTACTGCATTATTTATTTGATGATCTTCTACCTTTCTTCCTTTTATTTGCTTTTCATATTTTTTTTAAAGTTTCTTTCCCTTTTCATTTTCTGACCACTTCTCCCATTATTTTCATGCTCTCATAACAATTCCTTTTTTTTTTTAATTTTTAGGCAACTGGGGTTAAGTGACTTGCCCAGGGTCACACAGCTAGTGTGTCAAGTGTTTTGTCTGAGACCGGATTTGAACTCAGGTCCTTCTGACTTCAGGGCCGGTGCTCTATTTGCTACGCCACCTAGCTGCCATCGCCATTCCTTCTAGTACATTTTGTCCACTGTGCTACTTCCTGCCCAATTTATAGAGCAAGAAAAAAATAATAACAAAAGTCATCTGGAGGAACAAAAGGTCAAGAATATCAAGGGAATCTTTGAAAAAAAGTGTGAAGAAGGATGGCCTAGTCGTACTAGATCTCAAACTATACTACCAGTCCAAAATCTTCAAAATTAGTACTGGGTAAGAAATTGGAAGGTTGATTAGTAGAACAGAATAGGTACCCTATATAAAGAAGCAAATGAAGTAGCCTAGTTTGACCACCCCAAAGATCCCAGCTATTGGTCTAAGACCTCATTATTCAATAAAACTCTTGGGAAAAATCAGAAAGCAATCTGGCTGAAACTAGGTATAGACTAACTTCTCACACCTTTAACCAAGACAAGCTCCAAATGGGTGCATGATTTTGATATAAAAGGTGACATTATAAACAAATTACAGGAATGTGGAAGAAATTATTTTTAAGACATATGGCTATGGAAGAGTTTATGACCAAATAAGAGATAGAGAGGTTCACAGGAAATAAAATGGACCATTTTTATTGCATAAAATGAAAAAGGTTTACACCAACAGTATCAGTGCAGCTAAAATGAGAAGCAAGAACTGAAGAACTTTTTTTTCAATAAATTTTTTCTGATAAAAGTTTCATTTCTGATATAGGTAACTGATTCAAATATATCAGAACCATTTCCCAACTGATAAATGATCAGAACATAAGAATAGATCATTTTCAGTGGATAAAATCCAAGCTATATTAAAAAATCTAAATAATTAGATGAATGAAAATCAAAGCAACTCTGAGGTACCATTTTATCACTCATCAGATTGACAAAATTGACAAAATTGGAAAATAACAAATGCAAGGGCTGTGGGGGAAAAAAGGTAAATTAAAACATGTTGGGGGCAGCCAGGTGGCGCAGTGGACAGAGCACTGGCCCTGAAGTCAGGAGGACCTGAGTTCAAATCCAGCCTCAGACCAAATACTTGACACTCACTATCTGTGTGACCCTGGGCAAGTCACTTAACCCCGATTGCTTCACCCCCCAAAAAAAAACCCCAAAAGACAAAACATGTTGGTGAGGCTGTGAACTGGTCTAGCCATTGTATGAAAGAATTTGCAACTATGCTTAAAAAACTATTAAAGCGTGCATACCTTTTGACCCAATGATGCCACTATATCAATGATAACCTATACTCCAAAGATTTTATATATATGTATGTGTGTGTGTACACACACACACACACACACACACACACACACACACCCCCTATGAAAATGTCCTATGTGTATAAAATTTTTATAGCAGCTCTTTTTGTGGAGGCAAAGAATTGGAGCCTGAGCAGGAGTCCATCATTTGGGGAATGGCTGATCAAATTTTACATACTGCATGAAGGTGATTAGTTATTGTTAAGATATGATGATGGAGTTCATGTCAGAAAAATCTGTGAAGACCTATATGAACTAATGCAAAGGGAAGTAAGCAGAATCAGAGAACCGTGAAAACAATATCAAAAATATTGTACAGCCAATGAATCTGAAAGGCTTGGGAACTTCAATTAACACAATGACCAATGAAAATTGTCTTGATTGAAGTATATTTTCTTTTTTCTTCCTTTGTACATGGCTAATGTGGGAATTTTGTATCCTTCAACTTTGCTGAAGTTATTACTTATTTCTATTAATGTTTTAGTTGACACCCAGGGTTCTCTAAGTTTACTTTCATATCATAGGCAAAAAAGCAGTAATTTTGTTTCTTCTTTGCATATGCTTATTCCCTCGATTTCTTTTTCATGACTTATTGCTATAGTAGTTGTGTTAATGGGTATCCTTGCCTTCCTCCCTTACTGGAAAAGCCTGTTATTTTTCTCTTTATTATATGTAAATATAATGTTTGCTTTTAGAATTATATATTATTTGCCACTATTTCATTCTTTTTTAAAAAATTAGCTCCTAGTTCTTTGATCTACCATTTCCTCTGATTGTTTTTTGGTCTCTAGTTACTTTTCATTTTACTTTATATAATTTAATCTCTAGTTACTTTTTTAATTCTTAAAGGTCATTATCAAATATGCTTTTTAATTGAATCATAATCAGTAAATGATGTGTTTAGTAATTCAGCTTTCCTACATTTTTTGTGAGGATTTTATGTCACAGTAAGTTTTTATAAAGTTGCTATGTATAACTGAGAAGCATGTAAATTCCTTTTTATTTCAATTTAGTAATTGCAGGAAATATTTCACCTCTAAATGATCTGAAATTCTATTCATGTCATTAACTTGTTTCTTATTTATCTTTTGGTTAGATTTTCCTAAGTTTAGGTTTAGGTTCCTTATTCTCATAAATTTATATTTACATATAAATTATAATTTCTAATTTATTTATTCTTATAAATTTGCTATTATTAATTTGCTTTAATTAACTTTTCTTAAATTTTTCTTAAAAATATTTGAATACTATTCTATTAAGCACATATATTAAACATTGATGTTGTTTTATTATTTATAGTGTCTTTATATATAATGTACTTTCTTTACTTGTCTCTTTTTCATGTTTGTATTTTCTGCCACCTTATCTGAAATCACAATTGCTATCTTTACCTACTTTTTTTAAGTTCAATTGATAAATAATGAATTTTGTTCCAGCTCTTCATTTTAACTCTCTGTGAATCTTTGGGTTTTAAGTGTTTCTTTTAAATAATATTATTATCAGATTCTGCTTTATAACCCTTCCTTGTCCCTGACTCTCTTATTATCCTTTTATGTGTAACATATTCCTATATCAAAATCTCTATATGTGGATATATATAAGGATATAGTTATGTTCAGTCTTCCTTTTTCAGATTCAGATGAAAAAGAGGTTCTTTGAATGCCTGTTTCCCCCACCCTTTCCTCCATTTTTGAATATTCTTCATCTTGTGTATCTTCATTACATGACAATGATTTCCATCCCCTTCTTCCTCTTTCCTTCCTCAATATATTCTTCTGTCCTCCCATTTTTGTCTTCTCCTAAGACCATAAACAGAATAAAACCATCTACAGATTCTTTGTTATCTTTACCTTTCTCTTTGACTCTTTAAGATATTAGAATTTTGAAAAGACATTTATTTCTTATCTCCCATTAGCAAGCAAACAATTCATCTTTACATATTCCCTTTTAGTTTAACAAAGGTGTTTGTACCTTTCAATATTTCTCTTGGCCTCTGTTTCTGTTTCAAAATATTACTGAGTTCCGTATTTTCATCAAGAATGCTTAGAAATCTTCAGTTCCTTTTAAGGTCCATTTTCCCCACTGTAGGATTAAATTTGGTTTGACTGGATAGGTTGTCCTTGGTTTTAAACCTTTATCCCTTGCCTTTTGGAATGTCATATTCCTAACTCTCCTCTTTTTTTTGATATGGAAACTGGTAAGTCTTTTTTTTTTTTTAAGATTCATTAATTTATTTATTTTTAGTTTTCAACATTCACTTGCACATGATTTTGAGTTCCAAATTTTATCCTCAGCCCCAAGACAGCGTGCATTCTGAATACCCTTTCCCCTAAACTGCCCTCCCTTCTATCTCCCCCCCACCCCTCTTCTCTTATCCCCTTCCTCTTCTATTTTCCTGTAGGGCTGGGTAGATTTCCATACCCCATTGCCTGTATATCTTATTTTCCAAAACTGCTAAGTCTTATGTGCTCCTTATTTTGGCTCCTAATCCTCTAACTCTTTTTTGACTGCTTGTAGTATATTTTCTTTTTTTTACTTGGAAGTTCTGGATTTTGGCTATGATATTATTGAGAGTTTTCACTTTACGGTTATTTTTTTCCAGTAGTTTCTTTGTGAATTCTTTCTATTTTCACTAAGATTTCTGGGCAGTTTTCATTTATAACTTCTGGGAATATAGTATTTTAACTTTTTAAATCATGATTTTAAGATAACCCAATAGTTCTTAAATTATCTCTCCTTAATTTATTTTCCAAATCCTTGTTTTTTATTTAACAATTCTTTAATTTTTTCCCTTTTTTTCCCAATCTTTTTGAAATATTTCTTGGTGTCTTATTTGAATCATTGTTTTCTATTTGACCCATTCTGATTTTCAGGGCATTCATTTCTTGGGGAAAGTTTTCTGCCATCATTTCTAAGCTGTTAGTTTTTCTTGCCATTCTTTTCTCTATTTCTTTTCTATTCTGTACTTCTTGTTTAATGTCCTGCAGTCACTAGAGCCAGGACTTTTTCCCCCCTCATGCTTTCATCTTCTTGTATATTATTAGATTGTAAACTCCTTCTTTTTCTTTTTAAATTACTTTATTTACTTTTAGTTTTCAACATTCACTTCCACAAGATTTTGAGTTCCAAATTTTCTTCCCATCTCTGCCTTTCCCCCACTTCAAGACAGCATGCATTTTGAATACCCTTCCCCAGTCTGCCCTCCTTTCTATCCCCACTCCCTCCTTCTCTTATTCTCTTCCCCTTCTATTTTTCTGTAGCGCAGGATAGATTTCCATACCCCATTGCCTGTATATTTTATTTCCCAATTGCATGTGAAAACAACTTTTAACATTTGTTTTTAAAACTTTGACAAATTCTCACCTTTCCTTCCTCCCAACCCATACTCATTGAAAAGGCAAGCAATTTGATACAGGTTATATATGTGTAGTCATACTAAACATTTCCATAACAGTCATGTTGTGAAAAACTAACTATATTTCCCTTCATCCTATCCCCCCCATTTATTCTATTCTCTCCTATAACCTTGTCCCTTTTCAGAAGTGTTTGCTTCCGATTACCCCCTCCCCCAATCTGCCCTCCCTTCTACCATCCCACCTTCTCTGAGAACCAGGAGAATGTTGTTCACAGAAACAACCATGTTGTGCGATGACTAACTTTGATAGAATTAGATCTCAGCAATGCAAGGATCTAAGACATCTGCAAAAGTCTCATGATGGAAAATAATATCTGTATCCAAAGAAAGAACTATGGAATTTCAATGCAGATTGAAGCATACTATTTACTCTTTTTTTTTCTTCTGGTTGTGTGTTTTGATCTTCTTTGTCACCAAAGTAAGATTCTTTGGTCTGAGTTTTTTCCTACTGTTTGCTCATGTTCCCAGCCAATAACTTGACTTTTAAACTCTTTGTTAAGGTAAGGGTCTGCTTCCTGTGTGGAGGATGTACTATCCCAAGTTTCAGGGCTTTTGTGTAGCTGTTTTCAGAGATACTTCTAGGCATCTGTCAATTTTCAGTTCTTTCAAGGTGGCATGATCAAAGGTGAGGTGTTTACTCCTTTCCTGGCCTGTGCTGTGGTCTGTGAGTGACTACAGGTACTCTTTTCTCCCTTGGAACTGTGAGGAAGATTCCCTCTCCACTACAGCCACAGACTCCACCATGCCAACATTCCTCCTCACCCCAGGACTGCCACTGAGGACTGTGACCCAAATCCAAGCACAGGCAAAGCAAGAGAATCCTGCCTCAGCCCTAGTGAGATTCCTGTAATCCCCCTCTGATCAGCCACTCAATCCCCCACCATCTGTGTGGGCTAACCATTCTGGAAGCAGCCACCACCCCAGGGCTGTGCCAGGATTCAGGCTGGACTGAATTCCTTTCTCACCGAGGTTGACAGACCTTTCCTACTGACCTTCTAAGCTGTCTTTAGCATTTGTGGGTTGAGAAGTCAGGAAACCACCTCAGCTGCCTGTGATTCAGTCCCCTGAGGCCTGATACAGGTTTGCTGAGGCCTAGTCTTTACCTGTGCAGCCCATGCTGAATTGCATTCCTCACTTAGTCTGATGGCAGAAAACTTTGCCCAAGAAATAAATGCCCATCCAGGTTGTCTTGGTCTGGAAATTTGTTTCGCTCTGTCTTTTTGTGGCTTCAGCCGCCCTAGAATTTATTTAGAGCCATTTTTTATAGGTATTTGGAGGGGTTTGGGGGACAGCTCAAGTAAGTCACTGCTTTTACTCCACCATCTTGGCTCCACCCCAGATTGTAAGCTTCTTGAAGGCAGGGATTGTCTTTCTTTTTCTTTTGCCTGTTGTCTATTGAATTGAATTGTGTGGTAATTCTCCAAGGGTGTCTTTCAAATCAAGGTATTTCCTAATGGTATTCTGAGTTTTCCTTGATTTGCTCGTTTTATTTGACTTAGTATCAAGATTGGGGAACCTGTGATTTGATCATTCTCCATGAACTGAGTGGCTTGTTTAGGGCCTACCCCATCTTGAGTATGTGGGCCAGAATAGGCCCCCTCCTTCAAGTTAATGCAAGGCTCCTCTGCTGCTGGCCTGTGTCCCCCTTTTGCTACATGGCTCTGGAGTATCCCTGTCCCCTAAGATCTGCCTGGGATCTTATACTCTTGCTGCCAAGGCTCAGGATCTACATCCATGCAGGGTCCTGCCATAAGGTTATTGGACTGCTCCAGCTGGATATTGCCTAGGACCTTTCCCTGCAGTTGGGGTCAGGATCCAGTGCCATCCCAGACCCCACTTGGAGTACTTGGAAGCTGCTCTCTACAGCTGGATTCCTGCAGTCTCAATTTGTCTGGAGTACCCCATGTTGTTCTCTGAAGTTTGTCTCCTATGGCCATGGGTTGTGGGTTCGGTTTACCAGGCTTCAGAAACACTGGACTCAGCATGCAGTGCCATGCTAGATCTCCCCGAAAGCTAGCTTCTCTCAGCTTTCCACCTACCTTGATTTGTCTATCCTGGAATCTTCTTAAGACTCCTGGGTCCCTTTGAGTATTCCTGAGGTGAGTGGGAGAATCTATAGGTAACCTATAGGTAATTATTTCTTTTTAGAATGGTGCATTTCTAAGCACTGCAGAGGTCTTGGTAGATGTGGGTTCCTTTATGTCTTAGCACATGGCTATCTTCCCTTAGTACTTCTTTTATAATTTTAATGGCATAGTTCAAATAAAAGTTCTTCAAAAAAATTACTTATATTCACAAATACAGCCAAGGAGCCACTGAGCTTTTTGTAATTTTTTAATTCAAAATATGATATACTTCAGCTGTAAATTTTGACGAGTTTCACCTGCTTTCTAAGTACTTTTCTGTTGTTTAGGTGTTTTTGGGTTCAATAATTCTTCTCTTTGACAGATTTCCTGAGTCAAAAAGAGAAACAATAAATTGTTGAGCACCAAGAAAGTAATGTGTATAGAGTGAGATCATGGCAGCAAAGCATAAGCTTTAAGAAGTCCTGTTGAGCAGGAAACATTTCCACTATAACATGCCGGTGACAGATGAAGTGGTCACATCCTCCCCCCCCATTTATTTATTTATTTATTTATTTTTTGTCACTGTAACTTACAGAGACTTTATTTGGATGTAGAGAAAGGGTACATTTCACAAATTCCATTAGTGGAATTCTGAATCATTTTAGTTAATAAAGAATAAGACTTAGCTAGCTGTATTTTGCTACCAAAGGAGAAATATATTCAGTTAACCACAAATGATCATCAGTCAGAGGTGGGGTAAGAGTCTTCAGGTTTTGAGTCTTTTTTTTTTTTTACTGCACTTCTCCCAAACTGGTAACACTCAAAGTCATATTGGCAGTATGACAATAACTGAAATGTCACTCTCAATTTTCACAGAAGTGAGAAGGATTTAAAAAATATAATATTACTCACTGATATAATTTAATTTCATAGATAGAAATACAAGATCTGCATTACATAAATATTAGACCTGGAACTAAGCAGCTTGTCTCATGATTCCAATGATATCATAGGCTCTTAAGCTGTGAGGCATTTAATTTTAGATTGCTTTCAAAGATAATAGTGAAAATGAACTTAGCCTTTCAAAGTATATTGTGTTCTCAGTGAAACGGTAATAGATCATTTGGCAAATCTAATGGACACATTGTACTGTGGTGTCTGACATAAGTGCATGGTGTTTAAAACATAAAATATCAGTTAAAGGATTTCTTACAAAATTTAAATGTCTGATAAAATTCTGTTTGTAAATATTGATCTTGTTAATTTTTTTTCTCTTGACTTAAAAAAAACCTAAATCATATTGTAATTTTAAATAATAATTTTCATTTATGTAGCACTTTAAGGTTTTCTTCCCAGTGTTTTTCTTCTCAGCAGTTCTGTACAATAGAATGCAAGTATTATTTCTCCTATTTTATAAATCTTGAAACAGGCACCAAAAAGTTAAGCAATTTGCCCTGATCACCCAGCTGAACATGTTTTACATGGAATAAATCCAGTGTTTGAAGGAGAATTTGAACCCACGTCCATCTACTAATGCTGTGCCTTGAAGAAAGAAGGCAGTGTTGTGAGAAAGGAGAGAATGGTCCTGGTTAGGTGATCTTTTTCTGATTTCTTACGTCATTAAATTTTTTTCTTTTCTTTCCCAAATATGCAAGATTTTCTCCTTAGAAATGTCTTATTTGTACTCTCTCATTCCACAGTCTTCTTTCCTTAAAAAATTATGATTGAAGCAGTAATGCTAAGTATTAGCTCACCAGCAACAGCTCAACAAAAGATAGCTCCAGACTGTGCCCTAGTAGTGACTCGAATTGGCAAAATATCTCGAATGAACACGTAACTGTGGCAGGCCCAAAGCAGATGGTAGGGCGGGATAGATTGTTAATTTTGTACAGAATGAAGCTGTGGAAAGTGCATGACTGCAGAAAGGTTGCAGATGTTAATAAAGGTTCCAAGCTGGATTCCCAGAATTATTAATGCCCTGGACATCTGCTCTTCTGTTTCACTGTGTAGATCTATTCAAATAGTGTTTTCCAATCTCAAAATCTTTCTCTTCTTTATGGAGAACCCCTCCTGCGCATGATCCACCTACATCCAGCTGTAGAATAATCCCAGCTGGTTAAACAGCTGTTTAATGTGACATAGAGATAGATGGTCTGGAGATAATAGTCTCTCTGAAAAACTATGGCGGGCTTCTGTGGTAGACCTTTTCAGGCTGCCTGACCTTTGACCCTTTTACCTCTGCTTACAAAGAAACTGTTGTTGGCTGCACTTAACATAATAATGAGGAAGCTCAGAGCAAAGAGACTTGGCAGCTGGAGCAGCTGCTAGGAAGGCAGATTGGAGGACCAGAGGGGTCGGAGGTAGGAGGAGGTCAAGGACTGCCAGTACCTCAACTAAATTAGGAATTTTGTGTGTGTGTGTGTTGTGTGTGTGTGTGTGTGTGTGTGTGTGTGTGTGTGTGTGTGCTCTATTTCTTGTATTAAAAACTGACCATATTTCAGGCTTTTTCTCTGCCTGAAAGAACTTAGGAGCATACTCCCCCAACATGCATATGTTTACATATTTATAAGTTATATACAAGATATCCCCCATATCTTAGTGAAGGTTTGAGCAATTAATGACTTAATAGCTTTAATTGTACATGTACTTCTATACTAATAGTTCTATAAAACTTTCACAAAATATAAATTGAAAAAGCATGAGATGAAGATGAAAGAAACCTACTGTGACTGCCAGTCAATAAGGAGACACTATACTTTATTGAATATGGGAGTGACATGGTCAGTCTAGTATTTTAGGGAAATCTTTATGGCAGTTGAGTGGTGCTATCTAGGTGTCTTTCTCAACTCTTCACTCTGTCTCACCTCCCATATCCAATCCCTGTTGATCCTACCTTTCCAACATCTCTTGTATACATACATACATACATACATACATACATACATACATACATACATACATACATACATACATACATACATACGTACGTACATACATACGTACACATATACATATACATACATATATACATACATACATACACACATGCATACACACATACATACATACATACATACATACATACATACATACATACATACATATGTATATACACATATATCCCTTCTTTCCTATGTCGCTGCCACCACTCTGGTGCAGGCCTTCACCTCACACTTGGACTTTTTCAATGAGCTTCTGATAGGTCTCCTTGACTCATGTCTCTCTCCATTCCAGTCCATCCTCACTCAGTTACCAAAGTGTTCACCTTAGAGTGCATGTCAACCCCCCACACACCCCAAACGTAAATTTCAGTGCTTCCTTGTTACCTTTAGGATTAAATATAAAATCTTCACTTTGGTTTTTTGAAGTCCTTCATAGCCTGGTGCCTTCCCACCTTTCCATTCTTCTTACATTTTATTCCTCTCTATGTACTCTCTGATTCAATGACACAGGCCTCTTTGAAGTTATTTACTTCTCTACACTCCTCTTGACTATATGCATTTTCAGTGACTGTCCTCTAATTTCAATGCCTGGATTCCTCTCCTTCTTCCTCTGTACCTCCTGGTTCAATGGTCGTAGATAAGCCATCGTCACTTAAAATTCCATCTTTGAGCATGGTACTGCTCTTTAATAATTTTACCAATAATCAATTCATCATCACCCACAACCTTCTAACCAGTTTCCTTTCACTCTCCCTACTACCACCTTCCCACTGGAATTATTGGTTCCAGGCAGAAACAGATGAAAATATAATTAAGCCGTGAATGAGTTGAATCTTTATCTTACCCCCTAACATGACAGATGTTTCATCACTAACAATTCTGTTGTGCTTGCCTTCCATGTTATTAAAAGAACAGATTCTTTTTTAAAATTAATTTCTTTATTTTTAGTTTTCAAAGTTAACTTCCATAAGATTTCAAGTTCTAAATTTTCTCCTCCTCCCTCTCCTCGCCCCTCCCCAAGACAGCATGCAATCTGATATAAGCTCTACGTATACATTCCTATTAAACATATTTTCACATTAGTCATGTTGCAAAGAAGAATTAGAACCAATAGGAGGAACCACAAGAAAGAAGAAACAAAGCACAACAGAAGAAAAAAAAAGATCAAATACTATGCTTTGATCTGCATTCAGACTCCATAGTTCCTTCTCTGGATGTGTTTAGCATTTTCCATCATGAGACTTTTGGAGATGTCTCAGATACTTGCATTGCTGACAAGAGCTAAGTCTATCAGAGTCAGTTGTCACACAATGTGGCTGTTACTGTGTACAACATTCTCCTGGTTCTGTTCACTTTACTCAGCATCGGTCCATACAAATCTTTCCAGGTTTTTCTGAAGTCTGCCTACTCCTTATTTCTTACAGTACAATAGTATTACATTGCATTCATGTACCACAACTTGTCCAGCCATTCTCCAATTGATGCACATCTCCTTAATTCCTAATTCTGTGCTACCACAAAAAGAGCTGCTATAAATATTTTTGTACATGTGGGTCCTTTCCCCATTTTCATGATCTCTTTGGAATACAGACTTAGAAGTGGTATTGCTGGGTTAAAGGGTATGCACAGTTTTATAGCTCTTTGGGCATAGGTCCAAATTACTCTCCAGAAAGGTTGGATCAGTTCACAACTCCACCAACAATGCATTAGTGTTCCAATTTTCCCACATCTTCTCCAACATTTATTATTGTCCTGTTTCGTCATGTTAGCCAATCTGATAGGTGTGATGTGGTACCTCAGAGTTGTTTTGATTTGCATTTCTGTAATCAATAGTGATTTAGAGCATTTTTTCATATGACTATAGATAGCTTTAATTTCTTTATCTGAAAGCTTCCTATTCATATCCTTTGACCATTTATCAATCGGGGAATGACTTGTATTCTTACAAATTTGACTCAGTTCTCTAAATATTTTAGAAATGAGGTCTTTATCAGAGACACTGGCTGTAAAAAGAACAGATTCTTGCTGAAAACTATGGAGACATAATCTTTATATATAGACATAGTGCACATTTTAGTTTTTCTAGTGTATGTGAGAGCCAATATGGTTTTAAGCCTGTACCAAGAATTAGATAGTCTTAGGCTGGAAAATCAGATGCTATTAACGTATACTTCCCCAACAAGGGTATTCCGAATGTACCACCCAAAATCTAAGTGGTCATAGGGAAATGAGAACAATTTCCCTAGAGATTTCAAAATGAGTGCAACTATACATTTTTATCCTGCAATTGGTCAAATTTTATGCTGATTCCATTTCCATTAAATGGGGTTCTAGATACTGTGGATATGGATGTTAGGGAAAAGAAGAACAAGGAGCTAAGCTTGCTGCTACCATAGGAAAAGAAAGCTTCAGAAGAAATGTCCAGGTGTTTATACTTTACTCCCACTTCATTGTTTCAGATCTCTTTGTTTCTGTTGGATTCAATCACTTTTAAAAAGAAAAAGCAATCAGTTGTGCTGCAATCAATTGATAATCATTTATAAAACAATTACACGTGCCAGGGACTGAGCTAATTTCTAGAGATACAAAGAAAGGCAAAAACAGTCCCTATTGAAAGTAGAAAGCTGGGAAACAATCTTCATAGCAAGTGTCTCTGATAGGCCTCATTTCTCAACTGTATAGAGACCTGAGTCAAATTTACAAGAAGATAAGCCATTTTCCAATTGGTAAATGGTCAAAGGGTATGAATAGGCAGTTTTCAGATGAAGAAATCAAAGCTATCTATAGGCATATGAAGTACTCCAAATCACTTTTGATTAGTGAAATGCAAATTAAAGCAACTCTGAGATACCACCTCACACCTATCAGATTGGCTAATATGACAAAAAATGAAAATGATAAATGTTAGAGAGGATGTGGGAAAATTGGGACACTAATGCACTGTTGGTGGAGTTGTGAACAAATCCAACCATTCTGAAGAGTAATTTGGAACTATGCCCAAAGGGCAACCAAATCGTGCATAGTCTTAGGTCTGTATCCCAAAGAGATCATAAAAAGGGAAAAAAACCTACATGTACAAAAATATTTGTAGCAGCCCTTTTTGTGGTGGCAAAGTATTGGAAATTGAGGGGATGCCCATTAATTGGTGAATGACTGAACAAGCTGTGGTATATGAATGTAATGGAATAGTATTGCACAATAAGAAATGATGAACAGGCAGATTTCTAGAAAAACCTGGAAGGACTTGTACAAACTGATGGAAAATGAAATGAGCAGAACCAGGAAAACATTGTATACGGTATCAGCAACATTGTATGATGACCAACTATGAAGGACTCAGCTATTCTCAACAATACAATGATCCAAGACCTCATGAAGGAACGTGCTATCCATATCCAAATAAAGAACTGATGGACTCTGAATATAGATCAAAACATACTTTTTTCACTTAATTTATTCTTTTTCATGTTTTTTTCCCCTTTTGACCTATTTTTCTTTTGCAACTGTGACTGATATGTTTTCACCATAGCACATATATAACCTATATCAAATTGCCTACCATTTTTGGAAGAGTGAAGGGTAGGAAGAGTGTGAGAAAAATTTGGAACTCAAAATCTTTAAAAATAAATGCTAAAAATTGTCTTGACGTGTAATTGGAAAAAAAATACAATTGGAGAAAAACAGTCCCTACCTTCAAGTAGAGGAAAGTTTCCCCCCCTCCACAATCATTCAGTCTACAATCATTTTTTAATGTACCTATAATGTGCCAGGAACTGTGATAAGAACAAGGAAAGGCAAAAGCAAACAAAAAACCCCAAACAAAAAAAAGATAAGAAAGGAAAAAGAAAGTTCTTCAAAACTAAATAACATCACAAAAAACTGATGTTTTATGCAGTATACCACACCTGTATCTGCAGAGGAGTCTTCTCATATTTAGGGGTGGGGCAAATTTGATCCTTATAACTTTTTTTTTGGATCCTTATAACTTTAATGCATTTTTAATTTGTTTTGTTATTGTTCTTCCCATTTATATTTTTCTATTTTGTTGTTGTCCAGTCATTCAGTTGTGTCTGACTCTTTGTGACCTCTTGGACCATAGAACTCCAGGCCCTTGCTTCACCGTCTCTCAAAGTCTATTCAAACTCATGTTCATTGTTTCCATGATACTATCTAACCATCTCATCCTCTGCCGTACCCTTTTCCGTTTGCCTTCAATCTTTCCCAACATCAAGGTCTTTTCCAAAGAGTCTTGTCTTCTTGTTAGGTGGCCAAAGTATTTAAGCTTCAGCTTCAGTATGTGACCTTCCAGTGAATAGCCTGATTTAATTTCTTTATCTATTAACTGATTTGATCTCTTTGCTATCCAAGGATCCCTCCCCAAAATCTTATCTAGTACCACAATCGAAAGCATCGATTCTGCAACACTTAGCTTTCTTTATTGTCCCAACTCTCATAGCCATATGTTGCTACTGGAAAAAACACAGCTTTGACTATATGGATTATGTTGCCTTGTCAGCAAGGCATTGTCTTTGTTTAGTATGCCGTCCCGATTTGCCACAGCTTTCCTTCCAAGGAGCAAGCATCTTTCAATTTTCATGGTTGCAGTTGCCATCTGCAGTGATCTTTGAGTTCAAGAATATAAAATCTGACGCTGCTTCCATTTCTTCTCCCTGTATTTGCCAGGAAGTGATGGGACCAGTTGCCAAGATCTTAGTTTTTTTTCATGTTAATCTTCAAGTGAACTTTTACACTCTCTCTTTCACCCTCATGAAGAAGCTTGTTAATTCCTCTTCACTTTCTGCCATTAGAGTGGTATCATCTGCATATCTGAGATTGTTGATATTTCTCCCAGCAACCTTAATTCTGGCTTTTGATTCAACCAGCCTGGCATTTTGTATGATGTATTCTGTATATAAGTTAAATAAAAATGGTAATAATATACAGCCTTGTTGTACTCCTTTTCTAATCTTAAACCAGTCAGTTGTTCCATATTTGGATCTAACTATTGCTTCTTGAACCACATACAGGTTCCTCAGGAGACAGGTAAGATGGTCATTTCTTTGAGGATGTGCCACATTTTGTTGTGATCCACACAGTCAAAAGCTTTATTATAGTCAATGAAGCATAAGTAGATGTTTTTCTGGAACTTTCTTGCTTTCTCCATAATCCAGCAAATGGAGTTCCTCTGCCTCTTCAAAAACCAGCCTGCTCTTCTGGTAATTCTTGGTTTAGATATTGCTGAAGCCTAGATTGCAGAAACTTAAGCATAACCTTGCCAGCTTGTGAAATGAGTGTAGTTATTTGGTAATTTGAGCATTCCTTGGCATTGCCCTTCTTTAAGATTGGGATATAAAACTATCTTTTCCAGTGCAATGGCCACTATTGTGTTTAACAAATTTGCTGGCATATTGAGCGCAGCATTTTTAACAGTGTCCCCATTGTATATATTATATTCCCGGTTCTGTTTATTTTGTATCAGTTCATACGTCTTCTCATGTTTTTCTCTATTCATAATATTTATTGATTCTTAAGGAACATAGTAACATTACATTTCATTCACGTACCTCAGTGTGTTTAGACATTCCACATTTAATGGGCAATTACTCTCTTTTTATGTCTTTGTTACCCTGAAAAAGTCTGCTACAAATACTTTGATACAGGGGGGAGCTTTCTATCAGTAACCTCCTTTTGAGGTTTATCATCCAGCTATAAAATTTCTGTGTCAAAGAGAATTGGCATTTTAATCACTTTATTTACATAATTCCAAATTTATTTTTTATAATTGTTGTACCAATTGGCAGCTCTATCAACAACGCATTATTGTTCCTATCTTTCCAAAACCTCTCTGATACCAGTGATTGTCATCTTTTGTCATCATTGCCAATTTGCTGGGTGGCAGGTGGAACCTCAGGATTTTAACTCATTCATATTTCTCTTATTATTTAGTGATTTGGAGCATTCTTTCACATAATTGATAATTCTTTGAGAAATGGTTTATTCATATCTGTCGATTATTGGAGAATGGCTTTCGGTCTTATACATTTATTTTAGTTGTCTACATATCATGGATAGACTTTTATCAGACACATTTGATATAAAGATTTTTCCTTTATAATTCATCAAATCAAAATTACCTGTTATGAAATATTAATGAAGTCAACAGCTAAAATGTCCCAAAAGTTGTATCTATGTTGTGATTTTGTATTTTATATTCTCAGCCTGGAGAAAAAAAAAGTAAGCCCAATATATATGATTTCTTCAGTCTTAAATGACATACCAAGTATGGAAAATTTTTTTATCCAAAGTCTCTTGACCCATAATTTAAAAAAAATAAGGTTGTATAAATAAAAAGTCAGCTAATTGAATGTTTAAGTTTATGCTGCCCATTTTTTCCTTACATTTTGAGGGTACCAGTGGAATATTCTGATTGTCTACCTGTCATCTCTCACTACATGACCAGCTCATGTTCTCTTTCTATCATAAAATTTCCTGATGACTTCTTTTATACTCTTGTTCTTCCAAATTTCTCATCGTTTATATATTTCATCCTGTTCATACCTACCATGTATCTCTCCATTGTCTGCTATGTGATATTAATGTTTAGTTCTTCAGAGACTGTTATATTCCATGACTCAATGTTATTCATTCTCTTTTCATTTTTAGTATCACAAGACTCAGCATAGTGAAGAATATGAGGCTGAAGGTAAGAACAGAATATTTATTTTGACCAGAACTTTGTGCAAATGAGTTTATAGGAATAACCAAAAACACAACAAAACAAAATTTTGTGCTTGTGTGCTTGTAGGACTAAAGGTGTGAGTTCATTTGTACCCCATGAAGGAGGTTGGATCCAACTGTTTAGATTGGATATGTTTGCCTCCCTTTATAAAGGATGTTCTATGGTTTTTACAAATGATCAATCAGGTCAGTTAGTTGTGTGAGTATCTTGCTCTGAAAGGAAGTAGGATTGTTGGAACTAAACATGTTTTAATATGAAGGTTTTTTTTTACAGATAATTGGGGTTAAGTGAGTTGCCCAAGGTCACACAGCTAGTAAATGTCAAGTGTTTAGCCTGAGGCTGGATTTGAACTCAGGTCTTCCTGACTTCAGGGCCTGTGCTCTATCCACTGCGCTACCCAGCTGCCCCATTTAACATGAAGTTTTAAAATAATCGAACACAAAGTATGCCTAAATTTTGTATCAGCAGTATTCCTGGTTTCCAGTTAAATGCTTTCCCAAATATACTGTGAAGCCTTATCAATGAGTTAAATTTTTTGATATAACTGAGTTATAAGTACCAATAGGATGTCCAATGAACTTATCCCCTAGACACCTAGAAATTGAGGGCTAGACCTGAAGCTGTAGATTTAGGAGTCATATGCAAAGGAAGAAGAATTGAAGTTGTGGTAGTTTATGTACTAGAGATAAAATTTGAAACGTCTACATTCATGCCAAATCTACCCTTCCTCTTAACCCCCTTCTTTCTGTCAAGGAGATGTGATAATTAAAAAGTTCCAAGAGACCAAGTTTCTGGGTAAATTAAAATCAGTTTTAGTGACTACATCTAGAAAGCAATCAACAAGATAGGCTCATTGTCCCCTTGGTAGCCAAGGAACCTCATGGCTACTTCTTTAGGTTTTTATGCCTTTAGACAAGAGGTGGTCCATCAAACAGAAATCATTTCTAGTTGGTTAATGTGGTGGGAGGCAGGCTATATTAAAATAAAGGTCTTACAACAGTCAATGACTATAGTAATCTACTATTTGAGAAATCCAAAGATTCCAGCTTCTGGGATAAGAGCTCACTATTTAACAAAACCTCCTGGGAAAATTGGAGAATAGTATGGCAGAAATTAGGCATAGACCAACATCTTAAACCTTATGTCAAGATAAAGTCAAAATGGGTACATGATTTAGATATAAAGACTGATACTCTAAGCAAACTAGGAGAGCAAGGAATAGTTTACCTATCAGATCTATGGAGAAGGGAAGAATTTATGACTAAACAAGAGATAGAGAACAATATAAAATGCAAAATGGATGACTTTGATTACATCAAATTGAAAAGTTTTTGCACAAACAAAGCCAATACAATCAAGATTAGAAGGGAAGCAGAAAACTGGGAAACAATTTTTACAACCAGTGTCTCTGATAAGGGTCTCATTTCTAAAATATATAGAAAACTTAGTTAAATTTGTAAGAATACAAATCATTCCCCAATTGATAAATGGTCAAAGGATATGAATAGGCAGTTTTTAGAAGAAGAAATTAGAGCTACTATAGTCATATGAAAAAATGTTCTAAATCGCTATTGATTAGAGAAATGCAAATCAAAACAACTCTGAGGTACCACATCACACCTAATCAGGTTGGCTAACATGACAAAGGAGGACAATGATAAATGTTGGAGAAGATGTGGGAAAATTGGAACACTAATGCATTGTTGGTGGAGTTGTGAACTGATCAAACCGTTCTGGAGAGCAATTTGGAACTATGCCCAAAGGGCTATAAAATTGTGCATACTCTTTGGCCCAGCAATACCACTTCTACATCTGTATCCCAGAGATCATAAAAACAGGAAAAAGACCCATGTGCAAAAAAGTTTATAGTGGCCAAGAACCGGAAATTGAGGGGATGCCCACAATTGCGGGAATGGCTGAACAAGCTGTGGTATATGAATGGAATGGCATACAATTGTGCTATAAGAAATGATGAACAGACAGACATCAGAAAAACCAGGAAAGACGTATATGAACTGATGCTGACTGAAATGAGCAGAAACAGGAGAATATTATACGTAGTAACAGCCACATTGTGTGATGACTGACTTTGATAGACTTAGCTCTTCCTAGCAATGTAAGAATCTGAGACAACTCCAAACATCTCATGATGAAAATGCTATCCACATACAGAAAAAGAACCATGGAGTCTGAGTGCAGATGGAAGTATACTCTTTGCTTTCCTTTTCTTTTGTTGTTTTGTTTTATTTCTTCTTTCTTGTGGTTCCTCCCATTAGTTCTAATTGTTCTTCACATCATGACTAATGTGAAAATATGCTTAATATGAATGTATAAGTAGAGCCTATATCAGATTACATACCATCTTGGGGAGGGGCGAGGGGAGAGAGGGGGAGAAAATTTAAAACTCAAAATTTATGGAAGTGAATGTTGAAAACTATAAATAAATTATTTAAATTAAAAAAAAGGTTTTGGGATATGTAACCAGTGTCACCCTAATCTTAGTTAATAGAGACATCAATTTCCATATAAAACAGAAAAAGAGAGAGGGAATGAATACTTCCCCAGAACTGTCTGGAAAAACACAATGAGCACTAATACACCAATTAGCCCAAACTTAGAATTTCTTTTATTGTCTGATTAGATCTTGGCCTGAGGAAATCTCTAAGAGAGAGATTTTCCACACTGATTGATCTCTGGATGAGGAGGTAGAAAAGTGGAAAGACCTTGGTCCTAATACAACAATCAGTTATTAAATATAAGAGAGAAATATTCATTTCTCACAGAGACTAACATTCTTCTAGTCACTCAGATTCACAACCTTTGTGTCATCTCGGACTCTCTACAGTCCTTCATCCCATATATCCATTAAGTTGTCAGATCTTGTTATTTCTGCTTCCATAACTTCTCTTGAATTTAAACAGATGAGGTAATATTTTGCTTACCACTATGCTCAGTACATAGTAGTTGTTTAACAAATGCTTGTTCTGTCCCCTTTTTTTCAATTTATACAACCATCATTCAAGCCATTATCACTTCTTGTTTAAACTATGGCAAGAGTCTCTTAATTAGTCTCTTCCTTTTCCAGTCCATCCTTCACACAGCTGCCAAACTGATCCTAAGGCACTGGCTGTCCTCTCTGGCTGCAATTCACTAACTCTGCATCACTGCCTCTCACATTTCTTAGTTTCTTTTAAGACCCATCTGAGGTGCTGCCTTCTACATAAACGTAACTGTAAAATCCTGCACTTAGATTAAAAAATCAGCCTCACGGTTATAAAATAAAGGAGATGTGACTAGATGATAATTTGGCTGAGAAACAAAAATGGAGCTTTTCATGGTCTGAAAGTTCAACATAGGTCAGCAGCATGATATGGCAGCCAAAAAGTTAGTATCACCTTAGGCATAAGAGTCATAGTGTTTAGAACGAGGAAGGTGATGCTTTACGTTCACATCATATCTAGTATATTGTGTTCACTTCTGGGTGCAACATATTAGAAAGGACAATGAAAACTACTGAGTAGCTGGAGGAGGAAAATGAGGATTATCAAGGCTGTGGCATTGTTGGATTGCTTGAAAGGCCTAGGGATGGAGAAGAGAAGACTTAGGGAAGACCATGATAACCATCTTCAGGTACAATCATGTGGAAAGGAGGATTAGAATTTCTCTACCTGAAGCCAAAAGGCAATAAGTAGAAGTTGCAGAGAAATAGAATTTGCCTCACTGAAAAAACTTGATAGTTAAGAATTAAGCAAATGTGGAGAGGGCTGCCTTGCCCAGTAGTCTTGAAGTGATATTTATTTGGGGACATTGTAGAGAAGGTTCTTGATTAGATACAGGTTGGACCAGATGATCACTAAAGTCCTTTTTAACTCTTTGAAAATATAACTCTTGATGGAAGGAGACATGGAGAAAAGGTGGCACAATAGCTAGTGTGAATGATATGTCAAAAGAAAAAAATTATTTCCATTAATAGAATCTGTAGACTCTTAGAGCTGGATAAAACCTAAAATATCAACTGCCACCCACTTTATAGAAGAGGAAACTAAGACTCAGAATGCAAGTGACTTTCTAAAGGTGATAGGTGACAGAACTGGAACTAGAATTAGTCTCTTCTCATTCCCAGTCCAACAGTGTATGACATAGAGCTTTTCTCAAACGTTGTGAACTAACAGAGCCCCCATGTGATAGGATGTGTCCATTACTGCTTAATTATAAAGAATACCGTTTATCATTTTCAAAAAATTTAATGTTTCTCATTATATAACCATCATTTTAACAAGACAGAAGACAGTGTTCTATAAACCTGTTTATTTATTTATTTACTTTTGGTGAGGCATTGGGGTTAAATGACTTGCCCAGGGTCACACAGCTAGTAAGTGTTACGTGTCTGAGGCAGGATTTGAACTCGGGTCCTCCTGAATCCAGGGCCGGTGCTCTATCCACTGTGCCACCTTGCTGCCCCCTAAACGTGTTTATCTATTGAGATGTAACACCTTAAATTTGGAACATAAGACAACTTTTGATTAAAGCTTAGAATAAGTTAAACATCAGTTGCCAACTAGATAACAGGGTAATTCAATAGTAGGGACCCATTTACAACCCACTTTGTAACTTGTCCTTGGTTAACCAGTAAATTTAAATAAACTGTTCTCCTTTGCTGGGTTTCCAAACCAGAAACAGCAGCACTAGTATGCCTTCCCAGCAGTAAATATTAGGGAAGAAGTTAACTGTACTACTCTTGATACTCTAAGGTTCATTTGGAGAGAAATGATTATCTCTCCTGTATTTAATAACTAAATATTGTATTGAGACCAAGGTTTTTCCCCTTTTCTTCTTTCTCGTCCAGAAATCAACCAGTGTGGGAAATCTTAGGCAAAGACTTACCCAGGCCAAGATCTAATCAAACAGTAAAACAAATTCTAAGTTTGGGCTAATTGGTGCATTCCTGCTCATTGTGTTTGCTCAAACAAGTCTGGGAAAATGTGGATCCTCCTTTTTATTGGACAGGCGATATGGAAATTGATGTCTGTTTGACCAGGATTTGAATGATCCAAGTTACATACCCCAAGACCCTCGTTGTAACATAGCCCAATCTGTCACTGTAATATTCATTTTCTCATCAGTTATTAATTAATCAGAGTTGATTGCCACCTTCGGGAGCACATATCCTTCCAAGAACATATAAACTGTGAGCCCTCTACCATGAGGGGTCTTTGTTCTAAGAGAGACAGCCAAATGACCATCATTTTATTAATAAACATGCAGGCATCATTAATAAAATTATTAAATTTCCCAGAAACTATGTCTCTCGAACTTTTTAAATGTCACCATTTTCAAGGATATACATGAACTGTGCCAGGAATGATCTCTTTTTTCCCCAGGTTTCCTTGAAGTTCCTGAACTTTTGTTCTTCTAAGTGAACTGTGTTAGTTTTTCTAACTCAGTAAGATAATTTTTTAGTAATTTTATTGGGATGGCATTACATAAATAGATTAGTAGATAAAATTGTCATTTTAAAAATCATATTGGCTTTACCTACCCACAAACAATAAATATTTCAATTATTTAGATCTTACTTTATTTGTACTAAAAGTGTTTTATGTTTTATTTGTATAGTTCCTGTGTCTGTTTTGGCAGGTATACTCTTGGTATTTTATACCATCTAGTTATTTAAATGATCTAAAACAATATATAATAATATGGCTGACACATAGTGTAGTTTCCCTATTTTTCTCTTTTGCTTAAGTCTATTTTAGCTTTAACTTTGTCTGAAATCATGATTACTACCCCTGCTTTTTTATATAATAAATTCTAGTCCTGAACATTATTTTATGTTTGTATGTGTATCTCATTTTTATAGCATTTCCTGAAAGCAACATATTGTTGAATTCAATTTTTAATCTGCTATCATTTCCCTTTTTTTTTTTTTGCCTTTTTTTTTTGGGTGAGGCAATGGGGGTTAAGTGACTTGCCCAGGGTCACACAGCTAGTAAGCGTTATGTGTCTGAGTCCAGATTTGAACTCAGGTCCTCCTGACTCCAAGGCCAGAGCTTATCCACTGCACCACCTAGATGCCCCTCAGCTTCTATTTTATGGGCAAATTCATCCCATTTACTTTCTAAGCCATAATTACTTGTTGTATATTTTCTTCCTTGCTATTTTTCCTCACCATCCTTCTCACCCTATTCCTATCCCTCCCTACTCCTCTGCTTCATTTCTACCCACTACGTTGCTCTTCTATTCCTTAACCTACCCACCCCTACAAGAATCCCTCCACTATCCTCTCCCATTCTATCCCCTTGCCCTTCTATTTCTTTCTGAATATATATTATTCATATTATTTATTTATTTATATATTTTAAGATATTTATGTTGTTCCTTCATTAACCCATTCCCAATAAGAGTAAGGTTTCAGCACTACCTCCTCTCCCTCTACTAGCTTCTTCTGTATCAAATTTTCCTTTTTTGGTCTCATTTGTGTGAGATAATTGTTCCTTTTTATCTCTCCCTGCACAGTTTTTTTTTAGCATTACCCCATCATACTCAGCTCAGCCCAAGCCTTTCTTTCAAACTACCCAAATAAAAATGACAGAACATTATAGATAGTGTTTTCATATATAAGAAATAAATGATTTGACTTTATTGGGTCCCTTATAGTCCTTAATGTTTACTTTATATTTTTTCTGGTTGTTATATGTTGAATTTTCACTTAAGTTCTGCTGTTTTTGTCACAAATACCTGAAAGTATTTCAGTTCATAAAATGTTCATTTTTTTTTCATTCACGATTATACTTAATTTTTTCTGGGCAAATTACACTTGGCTGTAACCCAGCTCTTTTGCTCTGTGAAATATAGCATTCCAAGACCTATTGTTCTTCAATGTAATAGCTGTTAGATCTTGTGTAATTCTTATTGTACTTCCATGATATTTAAATTGTTTTTTCCCAGTTGCTCCCAATATTTTGTCCTTAACCTGGAAGCTTTGAAACTTGGCTGTAATATTCCTGTAAGTTTTCCTTCTAGGGTATCTTTCAGGTGGTAACTGGTGGGTTTTTTCTATTTCCATTCTGCGCCAGGAGTAAACTCATGCCAAATGATGAACTTATGGAATGTCTAATATACAGTGGAACCATTAAGTAGGCAGCATGACATTTTAATAGAAGATGAATGTAATATTTTAAATCTTCAAACACGACATATACTTAACTAGGAGTTTAGTGTGGTTTAATTCCTACACATAAGACATGATTTATGTAGGTCACAGCATTTGACTGTTTGAAACTGTTGTAAGTTAGAATTATTTTACTTACACTAGAAGTAGCCCTGATAGTGGCTATCACTGGAACAACAATTTAATAGACATAAATGGTAAGAAAGGATCAATAAAATTTTTGAAATAGTTCTTAACTTGCATCTTATCTACTCTTCTGATACACCAAAGTCAGAGTTCTAATTATTTGTCTGAAGGTATAATACGAGGTTTTAAACTGTTGAATATGCAGATTTCAGGGCTATTTTTATTACTGCTATGGGAAAATTGGTACATTTAAGATTGCAAAAATTGTTCTATGTGCTTTGTGTGGTGTTTTGTTAAATAATTTGTTTCCAAGAAACATGTTATTACTTAGAGGAATGAACCTTCTTGTCCATTCAGCCTTTAATTAGAACAGAAAGCAAATAACCATTTTGTTTCAGGCCAATTAAGATTTTGGAACCCTGATGACTCAAATGCCTCACAAAGAGGATCTTCTCCTACTCAAGACTGGATTGATGACAAACTGCATCAAGTTTGTAAAGACCTGGGGATAAGTCAAGATGGCCATTTGAACAAAAAGAAGCTAATCTCTATCTGTGAACAATATGACTTGAAAAATGTCAACAAGGAGGTAATTATTATATTATGGTTAAATTCAGGAAGTCAGTTTTTGATTTCATGCAGCTTTCTTTTCTTTTTAAGTTTGCCAGTCAGTGAATGTTTTCATAACACAATGGTTTACAACGCTTTCTTCACAACCTATGTGATAGCTACTTCAAGTGTTATTTCCACTTTATAGATGAGGAAAGCAAAACTCAGGGATTTGATGACTTAGCCATGAGTGTACAGAAAGTATTCAGAGATTTGTATTAAGTGCTATGGGAAGATGGTGGAGAGGTAGGTTTGTGGGGATGGTGAAGATACAGGAAAAAGAGGAGGAAAAAAGAAAGAATAAGAACACTGCTCAGAGTTAATGCAATGATAACTGATAATGGAGAAAATACATAAATAATATTTATTTCCATTCTATTTTCTCTGACAAGGAGAATGAGTATCGATTGGAAAGCTGAATGAAAAGATCAATGAAAAGATCTGAAGTCAGAGGACCTGGATTCAGTTAAAATCCAAATTTTACCACTTAGTACTTATGTGACCTTGGGCAAGTCACTTAAACTCTCTGGGCCTCTGTTTCTTCATCTGTAGTGAAGGGGTTGAATTAGATGACTTCTAAATTCCCTTTTAGCTCCAAATCTATGATCCTATGAAAGAACAAAATTTACTAAAAGGGTAGTTGATTACACAAAAAAAGTAAGGACATGTAATGACAGCATTTGTCTTCATGAACTTAAGTCACAGGGTCCAAATAACCTACATCCTAGAATATTAAAATATCTAATTCTGTTTTCCCATATACAACCTTCTGTCTCACACCTCCATAACTTTATATATGGTATTCCCTAAGCAGGTTCCTCCTCATATTTATTTCTTAGCAACTCCAGCTTCCTTCAATGCTAAGCAAAAGGGGCCACCGTGGTCTCCATTTCCTCTATGCTGCTAATGCTATCCTCCTTCTAAAATTAATGTGTACTTTGCATATTTGCTTTATATTACCTTTCTGTATACATATGTCACCCACCAATAGAAAAGTAGCCCTTCACTGAGAGGGATTCTTTCATTTTTGTCTTTATATCACCAGTATCTAAAACTCAGTCCATGTAGTAGGCACTTAATAAATGCTTTTCGAATTGAATTTGAATTCACAAGGTTACTAGACTGGTAGAACATGAAAATACTTTCCAGCCTAAACAGAGATGTTGCCACCACCCTGAGTCACAGCCTGTGCACCTCCAACTGTGTGGTTCTCACAGTGGGATGACAAGAAATAAATAAACTGAACTTGAATAAGATATGGAGGATGTTGAAGAAGTGGAAAAAGAAGAAACTGGTGAAAATACAGACAGCCATCAGCTCACTTTTCAGAACTCTTCAAGAAAGATTCAGCAGTTAAATGGGAACATTGACTTGATACATTGAAAGCTTGCCAAAAATTGATTAAGCAACCCTGTGAATTCCCTCAAATATCTTCAGGTGAAATGTACACAGATAGAAGCCTAATTCTATGAGAAGTTCATGCTCTTAAAAAAGAAGTGTGCTTTTCTTTTACTAGACATTTTTTGATAGGGAGGAGTGAAATCATCCATGCAATTTATGAACCTATAGAGGAAGATTATGAGTTGAAACTATATGATAACAAAGAGGTTTCAGAGGAAATGAAAGAGAAAGCTAAGTTTGAAGAAGGGGGAAAAAAAAGATAAAAAAGAAGACCTTCAAGGAATTCCTGAATTTTGACTGACTTTTTAAAAATGTTGATTTGCTCAGTGATATGGTTCAGCAACATGATGAACCTATTCTGAAGCACTTGAAAGACATTAAAGTGAAGTTCTTGGATAACCTATGATTTTTACATTAGAGTTTCACTTTGAACCCAAAGAATATTTCACAAATGAGGTGCTCATAAAGATATACTATATGCAGTCAAGCCCAGATGATTCAGATCCCCTCTGCTTTGGTGGACACAGATTGTCAGGTAGATTGGAAAAAATGTCACTTTGAAAACTATTAAGAAGAAACAGATACACAAGAGACATGAGACAGTTTGAACAGTGAGGAAAAGTTTTCAATGATTTTTTTCTTTAATTTGTTTTCTCTTCCTGAAGTTCCTGAAAATCGAGACCTGAGTGATGATGTTTGAGCTATCTTTGTTGCAGATTTCAAAATTGGTCACTTTTTACATGAATTTATCATCCCAAGACCAGTATCATATTTCACAAGAGAAGCAATTGAAGATTATAATGAGGATTATGATGAAGGTAAATGGGCTGGTGATGAGAAGGGGAAAAAGAAGCTGATGAGGAAAATGATGCAGAATATGAGCTGAAGAAAGATCCAAATCCAGCCAAATGCAAATAGCAGTGGGCAGTATTTGCTATGGCTTTACGGATTACTGTACTATCCTAGCCTAAACACAACCAGTAGTTACTTATGTTTTGTATTTTCTTGATAGAATCAAGTAAACAATTTTTGTTAAAAGAGGAAAAAATGAATATTTAAGAACCAGTTCCAACTATAGATTCATTCTACCCAGCATTTTAATGTTATAATTTCTGCCAGATATGAAGAATGCAATGCATCCCTTAACGTATATTTATTTCTACAACGTTTGGTTTTTGTGAAGTCTTTTGTCATGTTGCTTATTAGACTACAGCTGCAAAAATTATCCAAACCAGTTGAGACCAATATTGGTTTAGAAAAAAGAAATCCTGAAGAATCAACCAAAATATTTTTTCAACCTATTAGTTGAATCAGTTTAAGTCTGCTTGCCCTAGCTGTGCCTTCATTACTTTGTTAGAGAAATACAGTGACTTGTACTACCCAGGAAACAATGCCTTTTGAAATTTGATTTGATAAGAAGCTAATATACAGTTAAGAATGCGTAGTAAGACCATAACTAATGTTCACAACTGTCTGCTTTTTAAAAATAGATTTTTGTATTTTAATAGTGATTGACAAAGAAACTTAGTTTGTTTACCATTGGGATGTGAATAAAATCTAATATTTTCAGAAATTAGCATCTTCGTATACTTGTGTAACCATGAACATTCAAACTGAAAGCATCTTTACTTAGTGGCATTGTGGGGGACCTTCACTGAAAATGATCATTTGTATTACCTGGAATAAGACCATTTCAAGTTCTTATAGTGCAGTTTTAAAATAAATTACTGAGCAGAGTTTTAGTTCTCACAGGGTAATATCTTAATTTGACACAGTTTGGAAGTCTACCCTGATGGTTGTTGCATTGGTCGTTATTTAGGAGAAGTAACCAGACTTTAAAAAGAAATCTACGATCTACCAAAATTCAAGTGGAATAAACCAGTGGACAAAATTTTAAATCATAATTACCCTTTAACGATCATTATTGTTGAAGTTAAATTTATTATAGTATTATGTTTAAAGCTAGGGAAAGGGTCTATACCTATTCTCATAGCTTAATATGAGTATATTATTTACTCATATGTCTATCTACCCCTATATTTAAATGGGTAATTCTGTTTACTTACATACTATATAAAAGTTTTGAATTTTTGAATTTGGTTATATTATATAATAACTGTTCTTGGTCATTAAAAGGTCAGAAATTTTAACCTTAAAAAAAAGGCATCAAGGGAATCTGTACTTGACACTATCCTGTTTTACTTTTTTTTTTCAATGACAAAATCTTAGGTTAAATACTTAACAAGTTTGAAGATGATGTAAAACTAGAGGAGGAGAATTGTTAACCCAGATGTTAACAGTTATATCCCAAGATGAAGACTTTGACACCTAGAAATTTTTTATTTGTTGTTTCATGGACCCTTTGGCAATCTAGTGAAATCTTTGGACTCCTCAGGGAACAAAATGTTTTTACATATATAAAGCGAGGTACGAGAGATTATGAAGGAAATCAGATATATTGAAATGCAGTTATCAAAATATCCAACAACAATCATAAGCTCATAGACTCTAGTTTAAAAACCCCGGGGCTAGAACACTGAGCTGATTTGAATACAACAAAATGTAACAGGGATAAATTTCAAGTCACATGATCTAGGAGCTTTAGTGTAGTGCAAGCTTATTATGAATCAATAGCATAATCATGTCAGCAAAAATAAATAAATTCTAACATCGTATTGAGGGGAATATCTCAGGCTAGAGAGGTGTTAAGCTCCACTATGACTTTCCCTGGTAAGGCTACTTATAGAGTATGGTGTTCGGTTTTGGACATCACATTTTAAGAAGGATACTGATGAGTTGGAGACAGTCCAGAGAAGGACAACCGTGATGATATGAAGCTTTGATATTGTGCCATTGAAAGAACTGGGGATGTTTGAAGAGAAGAGAAGACTTAGAGACGTTGGGGTAGAAGAGAAACTAGAACTTAGCAGCTCAGTTAGGAGACTGTTGAGATATTCCAGCTGAGAGGTTATGAATGTGGTGGCCTGATTAGTGACAAGATACATGTCTTCAAGTACTTGAAGGCCTGTCATATAGAATTTACTATCATTTCCCTTAAATCGACTTCTTCAAACTTTCATATTTCTGTTGAAGGTACTACCATCTTCTCAGCCACCACCAAAGTTCTAGGCCTCATCTTCCTTCAGCAAGGTAGCACAATGGATATAGCATCAGGAAGTCAGGAGTCAGAAAGACCTGAGTTCTAGCCTCAGACACTTTTTTGCTGTGTGACCCTGGGCATCACTTAACTTCTATCTAATTCAATTTCCTCAGCTGTAAAGTTGGGATAATAATAACACCTACCTCACAGGTTGTTGTGAGGCTCAACTGAGATAATATTTGTGAAGCCCTTAGTACAGTGCTTGGCACATGTAGGTGCTGTAAAAATGCTTATTCCTTTCCTCTCCCCTTCACTTGGTATATTGCAACTGCAGAACCAATTGGCCTCTTGGCTTCTGTTCTTCATTTTCCAATCCCATCTGTCACACAGCTGTCAAAATCTTCCTAAAATAAAAGTTTGATCATGTCACGTTCTTATTCATTCCCCTTCCGTGACTTCTTTAGGGTATTGCATCTAGGAAGATAAATACAAATTGCTCAGATTAAACCCCTTCAAAATCCTTCTTCTGTCTACCTTTCTATTACTTAAATTTTAATTTTTATAACATTTTCTTTTTTTGAGTTTCTAAACTTGGAAAAAACCTAGCAAATATGAATATTTCCAAGAAAAGAACAGAAAAGGAGGACTGTATGTGCCACTATAAATCTTTATCATGTATAATATAGCTTTGCCACTGTTTTCTCTAAAGTATACAATAAATTCAACACATTAATTCCAAAGATGTTTTGTAAATTTTTTCTTCCATCTGTATTGTCTTCAGTTCTTTTCTCTACCTTTATTAAGCTTGAGTCAATTTTCCCCTGAACTCTTTATATACTGCTGGGAGAGTATATAATATAGACATTGAGAGTATGTTTTGCACCAACTTTTCTTCCTATACCACCTTGGTAAAATCACTTTATAAAAGCTAAGTCTGTCTGACTAAGGAATATCAGTTGATGATTTTTTGGAAAGCGCGTTTGTGGGGCTCGCGAGCTAGATACTTTCAAACCCTCGGATCCTCTAGAATCCCAAGGAAAAAAGTAGCCACCACTCTCTGAGGACCCAACCTGCAAGTGCAAGTAGGAGTTAGAGCACTACATACTCTAGTGCGGTGATTACAAAGATCCAATGTGATTTCATTGAGAATAGGTCATACCAAGCTAATTTCATTTCTGCGGTTTTTTTTTTTTACTCCAAGACTACTAAACCAGTAGTTAAGGAAAGTGATGTGGATATAGATTATCTGCATTTCAGCATAGAATTTGAAAAAAACAATCATACTTTTCCGTGGATAAATATTGAATAAATACAACCAAATGGATTCATAATGGTTGGATGACTGGATTCAGAGAATAGTATTAATAGTTTAACGTCAACACTGCAGGAGGTCTCCAGTGGAATACCCCCAGAGAATTTTGGTTGGCCCTATCCGATTAATGTATTTATCAATGATAAAGTTATAGATGGTAGATTAATCAAAATTGCAGAGAGTATAAAGCTGAGTGGGATAGCTAACACATTCCATGACAGAATCAGAAACCAAAAAGATCTTGACAGGCAACAGCACTGTACTGAATTTAAAAGCTGGAATTCAGTAGGGATAAATGGACTTCAAAACCCAAAATGTGTCAGCAGTATGATGTGGCAGTTAATAAAACTGCTGTGATATTGGGGTGTATTAAGGTAAGGATAGTTTTGCAGAATAGGAAGATAAAATATTGTGCTTTAAACCCCCTGTAATTAGTCCATGTTAGACTTCATCTGAAGGACTGTGTTCTATTTGGAATACTATAGTTTAAGAAGTACCATTAACAAATTGGAAAGTATCCAGATTAGGGCAGCCAGAATAATGAAGAGTTTTGAGTTTATAACTTATGAAGATTAGTTGAAAGAATTAGATATGTTTGGCCTAGAGAAAAGAAGAGATAAAGCAGGCCACTGACTGTCACTTCTATTATTTCATCTATTTCTAGAAATTAAGGGAAGAGGCAAAAAGAAAAAAATTATCACTTTCTGCAGATATAATGGTTGTTTAGAAAATCTTAATAATAAAAAAAGTAATGAAAAATTACTTCATAACTTCAACAAAGTAGCAGGATATAAAAAGTGCACAGAAATCAACAGCATTTCTGATTATCAATAAAACCCATGAGGATGAGATAGAAAAAGGAATTCCATTCAATATAATTACAGAACATATTAAACATTTGGAAGTTGTAAGATGCACACACAGGAAATATATGAATATATCTGCAAAAAAATTCTTCATTGTTTGGCCATGCCAATATTTAAAAAAAATGATTGATTTGGAATTGTCTTGGATCATTGCATTGATTAGAGTATCTAAATCTTTCACAGTTGATCATTGTAACAATATTGCTGTTACTGTATACAATGTTCTCCTGGTTCTGTTCACTTCAGTCTGCATCAATTCATTTGTCTACCCAGGTTTTTTCTGAAACTGTCCCCCTCATCATTTCTTACAGAGCAGTAGTATTATATCATAATCATGTGCCATAACTTGTTTAGTCATTGCCCAATTGATGAGCATCACCTCAATCTCCAATTCTTTGCCATCGCAAAAAGAGCTGCTATACAGATATTTGTAAATATAAGTCATTTTCCTTTTTCTTTGATTTCTGTAGGATACAGTAGTGGTATTTCTGAGTCAAAGGGTGTGTACAATTTTATAACCCTTTCAGCATAGCTCCAGATTGTTCTAGAAAACGATTGGACCAGTTCACAATTCTGCCAACAGTGCATTTTAGTGTCTCTGTTTTTCCACATTCTCTCAAGCATTTTTCATTTTCCTTCCCTGTCATATTAACCAGTCTAGTAGGTGTGAAGTTGTGCATGTTTTAACTTGCATTTAGTGATTTAGAGCATTTTTTTCATATGAATGTAGATTGCTTTGATTTCTTCTTCAGAAACCTGCCTGTTCATATCTTTTGACCATTTATCAATTGGGGAATGCCTTTTAAAAAAATAAATTTGATTAATTTCTTTATGTATTTGAGAAATGAGACTTTGAGAGATGTGGCATAAAAATTCTTTCCTAGTTTCCTATTTCCTTCTAACTTTGGCTGCATGATTTTATTCATGCAAAACCTTTTTAATTTCATGTAATCAAAATTATAAATTATATTTCCTTTGAGCCTATATATTTTTGGCTATAAACTCTTCCCTTATCCATAAATCTGATAGTTACAATTTCCATTTATCCCTAATATAGTGTGAGATGTTTTCTTTCTTTTTTTCTTTTTTTAAAATTTATTTTGATTTATGAACAATCACTTCCATATGCTTTTGAGTTTAAATTTCTCTCCTCCTTCCTCCCCACCACCCTCCCCAAGACAGCACACAATCTATGCCTAGGTTCTGCCAAATTGCTTTTCAGTTTTCCTAGTAATTTTTGTCAGATAGTAAGTTCTTGCCCTGAAAGCTTGGATCTTTGGGTTTATCAAACACTTGATTACTATAGCCATTTATTACTGTGCATTGTGTACTTAATCTGTTCCGCTCATCCAGAACTCTATTTATTAGATAGTACAAGATTATTTTGACGTTACTAGTTTGTAAGTATAGTTTGAAATCTGGTACCACTAGGCTGCCTTTCTTCATTGTTTTTGTTGATTCCTTTGATATTCTTGATGTTTTGTTCTTCCAGATGAATTTTGTTATTATTTTTTCTAAGTGTACATAAGCATTCTTTGGTAGTTTAATTGGTATGATCCTGAATAAGTAAATTAATTTGGGTAGAACTGTGATTTTTATTATATTGACTCAGCCTCTCCATAAGCAATTAATAATTTAGAACTGTCTTTATTTGCAAGAAAATTGTTTTTAAATTTTGTCTTGGCAGGTAAACTCTCAAATATTTTATATTATATTCAGTTATTTTAAGTGGAATTTCTCTTTCTAGCTCTTCCTGCTGGATTTTGTTGCTAATATGTAGGAATGCTAATGATTTATGTGGGTTTATTTTATATTCTGCAACTTGGCTAAATTTATTAATTCTTTCAACTGGTTTATTCTCTAGGGTTCTCTAAGTATACTATCATATCATTTGTTTCCTCAATGTGTGTTCTAAATTCTTTGATTTTTTTCTTTTTGCTGTTATTGCTCTAGGTAGCATTTCTTATAATAATGGTGATAAAGGACATCCTGGCTTCACCCCTAATATTGTTGGGAAATCTTCAAGTTTATCCCCATTATAGCTGTTTCCTCTTGGTTTTAGATAGATATTACTTATTATTTTAAGAAAGGCTCCATTTATACCTATGTTTTCTATTGTTTTTGATAGTAATGGTTTTTTTAAATGGGCCAGTTTTATTAATTTATTTTGATTTATCAACAATCACTTCCATATGCTTTTGAGTTGAAAATTTTTCTCCCCCTTCCTCCCCCCCACCCTCCCCAAGACAGTGCACAATCTGATATAGGCTTTACATTTACATACCCATTAAACATATTTTCACATTAGTGAAGTTGTAAGTAAAAATTAAAACCAATACGAGGAACCGTCAGAAAGACGAAACAAAACTCAACTGAAGGTAAAAATAAGTGATAGCGATTCGACTTCCATAGTTCTTTCTTTGGATGTGGACAGCATTTTCCATCCCGAGGCCTCTGGAGATGTCTTAGATCCTCGTAATGCTGAGAAGGGTTCAGTTTAACATTCTTAGTCATTGCACAATGTGGCTGCTATTGTACACAAAGTCCTCTTGGTTCTGCTCACTTCACTCAGCATCAGACCATATAAGTCTTTCCAGGTTTTTCTGAAGTCAGCCTGTTCATCATTTCTTATAGCACAATAGTATTCCATTGCATTCATATACCACAACTTGCTCAGCCATTCCCCAATTGATGGGCATCCTCTCAATTCTCTGCCACCACAAAAAGAGCTGCTATGAATATTTTTGTACATGTGGGTCCTTTTCTGAACGGTTTTTTTTTCCTTTGGAAGTTCATTTATGGCTTGTTTGATATTTTTTTCTAAGATAGTGCTGTTTAAGGATTTTACTTCTTATTCTGTTAATCTGGGAAATTTTCATTTTCATAAGTATTCATTTCACTTAGGTTGTCATATGATTGGGCAATTAAAAAACTGCTTTAATTTCATCTTCATTGGTGATGCATTCACCCTTTTCACTTTTGATACTAATTTATTTGGTTTTCTTTTTTTAAATCAAATTAACCAATAGTTTGTCTATTTTATTGGGCTTTTATAAAACCAGATCTTAGTTTTATTTATTAGTTTAATATCTTTTAAGTTGAAGTTTTATTAATTCTTCTTTTAATTTGCAGTATTTCCATTTTGATGTTTAATTATTAAAATGGTTATTTTGTTCTTTTTTCTAGTTTTTGTAGTTTCATGCCCAATTCATTGATCAGTTTTTTTCTCTTTTTTATTGATGTTTAGAAATATGAATTTTTCCCTAAATATTGGTTGGGTTGTATCCCACAAATTTTGGTATGTTTTCTCATTGTTGTCAATATTTTTAATGAAATTGTCAATTGTTTCTATGATTTATTCTTTGACCTACAAATTCTTTAGGATTAGATTATTTAGTTTTCAATTAATTTTTAATCTATGCTTCTAAGGCTCTGTATCAAATGTCATTTTTATTGAATTATGATCTGAATAAGATACAATATTTGTGCTTATCTGCATTTGATTGCGAGGTGTTTATGACCTAATATATGGTCAACTACAAAAATATTCAGTATTTTTTTTCAGTTACATGTAAAAACAATTTTTATCATTTGTTTTAAAAACTTTGAGTTCCAAATTCTCTGCCTTCCTCCGTCCTCACCCCAACTCTTTGAGAAGGCAAGCAATTTGATATAGGTTATTCATGTGTAGTCACGCAAAACATATCCACAATAGTCATGTTGTGAATGAAACATAGAAAAAAAACTCAAGAAAAATAAAGCAAAAAAAAAAAGTATGCTACAATCTGTATTCAGACACCGTTAATTCTTTCTCTGGGGATAGATAGTATTTTTCTTCTTAAGTCCTTCAGAGTTGTCTTTAATCATATGGCTAAGAATAGGTAAGCCATTCACAGCTGATCATCTTACAGTATAGCTGTTACTTGTTCACAGTACATTTCACTTTCATAGGTTTCTGATGAGCGTCCTGCTTATCATTTCTTGTAGTAAAATAGTATTCCATTACATTCATGTACCACAACTTATTCAGCCATTCCCCAATTGATGGGCATCCCTCAATTTCCTATTCTTTGCCCCCAGAAAAGAGCTGCTATAAATATTTTTGTACATGTAGGTCATTTTCTTTTTGTTTTTTATCTTTCCTACTTAATTAATTTATTTTTACTTTTCAATATTCATTTCCATAAGATTTTGAGTTCCAAATTTTCTCTCCATCTCTCCCCTCCCATCACCCCAAGATGGTGTGTATTCTGAATACCCCTTCCTACAATCTGCCCTCCCTTCTGTCACTTCCCCTCCCTTCTCTTATCCCTTTCCCCTTTTATTTTCCTACAGGGCAGGATAGATTTCTATATTCCTTTACCTGTACATCTTATTTCCCAGTTGAGTGTAAAAATAATTTTTAACATTTGTTTTTAAAACTTTGAGTTCCAAATTCTCTCCCTTCCTCGCTCCCTAAACAACCTCATTGAGAAGGAAGCAATTTGATATAGGTTACACATGTGTAGTCATACAAAACTCTTCCATAATAGTCATGTTGTGAAAGACTAACTATATTCCTTTTTTTTAATATAAATTTATTTATTTGTAGTTTTCAACATTCATTTCCACAAGTTTTTGAGTTCCAAATTTTCAACCCGTCTCACCTTCCCCCTACCCCAAGCTGGCATGCATTCTGAATATCCCTTCCCCTACTCTGTCCTCTTTTCTTTCTCTCACCCCTTCTCTTATCCCCTTCCCCTTATATTTTCCTGTAGGGCAAGATAGACTTCTGTACCCCATTTCCTGTATTTCTTATTTCCCAGTAGCATGTGAAAACTTTTTTTTAAAACATGTTTTTAAAACTTTAGGTTTCAAATTTTTCTCTTCCTCCCTCCCACCCACCCTCATTGAAAAGGCAAGCAACTCAATATACGTTGTACATGTGCAGTTATGCAAAACACTTCCATAGTAGACATGTTGTGAAAAACTAACTCTATTTCCCTTAATCCTATCTGCCCTCCCATTTATTCTATTCTTTCTTTTGACCCTGTCCTCCTCAGAAGTATTTACTTCTGATTACCCTTTTCAATCTGCCCTCCTCTCTATCATCCCCCTGCTCTCTTGTCCCCTTCTCCCCCTATTTTCTGTAGGGTAAGACAGATTCCATACCCAATTGAATGTGTATGTTATTCCTCCTTAAGCCAAATCCTATGAGAATAAGATTTACTCATTCCCTCTCACCTGCTTCCCTTCCACTGTAAGAGACTTTTCTTTTCTGTTTTTTCTTTGTGAGATAATTTACCCCATTCTACCTCTCCCTTTCTTCTTCTCTGAGTATAATCCTCCCCCATCCCTTAATTTTATTCTCCAGATATGACCCCTTAATCTTCAACTCACCCTGTGCCATCTATCTATCTATCTACATACATATAATTTTTTTCCTCCAACTACCCTAATACTGACAAAGGTCTCATGAGTTATAAATATCATCTTTCCATGCAGGAATGTAAACAGTTCAATCTTAATAAGTCTCTTATGATTTCTCTTTCCTGTTTACCTCTTCATGTTCCACTTGAGTCCTGTATTTGAAAGTCAAATTTTCTATTCAGCTCTGGTCTTTTCATCAGGAATGCTTGAAAGTCCTCTATTTCACTGAATGACCATTTTTTCCCCTGAAGGATTATACTCAGTTTTGCTGGGTAGGTGATTCTTGGTTGTAATCCTATCTCCTTTGCCCTCTGGAATATTATATTCCATGCCCTGCGGTCCTTTAATGTAGAACCTGCTAAATCTTGTGTTATCCTGATTGTGTTTCCACAGTACTTGAATTGTTTCCTTCTGGCAGCTTGTAATATTTTCTCCTTGACCTGGGAACTCTGGAATTTGGCTATAATATTCCTAGGAGTTTTCCTTTGGGGATCTCTTTCAGGAGAGATCTGTGGATTCTTTCAATTTCTATTTTGCCCTCTGGTTCTACTATATCAGGGCAGTTTTCCTTGATAATTTCTTGAAAGATGATGTCTAGGCTCTTTTTTTGATCATGGCTTTCAGATAGTCCAATAATTTTTAAATTCTCTCTCCTGGATCTATTTTCCAGGTCAGTTGTTTTTCCAATGAGATATTTCACATTGTTTTCTAATTTTTCATTCTTTTGGATTTGTTTTACAGTGTCTTGATTTCTCATAAAGTCACTAGCTTCCAATTGCTCTAAATTTTTAAGGAAGTATTTTCTTCAGTAATCTTTTGGACTTCCTTTTCCATTTGGCCAATTTTTCTTTTTAGGGCATTTTTCTCCTCATTGGCTTTTTGGACCTCTTTTGCCATTTGGGTTAGGCTATTTTTTAAGGTGTTATTTCTTCAGTATTTTTTTGGGTCTCCTTTAGCAAGCTGTTGACTTGTTTTTCATGATTTTCTTGCATCATCTCATTTCTCTTCCCAGTTTTTCCTCTGCTTCCCTTACTTGCTTCTCAAAATCCTTTTGAGCTCTTCCAAGGCCTGGGACTGATTCATATTTTTCTTGGAGGCTTTGGATGTAGGAGCTTTGACTTTGTTGTCTTCTTCTGGTTGTATATTTTGATCTTCTTTGTCACCAAAGTAAGATAATATAGTCTGACTCTTTTTGCACTGCTTGCTCATGATCCCGGCCAATTACTTGAGTTTTAAACTCTTTGTTAAGGTAAGAGTCTGCTTCCAATGTGGAGAATGTACTGTCCCAAGCTTCAGGGGTTTGTACAGCTGTTTTCAGAGATACTTGTAGGGACCTGTAAATTTTCAGTTCTTCCAAGGTGGTATGATAAGGGGCAGGTGTTTACTCCTTTCCTGGCCTGTGACCACAAGTATTCCTTTCTGTCCTGTAACTGTGAGGAGGGTTCCTCTCCACAGCCACTCAAGCTCCACCATGCCAGCACTCCTCCTCACCCCAGCACCGCGCCCAGAACTGTGACCCAGATCCAAACAGGGCAAAGCAAGAGATTCCTGCCTCAGCACTGGCAAAGAGATCCCTGCAATCCCTCTCTGATCAGCCACTGGATTCCCCCTTAGTCTGTAGGCCGGAAGCTCGGGAAGCAGCTGCTCCCCCCAAGGACTGCTCTTGGGGAATGAAGCTGAAACCCCGCCTTCCTTTCTCAGCACCTACAGAAACAGACTTTTCCCACTGACCTTCTAAGTTGCCTTTGGCATTAGTGGGTTGAGGAGTCTGGAAACCTCCACAGCTGCCCAAGATTCAGTCCTCTGAGTCCTGCTCCTGGTTCCCTGTGGCCTGCACGCCCATGCTGCGGCCTGCACACCCACAACACACTGAGCTGCGCTCCCAGCCCGGCGCGATACACCTTTCTGATCAATCATCCAGGTTGTCTTGAGCTGGAAATTTGTTTCACTCTGTCTTTTTGTGGGTTCTGCTGCTTCAGAATTTGTTTAGAGCCATTTTTATGAGTATGTGGAGGGGTTTGGGGGAGAGCTCAAGCAAGTCACTGCTTTCACTCTGTCATCTTGGCTTCGCTCCCTGAGGCTTGGCAAGGCTAACTATATTTCTCTCCATCCTATCCTGCCGTCTTTTTTCTATTCTCTTATTTGACCCTGTTCCTCCTCAAAAGTGTTTTCTTCTGATTACCCCCTCCCCCAATCTGCTCTCCTTTCTATCACCACCCACCCCTTTCCCCCCTGTTTTCCTAAAGGGTAAGATAGATTTTCATACTCAATTGGGTGTGTATGTTATTCCTTCCTTAAACCAAATGCAATGAGAGTAAAGTTCACTCATTCCTTCTCACCTTCCACCTCTTCCCCTCCACTGTAAAAGCTTTTTCATGTCTCTTTTATGTGAGATAATTTATTATTCTACCTCTTCCTTTCTCCTTCTCCCAATACAAGCTTCTCTGTCACCTCTTAACTTTCTTTTTTCGATATCATCCCTTCATATTCAACTTACCCTGTCCCCTCTGTCTACACACACACACACACACACACACACACACACACACACACACACACACACACACACACATATTCCCTCCAGCTACCCTAACACTCAGAAAGGTCTCATGAGTTACAAATATCATCTTCCATGTAGGAATGTAAACAGTTCAACTTTAATAAGTCCCTTATCATTTCTCCTTCCTGTTTACCTTTTCATGCTTCTCTTGAGTTTTTTATTTGAAAGTCAAATTTTCTATTCAGCTCTGGTCTTTTCATCAAGAATGCTTGAAAATATTCTATTTCACTGAATATCCATTTTTTCCCCTGAAGGATTATACTCAGTTTTGCTGGGTAGGTGATTCTTGGTTTTGATCCTAGCTCCTTTAACCTCTGGAATGTCATATTTCAAGCCCTCTAATGTTTTAATGTAGAAGCTGCTAAATTTTGTATTATCCTGATTGTCTTTCCATAATACTTGAATTGTTTCCTTCTGGCTGCTTGTGATGTTTTCTCCTCCTGGTTTGCTGAGGCTGGAGCTATGCTTGCGTTACCTTCACTGGACTGCACTCCATTCTCACTCAGGTGCAATAGAGCTTTCCTGATGACCTTTTTTTTTTGACATCTGTGGGCTGAGGGGTCTGGAAACCACCACTGCTTCTCATGATTCAGTGGCTGCAACGCCTGCTCCAGGTTTGCTTGGGCCTGGTGTTCTCTGGTGCAGCCTGTGCTGTAGTATGCGCCTCTCTCACCCTGGTGCAACAGATCTTTCCTGCTCATCTTTTGTGAGGTCTGCTGCTCTAGAATTTGTTTAGAGTCATTTAAAAAAGCATTTGGGGGGTTATTGAAGAGAGCTCGGGCCAATCCCTGCCTTTACTCCACCATCTTGGCTTTGCCTCCGTATGGTCAATTTTTGTGAAGGTGTCATGTATTGCTGAATAAAAGGCATACTTTTTATTCCCATTAATTTTTCTCTAAAGGTCTACAATTTCTAGGTTTTCTAAAATTCTATTTATCTTTTAACTTCTTTCCTATTTAATGGTTAGATTAATCTAGCCCCGAGAGAGAAGAGTTGAGGTTCCCTGGTAGTATAGTTTTAGTCTTTGTTTCCCCTGTAACTCATTTAACTTTTTCTTTAAGAATTTGTATCCTTTCCTATTTGGTGCATATATTTTAGTTTTGATATTACTTCATTGTCTAAGGTACCTTTTAGCAAAATGTGATTTCTCTGATTATTTCTTTTAATTAGGTGTATGTTTGCTTTTGCTTTGTCTAAGATCATAATTGCTATCCTTGCCTCTCTTTATTTTTAAGCTCAGCTTAAGCATAATAGATTCTGCTCTAACCCTTATTTTGATTCTGTGCATCTTTCTGTTTCAAGTGTATTTCTTGTAAATAGCATATTGTTGGATTCTAGTTTCTAATACATTCTTTTATTCAATTCTGTTTTATGGGTGAGTTCATCTCATTCATATTCAATGTTATAATTATTGTGTATTTACCTCCATCCTATTTTCTTCTGTTTATCCTTCTTTTTCTCTTTTTACTCTGTCTCTCCTCAAAGATCTGTTTTGTTTTTGACCACTGCCTCCCTCAATCTGCTCTCCTTTTATCACGCCCCCCTCCTTTTTTCTTATGCTCTTTCCCTCCTATTTCCCTGTTCGGCAAGATAAATTTCTGTACCCAGTTTTGTGTGTGTCAGTGGGTGAGTGTGTGTGTGTGTGTGTGTGTGTGTGTGTGTGTGTGTGTGTGTGTCTATTCTTCCCTCTTTGAACCAATTCCATTGAGAATGAGGTTCAAGCATTACTTGACAATCCCCCCCCCCATTTTCCCCTCTACTTTAAAAACTTTCCCTTTTTGGCTTCTTTTATGTGAGATAATTCCTTTGATCCTTTCTCTCCCTTTCCCCTTCTCACAGTGTATCCCTCTTTCTTACCCCTTCATTTTTTTTTGAGATCATCTCATCTCAAATGACTGAAACCTGTGCCCTCTATATAGACTCCTTCTAACAATCTCAATAATTATAAAGTTCTTAGGTGTTACAGTTATCATTTTCACTTGTAGGGATGTCAACAGTTTAATCTCATCAAGTCCCTTATGATTTTTTATTTATGTTTACATATTTATGCTTCTCTTGAGTCTTGTTTGAATGTCAAATTTTCTTTTCAGCTCTAGTTTTTTCATGGGGAATACTTGAAAATCCTCCATTTTATTAAATGTCCACTTTTCCCCCTGAAGCATTATACTCAGTTTTTTTGGGTAGGTAATTCTGGGTTGTAATCTTAGCTCCTTTGTCCCAAACCCTCCACTTCTTTTATGTGTAAGCTGCCAAATCTTGTGTGATCCTGAATGTGGCTTCATGATACTTGAATTGTTTCTTTCTGGCTGCTTGCAATATTTTCTCCTTGACCTGGGAGCTCTGGAATTTGGCTATAATATTCCTGGTAGTTTTCATTTTTGGATGTCTTTCAGGAGGTGATCAATGGATTCTTTCAACTTATATTTTCCCCGATGATTCTAAGATTTCCATGTGGTTTTCCTTTATAAATTCTTGAAATATGATATCTAGGCTCGTTTCTTGATTATGGCTTTCAAGGAATCTGATTATTCTTAAATCATCTCTCCATGACCTATTTTCCAGGTCAGTTTATTTTCTGATGAGATATTTACCATTAAAAATTTTTTTTCATTCTTTTGACTTTATTTTATTGTTTTTGATGTCTTACTTCATGGGATCATTAATTTCCACTTGCCCAATTCTAATTTTTAAATAATTATTTTCTTCAGCAAGCTTTTGTACTTTTCTCCATTTGTCCAATTCTACTTTTTAAGGACTTCTTTTTTTGGTATTTTAAAAATTTTTTGCCATTTGGCTGATTGCATTTTTTGTGCCTCTTTTGCCAAGGTGTTAATGCTCTTTGCATGGTTTTCTTGCATTGCTAACTTGCCAGTTTTTCCTCTGACACCCTCATCTCTCCATTTAACTCTTCCAGGATTCTTTTTGGCCTTGTGTCTAATTCTCATTTTTCTTTGATGCTTTGGTTATAACTATTTTCACATTGTTGTCTTGTTTTGAGTTTGTGTCTTGTCTTCCCTGCCACTATAGTAGCTTTTTATGCTCAAGTTCTTCTTCTTCTTCCTCCTCTTCTTCCTCTTCCTCTTCTTCCTCTCCCTCTTCTTCCTCTCCCTCTTCTTCCTCTCCCTCTTCTTCTTTTCTTCTTCTTTTTCTTTTTCTTCTTCTTCTTCTTCTTCTTCTTCTTCTTCTTCTTCTTCTTCTTCTTCTCTTCTTCTTCTTCTTCTTCTTCTTCTTCTTCTTCTTCTTCTTCTTCTTCTTCTTCTTCTTCTTCTTCTTCTTCTCTCTCATTTCCCCAGATTGTTTCTTGACTTTGAATTTCATGTTATAGTTCAGCTTTGCTCACCTGGT